>NC_138982.1:105662233-107073584 GCF_964341445.2 Mesoplodon mirus | reverse complement strand
AAATGGCAACTTCTATTTTTAAAAGTTTCCAGGAGTTAGTTGTGCTATTAATATTTCTGTTCACTTTATATTTTCTTTGGGTTAGACCTCCATTTGGTCAAGATTAGTATTTCTAGAGCTAAACTGATCCTCTCTGCCTTTACTGCCTCCTCCAACAAAACCTCAAATTCCCTTTTCTGATTTCACATTTTTAAACTGTGATGACCTAGATGGGTGGGATAGGGGTGGGTGGGAAGGGGAGGTCCAAGAGGGAGGGGATATATGTATACATATAGCTGATTTGCTTCATTGTACAGCAGAAACTAACATAACATTGTAAAGCAATTATACTCCAATTAAAAATATAAATAAATAAATAATAAACTGTAGTTTAGTTCCTCCAGGAATTCATTTTCTAGGGAGAATAAAGTACTGGAGAGAGTGTAATACAGACAAGAGAAACAATTCTGCACATTAATAAATGCTGATACAGTTTAATTGTCATGAACTTACAGAGTACCTACAAAGAGTTAATAGAAATTCTGTAGAACAGCTATTCTGCATCACATGTTTTTAATTTTAGAAATATCCATATCCATTTAGGTCAATTTCAAATTATGGCAAAAGAGAATCCAAATGCATGATTGCTAGATTGAACTGTAATGATTAACTTTGAAGACTTTTTCTTTGTTATCGTTATGCTTTAAAACAATTGTTTAGCATAAGTATTCCAGTGATTCTCTTCCTTTGCAATTTGAATAAAGATCATCATATGATCTAGAAACAAGGTGATTTAATAATATTTCCATTTTCTCTTCCAGTTGTGTGAGCATAGAACACAAAGCATACAGATACATTATACCTTTATAAGGAATTTTTAGAGGTATGAAAATATCCAGACTAACCCACCAAAAGTGATGTGATAATAGGCTTTCTTCTATATATTTTTGAAATAACATATTTCATGGTGTTTCTTTCTCCAACATAGTCCAGTTTTAAAAAGTAAAATACCTGTTGGGAAGTAGGAGAAGCAAATGAACAAAGAAAAGTACATGAGATCATCAGGGTCTACAAATCAAAGAATGTCTATGGAATATGAAGACAACAGCGGCTCCAGTAATGACTGTAAAATTGAAGTCTGAGGAAAAGATTGGGCTCCTTAAAGAATGAAATAGTTCAAGGCAAAATGACAAAATGGCTCAGAATTATCTACAAGTTTAAGACTTGTGTGGGAATTATAATCATCTAAGGGAGTGATTATTCCCCTTAACTATAGTCTTATTTTATATGTCATTTTTCTCCTCATGGTACTAAGAATATAGTATATTCTCAACAAATGTTGACCAAATTGGATTTAATAAAAAACAGGCATTTTTACAAATGTCAGTAGGAATGAACTCTTCAAGGAGAAACATAAGTTGGCAGTTTTCAAAAGATTTAAAAACACTGGGTCCTTATTGTTTGGTTTTCTCTCATCACAAACTTGGCTTGTGTTGCACTAAAGGGTCTGAGGTTGAAGGAGATTCACAAAGCAAACTTAGAAAAAAAGCAAAACAAAGGAACTTGGACAAGATAACTTTTCAAATACCTAACAATGCTTTATGAATATATCTGAGAAAAATCATTGATCTACCCAAGTTTCATTTTAGTAGAAATACTAACATTAAAATCATGAACTGCTCTCTAGATCAATATTATTCACCCCCAATTTTAAAAGTAAATCAAGTCATTAAATTATTATTTATTACTTAAAATTGAAATTTGACTATTTTTTATTAAACTATATTCATATAGTCTATCGCATCCTTTCCAAAATATTATCACTAAAGAACCATTAAGTCTGCATACAGGCTCTTTTCCCTTTAGGTAAAGTTCAAATGTATATAACCAGGAGTTTCGTGAAGTCATCATATAAGAAGTTATTGCTTACAGGAAGCAGTGTATATGACAATATCAAGGGAGATCATGCACAACTCCAGGTATCTCTGGAAATAGATAATAGGGCTTTGGGATAGAAATTCAATTTTTGGTTATTAGCATGTTATTAGCAAAGATAATTTTAACACTAATGTTAAAATATTAAGCTTTAAGATTCATGATTTTATTTTGAGTCATTTTGTTTAGGCTTCGGTATAATCTCATGGTTGAATTTATTCCAAATGATTTAAGGTAGCTCAGAACTATGCCCTAAATATACTAAATAGATTTCTTGACTATTAAGTTTACTTTGTAAATTTAAAAAAATATTGTGTAGATTAGCAAAATGTATGTCAAATGAGTCAACCAACAGGGCTGTATAACTAAGAGCAGCATCCTAGACTTTTCTTTAATAGAAGATTCATGTGGCATTAGAAATTCTAAATATCTAGTTTGTATTCATTCTAAAGGAGATTGAAAGCAAGTTTAGAGTCCTAACTAAATTTTAGAAATAGCTTTGTATCTTTAAATAATCATGCTTTATCATGAAAAAATACCAATTAGTCAATGTGTTATTAGAAATTTAAAATATTCATACCCAGTTTATTTAAATATCCATACCAAATTTAAATTACTTTATGACATGAATTTTATTATTATTTTATTAAAATATAAATTATACAAAAACACTTCAGAGTAAAACCCTCTTCCATATGCTCTGTCCACTTAAAATAATATATATTCATGGAAAATTAATTCATGTAATTCTGCATAAATTATTAACTGATTTTTAAATTAAAATTTAAAATTAACCACCATCCTCAAGATATTTGAGGTCATAATCACTAAAATACTCCTTTTACTAAAATATTACTTTACCTCACATTAACAGAGCATTATAACTCCCAGGTAGCTTTCATACCTGTTGCCCATTTGAAGATAAGCACAAGTCTATTCCTTGTTGTTATTTCTATTGCCCAGTCCATAATCTGGCAAATTATTCAGAATATATTTATTGAATTCACATAAAAGAATAAATGTAAAAACAACAAGTGATTTTCTGGCACAATATCTGTGAGAAGGCAACTATTTTTAATTACTATTTTACAGAAAAGAAATGGAGGTATTGAGAAGTTGACTGACCCAACATGTGTTTTAGTTTGAGGATGTAAATTGACTCCATTCCAAGGTTCTATTGTTCAGTGAGTGAGATATCCGGTGATCTATTTGCATAAAAAATAGGAGAATTCTGGGAAGGAAGCTATCCTAGGGAAATGGAGACTATATTTCCACAAGTTGTGTACAAGAAAAATACTACCACCAACAACCATGTAACAATAGCTTATAAACATTTATTATATACCAGGCAGAAGAATAATAAGAATTTCTCTTCATTTATTATGTACTTGGCACTAAATGATTTCTAAAGTGTAACCCCATAGACTCTTCACTAAAATTCTGTCAAGTAGATCCCTCCTGTACTTTGGGATGAAGTTAAAGAGATACTTAGGACTAAAATCTGCCCTTTATTTCTTCCTCTATTGAAAGAATTTCAATTCTCTAGGCTTTTCTTCCTCACTTTGGAGCTAAAGTAAAATATGTAGATAACAGAAGTGATCAAAATAACTTGAAGGAATAAAATGTGACCTAAAATCTTAACATAGTTGAGTTAAAATCATTCTCCAGTAGCAGATAAGGAAGAAAAGAAGTTTTGAAAAGATACCATAAAAACTTGCAAGTAAAATAAGAGACGTTTTTTGATGAAGTCTCAAGAAATGATTACAAGTTTTTACTTAAGGTAAAAGTCTATAAATTCTTATTTTATTACCATACACTATTTTATGACAAGAACTGAATACTACATAGATATAGATATAACTTTTTAAAAATTTTGATTGTTATCTAAGAACTTTAATATTATAATATTTAGAAAAATTTATTGTGGTTGATAAAGTGAAAAGCATTATTAAGTAATGACAAATTTTGGTGGAAGACTCCACGACCAAAAGTATATTTTGTGGGAAGAAAAAAATCCTTGTTTGATCTCTATAGGGTAGAGAGTTTTATAGAGGTGATCTGGCACTCTTTCTCCTCAAAGTGGAAAAAAGCAACCTCTCTCAGTTGGATTCCGGTGAGCTTTTACCTACTCCAATATAAAATCTATGGTATAGCCAAATGACAATGATGTTTTCTTAATATTTCAGTGCCAAAAGAATGACATGCATGTTTACAAACTAAGTAAATCAGCTAATTGAATGACACAAAGAAACCTTATAATTTGGGGACAAACAAATAAAAAGATACTACAGGTGATGCAACACTATAAAGTAATGGTCACAATAATTAAATCACTTGTGCTGTGTTCACCTTAAATGAAAGAATGCATAATCCTCTCTCCCAACTGATATAACATTGCATGGAACACTTAAGCCTGCTACAGATTGGTGGTAACACTGATCTCCTGTAGTGAGGAATAATTAAACTTTAGTAAATCACTCTAAAAGCTTATAAAAGCAAACACCAAAAGCTTACAACATAGGATTGTGAACTACAAAAAAAGGGCAGTTGCTGGGGTTGATTTAAAAGCTGTTAAATTAGAAGAATTATGATGGAAATTTTAGCTACTTTCCTAGTCAGTTTTATTTTATCATGTAATTCCTTTAATCATTTTCAATTAATGTAAGTGTGTGGTACCCCTCAAAGCAAATTTACTCACATAGGTTAAGCCTTGTTTAATGTGCACTAAAAACCTAAAAGCTTGTCTAAGATGTACCTTAAAATACCCTAAAAGGATGTTACTGGCCCTCTCATGACTTTTTCAGAGTGTTCGTGTTTACTGCAGTGCATTCTGGGATATGTCCTTTCCTACCTAAAATTCTAAATAAATTTTACGAAAGAAAATTACAGGGCAGGATGATGGGGGACATTATATTCAACTGGATCTGATCATTGACTTGAGAATTCTTTGCTTGTTTTCAGTTTTATAAGAATCATTTGTTAAGTAAATTAAAGGTATTTATTTTTGGTAGTGAAACTTGGTTGAGGAGAACTGGAAAATTAATCATTTACATGTTAAAAGCTTTTGTATTATTTTAAAATATATATTATTTCAAAATTACCAATTTCAATAAAAAGAAAAATGAATATAAGAAGGCAAAGGATAAATTTTGTGTTACATTAGAATTATTAGCTGGACAGTGTGATGAGCAAATTTTGAAGGATCTCCTCAGTGGTGAAGTAGATGCAGCTGAAATGGTACTTCACCTACGGGTATAACTTATTCAAGTAGCTTTTCAGGTTAGTGTCAGAATTTCAAGATGAAGTGGCACATGGAGGCATGTCTATCATTGATACGCACTACTTGAGTTTTAGAAATCGAAAGATTCACTCAGAAGAACAAGTCACCAATCATGAACGTTTTGTATAGGTAAATGTAGCCTTGGCTTGGGGTCTTGTCCTTATGTCTTCCTGCGTTATAATGCTCAACAACCTAATATAACATTAAAACATCTCAGAGAAAAAGACCATTTTATAACTCTAAGAAATGTAGTAGACCGTGAAATTATGCCATTACCTTAGAGGCAAAATTGGCTGTAGTCAATTAGGTGTTAAATAGCATTTTCTTTCATTTAAATGATGGTTTAAGGGTTACACAAGAAAGAAGGACTGTGGGTGAAAATCTGCCATATACCTATTACAGTGTGTCCCCACCTTCACATTCCAAAGACGCTACAGAAAGAAAAGAAAATATAACTATTGGAAATGTGATAGAACATTAAAATTAAAGATACATTAAACCAGCTTCCAAAATTCTGAAATCTCTTTGGATCTATCTTTTTTTAAGAAACAGTGTAACATCACATTTTTTCACAAGTAAAAATAAAAACAAAACAAAATCAAAATCTCTGTACATTCCATGCCATGAAGAGAACTACCATGATCACAACAAACTTCAATAGCTCTGAGCCTCAAAATATTGTGTATTTAAACACTAATGGGCAAAGATTTAATGAATGTGGAATTCCATTCCACTCTGGTGATGTAGAAGTGCAGATCCCTTTCCTTCTTTCTGCTCCTCCCGTTTAGAAGCAGTCATCGTTAGACTAGGAATGAAACCCTGAGTGAAGAGAAAAAGGAAGTAAAAATCACATTGATCCAAAAGACATGATATAGGGAATATTTTGTGATGGGACTTTGAATTTAGTCAGTTCCTTTACTTGGCATGAGACGGGATGCAATTTGAAGAAGCAGAGGTTGGCTACCATGTATCCTATGCCCAAAGGAATGGGATAAAGGAGCCCTTCGGATATTCTTTGTTTGTCCAATCCTGGTCACCAGACTGGGAAAGAAAGTGATGAAGGTTTAACAGTAAGGATAAATAAATACATACACATAAAACTATTTTTTTAGCAATAGCCTTTCTCACCTTATCCAACCTCCACCTTCCACATAGAAAGAGTTCATTTCTGTTAAACAAAAATTTTGATAAAACATAGAGTAGGATATCAGAGATCCAAAAAGAAGTTTTAAATGACAATTGATGTTCCCTGGAGAAGTGATAATTGATGATTCCTGAGTGGGGCAAGGATGCTAATAGCATATGACTTACTGAGTGGACAATGTAAGGGGAGGGCAAAGCAGAATAACTCAGGACCAGAGAAATGCTTTTAGACTGGAAGTGAGAGAAAGAAAGGAGACATGAGGTGGCTGGTGAACTTGGGACAAGGATCCATGATCCTGACAGAGCCTATTAAGTTTTACTCTTGGGTACGTGGTGAACTCTTACTATTGTTTCTTCATGAAATCTCATTAAAATATCATCATTTGCTAATGCATCATGTGTTAAATCTGCTGTTAGGGTGCTGAGTAGAGTATCTTGTGGTTTGAGGAGACCATCAGCGAGAATGCTGCCCCATGTTTGCTACACAAACATCTAGGTGACGCTTCCTTGTTCCTCCTCTTCCCTACACAGAGTGGTCTTTCTCTCTTCCTCCTCTTCCTGTCAGAGCTGCTCTAAAGAATAGACCTGATATTGATTAGCTACAACAGATTATATATTAAACATAGTGTGTTCTCTCTGAGGTAGTATCACTTAAAATGTTACCTGAGTTGTGAAATAAAAGGTACTCCCACCCAGCTAACATGATTCCAGGACTCAGTGAGAGAGGCAACCCTTTGGACAGAATCACCTATTTAGGATCAGAAATCAGTAAACCTTATCTATTCTATTTATTAGAAAATTATTTCTGACAGCTTTTTATTAAGCTTATACTAACTCAATCTATCAATAAGTTGATGATGAGGGGTTGAAAAGTTGACACTGTTTGGAGAGCAGGGTTTGTTCTTCCAGAGCATTCCTGGATCTGAGAACTCCGTGTGTGATTTACCAGAACCCACTGCCAAGAGGCCATCCCCACTGAGTGGGGGTAGATTTTCTTCGGTAGAAACACCAGTCATCCTGTAACCTTCTAATATACTTAAAACCCATAAAGTGCCCTTCCCACCAAAGCGAGTTATGTTAGAATTCTGAAATTCAAACCCCCATCTCACCCTCAACCACGTTTCTCAATGGCTCTAGTCTATGTGATCCTGTTTTGAAAGGGAAGTTTAGTTTCTTGTCGTATCTCCCCTTGGGAAATTCTTCCCTTTCAGAAAAAAAAATTAAAAAAAATAAAAACAACTAACAATTCTCTTAGATATAGATGACTATTTCACAGACGAATCATTAAAAGTTCATTGTAAAAAACCTTAAGTTTGCATTATTTTTCTCCCTGACTTTGAAATAGAAAAACAGAAGATAAAAAGTATATTTAATTTTCATAATCCAAATGTTCACACTATCAACATGCCCAAGAAAATGGAAATTTAACCATCAGAGCACCATAAAGAATTCTTCCAATTTATATCTGTAGATTAATTAAATCCAAAAGAAATTTTTAAATATTTTGATACAGGAAAATCCTATTACTAAAATCATATCATACTCAAGGTGAAAAACACAGCAAAAATGAAATTAGGAACAGAATGACTTTTAGTTAAACAGACGGCAAAAGTATTTACAAACACCACTTAAAGTGCTTATTTATTCTTGAAACATTCAAGTAAATCATTTAGATAATCCATCTTAGGTTCTTGCAAACCTTAATCTTGATTTTCAGAAGATCTTTAATTGTCTCCATTATGAGAACACCTAGGCTCACTTGTATATCTAAATTTTGTGAGGACGGATATTGTTATTAAATTTTTGCTAAAGACCAGACATCAGAAACAGTCAACTAAATAAAATGGCAAATCATTAAATTTCTAAAACTCTGTGGAGCTTCTTGAGAAAAAAAATCCAAAGTGGAACTAGGCCAAAGACTGGTGAACAAAATGAAAGTCCTGATGGAGCTTTGAGATCACTGAGAACTAGAGAGAACTGTGTAAAAATAATAATAGTAATGTAATATGAAATGTTAAAAAATCACTAATTATATTGATAATATATTATAAATGTTCTAATATTTTAGATTAGTAGTTAGGGTTTTTTTTTTATTTTGTTTTGTTTTTGTTTTTGTGGTACGCGGGCCTCTCACTGTTGTGGCCTCTCCCGTTGTGGAGCACAGGCTCCGGATGCACAGGCTCAGTGGCCATGGCTCGCGGGCCTAGCCGCTCCGCAGCATGTGGGATCTTCCCGGACCGGGGCACGAACCCATGTCGCCTGCATCATCAGGCAGACTCTCAACCACTGTGCCACCAGGGAAGCCCAATAGTTAATTTTAACAGCAGTTATTCCTCATGTTTTGGGAGATACCTATTAATCATCAGGAATTACATACTGCATTACATCTTTAAGATATCCCTTGACAAAATAATGTACACTATCACCTCACCAAATTCCTTTGTTAATTTTTGTTGAGACTCTTGAAACAACCTTATCATTTATGTACACTTATGATTGCTGAATTAGTATATAAAGACATATGTTGTGATCATTCATGTTATATATTTAATTAGTTACTATTACCTGGGATTTTTTTTATTATAAGATATATCTAGAATTTAGATTATAATTGTGCACTAAAGCATCTTGCCATTCAGTTTTATTAAGTATGATGACTCCTTCAAATGACACTGTGCTATGAGTATCTTTTATAATCCCTATTTCTAACATTTGAGACAGTTTTACATTGAACAAATTGTAATAATGATCCCCAAAAGACAGATACAGGAGTAAGTCCTTCTTATTGTCTTCTTCAGATCAATGAAGAATCAGAGATAATTCAAAGCAGTCCTAATAAGGGTGAATTTTTGTCTTTCTTACCTTATAGTACTTGATACTCTTGGATTTTTTTTCAGAGTGTATAGGGTTTCCTTTTCTAAGTGGGAAAAAAATAGTCTTCATATCACTATTTGAAAATTGCATTGGCTTTGTTTTGGCTTTTATACTCAGAAAGCTACTCTATAGTACACATGTGAACTAGAATTTAGCCTCAATCAATTGGCAGCCAAATGTTGAAAAATCATATAAGTAGATGATTTGAGTTTGAGTTTTCTCTTAATGGCTTAAGTATCTGTACTGAAACAAAGGTTATATATATTGAGTTGGCCAAAAAGTTTGTTTGGGTTTTTCTGTAACACCTTACATATAACATCTTGTATACATATGTATATACATATAGAGATATGCATACATATACAGAGAATTAATTTTTCATAGACTTTTAAAATTATGTCCAAGATATTTCCATTGCAGAAAATGTTGACAGCTATATAAAATTACATAAATTACACAAAATTAAACTCTGACTTAATATTTACTTCAGAAGCTCAAGAATTTAATAAAAATATATCATGCATATAAATTTCATGGTTCCTTAAAAAACACACTTATGCTAAAACATGATACAGAGTCAGTTTCCATTTCACTAGAAATTCTCATTGTTTCCAGGGACATTACCTTGAAACATAAGGTTGGGTATGTCAAGTATATATTCACATCAAATGAAAGCTATCTTTTAACAGAAATTGACAATGCCAAATGTCTGTGATTTGCATTGTGTTCATTTTAATTACTTTAAATGAGCTTAATTTATCAAAAAATGCTACATGAGATTGAAACTTAGAAGCTCAGGATCAGAGAGGCTGATGGAGTCCACCCACTGTCATTCTGAAACCAAGAAACATTAAATAACTTTCTCAAGGTCACACAGAAAGAATGGAAATGCTGAGAACAGAAACTGAGTTTTCAGGCTTACAATCAGCTGTCCTTTCTTAACACATAAACTATCTTATTAACCCACACATCTTCCTGATGAGACAACTAATAAGCAATGTGGTATAAATGTAGTACAAATCGTAGCATTAGAACTGAAATTAATCAGCACAGTGTGGTGAAGGGTTTTAGGAGGTGGAGAAAATCTGAGTGTACTCTGGAACCCTGAAGGCAGGAGAGATTAAACTTTGAGGTAAGGCAGAGGAGATTCATGCTCAAATGTTTGCTTTTCTAAAAGGGAAAGAATTAGAGCTGGCTCTAGGCAATGTTTTAAAGTACAATTCATCTCTTAAGATCATTTCTTGCCTCACATAGTTTGTTCTCATATTCCATGATCCCTTTTCTCAGTACTTTTGCTAGCATCTTGTTTTAATGTCTCCTTGCTCTTCCTTGTTAAACCTCCCATTTTTCAGGATGGGATTTTTTTTTTTTTCATAAAAAAAATCAACGTAGCTCATCTTAGCCATAGTGATATCAGCTTCTCCTAAATCAGTTGGGACTTTTTTGTCCCAGTGAATCTCTATATGATGGTTTCTAAATCAGTACTGAAGACAAAGAATAGGACAGAATTCCTTTACTCACATCCTAATACCCGGTGTGTAAATATACGTAAATGTGTATAAAATGGGCTCTAGGCAAACAAAAAGATATGAAGAGTTGATAAGTCCTCTTCCCAAGGATAATCATATCAGTTACAAATATTTACAAGATTTATAATGTATGACTGCCATGAAGAATAAAACTTCTAAGCATATTCCTCACTTTCTCATTCATTCATTTAGAAAATATTTATTGAGTACCAAAAAATGGCAGGAACTCTGCTACATACGCAAACAAATGGATGTCTGAGAGGAGGACAGACAGGCTGACTTAAATGATTAACATTAAATGAAGAGAATTATATATTTTAAATACAAAACTAAATTTTATTCATATATGTACTTGGTGTCTACATGATTTTTCTTCTCTGATGTCCTATGGTCATATTTATAGAAATGAAAATGAAAATACCATACTTTACCTATTGTCTCTCTCCCAACTTAAGGACTTTTAATTTTTTAAATGTTCTCCAAAAATAATTGATTAAAATTTCTATGTTGAAACTCATTAGGAAAGTATTTGATACAAGTGTGTGGGTGGGGAATCTTTAGTCACCTAAGGCCTTGCTCCTGAAAGTGTGGTTTTTCAACCAGTAACAAACAACATTATCTGGGAGCTTGCTAGAAATTCAGAATTCCACCCCAGACTTAGTGAATCAGAATCAGGATTTTTATCAATATTCCCCAGGTGACTAGTATCACATTCAAGTTTCAGAAGCACTCACTGATCTAAGATAAAATCTGGAGAGGCCAGGACTAGTTTCATCCCATGGTGTAAAATTTTCCATGCATGGTGCAAAACACAGAATATCAGAATTACACTTTATTTTACCACAATGTTAATAAAAAAAATGTACCCTCAGTTTTTAATAATTCAGTATAGCATGTCCACAAATACTAAAAAGGAATTTCAGGGGACATGCAGGATATTCTGGGAATTTGGAATCCATGACAGCCATCCAGGGACTTAACACATTCATGAGTTTCCACATCCATCCTTGAATTCATCAGAACTGACCCACCAATTAAATTTACCACTGGTAGATTTCAGCTTCAGAAGTAAACCCTGATCTAGCCTAGATACATTCCTTAGAATTTCCTTACAATATTCCTTACCATTATTTTCTTTTTTTTCCCTTTAATTCAATACCAGTCAATGTATCATACCTACACTTACTCCTATGTTTTTGGTATAATTTTGTTTTTTAATCACCATGAACTCAAAGAGAAGGAAAGAAAATTTTGGCAATGTTCTTCCAACTGGTCTGCTTATAAGGCCATGAGTTTAAATATATAGGTTCCTATATGTACTTCCCCAGACCACTGACTGCCCCACCTAAACTACTGAATATGACTTTTCAGGGAAAGACCTTTCTTTCATTCCCCTACTCTTTATCCTCTTTTCATGTTTATTTTTTACTTTATTGCTGGACAGAAAAAAAAAAAAAGGAATAATATTCCTCATCTCTTCTGGCCACAGTTAGGCCAGAAGTCATTTATCCTTGGAGGAGGAGGATGCAGTCACAGCATTAACACAGTAAATTATCTTAATGAAGAACACTCAAACCAGAATGTAATTCTGTAATTTCTGCTTTTCTTAGACAGCATCCTTCTCCATCTGTTCTGAGTTTAGAGCCAAAGTGTGCTCTAGATAAATTTAGTGCCTGTGGGAATGGATGTGTAGGAGTTCAAAGACCAGCCTCCTGGATGGGTTGTCAAAAACTAAGAAATATAGAAAAGCTCCTTTTTTTACATACCATAAGGGAAAACAAAGCGGAATCAAAACTCACATCTGTGAGAACCCTGTATGTGACATTACAGAGGATAATACCACCCCAGGAGCCCCTCTTCTTATCTTCTTGGTATTGTAGAGTGAGCGCCCAAATTTTACTTCTTATTTTACTTCTTCTCAAGAGGTGAGAGCACGCATTTTCCCTAAAACCTGCCTCAGGAAATGACTGCACTTTGTAAAGCACAGTCACCATCACACTCCAACTCTGTTGATTGCTGTTCCCAATGATGCAGGTGTTTTTCACTTTAATGACCTTGCTATAAGTCTCTATAGGGAAATAGGAAATTCCAAATTATAAGAATGCTACACATTATATGTGGCTCCTGGTCTATAGCTTCTTAGTCTCTCCAAAACAGAAAATGAAGCCCTGCAGAATTTCACCCACCACTTTTATTGTCCTGAAGTAGATTCTTAACAAATATTCCTTTTCTTTATGTGTTTACTCCATGGTACTCTCTTCCCATTCTAAGAATGCCATCAAAACAGGAAAATTGTCTTTATATTATTTCCAATTAGTAATGATTTGTGTTCTCTATAAACTAATTAGATTAAGCTTGTTAATCTACTCTATTCTTGCTGCTCTCTTTTTTGTCTGCCTACCTATAAAATACTGAGAGAATTACATTCAAAGATGCATGAAATATGCTAAAGGCAGTAAAAGTGCAGTGTTTAAAAGTGCAGTGTGAGTGTTGGGGGATTTTTGTGGTAAATCCCATTTGAATACAGTTGAAAACATTGGGAAAAATGCTAAAAGACTGGAGTAAAAAATATAACCTACCTTTTTACATCATTGTCTTAAACAGTCAACAAAGCATATGTAGCATCCACTGTACACCAGGCATTGCACCATGTAATGCAGGGATTTGAAAATAAATAAGACAAGAGTTCTATAAAATATAGTATGAAAGAGGAAATAAGGCACACATCAATTTTGACAGAAGGTGTCATTTGATTAAAGTTCTAATGCAACAAACAAAAGATTAATGGAGCGCAAGGGCAGAGATCACTTCTAGGCAGATTGATTTAAAATGCCCCCGGAAAAAGTGGTGAAGTCTTGAAGGATGAGTAAAATTGTGACAGAGAAAAATAGAGAGAGTATATTTTACAAGAGTGACAAGGCAATAAAATATCGGCTTGTTCAGGAAAAGGGAAGTTTTCGAATTTGGTTGGATTATGTTATTCATAATCTGGGTGATGATTTGTTGAAGTCCAAACCCCAGTACCTCAGAGTGTGACTGTATTTTTGGAGATAGGGCCTTAAAATGATAAGTTAAAATCAGGCCATTTAGACTTGATTCTAAGATCTAATTCAACCTCACTGGTGTCTTTGTAAGAAGAGGAAATTAAAGCACAGAAGAGAGAGGTGCATGAGCACAGAGAAAAGACCAAGTGAGGAAGCATGAAGAAGGTGGCCATCTGCAAGCCAAGGAGAAACCAAAGCTGCTGACACCTCATCTTGGACTTCCAGCCTCCAAAACTGAAAGAAAATAAATTTCTGTTGTTTAAGCCACATACTCTGTGGGTATTTCATTATGGATGACCTAGAAGACTAATACAGGAATGTAACAGAAAAATAAAGAATGATGCCTGTTTATCTTTGATTAGCCTTTGAAAGCCATCACACATGTATACACTTTCTTTGAAAGCATTTACCAATGCTGTACGTCTCAGCTGGTTATTACCATGAAAACCCCCAACACTTGGTCCTTGTTCTGTTATTCTGCCACCCCATTTTCACACATAACATACTACAAATATTAAAACCATCTAAATCTAGATTCACTCCAACCTCATCAGATCTCCCCCCAAAATATTCTAGCTCAAGAAAAGCTCACAAATATCTATCTATATAATGAGGGTGACTTAAAAGGACATATATGAAGGTAAGAATATGGACAATATGTTTATAGAATTATAACACAATGCTTAATTCCAGAAGGAAAGTATGAAGTTATAGGAATCATTTATAATGTGTTTGTTTGAAGGAGATTAGTTTTGTTCTTGTTCAAGCTCTCCTACCTGCTATACCAGTTAAGGTTTCTAAAGAGTGATCTGTATCTTCATCATACTTGGGGATAAGTAAGCATAAGGGTATTCATCTCCCATTCTTCTGTTGGTTTGGATTTATGTGCCATCTATTAAAAGCACATAATGCTAAAATACAGATAGTAGAGAATCCATGACTTATACAATTTAGTTTAGCCTTGGTTTCCAATAATTTACCTGCTAATTTAATATTCTTCTAACTTGCTCATAGTTCTAATTTGTAGAAGCAATAACTATACCAGAAGGGCTATACTAACTAGTATTTTTTATTAGAAATGTTTCTTTAATGGTGCATGTGTTCTTTCCTTATAAAAGACTCCAGGACACTTACTAAAGCTAGATCTCCTATTTCTGTTTCATCTCCCATAGTAGTTTGGTATTCTGCAAGGAGTGCATATTGTATAAGTATGGAAAATATATACTATAGCCAGAAAGTGTCAGAGATGTCCATCTCCCATAGTAGTTTGGTATTCTGCAAGGAGTGTATATTGTATAAATATGGAAAATATATACTATAGCCAGAAAGTGTCAGAGATGTTCATCATATTATTATAAAGGCAAATGAAAAAGGAATATTTAAAAGAAGGTCGAACGTGGATCAATGATGAGAATGTGTCATAAGCAAGGGTTATGATCAATTCAATTATGTGCCTTTGAGGTGTAAAGGGGAAAAAAATGTCAGGGAGATACTTCAAGCTTACTTATAAACCAATAAAACTTAAACTCCTTATGATTCTAATAAAACAGAAAAGGAAATATTTTAAGCTGTTGGATAGCAAGATGAATGATGTTATATTAAATATCGATTTTGTCACATCATCTCCCACTCTTAGATGTTATAGAATAAAGAAAAGTTTTAAGAATAAATCTTTTTTTTTAATGTAGATATACAAAAGTGAAGACAAAGAATACTTGGAGTACTGAATTGATAAAAGAACATTTTTATACTTCATATTACTCAATTTTCTTTCATTTTACTATGCAATGATTTGGTGAAATCCATAAATTTTGCCTTTTATAGTGAAAAAACTGATAGATGTATTTGGCTGCAGAAATGTTTCTGAACTAGTTCCAAAAGAGATATAGAAAAAGAAAGGTTTGGCTTATACATATATTAATCTTTACACTGGTTTCAGAAAACACATTTCTTGGCATAGCTAAGTTAGGTTTTCAAGTTAGAATTAAAAAAAATATCCCTCATGATGCATGCAACTTCTTTTTTAACAATATGGATACCTACTATATTTCAGTACAGTGTATTTACATTCTTATTGAGAAAAATCAAAGGGGAACACAAATTTTGAGCAATAAAGCCCATTAAACATGGGCAATGAAGCCCATGACATTATGTTTTGGCCAATGCTGTTACCATATCATCATCACCAACAAATGTTTTTCAAAGACTCACCATAAGTGAAGCTAAATATGAGTTTCTGGGTATATGATATAATATTTTGGGCATCAGATATAATAATTTAAAATAAGACATATGGGGGAATTCCATGGCTGTCCAGCGGTTAGGACTCTGCGTTTTCACGGCCCAGGGAGCAGGTTCAATCCATGGCTGGGGAATTAAGATCCCGCAAGCCACACGGTGTGGTCAAAAAAGAAAAGAAAAAAATTAAATAATAAAATAAGACACATGTTCCCTATTTGCAGATAAGAGAATAATTTATACTACCTAGTTTGAGCTCCAATTAATTTATTAAAGGTTCTTTGAAACCTCACAGTACTGTAGGAAGATTAATGGGTGAACTTCCAGAAATAACTTCCCAAACACAACAGGTCTGCTAAGGGAGACAATGCTGCTGCAGAGGTATCCAGCCTCTGCCTTGACCTATGCCAGCAGCAAGAAGCAAGCCCCATTGATGCCCCATGAAGCTCAACTTCAATTTAAACTCTTGCATGGGTGTGTCAATTTTGTGAGACCTAAGTTACGTATCTTTCATTTTATTTTATTATCTTGGGAAAGGTAATTAACAATTAACAACAATATGAGAATGTGAGGAGCAATCAAAATATATTTTAAAAAGTATTTAAGAACTTTTGGGTAGCCATAAATGGCAAGTGTCTACTTCTATACACAACCAACTTCCATTTTATTAGCATTGCCAGATTCTATTTTTCTAAGTACTTTCACTATACTTTCACTATAGTTTTACATATACATACATACATATATATACATATATACATATATATATATATACACACACACACACACACACACACATACCTACCTAAAATTCTATAATAATTATCCACTCAGGTTTTAAGAAACTATGGGGTACTTGGAAATGGCAGTAGACACCCTCCTCTAGGGGAGGTCATAAAATAAATTTTGTATTGTTAACTCTTGAGTAGTATTATACTTAAGTTTAACTACAATATATTTTACAATCTTTCTCTCACCAACCAGTGTTAATGTTGCTTCCAAACAGCTTAAGCCAAATAAAAGAATGTTACTGAGTATTTTTTTTAAAGTAGTCACTTTATAATTTCCAGTCCAGCAAGAAAATATCTATATTCATATTGCCAGTGTTTGCTTTTCTTGTGAATGAAGTGGCCATAATTTTTCTGATTAACTCTAAAATGCCTTTCCCACTCACTTCTCTTGTCTACTTGTAATGATATTTGTTCTGAGTCTGCTGAGATACAAATATTAATTTATTTTAGCAGAGGAATCATTTTGAATATACTAGAGAACAAGATGTGCTGGGTAATGAGAAACACATTTCAATTGTTCTTCCTCGAAGTCATTCTGGATGGTATTTTCTTAGCAGAATTGTTAGAGAATTGTGGGAAAGTTTAAAAGATGACTACATGCGGAAGCAGAGGACTGGCGCACAGGAAATGCTCCATAGTTGCTCCTTCCTTAACTTTTCCCCTACTCAGTCCAATTCAGAAAACAGTTATTGCCTCCCTTCTACTTGCCAGGTGTTTGGTGGGCATTATGGTGAGGTCAGGTCACTGCCCTCAAGCCATTTACAGAGGTAGAGTAAACATTTATTTACAAAACAGGTGCTAGGATCCATGAGAGGATATATAAGCACAGAAGTTCACTTACCAAAGAAGGAAATAATCTTTTGCCTTCATGGAGAAGAGGGTGCTCCAGCATGACTCAAAAGTTATGTAAAAGTTCAACAATTCAGGAATATATGCCATATCAGAAAAATGTAATCTGCTAATGTATTGTCCCTTCTAGGTAACAAAATGTAGCAGACTTGGTAAAACAGACAGCCTGTCAACTACTGTCAACTATAAACTTGCAAATCATTTTACAATACAAAGATCTGGGCACTTCCAGCTTCTTCCCAATTATATCACATAGAATGAGTTACTCTTTGAGAAGAAGCAGCATAGTACTCTTAAGTCAATGGGAAGAAAGGAGTCCTGATTTTATCATTTAATATGGAAGAGAATAAAATTTACATTGAAGCGATAACCACTCAGGGAAGAGTGACTTTCCTACCATTCCTAGTGGTAAGTAGACAATAAGTGGTTATTGAAAGAATACATCTCTTTATGCATTTTATGATAATAGATCTTCTATAATTAACATGATTAAAATATGGGATTGAGTACAAGGCTTGCTTGAAGGAAGCTCAGCCAGGAGGGGATAAGAAGGGAAAAGTAAGAATTATTTCAAGGGAACAGTAAAAGAAATATGGTACAGAAACCAAGAGACAGCAGGAAAAATATGAATAAAACTAATAGTTTTTTTTCATTAAGGGAATGAGAAATTGAGATCATTTCTGATTGCAAAATCACAAGATAAGCACGCAGAGAAAAATGTTTAGTTGCTAGGATAAGAGCAAAGTGAGCTTAGGGTAGTTTTTAGCAGAATTTTTTAAAAACAAAATGTTGTCTTACCATTCTCAAATTTCTAGTATTCTGTAGTCATCCTTTATGTTATTTTTTTTTTACATCTTTATTGAAGTATAACTGCTTTACAATGTTGTGTTAGTTTCTGCTGTATAACAAAGTGAATCAGCTATACATATACATATATCCCCATATCCCCTCTTTCTTGCATCTCCCTCCCACCCTCCCTATCCCACTCCTCTAGGTGGTCACAAGGCACTGAGCTGATCTCCCTGTGCTATGCGGCTGCTTCCCACTAGCTATCTATTTTACATTTGGTAGTGTATGCAACTCTCTCATTTCGTCCCATCTTACACTTCCCCCTCCAGCTTTCTTCTGATTTCCATTTGCATGGAATATCTTTTTCCATCCCCTCACTTTCAGTCTGCATGTGTTCCTAGGTCTGAAGTGGGTCTCTTGTAGACAGCATATATACAGGTCTTGTTTTTGTATCCATTCAGCCAGTGTATGTCTTTTGGTTGGAGCATTTAATCCATTTACATTTCAGGTAATTATTGATATATATGTTCCTATTACCATTTTCTTAATTGCTTTGCTTTGTTATTGTAGGTCTTTTCCTTCTCTTGTGTTTCCTACCTAGAGAAGTTCCCTTAGCCTTTGTTGTAAAGCTGATTTTGTGGTACTGAATTCTCTTAGATTTTGCTTGTCTGCAAAGGTTTTAATTTCTCCATCAAATCTGAATGAGATCTTTGCTGAGTAACCTTGGTTGTAGGTTCTTCCCTTTCATCACTTTAAATATGTCCTGCCACTCCCTTCTGGCTTGTAGACTTTCTGCTGAAAGATCAGCTGTTAACCTTATGGGGATTCCATTGTATGTTATTTGTTGCTTTTCCCTTGCACTTTTAATAATTTTTCTTTGTATTTAATTTTTGATAGTGTGATTAATAGGTGTCCTGGCATGTTTCTCCTTGGATTTATCCTGTATGGGACTCTCCGTGCTTCCTGGATTTGATTGACTATTTCCTTTCCCATGTTAGGGAAGTTTTCAACTATAATCTCTTCAAATATTTTCTCAGACCCTTTCTTTTTCTCTTCTTCTTCTGGGACCCCTATAATTCGAATGTTGGTACAATTAATATTGTCCCAGAAGTCTCTGAGACTGTCCTCAATTCTTTTCATTCTTTTTTCTTTATTCTGCTCTGCAGTAATTTCCACTATTTTATCTTCCATGTCACTTATCTGTTCTTCTGTCTCATTTATTCTGCTATTGATTCCTTCTAGAGAATTTTTAATTTCATTTATTGTGTTGTTCATCATTTTTTGTTTGCTCTTTAGTTCTTCTAGGTCTTGTTAAACATTTCTTGTATTTCCTCCATTCTATTTCCAAGATTGTGGATCATCTTTACTATTATTACTCTGAATTCTTTTTCAGGTAGACTATTTTCTCTTCATTTGTTTCATCTGGTGGGTTTTTACCTTGCTCCTTCATCTGCTGCATATTTCTCTGTCTTCTCATTTTGCTTAACTTACTGTGTTTGGGGTCTCCTTTTCACAGGCTACAGGTTTGTAGTTCCCTTTGCTTTTGGTGTCGGCCCCCAGTGGCTAAGGTTGGTTCAGTGGGTTGTGTAGGCTTCCTGATGGAGGGGACCAGTGCCTGTGTTCTGGAGATGTGGCTATATATTGTCCTTCTGGTTGGCAGGACCTCATCCAGTGGTGTGTTTTGGCGTGTCTGTGAACTTAGTATGACTTTAGGCAGCCTCTCTGCTAATGGATGGGGTTGTGTTCCTGTCTTGCTCATTGTGTGGCATAGGGTGTTCAGCACTGGAGCTTGCTGGTCATTGAGTGGAGCTGGGTCTTAGCGTTGAGAAGGAGATCTCTGGGAGAGCTGTCGCCAATTGATATGACATGGGGCGAGGAGGTTTCTGGTGGTCCAATATCCTGAACTTGGCTCTCATACCTCAGAGGCTCATGCCTGACACTGAGCCAGAGCACCAAGACCCTGTCAGCCACACGGATACATCAGAGGGTGCTGACAAGCTCTATGAACACTTTTAGATCTTCAAATAAAAGGCCTTTACAGGCTGTTCTCAAAGGATTTCCCTTCTTTGCTGAGCTTCAAAGCTCCCAAGATTTTGGCATCTGGGAAGTGAAAAGCAGAGGGAGGGAGCACGGGGCAGGAGCAGCTCCTGGGCATGTGCCCACGGGGGTGGTTGCCTGAGGGACCTGGGAGCAGAGGGCAAAAAGTCCCCCGACTGGATGGACCTTTCTGTTATTATCCGAACTGAGTACTTCAGACCCTTATCATACATAAAGTTATGTAATCCAGTTACCTCGTAAGTATTTTTAGGATTTTCTTGAATTGCTTTTTGTCATTTGTCATGTCCAGTATTACCATATGTAGTCCAGAGGATCCTGTACTGCACAAGTCTAAGGGCAGTACTCACAAAGACCCCATGATGGGCAACATTGTGAATACGGGTACAGTGGCCCTGCTTCTCCCATCTGGAACCTCCTCTGCCAGCTTCACTGTGATCCCCTCTGTCTGTATTGTCATGCAGCATCCCTGCAACTTCAGGTCTGTCTGGCCCACTTCCCACCCAAATGCAAAACATGCTACCTCCTTTCAGTCCTCTGGGTGCCACTAACCAGTGGTTGTAGTCTTTAAAAATCTTGAACTTGATAGTGTCAAAAGGGATCTCCCCTTTCTCTCTCTCTCTCTCACACACACATACACACACACACAAACACACAAAACTTAAAACTCCATGTTAATAGCATGTCCAATATCCAATGTTCCTAAATAGTTGTTCATTGTTTGTTTGCTTTCCAAATAAGATTATGAGACGAACTTTTCAAATAAGGAAACAAAAAATTACAAGTAAGGAAACAAAACAATTACAATAACAACATTATCCATAATGTAATAAATAATGGTAGGCATTGTTGTATGGTAGGCATTGTGCCCAGAAAAGTACCTGAGAAACTCCAAAGCTATAAATTCAAGGGTTAAGGCTGTGTGTTAATGAGTCCATCATGATTTCAAAAGGTGCTAATAATATTTATTTATCCTGAATTCTAAGCATATTGCCAAGTCCAAGTTGATGTGTCAGACCTGGGATGATGAGACTGAGTTTCCGGGAAAAACCCAGCAATACTGGCTGATCTCAATTTATCTTGGAGACAACTCTGACAAGTGAGGCAAGACAAGGGCATGTGGATGCCACCAGCTCCATTTGTCTGGGTGGGTTTAACAATGAGCTTAGAATTCCAAATAAATAAATATTATTAGGTAACCTTTGCCAGCTCTCCTTCTTGAACTGAACAAGACAAAAGTGGAACATGGAAGTCAAGGACATAGCCACAGACTAGCTGGAGTAGCACAGTTGTGAGGGTCTCAATATTATGTCTGCATCTCCAACTTGTCTGTAGCTAAGCCCAGATTTGGGGGATGCCTGCCAAGTAGTCTGGTTCTAGACTCCAAACTCAGTAGGAGTAGATATCTTTAATTGAGGTTTGATATAGACTGCACTAGAGTAATTTATCAATGTATAAAATATGTTGTGTACCTTCATGTGCTGCTCGTAAAATATCTACTGCCTCCATCAGATTTAAATAAAGAAATGCAGGTTGAAGGAATAAATGACTACAGAAGAGGGAAGATTAAGAAGATGGGTAAAGACAACACTGGGATGCCACCAAACCAACTCCCTAGTACTTGCTAGTTGCAAATGGACAACTTTGAGATCAGCCACCCTCACTGTGAAGAGGTCTGCTTCCCCCTGCTGGAAGCATCCAACAGCTGCACTTACTCCAGAAATTTCTTTTCAATCACATCATCACCAATGATAGTAACAGCTAACATTTATTGTGTGCTTGCCCAATAAATGGATTTGGTATATAAAAATGATAATAAAATGTCACTCTCCTCATGTGCATGACTAAATCTTGCTTATGACTCCTGCAGATGTGGCTATGATTCTGTCTGGGCTTTTCTTTGACCACAGCACATGTAATAACACACTCAAGCCCATGAAATAATATGGTTGGATATTCTAATATTCAACAAATACTCTACTGTCCTCTGGCCTATCTCAAATATGTGCCCACATGTTCTAATTACTCTCAAAACCTACAATCACAAGCAGAATCTCTACGTTCTCAAAGGGAGAAATTCTTATATTCTTTTTCTAAATATCATATCATCTTTCTTCTTCTTATACAATTTTTAATAATTCTTTTCTTCCATACAGAACAGGCTTCAGGGTTCTGTGGAGGCCTCTTTCTTAACCAATTATATGGTTGTTTCCCTATAATACCTCCTATAATAATTGAAATGCCATAGCCTGACTCTTTCAATATCTCTATGCATATATGTTTTATGCATAGATTAATTATTCACACAGACTAGAAGCCAACTGAAAGACAATTTTTCCAAAACAAAATAATCTCATGAAGCCACCAAAATCAGTTCATCAAATTTCACATATATATGATATACTCTAATATTTTATGGACCAGTTTAGGTAAATGTCACAATTTGTAATGGAAGTTAATAAATATTCAGTGACTATGAATAGTTACTAAAGCTTCTGAATAAGTAACATATCATAATTATGGCTGGTGGTAATTTGGATGTTTTCCAGTTGTCATCAGGAAATGAGGTGTATCCTCAGGAAGATAATTAAAAGGAAATTGTAATACAATTTTCTAGGACCTTAATAAACACTCACAGATAATGAATATCAAAGACAAATTGGTGCTTTGCAATTAATTTTGTTTTCCAAATAGAGATTGTGTGTCACAGAAAGAGGGTTCATTTTGGAGAGTGAAATTTCTAAGATGAAACTGATCTCTGGTGATTCACAGCAGATGGGAAAAACATGACCTTCTCAGTTTTAAGATTTTGAAAGATTAATATCACATGGGGAACAGGTGATTAAAAACACAACAGTTTCAAGTTTGAGGGGCCTCCCTGAGATGAATATAGATATTCTTAATAAAGCTGTGCTCCAACTTACAGAAAAGTTAGGAGTATAATGTTTTGTCTCATTTGACTATTTCTTGGTCAGAACAAGCTGTTACTATTTTCTGTAAGTAACAATGCCTATTGGTTACATTGAACTTGATTTCTTTATGTTCACCTTGCAACATATCAAATTTCATAGTCCACCAGGATTCAAAACAGACAAGGATCGAACACTGGGAGATCAGAATTCAAAATCAAAAAATATCTAAAATTACTCTGACAGTCTCATGCAAGAGACCTGTGTTCTCCCTGTGAGATTTTCAGTTCTGCTATTAAGTTATAACTATAACTATCAATATTATAACTGCAGTCAAATCTTGATGTAAATCAGCTTAGATCATTTGCAGGCTTTATACTGGCATAACTTGGCTGTTAAAATTGGTCAATGGATGCTAATACAAATACTTCTTAGAGAACCTAGGGCTAAGATCTCTGAGGGCAGTTCTTTTTATTTATGATGGTAGCATTTTATTGTTTTCCTTTTGAGACAGTGTACTCAAGGAGTATGATTTCCATATCTGGGAAATATTTAGATTTTTTTTTTCATTTTTGAAAAATCCTTTTAACTTTTAATAAACTGGATTATGGCAATTAGGGATGGTTTCAAAACAGCTAATAGGAAATAAAGGTCTAAGATATGCACCACAGATAATTAAAGAAAAATTTATTTGGTATCTCTGTTTGGAAAAATGCATAACTCTTTTCTTCAGCTATTTAAAGTAAAATTAGAAATGCTAACAGAGTTTACATTTCTCCACTAAGTCAATATTTATTTATTTTTAAACTCAGGCTTTATTTAAATATTCTATCAATTTAAATGATCAAACCTCCTTACAAAAAAGAAATGACATATCTAGCATATTATGCACATTGTTAAAGGTAAGGGAATGCCTGCGTCTGTAATTAAATACCAGTGCTAAAGAAAAAGATTAAGCAGAAGATTTAAATTAATACACAGTATCTTACTTTCCTATTTGAGGTATTTTTAATAGGCTGAGATTAATTATGACTGTAACAACACATGCCAGCTTGTTTGATAAGAGTAACACATTGTGGCTGAATGAAAATTGTATAACTGTGTTCTCCTTATATTTGACAATAAGTATTAACTGAACATTTGGCTAATATAACCATTTCTTTTTTTTTCTTTTATTATTTTTTTAACATCTTTATTGGAGTATGATTGCTTTACAATGTTGTGTTAGTTTCTGCTGTATAACAAAGTGAATCAGCTATATGTATACATATATCCCCATATCCCCTCCCTTTTGTATCTCCCTTCCACCCTCCCTATCCCACCCCTCTAGGTTATAACCATTTCTTGAAACAATTGCAAATATTAGCTGATTCTATTCCTCATCCCTCACACTCAATTAAATGTGGGTTTCTTAAATATCCAAAACACTTGACCCCTAGTAAAATTTGACCATACTTCCTATCTGTACATCTTGTGTAAATACAGTACAAGTCTAATTATTTTAGAAAACTATGAAATACTGCAAACCTACAAAGAGTTTAGAGCATAAGGCTCCCTTATTACCAAGATTTAATGTATGCTTCTATTTTGTCATTCTTTGCTTTAGATCACTTTTTTTTTGTTAAAAGAAGTAATATTTTACCAATGTAGTTAAAAGTCACACCTAATGCACCCATTATTGTCAACTTCTTTGTAGAAAGACCCAACATCTTTAAGTTATATGTAACCTACCAATCTTTTTTTAAACTTCATATATATGTGTCTGTGTCTGTGTGTATAACAGCATGAACTATTAATACTATATTTTGTATTTTAACAATTCATATAAATAACATCTTACTGTACATGTCACTTTTTTGCTTTCAATATTGTGTTTCCAACTGCACACTTGAAGGTCATACATTTCAAAAGTTTCATTACGTTCTGCTTAATGTATATGCCATTATTTGTTTGTTTATTTATTTCCTGAAAATGTTCTCACAACATGACGTTATTGCTAGCCCCTTTTACATTCCTCAATCTTATCTGCTTTACTTTCAGCATCTTGAGATAGTGTTAATCAATCTTTCTTTCTTGAAACACAATTTTCTCTTCATTTTCTTGATACCACTAGCTTCTGGATTTTACCAGTCCTTGCTCCTTTTGTCTTCTCATTTTTATCCTCCCTTTGGATGACTGCATATACTTTCCTGACTTCCATTACAAGTAGGCCAAGGCTTGCTCCTGAAATTCAAACCTGTAACTAGATGTCTCCACTCAGCCATCCCACTGACAGCCCATGTCATCTTGCTCAAGACTGGATGTTTCTTGTCCAGACTTGACCCTTGCCTTGCGTTACCTATGCCATGAACCTTGACTCTTTCACCATCCCCACAACTATACGATCCTGAAGTCCATTTAACTACTTCTTATATAAAACTTCCTATAAGATCAAACCACTTTTCCTGCCTCTAGTCATCAAAGTTTATCATCTATTTTCCACTCTGAATTCTAAATGATGTTTCCAAAACCAAATATAATTATGCAACTTCTCTGCTTAACTTAAGTGGCTCCATGTGGTTCTCTGAATCAAGTAATCAAATCTTAATGTAAGTCACCAGGCCTAGGATTTCAATTTCTTTACACATCTCATATTCATACTGACACAGTTCTTCTCTTTTCATCAAAATACTCAAAGAGGTAGAAAGTTGCAAATGGAAATTAAATATATTTCTCTTGATCTCTTAAATGTCTTTATTGAGGCCTGGGCATACTACCACACATACAATAAGAAATCTTGAAATTAGATAACCAAATTGGATCTCATAATCATTTAGAATGATAATGAAAGAAGATGCTGAGAAATTTAAGACAAATAAATATAGTTTTTATTTTAAAAATATATTTTGTAAATTACAGTGTAAAAAATCTTCTTTAGAAACTCAAAATGGACAAGAAACACAGTAGTTAATTAAAATTTGCAAAACAGTTTGCAATTAGTAGAAATTAACATATATCCCCCGAACCAAATAAATCAGATTCTGTTTTCTCTTTTGATCGTTCTGTTGTTGATCAAAGATGTGTAGAAGATATAGGTTATCTGACTTTAAAGACATTTGACATCATTTCTTCATCAATTATACCATTTCTTATGGTTTATTTTGGTTGACAGAAGACTAAGGACTGGATAAGTGTCACACTTATGTAGATTAAAAAAAACAAGTTGAATGACAGTGCAGGAAAAGCCAAATTTAAATTAAATCATAATAAACTACAGATAAATTTCAAGAAGCATAAAATTAAAATGTGATTTGTTCTAGGCGTCCACATGATTAATGTCTTTTAAAATAACTTGTATTAATATATAAAAGTCTGCTTATTAAGTAGGTTCCTGTCATATATCTATGTGGAACAGTGATTTTATATCACTAGAGAGAGAATTAGTGAACTGGGAGATAAAGCTGAGAAAAATATGAAGAACATAGCAAAAAGAGAAAGAACATGTGAAAGAGCTAGTCAGATACTTGGAAAATAGGAGAATTCCAAAGTACATTTTATTGATGTTCTAGAAGAAGGACAAAGAAAAGGGTGTAGAAAAAATATTTAGAGAATTTCTAGAATTGAAAAAAATAAATATTTAGCTTGAAAAGGAACAAGTCCTAAGCAGAAAAATAAAAACAAATCCATACTAGATGAATGTAGCTGAACTGCAGGATCGAAGACAAAGAAAAAACCTTACAATCTATTGCAGAGAAAAGAGAGATTGCCAAAACAGAAATAGCAGACTGACAACACTGATAACGAGTAGAATATAATGAAATAACACCCTCAAAGTATACAGAAAAAATAATTCTGAAGAATAATCTATATTCAGCTCAAACATGATTAAAGAATAGTGGAGGGGCTTCCCTGGTGGTGCAGTGGTTGAGAATCTGCCTGCCAATGCAGAGGACACAGGTTCGAGCCCTGGTCTGGGAAGATCCCACGTGCCACGGAGTAACTAGGCCCGTGAGCCACAATTACTGAGCCTGCATGTCTGGAGTTTGTGCTCTGCAACAGGAGAGGCCACGATAGTGAGAGGCCCGCGCACTGCGATGAAGAGTGGCCCCCACTTGCTGAAACTGGAGAAAGCCTTCGCACAGAAACGGAGACCCAACACAGCCAAAAATAAATAAATAAATAATTTTAAAAAAAAAGAATAGTGGAAAGAAGGTAATTTTTAACAAAGTTTAAGCGTATCGATCTCTACTAAAGGAACTATGAAGGTATCTATTTCAGCATGGAATAAATGCCCAGAAGGAAGAGTGATAGTCAAGAAACAATGATGAGTAAAGAATAAATATTATGTACACCTAAATAAACATTGACAATAAAAGTAATAATATTAAGTGATAATGATAATAATAATACTAATGATGAAATTAGGCGGTTGATTGAAAACCAAGGTGGAAAAAAATACTAAAAATGATAAGGAAGATGACATAATCATGAAATATGAAAGTATCACAAGAGAGGGTTTTGGGGGGAGGAATATAGACTGATAAATTTGACCATATTTAAATTTAAAATTACTCCAAACTCAGCTCTTCTATGAACAATTATATATAAGATATTAAGCAAAATGGATATAGTAACTCTATTTGGCATCATTTAAATGATATCACTCAAAAGAAGTTAAGTAGCATGAAATTTTACTTAATTTAGATGAATTTAAAATAAATCATAGTTTTCTAAATATGACAAGAGTGCCTCTCTCACAGCAGATACTCAGTAAATATTTTTTAAATGAATATTTCAGAATGGCTGAAACATTTCAAGTTAAGTAGCAAAAAAATAAAGAATAAAAAAGTTAGAGCTCAAAATGTAGCTAATACTACCATTTTATTTTATTTTTTCCTTAATTATTCTATTAACACTAATGATAAATTATATACTTTTTGGAGCTTACATTTTACACCAAGTTTGCACATGTCGTATTTTTGATTGAAAACTGAGATCTCTAAGTTTCACACCAAGGAGCTTTAGTTATTTCCAATTCCAGTGATAATTCCTAGTACTGGTTAAAACCAAAAATACTGACAAGAGATTATGATGATATTAGAGTAATGAACTATATTATGATTTTTAAAAGCAGTGAAATAAATCGTATGATACAATTCAAAAATCTTCAGGACACAAAGTATACTAAAATGAAAAATGCATGAATAAAATAAACAATATTATTCTTACTCACTATTGCTCAGTTTTCTAATAATATCAAGCTGGGTACCAAGAATAGGCCATTGCTCAAATGGTCACCCTGGTCTAAGGGTAGCGTTATACAATGGTGCTGACAATTCTGCAAGGGGGGTTGGCTCATTTTGATGAAAAGTGATCCTGAAAGGGGACCAGGGCCTGACCTCTTAAAGTCAAGGTTTCCTCAGTTCCTTTATCCAGATCCAGGTGTGACAGACACAACCTGCTAGATACCAAAGCAATCCTCCTACATACATGAAGGGGCCTCATGTACCACAACTTTTAGAGATGACTAAATCGCTGTGCAATTCACAAACATTGCTATTTTCCAGGGCATAAAATAAACTCGGGAGGGCTGAAGGAGAATAATGTGAGGTATCTGCTCCCTCACAAACCCTAAACCACCATTCAGCTCATTTTCTCTCTAGTTCAACACCATGGTTAGCACACTGATTTTGTTTTGCTTTATTTCTGCAGTTACAGAAGTTTTAATGCTCTACAGCCTTTTCCTACCAATGGGCTTTGACTGGGAACCTAGAGTTGAGTGGTCCTAGCCAAATCCCATTCAGGTGAATGAAGGGTCCCCATGACACAGACTTGCCTCCTGCACATCTCCCATATCTAAGAAGTGCCTGCCACATTTGCTACAATGGGATCTTCTCACTCTTACTGAACAAAAAGCACTGGGCACCTTTTTACTAAAGCACTTCCAGCATCAGGCTGCCCATAGACATACATAATCATGCATAAAACTGGACAGGTTCAGATGTAGGGAAATACATGTAAGGAATAATTATGACTGAATGTTGTTATTGATTCCAAGGAGAATGTGATCATTAATCTGAGTTTTGATAACTTAGCATGGTTTCATCAAGTAAATGATGAAATTATCATGGAATTAAGGGGTGGTTGTATTTTGTTTGTTGGAAAGCAATGAAAGTTGTTAACTGTTTCAGAAAATCATAACATAAGCTGTAATACTGCCCAGGGTATTTGAATTATTAATAACACAACAACAGAAACCTGTGCGAATCTGCATATTTCACTCATGGTGTAAACATTTGACTACTTCTCTATATCTTCTACTGAAGTCTTGCTAAGAC
Organism: Mesoplodon mirus; assembly: GCF_964341445.2. Taxonomy (NCBI): domain Eukaryota; kingdom Metazoa; phylum Chordata; class Mammalia; order Artiodactyla; family Ziphiidae; genus Mesoplodon; species Mesoplodon mirus. The sequence goes on along the minus strand of NC_138982.1, from coordinate 107,043,852 downwards.
ATTTAGACACTGAAATATTATTCTATTATAAATTAATAATAAAAATCAATTAATCGAATTATTCAATTGATTGATTAGATTATTATTGATAGGATATTGGCATTTTATGTAATTTTGGTACACAAAATATTGGTATAAAATAATTGGTGTTTTATGAAATTATGTAGGTGGGTTGTGTTATCTACAAATTTTATTTCAGGATAGTAAAAAGGGAGTTACAAAATATTTGCTATTAAAATAGAATCTGATAGGGCTGAGAACTACTTTTCCAAAGCAAACCAGATACAGTCAATGCCAACAAACTTTCTGACTGTAAAAGTAATAAAGGCTTCGTATTAGTTTTCTAGGGCTGCTGTAAAAAAGTACCACAAACTGGTACTGAGACAAAAGAAATTTATTCTCACGCTTTTGTAGGTTAGAAGTCCTATTAGTTCTATTCCCCTAGAAAACCCAGACTAACACAGAAGGCTGGTCAGCAGAGAAGTCAGCCAAGGTTGTACCACAAGAACAGTGTGGTTAAGGTGCTACTGCAAGTATCCTGGCCCCTGGACACATGCCTCTCTGCCCACTGCTGACCCCATACCAGCATGGACATTTGCTACAATCATCCTTGTACTTGTGACTCTGCTGTGGCCACAGTGAATAATCCTTAGCTGTACGAACATCTTGATTCTATTGACTCCAAATGCAAAGTCTCATGTGGAAGCATGAAGTTAACCAGTGCCAGAGGGTAGGGAGAGGAAATGTCCAGCCCCCTTTGCTCTTTATAGAAGAAAGACAGGTTCAGCATCCCACCAAAGACTGCACAGAGGAAATTCCCTCAAATTATGAAGGGAATTCAAATAGCAAAATAAATGCCAATATCAACTATTATGGCACTCAGAGCACCTTGTAAGTCTTTTCATACCTGCTTTATATACATATATGCCACACATACTTACATTATGTTTCAAATATATGTTTAAAATATCTAGGTCACCAAATAGCATCTGAAAGAATTCTCAGACTGGCCTTGCTAAAAATAACATTTTAAGAATTAAAATTTGTCTGCCTCTGCTTTTCTTGTCTATTTTGACTAATTATATTCTACCTGGAAGACCATATATATTCTAAGGATGTCATCATGAGTTTTATCTTCTATTAATTGAACTATATTATGACTCTAGCATAAGCTCTTTTCCCTATTCTTTTGGAAAACACTTTCATAGATGTTAACACTTAACCTTGAAAAAGTCTTCCAATACTCAAGAGGAATCAATTATGAACAAGTTTAAAAGAGAAAAGCAAATAACCAAAGGTATAGCAAAAATAATCAGTGTCATCAGTGGATAATATTGAAAGATGTTGTTTATAGGAAGTTGAATATTATGACAAAATGGAAGTGATACTGGCAAAATTCCAAGAGTTAAAATAGAGTTTCTTCAGTAAATGTCATAATAAACAAGTCAGGGAAAGTCAGATGTTTTCCGTTCTCACACTCCTTTCAGATTGCTGAGAGAAAAGTGACCTTGTCTATTGCTAAATTCAGAAAGGTACCTATCTGTAATATTATTGATGCTCCAAAACTGTCAAGAACTAAAAACAGATTTTAGAGAAGAGTCAAAAAGTACACCCTTCAAAATAATATTTTCTACCCAGTTAGTTTAAAATATTTTACATTGTTCAGTTTCCTTTTAATACCTCCAAAAGGTAAAAACAGAGAAGAGTTTTCCTTCTTCTCTATGAAGAAATAATAATTATGGAGCATGCTCTGTGAGCCAGAAACCATGAGAGATGTCTTTATCTGTGCTATCTCATGTAATCGGCATAAGCCTGAAAGATCCAAGTATTGCAGTTGATTAATTCTCTTTTAATCTAGTGTCATATTCTCCATCTCCTTTCCCCCGCATGAAATTTATTTGTTCAAGAAACAGTAGTATGCCTTTTGAAATTGCCCACAGTCTGGATTTTGTTGACTGCACCAAATTTGCATACAGTTTTTATTTTCTTCATTTTACAAGACTACTAAAAGTAGTGTTATCGTCTTCCACCTTGAGACACATAATATCTGGTTTTCTCTCTTTTTGTGATGTTAGCAGCCATCCATAGATACTTGATGCCTCCTCTCTTTGTGCCAGTTTTCAAGGCAATGGCTTAGTTCACTGACATGATTTAATAGTGAGCTACTAATTAATATTTCAGTACCATTATAAACCCACAGATCTAAATACATTTGAAGTGATGCAATCTTTTGTGGTTATTCTCTTTTTTGATGATATAATTGTCTGATTTTTAGTCAATGAGAGCCTCTTCCTGTGAGCGTTTTGAGCACAATCCCTTGCTGTTTGGTGTGACGTGTTACTGTCTCATCTTGCACTTGTCCTGCCCAGCCCTGAAATCAGCACTTTCTTCAAAGGAACCCTGCTTTGAGAAATTGTATTTAGGCTCAACATGGGCACTTGATAGCATCGCTTTTTATAAATTACAAAATAGTCAAAGCTTCTCTGATCAGGAATTTGAGAAAGTGGAACATTCTTGCTTGTCATCAAAGCTCTTGGACCATCAACCAAAGCTATTTTCAAATGAGTTCCTTGTTAGTTGCTTAGACAATGCAAGACTAAGTAAGGAATACAATAAAAATCTTAAAAGCATTGTCAGCCAAGAAAGTGACCAACTCCCACAGTCTTTTTTCCTTCATATTTTATATTCAGCTTCTAAATTTATGTAAAAACAGGTATTATTTTCCAGGTACTATTATCTGTTATGTCTACATAGTGCTTTACTGGCTTTCTGTCTCCTACTCCAGTGCTTTTGTCCCAGTGCTGTTCTGCCCACTGATGGCAAAGGAGATCTACTCCAAATACTCTTCACATTGGGGTGAGAAGTCTAAATCGCATAGCAGAAAATCCTTCTTCTTCTCAAGAAATACAGCTTTTATGTTGGAATTTCTATTTTCAGTTCTAATAAGTGACCCTACTTCACAGTTGATGTGCCAGCTCCTGTGGGAGAGACATTGCCACATACAGTATTCTGTTGCTTACTTGGGATACATTTCTAAAATCCTCATGCAATTAAAATACTTCAGATCTTGTTAAAAAAAAAAAAAGACTGGGAATCTGACAAGTGAGTGAAGCTATTAGAAAATTATGCTTTTAAAGACTTTAACAAAATAAAACAATGACTATAGCACACTAAATAAAGGAATAATCAACATATCCTAAGTTAGCTACTTCCATTCCTTTGAGGAATAGATATTATAAATAAATAAGCAAATTAATAAAAGCTTTACTTATTATATAAAAATGGAATTCTTATTTACTGGAAACAAAGTTTTCCATTTTCCATGAGATTTTTATAATATTTGTTGCTGACAGTAGAAATATTAAGAAGTATGTGAGTTATTATTCACATACATGAGAGAAAGTCAGAGAGTGAAGTTGGGAGAAAAAAGAGAGAGAGAGAGAGAGAGAGAGAGAAATCTGCCCACAATCTCAGTGCTTTCCTGGTAGAATGACTTGAGATTCTTACCTGACTCCAGCATTTGGCCATCACCTCTAGAGGCAAATAATAATTGGGGTGCTTCAAAAGGACAAAAGCTCTGAGCAATCTTCATTGAAGCCAATCAGATAGGCATGATTACATATGGACTTTCAAAACTACAGTTCCATTCAATGCATCACCCACAAAGACTTCATACCAACATACACCAAACACTTGAGGACTTTGGCCTGGCTCTGCCACTCTCTCCTACATATCTGTCTTGCTTCTCTCCTAATAGCTATATGAGTGCAGTTCTAAGTCCCACATTCATATGGTTTTCAGCATCTTTTACTCTTTCAAAATTGTTTCACCACAAAATCCTCTGATTTTACTCATTCTTCAGCTTTGCTGGGTTTTTTTTGATTCTACTTCAGTTTTTCTCTTTGTGATTGCAACAATGAGTCATGCCTGTACACTCGTCTGTGCTCCAATAAATATTTTTGTAGTTGAGGAAAAGATATACAGAAGGAAACAGAATACACTGAGGGAAACATGAATACTTAAGGGAAGCTCACTGTTTGAGAAGTATTACTGTAATTAAAGAAATACCAAGCTATTCTGATGGTTCAAAGTTTATGGGACATTAAGTTTCTTGATGAGAAGCCAGGAATTCTGACTCCTAATTAAATGCTTTTTCACTTCCACCATTCTATGTCTATTTTAAGATTCTAAAGAATTTAAATAGATATCTCTTAAACTTGTCACTCTAAACAACGTAAGATGTCTCCAAATGATTAAAAAAAAAAACAAAACGGGTAATAGTTGGAAGGGATTAGTGTAGTCAGATTGTTACATTGTCTGGTTTTGTTAACTTCAATAGCATAATACAGTAAAATTTCTTAATGGTATCATCGTGAATAATTTCTTTTCCATAATAATGTCTTTTCCTTTATTTTATTCCCATGAGGTTTTTGTTCCATGACCCACAAATTATTGTTATACATATGGAAGGTATTGCTTGTTTTCTGAAATGCAATTAACAAATGAAGATATCCTTGCCTTTGCAAGCTTCATAACACTTCTTAAATATTTCTTCAAACTTTTCTCAAACTTAGGAGGAAAACAAATTCTCTTTGTCCTGCTCTACTTTCAGATCATATTCTTTCCTTCTCTTTAATATCATGTAATTAGGCAGCACTATGATATAATGTTGGAGTTTGGGTTTTCTGAGTCCAGTTAGTATTTGGTTCCCTTTGAGATTTCGTAGTTATGTTTCAAAGGCAGTTAGGTGATCATGTATATTATAGGTGAGGTGATCATAGTATATGATCTGTATAGTTAGGTGATCATAGTATATTTTGAACCTATTTAAAAAAAGAACCTTTTGTTTTTTTAAAAAACTTGGTGAATGCTTGTCCTCTACAGATTCTTTTATAAATGAGAATTTATTTAAAAACAAAAAGAGAATAACCTATCTTAGTTTGAAATGTATTATTTTAATAAAGAATTTGTAAATTGATAGTTGATTTGATGAGCTGGAATAAATTTTGAATTATAATTCATCAACATTTATGAAATTGTGATGCTCAACTTAATTTCTACTTTGCAAACCTTTTACTGTGACCTATGAGTTCCACTTTCGTAGATGAAGAGTGGGGAGAGGGGTGTGGACTTAGATGGCTGATTTCATAAATTCATCATACATACTTCACAAGAACCTCCCAATGTCCATTCATTATTTGATGTGATAATACTCCCTTTTAAATGTAAAGCTTTAAATGAATAAATTCACCTTGCTGTGGATTGCTTTAGAGAAGTAAATTAGGATTTAGTTCCACTATAACCACAGAAGCTAATGATGTTAATTAAGGTTTGAGGAGACAAAAGAAAATTCAGAGTGAGACGCAGATCTGGGCAGGGTTGGAGGAATTTAGCCAAAAGCTAAATGTTAGTGTGTTGAGATGCTGCTTGAGATTGGAGGTGGGTCAGTGAAAATGAAGAAAAAACTAGAAATGAGAGACAAATTCAGAAAGGGGTGGGAGGAAAATAACAAGGAAATATATTAGCTCAGTATCTTGGTGGCAATCAATGTGGCAATGAGTGGCCTAGACAGATTCTAACAGGGGCTGGAGAGTGCACCTGCTGTGGGATGGGCTTGCATTTTTGTTGACAGGAGAATGAGCAGATAAAATAGCATCGCATCTTCACCACTTTCATAATGTTTTACCATCTGATCTTTCCTGTTTTAACTGAATATTCACACTGCTTCCCTGAAAGATTTTTTAGTCATAGGTTTAACTCTTATCAATATATAACTTCTAAACACTTTTTAAAGGAACCGTATGTGAAGAACATGTTCGAGGGGGGCCATTCTATCTATACTCTACTCTACTCTACACCTACATCCCACATGGTTCAACCAAGCTTTTGTGCCAACTTTTAAGATAAGATATCAAATTTGAGCTTGTTCCTTCCAAGTCCAGGCTAAGGTCCAAATTTCCCCACCAAATCCTCAATTTTCCAGTGTTGGGAAGAGAAAAGCAAAAGAGAACTATCCCATCTGCTCAGGCTCTCTAACCTGCTTCATAAACTCTAGCACCCTCAATTCATCTCAGAATGGAACCAGCTGTTTTCCAACCTTTTTATTTATTCATAGGTAGCATTTTGGAGAGTACTTGAAATGTTTTTAAAATGTATAAAAATTAATTTTCCTGAATTTTAAAAAATGAACCACAAATCTATCATCCCTTTGCAATTTTAATGTTTCTAGCAAAGAGTGCTGATTCTAGATTTAGTTCCATCTTTCCCAAAATAGAATATATAGACAGCATTAAGATAGACAGCATTCATTTTTGTTTTTTGGTGTAATGGTTTTTTGCTTTCATAAGCTTTCAACCTTTCATTTTAAAAATACACAATGCCATCACCCCAGTTTTGATGTGAGAGGGAAAAAAACTAACCTTGTTGTAATAACTGATGATAAACCTGCCAAGTATCACTTTTAGATGTTTTTGTATTTAGAGGTTTTTTCTGCCTGTCACATGGGCATATTTTCACTTCAACCTAAGTGCCATGAACATTTTTGTTTTTTGTTTAAAATATTTTTAGATATCTGTATGACTGTAAATAGCAACCATGGTTTTTACCATTTGAAAATAAAATATAAGAAATACAATTGTTTAGCTGAAAGTCAGATTTTTCTCTCTTATGAAATAGAAAATGAAATCTAACCTGTGTCTATCTTTTAATGCAACCATTCCTAAAGTATATTGATAACTCTTGGTTTGAGAAATAGGTAAAGGTACACTTGAGTATTTTTTTCTATAGAAGCATTCACAATTTCTTCAAAAGCATTTACCAACCTTTCCTGGTCATCAGTTGCCATCTCTCTGGGGCGTCAGAAAATTCTCAGGAAGCTAAGGTTGACATTCTCAGAGTCCTTTTTGTGGACTTCCGATAAGAATTTTTTTTAAAGTTTCGCTTTGAGGACCTTCTCTGTTCCAAAAACAGAAGCTATAGATAAAATATTTTTAAAGTGTGTGTGTTCACACAAACACGCATGCACGTCTTTTAGAACAAAGTATGCCACCATGAAAGAGAAAAAGACAAAGCATATTGAAGTGGATGAGTGGTCTGGAAGGAGGAGGAGACAGCTTTGAGTTCTCTTCTCAGTGGCCCTGTTCAAAGTGCTGGTCAGATATCCCTTCGCTTAGTCCTCATAACGACTATGTGAGGCAATTACTTTTTATCCACTTTTTATAGATGAGACAACTGGACACAGAGCTGATAATTACTTGCCTATGTTCTCAGATTTAGTAAGTACAGAGGCTGGAGTGAATACAGCAGTGTGGTGCCAGAGCCCAGCCTCTGTGCCCTACACCATGGCACCTTCAGTTTTAAGTATTCCACTGGTAAAAAGAAAACCCAAAAAGTAAATTACAAAATGTTTGGAATTAAATGACAATGAAAGTAACAACAAAACTTGTGAGATGAATCTAAAGTTGTACTTAAAAATAAGTGGTTATTCAAGGTATTAAAAATGCAAGAAATGTTGGAAATAAAAGGACAAACATTTAAATCAGAGTGTAAATCAATAATGGAATAAATTCAAATGAAGTAGAGAGAAGGAAATAATAAAAATAAACGCAGAAATTATTGAGCGAGGATTTAAGAAGATCAGAGAGTGCTTCCCTGGTGGCGCAGTGGTTGAGAGTCTGCCTGCCCATGCAGGGGACACGGGTTCGTGCCCCGGTCCGGAAGGATCCCACATGCCACGGAGCAGCTGGGCCCGTGAGCCATGGTCGCTGAGCCTGCGCGTGTGGAGCCTGTGCTCCGCAACGGGAGAGGCCACAGCAGAGAGGGGCCCGCGTACCGCAAAACAAACAAACAAACAAGCAAACAAAAAAAACAAAGAAGATCAGAGAATCTCAACAACATAGTCAAAGAAAATAGTTTTTTTAAATAAGCTAATAATAGAATTAACTAATCACTAAAAAACCCTAATAATAGAATTAACTAATCTCTAAAACACCAATCAAGATTTTTAAAAATAAATTAATTAAAAAGACAGGAGGTTCAATAGTAAGATGAAAGAAAGGGACAGATTTAAAAGGAAAAGTAAATATTTTAATATTTTATAAAGATAGTTAAAGTTATATATCAATAAATTCAAATAATTACATCAATGGACAATTTTCTAGAAAAACAAATTGCTACCCTTGACCCAAGGTAAAATTCTAAATATAAAAAAAACAGCTAGAGAAATGTAACTGTTAGTTAAAAGTAAGCCCTCTCCAAAATCACAATAGATCACTTTCTTATTGTGAAAAGCTTTTAATTAGCAAAAACTCACAGCATACACACTGTGGAAGACCCTCTGGGATAGCCACACATTTATGGTACAAAAAAATTATGGAGACTGGAAAAATAGGCATCACTCATGTTCCCACTTCCCTCCAGCTCTTCCAGTGACATCTCTCTTCTCTATCTAGTGTTAAATGTTGTCATGGAAATTTTCCATTCACTTATTAAAAGCAAAAACAAGTCCACCATCATGATAAGAATTTTTTCATGTTTTGCCTCATAACTTTAGCCCCAAAGAGTAACAGAATCAGGTTTGAAGGGTTTTTAAATATGTTATTATTTTAAAATGCACATCTATTTAACTTTTATTAACCTTGATCTATTATTATAAATCAAACATATTTTATTAATTATACTTTTAAATCAGCATGGCTAGTTATTACATTTCTATGAATATACAATTTAAATAAATTTTCCAATGTATATAGTGGATTGAAAAAAATCAATAAGTAGGAATAGGGGTGAAAAAGGAGCAAAGATATTTCTTTGTTATTGTATAACAATATTATAAGGAATAGAATTAGTCTGGTTGCAGTAGGGAGAGAAAGAAAGGAATGAATGGTAGAAATGTGATGATACAACTGATAAAATTATGCTATGGATTCTCTGTGGTGGGATATGAAAGAAGAAAAGGAAGGAGTCAAAACATTCATTTGTATAAGAAGAAGCATATGAAGTCATAAACTGAGGTCTCTAGTTTAGACATGTTGAATTGAAATGACAGCTGGACTTCTTTGAATAGGCATTTACTTGAAATACAACTGAGATAAGACATTTTTACTCAGAAGAGGTATGGGCTAAAAGTAGTCTCACCAATTATCATCATAAAGTTGATCATCTACCTAAGAGCCAGTGAGTTATTTGTGAAAGAGCATAGACAGAAGAGCATGGAGTGAATGCTTTTACCAGCAGAATGCACATTAGTCACATAGTATATCTAGACTGTACAGCAACTTTTCCAGTATCACTGCAATATGCACACGTGTCCACTATTTCCACAATTTCTTGTTACTGCATCAGGCATCCGTTTAAAGGAGATGAGACTGGGCCAACACAGCCAACAATTCTTGCTAGCAATTCTTGGCACTCTTTAGCTTGTGGACGCATCACTATAATCTTTGCCTCTATCTTCACATGCTGTTCTCCTTATGTGTCTGTCTGTCTGTGTATCTAAAACTCTCCCTCTCTCTCATAAAGACACCAGTCATTGGATTTAGGACCTACTGAAACCCAGAATGATCTAATCTGAAATAGATTACATCTTCAAAGACTGTATGTCCAAATAAGGTCACATTCATAGATACCAGGGGTTACAACTTGAACATATCTTGTTGGAGGGCACAGTTCAACCAACAGTGGTCTGCTCCCTGGTCCCGCAAAATTCATGTCTTTCTCACCTGCCAAACGCATTCACCCACTCCTAATATTCCCAAAAGTCTTATCTTGTTCCGACATCAACAATAAATCCAAAATCTCATCTACATATGATAAACTCAAGAAGTCCCAAGTCTCATCTTCTAATTCATCTAAATCAGGTATAGGTGAGATTCTGGGTATGGCCCAATATGGGGCAAATTTCTCCCCAGGGCAAACTTCTCATCTTTAAAAATATGGATAGGCTGAGGATTTTCCAAACCATCAATTGCTGGTTCCTTCCTCATTTTATCTCATTTCTCTTTCATTCTATCATAAGCAGCAAAGAGAAACTAGGCCATGCCTTCAACCCACTGCTTAGATACCTTCTTACCTAAATACCCAAATTCAGCACTTTACAAGTTCTACTTTCCACCCAAAGTTAGAACGCAATTCATCCAAGTTTTCCGTCACTTTATAACAGAAAGGAGATGAGCAGTGGCGAGCGAGAGAAGCTTCATCTGCCACTCCCCATCACTCGCATTACCTCCTGAAGCATCCCCCCCACCCCCAGTCCATGGAAAAATTGTCTTCCTCGAAACCTGTCCCTGATGCCAAAAAGTTGGGGACTGCTGCTTTATAACAAGGATCATCTTTTTTTTTTTCCAATGTCCAATAACACTTTTCTCATTTCCATCTGAGAAACTCACCAAAAGCACTTATAATACTCATAGGCTTTAAGGAACCTGGTTTGCGGTAAGTCGTTACCCTAGGAAATGAATACATACCCCCTTTGAAATCCATTCTTCTCCCTACCTCCAGCCCTTGCCAACCACAAATCTGTATTCTGTAACTATAGTTTTGTCTCCTTCCCAAATGTCACACAAAAGAATCCTACAGCATGTAGCCTTTTGAGTCTGGCTGCTTTCACTACACAAAAAACTGTACCCAAATGTCCCTCAATTGGTGAACATATAAACAATCTCTGGTACATCTACACAACTGAATTCTACTCAGTATAAGAAGGAATGAGCTCCTGATACACATAACAACATGGATGAATCTCAAATGCATTGTCCAACCTGCTTACAATGAATAGTTTTTCAAGAAATGCAATAGGTAGACATCCTAATTTATACTGTTATATTTGATATTGTTTCATAATTTTTTTTGTTTTTCCATAGCTTCAATAATTATTTTATGAGGAGCTTCAGAATATTATTTTATTTATTCAAATTTACCAACTCATTTCTACTATTTTGGATTAAAAAAATTAAATAGAAATAAGAAATTAAGAAGTGTTCTCTGTTGGAATTAAAGATTGTACTGTAGTGAACATCCTCCATCAAATATTATTTTGCTTTTCTAAAATTATATTACTAACTAATGGTTAGAATTACTACTCTTTCAGTAGTATGCCTATGTTTATGGTTCATGCTATCTATTGTCACATTGCTTTCCAACGATTGTCAACTATAATACCATTAGCACTATAAATTATATCCATTAACTGCAAACTGGATATGTACTTCATATCAATTTTTTTAAGAAAAGATTTTTTATAATTTAGTGTGATTAAAATTGTAATTTAAGTTTAACTCAATTATTTGATTACTAAAGAGAATGAACATTTCCTATCTGTTTCTTTACTTTTTCTTCTACAAATCTTTTTTTAGAATAGGGTAGGATAAAAATAAAAGTACATACATGAACAAAACTGATTTGTTTTGTGCCTTCTTTTGTGTAAATTTATTTTCATACCCTTGGTTCACTCATCTATTGGAATCTTGACTTTTTTCTTATAAATCTGATTTAGCTCTTTATTTATTGGAGCCATTTAGCCATTATGTGGAAATGGAAAGACAACTTTATCTAAGCTGTTATAGTACTTCAATTTTTCGTGTTATATATTATTGTACAGATATTTTACTGTATATATTCATATCTATCCATTTTTTTCCTTACCATTTATTCTACTTTCTTCAAATAAACAAAGATCTTCATCAGCTGGTAAAATAAAATATTCTGTTAGATTGTTTATAGTTTAAAAAAGTTATATCTGGAATTTATTTCAGTATATAACATAAGAGATGCAGTGAACTGATTTATGCTAAACACTTCTATAATTGTTAAATATTTTTTCATGATCCTTTACTGTTACCCTGTTTTGAAGAGCTTGTTTTATGATGTTTTAGGTTAGTTTCTGTATAATTCAGTACTTCTTGCTTTGCTTTTTCTTTGTTTATTCTATTTGCTCTTTACTTGTTTGTTTTTATCATTACATAGTATGATAAGAATCAGCACAAACAATAAAAAAAAGTGTCTTTGGAAATAAGATAAATATTTAGCTTGGGTAATTGTTGATACTTTCTTTTTTTAATTTCCTAACTATTTTTTAGGCAAACACAAAACATTTGTGTTGAGAATATCACTGCATATTTGTAGGCAGATAATACATAGATAAGTATTGAGATAGATAAACAGATCCTTAATCACTTTGAGATAACCAAGCTTAATAGCCTTTAATTAACCAAGATGTTAATACATATAAGATTTTAGAAACTAACATTAAAATCAAGTAATCTAAACAAAGAAGAAAGAACAGCTTCTCCCCTCCTGCCATTCACACTTAGAGATTTGAGTTTAAGGCCTGACTGCCCACAGGCCTATATCTAGACCTTCCTTTTGTTCCTTCCACTGGTATTATTCAGGGCAGCTCAAATTTCAGTGTGCCTTAAGATCATCAGAAGAGCTTGTTAAACATGAATATTTGGCCCATCACAGAGTTACTAAAATAGAATCTCGACAGATGGAGTCCTGTCATCAGTATTTTAACAAGTTTTCCCAAGTGACTCAGATGCATCCCAGGTCTGATGCTGATCTACCTAATTTTTTTAGGGCACTCCTTCAATTTTCCTGCCTTTTTCCCTTTCTCCTGTATTACTTATATGTTATGGCTTTGGGGCGGAAGCTAGATTGTTGTATATATAACATCGGATAATTTAGGATCTTCAAAAACAAAATGATGTCCTAGTTCCTAAAGTATTAAACAATGAGAAAATATCCAGAGGTGTTCTTTACTTTAGGTGTCATAAAAATATAAGATGCCAAAATCCTCCCATCTTGTTGAGCACTAATAAGAAATATGGGCCTTTGTGGGCTATTTAAATATAGTTTGAAATGTACATTTACAATGACTTTGGAACTTTAAAAATCCTCTCTCATGCAAGTACTTGCCCTCATGAAAACATTTCTCTGAACAAGATTTATGTTTGTTTTCTGTTTTGCCAGCACTCCCAGAGTCCATTATTGCTAGGATTAAGAATCACAGGGGGCTTCCCTGGTGGCACAGTGGTTGACAGTCCGCCTGCCGATGCAGGGGACACGGGTTCGTGCCCCAGTCTGGGAAGATCCCACATGCCGCGGAGAGGCTGGGCCCGTGAGCCATGGCCGCTGAGCCTGTGTGTCGGAGCCTTTGCTCCACAACGGGAGAGGCCACAACAGTGAGAGGCCCACGTACCGCAAAAAATAAAAAGAATCACAGGGCATATACATATACGTGTGTGTGTTTGTGTGTGTGTATACATATATATATGTATATATATATATATATGTATATATATATATATGTATATGTGTATATATATATATAGAGAGAGAGAGGGAGAGCTATAGATATAAAGATATGGATATATATATACACTATATATATACTATATATATATGATTTAGAATGGCCTGGGTATTCTTAAAAGACAGAATCAAATTCTTATTCCACTTCATTTCTCAGCTGTTAGCACACTTTTCCTCCAAAATGTGGTGACCATCTTTGTGTCATTATTTTACCTGGTTTGGATGGAGTGGGACTTACTATGGATTCTGTGATTATTTTTGTACTCTAAGACAGCACTCACTAGTTTTGATCATCAGGTTCATTTGTAGTAGTCTTCTGTGATGGGTAAATGTATTAGCATTGCAAATACAAAGCTGTAATTTGCTGATATATGGATAATTTGGATATTTGAGGGAATAGGTTCAAAATGAGAGAATTCCCATGAAATAATTGCAACATTAAGCATTTTAAATTAGAAACTTTTAGGTCTCTGCTAATAAATGAAAATAAGAATAGTTACAATGTATTAAAATAAATTGATACCTTGTTCTGAGTTTATTTCACATATTAACTCATTTATTTTTCACAATCACCTTATTAAAGACCATTACCACACCCATTTTACAAATAAAAAAAGGAAATTACTAAAACTCATGTAATGTGCCCAAAGTTACATAGCTGGTAAGAAGAAGTTTTTGTATTCAACATATCTAAACAGAACTTATATGTTATGAATGTTGACATTCATTTCGAGAGTATTATGGAAATGCAAAACGTATTTATCTATACAGTGTGGCTCAGGAGAACCATTAGTATTCCTCTTTGGAAAGTAATTGTTCTTTGGTGGGGTGGTGTTAAATTGATGAGAGACTTAGGCTAGTGGGTGGCATTCTGAGCTTACTCAGTGGGGAAAGCTAAAAGAATAGAAAAGAAATAATTGGGATCTTTTCATTGATAACATGAGAGAAATAATGTTGGGTAATATTTTTCATGCTCTCATTTTTTTTTCCTTAGAAGGAATTGTTGAGGCAAAAGAAAAAGAGAGAAGTGATTGAAGAACAAGTGAATAGCCAGAAAAATAATAGAAAGTTGGATTCTTCCAAGGGTAATGGGCAGATAAGAAATCCCAGCAGCAAGTATTTTGAGACTTTTAGAAGTATGGAAATTAGATACGCTACTTTATGTTTACATTTGTTATTTTGCCTCTCTCTTATGACTTTTAACTCTTTACTAAAGGCTATTATGCTTATAAATGTTTGAGTATTTTTTTAAATGAGAAAGTGGTAGTATGACAAAACAGACTGATATATCAATAGTATAAAGCAGAGGTTATGTGTGTGGAGACAGGTGATAGAATAAGATTGATATCTAATTATCTGAACCAGAACAAAGTATCCAGGGCCAGCCTAGTCTCAAAGAAGTGACCGCTGGCAAGTTACTAAATCTTTCTGTACCTTCAGTTTCTTACCTGTACATAAGTTACATATCCAATTTTACCACTTTGTTTTACAGGGTAGATTTAAAATTTTTAATTAATAAACTTTAGTTTCTAGAGCAGTTTTATATTTATGGAAAAATTTATCAGAATGTACAGAGAATTCCAAAGTAGCTAAACAATTTGGCATTCCCACCAGCAGCAATAAATGAGAGTTCCGGTTGCTCTAGATCCTTGTCAGCATTTGCTGGTGTTGCTGTTCGGGATTTTAGCCATTCTAATAGATATGCAGCAGTATCTCATTTTTGTTTAATGTGCAATCCCCTCATGACATATGATGTGGAGCATCTTTTCATTCCCTTATCTTCCATCTGTTTATCTTCTTCGGCAAAGATTCAGATCTTCTGCCCATTTTTAAATTGTGTTGTTTATTTTGTTATTGGTCAGTTTTAAGAGTTCTTTGTCTATTTTGGTTCTTCATCAGATATGTCTTTTGCAAATATTTTCTCCCAGTCTGTGGCTTATCTTTTTATTCTCTGAGCAGTATCTTTTACAGATCAGAAGGTTTTAATTTTGATGAAGTACAACCTTCAGTTTTTTCTTTCATGGATTGTGCTTTAAGTGTATCTAAAAACTCATTGCCAAAACCAAAGCCACCTAGATTTTTCTATGTTATTTTCTACAACTTTTATAGATTTGTGTTTTACACTTAAGTCTATGATACATTTTGAGTCAATTTTTGTGAAAGGTTAAAAGTCTGTTTAGATTTATGTTTTTATATAAGGACATCTACTTGTTCTGATACCATATGTTGAAAAGACTATCCTTTCTCCAGTACATTGTCTTTGCTCCTTTGTCAAAGATCAGTTGACTATATTTTTATGGGCCTGTATCTGGGTGCTTTGTTCTGTTCCACTGATCTATTTGTCTATTCTTTCACCAATACCACAGTCTTGATTACTGTAGTTTGTAGTAAGTCATGATGTCAAGTAGTGATGTCAGTCCTGAGTCATTGTTGTGTTGGCTAAAACTTATTTTAATTTGTGAAAATCAATAAAGGAAAACCTCATTTAAAATGAAGTCAGGAAGCCCTAAGAGGGAACTCTCTTACACACACACCATGCATTGCAGCTTATTTTATAATTCTGGGCAGGAAGACGTTTACTATACTACCCCCGCAGGAGGAAGATTTTCCCTTTGCCCATCAACAACCTAGCCAATTAGAAACTGCCACAACTCAGCCAATAAGAAACCACCACCATACTGAACTCTCACTTTTCCTCAATGGACTTTCATTCAAAGCAGCCCCTCCCAACTTCCTCCTTTTTCTCTAATAAAGTAATGTTCCTCTCCTTTGCTTTGCAGACTTGCCGATGGTTTGTCATAGCTTGCATATCCCAAATTGTATTTCCTCTGCCATTCCCAAACAAACACCTTATGCTGGTAAAATAATGTTTAATTTTAAGGTCAACAAATCAAATACCATAAGACCCATTTCCCTATTTCCTTAATTCTATGGCAGAATGTTCTACTAGTGGGAAAAATCCAAGAACTTTATAAGGCTTCAACTGTCCAAAACAAGAAATCACAGTCAGTTCCAATCACCTCTTGGAAAGAAAACTGAAAAGTCTGGGTAATTTCAGCAGGCCAATTGGCTGCTCTGTTGTAGTTCTTTTTGCCACATGTTACTGCAATTCCACCATCTCCATTGTCTACTGTTGTGACATGCCTCCACACTAGCCTAGCACTGATTTCATCAGAGGGTAGGAAAAGAGGAATTACATCTCCCAGGCTATACTCAAGCATTGCCAAGTCTTGATATCTTGGCCTTGAGCCCTAGATGACACAGATTATTTTTTATACACATAGGAATCTATGTAACACTTCCTGCTAAACTTTCACTCCAAAACACACACACAGATTGAGCCAGGAGAAGCTCCTGAGATCTGGCACACGCAAACTGTGAGCAAGCTCTCTTTTAGGTCACCTAGACCCTTGTATTGAGCTCCTGTGCCTGGTGAATTTCTCCTCTCATGGAGCTGGGTGGATGGGGGTTGTGTTGAATCAGTCAGGGCTACATCAGATCATCATAACTGTAGCTGTTTCAGTGAATTTCAGAGGAAAATGAACAAAGGCTTTAAATTTGCACCTCCTCCCTCCTAGAAGATGTCCTCACACATCTGTAAATTTGTTTTTTTTCTCCCCAGCTAAAATTAAAACATAAAACAAGGAGAAAAATGGGGAGAAGCCAAAAGCTGTCCTGTTATATATAACTTTTCCCCATTACAATGAATACACACTTGCCAGAAACCACCAGTTTTCACCTTGCCTAAAACTTATCTAACAAACTGTCCTCTGAATGCCCTCAGCTTCTTGCTAAAAGAAAAACACACTTTGAACCTTTCACAGTAATTAATACTACTGCTAAAAAATGAACACAAACTAAAGCTCACAGCAGCTAAAACATCCCAAGGGAAAATGCATTATATATTTAAAAAGCAAACTGACTGAAGAATCACATTTTATTGATAGCATTTGGAAATGTGTCAACCAATCACATAAAGAGTATACTAACACAGTTTTATAATATTTTGAAATAGTTTTCCTCCTTCTATTTTCTTCTGGGCTTTTTTTTGAGGGGCGGGTGGTGTTGTTGTTTGTGCCTCACTCAAGCAAGCAGTCCAACCATTATTTTAGTGCCTCAGGGAAATTAGTAGGAGCATAGAATACAGAAGTAGCCTAAAGTTTTTGTTTTCACACATCCTAAACCTTAAGAAGAATTTAGAGGTAAAAAATAATAGTAATAATAAAGGAAAGAAAGTGATCTCTGGGTAAAGATTGTGTTCTGGCGAAGCAGGAAAGAAAGTGGGATTCTTGCCCCAAAGATTAAAAAGAAAACTTCAAGCAGTGGAGCCAAGAGATGTCCCTATACCATGAGAACGAGGGAGCCTGCGCTCTGTTTGCCATCAGCATCTCAAAGAAGAGGAGTACATAAATACCGAAGAGGAATGTTTGCATTGCATACAGACAGATGGAAACAGAGGTAGGAAGCCTCACTGATCATTTCTGTTACTGAAAAATCAAAAGAAATGTGTGAAGGGGCAAGAGGACAGGAATCAGGCATTTTATCAACATGAGTGAACCGGATACTGAGAATAAGATAAACTTTGGTGCAATGGCATGTTTTATACAGAGGAGATACAATTACAGAGGCCAGAATCTCAGAAAGAATTGAGGGGAAGTTTTCTCCTGGCCTAGGAATGGGTATTGGAGTTAGAAAGTAATTGGGTTTATGGAAAAGAAAGTACTGTTTACTGTTTACATAAGTCTGTTAATGGAGATTTTTACAACTTGTATTTTATAGAAATAGTCAATGACATATGAAGTTGATGACATCTAAAGTTGCACATGGCAAATTTGCAGCTGCCTAAAAATTGAAGAAAAATCTAATCTTTTGGAGTATATTATATTTGCCAGACTGATCCAAGAATTTTGGATTTGGTGAAAATAATGAGCACAAAGAAAATTTCCAATAACAAACCTGAGCAATAAAATTTGATCAAGACAGAGTTGATAGATGTCAAGTATTCCTTGAAACAACTACACAAAAATAACTTACTTTATAAAAATAATTGCAATAAAATTAAAATGGAAAAAAATGGAAAGTAGTTAAGTAGTTTAAATTTACCATATAGGAAATGAAGCAAGCAATTACATTTGCTAAATATAGCCTACTTTAGAAAATATTTTCCTGATGAAAAACTATTAATATTTGTGTAATTCTGATATTAAAGTGTTACTTTATTAACTCAATAAAAATATCATTAGGCTCAAAGTTAAATTCAAGGGGGGAAAGTGGCAGGGGTGGTGGTGGTGTGATGAATTGGGAGATTGGGATTCTCATGCATATACTAATATGTATAAAATGGATAACTAATAAGAACCTGCTGTATAAAAAAATAAATAAAATTCAAAATAAAATAAATGGGCAGAAAACCTAAATAGACATTTCTCCAAAGAAGACATACAGATGGCCAAGAGGCACATGAAAAGCTGCTCAACATCACTAATTATTAGAGAAATGCAAATCAAAACTGCAATGAGGTATCACCTCACATCAGTTAGAATGGGTATCATCAGAAAATCTACAAACAACAAATGATGGAGAGGGTGTGGAGGAAAGGGAACCCTCTTGCCCTGTTGGTGGAAATGTAAATTGATAAAGCCACTATGATGAACAGTATGGAGGTCCCTTAAAAAACTAAAAATAGGGCTTCCCTGGTGGCGCAGTGGTTGAGAGTCCGCCTGCCGATGCAGGGGACACGGGTTCGTGCCCCGATCCCGGAAGATCCCACATGCCGCGGAGCGGCTGGGCCCGCGAGCCATGGCCGCGGAGCCTGTGTGTCCGGAGCCTGTGCTCCGCAACGGGAGAGGCCACAGCAGTGAGAGGCCCGCGTACAGCAAAAAAAAAAAAAAAAAAAAAAAAAAAAAAAAAAAAACTAAAAATAGAATTACCACATGACCCAGCAATCTCACTACTGGTCATATACCCAGAGAAAACCATAATTCAAAAAGACACATGCACCCCAATGTTCACTGCAGCACTATTTACAATAGCCAGATCATGGAAGCAACCTAATTGCCCATCAACAGACGAATGGATAAAGAAGATGTGGTACACATATACGATGGAATATTACTCAGCCATAAAAAGGAACGAAACTGGGTCATTTGTACAGACGTGGATGGACCTAGAGACTGTCATACAGAGTGAAGCAAGTCAGAAAGAGAAAAACAGGGCTTCCCTGGTGGCGCAGTGGTTGAGAATCGGCCTGCCGATGCAGGGGACACGGGTTCGAGCCCTGGCCTGGGAAGATCCCACATGCCACGGAGCAACTAGGCCCGTGAGCCACAACTACTGAGCCTGCGCGTCTGGAGCCCGCGCTCCGCAACGAGAGGCTGCAACAGTGAGAGGCCCGCACACCGCGATGAAGAGTGGCACCCACTTGCCGCAACTAGAGAAAGCCCTCGCACAGAAACGAAGACCCAACACAGACAAAAAATAAATTATTTTTTTTAAAAAAGCTTTAAAAAAAAAAGAAAGAGAAAAACAAATACCATATATTAACGCCTATATGTGGAATCTAGAAAAACAGTACAGATGAACTAGTTTGTAAGGCAGAAATAGAGACACAGATGTAGAGAACAAATGTATGGACACCAAGGGGGGAAAGCAATCGGGGTTGTGGGGGTGGGGGTGTGATGAATTGGTTGACTGGGATTGACGTATATACACTAATATGTATAAAATAGATAACTAATAAGAACCTGCTGTATAAAAAAATAAAAATAAAATGAGATGCCAAAAAAAGAAGTGTATCAATACTAAATATATACAGACAACTTTATTATTTCAGAAGAAAAATGTTAAATTCAAGATGAGGTTATCTAAAGATACTTTGTCATGATTTGTCTACACAGACCCTTCAAATTATTGTTTCAAGAAAGAAGATATATTCCATGATGATTTTTCTCTTTCTACATTTGAATACAAAGTTATTATTGGTTGTTTTTACACACAGAATAAAGGACAGAAAAAAAGAGGAAAAGAGAAGGAGGAAAGGGAAGAAAGGAAAAGAAGAGAAGAAGAAAAGAAAAAATGAAAAGGAAAAAAAAGATATGGGCACACATGGGCATATTCTAACAGACAATTAGACATATAGACTGGATTGCTCCAGAGTAATTTCTGTGACATTGTTTGAGTGGGAATCAGACTGCAATCACCTGGGAGTAACAGGAAGTTTAGGAAGTAAAAATAAGAGTGCAGACTATTATTTTAAAAGCCTTGCTCTGAAAGAGCAGCCATTAAACTCATAGCTCAGTTTCCCATATTAGTTTTATTGGAATTTGTTTTGAACTATCTGTTCACTCTGAGTTTCCCTTTCTATTCAGATTTTGGCCTGGTAGTTCCCCCCTATATGGTCAGTTTATCAATGCTTTTAGGAAGATTTTCTTTTTAATTTCATCCAGAGTTTTTTTTCTAAGTGGTGGGGTTGGTCCAAGTAAGTTATCCTGTGATTACTTGAAACAGAAGTCCCTGAATATATAAATTTCAATCCTATTAGATTTTGAGCAGATAATGTCATAAACAGTTGATAATGACCATTTGTGTCATTGTTTGCAATTCTTATATTTTATTTATTTTGGTCTTACTTTGCTGGTTAGACTCTCAAAGTACTGAATAGAAGTATCATTAAAACAGATTGTCTCATTCCTGATTTTAAATGAAAGGTCGTTGACTTTTAAGTGTAAGTTTTGCTCTAGGTATTACTTAAAGATATTCTTTCTCTTTATAATTTTTTATCATGCATGTTGGAGAATGTAATGTAATGCTTTAGTGCGTTTACTGAAATCATGTGAATTTTCTCCTTTAACATGTTATTGTAGTTAAATTTATAGTTTGTGGTGATAAACCTTCCTTGCTTTCCTGGGATGATCTAACTTGGTTAGGATGTATTTCTTAATATATTGGTAAATTTAGTCTTTTATTATTTTGTTTCTGACTTTTATTTCTACATTCACAAGTGAGATTGGTCCATGAGACTGGTATTGTGCTTATCATTTTGGGTATCAAACTTACGCTAGATTCATGAAATGACATGGAGAGTATTATGTTGTTTCTATTTTCTGGAAGAGTCTTTCAATAATATGTTTGATAGAACTCATTGGTGAGGCCATCTGGGCTAGTTTTCTTTTGGGAAAGATTTTTTTGCCTCTAACTCAATTTTGTTAATGGTTTTAGAACATATAGATATTCTCTTTCCTCTTAGTTTGATAAGTGATGTTTTCCTACAACTTTATCCATTATGTCTTTTAAAAAATTAATTTACAGAGGTCAGTTAACTTTTTTTGAAAAAGGCAAGAAAGTAAATATGCCAGGCTTTGTGGGACACAAATGGTCTCTATTGAATAATCTTTTTTTTTTTTGTCATTTTTGTCTTTGTTTTCACAACTGTTTTAATAATGTAAAAGCCATTCTGGGCTGTACAAAAATGGTTGCAGAACAAGTGCTGGTTTAAAGTTGTTTATAATTTATTTTATTATCATTTAAAAGTCTGCATTATCTTTAGTTGTAGCCCTTTATCATTAATGATATTGTTTATTGTTGACTTTTCTGTCTGGATTTGTCTTATTACATAATTATCGATTTTATTAGTCTTTTCAAAAAGTACAGTACAAACAGGAA
Organism: Mesoplodon mirus; assembly: GCF_964341445.2. Taxonomy (NCBI): domain Eukaryota; kingdom Metazoa; phylum Chordata; class Mammalia; order Artiodactyla; family Ziphiidae; genus Mesoplodon; species Mesoplodon mirus. The sequence goes on along the minus strand of NC_138982.1, from coordinate 107,021,883 downwards.
GATTGTAGCTGGAACCCAAACACATTGGTTGTTATATTAAATGTATATCATCTATACACTCAATTTAAAATATTGTTGAGTTAGGTTAAAAAAAAAGATGATCCAAATATTTGTTGTCTATAAGAAAGTCAGTCATTTTTAGAACAATCAGACAGTAAATTAGTAAGGATATAGAATTATTCAGCAACACTGTCAACCAATCGGGCTAACTTGACATATATAGAATACCATACCCAGTCTTCAAATGCCCATGGAACAAGCATCAAGATAGACCCCTTGCTTGGTAAAAAAGAGACCGCAGTAATTTTGGGTTTTGTCAGTTTGTTTTGTTTTGTTTTGCTCTCATGCTCTACTCAGTAACAAAGCAACTTTATTCATAGGCTCCTTGGCCTAACAGGTGGTTCAATGTATTTTTGGCTCACCATTACCATAGCTGTGCAGCTATTTGTGATCCCAGTTCATCAGCAGACAAATAACTATTAGATTTCCATTTTTGGCAAATTTTACCCTTTGGATATTTTTCCTTTAGTCTCACCCAGGTTTCCACAGCAAGTTTGTTAAATGGCTTTTGCAATCTCTCTAAATGTTTATACTCATGTTTCCACTTAGTTTTAGCCTGGTAATTTCTCACTATATTGTCAGTGCCTGATGCTTTTATGAATCTATTTTTCAAATTTTTAGCCAGAATTTTCAGTTGTCTTCAAAAGGTACACAAGTATGAATACTCTAACATGTTGTACTACCAGGATCATAACACCAGAAAAAAGCTTATTTGCACACAACAATATGTAATGGTAAAATTCTTTCTCAATAACTATGTCTCAACTTTTTACTAGGGCTGAATGGTATTTCTTAATAGCTGTAACAAAACTTACCTACCCAATCACCTATGTATTTTTTTTACAATCCTTCTCTCTTTTAAATAAATAACTCAATTTTGATTTTGCATTTATATACATATATACATGTAGTGTACTTTAGTATTTCATCCAAGTAAGTTTATAGCATTTAATTAAAATAGGTTAGAATTTCAACTATGCTAATCCTTAGAAAGAACAAAGGATAAATCAAGTGTTGACTTTTTAGCATAATTATGGAAAATTGTGTGATACTGTGATTCAACAGCTTTCAATTTACATTTGACTTATATAACACAAACTTAAAGAGAAAACTTCTTCACAAACAATTTCAATTGCTTCATCTATTTTCTCCTCTTTGAATCATCTGAAATTCAAATAAGTCTCTTTTAAAGGAACTATCATGTCATAATTCTTGCCAATATTCTTTTCTTCAATTTGTGAAATCATTGTAGACTTTATCATGATTGAGCTGTGTTATAAAATGTAAATGTCAACTGTATTTATTAGGAAGCCTGGTGGACATGACTAAATGGAGAATTTAAATGCTATATGGAATCACCTTGTGAAAGAATAAATGTTTTTGAAATATTTACATTCTTTTGTCGATAAAAGGATGAGAAGCCAGTGGTGCTGTTGGAGTTTAGCCAGTTGAGTTAAAGGTCTTAGTAAAGTTTAGAGAAACATATACTCCTCCACTGCTAGTTATCAAGCTTTACATATCTTCTCCCTGTGTTGACTCATGGTTAATGAAAAGAATCAAAAATATAAATGTTTGCCTACCAAGTCTTTTTTTTTTTAAGACTTTTTTTTGATGTGGGCCATTTTTAAAGTCTTTATTGAATTTGTTACAATATTGTTTCTGTTTTATGTTTTGGTTTTTTGGCCCTGAGGCATGTGGGATCTTAGCTCCCTGACCAGGGATCGAACTTGCACCCCCCTACATTGGAAGGCAAAGTCTTAACCACTGGACTGCCAGGGAAGTCCCCTACCAAGTCTTATAAATTTTGTTTTTAACCACAAACTTTTGATAGCTTAATCACATGGGTTGTAAAACATATTACAGAAAATTGTATTTTAAGTTATAAGGAGCAGAAATTTGCCAACTTTTCAATATTCTTAACCTACCAATATTGTTTAATATTTTTAAAAGAATTGCAGCAAGCTTTTTCCTTTAGCTGTAGAGATTAACGTTACCTCCAGCAAATCAGACCCAAACACAAGGTAAAGCTTAATTTCTTTGGGAAAAAAACAACCGATAAAGAGAATTTCTTCCACTCATTTATTCATGACATGTGAATGTGATTCAAAGAACTCTAAAACGTCATTGTACTTGACCTCATGAAATTCTTTTTTTTTTTTTTTTTTTTTTTTTTGCAGTACGCGGGCCTCTCACTGTTGTGGCCTCTCCCATTGAGGAGCACAGGCTCTGGATGCACAGGCTCAGCGGCCATGACTCATGGGCCCAGCCGCTCAGCGGCATGTGGGATCCTCCTGGACCGGGGCACGAACCCGTATCCCCTGCAATGGCAGGCGGACTCTCAACCACTGCGCCACCAGAGAAGCCCCGACCTCATGAAATTATTTATTCAAGATTTTCAATTTCACATTGCAATCATTTTGCATTGCATTTGCATTTTATGATTATGCCTGCATGAACCCATAATTTTGAAATGGTCAGTGATCCAGAAGTTTATATTAAGAGCAGGAGTGGACATCATTGTTATGTGAGGAGTAATACAAGTGATCAGTGATGATGAGTTTCAGTCTACTAAACAGATGTATAACTTTGGGGCCTCAAATTATGACTATTCAAATAATACATTTTCCTTCATGTTTGTTTCTCTTCTCTACAGTCATTTTCATTGGCTTCAAATATTTATATATCAGTGTTTATAATATGCACTTTCTGTTGGTCTGTGATACATTTTTAATCAAGAATTGCAAATCCCACTTTGTTTCATAAATTGAGCTGCTATTTTCTTCTAAATAATCTTTAAGTGGAATTCTCAAGTTTTAAATAAAATTTCCTTTTAGGCTTCTTTCAATTTCTAGTATAATTAGAAAAGAACTGACTTATTAACAAATTTGAGTCTACATATCGAGAACAGTTCAATTGCCAATAAAAGATGTGAAGGCAACCAGAAATGAAGGTAATTTGCCTTTATATTTCATTTTGTTTCCTGGGAAACAAATAAAGAGTCAATATACTGTAATGGGAACCAACATAATGTAATAATTAAGATCACAGACTCTGGAAACAGACTTATTTCAAAATCTGGGCTCAATAATAACTAGATGTGTAATTTTGAACAAATTACTTAATATCTTTCAGCCTCAGTTTCCCCATCTACAAAATGAAGATAATACTACCTACTTGATATAGTATCTGTGAGAATTAAATGAGGTTATATGTATTTAAAATATGTAGGTTGGTTCCTGTTATAGAATATGAATTATGTAAGTTTTTATTGTTATTTCCCTTCTTAGAATGAATTATTTTACTTTGGGGAAGTCAGGAAAAGGAGAGGACCATGTGTTGCTGGGATTCTTTGTTTTGTTGTATCATACATACATGTGTAACATGATACTGAATGTGACTCTTACTGCTTTCTGCAAGATCGTGTTGATACCCAAAAGACTGAAAGCACATATACAAAACCCCAAATATCCAAAATCTAGGACATTACAGAGATTATGAAGCCAATTCTGCCAGCCCATTACTCATCTCTACGTTACATTAAGTGAAAGCAGTATATTCACTGGAAGTCTGAGGCTAAAGAGTGATAGAGAATTTCCTTTGGGTAAAGTTGTTGGAGTGGAATTTTGGTTTCTCTTCACTCCAGGTCAAGTGAGAGGAACCAGCCAATAACTGAAGTAAAATGGTTGCCAGGATAAATCTAAAGGAAAGAAACTGACTAAGGTCTGGACACAAAGAGAGGGCTGCTTTGGGAATTGCCTACATGTTCATCAGCATCAAAGAAATGTGATACCATGAGACTAGGCATGAACTCATCAAGAGAGCCAGCTTTGGGTCATCTTAAAAAGTAGGCTATCCAAGATAACTGCTTGGAGAGGCAAAGGGTCCCCAGTAGAGGGTTGATTGGAGGAATCTCAGAGACTGGGTTGGAGTAAAAAGTAGCAAAGCAAAGAAAGCATGGCACTCATCAAGGGGGCTGCACCCAGAGAGTCCCAGCAGGCAGATCTCCAGGGAAACCCACAAAAATACCCTACAAGTGAAAGAGTCAGCTATTGGCACTGTCACACCTAGAGACACCAATGAAAGATTCAAGTGGCACAGTGGAGGTAAGATTATCCTGGTCTTTGTCTTGCCTGCCTTTTTCTATTCCAGTCCTGGAATAACAAGATGAAATTTAGGGTATGAGAAAAAGGAGTAAAAAATAAAGTAGGAAGCTTTCTAGACTGGAGCAGGTCCTACCTATAGGAAGGACAGTTTTAAACTGAATGATATTTGGAGTTGGTTATTAGACTCTATACTTGCATACAGCTTAAGGAAAGGAAATATGAATGACTCAAATGTAGGAAAAGAAATTTAACCTAATTCAGATTAATACACATGCAAATTAAGACCAGTGTTAAGACTTTATTTTTGCTTATTAAGCTAGCAAAAACAAAAAGTCTGTGACACTATGCTGGAGAGGATGTGTGAAAAGAGGTATAGTTACATATTAATGGTGGGTGGGTAATTGGAACTGGTGTGTGTAAAGTAAACTAATGTAGATGTATTTTCACTGCAACATGATTTGTATATAAAATATTGGAAACCACCTTAATGTCCAACTGGTTAAATAACTGGGTAAAAATACTTCAAGTATCCTCATACAGGGAACACTATGCCATCATTAAAAATATTAAAGAAACTCTATAGGGATAAGTATGAAAAATAATCAAAGATACATCATTAAATAAGTCAAGGTGTAGAGCAGCACGTGTACTATTCAATCACTGGTGAAAAAAATATATCTATATCCATCTAATATGCATCAATCTATTTTTGTACAGATGCTTATAATATCTTTAGAAATTATAGAAAATAATGGTTGTATGTGCTGCAATTTGAGTGGCAAGGAACAGGGAAAAGAGAGAGGCTGTACTATTCAGTACATATACTTTAAAATTCTGTACCTTGTTTATTTACCACCTATTTATATAATAATACAACCAAAAATACCAAAAAAGATATTCTCTGAATGGAAAAAAAATTGGAAAGTCTTTAAAATGTTAAGTAAATTATCAACTGCAATACAAATCATATTTGTGTGATATTCTTAATGACTCATCAGATATAAATAATGTCAAAGATAATATTTTTTATTTGAAAGAAGAATACACCCACAGTAACAGTCAGTGTCTCAAAACAGCAATATGTCCTTTTGGGAGGAAAGAAATATGAATGTTTGAAAGTTGCCAAAAATGATAAAGATTATAACTAGTCAATCAAAAGCATATTTGGGGACATCTGGGGTTGCCAACCAAATACCTTTAGAACCTCTAGATTTAAGCAGATGTAATCTTAGCTCTGATATATTTTGTCCAAGAAAAATGACATAACAAAAATAAAATTGTAACATCCTTCTATTTTGTGCTTTTTACATTTTTAATTTATTGACAATCTAATAGACCAGCTCATTTTAATAATCCCAGAGTGGATAAAGAACGAGTTCACCCACTTCTTTATGGGAGAAACATCTAATTGTAGTTGGGAAACCACTGATTTTACATCTTCATAGCAGCCATGTGATAATCTGATCTAGAGTCAGTCATGGACCAGCTCAGGAATCACCAAGCTGAGAGCTTTAAATAAAGCAGAAATGCAGACCAGGTAGAAGGGGGATAATAAAGGTCAATAAATAAAACTGAAAAAATAAGGAAAAGGAGAGAAGGGCAAATTAGGGTATGGGATTAAGAGACACAAACTACTATGTATAGAATAGATAAACAACGGGATATACTGTATAATATAGAGAATTAAAGCTATTATATTGTAATAACTTTTAATGGATATAGTCTGTAAAAATATTGAATTACAATGCTATACACCTGAGACTAATATTTTTAAAAATAGGGAAAAATACATTAAATCAATTCCAAACACAACATTAAGGATTTTAAATAATAGTTGATACATCTCAACATATTCAAATTTGAAATAATCTGTGTATTTTAAATTTGATAAAATTTAAGAGTTCTTGTGCACCAAAAGTTTCTTTTGGTTGTATTAGGCAGCAGTTGGAAATGGAATTTCCTCGGGCTACTTCTCATTATCCAGGAATCACTTAAACATTTTTTGTAGAATCTGGATTTTTTTTTAAATCATCATTTCAAAAACTCCCACCTCTTAAAAGATTGATAAGAATGTGTTTGTCTAAATACATTGTCTTCCACAATGAAGCTTATATGATCAAGAGACTTGGCACAGATTCCTTTGAAGAATGTGTCTTATGCATTAAAAACAATTTTAATACTAATTGCAGAAAATTGAAAGTAGTTATCTAAAGGCCAAATGGTGGGAGGTAAGATGAAAGTCCTCTATCACCAAGAAGTACCACAAATATACGTAAAATTGTCAACAATACTCAAGCTTGTTCACTTGGTAACAATACCTTGCAGCTCTATGTACAATAGCCAGGAGATGGAAACAAGCTAAGTGTCCATCATTGGATGAATGGATAAGAAGATGTGGCACATATATACAATGGAATATTACTCAGCCATAAAAAGAAATGAAACTGAGTTATCTGTAGTGAGATGGATGGACCTAGAGTCTGTCATACAGAGTGAAGTAAGTCAGAAAGAGAAAGACAAATACCGTATGCTAACACATATATATGGAATATAAGCAAAAAATGTCACGAAGAGCCTAGGGGTAAGACGAGAATAAAGACACAGACCTACTAGGGGGTGGACTTGAGGATATGGGGAGGGGGAGGGGTAGGCTGTGACAAAGTGAGAGAGTGGCATGGACATATACACACTACCAAACGTAAAAAAGATAGCTAGTGGGAAGCAGCCACATAGCACAGGGAGATCAGCTCGGTGCTTTGTGACCACCTGGATGGGTGGGATAGGGAGGGTGGGAGGGTGGGAGGATGCCCTATCCCCAAGATAGGCATCCTGCCAGACAATAAAACTGTTTATATTTATAAATTTTGAATCTGAAATATAACAACTTGCTACTTGAGAAATGAGCATGACTATTTCTAAACTGTAGTCGTACACCTAAACATCCATTCTGAAAATTCAAAGCCCAATTCAATGTAAATATTTTCTAATAAAAATTAGGCAATTCGGGCTTCCCTGGTGGTGCAGTGGTTGGGAGTCCTCCTGCCGATGCAGGGGACACAGGTTCATGCCCCGGTCTGGGAAGATCCCACATGTGGCGGAGCGGCTGGGCCCATAAGCCATGGCCGCTGAGCCTGCACATCCAGAGCCTGTGCTCCACAACGGGAGAGGCCACAGCAGTGAGAGGCCCGCGTACCGAAAAAAAATAAAAAAATAAAAAAATAAAAATAAAAAAATTAGGCAATTCTTTCAGTTTTACTCCAGTGCAGTAAAAAGATTATTTGAATTATGTCTCTAGAGTAAGCATTAAGAAAAATGTGTACCAAAGAAAAAGAGTAGATGGCACCAACTGGTCAGAACATAATAGCTATGGAATTTAAGACAGGGGAGAACTTAAATTGTGTCCAACTTTCTCAGATGAGATGAGTGAGGCAAAAGGAAGAAAAGAGCCATTTCCTGATAGCTAGTTAGTCACATAGGTAAGATGAGAAGACTAGTAACCTGAAACTCCTGCAGTCCCCACTATATGACATTGCCTAATTCACCCCAATAAAAAGTTCTTCCAAGTCTTTCCTTTTGGAAATGTCAGCTCCAACCATGGCAGTAACATCCTTGATTAGGTCGTTAAAAGGCCACTTGAAGGCTACCATTTATTGATAACAAATGACTCTACTTTATAATACTTTCAATGAGATAAACTCCAGCTGAAAAACATAGGAACCACCATTTGATTGAATTCATCGTTCACCAAGCAATAGGTGAAAAACGTAAAACTATCTCAAGAAAACAAAATACAAACTTTGTTTCCATTTAAATGGCATCTCTTTCTCAAAGCATCAGCTGATCTTTCTAGTCAGATATTCTATGTCTTGTCTCAAACCCATAGCTCATTTGACTCTATTTATGCCACTTGTTATCATCATTGTATGATAGTGATTTGTGATTTTTCTTTTCTGACCTCACCCCATCCCTAACTCTCAAGTTTAATTCTTATGACAGGAAGCATTATTATTCTTCCTCATATCTTTCACAGTGCTGCAGGGTACCTATTGGATACTTAAATATTTCTTGCTTAAATAGAGGAATGAACAAAAAAAAATTCTAGTTTAAACAAAATAAAACGAGGCAAAGGGTAGAAATCAACCCCAAGAGTAACACATCTTTTAAAAATAATTTGACTAGAAATGGAAACCAACTTCCATTATATCTGTAAAGTGTTATTTCTTTTTTTAAAAAAAACTACGTAGACAGAATGAAAAATTGATCTGATAGAGCTGGGTGGTAGATAAAATCGTTGATAATGTTGTGCTCTCCACTTCTCTGAATATTTAAAATATTTCACAACCTAAAATTCTGTGGGACAAAACAGTACTAATACTTTACCATACACACAGTAACACATAACCTAGCGTTTTTTTATGTTACTTGTCTTAAATAACTATTTTTAAAAGGTTATAGAAGTATAGTTGATTTACAATGTTGTGTTAGCTTCAAGTATACAGCATAGTAATTCAGTTATACATATATTCATTCTTCTTCAGATTCTTTTCCCATATACGTTATTACAGAATATTGAGTAGCGTTCCCTGTGCTACACAGGAGGTACTTGTTGGTTACCTATTTTATATATAGTAGTGTGTGTAAGTTAATCCCAAGCTCCTAATTTATCCCTCCCCCCCAAGTTTCCCCTTTGGTAACCATAAGTTTGTTTTCAAAATCTGTGAGTCTGTATCTGTTTTGTAAATAAGTTCATTTATAACATTTTTAAGTTAGATTCTGCATAGCGATATCATATGATATTTGTCTTTCTATGACGTGCTTCACTTAGTATGATAATCTCTAGGTCCATCATTATTGCTGCAAATGGCATTATTTTGTTCTTTTTTATGGCTAATATTCCATTGTATATATGTACCACACCTTCTTTATCCCTTCCTCTCTCAATGAACATTAAATAACTATCAAAAATGTAGCAATATGCCACTAATCTGAAGAAAATATATGACATAAACTACATGGAACACAGTCAGGAACCAACATACAAAGAAGACCACTGAAGCAAATAAAATTGGTTTTAGAGATTTTGTGAAATAGAAAGTAGGTTTACTTTACACATTATTCTACTGAGTTTAGCTACTTCTTAGCTCTCCTAGCTATCTAAGAGTCAAAGGATCAAATGTGAAAAATGGACACAGAATAAAGGCTGGGGCATTAAAAAATGTAGACTCATCTCTACATTTTATGATAGAATATATCATTTAGAAAGTCTTACTAAGCACAGGGCAATACTTTGTGATCAAAATGGTGATACTCTTCTTGGGTATGAAGAGTGAGGCAGTCAACTCTTTTCGATACAATCTTAAAGAATTCAGAAACAAAGCAATTATATATCAGAAGGAATTGTATTATTTGTATAATAATGAAAAATTTTAAAGTTTGATAAAGTGATTAGGTTCCATTTACTTGGAACACCTTATTTCTCGGTAATTCACCTGAGGTCAATTCAACTAACAAAACAATTTTGAATCCTCACTACATGCCAGCGATTGCTTATCAGGTTCAACTATGATGGAAAATTTTAATGAATTCTAAAAGATACTAAATGAATAAACTCTCAATAAATGCCTATTTTTGTGAAATTATCTTAACAAGGTATACTATTCAAATATACAAGTCAATTGAGATATGAAATGAAAATCTCATTGAGTGTAATTAGAAGAACTGAAAACACTGGAGAGCTATAAAGGCCCGTTCTTCAAAAGGGGAGGGTTCTAGCAAGCTTTCTGCAAGAATAGCATTCTATCAAAAAGCAACATAATGTCTCTGCCCAGAAGAACCTGAAACAAAGACTCTCATATTAATATCACAGTATATAGCCCCAGCATCAGCTTTTAATCAAATGAGCATTATATAATCTGGCAAGAGGTATTTTCCTCTCATTTAGAAAAGGAAAAAAAAAAAAACCACCTTTGTTTCAAAACAAGAGCTGCAATAGTAGGCAGAGTCATGATGATTTAAAAAACCAAAGAAAACTATACATAAAATGAGTACGTATATTTTTAGAGCTTTAAGGGTCTTTGAGCTTCATTTAGTGTAAATCTCTTATTTTGCAGTTGAAAAAATGAGATTTGGGATGATTTTTCAGCTTCAGATATAAGCCTGGAACCTAAAGTTTCTGACTGACAGTCTACTTTGACAGGATGCCTTGTGAAACTTAAAATACATCAAATAAGTTAAATAAATCATTTTTCTTGCCTCAATGAGGTTAGGCTTATATTTTTTCATAGATGATTGTGAAAAAAAAATTCAAATAGCATATAACATTGGTTTGGTGTATCTAAGCTTAAAAAAGAAAAACAGTAAATTTTCTAGTGTAGAATTCTTTCTACAGACCAAGTGAGCATTCTAGCAAGACAAAGCAATTTAGTATAATAACAGGAAGAAATTTCCTCTAAATGCTTCAGTATTCTTTCAAAGGTACTAAAGAGCATGCCTAAAACCACAGAGCACCAGATTGAGGAGTTATCCTGATGTCTGCAATATAGGTTACTGACAACCAAAGTGGAATAAAAATATATGTGAAATATCATTTCAGTTTAAAAGTATCAATTAAAAAAATTATTCTCATAATAAGATGCTAGGGTTACTATAAACAAGTTCATTGCATTTCAAACAATGAGTTTTAGAACATAATATTAAATTTATACAAGGATCTTATTTTAAGAGTATAGCTATATTCTACAATGTATATAAATATTTAATGTACAGTCAAACGTATGATTTATTTAAATCCTGCAATTACCATTTCTGTTTTGAAAACAATTGAATTCATGCTTTAAATATATGCTTATTGTTTACAGAGAGATAAGAGAGCTTTGGATCTATAGCCACAAAAGCTAGATTTAAGTTCCACATACGTTATTAAATTGCTATGAACTTTAGCAACTTAAATCTCTATAAAATCTGGGGGGTTTTTTTGTTTCCTTTTATGCCAGAAGAAAATAATATCATCTTCAGGGGCACTGTTAAGTTTAAATTAAATTTGTATATAAAAGTATGTTGAAAAACAATATATACATTTAAATCCCTATTATTTTAAAATATACATTATTAGTTTATAGTTATATGGTCTATAAAGAGAGGGGGTTAATGAATGTGACTCTTAAGACCATTTTAATAAAACAGTCTGATCTGGCATATGTACTGGGATAAGAGTCACAAACTACTGTATCATCATATTACTGAACATTTTCATAAGAGAAATTCAGTGATTATAATTACAAATGCAAAAAGAGAAAACAGCACAATTTAAATATGGCAGAATACCTGAAGAATATTTTCTGTTACTTCTACCTAAAAGGACTCGATTCATGCTTTACTCATCAAATCTTGAATTTGTTCAAGCACCACATATTTTTCAGTTTAAAATCCAATGGCTGGGCTTCTGGTGTGGCTATATGAGCAATTAGATGTGAATCAACTGTAACTCTTGTACATTGTTGGTGGGAATGAAAATAGGTTCAGCCACTTTGGAAAACTATCTTTTAGTAGCTATCCAAATTAAACATATGCCTACCTATGACCCAGCAATTGCACTCTTAAGTATATCTCCAAGAGAAATAAGGGCACAATTTTACCAAAAAACAAGTCACAAAGTCTTCATAGAAACTATAACAGCCCCAAGCTAGAAACACACTAAATGTTCATCATAAGAATGAATAATTGAGGTTATACAGTAGAATACTACACTGTAATAAAAGAGCAAAAATGATACATGTGAAAAAATTGGATGAATCTCACATACTTTGAGAAAAAGAAGCCAGTCACTATAGCATTCATACTGCATCATTCCATTAATAGGTAGTTTAAAAAAAAAAAAAAAACAGGCAAAACTCTATATAGTGGTTAAGTTAAAATCATTACTACACGTGTGATTCTGATATGTAAGAAAACTAAGACGTGTCAAGGGTTTTGACACTGGGCAGCAGACAGAGGCAGAAAGGTCTTGAAGAGAGTGTTAGTAAAGGCTGGAAAGAATGAGGAAAATTTTATTGGAAATGGGAGAAAAGATGATTCAATGCAATTCACTTGAAAAGGACATGAAAAGCTCTCTAGGATGAATATTCTGTATCTTTGTAGAGCCATGGTTACTTGGGTGTAAACATTTGTTACAATTGTACTTTTACAGCCAGTACTTTTTGTTGCAAATTGGACCTCAATTTTTAAAAAATAGTAAAAGATACCTTAAAATGTTATCAAAGAATATATTTTAAAAGATTTTAAAATTATTTTCTAATATATAATACTGCTATGTGTTGTAGTTCAAAAGTTATGAAAAACACAAAGCACTATACCATATGTCATGGTTTTGAAATAGTGTGAGGCCCTCGCCAAATCTAGTTTATAAAAATCACACTGAGATTTTTCACTTTTCTCGGTGCTGGCCATCAACCTCCTTGAATCATCCATGTTTTTCTATAGTTTCTAATGTCAGAATTCTGAGAAAGCTCATGCGTGTGTCTGCAACAAACATACATGAATCATGTTAATAAAAAACAATCATAAAAAACTTCTCAGTCAAAATGTTTTGCTTTGTTTAGTTTGGGCTATTGAGTTAGAACTGTTGAGCATTCACATAGAATGAAGAGGCTACTATAGTCAAAAACATCCAAAGAAAACCTTCAAGTGTCAGGGTACATGTGAATTGACAATTATCTAGACTTATATTTTGATACATATTTGTGTGAGTACCACTTTTCATACAGAAAGATGACACAATTATCTTATGTTAATAAGGCCCCTAACCTTGAAGTTGTCGCTTTTATTTTTTGATAATTCTGTGATCAAAATGTACATTTCAGATGTAGCTAATTGCAGGGTCCTCTCTGTGTTTTAAACAGCAGACATTCAAGCATGCTTGAATAGTGTTCTTTCCACCTATTATGGGCTGAACTGTCTTCCTCCCCGAATTCATACTTTGAAATACTAACCTCCTGTACCACAGAATGGGACTGTGTTTGGAGATAGTCTTTAAACAGGTAGTTAAAATGAGGTTGTTAGGGTGAGCCTTAGCGCAATCTGATTTGTGTCCTTGTAAGAAATTAGGACACAGACATGTACATGTACAGAGGAAAGACCATGTGAAGATACAGGGAGAAGGTGTCCAACTACAAGCCAAGGAGAGAGACCTCAGCACCTTGACAACACCTTGACCTCAGACTTCCAGCCTCCCTAGGGCTATGAAAAAATAAATTTCTGTTGTTTAAGCCACCAGTTTGTGGTACCTTGTTATGGCAGCCCTACACAACAAATATACTACCACATTACAAAAGAATACATTTGGAAGTAAATGACTTTCTCTCTCTGTCACTTTCGGTAAATCTGTCTTTTCATATATTGTGTAATTTGGGATGAGCCACACTGATGTGATAGGAATGTGAGATACCTGACTGAACCAGCAGATGACTCTCCACAGTGCAATGCTGACAGCAAGGCCCCAGAGACCTCCCCTTCCTATAGGCACACTCACAATTCCACTCATTCAGCAAGTATTTGAATCACCCTCACATGCCTTCCTCAGATTTTTTAAAAATATTGTCAAAGGCTTAGTAAGTACTCTCAGGTCTTCTACTTTAATGGTCTAAAAATATTGGCACCAGATATTTTAGAATATTGGTAGAGGGACCTCCCTCTACCAATGGTTAAATATAAAATAAAAATATTGGCACCAGATATTGGTAAAAATATTGGCACCAGATATTTTAGAATATTTTAGAATATTGGTAGAGGGACTTCCCTGGTGGTCCAGTGGTTAAGAATCTACACTTCCACAGCAGGGGGTGCGGGTTCATCCCTGGAGGGGGAACTAAGATCCCACATGCCATGTAGCACGGCCAAGAAAAAAGAGAGAGAGAGAAAAAAAAAAGAATATTGGTAGAATTTAGAAATTGTGTTAGGTAAGTCAGTGGAGGAGGAAGAACATTGGACCCAGAAATGAAACTTCCTAGTCCTTCTTAAAGCTATCTAGGTGTCTGAGGTTGTACAATTGTTCAGGGTAGTTATTCTTTAAATCAGTGATTCACAAAATGACCTAAATTTAGTATGCTCTGGAGAGCTTTTTAAACAGTCAAATATCTGGGACCTACACCTGGTTCTCAGATTTGTCTGGACATTGGAATCATCTGGCAGACTTTAAAAATTGTGATATCTAGACCCCATCCTTCAGAGATTCTGATTTGTTTAATTGGTTTGAAATGTGTCCCCGGCATCGGGATTTTTAAAAACTCCCTCTTCAAAGATGACATCCAGTGTCCTGGAAAGTGTGATTTAATTGGTCTGGGGAAGAGCCTGGGAACTGGTATGTTTTAAAACACCAGGTGATTCCAACGCACCTGAATTCCCTTGGTGATCCCCAACCACAACCATATGAGGCAAAGGCAAAATAATGTTTCTTTCAGCTCTAAATTTTGCAATTTTTTGGACTTTTCATGAGATGCATGACACAGATAAGACATTTCAAAGCACACTTTTTTATATTTAAGCAAGGCTGTTTACTCATAGGCTCATTAACTAATTGTGTAACTAGAGCGTATGAATTTTTAGTTCTCCTGTGAGTCAAACACCTTTTGAGTGTTTCCCAAATGTGCCTATGTCAGGAAAGAGGCTCTGTATGAAATCGGGATGGAAACTGGGTTACCATCCCAATCCCAGCTGTGTGATGGGATGCAGTCATTTCAGGAGGGAACATGTGCAAAGATGAAAGCACAAAACGTAATTGCTTCTATGACAGTAATTTAGTTAGTTTCCTAGGGTAAAGAGTCAAACAAGCATCTCCCATTAGGCTAACAACAATTACACAGTTTTTCCCTTTCATTCATTTCTTTCAGGCTTTTCTTATATGTGAAGCTTTCTAAAGGGTATTTCAGTGATCTAACATTAACTACCCACACACTGTATTTCCCACTATTATTAGCACAGTGGATGAGCTTTACAACTTAGCAAAGCTCCAAGAAGCATTATTACCGATTTTCTTTACAAGTGTCTCTAAATCCTTTGCCATTTCTTTGGATTTATTATTTTCAAGTGACATTTTAGTATATTCTACCTTAAATTTAAAACTGACTACAACTAGTGATGTGATGAAAAGGGATCTTGAACTTTGAAGTGTTACATTCCAGTTTACATAATTTCAGAAAGATGAGAAGACATACTGTGACAAGGGTAAAATATAAGAGTGGAATAAGGCCCTACTGTGAGGTCTCCCAAACAACTATATAAGTATCAGAAGGGAATTAGGTGGAGGAAGAGGAGGGAGCCGGTTTATAAATATTAATGAGAAAACTTGTTAGTTTTTAATTGAATGAAAGATACATAAATGTCCATATATAACCTCTATAAAGGTGAATTTGGTTTTAGTCTGTATTAATAGAAATGTCTAGAATTGAGGAGGTAATCATTCTGCTCAATACATTACTTACCAAATCAAACTTACAGTATTACGTTAAGTTCTAAAAAAGACTTCACCATGTTAGTAAACACACATCATTGTGTTAGATAACAGTAACCAAACAAAACGAATCCAGCCGGGAGTAACCAACCACACCGCATGCAGAAAAGTTGAAAGAAAAGTGGAAAGAGAACTACACTGTGTGATCAAAATGCCAAAAAAAGACCTACATGTAATTAGCAGAAGGCATACTGTGGACTAAAATAAACAAAAGCTTCTACGACTCTGCATTTGAGAATTCAATGAGGCCGCATCACTAATCACCAGTTATTTACGCACAGGCGGAAAAATACTTGATAGGGAAACCATAGAAGAGATTTACGTAGGGTTAGGCTAGTGACAAAGTATGTAAACATTATCACACTCTGTGATTCTTGTGTTTTAGAATTATTAGGATAAAAAAAATCATCTATTACCCCCTAGTATCTGAGTGCTCAAAATGCTCAAAATATAAAAGCTTAATTTTTCTTTATAACATTAAAATATCTGCTCTTGACTTTTTCCGTTAAGACCCTTGAAAATTGTTACTGACCAAGTGATTTTTTGAGAATGTCATCATTTTAATAACAACCCTTCCATTAGCAGCAGTGTGTTGCTAAGACAACTCATCCCTAGTTTTTTAAAAAATCGTCTCATTTCAAAAGCAATGGATTTCTCCTCCTAAGCTTCAGAGAACCAATGTTCATAAGGTGGAAAAATACTGTTTACTGTGATACATTTTATAAAACAGACAATGGAAAAATATTGAATTTTTCTATACCAATTCCTTAGATAGATTTCAGCACCTTTAAGTATACAGAAGACTGTAATCCCTTCCTACTTTCTCCCAATCTCCAGACCCGGAGAGAGAAATTTAAAACAATACAGATGTCTAAAGGAAGAATTAGTCCTAAGCTCTATTCCTCTCTTGCTTTGGAAAAATCATGACTTTGCTAACAGTTTCTGGTTTTCCATGTACCAACAGCAGTTGCTTCATATTATTATTCTTCCCTCTATGGGAAGATATTTCACCGCAGTCATCTCTTCAGAAGAATTCTGCAATCTTTCTCTGCCAATCTAGGTGTTTAGAGAAAAAGATCAGAAGAAATTAAAACAGCCTGTTCTCATCCTGCCTTCCTCAAATAATCAATTTTTCTCTGAGCTTTCTTGACATGTCTAGACACGTTGGATGAAAAATAGAAGTTTCTGGGACAAATTTCCCTCTATGATTAAAACCCAGGTAGATTAAGGGAAAGAGGAAAAAAACACAGAAGGAAAATATTTTAATAAAATAATATGTCACCTGTTCTCATTCCTACTTACTCCAGTGGTTAGTATATTTATTTATTTATTATTTTTAAACATCTTTATTGGAGTGTAATTGTTTTACAATAGTGTGTTAGTTTCTGCTTTATAACAAAGTGAATCAGCTATACATATACATATATCCACATATCTCTTCCCTCTTGCATCTCCCTCCCTCCCACCCTCCCCATGCCACCCCTCTTGGTGGTCACAAAGCACTGAGCCGATCTCCTTGTACTATGTGGCTGCTTCCCACTAGCTATCTATTTTACATTTGGTAGTATATATAAGTCCATGCCACTCTCTCACTTCATCCCAGCTTATCCTTGCCCTTCCCCATGTCCTCAAGTCCATTCTCTATGTCTGCGTCTTTATTCCCGTCCTGCCCTAGTTTCTTCATAATCTTTTTTTTTTTTAGATTCCATATATATGTGTTAGCATACGGTATTTGTTTTCCTCTTTCTGACTTACTTCACTCTGTATGACAGACTCTAGGTCCAACCACCTCACTACAAATAACTCAATTTTGTTTCTTTTTATGGCTGAGTAATATTCCATTGTATATATGTGCCTCATCTTCTTTATCCATTACCCATTCATCTGTCAATGGACACTTAGGTTGCTTCCATGTTCCAGTGGTTAATATATTTAAATTACTTTTTAAAGATTTTAATTGAGATTATGCTAGTATGTATCAATATGTTACTAAATAGAGCACATTTTCCAATCCTATATGCCAAATTTCAAATATACAGTTCAATACAATTGTTGGGAAAACAGTTTTATTAAATTTGGGGATTACATAATATTATGGAATCTCAAGGCAGAAGAGAACCAATATTAAAAATTACATATTTTAGAAAGGAATAAGTGACTTACTTAATATAAACTCTCTCATATGTATATCTGATCATACCAAGGGTACTTGCTTAAGGTCATGCAGCAATATCAATGTAGACTGAATCTGAGTGTCTAATATTTGGAAGTTAAATACTCCATGGCTTAACCTTGTAGAATGTGACAAAAGTTCTGTAGACTATTTTCAAGAATATGATCAACTTATGGCCATTTTTATGTATGTGATAATTTGCTTTTCATTGACCACCACTGCCTAACTAGTTCTCTACATCACCCTTTTTCACACCCCCAAGTCTCTCTGTCACTCCTTCTGCTTTCCTTTTCCCACTTACAGAACCACTGCCGCCACAGTCATTTTTCTAAAATATTTATCATGCCATTTCCCTGGGGGTGAGGGAGAAACAGGCTGGTACAAAATGAAGTCAGATTTCTTTGTCATCAAAATATGTTTCTCATCTCTATACATATATTTCTACTCTTTTCAACATGCACCCTAGCCAAACAAATTACTTGTTATTTTTGGAGTACACTTCATTCATATTATTCTCTCTGCCCCAAATGACTTTCTCAATGTCTTTGTCTAGGGAATTCTTCCAAGGCATAGGGTAGCTTAAATATCTCTAATCTTTCTCATTCTATTTCCTGAGGGCAAAAATGTTCCACTTCTACCTTGATTTCTCCCAGCACTTTTTACATGTCTCTAATAGCTTGTCATATTTTATCATAGTACATTGCATCTTAATTCCAAGTGAGGGAATTAATCTATCACCACCTTTCCCTAATTCCACCCACCCCCTTAAGCCCAACAGTGTTATCCCCCAGGCTTTTTTATTCCCAGGGCTTTGTTAAGTGCCTATTTTATATTAGCTATTTGCTGAATGTTAATGTAAATTCATAAGTTATTTTGATACTAATAAAGCCATAATGAGTGGTAGAATTTGCATATTTTTATTAAAACTAATTGTCATAAAATGTTAGAATTAGAAAGGTCCTGAGAGATTATTTTATCCAATTTTTATATTTTATAGAGAGGCCCAGAAAATTTCAACTAATTCAACAAATATTTATTGCATATGTACTATTCAAAGCCTGTTCTATGTGCCAGAGATAAGTGATTTGTTTTAAAAAGTATTTAAATTAATTGTATTTGTGCAGCTTATATTTTGGGAGGGAAAATGACAATAAATAAACAAACAAGTAAATGCTCAGGATATTATTTGATAGTGATAATTGTCATGAATAAAATAAGCTAAATAATTTGCTCAAGTTTACACTGGTTGCAGACCTGAACTTGAGCCATATTCTCCTGGGTCTCACTCAGTCCAGTGTTGTGTTAACCAACAATTATATCCTACCTCTAAATCAAGTACAGTTTTTACAGAACTAAACTGAAGTTATTATTCAAGGTAGCAACTGAAAAACAGCCTGTATAGGTGAAGGTAAATCGTAAGTCGCTATAACAAAGATACCCCCAAGCAACAATGGTTCGATTAAAAGATAGAAATTTATTTATTTCTCATAACTAGTCTCAAGGTTAAGAGTTCATGCTGCTGGGGAGGCCTATATTCTGTCCTGCATCTTATTACTCTGCCAAGCAAGGTGTGATCTTACTTGAAGTGTGGAGTAATGGGAGACTGCCACATCTTTATTCTGGCCTGCAGAAAGAGGTGGAAGAGCACATGCCCAATATCTTAAGACCAAGAACTGAAAATGGTCACACTGGTTTTTGCTCACTTTCCATTGGCTTAACCCAATAAAGCACACTGGGATGCAAGAGAGCCTGGAAAATATCAATAGTCTCCAGCTGGATGACTCAGCTCAAACTCTAGCCAGGCCAGGGGTAATTCTACCAGTTCACTTAGTCATCTCTGTCTCACTGAGCCACTGTTATTTACTTTTCCTTGGTCTTAGAAAAGAAATAAGGAACACAGGTAAATAATGAGGTCAGGACTGTTATAAGGACAACGTTATCAAAAGTAACGAGGCATTTGATGTAAAGAATCTGGTGACATTATCTTGGTGAGTAGTGGCCCAGCTTCTACTGCCGAGAAACTCAATACTAAGTTTAAAGAATACCTTTACTTAACTCCCCAAGAAAGATGTATGGAAAAAAGTAAAAAGAAAACATATACATCATAAATGGCATCTGTTTGTGCAGCCCGATTGATTTAAGTGAGGAACAGAGCTCACTTTAATGAACTATAACTGTAATTTGAACTTGCTGTTCTATGCAGCACTCTAACTCACTTTATAGACGCAGAAGATTACTTGCAATAACTGAGGTTACACATTACCTTGCTCTGAAATCAGTAGGGAGGGCAGCTGCATAACACTGGTAATTTAGCACTCCGTTAGCAGTTCAAAGTTGCTGAATCACAGAGATGTGGATGGTAATTATCTGGAGGTACTAGGGTCAACTGTTTCAATTTCCCCTGTTTGTCAGAAGGAAGTGCATTAAGTACTTTGAGAGACACTTCTTAGTGTTCTAAAGAATTTCTTGACACAGCTGTCCACCTGTGAGTCATATTGAGAAGACAATTAACTCAGGTAGTGTCTCTTCAAATAGACAGTGATGTTGATACCATCACATCTCTTTATTTCTCTTCCTATTTTCCCCTCTGATAAATTCACTCTTAGATGAAAGGAAGGAATTAGTGAAATTCTGTCTTCTCTAATGGGGAAAAGATCATTATAAGACTAATGACAGATCTGATGATATTAGAGCAGAGGCTGGAAGTTCAAGCAGATCATGAACTATCTTAGGAAAGAGGAAGCGCTCTCTCATCCTAGCAAAAAAATTGCAAAGCAGGGAATGCTCAAGGTTAGGAAAGCTATTTCAAGGCCACAAGAAAAGCATACAACTGGAAAACAGCTTGAGTATTTTATAATAGAGTTAGTTAATAGGAGAAGTACTCAGAATTCAGAGAAGCATGATCAAGAGCCAATAAATTGTACCTAGATTTAGACAGTTAAAGCCAGGAAGAGGAAACAGAAAAATCTAACAAGAAAGTTAAATTCTCTTGATAATAATGAATTTTAATGTCAACGAGGGGAAATATTTTATATTTATTGAGCATCTGTTAAGTACTTGTTATATGCCCCAGAAACTGCTGTCAACATCTTTTCAAGCTGAATACGATATAGCTCTTGCACCCCAGTTTACAGGGTAGTTTATTTCAATGTAGGCATTTCTCCTGTAATACAATAAAACTAGGGGATACAATATTTTTATTTATGGACTTCTGTTGGTTGTATTGCAACAGAGCAGCTTTGTGAATGTTAATAATTTATCATAACAATGGGAAATAGAGAAAATAAGGATGTCTAAGATGCAATGGGCTAACGATAGAGCAGGAGAGGATATAAAAGATAGGTCATTTGTCTGAAATAGTAGCTACAAATAATCAAACAAGTGAGTTTTTCTCATGCAAGTAGGTTTCAGGGATACGTATCTGTAGCTCTGCATTTATATCTAATAGCCCACCTTTCATACAGAAATACCTTTAGATAAAACAATACAAAACTTTGTTCCTATTAGTCTATAATTCTAACCCCTGACTCCCTACTCATTTAACCCTTACGACAACTTTATGAGGTAGATTCCATTTATATTCACACTAGGAAGATATGTCACAGGGAGGTTAAGTGACTTGCCCAGGGTCATACGAAATAATGTAGATGAAATATTCCAGAAATCTCTTCTATTTGCTCAGATAAAAATCACATAATCTTCAAAGATCAAAAAACAATGTGCAATGTTCCTTTGGAATCTAAGAATCTTTTAGTTTTACTAGTTTTAAGCTTTACTTGATGAAGTAATATAGCTAAAAAAAGATTTTTTAAAAAAAACTTTCCAAGTGAAATTACTCTATCCTGAAATAAAGCATAATTCTTCCCTGAAAATAATTATTTTTTTCTTCACTTCAAAATTTAAAAACAAAGGGAAGGCAAATCATTTCACACAATCAGTAGTATACATTATGGACAGTAATTTTATATAAACAAATATTAAGGGTTGTCTTTCCTCTTTTGTGGTGTCCTACTCTTTACCTTCCCTGTTCATCAGTTTGTTAAAAAACAAAATTCAAGCAAGTAGATTTAAAGATCAAATGGCTTTATTAAATAATTCATTAGGGCTTCCCTGGTGGCGCAGTGGTTGAGAATCTGCCTGTTAATGCAGGGGATACGGGTTCGAGCCCTGGTCTGGGAGGATCCCACATGCCATGGAGCAACTAGGCCCGTGAGCCACAACTACTGAGCCTGTGCATCTGGAGCCTGTGCTCTGCAACAAGAAAGGCCGCAATAGTGAGAGGCCCACGCACCGCGATGAAGAGTGGCCCCCACTTGCCACAACTACAGAAAGCCCTCGCACAGAAACGAAGACCCAACACAGGAAAAATAAATTAATAAATTAATTAATAAACTCCTACCCCCCCAAAAAAATAATAATAATTCATTAATCAGGCAGCATCCCATCTAGCAAATATAAAGGAGCTCTGAGGAGCTATACAAAATGGGAGATTTTGTAGGCAGAAGGGGGCAGGGACAAGGAATGAGCAGATTATCTCATCTGTCTTTGGGAGAGAGAAGGGGTCTATCAGGTGGATTACATCACTGGTGCTGACCAGGAAATTCCAGATGGACTGGTTTAAGATTACATTCCTGAGAGTGATTGAAATTGCAGTCAGGTTAGGTATTAAGTCTTGGTTTGCTGACCTGGGGCTTAGCACGAGTGACTCCATTTTGGGCCTGTTGTGTTTTTTTAACAAGTTGTATTAATTTTCTGTTGTTACCATAACAAATTTACACAAATTTAGCAGTTTAAATCAACACATATTTATTATCTCACAGTTCTGTTCATCAGAAATCTAAGTACAATGTAATTTAACTGTGTTCTCTGTTTAAAGTCCCACAAAGCCAAAATCAAGATGTCAGCAAGGTTGCCTTCCTTGCTGGAGGCTCTGGAGATATATCCACGTCCAAGTTCCTTCAGGTTGTTCCCTAGATTCAGTTCTTTGTGTTTATGCCACTGGGGCCCTGTTTCCTGGCTGGCTGTCTACTGGAGACGGGGATGCAGAGGGGGGGCAGTTTTTGCTCCTAGAGTTTGCCTGAAGTTCTTCTCTTGCTTTTCATGTGGCCACCCCTCCAACAATGGTGAGATGATTCCCTCTCATACTTCAAATCCCTCTGACTCCAGCCAAAGGAAATACAGCACTTTGTAGTTTCTGCCTTTTTGTTTACTGGCATTCTATTTAAATTTAGGAAACCTATCTTAGTTTGTTTTTCATTTTGTTTTGTTGGGGAAGGAGGCTATTTAAAATTTTTTTTTTAATTATGAGAAAGCTCATAGAAAATGTGATAAAACATTATTGAATGGTAGGCTGACAGATTTTATAATAATCTTCTAAAATTCAACACTATAAAGTTATATTTCTATATACTTCACATTCCTCATTTTTCACTATACTTTAAACAGTTTTTCACATATGTTACACAAATAACTAAGGCAAACATTTCCTGAGCAGTGTAGATAAACCAAAAATATCCTTCATCCTCTTTGTTTTTCAAAGAGATGGGAAGGCTGTCTAGAATGCCAATAAGTGGAGATGCATTTGCCTGAGAAAGTCACTCAAAATAGTAACAGAGAAAGTATCAAACTAAACATGTCAATGGTTTCTTAGAATGTGGTGTTTCTGCATTAAAATGTTAAATTCATAATAACTTGGTTGGTTCCTTCTTTTTTTGTTTTGAAGTTTTATTTGTTTGTTTTTCTCTGTCTGCACATTACTATGTCATTATTTATAGTCTAAACAGTCTATTCTATTTGGTCAAGAAGGAAAACATGAGTCCATCTCTTTGTTTGCTTAGACAGATGAACCCTAAGGTCATTAGTGTTTCTCTCTTTTGTTCATACCTCCCATTCAATTCATCCTGTTGCCTCTAACTGAAAAATTAGAAGACACTTCTAAAATGTAATCCAGGTCATGTCACTTTCTTGCTTAAAATCTTTCAATGACTTCCTATACAAAATCAACACGTTCCAAATTCCTTAACGATGATGGTCTCCAAAATTTTCTATGATACATCCCCACCTACCACTCATTATGTACCTTTCATGACACGCTCACCTTCCATATTACTCTGCTACAAGTAACTGGCATTTATGGGTATTAAAGTGATGACAAGCTCATTAGGATACTACTTTGCACTACTGTCCCTTCTCCTTGCTGTCCTCTATTGAAATGCTACCTCTTAAGACAGTCCTCACCACTCCAGTCCCTTTCTATTTTTTTACCCATGTTTCTTCATAATATAAATTGTTTTACTTTGTTCTATATTAGTTTACATGTTTACTGTCTGTTTTTCTATATCCAGCTTCCTTACATCCACTAATATGTAAACTCATTGAAGACAGGGATCCTGTCTGTCTTACTTATCACTTTCTCCCAAGCACCTGTAACAATGCCTAGCCCATAACAAATATTTATGGACTAACTCGTAGAGGACTGTTACATCTTTAGGATAACCCATTTTCTAGTTTAGGGTTAGTAATAATAATGCTAATTAATTGAATGCTTAGTAGGTGCCAGCTACTGGGCTACATAAACTACATGTATTACTTTCTTTAAACTTAACAAATGTCCTGAGGAAAATACAGATATTATTCTCATTTTAAAGATGAAGGAACTGAGGTTTAGGAAGGTTGAGTGATTTGTCCAAGGACACAGAATAAGTAAGTGGCAGAGATTGGATTGTATCTCACTTCAGAAAACTGAGACTAGGGACTTCCCTGGTGGGGCACAGTGGTTAAGAATCCACCTGCCAAAGCAGGGGCCACGGGTTCAATCCCTGGTCTAGGAAGATCCCACATGCTGTAGAGCAACTAAGACCGTGTGCCACAACTACTGAGCCCGCATGCCACAACTACTGAAGCTCGCACACCTAGAGGTCGTGCTCCACAATAAGAGAAGGCACCACAATGAGAAGCCCATGCACTGCAATGAAGAGCAGCCCCTGCTTGAGGCAACTAGAGATAGACTGCACACAGCAACAAAGACCCAATGCAGCCAAAAATAAATAAATAAATAAATAAATAAATAAATAAATAATTTTTTAACTAAAAAAATCCCTGAGACTAGACTATGTCTCATTTCAAAGAACTATATTCTTTTCCACCTCAGTCTACTGACCTAACCTAAAATTTCTAACTGACTTTAGCATGTTAAGGTCAAATTTCTAGTTATATATAATAACCAAGTTTGTAATAAAATGTGTCTCCATGATTTCAATGCTTAATACTCCAAGCAAGTAAATACTTAGGGAAATATATGAGGCTTTCTATTTCACTAATTCCTCATGATTTCTCATTTATTCTAGGTGATATAGTTGAATTTCAATATAAAACTACAAGCACAAGCCACGGTCAATCTTTTAACCTCCAACATTTGCCATTCTCAGCAAAAGTCTTCCTACTTGTTTGGAAAGTCTTCTATTAGCAGCTCTTGGAAACTGCACTGCAGGATCTGAAACTTGGAGTGTAACTCAGTGACTGACTTCACTATGTGTAATGTATAATAGTATCACTTGCTATTGTAGACAATATAGAATCAGAAGCCTCAGATGGAACTATTTTCTAATCAAAATGGCAGCATTCTAAATGTCTTCAAACCAATTCTGTAGGTAACTTTTATTTTTTTAAGAAAGTACCCTTCAAGGGAAGGAGTTCATTATTCTCTCTGAGTTTATCCCATGTTGTTTCAGTCATGTAATTGATTTTTACCTTGCTCCCCTTTCTCTTAAAAGTGATGGCAAAACTGTGTTAGTAGTTTGGATACTGAAATGGTTGTGTTATCCTGACTTGCCATAGAAAAGCATTTATTAAGGATTTGCTCTTCATCTAAAATATTGCAACCTCTTAAGCATAGAGAAAAATAGTATTAGAGAAAACAGATGTAGATTCCCTTGTCAAACCAGAATCTAAAGCAGTGACATTCAATATTCAAAAGCCAGAACTATTTATATACTTGCCTTTTAACAGAGTTATGACAACATATATGTAGAGTTGGTAGCAGAGGATAGTATGAAAAGGGAAAAAAACTAAATTTAATAAAATATATCAGCAGGTAACTGATTAATAGGGCAACACAGGAGAATAAAACTATGAAAAGGGATATTCAGAACATCTAGGTTCTTTCCTCAAGAAAATGGAATTTCAATTTTTGAATATTAAAAACCTGTTTGATCTCTTATTCATTCTAAGAAATCTCCCTACAAAGTGGTATTAAAAAAAAAAGAAAAAAGAAAAAAAAAGGCGCCAAACGGAGTCACTTGGGCTAAACCCATACCACCAGACCAAGACTTACGTAACCTAATTGCTGTTTCAACCTCCCCCCAGGAACCAGTCAGTCTGGAATTTTCTGGTCAGCACCAGTGAGGTAATCCACCTGATAGATCTCTTTTGTCCCCTAAAGGAAGGTGACCTTGCCTGAAACAATCTGCTCTTTCTTTGTCCCTCACCCATTTCTGCCTATAAAAGTCTTCCATTTGTACAGCTTCTTGGAGCTCCTTTCTATTTGCTAGATGGGATAATGCCCAATTTATGAATCACTGAATAAAGCCAATTAGATCTTTAAATGTACTTGATTGAATTTCATTTTTTCACAATAGCATTTATAAAACATATAATTGATACATTTTTAAATGGATATTTATTTATATTAATCTGAATGAAAACATGAATTTCCTACATCAAGGCAGATTTTTATTATTTACTTACAGCAATAACAACATTCATTCCTCATGCCCCAGTTATTTCCCTTTCTGGAGTAATGCTACTTAAGCACATACACAAAAACAGTGTTCTTGTTTTACAGAGGAGGCAACCTGAAATATAAATCTAGGGGTTTATAAACATGCTATCCTTCTCCCCCTTAATGGTTTACAATTCTTCTGAACATAAATGATTGTCCCAGGTTTCATCTCTCTTTGAAAGGTAAACACATTAGAGGAAAGTCTCAAATCTCTCAGGAGATCTTCTGGCTATTCAATCACCTTTTAACTTCCAAGGCATCTCCTTTAACCTAGGTTCTAGTTTTCTTTAGAAAAAGGAAAATATTCACTTCCCGACAACAATTCATCAAAAAGATTTAATAATCATGAACGTTTCTGGATCAAATAATGGTGATTTAAAAGTATGTGTGTGTATGTATGTATATATATATATATATATATATATATATATATATATACCAATTCAATTTTCAAGAAGAAATAATAAATAATTTCAATGAATTCCAAAAAGGATACATATTCATACTACACTTGCTGAACACAGAAACAGTGTGATTTGTTGATTCCAAAAACAATGGCAAAAAAACAAAGGACAAAAAGTATTTCTCATTGGAAATTAAAGAATATTCTTCTAAACAATTTAGGCTTAAGAATTGTTACAGGTTGAATTGTGTTCCCACCAAATTCATATGTTTTAGTCCTAACCCCCAGTATTTCAGAATGTGACCCTATTTGGAAATAGGATCATGGTAGATGTAACTAGTTAAGCAAAGATGAAGTAATACTGGAAGAGCGTAGGCATCTAGTCCAATCTAACAAAATTCCTTACAAAAAGGGGAAATTTGGAGACACGCATCCATAGAGGGAAGATTATGTGAAGAGATACAGGGAGATGGCCATTTACAAGCCAGTGAGAGAGGCCTAAAACAGATCCTTCACTCAGAGAATCAATCAAAAGGAATCAATCCTGCTAACACCTTGATTTTGGAATTCTAGCCTCTGGAACTGTGAGACAATAAGTTTCTGTTGGTTAAGCCACCCAATTTGTATTACTTTGCAACTGCAGCCCTAGAAAAAAAAATGCAACAATTATCTGGAAATTAATGATAATGAGCACACTATAAATAAAACCCTAAAAGAATACTGCCAAAGCAACACTTAGAGTCCTTAGTCTAGAGTTCATATATATAAAGATACAGATTTTGTAATTAGTGCATTTATTAGAAAGATTGGGGAAAAAACAAAGTTTTTAGTATCCAGAGGAAAAAGCAAAACCACATTTTTTTAAGTAAAAAAGAATTTTTTAAACGGAAGATAACAATTTAAAAATTATATTTTAAAATCTAGATCTTTATCAGTATCCCAAGGCAAAAAAAACAAATAAAAGCAAAAATTAAAAAATGGGACCTAATTAAATTTATAAGTTTTACACAGCAAAGGAAACTTAAACAAAATGAAAAGGCAACCTATGGACCCACCAGGGATTAATTTCTAAAGTGTACAAACAGCTCATACAACTCAATGTCAAAAAAACAAACAACCCAATCAAAAAATGGGTAGAAGACCTAAATAGACATTCCCCAAAGAAGACATACAGATGGCCAACAAGTACAAGAAAAGATGCTCAACTTCACTAATTATTAGAGAAATGAGAATCAAAACTAAAATGAGTTATCATCTCACACCTGTCAGAATGGTGATCATCAGGGACCTCCCTGGTGGTGCAGTGATTAAGAATCTGCCTGCCAATTCAGGGGACACAGGTTCGATCCCTGGTCCGGGAAGATCCCACATGCCACAGAGCAACTAAGCCTGTGTGCCACAACTACTGAGCCCACGCACCGCAACTACTGAAGCCCGTGTGCTCTAAGGCCCACGTGTCACAACTACTGAGCCTGCATGCTGCAACTACTGAAGCCTGCATGCCTAGAGCCCATGCTCCACAACAAGAGAAGCCACTGCAATGAGAAGCCCGTGCTCCGCAACGAAGAGTAGCCCCCACTCACCACAACTAGAGAAAGCCCACGCACAAAAATGAAGACCCAATGCAGCCAAAAATAATAAAAAAGAAATAAAAAATTAAAAAAATAGAATAGCCATCATCAAAAAGTCTACAAACAATAAATACTAGAGAGGATGTGGAGAAAAGGGAACCCTCCTACACTGTTTGTTGGTAGGGATGTAAATTGGTGCAGCACTATGGAAAACAGTATGGAGGTTCTTTCAAAAACTGAAAATAGAGTTACCATATGATTGTTACCAGCAATCCCACTCCTGGGCATATATCCGGAAAAGACAAAAACTCTTATTTGAAAAGATACAAGCATCCCAATGTTCATAGCAGCACTATTTACAATAGCCAAGACAGAAACAACTTAAGTGCTCATCAACAGATGATTGGCTTAAGAAGTGGTGTGTATATATATATATATATATATATATATATATATATATATATATATATGCAACAGAATATTACTCAGCTATAAAAAAGAATGAAATATTGCCATTTGCAACAACGTGGATAGACTTAGAGAATATTATGCTTAGTGAAATAAGTTGGAAGAAGAAAAATGCTATATGATATCATTCATTGTAGAATCTAAAAAATAATACAAATCAATCTATATGCAAAACAGAAACAGACTCACATACATAGATGACAAAATTATGGTTACCAAAGGGGAAACGGAGAAGGAGGGATAAATTAGGAGTACAGGATCAATAGATACACACTATTATATATAAAATAGATAAACAACAAGGATTTACTGTATGGTACAGGGAAATACATTCAATAACTTGTAATAACCTACAATGGAAAAGAATCTAAAAAAGAATATATAGTATATATATATATGTGTGTGTATATATGTGTATAATATATATGTGTATATACATAAGTACATATGTATAATTGAATCACTTTGCTGTAACCTGAAACTAACACAATATTGTAAATCAACTATACCTCAATAAAAAATTTAAAAATTAAATAAAATATGGATCTTTAAAAAAGATGAATAATATGCACAATCTTTGCCAAGTTTGATAAAAAACGAGGCAACATTTAAATACCATGTAGTTTGTAGGTTTGTCTGAAGTCTGGGATGGTTATGCCTCCAGCTTTGTTCTTTTTTCTCAGGATTGCTTTGGCAATTCTGGGTCTTTTGTGGTTCCATATAAATTTTAGGATTATTTGTTCTAGTTCTGTGAAAAATGTCATGGGTAATTTGATAGGGATTGTATTAAATCTGTAAATTGCTTTGGGTAGTATCATTTTAACAATATTAATTCTTCCAATCCAAGAGCATGGGATATCTTTCCATGTCTCTGGATCATCTTCAATTTCTTTTATTAGTGTTTTATAGTTCTCAGCATATAAGTCTTTCACCTCCTTGATCAGGTTTATTCCTAGGTATTTTTTTTTTTTTTTGCCACAATTTTAAATGGAATTGGTTTTTTCACTTTCTCTTTCTGATACTTCATTGTTAGTTTTAAGAAATGCAACAGATTTCTGTATGTTAATCTTGTACCCCGCTACCTTGCTGAATATGTTTATCAGTTCTAATAGTTTTTGTATGAAGTCTTTAGGGTTTTGTATATATAGTATCATGTCATCTGCATATAATGACAAATATCATATGATATCACTATTTTTGGTTCAATAATCATTATTGTCACCTTGATCTCAAGGTTATTGGAAAAGGAGAACACAGTAAAGAAGCAATAGCTCAAGCTTCCTTTTGCACACAGGTGTAAAAAATGTGTATACATTACACACAAAAATGGCTAGACACAAAAATTTTAATGGTTGATTTGGTTTAGTCTGACTAAAATAAATGTTTTGTAGAATACACAAAGTTCTCTTAATGAAGTTGGGGGGATAGTAGGCATATGAAAGTGATAGGCAGTCATCATACTCCCCGGAGAATGGAGGGGGCTAATGTGACTGCCTATTGGACAAATTTGTCGCATGTACAATAGACAGAAAAACATATACAAATTCAAATTCAAAATTTACCATAGTAGACACCATAGATTTACTTACCTACCATATACTTATTGACACCCAAATACATTGTCTCTAAACACAGCAATCTCATAAAGTCCAAACCAAGTGTTTAAATTCCTGCTGTCTCTATGTCTATATGCTTCACAGGCATTTCAAACTCAACATGTCCAATAATGAACACATTACATATACAATGAACACACGGTATTATATATATTTAAATATGTAACTATATGTATATGTGTATACACATAAATCTAGGCATATATAAGTATGTGGAGAGATCTGTGGAATAACTTATGGAAGAGAAGTCCCTTGATTTAGAACTTCAAGAAGGGAAAACCAAACTCTACTAGAAAAGTATTCAAAAAGAGGGATCTTAAACTTTATACCTGATGAATTCTTGGATGTATAAGGAAAAGAAATCTATATTAATGAGGCTAACATATAGCCTCAAGAATGTAGATATACAGGTATCATCAAGGAGTGGTGCATGTGGGTGTTTGAAGGGTGCTAGTAAGTGAGTGCCTGACATCTGCGTAGAGTTGAGGAGAGAGTAAGAGAGTAATAAAGACAACGAGAGAGAGATGGAGGTAAAAGTATCATCATTCCATTAGAGGTCCATGTCCTTCCTTCCCCAGCGTAGTTTTTGGAATGGCCTAACTAGGAGAATTTTGTCTCTGCAGAGCAGAATATTTACTGAAGATTACTGTATTATATTAATTCTGGGGGAGGAGAACAGAAATATATTGAATTCCATGTTTATAGATTTGAATAGATTACTTCCACTGATTGAAAAACATAGAGCAATGGCAGTTAACCATTCTCTAAGTATCTTATTCCACCTTTGTAATAGTTTTAAGAGAGGCATATAGGAAAAACATCTTCTGCTGTAAAAGAGTGGTGGGGAATAAACTTTCTCCTAAAAAATGTATAGCAAGTAAGCCCGGGCTCCAGGAATCTTCCTTAACTCCTTCTAAAAAAATGCCCTCATATTATGAACATTGCAAAACTCAATAAGGTGTCTGGGTGGGAAAGAATATTCTTGTTCAGATTCACTTGCATCCTTCACTTAAAGATTTTTGGTTTTTGGCCACGCTGCGCAGCACACAGGATCTTAGTTCCCCGACCAGGGATTAAACCTGTGCCCCTGCAGTGGAAGCCTGGAGTATTAATCACTGGACCACCACGAAGTCCCACTTAAAGATTTTTTTAAAGCCTGTGGATAAATTATAGTAAGTAGAGCTTTCCTAAGACTAAATCCAAGACTATTATAAAAACTTTTCTGAGAAACATTAGAGAAATATGAGAGAGAATAAAAGAGTGATGTACTCTTAACCTTAAATGTTAATGGTAATTTTAAAAGACTAGTTATTTTTCAAGGGCCATAAGAAAAATTAATCAATGGAAGATAAAGTAAAAAGCAACTGAACTGGGCTTCCCTGGTGGCGCAGTGGTTGAGAGTCCACCTGCCGATGCAGGGGACACGGGTTCGTGCCCCTATCCCGGAAGATCCCACATGCCGCGCAGCGGCTGGGCCCGCGAGCCATGGCCGCGGAGCCTGTGTGTCCGGAGCCTGTGCTCCGCAACGGGAGAGGCCACAGCAGTGAGAGGCCCGCGTACAGCAAAAAAAAAAAAAAAAAAAAAAAAAAAAAAAAAAAAAAAAAAGCAACTGAACTTTGTAGGAAACTCTGAAAAGAAAGGATGAAGAGGTAACCAATGACTTTTCTAGCTTACTCATATAAACTAGAGTTTACCCATGGATCTATAATACAAGAGGAAACTCTAGTAATATTCTTCTTTGTCCCCTGAATTAGTAAGTCACAAGTGCCCATGAGGAGACTCACTACTGTAGTTCAGAAACCCAGTCAGAATATCATGACTACTCTGTGTTTTGTGTCCTTACGTGGCATTGTAAGTTTCTTATTCTGCAATTTAATAATGGAACCGTGTATATTTCATGGTCATGGTGCTACTAACTGAGCATGAGTTACCAGGAGCTTGCTGCCAAAAGTAACTCAAGACTATGACAGCAGTATAATTTTTCATTTAATCTTGATTTGTACGATACTATAAAACTGGCAAAAAGAGAAGAGATGAAGAAGAGGAATCTGTTCTAGAACTGTCACTTCTCAAGGGCATGGTAGGGCACGGGCAATAATAGAAATCGACCAATATAATAAGGAATTATTAGAAAGTCTTACGGAGAAGCTCCCATATGAGAAATGGTTGAAAAAAATAGAATGTAAGGAATATTCCAAAGCTAATAACATAAGTGGGAAATGGGAAAAATTGGAAATGGCTTAAGAAGACAGTGTAGAATTGTTACTTCATGTGAACTTTCAGAGCATAGAGTTGGCTCTTCCTAATAAGAGGTTAGATGTGAACACTGTATATGTTAAATATGATTCCATGTATGCCTGATGTAAACTATTTAATAAAATTGGGCTTCCCTGGTGGCGCAGTGGTTGAGAGTCCGCCTGCCGATGCAGGGGACACGGGTTCGTGCCCCGGTCGGGGAAGATCCCACATGCAGCGGAGCGGCTGGGCCCGTGAGCCATGGCCGCTGAGCCTGCGCATCCGGAGACTGTGCTCCGCATCGAGAGATGCCACAACACTGAGAGGCCCGCGTACCGCAAAAAAAAAAAAAAATTACTGGGCTGCTATGGACAATATAAATTAGAGATAAGTAGAACTGTATAAAATTTAACATAATTGGAAAAACACTTCATGTAATTCTATCGATAACTCACATTCTTGTGCTTTTTTAAAGGTGAGAGAAATCAAAAGCTGAGCTAGGACAGTAGAGCATCATTATCTGTATATATTTAATCAGTCCCCCAAGTCCTGACACATCAGAAACTGGTGCTACTATGGAACAGGTTTTCATCACATAATCATAATGCAGTACATTCTGGGACTAGAATTAAAATTCACCAATGGGGAAGACTCTTTGGGTTGAGAGGCAACATGGTGGTACTTTCTAAGCTCTCCTCAGTGAAATCCTTTGGGTGAGCATACTTGTTAACACTTAGTTTATAACAGAGAATTGTCATCCTACAAGCCAGCCTCTTTCCCACACACACCTCACTTGGCCACGCTTCACGGTGATGTGTTCACTTATCCTGGGCTAGGGAGGACGTAAGGGTGTTTCAAGTCAAGATCTCCCTGTCTCAGGAGAGACTGAATGAGAGGGAAGTGGTCCAGTATTGAGTGTTGAGGAAGGTGTTTAACTAGGGAGAGTTTAAGTGCTTGCTACTAGGACCAGGAGCATCTGCACTACCTGGGTACTTGTTAGAAATAGACATTCAGGCTCTACCCCAGAAGTATTAAATCAGAATTTGCATTTTAACAAGATCCCCAGGTGATTCGTAAGCACAATAAAGAAGGCTTATTCTAAATTTCATGAGAAAAATTTTCTCAGCTATTCATTGTTTTTACCCTAGATTCTAGCACCTAGAGGGAACTGAGTATCATTTTCTGGAAGAATGAGTTAATTAATTAATTAGTGATTCTCTTCAACTTTTACTTTAA
This sequence comes from Mesoplodon mirus, assembly GCF_964341445.2. Classification (NCBI taxonomy): domain Eukaryota; kingdom Metazoa; phylum Chordata; class Mammalia; order Artiodactyla; family Ziphiidae; genus Mesoplodon; species Mesoplodon mirus. The sequence goes on along the minus strand of NC_138982.1, from coordinate 106,987,736 downwards.
TCTTCTAAGAAGATATTAATCATTATTAAAAACTTTAAATTGTAACTATAATTCAGGCTTAAGAAAACAGATGCTGAGTACTTGAAATGAGCAATGCATTATGCTAGGTTTTGGGGGCTATAATGATACATACTCCTTTTAAAAATATTAAGATGTTGTACTTCCGTGCTGGTCCAGTGGTTAAGACTTCCCCTTCCAATGCAGGGGGTGAGGGTTCGATCCCTGGTTGGGGAGCTAAGATCTCACATGCCTTGCGGCCAAAAAAACCAAAATATAAAACAGAAGCAATATTGTAACAAATTCGATAAAGACTTTAAAAATGGTCCACATCAAAAAAAAAAGCTTTAAAAAAAATATTAAGATGTACCACAAAATTTGTAGTCTAAATAAGAATTATATGACAAATATATTGAAATTTAGACAGTAATAAATATTTAAATATTATAGGACAACAATAAAAAAGAAGGCACCAAGTATAAGACAAATTACAAGGAAAATAAACTCTGTTGGAGTTCAGAAGAAGGAATCATTTACTTCTACATGAGCAGAATAACAATAGGAACGACAAATGCTTATCATCTGTTTAGCAGGTGCTTTCCAGCAGAGGAACATAGAAGCGAACATTTGGCTATTGGTGGTGATAATAGTTTATTAACACTATGAGCACTTACTGTGCACTAAGCTCTATTATGAGCATATATTACATATATTAATATATGTAATATATATATTAAATTATATATATATATTATAATTTTATAAATATTATTATATACATATATATGTAATTAATATATATTAATATATTACATAAATTAACTCTCTTAATTATCATCACATCCTTAGCACAGGATAACTATTATTGACAATTTACAGATTAAAAGCTGAGTCATGGAGTAGTTTACTAATGCGCCCAAGACCCCACGGCTAGAAAGAGGGAGGTGATTCTTTGTGACTAATCTGACTCCAGAGCTCATTCAAAATAATGAAGCTTTCCTGGTGGAGACCTGGGAGTTCTTCCTTGGATTGGAGGATAGGTGGGAGGGAGGAAGGTAGAAGATTGGAGTGTCTGAGGCTGCAAGGTAAATAAAAGAGCATGGGCAGATTCAGAGTACTAAAAATCTTGTAGTGGGTCTTCCCTGGTGGCGTAGTGGTTGAGAGTCTGCCTGCCGATGCAGAGGACACGGGTTCGTGCCCTGGTCTGGGAAGATCCCACATGCCATGGAACGGCTGGGCCCGTGAGCCATGGCCACTGAGCCTGCGCGTCCGGAGCCTGTGCTCCGCAACGGGAGAGGCCACAACAGTGAGAGGCCCATGTACCACAAAAAAAAAAAAAAATCTTGTAGTGATTTTGAATATCATGAGTAAGAAATCAGGATTCTGAATTGAGTAAACCAAAGAAGAACAGGTACTAAAGCATAGAGGGAAAAGGCTGATTCTCGGCCTCCCTATATTGGGCTTGAATCCTGGCTCATTCACTCAGCACTTGCGGGATCTCTGACCTCTTTGCCCTCTCTTCTTCAAACATCTCATGAGGAGGGTATAAGAATTAATTGAATGTACTCCATAAATTAGAGCTCTTTTATAACTGTATCAGTAGTCACAGAACTTAATCAACAAAATCCCAAATTAGACCCATGTTAATGGTGTCAGTGTATTTCATCTCTGACAAGGGACACTCAAGGAACTGAGTGTGTTTTTTGGGGGGGGCTCTGGGCTCCCCTCTAGTTGCGGCGTGCTGGTTTTTCTCTTCTCTAGTTGTGGCGCGGGCTCAGTTGCCCTGTGGCATGTGGGATCTTAGTTCCCAGACCAGGGATCGAACCCATGTCCCCTGCATTGGAAGGTGGATTCTTTACCATTGGACCACCAGGAAAGTCCCTGAGTGTGTTGTCTTAACTAGATCATATCTGATTATGTCAAAGCTCTATAGCCAAATTTCTGTATAGGTCTTCTCTATCTAACCTCATCTAAAGGACATTTCATCTGGGCTTCTGCCTTTCAGTTATCTTAACCAGTGTTGGTAAAAAGCAGTGTTTTCACAGAAGGCCAAATAAAACCAAACGTTTTCCTCCCTCTGCATAAATCTCTTTGCAATGTTATATATGTGGAGATACAACAAGCGTGGGATAATTATAAGTTGTGCATATGATGTCAAAAGACTATTACTGTGACATTCTGAAGACAGTGTTTTCAAAGCATTTTTTTATAAAGTCAGTGCAAGTTAAATATAGAACTCCAGCTTGGTTCCACATAAATTATGGAGTTGGTCAGTCATGGAGATAAAATTACATTTAGAGTTCCCACTGGCATTGTAAGAAGTGAAATTGAAAAGGTATTTTTATATTGTATAAAAGGTGTCCCTGATTCTTAATGCTGTTGTCTTCTGAATTGAACCCAAGTCATGAGTTTAAAATAAGCCTTCTCATAAGCCTGAAAGAATCACTGCAGTTGGTTAATAAGCTTCATATTTTCTACTAGGGAGCAACCATGGTTTGACAGAATATGGCTCATTAAGGAATAATTGTATTTTCTGTGATCTAATTTGAGTTCTAAACTCATGTCTGCATTTGGTTTTAATTTATTTTATCTTCATTTAATACATCTTCCATCCATACTGGCTGTGAAGTGAACTTGAAACATATTTGGCATTTCCTTTAATTTTCTCCTAAGACATAAATACCTTCAACCAGAAATCATACACGTATTGGAAATAATGTCATTTAACAATGATGCTTCTAATCTATTCTAGCTAGGTTCAGATCTCACTAATATATTACCAATTTTTAAGAAAATTAAAAGATTATTCAATTATTACTGAGATGTTGACATCAGCCCTTGACTTACAGTGTTGAGGTCTGTTTTTCTTATGATCAAAACAAATGACAACATAATTACAGGGCAACATTTATCCCTACTGCCAAGAGCCAGAAAAGTAATCAACTTTGAACCAGGAACCAAGGAGAATCATGGTGTTATGTAGTCTAACGTTTGCCTTAAGAAAAGGCTAATTGTATACCATTTCTGTTCTCATCATATCACTTTTTCAAAAGAAAATGCTTAAAAATAGAAAATTAAAGTGTACCTCCAAAGCATTATAAATCTAAAACTCCTTCTCACAGGAAAGAACAGATAAAATCCATTCACCTATTCCAAGAAGAAAAGAGCAAGAATTAGAAAAGAAATAGCTGATTCCCAACCAGTTCGTGAAAGATCTGCCATTTGTTGCTAAAGTTTTTTGTTTTTGTTTTTTTGTTTTTTGCTTTTTAGAATAAGCAGTCACTCCAAAAATGATTATTAAAACAGACAGGAAGAAGAGAGTGTAGAAAATATAAACAGTAAGAATGTAGTGAGCAACAAGTTCCATTTTAATGACTAACACAAAAGTCAGTTAATCTAATTCAAGAGATAATTGGTGATCGGAATGTTTTTCAATCAAAATCTTATTAAGCAGGCAGCATATTTATTCATTTTCCTAGGAAAAAGCATTTAACATCACTGAATTTATTATAGGTATGCATTTTACTTATCTATCTTCTTAATTAAACTTCAGAGTGGAGATAATGTTTCCATACAAAGCATTAAACATTAACAATCCCTAAAATCAACCCGGGAAAATGTCATTCTTCGAATGTAATGGAAGCAGTACTAACTAGGAGTTGAAAGGAACAAGAGTTGCAGAGATGGTTCAGCATCCCCAGTAACTAATCTCTAGGAAGCAAGTACAAGTATATTCTCTTTCCCGTACATATTTGCATGGTCTCAGAGAATTATCTTCCAGTCATCCAGAAGAACAGTATTTTGTGTTACAAAACCAATATCACATCTTATAACATGCATATGACCATTGATACAGCAGCAGTAAATATTTTGGTTTATTTCACAGGTCCTTTAGAGTTGTTATTAGAATATTTTATTCTCTCTCCACCCCCCCTGCATTTTTTGTTGTTCTGTAAAGACTATAATTGTGTTTCCCTCTCTTTTATTTAAAAGACCACTCAACTCCTAAAGAAAAAAAAAGAGAAAGAGAAATTCTCTAGTCATTCTCCCTTATGAGACAAAACTCAATCTACCCAGGCTCTGGAAGCCAACAAAATTGCTTATAGAGAAATTTGTTTTTCTACTCTCAGTCTTAAAAAGGTGGTTAAGAAATAGTACCTAGGTCTTTGTCATGCTTAATCTATCTAAAATAGTTAGTACACAGATATCTAAAACATTCCAACCTGTATTTTACAGAGCTGAGTGTCCCACTTCCCACTCAATGTATTAATCTCTCTACAGCATTCCTGTCTGAAGATACACAAAAACATTTCTCATGACACAGGAAGGTTAAATTATGGAGTAAGAGTGCACTACTGTTTCCACATATTCACATCCCCTCTTGCATTTGGATAAACTTTCCCTACCCACTGTCAAACTTGGCCACATAAACTGCCTTGACCAATGAAATGTGAGCAAGTAATATATGTCACATCCTTCCAAACAAAGGCTTTGCATATAACTTCACGGTTCAGTTCAGTCTCTTTAGCTTCTGTCCTCTTCTATGAGAAGAGCTTAACCAAAATAGGGGACTGCTGCTTTAGCATGGGCTTTTGAATGAGAAGATGTGTGGAGCTGACATCAGTCCTCATATAGGGAGAGCAAGAAACAAATGTTCATTCTTATAAGCCATTGAGATTTAGGAGTTGTTTGTTACCACAGCAAAAATCATAGAATTGGTACCTAACACTGGAATTTTGCTAATACACACATACACATACACACACACACAACTGGTGATGGGCTGCAGGCTGTATTTGGAATCTAGGGGGAAGATGGCAACCATTATCATGCAGAGCAGTGTGATTCTTTCTTATACTAATTTGGAAGGCAGAAAATACACTTGATGACATTTTGACTTTGGGCAAAGAAGTTTGAAATAGAATATTACTAGCATGGATTGCTATTTTCACAACTGACAAACACAGAAAATAATCATCCATTTACAAATAGACATGAAAGAAAAAATAAAAAGCTCAGATATTCTGAGGCTAGTAAAGTTGGAAAGTGGGATTGTTTCTCATCTACTGTCAGAGAAAAATGCAAAAAAGAGAAATGTTTTGGGCTATTAAAGCTGATTCAGACTCATCCTAAGTAAAACTCAGGCTCAGGAAAAAGACTTTTTGTCAAAATATCTGATTGCTTTAAGGTAGCTCCAGTGAAGCTTCCAGTTGGATAAAATACCTCAGGGAAAAAAGATGAAGGGCCTAGTCCCACAGAAATCAAAACTTAGAAGCTGGATAAGTTCAAAGTACATCTAATTATATCTTTAGAGTGAAGCAATGCTCAAGAAAGAATTATGGCTATTGGCACACAGAACTTGATTGGATCAAATAGTTTTTTTAAAATTATTTTAAGAGATTTCCAGTGTCATCAGCTTGAGCGAGAAAAACATTGCTAGACTGGCAAAATGATCTTTGGGCACTAGCCTTCTGAGGCAGGAAGCAGGCTGAGAAATTTGCTTATCCCCCCCAAGGAAAGTCTGTTTCCCAAAGTCCATATCAGCTGTGGCCAAGAAAGAAAATGCAAAAGGAGTCCTTTTTACAGTGGATCCAAGATGTACAGACAAAAATGAACTAGGGAGTTATTCTTGGAGAGAAGAATCTGGCTTAATCAAAGAACATCTGCCATCATCAGCGTATAAAGTCCTTACATTACTTATCCAGTGGAGCTCTCATTCTTTCTGAAATAGAAAGGTTTATTGCAGTTGTTATGACTTGATACAACATTGTTTGTTGGGTGCATTTATTGGGTATGTGGACCCAGACCACTTATCTCAGGAAACTTCGGAAGCCATATCTAGATCTGAAGTAGACTTCAAGATCCTGGAGTTTTAACTTGTTTGTATGTGTGTTTCTACATGTTTAAGTGTGTATCTATAAGAGAGTAAATTTTATTTACTCTTTCCTTCCACTTACCTGATATTTGGGTTTAACCAGGTAACTTGCTTTGGCCAGTGTAAGCACAAAACTTCATTTTATGCCCAATCAGGTAGTTTAAATACAATAGTTTGGCTCATCCTCTTGAATTTTTATCTTCTGCCACAAGATAAGCATGCCCAGCATAGAGTATGATTCTTTAGCCTGGGCTCAGGAATAAGAAAACACATGGAGTAGAGCTGCACTTGGCCCATAGCCTTCACGCACCATAAGTAATAAATAAATGTTTACTGTAATCAGTCCACTGCGATTTTGGAACCATCACAGCAGCAAGTGCCAATTATTGCATTCTATAACCAACAGTTAAGAATGGCGTTTATTTAACCAAAAAATTCTAATTTAATGTTTGATATGTAAATTTTATTTTTTAATAATAACAAAGTTAAATATCTGAAAAATTCAGGAAATAACATTAACATTTCCTAGACAGATTTAGGGGACCTAATTATAAAAATTCTATCAATGCTTGAGGAGTTTTCCAAGTTCCATTCATGCCATGAAAGCTTTGATTAAGTACAAATTCAATTTTTATTACATTCTTTTCATTTATAACATTCTAAATTAGGTCTACTTAACACTAACAACAAACTCTTCAAAAAGGAAATAAAGAAAACAATTCCATTTACAATAGCATCAAAAAATAAGAAAATACTTAGGAATAAACTTACCCAAGGAGGCGAAAAAATTATACAGTGAAAACTATGAGTCACTGATGAAGGAAATTAGAGAAGACACGAATAACTAGAAATACATCTTCTGTACATGGGTTGGAAGACTTAATATTATTAAAATGTTCATACTACCGAAGCAATCTACCACAATCCCAACGCCATTATTTACAGAAATGGAAAAAAACAATCCTAAAATTCATATGGAACCACAAAAGACCCTAAATAGCCAAAATAATCTTGAGAACGAAGAACTAAGCTAGAGGTAAGACACTTCCTGATTTCAAACTATATTACAGAGCTATAAGTTAAAACAGAATTGGTACTGGCATAAAAACAGACATACAGTCCAATGGAACAGAATTGAGAGACCGGGATATAAATCTACACATGTATGGTCAACTGCTCTTTGACAAGACTACCAAGAATACACACTGGGGAAAAGACAGTCTCTTCAAAAAATGGTGAGAAAACTGGATATCCACAAGCAAAATAATGAAATTAGGCTTTTATCTTACTCCATACAAAAAAGTCAACTCAAAATGGACTCAAGATTTAGATATAAGACCTGGAACTATAAAACGTCTAGAGGAAAACTTCTTTGACATTGGGTTTGCCAGTGATTTCTTGGATATAACAACAAAAGCACAAGCATCAAAAGCAAAACATGGGTCTGCACCAAACTAAAGAGCTTTGCACAGCAAAGGTAACAGTCAACAGAGTGAAAAGACAACCTACAGGAGAAAACATTTGACAAACAATATATCTGATAAGTAATTAATATCCAAAATATAATGAGTTCCCACAATTCAATAGCAAAAACACAAATAACCAGGTTAAAAAATGTGGAAAGGGCTGAACAGACATTTCTCCAAAGAAGATATACAAATGGCCAACAGATTTAAGAAAAGATGCTCAACTTCAATAGTCTCTCAGGGAAATACAAATCAAAACCACAATGAGGCATCACCTCACACATGTTACATAGATATTATTTTTTTAAGACATATATTGGTGAAGATGTGGAGAAATTAGAACCCTTGTACACTATTGTTGGGAATGTAAAATAGTGTAGCTGCAGTGCAAAATAATATGGTGGTTCCTCAAAAAATTAAATATAGAACTACCACATGATATACCAATCCTACCTCTGGGTATATAACCCAAAGAACTGTAATCAGTATCTCAAAGAGATGTATATGCTTCCATGTTCATTGCAGCATTATGCATAATAGGCAAGGTACAGAAACTACCTAGATGTCGATCAGTAGATGAATTAATAAAGAATATGTGATATATACTTACAATCAAGTATTATTCAGCCTTAAAAAAGAAGAAGAGTCTGCAATGTGAAACATGAATGAACCTGGGGGACATTATGCTAAGTGAAATAAGCCAGTCATAGACATTCAGATACTGCATGATTCCACTTATATAAGGTATCTAAAATTTTCAAACTCATAGGAAGAGAGTAGAATGGTGATTTCCAGGCACTGGGGTAGTAACAGGGAAGAAAGGAGAAGTTGCTCTTCAATGGGTATAAAGTAGCAGTTATGCAAGATGAATAAACTCCAGAGATCTGCTGTCCACATAGTGCCTAGACTTGACAATACTATATTGTGCACTTAAAAATGTTAAGAAGGTAGATCTCATGTTAAGTGTTCTTACCATAATTAAACAAATAAATAAATATCCTGCAGCAATAGATAGATGATAGATAGATAGATAGATAGATAGATAGATAGAATTGAGGGATTAATATAACACTTAACAGAAATGGTTCAGAACACATGTTCCCAATATTTTTTTAGTTGTCCCCAATATTTTGAGACTTTCCCATGTTATGAATACTTAAATCAGTTATGATAAAATTAGAGAACAAATTACGTGCACGCGAAAAGAGCCTTTTTCAAATATACGATTTTCTTGGGACATTGTATATCTTCCTTTAACCTATTTGCCTACAGCAGATAGAGACCCATCCCAGAGGAGACAAAAGTCCACCTGGGAGCATGTGCACAGTGCTTCGGGTTTCTGTGGAAGTCTTCCTTCAATAATAAACCATTATTTATGACTGTCAGTCATAAATTTTCCCTAAAAAGCAACTAATAATATTGGGATTATTTAATTCTTTGATTTTGGTTTCCTTGTGCACATACAACTTTATTGTACCATATTATAATTTTGTAGCATCCCCTTTTATTTTCACCATTCTTATGAATAAACTTTTGCATACCCACATAATTATAGTTAATTTTAATTTACTTCACAATTTTTTCCTTGCTGATGTTGATATATATGTAATATAATTAATGAAAAAATAGCATATGTTAGCTCTTAAAATTCCATATATGTAATAATTTAAATATTAAAATTAGTATTTGATTTTAATAGAAGATCCAAAATATAGTAAAAATTTTTGCATGTAGATTTACAGATCTAGACACAATCAGATGCTAGAAAATTTAAGTTGTATAGAAAGATGCCTTGAGCCTTGCAAACTAGGATCTAAAGAACAAAGGTTTTAATGGAAATCTTTGTAAGCTCTAGTCTCTAGGTCCAGTAAACTGTGAAGACTTAGCTTAACAGGTACTGTATAATGAGGTGCCTTAGTCAAGTTTAGTTGTATAAAAGAATTTTTCCTTTGAAACTTTGTAACTATCATTATAAATAAAATATGTATGGAGTAGTCACTATATACCACTCACTGTGCCATGAAGTATCCATAAATTCTCCTTTGTTCTTCAAATCACATTTTAGATAGGGGGAAAATGTGGCTTTTTAAAGGTTAAGTATCTTGCCCAATTGCAGAGACCCAGACAGTAACTGTTAAGAGGGAGGCAAAATTGAGGGCACAGTAGTCTCTTCAGCATGGTAATTTTGATTCAAATGTTCAAAAATAAAATTCCAAGAAATGATCAGATATTTTAAAAAATCTCACCAGCTATGAAGGCACCTGTAGTCACCTGCAGGTTTCTCCTCCACGGTTTACTCTGATTCTAGCTCATCCTCAGGGACCACTTTAGAGCACACTAACTTGCCTTTTCTGTGAAAACGTCCTGTTTATTTGCATGCAGCTTTCAAATCTTCTCTTCTCGGGAGCAATCATACCCATTATTTTCATGGAATGTGTTTCTCACACTCTCACTCTTCAGGAAGTCTGCTTCTGGTGTGCTTTTATTTGCTAATGCCTTTAAATGAGGCAATGAGTTAAAAGCAGGAAACATTAAAGGCATCAAGATAAATTAAAGAACATAAATCCTTGGGAACTGGTGGGTGCCAATAGAAAAATCAGTAGCAAAAAATATACTTTAAGTATTGGCTTAGTGCTGGTCCAGCCAATGATATCTAAAATTAGTTTTATGCTTTCATCTGTTGATCCCTGAGTCATGTACAGAATATAATTCTTTATGTGTTTGGATCTGAGGTTAGCAGAAGCTCTTCAAAATGAAGTTCAAATGAGTTCTTTCCTCAGGCTTACTGTCTGGAAGATTGTTTCTGTTTCCTTAGCTTAATGTTCTTTACCTTAATGTTTTATGACATTTTACTAATTTATTTTTATCTTTTCTGCTTAATGTAAAATTATAAGAGTATTTGAAGCTCTTGTTACGTGAAAATGCAAGCCCTTGCAAAAGAATACTATAACTTACTACACGTTGATCTTCCTATTTTAAAATAATAGGTAAATATTACAAAAGCCATTTCAATTTTACTTCACTCAATTCATTAAGCATGGAGTCTACATTGTTCATTGAAATTTTATATTTCACTTAGCTTATAGTCTTAATTATTAACTAAGTTAATTTTCCATGCTTTCAATATTACAAAATGAGGGTAGATTTGAATTGTTATGGTATTCAAAGAAATATCTAGCTTAGCTAAAGTTTCGTTATCACTAATAGCTCATAAAAAATGTAGTTGTGAGTAATGACATACATCAATATGATTGATATTCTCTAAGAAGCCGCAAAGAGAAAATCTCATATAAATTGTATAACAGGAATTCTCCCTAAGTTAAAGGAATGAATATTAGACTGCTTCACATGGCAGCAATGACTGGAGACGGGAAAGTTCCTTGAGGAGGCAATAGAATTTTAGTTATTTTTAGAAGGTCATATAATTGAACAGTAACTATGAGCTGTTAATCAAGTGGGATTGTTCATTCAATTAAAAAATTGTGGAACCCTCTATTCTAGGTGCTGGACTAAGCAGTGTAGACATAGAGATGAGTAAGAAATGATTCTTATCCACAAAGTCTAGTGTAGAAGACATCAACAAATTTATTCCAATTTGGTAAGTGCAATGAGTAGATTCCAAGATGCCTTGAGATCAAGGAAGAAAAATCCCTAATCCAATATGCATGTTTTAGGGGGAGGGAGGGTTGGACAGGTCCACTGTAATATATGTGTACCCCACACTATATGTAACTTTGATTGTAAGCTTCATGTGTACATGGTCATTTTTTTGGTCTGTTTTGTTAGCTAGTTTATCTCCAGTACCTGTAACAGTGCTTGGCATATATCCATTGCTCAAAAATATATTTGGTGGAAAAAATTACTTTTCCCATTGATACTATACAAGTTATTCATTTATATGATTTATTATAAACTTTGGGATCTATATAGCTGTTTATTTGGATGGGGGAAATAAATATTTATACTAAACTAAGCAACCAATACCTTTTGGAAACTTTACCTCATCAAGAGGAAAATATTCTCAAGCTATTATTATTTTAGTCCCATATAGGAATGGACTAATAAATTATAAATACAAAACCAGAACTGCACAGGTTCATTGGGGCTTATAGATAAGAGATTAACTAGAATTAGGACAAAAACAACTGTGAGCTCCCCTTGCAACTACAGAGGATCAGAGAGCTTTCCAAAGCAAAGGAAAGGACAAAGGCATTAGCCACTCAATTTGCTACTGTTTCAAAATATTTGTTTAATCAGTTGTTTCTCTGTTAGGTGTTAGTATAAAATACAATGGAAAAGATATTTTTGAAAATTTATGAGAACTTTTCTCCTAATGTTACCGAACTCAGGTCTGGCTGCTCACGGCTCAAAAATCGATGCCTGAGAGAGGCAGTTGTTGGGAGAAAGGAAAGTTGCTTTTAATCAGAATGCAGGCAACCTGGGGAGACGGTGGACTCGGTGTCCCCAAAATACCAACTCCCAAGATTCTGCTCAGCCATGAAAATGTTTAAGGGAAAAAGGCAAGTAATCTCAGTTAATCATTGAGATAGGGGGTCAGAGTCATCACCACCCCCCATTGTGGGCAGGCTTTTGACTTCTTGTGATCTTTCTTTACACGTTAACTTGTTCACACAGTTTGTTCACGAGATTACTAAAGGGGAAGCTAGGGAAGAGACCTGGTCATCTGTTAATTACTTATTCTTCATTTCTTTGATCTATGGAAAGAACCAAAAAGTTAGGCAAGGTATTATGTGTGATCAAAAGATTTGAAAGGTGTGCTAGGGCAGGAGATGAGTACAGCATGGGGGTGTCTGGTTTAAGGTTAGTTACAATATAGCTCTCTGCTAAAGTGACCAGACAAAGGGGTTTCCTGCTGAGGGCAGTTTCCTACAAAGAACTGCTTACACTAAATGATAGGAGAATAAGTGATTGCTGGATACTCTCTTGGTCCTTACTAAGATTTCCTAACTGAAATACATGAGCTTTCCCATCAAGCTGGCATTGCAGAAATATAAAGAAACATGAAATTGTTGGAAAGCAGGAAAAGGCAAGATGGTCAAATAGCCTTTCCCTTGATAGCTTCCTTATATTTAGTTTCAGTGGAAAATAATATGTTTTAAGACTCCATTTCTGCCTATGTCATCATGGCCTTATAAAAACTGATTTTTATTTCTTTTTTTTTTCTTGAGTTTAGAAATTGCAAGAGTTCCTTCTTGCCCACCTATGAGTTCACCTATCATTTTCCCTCACTATCCCATTTTTATACATGACTTAAATATTCACTTTAGAAAGGATCAGACAAAACTGATAGCTGCCTTTTAGATAATATTTTCTAATTAAATGTTGAAATAGAATCTAAGGTAAAAGATATTCTTCCAACTTGCCGAGATATTTTGTATGCTCTTGGCACTTTTGAAACTGAAGCTAGAATAACTGCAGTATCTTAGCAGTCATGTGCTTGGTAGTACTGTCTATTATGCTAATTTAAAGAAAGTGAGCATAATAAAACTCTTTTATGGGTGCATATATTGCCCTTCATGTAGTAGAAAACTTTCATATTCTCATATGTTATACTAGACCACTGATTCATTACATGACATCCTAGGGGATATAAGAGGCATGATGAATGAAATTTGGGTTCACATTTTATTACACTAAAATTCAGCTTTCCTGACTGCAAAAATATTAATAATTATTGTTTTAAAAGAAACCTGTGAGTTTAAGAATGTTATATATTTCATCTAAACCAAAAAAAAGTACACCATACACATTATGACCTTGATTAACTTCTAATTCTATCTTACAAATTCTTCAATGAGTCATTTAAATCCTTTCTGCTCAGATTCCACTTCACCATCTAATCAGGGAAGTCCTAACTATAGGTCGTCCCACCCAAGACAATAAAAACGGCTTTCAGCCATCTGTAGTTAGCAAAGTCACTTTTTCAGTCCTTTAGTAAACCACATTTTCTAGGCAAGCAAACAATTTATGTTGATTCTATGGTCAGTAATGAGTTTCCATTTGTATCAAAAGTTATAAATGTACAGGATGAACAGTTTCTCTTGAAGTATGCAATTCTTTCAAACATCAAGAATATAGCTGGTCTTAACCATATAGCTCAGAGAAAAAGCTCTCAGTTGGGTTTCTGGTTAAGCCAAAGGAATCTCCAAAGGAATGAGCTGGTCAAAAGATAGATCCTTGAACCAGCTTCTGGCCTTTGATTTGTATTTGCTTCTCTTATAGCCAAACAAGATAAATTTTTATAACCAAGTGGGCTGGGAATTAGAATTGATGGAAGGATACTTCATTGTCACCAACGTCCAAGTTCCCATTTCTCCCATACATCTCTCTGACTCACTGGGTCAGGATTTTCCTGACTATATCTGTCACCCCTGACTTAACTCTGGTTAAAGCAAGGTCTTTTTGCTATGAGTATTGTCTTCTTGCATGACCTGATAATTCATAGTTAGACAAGTATATTATTAAAAGCACAAGTTAATAAAAATACTAACATTCTCCACAAATTTTACATTCCTTTTTTCTGTCTTACATGTGAAAACTGACAATACTGTAACACTCAGACATATGAACCACTGTTAAACTTAGTAAATCCAGTTTAACTTAACAGTGTACAGAAATATTTGTTCTGGAAAAAACAATTTGTTTGGAAACAGAACACTTTATTGCATCACCATTTTTATTAAAGACAAATGTAATTTGGAATTACAGCATCCTACCCCAAGGTCATATATTGAAAACTGTGTGCTATGACATGCATAGACATTTAACACACAGAGAAACAGTATCTTGAACTCTGGAAATACTGACATGCAAAATTTAACCTTCAGGTAACAAGTATACTGGAATAATCATTCAGGAGATTATGCTGGAATAAATTCAAAAGAACTAATCACTCATTTGTGTCTCTCTCTAGCAGGACTTGAAAGCTGATTCCATAACCTTCCTATAGTAGAGACTATAGTCTACACCTTTCTCTTCCTCATATCTTCAACACATATATATATATATCAGAACAACAACAACCTGTAACTGATTTCCTTCTATTCCTTTACTACAAGGAGAGGGGAGTTCATTTGTTCACCTAATGACTTTATCCTGTTATGAAGCTTTCCTTGTACAACTATTTAACAAACAAGAATCAACAAAATATAAGGAAAATATGAGGGTTCTGGATTTGAACTTTCCCAAATTCAGATTTTCCCTTGTTTGATTCTTAATTATAGTATTAGTAACTCACTGACTCTCATATTTATTTTAAGATCTAATAAGAAATTCATGTAAAGACCATAGTGCTTTATTACCATGATCCTTTTATTTACTGTGGCATGTCACTTGATAGTACAGTGCCTAGCAATTTTTGTCAAATTATTCATTGAATTTAATAATTTATCAGATTTGACAGACATTCCCTTAGAGGAATCCAATGATTACACCCTAATTTCATATTTATCCTTATAACAAGCTATACCTGTTCATTTTAACATGCTACATTTAAAAACCACTATTATCTGTGCCTGAGACATAGAAATGTGAAATCTGAGTAGAACCTTTTAAGAAGTTAAAGAAATGACACATATTAAGCAGTTTTTCCAACAAGAAGAGACCTAAAAAACAGAGTATTAAGTTTTTATTTTAGAAAAAAATAATATATCTTAACATTCAAGCAGACCTTGAGGAGAGATCAGAACATTTTGCACAGTGTAGGCATTCTAAGGTAATTCTCTGATGCTTGTGGAGGTGGGCTGTGCTGTGAGCACTGCTGAATAAAGTGGTTGAGGACAGGGAGACTCATCTCTTATCTACTTAGTTTTTCATACAATCTTAGTTAAATCTCAAAAGCAATAATATTGTATTTGAGAAACAAAAGCAGAAATTGAATAACTTATAAAGGATTTTAAACTTAAAACGTACATTTAAAATATTTTCAATGCTCTATGATCAATAAGGGCTTAGTTCAATGGTGTTACACGGATTTAAAAGCTAACTCAAATTTATTTTACAAGTAGAAAAAGTAGGCTTTAGTTAAGTGCATGGACTTTCAATTCAAAAGTTCAAATAAAGCTCACAATCTGAAGAACAGGTATGGATTTCACAATAATTCCTTTAATAAAAACATTTGCCCTTTTCTATTTGTAAAGGCACGTTCATTTGCCCTCTGTTCTTTCTTTAAGATTTTTCCTTTTAGGATTGTATGTTTTTATCTCTTCAAAAGTCACTTCCTGGCTGATGAGTCTCAGTCCTATTTACTGATCTAAATCTCAGTTCTGGAAATCTAAATGCTAAATATTCTGTTCAGTCTTTTCCATTTGATTCCTCATTATCTCAAAGGCAGGATATCTAAAATTGTCATCTACTCCCTTTTCTAATGTCTTTCTCCATAGAAACCTCATAAACACGCTCTTGTTATGTTAGGGCCGTTTATAAATCAATCCACTAATCAGTATCCAGTCAATAAAACATTTCTGGTGATTCCTCTTTCAAAAGTTCTCTCAATCAGTTCTTCCAACTACCTGTCTTAGGCTGATTTCCCTAGAAGCAGAACCTGAGACAGAGATTTGGGCACATGTGATTTATGGTGTCAGTGCTCTCAAGAGAAAGGGAACAAAGGAAGCAGACACAGCTGAGAAAGCAGTTAAGCAAGAATGAGTTTCAGCTGGAGTCCAGCTTCAGCCTGATCCCAGGCAGCCTCTGGAGCATGAATTATGACACAGAATTGGCTCCACCTTGAGGCAAGGGACCTGCTTCTATATCTCCATGTCAGTCACAGGTTGTATGAAAGGGCACAGAACCTTCTGGGCAAGGAAGCTCGTGTTCTGCCATCAGCAATTCTCCAGAGAAGGCAGCAGCTATGAATCATTAGCAGCCAACACTCCTAACAGCTGGTGGATGGCTGTTTCCATCTGATAGTGTGGATCTGGATGGGGCACCAACAGTGTCCCCTACCATACTCAAAAATTTTTGGATATGACATAATAAACTTGACCCAAACTTTGTCATTTATTAACATTGAAGAAATTCTGAGATTAGTAATGGTTTTAGAGGCCATTTCTCCTAATATTCTTCCACATTCAAAGTTCATTTCAATAAATATGTATAAAATCTATTTTCCTACTATGGTATAACAGGTATAGAAATGTCAACTACAACCATGAATAACTTTGTAATGACATTTTAGAGGTCATAGAACAAGGCAGACTACTCTCTGAATTTGGATTTTTAGCAGATAAAAAGTTTACTTACATAAGCTCAAATACATACATTACACACATGTATTCAAATGCATACATGTATGCATGCAAATACATGCATATACATACATTCAAACAAGTACACATATACACAAGCTGGTTTGGACACAAACCTTTTGGAGCTTCCTGCAAGGCCACCAAGAGAAAGAATGAAACAAAATGGAAGGGAAAGGGACTTAGTTCTCCATGGGGTAAATTTTGGTTAATGTAAGATGGAAACAACCTGGGAAGGTAAATTCTTCCATTCTTGCCCCAGTAGGGTACTTCAAGGGGCAGTATCTCCTTATAACTCTTCTAGGAAAGTGCCATGGACCAACCATGTCTCTTTGGGGCTCCTTGTAAAACTGTCAAATGGTATGATGTCTCACGTTACATTGCTTCTTTCTTTGCCTCACTTCCCTTTTACCCTTATCCTCACCGCCCTGGATGTCCTTTTCCCAAATAAAGTATGAGAATTTTATCCTTGCCTCAACATCTGCTTTTTTTTCCTGCTATTCCAAGTGTTAGTCTATTTCAGTATCAGAATGGAAGTAAATGTACTGCTTCTTTCTTTGAGAAACTCTTACTATATTTTTTTAAATGAACTGAAATAAACAGTGTGCTCAGTGATGTGATTGATTTACATTTTGATATAAATGCCTTGTCACACTGTGGACTGCTAATAAACAGTTTGTCAACTAGTTAACAGTCTGTGGGTTACCCTTTGAGAAGCACTGTTTCAGAGGACAAAGGCTGAGACACACACACACACACACACACACACACACACACACACACAGAGTAGGATGAGATGATCCCAAAAGTGCCATACCTAGCCAAACTTGCAAAGCAGAAATAGCTTTACTGGAAAACTTACATATGTATGTACCTTTCAAATAGAACCCAGAGAGGTTAACATAATATTTTACACTTCTAATAACTAAAGAATCACAATGTCCCCTAAGATAGCTACTGCCTAGTATTCCACATAACCTTTCTTGATTTTCCTGATACGTTTTTCTTATCTGTTTACCATGGCACTCCAGGGCAAAGTTTATTGTATGCCTTTTAGAATTGTGAAGTATAGAGCTTTGACATACAGTTATAGAAATTCTTCTTTAGATAGCAAATAAGAAAACAAAGTGGTGCTAGTTTACCCCCTTTCCAATTTCTTTTTAAAATAGTCATAAAATACTCATTTAAAAATCATCAGTATCCTTAAACAAAGGACTGAAATTGATCATATCAAAAGAAAGTTCTCCAGCTGTAGTTATAATCATAATGATGCCAGATTTTTAAGATATCAGTGATTGTACCACAATTTTCCCTCTGAACCAGTACCATTTTTATTTTAACTTTTAATATGGAAAAATATAACAGATAATATAACAAATAGTGATGTCCTAGCCAGGCAAAATAAAGATTACCTTTTGTCATACTTTAATCAAAATATTTTTACAACTATAGACACTGTTGTAACCTCAAATTTCCCTCTACAGTCTATTCCTGCTCTTTCTCCTACAGTGATCATTAACAAGATTTAGATTTGCATGCCAATAGGTCTGTACATTAGTTTACATTTGCTTCCACAGTAACAAACAATGTATGCTGTGCATAATGCAATATTTATATAAGTTAAATTTATTGTAAATATTTTTCTGCAAATAGCCTTTTATATGCAATCTCTGTCTTGAATATTTAAGATAACATACATTTATCAAATGTATTTATTTTAAAATCTAGATTACATCTCATCAAATGAATATAGACTGATTTTTTAATATACTCCCTCATTAACAGACATTGGACTGTTTCCATTTTTTTTCCTATTACAAACAAATATGCTGTAAGCATCCCTACACATGTGTTCTTTGCAAGAATTACTCAAGATATACCTTGAAGTGCATTTCCTGTGGCATGGGATATGTACATTTTAAACCTAATCAAATCAAATATTGCCAAATAGCTTTACGGAGTCAACCTACATTTAAAAGTTGTCCCAGTCAAAAGTCAACTCATTAATTCACAATATTTAAGCTTTTATTTATGTAATCTAGTAATATAAAGTTTTACGTCATTAATCATTTATTTCAATCAGTTCATTTCACTTATTATTTTTTTATAAAGATTGTGCCATTTTATTTTTAATGCTTTCATGTGAACAAGACCTGATCATTATTAAAGGAACAAATAACTGTTGATTACTTTGAGAGCCCCCCTTCATTTTACATGTTATATCCATAAATTTCATGTGAAGTTTATTATGACAAGCTTGTGAAGTGGTCAAACTATTCCATGTGTTGCTTTTGAAACTTCCCTTGTCAAAAAGTGAAACTGCTCTAAAAATTGTGGAGTTTATAGATTTTTAAAATTATTTAAAAAGCAATAACTATTTAAGAAATACAGAAAATACCCAAAATTATATTTAAGTAATTAGGTCTAATTATTACATTTCAATAAATGGATTAAATTTTTTCACCAGTTGAAAATATAAATCTATTAAATGAATTTTTCTGGAATCTGAGTTTTTTTACTTAGAAAGATTTTATTATAACAATTGACATAAATAATTAAAAACCTCATTGGACTGTAGCTTTTTAGTACATTTTATAACTACTATTATTTTGTAATACAATAATTTTTATTACATGCTTCTTACATGTTAAACACTGTGCTAAATATTCTACATGTTGTATCAGATTGCCTTTTCCTCAGATAGCAACCATGTTATTTCCCTTCCCATATGTCCTTATGCCCTTTTACAATACAACATTGTAAATCCCCTATCAACTGTGTCTACTTGCTTTCCCCTTGAATCTGGAAAGATTTATAATGGTGTTGACAAATACAGTTGGGAAGAAGTGATGCTGTGCAACTTTCCAAGGCTAGCTCATATCAGCTCTTGCCTTGCTTGGAAGTCATGAGCTCCAGGCTATCATAAGCAATGATGCAATAAACATCCCTATACATGCATTCTTTAAGAAAATTATTTGAGATATAGTTTGAAGGGATTCCTGTGGCCTGGGATATGTGCATTTTTAATTTAACCAAATACTGCCTAGACTTCCAGTCTAGACAATAGTCCTAGATGTGCAATTACCCAACTCAGGTGCTAATGTGAGTGAGCACGTCTTCAGATGATTCCATCCTTGGTTGTAGATTCATCCCCAGACTTTGGGTCTCCCTAGCCCCAGCTATTGTGAAGCAAATACAATACAATCTTTCCTACAATGCTCTTTTCAAATTCCTGACCACTGAATCTGTGAGCATAACAATGTTGTTTTAAGCTGTTAAGTTGTAATTTGTTATGTTGCAATGGTAATTGAAACACATGTGATAATTTTTTAGTCCTAACCATTTTTTTACTTAGATAATTAATCCTATTATATCAATGCATAAAGAATGCTTATTAAAGGTCTCTATTAACAAGTAATCTAAAAACTATTCAAGTTAATAGTCTCAAGTAAACATCACTGTAAATGTTTCCATTGCATTCATGGCCCTCTCCTAGGGTTTGGTTGGTGGGAGGGATGGGAGAAATATTTACTTACTCAAAAATATTAATGAAAAGTGCCCCACATCCAATTATATATTCTACTGAGAAACCCATAATTCTGTCAGTTCCTCTCAGAGAAAACAGATTAAAACAAAAACAAAAACAAACACACACACACAAAAAAAACCCCATAGTAGCAGGAAGGACATTTAGGAAGGGTCAACGTTTTCTGAACTAATTAACGCCTTTACATTTCAAGCACTCTGTTCAACCTACTAGACCATACCTTGGATTACATGATTCTTGTTCAAATTGACACTTGGGAAGATAAAATCATTATTGTAAGTCTGTCCTTAGAATAAGGATAAATTACACATTCTGTTACACTTTTTCTATTAGAAAAACAGATCCAAGTATACTTTTAGTCAAACCTAAAATATTGGTAAATGACAGTTCATCATCAGACAGTGACATGCAAATGATCACCCCCAACATCGGGTACAGTTTTATCTTTTCAATAGGTTAAACAAAGTCTGTAATTGGTATTGGTGAAAGATTTACAATTGACATGTCATTAAGTGTATAGAGAGTTCACTGTAGGAAAGAGACTTACTTGCACCTACCTGGATCTGAGAAGTTCTTTCCCCCGGGATTTCATTACCTTAATATGACCAAACATCGCTATTGTAACCACCATATTTCAAACCATCAGCACATTCCTGAATTAACAAAAAACCTTTAAACTAATCTTCCTGTATCCATTATTGTCCACTCAATCTTATCTCTATCAAAAGGCTAGGATTTTTAAAGCATATATTTTTAAGACATAGTACAAGTAATGTTTCTTTCCCTGCTTTAAACTTTCCTAAGAAAATAGAGAAAAAAACCTCAACTTTTACCCCTGTCCTAAGGGCCTTCAGATTTGCCTTCACTTCAGAGTTCTCCCCTTCGCTCATAGGTCACAGCCATACTTGCTATTCTTCTTCTCTCATGTGCTCACTAAGCTTATTCTATCTTCAGGACTTTTGCAGTTGTTGGTCTTTCTATCCAAAGGCTCTGTCCCCAAACATTCAGATCAGTGGCTCCTTCCTGTCATTCATTTTTCAACTGAAATGTCAGTCAAGAATCTTTCCCAGGTATCTCAATCTAATATTGCTCTATGCACTCCCACTTCAGTTCATTCTCTAGCAACCCACACTTTTTATTCTTCCCTGGTTCTTAATTGTTATCCCCAATTATACTATCAATTTGCTCATTTCCTGTTTATTGTCTAACTCTAGGAGAACACAAGCTCCATGAGGACAAGGCCCATATCTGCCTTCCTTTTCCCCAGTAACAAATAATCATTTGTTCAATGAATGAAAATACAAAAAATAAAACCCTGATCGTGAATAAAAGCAGTGTAGGTATCAGTATGGAGAAAATGGCTGAATTATAAGCCAAATATAGTTATAATGATGACACTGACACAGCAAGAGAATATTTTCTTCCCATACTAAGTACTGAAATTTGATTGCATATCAGCCTAAAATAATCAGAACATTGTAATTGTCTTTTGTAAACCCAGCACTGTCACAAATAGTTTAGTTTTATCCCTGTATTTCCAACTATAAAGAAGGAGCAGTATTTTGCAACAAGAAAATATTTTTAAAAGTATTGAAATTACATATATATGTGTACATAAGTGTTGTGGATTGAATTTTGGCCCCCAAAAAGATATAGTCAAGTCACAACATTTGGTACCTATGAATATGACCTCATTTGTTTTGACAGTTAATTTTATATGTCAACTTCACTGGATCACATGTCTAGATGTGTGGTTAAACATTATTCTGGATGTTTCTGAGAGAGTGTTTTTGGATGAGTGTACCATTTAAATTAGTAGAGTCTGAATAAAGTAGATTGCCCTCCAGATTTAGGGTGGGCCTCATCCAATCAGTTGACAGCTTGGATTAAAAAAAAAAGACTGAACTCTCCCCAAACAAGAAGAAATTCTGCCAATAGACAATCCTCTAACTTGAGCCACAGCATCATCAGCTCTTCTCTGGGTCTCCAGCCTGCTGGCCCATTCCATAGCTTTTGGACTTGCCAGGCATAATCACACGAGCCAATTCTTTAAAATAAGTCACACACACACACACACACACACACACACACACACACACACATATATACTATTGGCTCTGTTTCTCTGGAGAACCCTGACCGATATATTTGTAAATACAGTCTTTGCAGGTGTAATCAAGTTAATATGAGGTCATACTGGATTAGGGTAAACCCTAATCTAAGAACTGATGTCTTGGATAAAAAGAGGAATATTTGAACATAGAGACAACGGGAAGAACATCATGTGACAATGGAGGCAGAGACTGCAGTGATGCATCTACATGCCAAGTAACACGAAGGATTTCTGGCAACCACCAGAAGCTAAGAGAGACATGGGATGATTTCTCCATCAGAACTTCCAGAAAAAAACAACTCTGCCAACACCATAATTTCAGACTTGTAGCCCCCAGAATGTGAAAGAATACACTTCTGTTGTTTCAAACCATCCAGTTTGTGGTAATTTGTTAAGGCAGCCCTAGGAAATGAATACAGTAAGTTTAAAAAATGTTTCAAATGAAAGTATTATGATATACTCTCTGAACAGCATCCAAAAAATAAACAAATCGTACCGAATTTGGAACTGGAAAGATCAGGTCCAGTGGTAACATGTATAACTCATTAGGCTCTATTTTCTATGTTATTGTTTGGCAAAGATAGTTTGACAACAATAAAACCACATGTAAAATGCATTTTTATTTCCTTGAATGTTAGACCTATTTTCATAATCTGACTGTTCCTGTGCTTTTTCATGCCAACCTTTCATAAATATTTCAGCATAATCTTTTGTTTGTTTTTAGAGAACTCCTGTTCCTGAAATTCCCTCATGACCCCTCAGCCTCATCCCTCAGCATTACAGGAACCACATGGTTAGGACATAAAAGGAAAATTCCCAGTAGTATCTCCAGTAGAAATTGTCTTTCACTCACAGCCAGCTTAAGTAAAGTGAGATCATAAGACAGTTATACATTCATCATAGTAATTCTTTAGATAATATGTAAATGACCCTTATTTGTTCAAATAACTC
Organism: Mesoplodon mirus; assembly: GCF_964341445.2. NCBI lineage: Eukaryota > Metazoa > Chordata > Mammalia > Artiodactyla > Ziphiidae > Mesoplodon > Mesoplodon mirus. The sequence goes on along the minus strand of NC_138982.1, from coordinate 106,964,524 downwards.
TGGTTTTTCTACAGCCCACGGGATAATTTTTCTACTGTTATCTTGGCCATCAATATTTAGACCTTTACCCAAAAAGCTTAGTGTATTGGTTTCCTATGGCTGCTGTAACAAATTACTACAATCTTGGTCATTTTAAAAAACATAACTTTGTTCTCTCACAGTTGTGGAGGCCAAAAGTCTGAAATAAAGGTGTTGGCAGGGCTGCCCTCCCTCAGGAGGATATGGGGGGAAGCCTTTCCTTGCCTCTTTCAGCTTCTAGTGGCTGTTCATATTCCTTGACCTGTGGCCACATCACTTCAATCTTTGTCTCTGTGTCTGATCACACGGCCTCCTTCTCCTCTGAGTGTGTCTCTTGTAAGGACCCTTGTCATTGGACTTAGGGCACACCTGCATAACACAGGATCTCCTTACATCCTCATCTCAAAAGCCTTAATTACAAGTAAAAAGAGTTCTTTTCCATTCACAGGTTTCAAGGATTAGGACGTGAATATGGTTTTCAGAAGGCCACAATTCAGCCCGCTACACTTTAAGTTTTACACATGAATTTCTCTTTAATTTGCCAGTCACACCTCTTAATACTTTATTCACCTTACAGATATGTTATCTCTTGAATAAAAATATTTTGCACCTGTATCATTTGAAGCATACTCAAGTAGCAGCAATTGTTTTCAACCCTAATTAGGGTTGAGACCACACCCAAAATAAAATACCTCGCTCACAGCAGTTACAATCTGAATGTTATTTTACACAGCAAGTCTATGAGCAATTGAGATTCCCAGGCTATAAAACTTTACATAGGAACACACACCTCCATTACAGTTGACCATTGAACAATTCCTGGATTAGGGGTGCCCACCCTCTGCACAGTGGAAAAATCCACATGTAACTTACCGTTGGCCCTCTGTATCCACAGTTCCACATCCACAGATACAACCAACCCCAAATTGTGCAGTACTGTAATATTTACTATTGAAAAAAATCTGCATATAAGTGGACCTGTGCAATTCAAACCTGTGCTGTTCAAGGGTCAACTGTCTACTAACAATGATTTTTCCAATTTTTATTTATATTATGTCACTTTATAGTTAGATCACATCGATTTTCTTTCCCTCCTTCTTCGAAGAGTCTAAACGCTACTGGGTTCAGATTTGCTCCTCCCATATTTCTTATCTCTGTTAATGACATCATTATCTATTAAAAACTGGAAATCTGCCATTCCTTTCTCACTCTTTCACCTGCTCCACATAAATTTGTTTATAGAATCCTGTGGATTTTATCTTCTAAATATCTCTGGAATCCATTACATTCTCTCCACCTGTCTCCCTTATTTTGCTCGTTGCTTTGGTTCAGATGCTGATCACCTCTTAATCAATTGCAAAGGATAACCTGAGATTCCTGTCTCCCATAAGGTGCCATGACTTACTGCACATAGCCATTACTGACCCCTTTTCAAAACACAAATAGACTCATTTCATTCCCTGGCTTCGAAAACTCCTAGAGTTCCACTTTCATAGGTTGAAGCCCAAATTATTCTCTATGACATACACATCAATCTATAATCCCTTCCAGTAACTTCCAACACTCCCTGCTTCCCACTGCCTCTAGCTAAACAGAAGTTTACAGTTATTTCTCGAGAATCCCAGACTATGTTACTCATGGGTTTTCAACTTGGAATAATACACAGCACTATCTTCTATTCTTTCTCCTTGTTTAATGGCAAACTCCTATTCATCTTTCAATAAACCAAATATCTCTATTATGTCTGCCTCCATCAGTTCTTATTGATAATGGCGAATTTTTACATAACAAAAATAGAGCTTTAATTTGCCAGTCACACCTAGTAATTATAATGGAGTATTCACAGTTCAGGCACACAAAAATGAAGTCAGGTGGCCATTGAGGATTCCGCCTCAGACGCATCCCTGGACCACTGAGAACTTGAACTTTCTTTGAACTGTACCAGACACAAGGACACCACCAGTTGTATTCAGAACAACACCTGCCAGCTGCAGCCTTATGGCCTCAAAGTCTTGTAACTTGTAACTAGGCAACCATTTTGGACCCCAAACAATCCTTGCTTAACAAGCACCCTCACTTCTTGCCAGCTTCAATTATAATTCTTCACAAACTACTCATGGAACTAACTGTGGCGTTGCCGCTTTTTTGCCTTTATAAGCCCCTTCATTTTGTAGTCCCTCAGAAGACAATTCAAGTGCTTCTTGAATCTGTCTCCCGGGCTGCAGCCCCAATAAACCTCAAATAAACGCCTCTCTATTTAATTTTGGTTAACAGGGTTAACATTGCCACATTACTCACCAGGTGTTGGTTCAAAACCTCGAGAGTTCCAGGGGTGAAATCCGAAACTGGCTCAGGCTCCGGACGCGCAGGCTCAGCGGCCATGGCTCACGGGCCCAGCCGCTCCGCAGCATGTGGGAGCTTCCCAGACCGGGGTTCGTGCCCCCTGCATTGGCAGGCAGACTCTCAACCACTGCGCCACCAGGGAAGCCCAGTAGGTGACAGTTTTAACAAGCAAACTTGCCTACGAGGTTTGTCTTGGGTGCCGCAAAACTGTAGATCTCCGCATCTTCCGGCCAGAACGTAAGGAGTTTATTAAAAAAGCCTTAACGGCTGGGGTTCAGTCACATGTGGCACAGTCCAGATAGTCCCAATAACACACTACTCTCTCAAGGCTGTGGTCTCAGAGTGGCTCCTGCTGTGGAAACCGCTGCGGAAATGGTGGGCGGAAGGAGCATTCTGAGGAGAGGGGAGGGGGGAGGAGCCTCTGATTGCCTGATTCAGCGCTGGGGTTAACCTGCGGTCAAGTCCTCCATCATGGGTACGGCCTATTGTTAAAATGTTGAAATAGTTTCATTCTGGTTTTCTAATTATGTAATCAGTATCATGAGTCCTCAAGTATCTTCCCAATGACCACAACTGCCAAGGTCCTTCCTTGGAACATCTGATCTCTCCATAATCAAGCAACAAAAAGAGAAACATCTGATAACTGCAGGAGAGCTGCAGGAATTTCCCCAGCACTATAGTCAATTCTGATTTGTTGAAACAACCTGTGGGTTGTTTCACTTTTTAAGACTTTTAATATTGCTTCTAAGAAGGAAATCAAGGAATCCATACTCTCTCAAGTTTTTATTATTTAGAGTGTCTCCCATGGGTAGGAAACTATGCAATTATGCTAGAAACTCAGGGGATAATCAGATGTCTTTAAAGTGTCTATAGCTAGGAGGAAAAATAATACATGTATGCACATAAACTAATACAAGATATCTTACATAACTGCAGTTATCATGCATGGTAACTATGTTTTATAAAAGAGGAATCAATCGCTGCTGGTCGAAAGAGATAGAACCTGACAAATGCACAAGATTTAGTAAATGAAGAAAAGTACATAAGGAGGCAATCCCAGATCAGTCGAATATTTGGTGCAAGCAATGAACTGAGATACTAGAATGTGAACAATGATTGTGATTAAATCAATTTAACTAGAACATTTGGTGTGTATAAGTGAATAGGGAAAATTAAGCTGGTAAAGATGTGCTGGCAAACATGAAAAAATTTGAGTGGGAGATCAAGAAATGTGCATTTATTCAACAGGAGAATACTTATTGCAATATTATTTAAAATTATGGGGGAAAAGAAGAATAGTTCATTGTCCATTAATCAATGGTTAAAGCATGCTATGGAATTTTGACACAAATGGGGGTAGATCCACATGTACTGACAAGAAAAAATTCACTAAGACATATTAAGTTATAAAAGCAAGTCAGAGTCATAGCACTCTCCCTCTCTACTTCTCTTTTTCCTTTTTCTCTCTGTTTCTCTCTCTCTCTATCTCTCTCTCTTTCTCCTTCTCTTTTTACCTCAAAGTATCCATAACTTATCTGAGAAATTTTGGAAGCTAATAAAAAGAAAACTGTATCCACCAAATAATAGGATTTTATAAATATTACATTTCATAAGACTGAAAAAGAAAGATCAAAATAAGTGTCATTGTTCACTCCCTCCAAAGAACACTTATAAGACCAAAAGAAGGCATTGAAGGTATTTAACCATAGAAATCATATAATAGGACATGCTTTTCTGCATATAATTTTTTTAATCCCTAAGATATTGAAGAAGTTTCAAGATTTGAGAAATGTTTGTTTTTTTATTAATATTAGTATTGGTTTGGAGTATAATTTATTTATTTTAATTTTTATCAAGAAAGTTTTTTCCCCACTGATATTAATTTTAGAGGAGAAAAACCAAATCTGTGGATGTAAAAGTACATTTCCTGATTACTCAAAAATGATTTAGCGACTTCTCTTAAACTTTTCTAGAAACACAGAAAATTACTTGCTTCTGTAATCATTTGCTTGCTGGGGGAAGCGCTCTTCAAAACCAGAATACAAAGGATGTGTTAAGTAAACCTCTAATTCTCAAATAAGGAATCTCTGTAAGAAATAATTGAAAATAAAAGTATTCTTCTGTGGAATTTATGCCATAAATTGGACTGTTTCTTCAATGCATACCTATGGAGACCATTTAAAAGAACATATGATGTCACAAAAAAAAAAAAAAGATTTGAGGGAGAGTTTAAAGGCCGAAAAAAAAATCAAAATATGTTTTTATCCCCTCCACCCCCAGAATGTGTATGGAACCAAAAAAAGAGAAAGAGTTACCTTTTGACGTCAAGATCTACCCTACAGAATTACTTGGTGCATTTTATTGTTTTATTCAAGACTATTTCGATATAAAAGTACTTCTTTTTCCCCTTTTCCTCAAAGCCCTTGCCAACTTGCTGCTACTTGTTAAAGACAAATGCAAACAACTGCTGAGTTATAACTAGCAGTCTGCAGACCTGGAGAGAATTTCAAAAGCATACTGAGTAGACTGAAAACATTCTTTATGAAAATATTTCATTTTTCAACTTTGAGTTTAAACAAGAAACCAGAGGAATCTAAGTTTGGTAAGATCCTAGATAATTTGAAATTTAATAATTTATGATTTAAAAGAAATAAAGCCTGTTCTTTTTTCTTATGTGGTCATGTAAGAAATAATGAAATTAGAATGAGAAAGATGTGTTCATATATTCTAAAACCAGCAGGTTTTTATGTTTAATGTTATAATTGAATTTTCTCTGTATAATCTTGCAAAACCTCAAAAGAATTAACACTTGATATAATTTTAAATGAAAGAAAAATTTACCTTTGGCTTAAAAATAATGATATATATCTAATTATATTTACATGTATATTTTTATGAAATATATTGATATACATATATCCATTTGCTGAGTTTTAAAAACTAAGGTTGGTTTATATAAGCTAAAATGTTCTCAAGAGACCAAATTTCTAAATTTAGATTACAAAATTATTCCCACAGTAACCTACAGTGCAAACTCTTACCAATTATTAATTATGTATCTCTCCCTGTATAGATGTTATAATAAAGTGGTACATTTAAAAGAACAAGATATCAATTCCTTTTTTTTTTTTTTTTTTTTCGCGGTACGCGGGCCTCTCACTGCTGCGGCCTCTCCCGTTGCGGAGCACAGGCTCCGGACGCGCAGGCTCAGCGGCCATGGCTTATTGGCCCAGCCGCTCCGCGGCATGTGGGATCCTCCCGGACCGGGGCACAAACCCGCGTCCGCTGCATCGGCAGGCGGACTCCCAACCACTGCGCCACCAGGGAAGCCCCTCAATTACTTTTATATGATACATTGTTGCCAACCCTCCCAAGTCGATCCCCAGCAAGGGTCATTCTGCCTGGTGTCACTCATAACTATAGAAGAAGGACCGTGTTGGGCTCAGAAGCAAAGGAAAGCTTTAGTCTCTAATCAGAGAATGGAGAGATGCGAGCTCAAGCTCTAGAGCGCACGCAGCGCACGCAGCGCACGCTCTCTGGACAGGTCGTGGGGCGGGGCTGCTTTATAAGGATCCTGTCAGCGGGAGGGGCGTGGGGTTCTCCCAGGGCCGGCACAGCTGTGCTGCTCATACTCCGGATCACAGGGCCTGGGTCAGCACCTCTGCACACGGCCCCCCGCCGCCATCTTGAATTGCTGTGTTGTGCTCTTCTGCCTGAAGTCTGAGCTGAGGTGTCGGAGTAGCCTTTTATTTTGTGAGAGGAACTCTGGTTTGAAGGGCAGGCATAGGTCTCTGCATATGGCTCCCTAAGAGCAAGTGAAACTAGACTAAGCACAAAGGAAAAAAAAAAAGATTAGACTTTATTTTATTACCCAGATTCTATTTTTGTCCTCTGGGAATTGTTAACGGCTTTGCTGGTGACCAAATGGTACAATATTTATAGAAATATGTGATCAGATGTAGTCTTCATCCTCAGAACCATTTTGAAAGAAATAAAGAGGTAAGCAACATTTTTCAGAAGTTTAGTTTAATTTGGTTTGCTTCTTTGTAAAGAAAATATTAATTGTATACTAATATCAGATATTAGTAAATATTAGGTAGTTTGTATATAAATTAAGAGGAATTTACTTCTCTTGGTATTCCTGGAACAATTGATTGGATGGAGGTAAACGGGCAATGCTGAACTGATTATAAAACAATCACCACAGCAAATAGCTATTTAAGAGATAAGTTGAGAAAAGAAGTCAAAAACAAATGGATTTGAATGTCATGGACTTTGCCAAGCTTTTCTATCCAAAGAAATATTCTACCTTGAATATTCTTCCATTCAAGTTGCAATATGAATAGACATAGATATGTAGTTTATTTGGGCTTTCATAAGTGATATATTGAGACTATATATGCCTAAACACATACATTATAATCAGGAGATAGTTTTAAGGTGAAAATTTCTTATTTCATGAAGACCTTCAGATATTAAGTACAAAACAGCCTAAAAAATGCTTTGCTTTATGTTTTTATTTTTCCTCTGAAAGTGTTCAAAATCAGAAGTAACTAAGATATGTTTTTCTACAATAGAGAAACTCTACCTCCAGAATTCAGAAAAAAAATGACTGAGTAGTACATTTGGGCTCTCTCAAGGGCCGCTGAAACTTTGCTCTGATCACTATTCACAATCCCTAAATTGCAGAGAAAACGAAAATGGCAGAGGAAGATTTAGCTGTTCAGTAGTCAGAATCAAGTTGCATTGTCATCAGAAAAAAGTGGAATATATTGGCAGCCTTACATACGAACAATAAAAATCCTCACTCCTAGGTGAGATTTGCCCTTCTGAGTCGAAGTGGAAATTGCACAAAGCAGATAAAAATGCCCTATTTTTTCCAGGTCGGGTTTCAATCTACCATACAATTTTGAGATCATTTTCAAGGTGGTCAAAACCAAATAAATATCTGTGCACAAGGGCACTAATACTCATCATTTTAATGAAGAACAGAGTAGATATCAGATACATTCACTAAAATTAAATATGTAGGCCTTACCAGATTTTGACATTGTGTGCACACGTACTTGTGTGTGTGTGTGTGTACAGTGTGTGTAACAGTTGGAGTGAACTTGTTATTCTAATTTGTTATGTTTAAAACAAATTTTTATAATTAAGAGAAAAATGTAGACCTTTGAACAAAATATAAAATGTATCTAGGAAACTTAATACTAAGAACTGACATTTAGCCTGTTCCATTTGGTTGGAACTTCAGCCTAGCAGAGAGGGTGGAATTGTAAATCAAAATCCTGAGTTGACCGATACCTGCCCGCACCATATCTTTCCAAAGACTACATACAAAAGATGGCTGGGATACTCAGATTTCTTTCCTATGTGTGTTTCAGTACCCTTCTCTGTTGCAGACAATATACTCATAGGAGCATAACCATTGCCAAGGTTTCCTTTGAGATTACTTCGTTTTCAGTGGCACTGAGAAAAAGGAGAGGAAAGGTCTTATATAGCATCACCATTCCTGTTGCATCAAAAGTCTCACATAGGCAAGTGGACTGAAAAATATTTCATGTGGTTCACAGTATTTTTTATTGCAAACTTAAAGCAAGAAGAATACTGAGATCTGAAGTTAAAAATTAGTCTGATCTGAGTAAGAATTCAGCTTTGACAAAATAGACAAAAACTGTTTTATGAAACTATATTGTCTAGTAAGACTTGATAGTAAGAAAACAGAAAAAAGTAAGTTATAAGCATTTTCAAAATGCCCAGGAACCCTTCTACTTTTACTTTAAATTGACATTAAGAACTTTATTTAAAATTTTTTTAAAAAGAGAAAGAGGTATCTGTACAGCCATGTTCATAGCAGCATTATTCAGAATAGCCAAAAAGGTGGAAGCAACCCATATCCATCAATGGATAAATGAATAAATAAAATCTGATATCCTGTAAAATGGAATATTACTCAGCCCTCAAAAGGATTTTTCCTTCCTTTTGAGGACTGAATAATATAGATGCTTCAACAATGATTAACCTTGAGGACATTATATTAAGTGAAAGAAGCCAGTCAAAAAAAGGCAAAAACGATGTGATTCCACTTATATGAGGTATTTGGACTAGTCAGTCTCTTAGAAACAGAAAGTAGCATGGTGGTTGACAGAAACTGGGGGGAAGGGAAAATGGAGAGTTATTGTTCAATGGGTACAGAATTTCAGTTTTGCAAGATGAAAAATTTCTGCAAGTTGGTTGCACAACAATGTGAATATACTTAATGCTACTGAGCTGTACACTTAGAAATAGTGAAGATGGTAAATTTTATGTTTTTACCACAAATCTTTATTTAAGAGTTAGAAATATTTTTTAAAGAATTTTGTTTTTATTTCTGTAGCCTATATATGATTTTTACCAGTTATGCTATTTAATACAGATTTTTAACTTTTAATACAGTACCAACATGTATAAAATAACAAATGGGAAGAGTGTATAATAAGGTCTCACCATTCTCAATCTGCAGTTCTGCAATCTAAAGGGAATCATTTTAATTGTTTTAACTGTTTCTGATTTAAATCTGATGATCATGTTGATAACTCTAAATTATATGCTTTATCAATTCTTATTTTTTTCTTAATTTTTGTACTATTATAGATAAGTATTTCACACTGCTCAATTTAGCATTTTTATTTAAAATTATATATTGTACTTTTATGTATTTTCCATCAAATCAGCATGTTCTGAAGCCTTTCTCTGTAAGATGGAGAAATCTGTCTTTCCACTTCATTTCCCCTTCCTTCCAACTCCAAAAGTTTTACTTCACATTGTAAAATGTGTAGCCATTTAATTCTGATCTGTATCTGTTATCAACTGTCTATCGGTTGATTTTTAAAGTTGAACATCAGTAAACAGTGTTTGCATTATATGATTTAATGTCATATAGTAATTTAATAGTTTACCAATTGGCAAATCAGCTTACATTTTTCCTGTAGTTACTTATTTCTTGTCTTTTTCTCATCCATAATTTGCATTTATCACAGCCTCAATTTTTTTTTTTTTAGTTCTTCATCATTTCATTTATACTATCAAGTCCCATTTTCCTTGGATACGTCTCTCATCTCCTTCTGGAACTTTCCTTCCTCCTACTCCAATCTGAACTGATTGCACTCAAGATGAGCTATGCAACTCTCATCCCTGTCACTACCATATTGGACCCAGTGTTTCTTAGAACTCATACCCTCTACTTTCTTGGTTTACACCGTCATCTGACTGAAGCAGAGCTTTGAGTAACATTCTCAGTGTGGGTTTTGGGAAGTTACTTTTTAAGTTTTTGCATGCTCTTTTTCTGCCCTCACAATTGCTTGATAGTTTTGAGTATAGAATTCCAAGTTGAAAATAAGTCCCTTAAGAATTCGGAAGGCATGCTGCTGTGTCCTAGGATGTAGAATTGGCGATGAAATGCCAAATTTTTGTTTCTTTGAAGACAGTTTTTTCTGCTTGCAAGTTTTTAGGATCTCAGGTACTGAGAACCGCCTGGTTTGTTTATTGAAATCACAACCTAAAAGAGAAAATAGAAATTGAATTGTGAAGAGAGAAACCTAAACTGGCCTGGTATCTGTGAGCATAATGAAATTGAAAAATTCAGTGTTATATCTTTTTTCAGTCACCCCCATAAAATACATATTGGATCTTATTAATTAAAAACCATTCTTATTATGGGAAAATGTCCTGAGTTATTACTTTTCAAATTCCCTACACTCTTTTCTCTTTGTAGAACCCCTTCTAGTTATGATTAGACAAACCAGTATCATATATGGCACTTACTTTTTTCTGTCACATTTTCCACTTTTTGCCTTTATTTCATAGTCTCAAAAGTTCTTCCATTCTTATTTTTTTAATTGTCAAAACTCTCACACAAAATTCCATTTCAAATGGAATCCTTCAACTAATTCCATCACAATCATTTTGTTTCTTAAATATGAAATTTCCTGGGCCCCTATCCCAGATCTCATGAGTAAGAATCTGTGCTTGTGGAATTGCCATTTAAATGTGCACTCGTGATGATTCTTCTGTATGCTTATGAGTGGTGTGGTCACACATAGGTAAGTTACTAACTTCTCTGAGGCTCAGTTTTATAAGTAGTAAAATGGAGAACATAATAGCTCTTACTTCATAGAATTGTTAGAAGGATTATATGAGTTATCACTTATAAAAGACTTAGAACAATGCCTGATACATATAATCATGACTTAAATGTTAAATTTATGACAATATAGTGAAAACTCAGTATCAGATAAAGTTGTAGATAGAAATATCACTGGGTTTTCTGTCCTCAGCAATTACCTACATACATACACACTCACACAAAGACACACACACACACACAGTGTTTGATTAATTAACATGGAAAAATAAGACTCTCTTCTTTTGATTTTAAATGTATGTGGCAAAACCTCTTCAAAGCTCATTTAAACATTTTCCTGCAAAACATTAACTCAATCTGATGCTCAAAGAACATATGCAATGTTGACTTTTCTGCATTCTCCATACAAGAATGCTTTTATGATCTATCGCATGTGACCTCTCCAGCTTCATCTTGTGTCAGTTGCCCTAACTTGGCCAGCCAGGCCTGTTGAACTACTTGCAAGGCTCAGAGATAACACCTTTTTGCACCTCTCTATCATTGTATTTCCTCTACCTAAAAACATCTCTCCCCAATAACACCCCCTGCGAATGTTACTCTTCAAATTTAGTTCAGTCACCACCCACCTCTTTGTGAAGATTATCTCCTATATCCTCCTTTCTCTGCTCCCCTATCATTTTGCCTACCTGCCTTTTTACACCTATTATGTGTAAGTGCTCATATTATTTACATATTGGTCTGCCTTTCTTGTCACTGAATCCCTAGGAATAGGAAATGCCGTTGGGCATTTGCTATATTCATGTTTGTTGAATTAATAACAATGGAAGATGTGTAAACTGGGAATCTTTAAATGCTCACTAAAAACTGGGAACATTTTCTAAAATGTGATATTATACAATAAGAATTTGAGCTTTTTTAAAAAGCTGAAAAACTTCCAAGTTTACTCCTACAGAGTGCAGAACTGATGTCTAAGAAAGGAGTATGATGTACATGGCTAGGAAGGTGAGGATTATGGTGGTGGAGATGTCATAGAAATTGGGCTGTATAGCCTAAAGCCTCAACAAGTACCTACTGCACACAATTCCATAGCTGCTTTCACAAGTGGAATCCGGAACAATATACTCCATTGCCTTGATTAGAAGATATGAGAGTTATTTAAAACTGAAATAGTTTAATTATTTAGTAAAGGCATGATAAACCAAATAATATCTATCCTCATGAGATGAATATTAGACAAGTCTATCTCTCAATGTGCGTATTTCTGTTGTCTTAATTATACAGTTTATGATTTTATCAGGAACCATGCTCTGGGTTACAAATAGGACCTCATCAACCATGCATTTCATCTGCCATTCACCCACTATTTTATGGTGACAGCACAATATCTACCTATGGTAATTGTATGCTGGTAATTTATTTTTAATATCTCTCAGCTGGTTTGGCTGTAATTTTAACATAGATAATAACAGCAGTGAGTCTTACAACAATGTGATTTTCCCCTTTATTAGATACAAAATGACTACCTTTTGTGAAACAGAGAAATAGCAAAAAGAATTATCTGAGACTTAAACATATTAGAAAAATACATTTAACAAATCATTAGATTTTGAGTGCTAAATCTGTCATCTAATTGTTTCATGAATGCATATCTTATTATTTCTTCCTTCTAAGCTGAGTATCAGTTTAGCCTAATTTTTCAAATAAATGAAATTTTAAATAACGATAATTTTCTATAAAATTAAAATCAACCAATTTTAACCCTTACTGGTCTTTTAACTATTTTGGTTATCTTTCTTTTTTAAAAAAATAAATTTATTTATTTATTTGTTTGTTTATTTATTTTGGCTTCATTGGGTCTTCGATGTTGGGTCTTCATGGCTGCGCACAAGCTTTCTCTCATTGCAGCGAGTGGGGGCTACTCTTCGTTGTGGTGTGCAGGCTTCTCATTGCAGTGGCTTCTCTTGTTGCAGAGCTCGGGCTCTAGACACGCAGGCTTTAGTAGTTGTGGCACGTGGGCTCAGTAGTTGTGGCTTGCGGGCTCTAGAGCACAGGCTCAGTAGTTGTGGTGCACGGGCTTAGCTGCTCCATGGCATGTGGGATCTTCCCGGACCAGGGCTGGAACCCGTGTGCCCTGCACTGGCAGGTGGATTCTCAACCACTGTGCCACCAGGGAAGTCCCTATCTTTCTAATATATAATAGCTAGTGCTAATCAGGAGGAAAATGTAAAAACAAAGAGAAATTATTAGGTTAAACTGTTAAGTGTGTTTTTAAGTGGCGTCAGCATGTGATACTCTATTTAAAGGATGTTTTATGGTACCATTAACAAAAATATATTAAATAAATCAGAAGTACATGGATCAGTTAGATGTATCAGAACTAGGCAAAATATAAAGATATTCCAGCACTTTTATGACTAAATAGTAAAACAAGCAATGAATATAATAGAGACTGAGTTAAGAATTGACCAGGCATCATCTTGACCATCTTCCTCTTAACCAAATTTTTTCTTGATCAGTACATTTATATCTTTAGTCAAGACCTCTCTCCCGATCTCCAGCACACATGTGTAACTTCCTGCTGGCATCTCCACTTAGATGTCAGAGGCACCTCAGATTACACAAACACATCTAAACCACTTATCCTTCTCCTCCTCCAATGTCTCTTACCTAGTAAATTATAACCTCATCCACAAAACAGCTTCAGCCAGAAACCAGGCACTATATTAACATCTTCCTCTTAACCAATCATTGTATTATCAGTTCTATTTTATAAATAATTTGTTCGCTCTACTCTCTTGTTTCTATTTTTACTATCAACACCTTCATCCAAAACTCAATAATCTCTCTACTTCGGTAACATTCTAATTGTTTTGGGGAGTTCTTCACTCTTACCCCTTTCAATACAGGAGCCAGAGTATAAATTTTTAAAATTCAAATCTGATCATTTACTCCCACCCAGTATACTTTGGTGACTTCCAACTGTCCAAAAATCCCTACAGGAACTCACAAGATACTCAATTTAAAACCTACTTACCCCTCTAACTCATATTCTGTCCATGTCTTTTCCTATCCCCTGAATAACTTAAGTTTCATGGCATTTTCAGAAAATGTCTTCTGCTCCCCTTTTCACCTAGATAAGTTATGTTCATTTTTAAAGCATCAGTTTCCACATCATTCTTTCAGGAAGAGCTTCCTTAAATATCCCAAACTAAGTTATCCCTTTATTTTCTTTGCCCCCTTTTAACTCCCAATACCTACCTCTCCTACTAGATTGCCATCTTCATGACAGAGATAAATACTTCATTCAGCAACAAAATAAAACTTTGATATTAAGCTGTGGTGGATCATTCAACTTATACTTCTCCCACCCTGTGAGAATCTCTGGTCAGTGAACTTGGTAATGAAAACTTCAAACAGCTGGCTGTCTGGAAAGATGGTCTTGTCCAATAACCATTTGCATGTTGAAATTTCTGGTTCTTTCTAGCTCCCGATTCATATGTTTTTTTTTAATTAATTTACTTAATTTATTTATTTTTGGCTACATTGGGTCTTTGTTGCTGTGCGCAGGCTTTCTCTAATTGCGGCGAGCGAGGGCTACTCTTCGTTGCAGTGCGCGGGCTTCTCATTGCGGTGGCTTCTCGTTGTGGAGCACGGGCTCTTGGCACGTGGGCTCAGTAGTTGTGGCGCACGGGCTTAGTTGCTCCGTGGCATGTGGGATCTTCCCGGGCCAGGGATCAAACCCGTGTCCCCTGCACTGGCAGGCGGATTCTTAACCACTGCGCCACCGGGGAAGCCCAGATCCATATATTTATCTAGCTGCTTCCTGGATATTCCAACTGAATGTTTCCAGTTACTCAAAATCACGTATATTATACAAGTACAACTCTTAGAACTAGTAAGAGGGGTCACTTCTCTGGGCCCCTGAACTTTAGGCGTCCCACATACCAAAAACATACTAGATGTAAATTTGCTGAAGAACACGAGTGCCTCTGTAACTCAGAATTTGGCACTCCATGGAACACCCCATACACTTAAGCATTTATTTTCATACTAACTTATTAACTAACTCTGTTTAGGCCCCAGGGAAATTGTTCTTCACATAACTCACCCTGTGTCCTTAAAACAAAATGTGACTGTGGCCAAATGCAATGACAGCTTGAGGATTTTGCTGCTGCTGCTACTCTATATTTATATACTTCAAATTAAATGTTTCTAATTTTAGTACATTCACTAATGAAAACGTTTTCCTTGACTTATAAATAAAAACATTTTTCTCTGATGCAGACTGGTATATAAGGGAACACATCAAAATCTTTCCCTAGAGATGGAATGTGATAAGAAACTATTTTTATTGTCATTGCAGTTTATAATCTTGCTGAAGGAATTATAGCTAATAGTCTAGCCATTCTCTCTTTAACACTCACTTATTATATTTTAAATTGTTCTAGAGTAGTCATAAAGCATCTATGTTGCTCTTATGATATTTAAACTTATAATAACACTGTACTTATATACCAGTAGACTACCTCGTGGTATACTCAAAGAATGTAATAAATATAAATTATTCAGTAACTATTAAAACTAGAAGACCTACTAAGGCTAAGAGCCATGTACAGTTTAAATCATATCTAAAATATAGTTTTATTACATGTGGTACAATTTTTAGAAAATATTCAAAATATAACTCAAAACACTAAATTCTTTCAAGTTGACTCATAATATCTGGGTTTTCTTTAATGCTTCGATGCTATGAAATACCTTCAGTTTGGAATTTAACTGGTGGACAGATTTGCAAGATTGAAAATTACTTTATACTATGTAGAGAACTATGTTAGACCTTTATACTTAAACCTGGCCTTCTTTTAACCTGTATTTACAGGCACACCTCAAAGATATCATGGGTTCAGTTCCACACCACTGAAGTAAAGCAAATATTGTGATAAAAGTCACACAAATTTTTTGGTTTCCCAGTGAATATAAAAGTTATGTTTATACTATACTGTAGTTGCTTGTGTGCAATAGCATTATGTCTATCAAAGTAATGTGCATACCTTAGTTTTTTTTTAAAAAAAACTTATTACTAAAAAATGCTAACCATCATCTGAGCCTTCAGCAAGTCATAATCTTTTTGCAGTATTTATTTATTTATTTATTTATTTATTTATTTATTTATTTATTTATTTTCTTGGCTGTGTTGGGTCTTTGTGGCTGTGCACGGGCTGTCTCTAGTTGTCACGAGCAGGGGCTACTCTTTGTTGCGGTGTGCGGGCTTCTCATTGTGGTGGCTTCTCTTGTTGTGGAGCACGGGCTCTAACCACACGGGCTTCACTAGTTGCGGCACACGGGCTCAGTAGCTGTGGCTCATGGGCTTAGTTGCTCCATGGCATGTGGGTTCCTCCCAGACCAGGGCTTGAACCCATGTGCCCTGCATTGGCAGGCGGATTCTTAACCACTGCACCACCAGGAAAGTACCCCTTTTTGTAATAGTAACATGAAAGATTACTGTTCATAGATCACCATAACAAATAATGAAATAATATAATATAATAATAATCACGGTAATAATAATAATTAAAGAGTTTGAAATATTGTGAGAATTAACAAAAATGTGACACAGAGATATGAAGTGAGCAAATGTCAGAAAACTGGCACCAATGGACTTGCTTAACACAGGAGTGCCACAAACCTTCCATTTGTAAAAAACATAATATCTGCAAATCACAATAAAGTGAAGCACAGTGAAAGGAGCTATGCTTGTACATTCATTGTCTATCTCCTGGGAACTCACACACACACACACAAAATACCCAGATAAACTAGTTACCCTTACAGGCATAGCAGGTGTACAGTGTCTCCTAAAAAGAAATTCTCTATAAAAACTGTCCCCAAATCATTTGAATTTGAATGCCACCAAATGATTTTTTGAATTTAAATGGAAAAATGTCAATCAAGGTATTATCAAGCAATGATTTCTACCAAACTCTGTCATAAGGGAATGCAGAACAAGGAGAATTTTCCAATGTATATTATTTATCAATGAGAAAAATTCCAGTTTCAAAACTGGTACATGCAGTAAAATCTCAGATAAATAATTCACATAGCCTTAAGAATAACATATGTGTATCT
The DNA here is from genome assembly GCF_964341445.2 of Mesoplodon mirus. Lineage (NCBI taxonomy): Eukaryota > Metazoa > Chordata > Mammalia > Artiodactyla > Ziphiidae > Mesoplodon > Mesoplodon mirus. The sequence goes on along the minus strand of NC_138982.1, from coordinate 106,947,915 downwards.
TTTCATGTGCACACTTGTATATAAATCTATGGAACACATGTATATGATAATTCAGCATAGTTCATGGTACATAATGCTCAAGAAATACTCCTTGAAAGAACGTGTGAATGAATGCAAAACATACTAAATATATGCCTACATGCAACAGCAACAATAGAATTCATGTTCTTAGTACTAATTTTCAGTGTTTCTATCAGATTAAAAGTTTCATATATCTGGATAAATAGATAGACAGTAAGAGAGAAAGAGAGAGGGATGCTTTCTTCATGAAGAAGTGCTTTAATACCATTAGTTATTCTAAGAAAAATTAGAGAAAGTTTAAATGCACCAATATTTGTAGGGAGAAATACACCGCAGTATATTTACTGTGGAAAATTTACATTCTCTAAAACTTATTTTCTAAAATGTATGACAAATTGATATTTGTACATTTCTTTCTTTCTTTCATTCATTCTTTTTTCTTTCTTTCTTTCTTTCTTTCTGTCCTTCTTTCTTTCTTTCTCTATTCTATTGACATATAGTTGACATACAATATTATGTTAGTTTCAGGTGTACAGTGTAATGATTTGACATTTAAATACATTATGAAATGATCACCATAAGTCTAGTAACCATCTGTCACCATACAAAATTATTACAGTATTATTGACTATATTCCTTCTACTCTTAATACATCCCCATAACATTTATTTTATAGCTGGAAGTTTGTACTTCTTAACCCCCTTAAACCTATTTAACCTAACCCTCTACTCACTTTTCCTCTGGCATCCACCAGTTTACTCTCTGAATCCATAGCCTGTTTCTATTTTGTTTTGTTTATTCATTTTTTTAGAGTTTACATATAAGTGAGATCATACAGTATTTGTCTTTGTCTGACTTATTTCACTTAGCATAATACTGTATAGGTCCATCCATGTTGTCTCAAATGACAAGATTTCATTCTTTTTTACTTTTTTATGGCTGAGTAATATTCCATACACACACACACACACACACACACACACACAAACACCATATCTTTCTTATCCATTCATCTATCTATGGATATTTTGTTGCATCCATATCTTGGCTATTATAAACAATGAGGCAATGAACATAGGGGAGCATAAATCTTTTCAAATTAGTATTTTGTTTTCCTCAGGTAACTACCCAGAAGAGGAATTATTGAATCAAATAGTACTTCTATTTTTAATTTTTTGAGGAGCCACCATACTGTTTTCCATAGTGGCTATACCAATTTACATTTCCACCAACAGTGCATGAGGGTTTCCTTTCTTCCACATTTCTGCCAACACTTATTATTTGTTGTCTTTTTGATGATAGCCATTCTGAGAAGTGTGAGGTAATATTTCATTGTGGTCTTGATTTGCATTTCCCTGATGATTAGTAATGCTGAGTAGATCCATTTTTGACATATGCTTTCATCATTCAGCTTCCTAAGTATACTTTCTAGTATTTTCTGAAATCAAAACTAATAAGAGAGGATATTGTTATATTTCCAAATACACTAGTTAGACAAGTTATGGACTAAATAGTAGATACCACAGGGCAGAGGACGTATATATGAGACCTCAGGGTTGGTTTGGGCTAACAGTGGAAATAGAACCAGATAAGTATAAGCCAGTGTCCAAGGGATGTGAAAAAAGTCTAAGGTCAAAAATTGTGCAAGTAGATGTTTGGTGACAACAATCTAAGACAGAAGGATGAGGTACTGTAGCAGAAGAGCACAGGATGTAGAGAAAAACAATGGAGGATTTAGGAGTGTAATATTTGAAATCCAAATAGAAAGTTAATAATGGAAATAGTGTATATGCTTAGCAGATGCCAAGCTACCAGGGCTACACAAGACAAATACTAGGTCCCAGGAATTATTTCTAGAAGAAAAGGGTTATTAAAATAGTCCTTCAGAGTAGGCAAAGAGAGACATTTGGGGTGCAGCAGCCATGTTAACTATAAAAGGGCATTGTCTGCAATGGAGGAATCCAAAATTAGAATAAAATCCAGAGAATTGAAAAATACCATTAAAAACATAGCTTTGACCTTTCTGTAGGATTGGCCATTTATGCAGCACCTAGTGTAGGACCTAAAAGTGCAATCTCTGGAGCCCACATATCTGAATTTGAATTCCAGAACTGCTATTTAGTTAGGGTAACTTAACTCCTCTTTGGCATATTCCTTATGAGGGAAAAAATAGACCTATCTTTTATTATTTTTACATAAATAAAGTTTTAAAATTTAAGAATATCTGAGGATTAAAGTGATATAAGCATATAGTGCCCAATCTCCTTTTATCATCCTGAACATATCCCTAAGTCAGTTCCTTCTTTGGGGGTAAAGACCAAAAAAAAAAAAAAAAAGAAATCAAACTTTTTAAAAATTGCTACCAAGTTTGAGATTCCATAAGATAATGTCCAATTCAGGACTCTAAGGCACTAAAGACACTTTCGGTAGCTGTGGTCCTTTATGTAGGCAGGGTCTGTAGGGAGTACCTCTTCAGGTTTTATTATTTCTTGGGGAAAAAAATGAAGGCTCAGTCTTTAGTGTCTAACTTAATCAGAGATTTGTATACATGTTAGAGTAAATATGTGAAGAATATTTTAGATAGAAGAATAATTCACTATTATGTTATTTTGCTCAAACTAAAAACAAAAACAAAAAAAAATTGAGACACAATGGATAGGTGGTATAAAAAAGCCACCCAGAAAAATTTCATTCTAATCCTGGCATGGTAACTACCTACTATGAAACTGAACAGGTCATAGCCCTTTCTTTGAACTTCAGTTTCCTCATTTGCAAAAGGAATAGGGGTAATGTTATGCTAGATCTCAATTATCCTCCCCAGGTCCAAAGTTTCATTTCCCTATACAGGAAATTACCTATCAATAAATTCTTATTTTATTCAAAAAGTTTAATTTTACAATATCTTCAATATCAGAAATGGAGGAGGCTCTTTCCATAATGAATATAAATCCTAGAGTTTGTCCATCAATCACACTTAGTGATCAGAGCTCTCTACAGAACATTCTGTTCTCCAAACTCAAATAGCCTATTTCACCCTGTATAGAGCTACTTTGGGTGAGAAATTATCATCCATTTCTCACAGGCACAGAGGCCTTTTCTCTAAAATCTTAGAATAAAATCTAGGGAATCTAGTCATATAATCCTGTATCATGCATTTTTAAAATTTCATATTTTCCTGATGGCTCAACATCTCCACAAACAGGTTGTGAGTACCCATCCAGCTGCCCAGGTACACCAGTATGACAAGGCTGGTCGCTGCCACAAGTTCCCCTTCTTGCACTCCCCTAACTGTGTGACCTAGTGACATTCAAACTTACCCATGAAATCCCCTCACTCCTTTTGCTTGTGTACTCCACCCTGACCCCCAATAAAGGCACTTGCCCAGGGGTCCTCATTCTCTCTCTGCTCACTTGGAGTTTCTCCTATATGGCACCCTATGTGACATGCTACACCTCCCTCTTCTGGGACCTGTGAGTATAACAAATCTCTTTCAATTTCACAGCCTCTCTGTGGTGTTATTCCGTGTCTGCACCAGACTGATCAAATAAGACCATTTTTAAGCAACATGATTATTCCTCATAACAGATTCCCCACTTTCCAGCATCATCAGGGAGCTGAGTCCAGCTGGTGAACATTCCCTTCCTTCACCCCTTTCCCATGGGTTCCTCTGTCTCCAGCCCACTACCACCATTCCATGGTGTCCAGTTTGCTGGTGGCCCAAAAGATGAGGGAAAGCGACAGTAGCCACATTCACGAGCCTGGCTCCAAGTTTAATATCTACAGAATCTGTTTCACTCTGTATAAGATGATTCTTCCTTGCATGATCATTGTAAATTATTAAGCTAAATAATTTCTTTCTATCCTGGTTAGTGCCCAGGTCAGAAAAGCAAAATAAAAACCCTGGCCTGACACATAAGACACAGGATGTAATCATTTACCCATTTATTTTTGTTAGAACACAATAAATTATGAAATAGTCTTTTTTTATCTCCTTTTGCATCATGCCATAAATGAACTGCAACAGTGCAAATTCCAAGGAATCTTAGATAAACCTAGAAACATAATAAACAACGTGTGATTTTAATACTTTAGTTGGTTAGATTGTGATTTTTTCTCCATTGCTAAAATACCATAATATTTAGGCAGAAGTTACTTCTGTTAGTTTAATGTATTGACATTCTGAGTTCATTAAGAAAATGCTTTGTGCTCTGAAATCATGTTTTCATCAAAATTGAAAGCATAAATATAATAATATGAGAGCAAAACCTTGGGGCACATTTAGATGTGAAGAGTTATTTAATAGCACATCAAAGTTCAGTACTAACATGTTTTGCTTCCTTCTTCTATGAGAACTATGGAAGAAAAATAGGCAAGTAAACAATTGTTTATTTTTTAAAAAGAAAGAAGGGGGAAAGGGCTAGAAGTTCATTTTAGAAGGAACGCCATTTTAAATTGTTTGATCAGAAAAATTTCTTCAGTACTGGATATGTTTGTAGGTCATTCACATAGAATGAAGAATATACTGTATTAACAATTCTGACCTATAAGACATCAATTCCTTACTTTAACATACCTTGTCTTAAGAAAAGCCACTGCTAGAAAGGTGTTTTTTAGCAAGCCATATTCTATAGCTTTCATTTAATCTAATAAACTAGATTAACTCATTTATTCATTCAATGAACATTTATAAATCATCTGCTAATATGTGCCTGGCATTATCTTCTCTCTAACACTTTATTGAAATATCATTTGGCTTCAAGCTGCTGACTGGGGCTAACCCAAATAACTGGAGATCAATGGATAAATCCAAGTTTAAATCAGTAATTTAAAATGAGGTAAAAGACCAAGCATTTATACAGGCCTGTTAGCACTGTTCTTTCTAGATGGGCAAGTTTACAATCAGGTAGACCCCAAAATTTCTGCTGTTGCCTGTCAGAGTAACTCCTCCTATAGAATGTGGGACAAAGCTACATACACACTATTTTAAGCTCAAACTGCTTCTTTCAAACCATATATCTGGGGAGGAAAACAGGGAATGATTCATCTACTTTAAATTACTTCTTCCACCCACCTGTAAAAATGCACAGTTTTGCAAAATATTCCTCTATGATCGTTTCCTTTTCTCTTATTCTATAGTCATATGCACCCCTTTCTGATACGCTTTACTCCTATAGATTACTTCGCATTTCAATTGGGTCTTCATCCAGAAACCATTCCGTTTTTGAAGGATGAATTTGTCAGTTGCTATTCTGAACCATTACACGTTTATTTTATATTATATTTCTCAGATATTTTTAAATATCTATTTTAAAAATGTGGTAACTGAGAATCAGAGGAACCATAGGACTAGCTCATTGACGTTAGTAAATTCCTGAAGGGAATCAGGATCAAAATATTCTTACCTAGAATTTAATGATTTCCCTTTAGCTCTTGATACTTCTTCCACATTATGGTAGATATGTGAAAACCCACAGGAAAAAAAAAATGCTATCTAGAGATGAGAAAGAACCCAAAACCAAATGGCAGTGAGTAAGTGTTCACTCTCTTCTAGCAGCATGAGCCATCCCAGGCCAGTGTACCTGCTGACTAGGAGTAAGATATCAAAGACCCCCTACCTTTTTTCAGCCTGCAGGCTCATAAGATTGCTCCACGAGAGAGCCTTTGTTTCTTTTCAGGCATATTGGTTATTCTAATTCAGCCTCTGCAGGGGCTTTGGACAGGAGTCAATTCTCAATGTATTTGAAGCTTTTCGAAACCTGAAAACCCCATTGCCAGTTTGATGATTTGGCAAGTTCTGAATGAGACCTGGCTCATTCCCGACAATTTACCAATCGTGTAAACCAACAGTACACTTTATGCTAAAAGCAGGGCGATAAAAAATAAATGAGCAAATACATTACCAAGAGCAGATTCTGCTTACTGCAAATATGTGCTATGCTTACTACAAATATGTAAAAAGAAAGATTTACCACCACTTTGTATATTTTAGAAAATTCAAAGGAAATGTGATGATGCAAAATCAAATTTAACATTGCTTTGCTTTTGGCAATTTTAGTTATTCTCAAGTTATATCTTTAATTTTTTAAAAAATATGTTTGGGGCTAGAATTTTAGGTTTTACAATTTTCATATCAATGTACAGAGATGTTATTTATTGCCAATAAAATGAAATAGGGAAAGATTCTTTAGTAATAAATATTGTAGTTACCCAAAGAAAGTGCAATTTATAAGTTGAGAATTTTTTAATCTGTGAATTACTAATACTATTTTGCAGAGTTGATACTACATTACATATATAGGAATAATAAGAGACAGTTGAGCCAAATTAGCAAAGAAGTTTGGTTTTAGTTCTGGAGTAAGTCTACGTGGGTTTGAACCCCAGCCCTCCAACTGCCTGTTTAGAAGGCAATTCATTTGACCTTTTTAAACTTCAGTTTTACAGCTTGTAAAGTTGTAATGTGACAGTTCTTCTCTTGTAAGATTATTGTGAGGGTTTAATGAGGGTAATCCATGCAAAACCTTAAACCCAGCATTTCTTTAAGTATACACTACTATTAATTCCCAACAATCCTTGGTCAAGTTGTTTCTTTTAAAGATTCATCCATCAATATTATCATTCACCTACTAACTGGATAATGATGAAAGATATCCACTCTAAGTAGGAGACTGTGTTAGTCTGAGTTTTTATTACTGTGATATGGTATCACAGATCATCTCCTGTTGTTTAGATTTCAGCAGAATATCACTCTGTGTCATTTTTTCCTATCAAGGAACCTGACTAATAATAAAAATAAATCTTACCCAAATACAGCAATTTATAATTGATTTCAATTAGGTGATTTGTAGTTTTAGATAAATTATAAATAATGTATAGAACTTATAAAACTTTAAAAAATAAATATAGCAAATATTTTAAATCACTCATGTCTGTTCCATATCATGGGCAGTTAAGAAAAAGAAAGAAAAGAAAAGGAATAATGGGGAAGAGAAGTGGGAGATTAAATTAAAAACAAAGTATGAGAGATTTAAGAGACAGAGAGGGAAAGAGAGAGAAATGGAAGGGAAAAAGTAGATGTAGAGGATCTTTGAGGGAGAACCATGTTTGAGGAGAGAAAGATAAACACAACCACCAGAAAAATCATAATGCTCTCAGGTACCCAAGCCAGGGCAGGTATATAGATGAAAGAGGATCTATTGGTCTTCTTACCCTGGTCCATCAAAGAAGCCAGGTTTCCTTCTCATGTCACCCATCATCTCCTGACTCTAGGCCAGATTCCTTCAATTTCCAAGTCTAGACATCTTTCTTGAGATTCCCTTGTTTCCTGTTTGCCAATTTGGCCAAAATTGCTCATTTGCTATCCATTGATGGTCATCCATCAACCCCAGGAGCCAAACAAACCCTCTCCATCTTTTATTTGTTACAACCCTGAGTATTGTAACACTGTAAGCCACTCCACTGCTTCTGCCACCACCAGGTTGATAAAACTGAACTTTAGAGAATGTCATACAATTATTCGCTTTTTCTCATCTACGCAACCCACTGAGAACATTAGATTCCTACTGGGACCTCTCTATCATCAGTGAATGCTTGTATGTGTGTGTAGATCATTAAAGTAAGATCACCCTCAATGACTGCATCTTTGTTTCTGAAAACTTCCTGCAGTACTAGAATACAGTTCAAGGCTTCTGGATTGCACAGGCTTGAAATCAGATTGCTGGGAGGAGAAAATATGAAGAGTAAGCATATAAGAATAAACCTCCCTTAAGCTGGGAAAAATAGTCGACTTTACAACTGAACCTTGCAAATATTTTCTCCTTTGTTGTTTGCCTTTTAACTTTGTTTATGGAGTTTTAAGCTATTCACAACCAGCCTTTGGTTTTAATATCAGAATAGTGCCATATTAGGGGTAAAAATAACCACAGTTTTTCCAACTTGTTTGGTTTTAGAACAAACAACCCATGGGCTTTCAGAGTTAGGTTTTACCACTCTCCACAGCCCAATAGGACCCTGGCCTCTCTGGGATTGTAGACATCAGTGATCAGGTTTTTAATAGCTTTTGCATAAAATCAAGCATGTAGAAGACTGAATTAGAAAGAGTCACACAGACATAGAAAACAAACTTACGGTTACCAAATGGGAAAGGGGAGGAGGGATAAATTGGGTATTTGGGATTAACAGATACACACTACTATATATAAAATAGATAAACAACAGGGACCTACTGGCACAGGGAACTATAGTCAATATCTTGTAATAACCTATAATGGAAAAGAATCTGAAAAAGAATATGTATATATATACATATATATATATACTGAATCACTTTGCTGTGCACCTGAATCATTGTAAATCAACTATACTTAATTTTTTTAAGAAAACAGTAAAAAAAAAAAAAGAGAGAGAAAATAAAGAAGAACAAGCATAGATTTTTGTCAGTTCTTTTTTCCAAGTAAAATATTTTCTTTGTAAGGGTGCATATCTGTCATTTAACTCTCCTGTTCATTGGCATCCATTGCTCTAAAGACAAAGTCTCAAATGTATACTTAATATGGCCTCATATGTCCTCCAGGATCTGGCCTCCCGCTGGCTTCCCAGACCATCTCGATGATCCATACCCTTCTTTGTTCTTCACTTCTGCTCAAGATCTGTGCACATACTGTACCTGCCACATGAAAATTCTTCCCTCCTTTTGCCACATTCTCCAGAGTCCAATTTAAATATCACTTTTCATAGAGCTAAAATATCAGTTACTCTAGACATCCCGGCCCAGATTAGACAGGTTCCCTTTATTATATGTTCTGATAACACCATCTACTTTTCCTTCACAGCATTTAGCACAGTATAGTGTGTCTATGTGTGTACATGAGATTATTTGATAACGATAAGCTCCGTGAAGAAATAAATCAAGTCTGATATCTCCATTGTACTCTTCTTTTCTTGGGCACAATTCACATGTGGTAGATGCTAGAATATACTTTAACTAGAAGAGAAATATTACTGTCACTTTCAATTCCTTTTAAAAGGTTATTTAGCACCAGACAGTAAATAAGGCAATATTAGCAAAGAGAGAGTTTTAAAACTAAACTTCAAATAGCTTAATGAAAAATTCACTTCTGTTTTTTATCCTAACTAGAAAAAATCTGAATTATGTACTTGAAATTAATCTAAGATCTATCCTTTCTCTGCACTTAGAGACTGATTGTCCCAGATATAAGATACACCTCTTATGAAGTTGGCTATAGTTGTCTGAAATGGCAGAGAAACCAGTTTTCATTAACAGAGGATCCTGCCTCCTAGCGAAAAGACCCATGTAAAAAAGGGACCCTCTCAGTTCCTAGCAGTAGGTAAAAATAGTTTGGACTTTCTACTGAAAGAAATTGAGCACATGTTTATTGTTTCCTTAGACTGTGCCCACCATATCCCTAGGCCTGTCTTATCTGCTCCTTGACACCAAAAGTTATCATTTGTGTTGATTTATTGATTGATTTGTTTTTTGATTGTCAGTGAAATGTAATGGAGATTGGAGAACTGAGGTATTGAGCCTCAAGTGTGGATTTCTGCTGTAAAATTAAAGTTTTAGATTGAACATGATATTAGGAAGTAGTTAGTCATTTGCTAGTCTATAGGCCCCAAGAAAATGACAAAACATGTATATGATGTGATTTTTGAGCTACTACTACCCTGTTTCTTTTGTTTTTCTAGTATTATGAAGCAAACTGAACATTTGATGGTTTGAGCCAACTGGCACCACCTTACATGATGTAATTAAATTTTTATTGACATCCTATCTGTCATGGTCGAAGAGGTACAGACATCATAAAACTACAAGTAAACTCAGGAAAACACAAACTACACACACCCACACACACACGCGCATTTGAAAATACAACAGGCCATTTGTGTTATTATTTAGATATTGCTATACCCATGGAAAACAGAACATTAATCAAATAATCTATCTTTCCTACCCCAAAAGTGTTGCTTTATGTTTGGGTTTAGCTGTATGTAACATTTTCAGAAGATTGTTAATGCCTTTAGGTAATTACCAAAAAGGGTGTGAAAGACATCTGATATTGAAGGATTTAGAACACTCCTGTCTTAAATATCCAGACATAACATCTATCACAGTGCAAGTAGCTCAGCACTACTGGGGGCTAAAAATGGTCAAGATAATAAGTAATTCTAAAATCTGTCCATACATCACATGAAACTGTCTCTAATCTGTTTGGATGTTGCACCTTCATGAACAGATAATTATTTTTAATAGCAGTGGTTGCATGGACTTTAGTGAGCTGACAACAGTGACAGTAGAGTGTCAGCAACCTGCCCTCAAATTTATATTTTAGATTTCTTGAATGAGCGGTATTTTCCTCTTTGGGGATTTAATATTATATTTGCTTCTTGTACTGACACCAAAGGTTTTGCTATAACTTTTGTTTCATATTCTGCATGAATCTAGTCATAAGAGGCTTCATAAGTAAAACAAACCAAAGAGAAGACGGTGGTTTAAGTAACATAAATATGAGATAATTTATTCAGGTCACTATAAATCCTCCCTTAAATAATTACAGGGTCACAACAGACTGTATTTGCTGATTGTGGTTGATATTCATTCCTTTTTTGTCATCTCTGTGTTCTCATGATATGTCTTTGGATCTGAAGCATGAAGTAAGTTGAAATGTCTAAAATGATATACATTTAAGAATCCATATTCTTATCAGTAAATGCACAGAAACTCTGACTGCATACCTTCCTCTGTGCTACAGTAAGGAAGTTGAAAGCATCTCAAAGGAAATACTGCAAAGGGTTGTATCCTGCAGCTACTTGAAAGTCCATACACTTCTTTCTTCAAACAGCAAAGCTTCAGCAAAGACAGGGATACACATTCAAGTCATCTGCATCTTCTCGGAAACTGTGCCATAAACAAAGAGATGTCTTTATGTAACTGCTCAACACTAGGAAATCCACTTTATTTTGATGTTTACCTATGATGTGGGAGTTAGCAAGTTTTTACTCTAGTGAATCAGACTTTGCTTGGGCATCATTATAATATTCATTATAATATCCTCTGAGAGAGCCTGTACACCCTATGCTGTCATCATACAGAGAAAAGCTGGAAACTTGTGAGAAGTAACATTTGATTGAATTCTTTCAAAGCTGGACTCTCAAGAAATTAGAACAGGAAAGGAAGTAATCCTTTGAAGAGAGTAAGTGTATAAAGTAATGCCCCTGATCTCTCTTGGGAGCAATGAGAGACTATAAGTTCAAGACGGTTAGTCCAAAACCTGGAACTGTGATTGGCAATGTGAATATATAGGTGGATTGACCTGGTTTCACAAGAATAAATAGAATTCAATGCCTATTCAATTCAAATACTATTCTAGCTGAGAGCTGGTGGATATGTATATATTAACTTCATAAATGAGGTTGGAAAGCCTGGAAAAGCATCCAGACAATTCAAACAGCATGGATAAAAGCCTGAAGTGAAAAAGAACTCTCAGTTGTTTATGAATAGAAAATTTATTTTATTTTGAATGGGTCTGGCCCTTAAGCAAAATTCTGTAAAAAGAGTTTGAATTTGCTCTATGTGTTTTTGTTTTCTTTCCCTCCATTTCAGTATGTTTGATGTTAGGAGTTCACCATGCTATCCTTTCCATGAATAATCACAATTAAAAGGAGGACTTCTACATAAAGGCATTGTATAGTCCACAAAAAACTGCCTTATTGATGGAGATAGGTCATGCATTGAGGACTTGGCGGGGTATAGGGAGAATCGGGTGTTGTTTTGGAGGCTAGAATCTTACTGAGTTTTTACAGGACATATTTAGAAAGGCCTACTCCTCTTTATTACAGGAAAACCAGATGAATTTGGGATATAGCACACAAGTTATCAGTTGCGAAACTATTGATGCAGAGGTGGCATCTTCTTCATTCAAATATGTCATGATGTTTGTCGTTCAATGTCCACCAGTAAAAAATACTTTTAATTTTCCCATCATGTCACTACTGTGAAGTGAGTAGTTGGCAGGCTGTGAGGGAAAGAGACTGGAGAGGTTATATTTTGCTCTCTGCCTTATCAGAGTGGCTACAGGTTGACCTCAGAATCAGACTGACTGCTTTTTGTGCCTTCTAATTCACTCCCATCAAAGCAAAAACCTAGGGAAGCCAGTCATTTGAGAAAAGAACATAGAAGGCCTTACTTGTCTGTATAGCTAGGGAACAACTAATTGTTTAGAAATGTCTATCAATACAATGAACATGGTCTTCACAAAAATGTAATCAGATAATTGATAACTTTTAGCACCTACTATTTGCAAGGCTGACTACTATGCCCTGTGCAGAATAAAAAGACATATAAACATGCCTTATTCTCAAGAAGATTGACACCTACTGGGGGAAATGGTACACATTTATACTAACCAAATAATAATAGAAGGTGACATGTGACAAAAGCTAAATGAATCAATGGCCTAGAAAATAAGCACAGTGAGTAAACATTGAATATTAAGTATAGAACATAAAAATAAAAATAATTCTATCCAGAACATGCTTACAACATTTATATTTCATTTAATTCTAAATGATCATTTAACCTTCTCATATTTGTATTTAGTCTGCATCTCAGAGCATGAATATCACATATTTTAAACTAAATATGCTGGTACATGACTATAAGGAAACAAACTCTAACATTTCCAAAAGTTAAAGTGTACTTACAAAACATTTATTTATTAAATATTGAATCCTGTAATCCCACAAACATATTTGAATATTACAAAATAAAACAGAAAATAAGCCTAATGCTATGCTGCAAAGAATGAGGAGGAAAGAGGCTAAACATATTCAATACCATAAAAAGAAGGAAAAGACAGGTAAAATGCTAGCAGAAGTCTTCCTGATGACAAATACAGAAATCTTCGAATGAAATTTTGCCACAACTAGAATTTTAGCAAATAAATGAGCATGGACTTGAGAATTACATTGCTGAGCAAAAGTTAGAGCACTAAGCTATTAACTGTTTTTGGACAAAGGTGAAAAATTTTTTAAATGATCATTAAAAAGAATAAAGTAAAATTTAAACTATTAGGTTTAAACATTTAAATTAAGGGTTACAGTTAAAAGATGATAAAATATTTAAGAATATAATGCGATAACAGTGAAAATCAATATTCTGAAGAATAGCAAGAATGCATTCAGAAGATGTCAAAAATAAGCAATTAAAATAACACTAATTACAGGGTAACCTGTGTTATATTTTTTTCAATATTTTTTAGAAAAATAACTAATAAATGTCATTTTTCTATAAAAACATAGAAAGTGTCATACTGATTTGCTCTCATATATCCACCTCTAGAGTATGATTTTCTTGAAAGCAAGGATCTTTCATTATTCATTATTTGTATCTTTACCTCATAATAACTGAGGCATAATTGAAAATATTCTTGCTATTATTATGAACACTGTTGGAAACAGAAGACTGGCTAGTTTTCCTTTCTGAAATCAACATTTTGGATCATGCATATCCCAATTTCTCTTGATTGATATTCTTTTAAATTCTATTTATTATCTCTCCTTATTTCATTTTTTTAGGAAAACAGAAACTAATTAACCCATTCCACAAATTAGCATTCCCATTTTAGTTGGTCAACTTGCCTTTGAAAATCACATTCATTCTACTCTTTAGAGATTAGGCTTGTTCTTCTTAGAGGTTTTTGTTGTTTTGCTTTGTTTTTAATATAACTTTCATTAGTCTTATTCTAACCGAAAGATCCCTTATCATTTATCTACAACCATATAGCAACCTCTTCTCCACTCCAGTTCCTTTTATTTACCCTTCTCTGGTACTACTTTGTTACCAAGATAATCTGGGCAAAATAGTTAAAATACAGACATTTTAATAAAACGTAGGGCATAAATTTTTTTGATCCAATATTCTTCTTGATTATTCCCAAATGTTATTGAGGAATTACATATGTCAAGGTATACCATGAATGAAAAGTGAAATGTGAATCTGGTTTTAAAAATTGTGTGATCAAAAGATTATGAAAGCATAAAAAAGGAAGAATTTAGAAAGCTTCATGGGGAAGTGGGCACTCAGTGGAGCTTTTGGTTGATGGAAGTGGTATGCTTGATGTTTAAAGTTTTAGTTTTGTAAAATGGAGATGATAATACCTACATCATAGACTTATTCTGAGGATTAAATAAATAATATCTGTGGAATACTTAGCTCACTGCCTGGCCCACTGGTCTTTAAGACAGTGCCTGGCACATTCATGGCAACTATGGGATAATTACATTTGTGGTGATGGTAAAGGCAATAGTCAGATTTGAGAAAGAGTATTCCATATCCATGCAAAAACCTAAGAAAACATTTTGAAGGCAAGAAAGTGTTTAGGTTAAGGAACAGAGAATATTCTGCTGCAACTAGAACACATTATAGGACAAACTTATTCAATAGATTAGAATTTTCCCCTGAGTAGACTTTAACTACCACCATATTTAGTAAACTAATAACATCATGTTATAATGCTTCCTAAATGGTATAATTGATAAAAGATAAATAAATATAGAAAGAAAAGAAAAGTTAGTGGAACCATACTTAAATTTATAACAAAATAGCCATGTAAATATCTTGGATTCCAGTCCACAGACAACCATTTATTTTCTTCATAAATCAGTTAAGAATTATTTATCCAAACTGTTAAGTTACAAACACCACTGTATATGCAGGAAGGTGTTCACTGTGATCCAAAAGAAATTGTGCATCTATATGTTTGTGTGCATACATTCTGTAAAATGGGGATAATAACTACCACTTCATATGTTTGTTGTAAAGACTAAATATGTTAAAATATAAAGTGCTAAAAAAAAAGGAGCTTCCCTGGTGGCGCAGTGGTTGAGAGTCCGCCTGCCGATGCAGGGGACACGGGTTCGTGCCCCAGTCCGGGAGGATCCCACATGCCACAGAGCGGCTGGGCCTGTGAGCCATGGCCGCTGAGCCTGACGTCCGGAGCCTGTGCTCCACAACGGGAGAGGCCACAACAGTGAGAGGCCCGCGTACCGCAAAAAATATATATGTATATAAAGTGCTCAGAACAGTGTCAGAAACAGTAATTTTTTCAAGAAATGTTTGCTGTTATTTATAGTGGCATATTAAATGTTGATTCAATAGATCCCAAACGTTCACATGCTAATATAAAAATAAGCAACTGCATAGATTTTTATTGAAATATTTGCAATTATTTCATGATCTGTTGGTATCACAGACAGAATTTTAGCTTTGTTTGACATGTTATGGGTATTTCTATATTTGGCTTCATTGAGACATGATCCTTGCCTATTTATACCCCACATACCCTTCAAGGTGCATCTAAAAGCCACCTTTTCCATGAAGTCTTCTATGTTTACAACCCTAACATCCATCTCAACCACTATCAGTAGCACAGTGTCATTCCTACCCCATTGGAATAAAAACTTATTCACTCAACAGTCTCATTCAGTTTTCTTTTCCATTTTTTCTCCTAACTTCATTAGAAAATTCCTTGAGGTCAAGGGTTATCACATATCTCATCTTTGTATGTCTTATATTAATGAGTAAACCTTGTATACTAAAGGTGCTCAATAAGACTGTTTTATGCCTAGTATAATTAACACAATTGACATTGAGGAATAGTGAATAGTAACTGAAACAATAACAACCAAATTAAATTTTCACTGGCAGGGAGCAGGTTTTAATAAGAAAAAAACATGATAGACCATCTGTTATGGTCTGAATTGTGTCCCCCCAGAATCCTAACCCTCTGTACCTCAGAATGTAATCTTATTTGTTGTTAAGGGCCTTTAAAGAGGTAATTAGGTTAAGTGAGATCATATGAGTGGACTCTGATCCAATATGACTGTTGTCCTTGTAAGTGAAGGAGATACCAGGCATTTGTGCACACAGAGGGACCATGTGAGGCCAAAGCAGCTAGAGGGCATATCTGTAAGCCAAGGAGAGAGGCCTCAGAGGAAACCAATCCTGCCAGCACCTTGATCCTAGACCTCCAACCTCCAGAACTGTGAGACAATAAACTTCTGTTGTTTAAACCATCCAGTCTATGAATAAACCATCTATATCATCTTTTCATTAGATCCACAGAATTAGTCAGTGTGCTTAAATAAAAGAGATTGAATAAGTAAAGCTTACAAAAAGAATTTTGTGTAGCCTTACTTTTACTGGTTGAATTATGCCCCCTTCCCTAATTCATATGTTGAAGTCCTAACCCTCAATACCTCAGAATGTGACCTTATTTGGAAATACAGTCACTGCAGATGTCATGAGTTAAGATGTTGTACCACAATAGGGTGGTCCTCTAATCCAAAATGACTGGCATCTTTATAAACTAAGAGTTGGGATGTAGATATTCCTTTGCCCCCACTTTAAACCTCCTATCTTGTTTTAATACAACTGAAAGTGTATTTTGAGAACTAACTGGTAAATATGGTCTTAAGAAATAAGAAAAAAAGGAAAAGCAGAATCCACTGGTCACATGGCTTTGTACTGGCTTTTGCTGAGCATTTTCAAAGGGCACAATTGGAGCTGGTTGTGAAAATTTTACATAATAATTCAACCTAATCTTAGGAGAGGCATTTGCCTACTCATTGACAGAGCATTGAACTAATGGGTGAATAAGTAAATGCCTAACTATAAAATGTGTTTATGGAATCAGGCTAGCTAACCATGACCATCAGAAAATATTTGAACTTTCTCTCTGAGAATCAAGAGTTTTTATATGTTCTACCCACATCCTGCAAAAAGATCCTTGGCTCCCTTACAATAAGCCCTGAGAGTGTGTTTCCATAGTCAAATGCTCTCTGTAATATTTTTGGGAAAATAAATTATATTCTTTTTCCTTAATGAAGGCCTTCAAAATTGTATAAGCTTCTGAATCCACCTCTGTCTCTGACAGCAATATTCACACTCCCTGTCAAGAGTGTGTGCTTGGAACTTCCTGATTGTAGCTTCAGGTGCAGCTCCTAACTGGGCTAAGCTAAATTTGCCCCATTAAATGCTGATGGGCTCACTCATGGGTGGCAGAGGGCTAAAAGAAGTGCCAATTTTTCAAGCACTGCCCCAGAAATTGACAGTGGACTCCGTATGATGCCATTAAAAGTTGTTTCACAACAAGGTCAAATACTCTTTCCATTAGACTGGTCACACTTAAGCTAAATAGGAAGTATATGTCAGAGAAGTCCAGTTGAGAATAGGGAGGTAGATTGGGGGAGAGAGGGAGAGAATTTTGAAAGTAGGTAAATTATATGGGATAAAATTTTTTTTTTATTTTTTTTAGCCGTACACGGTCCTCTCACTGTTGTGGCCTCTCCCGTGGCGGGGCACAGGCTCCGGACGCGCAGGCTCAGCAGCCATGGCTCACGGGCCTAGCCGCTCCGCGGCATATGGGATCTTCCCGGACCGGGTCACGAACCCGTGTCTCCTGCATCGGCAGGCGGACTCTCAACCACTGCACCACCAGGGAGGCCCGGGGTAAAACTTTTTTTACAGGGGGAAATCAGTTGATGTCTGAAAATAAAGTTTATCTTAGAGAAATCATAATTGGCATTTAAAACTTAATTGCCTTTTAAAATGTATTCCCTTCCTGAAAAGTTTAAAGAATTAATTTCAAAACATGTTGGAAAGATAGGAAAACTAAAGAATAAAAATATTCTCAACATGAGTGACACAGAGTAAAGGAGAGGCAATGACGAAAAAAAACTTTGAACTCCCATTTTGATCCTCATGTTCCTAAAGTCAAGTGAAACTGTCAAAAGTTAAAAAAAAAAAACTTTATCTTATTTGATTTTCCTTTTTTTATTTCAATATGTTATACAAAAGGTTGAAAAGTGCCCTATTTTTTTAAATGTCACCAATTGTCCTATCAGAAAACCATTATCTGCTGACCTAACATCTGAAGGTGATAAACAATCTGCCATCAGTGTGATAAATTAGCTCTTGTTAATCTAGATGTGGTAGTTACTGACTGTTTATGGATTGTTGCTGAACTTCAACCAAACTCTTATGAGAACATGTTTTAATTAAACCTAACACCAGGGTTTAATTACTGATATATTTTAATTAAAAAAATTTAAATCTCACAATAAAAATCTGGAAAATTCAACACACAGTGAAAGCATTCCACAATAATCAGTAGGTCTTGGACTATGAATATCAAGTTGAAAAATCATTTTAAAAATGTTTCTAAACCCCACTCCCACCCCAAATCCAGAAAACTATATTTGCTTTTCTGTTCTTTCTCAATTTTCATAAAGGAATATAATGACATTAGACAATGCATCTTTCCTTAAATATTTAATAACATGTCTTTCAAAGTAGTCTTTGGGGATAAATCTATTTTTCTTGAATCTGAAGGATATTTCTTCTGATGAATCATTGTAGCTTAAACTGAGTATTAGCTGTAATATTTAAGTGTCCATAATTCCCAAAAGAAGTTCCAAGAACTCCTTAGGATATGATCTAATTTGACAGTCACTCAGAAATTCATCTTTATGAGTGGTAACTCTCCAGCACTGAACAATAAAATAGTCTATTGGATTCATTGCTTTTAATTTTATAAGCTGAAAAGAAAGTCTGTCTTATGCTACATAATTAAAATAACTCATTTTTCAATAGTATGCTAACTAGTATGGAAGATAAGTACACCAAATTCTTCAGCTAATGCCTGATATTAATGAGAAATCTAACAACCGATTTGTTTAAATCTCAGTTCGTGTGCAGCAAGATAGATTCCAGTATGAAAAGATGCCCTTACATATACAATAAAGAAATCAAAATGTTTTCTTTCAATGGGTTGCAGTTTTCTTTGTTTCTGTCAGGAATAACTGATAATCAGGAAAATGCCAGAAGAAAGGCTCAATTTTCAGGAAGTTGCACCTGTGATTTCAGCTGCTGTGGGTCAATGGTGGATAGTCAAGCTGAAATTGTAGAAGCTATAAAACTGTTGACAGAAAAAATCAATTTTATTGCCCTCACATTCCAGAGTGAGCACATCAGGAATAGGGTTAAACAATTGCATACCAGTCTGTAGACACCACTACCAGATGGAGCCATAATATTTTGATACTCCTTTAACATTTTGTCGTTAATTTTTATTTGAATAATAATAGTTGCCTTTTATTGAGAACTGTGTGTCAGGCATCATACTAAAGGTTTTACACATTATTTATAGTTCACAGATGAAGAAAGTGAAACTTCCAGGAGATAAATCATCTGCCCAAAACCTCAAGCCTCTTCCCCGTCTACACAATGATTTTACTTGGCATGTTAGATTGGAAAACACATTACACTATTATCCTTCTCCACATAAGATGGTCCCTGAACCAAGCAGCAGGACTTGGGAGCTTGTAAATCTTGAACACCACCCTAGATCTACTGGATCAAACTTTCATTGTAACAAGTTCCTCACATGAGTCATATGCACCTTCAATTCGCAAAGCACTGCACAATGCTCTATTTTATTGAAAAAAAAATTCAAGAGACCCTTATGAGTATCATTTATCTTGCCAGTGAATTAAAATCAGTGACTTACTTGTAAACATTTACAAACATTCTCAGCAGTCACACTTTCAGGTGTATAAGTAATGTATAAACTAAGGGAAAGTGCTTGAGGAAAGAAGCATGTTAGAGAACATTGCTAGGAAGTACAGCACATCGGATTTGTTCTAATCTAAACTCAAAGATGTTTCATAATTTAATGTCCAAATCTCAACAGTATGCATTTTCCAGCAGAAATAACAGCCATATACTTTTTTAAAAAATTTATTTATTTATTTATTTATTTTTGGCTGCATTGGATCTTCATCGCTGTGTGCGGGCTTTCTCTAGTTGCAGTGAGTGGGGGCTACTCTTTGTTGCAGTGCGAGGTCTTCTCACTGCAGTGGCTTCTCTTGTTGCGGAGCATGGGCTCTAGGCACATGGGCTTCAGTGAGTGTGGTGTTCGGGCTCAGTAGTTGTGGCTCACGGGCCCTAGAGTGCAGGCTCAGTAGTTGTGGCGCACAGGCTTAGTTGCTCTGCAGCATGTGGGATCTTCCGGGACCAAGGATTGAACACGTGTCTCCTGCATTGGCAGGCGGATTCTTAACCACTGAGCCACCAAGGAAGTGTCCATACGCTTTATTTAAAAATCAGCTAAATTTATTCGTCTTTTGTTTATCCATTCATCCATTCAACAAATATTTGCTGAATGCATGTAAGACTGGTTCCCAGATTTTACTAGCATCAGTATCACCTGGAGGGCTTGTTAAAATGCAAATTGCTAGGCCCCACCCCCAGAGTTTCTAGTTCAGTACCTTTCTAACAAGTACCCAGGTGATGCCGATGCTGCTAGTCCAGAGCCTACACTTTGAAGATGATAGGCATTATACTAGGTATTTGGAAGATTATAATGAATTAGATACTATTTCTTTCCTCTAGAAATCTACACTCATGTTGGGCAGCTACAGTGACTACACAAAGATGTGTAAGGTAGAAAGTGGTAATCAAAAAGGAGTTACAAAATAAGTACTATCAGTATTCAAACTATGGATGGATACATTATTTCAGATGAAACACTGAAGTGGAATTTGGGGAGAAGTTGATGTTGTGCTTGAAAAATCTGTGGTAGAATTTGTTCTACTAGAATTTTATGGGAAAGATATTCTTGGGGTAAAGAATTATTGAGTATTCTAAACTAAGATAGAGAAATATAAGAAGATATAATAGAGCGAATAGTTGGTTGATCCATCACAGTTTTTGAGAATGGGAAAAAAGAAAATAAAATTGGAAAAATAGGTTACAAAGAGTGAAGGTTGAAACTAAGTGCACTGGACATTTATTATAATAAATGGAGTGATAGTTAATATTTTAAAAGAATAGAAATATAATCATTTCTGTGTTTTTAGGAAGTTTAATCTAGAAACTTGCCTTAATTCCTACAGCTAATATGTCCCAGAAGTAGAATTCTAAACACTGGTTTTTCTGACCCCCAAATTTTCACTTTCCATTCCCTCATTTTCCAAATGTTTTAGGGAAAAGGCAAAAAATGTGGTTAAATGATAACTAAATGTAGCAAGTTCAAGGGCCGGATGGATAGAAATGATAGATAGATGAAGAAGATACAGGAGATTAAGTATGTTTCTAAACAGAAGGAGAGAATGAAAAGATTAGGAGAGAAACTTGATGAGGTATAGTATTGAAAAAGGCAGGAAAGAAGATCTGCAGCACTAGTGGCTGTCTGAGCTGTGTAAAGGAGGTAGCTTATTCTCCCACTATAATGGCAGGAAAGCAGAAATCAATACACGAAGATACATATCATCTTTACCATGTAGCAGATAGAGGTGAAAAAGGTACATAGGATTTGCAATAAGATTATTTATCTGAACGGGTCTCCTATTCTTAACAAAGTACAACAGGGGGGTATTTGGAAGGGATAAAGAGGAAAGTGTAAAGATTAAAAGATTGAGAAATTTAGAGGATTTAAGATAGAGATGTTTGCAGTAGAGGAGACCAACCAGAACTTATTTGTGTTCTTTTTTTTAACTCCAAACAAGAAATTGTGTTCTCATAATTCAAGTATTAAAGTATCACCTTCTAAAATACCACATTTCCATACCCACCACCCATCTCCCTGCTTTTCATCACCCTGTTTTATCACACTCTGTATTTAAAAGTATCTTGTTTATTCACTTGTTTGTGTCCTATCTCTCCACCGTCACTAATTTATATCATCCAGGAATGTAGATACTTTGTCTATCTTTCCCAGCACATACCCTCAGTGCCTAAAACAATGTTTGGTACATGCTAGGAGCCCAAACAAACAATACTTGTTAAATGAATACATGTTATTTTATGAATTTGCCACATAACTGAGAAATAAAGCATTCTCAAAAGTTGGAGATTGGGATAACACAGGACTAGAGAGTTGTAGAGAGTGTAATTAAGGCAAAAAAGTGGATATTTAGAATATAAGAGATATATCATAGAATTGCCTGCTTATGGGGCAGATTCAATCAGATAAGAGATGCTAGAAGAGTACAGATATGGACGTTATTTTTAGAGCAGTAGTTCTCAAAGTGTAGTCCAGAGCAAGCAAGATCAGCATAACTTGGGCACTTGTTGGAAATTCAAATTATCAGCCGCACCTGAGGACTGCTGGTCCATATATTTTAACAAGCCTTTCAGGTGATCTGCTGCAAGGTAAAGTTTGAGAACCATGGCTTTAACTGTGAGGATAGTGCCTAATGATAAAATTACACTTAAATTGTTTTACGTACATCAGGAATAATATTCTATGCAAAGCATATATTTCACAATTCTCCCTCTGCTGAAGGTACTCAGGACAAAACTAGATGACTATTTGTTTACTTTGTTGAACGCAGAATTCACGCATCTATAAAGTAGAGCTCAAAGCATATCGTTATTGACCCAATCTTGAAAGTCAATGATTATCAAACCTTTCACTACATTTAGTCCACTGTAGATAAATCCTTAAAATGGAATTTCATCAAATCTGTTCTTTTTATTCCAAAATAATTCATTGCTCTGCAAATTGCCATTGTCTCCATTAGCTAAGAACTCACAACTGAGAAGATGAATTAAACTCATTTTACTGTATTTGCAAGGAGATAAAATTGTCATAGACAACATTTATCTCTATATATTATCTGGTTCTTTTCAAGGAAAATTTATGCAGTGTCTCTAATTTTTTCACTTGAAAATTACCAGAACAAAAACCCTGTAATGTTCCATGAGAAAAGAAGAAATGGAACTAAATGAGCACAGAAATATCAACCTAATACCTGGAAATCAGAAATACATTCCCAGGACCTTACCTAACAAGTATTGGAAGTTTGATTAGGCTCCCCTACCCATGAAGTATGGCTTCGCTGTCCAAAAAAAAAAAAAAATGTCTGTTTAAGATTCTTAACAGCTTTCCAAATGATCTACATTGCCACCACAGATGAAATGCCTCTGCCAGCCACATCAGGCTGATTGGGACAAACCATAAACAAGTGCCAAACTGCATTCCCTAATGGATTCTCTTAGCAGAGAAATCCAGAGAGAGCAGCAAACTGAAAATTAATTTGGTGCCATAACTGAGGCAGACAACTAGGGGGATGCGATTAGAGGTTGGAAGTGTCAGATAGGGGTAGAAACAGGTTAACTGTTCTAATGAATGATCTTAAAGGAGATAGACTCAGACTGGTCATAGATAACTGGCCAAAAACTTCACAGAAAAAGCTTCATTTAGTATAAATAGTTGGGACAAGTAGATAGTTTGATTTAGTTTCACAGTTAGATACTTGTAATCAGGTTGTTATGTCAACTATGCTTATGGGCAAAATTATATGCTCCTAAAAATCTATCATTGTAGTAGCTCAGATTTACAAAATATAAGCTATCCAAAGTATCTGAGACTTCCTGTCTCTGTCTTTGAGGAAAGAATTACTTCCCCATGTTTTGATTGGAGATAATCAGATTGACTCTCACAAGAGAGGATTTGAGTTCACCAGAGATGGTACCGTTGTTGTCTAGGATGTGTCAAAAAATTTAAAACAATAAGGCCTTCAGAATATGCTGGCCTGAACTGAAGAGAGGGTAAAAATGTAAGATGCACTGTTGTGTACTCTGGTGTCTGCTACATAAACCTGGCTTTAGCATACCTTTGTTAGAAGGTTTAATAGATATTGATTATAACCTTATGATTCTACCAATATTGTATCTATGATAGATCATTTAGCTATGTAGTAGGCTGAAAAACAATATATTCTATATAAGCATTCCACACTTTTTAAAATGAATATTTGTTCATCACTGTCACCAACGATGAAGTTTGCAATGTACTTAGAATGTTCTGTGTCCTACACCCACACAAAATGGGGTTCCTCCCTAAATTTTTTTTATCAGTACACCTATCTATAATAAAAATATGCAATTCCCTTTCCAGTATAGTTTTCTTCAAAGAGCATCTACTCCTTCAAATTCATCTCTCAAAAAACTAAAAGCATCTAAAACTTGGTGTTAAATGCTAATATTCTGTTGCCTTTATAGGACATTCTTCACATGTTAAAGCCATGACTATTATGCAAACATGTAGTTCTCACTGTTTGCCTATTCTAGGATGGAGAGAGAAGGAAGATCTAATGCTCCATTTGTCTGGTGGGCTTACAATGGCCACAGATGTTGATGTTAATAACATAACAGTATGGCACGGATAGTCATTTAAATGAACTAACAAGAATATGTATTTCTTTACCAAGTAAAATTAAGTGCAATGTTATAGTGATATAATGATTGAACAACATTTTTCCTGCTTCCTCTTATGTTCTTTCTCTTTCAAGCTTGAGCAATTAACCAGAACCTTTTGAATAACACTGTCTTTATTGTTGATAAAGTATTCCTGAAATAAATAAAATTTCTGGAATCCTAACTATCCAAAGCAATTGAGTTTGAACTTGTCAGTCTAATTTTTCAGCATTTTGTTTCTTTTTTAGATAATTTTTTCCTTATCCCCAAAGTAATGTATATACTTCTTTGGAAATTTAGAGGCAAAGCATATAGAATGAACTGTTAATATTTTAATGAAAAATGAATAAAATATTCATAGTCCTTTATAGAGAGAAAACACGTGCTTAATCACCTCTGTCCTGGCACTCACTGCTGATTAGCTTGGAGACTGCTGGAAGGGATATGTTTATTAGGCTGAAAAACTGAGTTGGACAGCGGATAATGTGTCTGGTTATTAAAAATCAAACTTTAATGCATAGGTTGCAAAGTCCTCTTATTTGCATTGTCATACAGAATTAGGCAATATCTACAAAGTTTCTCAGACAAATTATTAGTCAGATGTAGAGTTTATAATTTCTGATAACAGAGAACTCTAGGTAGATAAATCATTACAAATTGCTCATTTCTAAATTACACTATATTTTATAAAAGTTAAAAGATTGACCATTTCAAAAAGAAGATCACAAGCAAATATGGATCTAGCATAAGCAGCTGTGTTAGTACACACACAAGAAGTGTGATAATGTTTTTGAGTTACATTCTGGAGGAAGTATATCAAGAATGCCATGGCAGTTGACACAGGTTAAAAAGGATAAATATAGGGTAGAAGATAAGTCATGCTTCAATACCTTCTCTCGTCTTTATTATCTGTTTCTGCTCTAACTTAACGTACCTGGATTTTGATATAGTACTTAGAAACTTGGAGTAGGATTTCCCCAGTGTGTCATGACTTCTATATTTGCTTGGGAAGGAGAGGGAAGGAAATGAATACTACGTGCATCCAAATATATGCTCAACATTTAAATACTATAGCAGCACAACGCAGCTGCTCAGTGAAAATTTTTGAAGGATTAGTTGCTAATTTTTTTCTTCTACTTACTTTGGGATTATTTGGCTCTTCTCTTTCTGGCCAAAAGAGAAGCTTAGAGCATTGATTTTACATCTTTCATATTCTCTGCTATAAGGAGTTGGACTTTAATTTCTACCAACAATGTTTTCTCTGTAAAT
Organism: Mesoplodon mirus; assembly: GCF_964341445.2. Taxonomy (NCBI): domain Eukaryota; kingdom Metazoa; phylum Chordata; class Mammalia; order Artiodactyla; family Ziphiidae; genus Mesoplodon; species Mesoplodon mirus. The sequence goes on along the minus strand of NC_138982.1, from coordinate 106,922,348 downwards.
TTTTTGCAAATATTTCCTTAGGTTTCCTCTTAAGCAGTTGGTATTTTTCTTATGTTACTATCTTTTAACATTTCATGCTTAAACTTTTTTTTTACTGGGAAAACAACTTTCAATTTGATTACATACCCCAATATTTTATTCCTCTCGCTATAATTCTAGAAAGAATCTTCTAATGAATATTCATAAGCAATGGTGATTTTTTTTTTTTTTTTTTTGCGGTATGCAGGCCTCTCACTGTTATGGCCTCTCCCGTTGCGGAGCATAGGCTCCAGATGCGCAGGCTCAGCGGCCATGGCTCACGGGCCCAGCCGCTCCGCGGCATGTGGGATCTTCCCGGACCGGGGCACGAACCCGTGTCCCCGGCATCAGCAGGTAGACTCTCAACCACTGCGCCACCAGGGAAGCCCAGCAATGGTGAATTTTAAGTAAAAGAGCAGATCTCCTCCTAACAGAAGGAAAAAAAAATGTTTGTAAGCCCTATAGGACAATAACTTTTCATGCAAATGTTCCCCTATTGAAAAAATTATTAAACAACCAAGGAAAAAGTACTCATAACTAATAACTATATCCCCCTTTAGCATAACTGGACTTCCTCAACCTATTCATAAAAATGACAGCACATTTCTAATAATAATTCAGATTTCACTAGTTCTTACCCCTGCCTAATACTATTAGAATTTCAGCAACTTGAAAATGGGTCATCCCACGTTCCCTCCCCCAGCTCAGTTATTCTGCAAATGACCAAATAGTCTCGCAATTAATACACAATACAGCTGTTTCCTGCTAGGTGCTTCCATTACTCTTGCAAGTTGTGCCACAATCCTGCAAGGACAGCTGCTGCTCACCAGATACCACCAGAGACACAGAAGATATTGTGTGCAGGGAGATGTTGTGCTCAGTCTTGGGAGAACTCCTCTCTGACCTGTGTTTTCCACTTTGCTAAGAGGATCTCAAAACTCTGATGCTTACGCATCAAAATTTTGGGGAAACTTTAGTTACCATTCCTCTGCACTTTATAGGACTCAACTGGAGTTGAGTCAGAAGACAAATCTAAATAACAGAAACTACGACATTCACAATTTATTATTGATAAAGATAGATCTTAATAATTACCTATAATTTCCCTTACACTTTTCCAGTAACATAGGCAGATTTTATATAAATGTGTATGATATGATACAAGCTCTGTGGGTGCGTGTGTGTGTGTTTGTGTGTGTGTATCAGACAAGGTATCTCATGAGACCAACATAAGCAGATTTTTTTAAAAAAAAGAACAAATTTGTATTGTTATCCAAAAGTTCATATAAGTAGAAAGAAAAGTTTTCAACTTAGGCAAAAATTTAAATACATGCACATACACACACATACAAAACAGATGTTCTTATGAAAAGAGAGATTCAGTTGTCAGTTGTATTCCATAATTTGAAAGATACTGATATGACTTTCATCTCACAATTTCCCTCAAACTGATGTCTGAAGTCCGAGCATTTAGATTCATTTGTCCTAAGCTTTTACAGCTCATGTTGCATTGAATATGAAATGATTGATTAGGAGCACCCTAAGCTACTGTGACCAGGAAGAATATTTTAAAGACTTACAGAGGAAGAGTGATATCAGCCATATGTTAGCTCAAAGAGGGATTCTTCTGCTCTGCAAAGCTGAGTCAGAAGATATTCTCCCTGCAAGGTGGTAGAACACAATGCTATCTAAGGCCACAGCATGGGCAAAATGCAGAGGCAGCAACCAGGGATGGCCCAGGGCTTAGATCAAATGAAAAGACAGAACTCTTTATATATACATAAATGGAGATAAAAGTCAACGCTCTGAAACATGCGGCAGGCATTTTTCAGAGTAAATTGGAGGGGACAAATGTTCTCTAGATTTCCTCAGATAAAACTCTGGCATTTAAACTGAACTTTGCATTTTTGCACTAAATGACAATATAATGTCACTTCCTTCTGAAAATCCAATAAATCTATAGTAAAGGGATTTTAAAGACATAACCCGATAAGCATGGGAGAACAGCAAAGTATACAGTATACGACAGAAGGCAAAGGAAAGAACAGGTGATGCATACAGAATATCAAGAAAGCTAGGCCTTAATTCAGCAAGCAAAGTTGAGAAGTAATCCTATTAACACCACAGAATGCTCAAACGTTTCATGAATCTATAGCACCAGATATCTCTATAAGGGTGGCAAGGAAGCAGGAATGTCAGGAGGATTGGGTGAAAGTTGTTTGAGTTGCATTTAGATTGACATCTTATAGTCATGGATAAAACCCTCCCCCACCAATTCCTTTACCCCTACTACTTGTTTTCTAGAAATATATTCATTAAAGAGGATATAATGAAGAGTGTTTGTGGCAGAATATGCTAGATACAGTTGAGGATCTGGCTGTATACTGAAAATAGGGGGATTAGTGAACATATGCATTCTGAATGCTAAATGCTGAGGACCCCATATCCCTTCTACCACTTGACACTCATAAAGATGATGGCCAAACTCTTAGTTTTCACACAGAGCATTAGAAAGTTTTTCTCTGGGAAATCAGATAAACCTTAGAGAAAAGACCTAAAAATACAGACATGGAGACTTTCCAAGTTTCTCACCTAGATTGCCTTAAAACAAGGTTTCTCAATAGTGGCCATTATTAAAAAAAAAAAAAGATAACAGTTGTTGGTAAGAATATGGAGAAATTGGAACCACTGTATACTATTAGTAGGAATGTTAATGGTGTAGCCATTATGGAAAATAGTATGGAAGTTCCTCAAAAAATTAGAAATAGAACTACCACATGATCTGGCAATTCCACTTCCGGGTATTTTATTATCCAAAGAATAGTATTCCATTGTATGTAGATGGACCACGTTTTTTTCCCATTCATTCATCGATGGAAAAAATAGAAAAATACTAACAAAATACTTAGGTATTAAGGAACACTGTCTTTAAAACTCATATTAAAAAGAAAATAAATAAACTGATATTATGATTTATCTATAAAGAGAAAGGGCTACTCAAGAAACAGGAACCCAAACAACGAAAAATAAACATAGGGCAAGATGCTCAACCCAGGTATTATTCAGGGAATGCAAATTAAAGAAACAAATGTGCATCATATTTCAGTTATCAGTTTAGAAAAATAAAAGTGCAATTACATTTAATGCTGACAAATGAGTGGGACAAAAGTTGTTTTCTTATACTTCACTTGTGGGATTCCGAATTGATACAACTTTTTAGAGAATACACATTATCCTTTAGACCAACAACTCAGAAATATAAATTAGTGCTTAAGAATATATTTACAGGGACTTCCCTGGTGGCACAGTAGTTAAGAATCCTCCTGCCAATGCAGGGGACACGGGTTTGATCCCTGGTCCAGGAAGATCCCACATGCCGCAGAGCAACTAAACCCCTTCGCTACAACTACCGAGCCCGCATGCCACAACAACTGAAGCCCACACGCCTAGCGGCCGTGCTCCACAACAAGAGAAGCCACAGCGATGAGAAGACTGTGCACCACAACGAGGAGTAGCTCCGGTCACCACAAATAGAGAAAGCCCACACGTGGCAACGAAGACCCAATGCAGACAAATTAAAAAAAAAAAATTGAAAAAAAGAATACATTTACAAAGCTGTTTATAGAAACATTTCTGTGGTTACCAAAAAAAAAAAAAAAGAATAAATAAACATATTGAAAACCCATCAATTAGAGAATAATTAAATAAATTGTATCACAGTCATTCTATGCAATATTACTGGCTTATGACAAGATAAGTTTGGAAAAATAACTTTTTCTTTGATTTAGAGGAATATTGATTCTGATCCCTAGAGCTGACAGAAAGGTGGATGTAAAGCAAGGAAGTTTAAGAATAGACTGGAATCTACACACATGAGGTGGAACTCCCTGAGGAAGTTCAGAAACACAAGTGAGCTCTTGTTTCACCTAAAAGTGGTAGTATGGGTATTCTACAGAAACTAAGAACCTTTCTCACAAAGCCAAATATCTGTCAGAGAAGTTGAAGAAGGTTGCAGGGAATGGTAGAGCAGTTGCAAGCCCAGCTGCTGATTAAGGCCATCAAAGAGAATCTATAAATCAGCAGCAATGGGTGTGAGCTACAAAATGATTATTGCTTCTCTTTTGTCCTCCAAATTTCCCAAGAATCTCCCTTGTAACCCACTTAAATGGAAACATACAGAAGGGAATTCTGAGAAATATAATTTGGTTTAGCCACTTTGCCACATTACAAAGCTACCACAGAAAGAATATGGTATTAGTTGGAAGCATGAACTCTGGAGAGGAATTACCTGTTTTCAAATCCCATGACCACCATTCACTATGTGAATTAGGAAAGTGACGATTTTCTCTGCCTCAATTTTCTCAACTGAAAAATCATATTACTTCCCCACATTATGGTGATTGAGCTAGTATGTGTGAAGTGCTTAGAAGCACAGCTGTTAATTGTTACATATTATAATTTAAAATCACTTTCAGTAAATGGGCTTCAAATACCCCCTTTCAAGTTTTATCAGAAAAAAAGTCTGAATGATATAGTTTTGATTAACATGAAACCTCGTTAGTTTTTGTTTCATTAGATTTTCCAATTTTCCTGACTTTGAAAGAAGAGATATAATATTCTAAGCCATAGGCTGGAAACCTATGGCCCATGAACCATCTATACCATGGGGCCTATTGTTTCTGACCCACAGCTAAAATGGTTTTTATGTACATGTGACCCTTGAACAATGCAGGTTTGAACTGTGTGTGTCCACTTATATGGATATTTTTCAACAGTAAATACTACAGTACTACATGATCTGTGGTTTGTTGAATCTGCAGATGCTGAGAAATCGTAGATACAGGGGGTCAACTATAAATTATATTCAAATTAACCCCTGTGTTGTCCAAGGATCAACTGTATTTAAAATATTGCTTAAAGAGTAAAAGAGGGCTTCCCTGCTGGTGCAGTGGTTGGGGGTCCGCCTGCCGATGCGGGGGGCGTGGGTTCATGCCCCGGTCCGGGAGGATCCCATGTGCCGCGGAGCGGCTGGGCCTGTGGTCCGTGGCCGCTGGGCCTGTGCGTCCGGAGCCTGGGCTCCGCGGCGGGAGAGGCCGCGGCAGTGAGAGGCCTGTGTACCGTGAAAAAAAAAAAAAAAAAAAAGTAAAAGAAAAAAAGTGTGACAGAGACTCTATGTAGCCCACAAACCTAATATATTTACTGTCTGATGCTTTACAGAAAACATCCGTCAACTCAAGTTCTAAAAACAAGTGCTCATGAATAGAAATAGTATGTGAGCCATAAATATGTCACATATGCATTTCTGAACTTTCTAGTAGCCATATTTTTAAAAAGTAAAAAAGAAACAGGTAAAATTAATTTTAATCCATGTTTTTAATTAACCTAGTTTATCCAAAATATTATCACTTCAACATACAGTGAAAAATTATTAACAAAATATTTCACATCACTTTTTTATAATAAATTTTTGAAATACATTGTACACTTTACTCGCCACTTCAAATTCAGACTACTCAAATTTCAAGTACTCATTACGCATCTGTGATTTGTGACTACCATATTGGACAGTACAGTTTAAAATCCATTGGGGGGAGGGGTTCCCACATAATTCAAGAATATTCATATAAATACAAAAATATCTAGCACTCAAAAGGGAAAATTTATAATGTCTAGCAACCAATCAAAAATTACCAGGTATGCAGGAAAATGTGATCCATAATGAGAAAAAAAAATCTAGCCAATCAAAACTGACCCAGAAATTAAAGATGTTATAATTAGCATACAAGAAAATTAAAATAGTTATAATAACTATCTGTCGTGAAAAATAAAGGAATATAGAACGTAGAATATTGAATATAAAATCTAAAGTATAGAATATAGAATATACAGGTGTATAACCTAGAATATATATAATCTAGTGTTCAAAACTATAATGTTGGAGGTGAAAAATACACTGGGCGGGATTAATGGCTGATTAGACTTTGTAGAAGGAAAAAAAATAATGAATTTGATTATATAGCAATAGAAACTTTCTAAAAAGAATTAGAGAGGGGCTTCCCTGGTGGCGCAGTGGTTGAGAATCTGCCTGCCAATGCAGGGGACACGGGTTCGAGCCCTGGTCTGGGAGGATCCCACATGCCGCGGAGCGGCTGGGCCCGTGGGCCACAATTACTGAGCCTGCGCGTCTGGAGCCTGTGCTCTGCAACAAGAGAGGCCGTGATAGTGAGAGGCCCCGCGCACTGCAATGAAGAGTGGCCCCCACTTGCCACAACTAGAGAAAGCCCTTGCACAGACACGAAGACCCAACGCAGCCACAAATAAATAAATAAATAAATAAATAAAAAATTCAAAAAAAAAAAGAATTAGAGAGGAAAAAATAGAATCAAAGAAAATGAACAGAGAGCATCAGTGATATGTAGGACATCTTCAAGAAGCCTACTATGAGTGTAATTGAAGTCTCCAAAAAATTGGGGAGGGGGCTGAGATATGAAAAACATTTTAAGGGAAAAATGAACAATATTTTTCCAAATTTGCTTAAGCTAAAAATTCACATCCAAGAAGTTCAATAAACTCCTAAGGAAATAAGTTGGAAGAAAACTAAAGCAAGGCATATCATAATCAAATTGCTGAAAACCAGTATGACAGAGAAAAACAAAGGAAGACAGAGAAAAAAAGACATACTACATATAGAGAAGAAAAGGTAAAGTTGACAGCAGATTTCTCATCAGAAGTAATGCAAGCAAGAAGCCTTTAGGGTAACAGCTTTAAAGTACTGAAAGAAAAAAATATTGCCAACCTAGAGTTCTTCAATAAAGATGTCTTTCTAAGACAAAAGCTCAATAAATACTTTCCAGATACACAAAATCTGAAAGTAGACCTTCGCTACAAGAAATATTTAAGGAAGTTCTTCAGGCAATGGGAAAATGGTAAAAGATGGAGATACTTATATACACAAAAATACAAAAAAAAGAAAAACAGAAATGGTACCTAAATGAGTCAAAATGTAAGATTTTTTTCTTATCATTTGAATCTTTTTAAACTATAATTGTTTAAACAAAAATAATGACACTGTATCATGTGGATTGCAACACACGATAAATAAATATATTACAACCAGAGCATAAAGCCTGGGAGAGACCATATGTGAATAGCTGTATCACTTGAGATTTGAGGCTATGAGTTAATTATGTATACTATAAGTCCTAAAAGCAAACTCTAAAATAGGGCAAAGATATATAGCTAACAGTTCAACAAAGGAGATGAAATGAAATTATTTATATATATATATATATATATAATATATAATATATATATAAATAATATATATATATAAATAAGTAATGTTTATATATATAATTAATATAAAACTGTCAGAAAAATGAAACAAAACTTCAGGTCAGAGAAATGAAAGAGAAATAGCAATATGATAGACATAAATGTAACAATTTCAATAATTATTCAATGTAAACAGTCAGGGGTCTAAGCATCCCAATAACAGGCAGAGATGATCAGATTGGATAAAAAAATAACACCCAACTATATGATCCTTACAAAAAACAAATCAAAAAAAGCTGGATTATCTTTATAATATCAGAGCAAATTCAGAGAAACAAATATTACCAGAGTTAAGGATGTCATGGAGTCAATTTATCAATAGTAGATAATATTTCTAAATATTTATGTGCCTAATAATAATGCTTCAAAATACATGAAGCAAACACTGATAAAATTTCAAGGAAAAATAGACAAAGCCATAACTGTGTTCAGAGATGTGAGTAACCATTTCTCAATAATTGAATTGACAAGTAGACAGAAAATCAAAAATATTATAGGAGACTTGAACAATATTCACAATAAACTTAACCTAATGATGTCTATAGAATATGGCATTCAACTATAGCAGAATATACATTTTTTTCAAGTGTATATGGAACATTTAACAACATAGGTCATATTCTGAGCCATAAATTAGTCTTAAAAATTTAAAGAGATTCAAAATATGCAAAGAATGTTATCCTACGTTAAATTTAAATTAAATGGAATTAAATTTAAGTTGATAACACAAATATCTCTGGAAAATTCCCAAATATTTGAAAACTAAATAATACACTTATAAATAAACCATGAGTAGATAAAAAATCAAAAGCTGAATTAGAAAGTATGTTGAACTGAATGAAAATGAAAACACAACATATGTGAAATGCCATGAAAGCAGTACTTGGGGGAATTTACCGCAGTTTAATTATATATAAGAAAAAAAGAAAGGTCACATATCAATGACCTCAACAACCACTTTAGGAAACTAGAAAACGAAGAGCAAATAAAACTTAAAATAAGCAGAAGAATAGAAATAATAAAGACTAAAGCAAAAATCAATGAAATAGTAAACAGAAAAACAATAGAGAAATAAATGATCCCAAACTCTGGGTCTTTGAAAAGTTTAATAAAATGGATAAAACACTCACCAGACTTGTTAGGAAAAAAAGAGAGGACATGAATAGCAATACCAGAAATGGGAGACTTGTCATTACTCCAGAATCCACAAAGATTAAAGAGATAAAGGAAATGTTATGAATAACTTTATGTCAATAAATTTGACATCTTAGATGAAACAGACAAATTCCTTGAAAAACAAAAATTAACAAAACTCAATGAAGATATAGGTAAACTGACTAGACTTACATCAATTAAATAAATGTAAAATTAAACTACATTGAAATATCACTATAAATCTATTAGGAAGGCTGGTATATTAATTGTTTATGAGGATGTGGCGCAACAGGAAATTTCATACACTGATGTTAGGAACATAAAATGGTACACCCACTTTGAAAACAATATGGCAATTTCTTTAAAAGGTAAAAAAATACACCTAACTTATGATTCAGCCACTCCACTTCCAAGTATTTATCCTAGAAGAGAAATGAAAACATCATATGGCCATTCAAAGACTTTTACAGGAGTGTTCATGGAAGCTTTACTTTTGATAGCCAAAAACTGGAAACAATCCAAATGTCTGTCAACATTTGAATAAGCAAAGGATAACAAATTGTAGTATAGTCATACAAGAGAATGCTACTCAGCAATATAATGAATGAACTATTCATACACACTAAAACGTGGATGATGCATCTTAAAATAATTACACTGAGTAAAAAAACCAGACAAAACATTATTAATTTCTAGGAAATGGAAGTGAATTATAGTGATAGAAAGCAGATCCGTTGTTGCCTGGGAAGGGAGTGAAGAGGAGGATAAGGGAGAAATTACCAAGGGCCAGAAGGAAACATTTAGAAGTTAGGGATGAAATCATCACCTTGACTGTGAGTTTCATGGGTATAATATCTATGTCAAAACTTATCACTTTGTACACTTTAAATATGTGCAATTTATTTTATGTAAATTATATCTTAATAAAAGTTCTGTATGTATATATTATGTACATATATGACTCATGGAGCTGTGACTCAGTTATCACATATGTGTGACATATATACACATATGTCACATATATACATATGTCATATATGCATACACATACATATGTGGTATATGTGCACAATTTACTACTACGATATATGTGCCAGATATATATAACGACAACTGTGCCACAGCTCTAAAAGTATCATGATAGAAGGATCATCATATTTAGGGATATAATATCAGAAGATCCTCCTTACCATCATCTTTGGAGGTCTTTCTGCAAAAAATATTTTCTCTCTCTCTCTTAAAAGATTTGTTTTTCCTCCTGGAGGCTGTGGCATCCATAAATAGCTGAAGCCAGGCTTCAAGCTAGTGGGTATTGAGAATAACTCAATATATGATAAGAAAGTAGGCATTGTCCCCTCTTCATAGAAGTTGGAAATACCTGAATCAAATATCAGAATCATATACATTTTCAATTGTGGTGAACCTGAATCATTTATTTTAACTACAGAAATCCAAATGTGGAATTATAACACCACAATTCTAAGTCAAGAGTCCTATTTTAAGTTTTAGTCATTATAGAATAATATGAATACATCACACCTGTAGAACCAGAGCCTCAGAGCACATCAAAAAAATAAACCTTTATGATGATGGGCTTATAGTGAAAATCAGTGGCAAGGAACAGTATATCTAATTTGTCTGGCCAAACATTAATCATGGGCTCAGAAATACTTGATTTTCAGACATTTAGAAGCTATATTGCTAGTCAACATGAGAGAAGGATTTTAAAGCATATTCTGTTATAAATGTTGCTTATAATTTGTACTGCAAGTGTAATTTTTAAAATAAATCAACACTTTAATGTGGTCCTGGGCCACCAGATACATGTTGGCTCATTCACCTATGCCACTGTTGGTTGGTAACCTGGTCCCCCTGTAGACAGGGAGTAAGGAGAGACCAAAAAAGGAGGCAGGACACTCCAGATTGGTAGGTGGCAGGTTTAATAAGTAAGAGACTTACAGTACTTACAAGGCCTGTCTTGGGCAGCCACAAGGCAAGTAGATCTCTGCACTGGCCCATCAGAATCTTAAAGTTTATAGAGAAGCCTCAACTGGGTTCAGTCATATATACCATGCAGCTGGTCTCAGTGACACCTTATTCTATCAAGGCTACATCCTTGGAATAGTTCCCACTATGGGAAAAGCATATATTCCAAGGACAGGGAGGGGGTGAGGATCCTCTAATTGCCCAGTTCCAGCTCATGGGTCAACTGGAGGTCACATCCTTTCAGTGACCTCCTCCAATAGCCACATGTTACTAGTGTCTTGGGATTCTGAAGAACATGAGTGAGCACAGCTTGGAACAGGCAGACTGTATGGCCCCTTTATTGCCCTCTTAATGTCACTGGAGAGATTTAGGCCCAGAGAGGGCAAAGGTAGTTCTCAAGTTCATACAGCAAATAGTAATATATCTAGGAATAGAACTCAGATCACCTGCCTTTCCCACTGTTACCTCCTGGGATGGGTAAATTCAGGAGTTGGGGCAGTCATCCTGGGGAAATCAAGAAACAACCCAGGGGTTCAGGATTCAGGTCTGGTTATCCCATCGTGAAACTAATATCTTTTGAAACAGTGGTGAGAAGTAAGATTTGAAAAAAATCTTTATACAGAGAACATGAGAGAAGCAATTCTCAGGAGTACAGCTTCTTCTTTAGTATTCATTATGTAAAAGTTTGATAAATAATCAACCATTTTTAAAACTTTATTTCTCTTATTTGGGAATTTTAATAGGTCACACTTTCAATTTGGTTGTATGCTTAGCATTAAATATTTACCTCCAACAAAAATTTAAGTAGTGAAGTAAGATAACTTTTATTAATATTAATCAACACATACACATTCATATCTTAACCTATTCAATTTAGTTAAAGTTTGCTTTTGAGCACATTGAGATTTAGTATAACTCTGAGTTTTCATTTCTTTGGACATTTGGACTGGCAAACTCCATTTCTCTCTAAGATACTGCATTTAATTTTTCTTGGTGATAGTAATGATATAGGGAATTATCTGTTGATATACAGAATGATCAAACCTGTCCCTTCTAAAAGACTTAAGACTCATAAACAAACAATTCAAGAAAAGGAGATAGGCCATGGTATGTGTTTATGAATGTATAATACAATACGGAAAAGAAGACATACTATTAAAAGACATATATAAAAATGTTGTTACCTTAAAAATTGTTACTTTTCTAAGTGTTTTTAAATACTCAGTCCATTAGGGGCTTGTGTCTAAAGCACAATTCAGGTTTACTTTTTACTTTCTTTTTTGATGTTTGTCTCATATTATTTCTCTAATTGCTTTACACTTTCAAAATATTTTTATGCTAATGTGTCTTAGCAATATTCCTTCTTAGAATCAGACTGGACCAGGAATATTGTGTAATACTACTAAGGCAGTTTTGGTAAGGCCAAGGCAACTCTTCAAAGGTCTTTTTTCACTGTCAATTTATATTTAATTTATATCTCTCCACCAACCAATATTGAGGTTCATCCTTAGAGTGATAACTATATCTTCTAGTAGCTCAGTGAAAAATGCATTTTAAGTACTCTCAAAAGTACAGTGAAAATAAGTAATCAATGCACAATTGTAGCATTATTCAAATAGTTGTAAACACCTATTCAAGTTTATTCAAACTATAGATTGTCCCTGGAAGTAGACATGGTAACACTCTACAATTTGGGGTAAATGCCAAATGTAGTTTCAGCACACCATTTGTAATAATTTCAGAAACTGAGATTTGTAAGTTTGCCACTGAAAACAATTTTTCAGTCCTTTTCTAGGCCATATCTGATATTGACATAAGTTCTTCCAAACTGAACAGGTTTGCACCTGATTTAAAAGTTGGGTTTTATTAATATGTAGTGAACTGTGTTAAGAAGCAACATATTTTCCATTGAATTAGACTTTTTTGTTGTTTCTAAGGCAATTAAAGAGAAAATGAAGAAAAGGATAAACCTGAGTAACTGTCTAAAAGCTGTCATTAATGTCCAGTGACTCACTGCTGCTTTAACTATGGCTTTCCTTCAGGACTGATTTATTCACAGATAATTCATACTAAACTCATTATGGAAATCACAAGACTTTGGGAGAGGTTCTGGAGTGAATAGTGAGCTCCAAAGATCCATGTCCACCAGAAACCTGTAAATATGACTTTATTTGGCAACAGGGGCTTTGCAGATAGTATAATCAAGTTAAAATGAGATCATACTGGATTAGGATAGGTCCTAACCCATTGATTTATGTTCTAATAAGAAGAGGGAAATTTGGGTACAGAGACAGACAGAGGAAGAACACTATATGAAGATGGAGCCACAGAGTGGAATAATGCATCTACAACCAAGACATACCAAGATTGCCAGCAACCACCCAAAACCGGGAGAGAGGCTTGGAACAGATTCTCCCTCAGAGCCATGAGAAGGAATCAATCACTGAAAACTTGGTTTTGAACTTCTAGCCTGGAGAACTGGAATAAGTATCTATTGTCTTAAGCCAGCTGTTTGTGATACTTCATTATGGCAGCCCTAGGAAATTAATATAGGATAGATACATAGTTTTGATACACAGAATTGCAGGGACCTTCACTTTTAATTTCAGATTCACTTTTCTCTATTTACTTCTCAGAGGAAAAGACCTATTTACTTTTCTAATTCCCCTTTCTCTCTCTCTCTCTCTCTCTCTCTCTCTCTCTCTCTTTACTTATAAAAAAGCAAAAAACACAGAGAGTATATAATAATGTGATGGTATTGACCTATATAAAAATCTTACCATGGTATTTTATCAAATCAAAAGTTTTCTTTACAGTTCTTCATCATCTCCTCCAAAGAGAGTTTTCTAATGTTATTTGATAGATTTAAATTGACTAGATTAAATTTTCCTGCACTTTGTGAAAAGACTTAGAGTTTTGAAATTTTGTTTCGAACTTAAAATTATTTTGCAAAAAATAAAATACAAAACATGCCTTATTTCATTGTTTACATCATAGAAATACAGCAAAAGTACTCTTAGCCAGAAACCATCTAGCTCACTCTTTTATAAAATATTCAAGATGTTAGAAATTTAGCAAAAAGAAACAAAAACAAAAATACACTTAGATTATCTCTTTGAGAAAATAAATATTTAGCGCAATCATAAAATATATTATGATATTTGTGATATTATTTAATCCACTAAATTTGGTAAACACAGGGAAAGCCATATTTGTAGGAAGGTAGGTGACATCAAAAACTACAACCATTCTCAGTGATGTCAATGTTCACACAACAGAAAAATGAGACATAGTTCTTATCTTTCATTCACATGGGTTATTCTTTATAGGTTTATATGTCTTAAATTCACAACCCATGAATTTAACTACATTAACATTTTTTCCTTTTGTTTTAAAATTTGTATCAGGAAGGATTTACAGTCACCTATGAGTAACTTAACCCCAGCATGTGCTCTGTAGCTGTCAAAGGACTAAGAAAAAAACTCTGTCAGATTTAAAGTCTAACAAAATAATCAGAAAAAGTAAGTTTCTTTCTATAGTTATTCCACAAAAATATTACCCTTAACTTCTAGAGAAACATAGTAGAAAAGTACTTTTAAAAAGCACATAGAGGGTGTGGAGTCAAAATGGCAGTGTGGGAAGACATCGAGTTAGCATCTCCCCACAACTAGAGTGCCTGCTGTCTGCTGGTGGGGGACCCTGATGCCCAAGGTGATGGGAGGAACCCCAAAGTGAACCAGTAGTACATAGGGGGACTGATGGGGGAGGGAAAGTGGAGGCCAGACAGGATGGGAAGAGTGGGAGAGAAATGGAGGGCGATCGCTGGCCCACTCAGGCTGGGGAGGCTGCTGAGTTCCCAGGCAGGTGCCCTCCAAGGCCCCCCTCTCCCCCACAGCTGCATTGGTCCTGGGGGCATAGAAGGGAGGCTGGGAAGATCAGGAGAGGGGCCAGGAGGGGCCTCCAGGACTGGAGGAGCAGGAGAGGAGAGGAGGGCATTTGCCCCACCCACTCGAGCCTAGGAAGCCTGCTGGGCTCCCAGGTGAGGTTCCTTGCCCTCTGAGACCAGGGGTGGAGGGCATGCCTGAGCCCCTTCTGTTCCCTGATCCTCAGCCCCACCCCCCACAGCCCCCAGGGCGTTTTCCATCCCTTGAAGTCCTGAGCATAGGCCCCACCCACTGCCCAAACCTCACCCTTGCTTAGGCCCTGTCCACCACAGCTAAGGCCTTTTCACCTTTTTTTTTCTTTATTTCTTTCTTTTTTTTTTTCTTTTCCCTCCTCCTCTTTTCTACTACTGTGGTACTGATGTACCTTCCAGTTGTTGATTCATCTGTATTTTTATTTTTATATTCTTTCTTACATATCTGTTAGTTTCCTAGTCTAATTTTATTTTTTACTTTGTTATTGTTCTCTTTTTTTCTTTTTTTTTTTTTGCCACTCCACATGGCTTATGGGATTTTGGCTCACAAGCCAGGGGTTAGGCCAAAACTCCTGTGGTGGGATCTCCGAGTCTGAACCACTGGACTAACAGAGAGCCTCAGACCCCAGGAAATATTCATTGGAGTGAGGTCTCATGGAGGTCCTCATCTCAGCACCAAGACCCAGCTCTACCCAACAGCCTACAACTCCAGTGTTGGACGCCTCAGGCCAAACAACCAGTAAGACAGGTACACAACCCCATTCATCAAAAAAAACAAAAAAAAGAAAAAAGAAAACAATGAGACAGCAAAAAAATATGTCACAGATGAAGGAGCAAGGTAAAAACCTACACAACCAAATAAATGAAGAGGAAATAGGCCATTTACCTGAAAAAGAATTCAGAGTAATGATAGTAAAGATGATCCAGAATCTCAGAAATAGAATGGAGGCATGGACTGAGAAAATACAATAACTGTTTAACAAACATCTAGAAGAACTAAAGAACAAACAAACAGAGATGAAAAACACAATAACTGAAATGAAAAATACACTAGAAGGAATCAATAACAGAATAACTGAGGCAGAAGAACGAATAAGTGAGCTGGAGGAAAAAATGGTGGAAATAACTGCCAAGGAGCAGAATAAAGAAAAAGGAATGAAAAGAATTGAAGACAATCTCAGAGACCCCTGGGACAACACTAAATGCACCAACATTCGAATTATAGGGGTCCCACAAGGAGAAGAGAAAAAGAAGGTGTCTGAGAAGATGTTTGAAGAGATTATAGTGGAAAACTTCCCTAACATGGGAAAGGAAATAATAGTCATCAAGTCCAGGAAGCGCAGAGAGTCCCATACAGGATAAACTCTAGGAGAAATACCCAAGACACATATTAATCAAACTAACAAAAATTAAACTCAAAGAAAAAATATTAAAAGCAGCAAGGGCAAAACAAAAAATAGCATACAAAGGAATCCCCATAGGGTATCAGCTGATTTTTCAGCAGAAACTCTTCAGGCCAGAAGGGATTGGGAGTATATACTTAAAGTATTGAAAGAGAAAAACCTACAACCAAGATTACTCTACCAGCAGGATCTCATTCAGAGTCAATGGAGAAATCAAAAGCTTTCCAGACAAGAAAAAGCTAAGAGAATTCAGCACCACCAAACCAGCTTTACAACACAGGCTAAAGAAACTTCTCTAGGAGGGAAACACAAGAAAAGAAAAAGACTCACAAAAACAAACCCAAAACAATTAAGAAAATGATAATAGGAACATGTATATCGATAATAACCTTGAATGTAAATGGATTAAATGCCCCAACCAAAACACAGACTGGCTGAATGGATACAAAAACAAGACCCATATATATGCTGTCTACAAGAGACCCATTTCAGACCTAGGGACACATACAGACTGAAAGTGAAGGGATGGAAAAAGATATTCCATGCAAATGGAAATCAAAAGAAAGCTGGAGTGGCAATACTCTTATCAGATAAAACAGACTTTCAAATAAAGATTGTTACAAGAGGTAAAGAGGGACACTACATAATGATCAAAGGATCAAGCCAAGAAGAAGATATAACAATTGTAAATGTTTATGCACCCAACACAGGGACACCTCAGTACATAAGGCAAATGCTAACAACCATGAAAGAAGAAATCGACAGTAACACAATAATAGTAGGGGACTTTAACACCCCACTTACAGAAATGGACAGATCATCCAAATAGAAAATAAATAAGGAAACACAAGCTTTAAATGACACAATAGACCAGATAGATTTAATTGATATTTCTAGAACATTCCACCCACAAGAGGCAGAATACACTTTCTTCTCAAGTGCACATGGAATATTCTCCAGGATAGATCACATCTTGGGTCACAAATCAAGCCTCAGAAAATTTAAGAAAATTGGAATCATATCAAGCATCTTTTCTGACCACAATGCTATGAGATTGGAAATCAATTACAGGAAAAAAACACTAAAATACAAATATATGGAGACTAAACAGTGTGCTACTAAATAACCAAGAGATCACTGAAGAAATCAAAGAAGAAATTTAAAAATACATAGAAACAAATGACAATGAAAACACGACAACCCAAAACCTATGGGACACAGCAAAGGCAGTTCTAAGAGAGAAGTTTATAACAATTCAACCTCACCTCAAGAAACAAGAAAAATCTCAAACAATCTAACCCTACACCTAAAAAAACTAGAGAAAGGAGAACAAAGAAAACCCAAAGTCATTAGAAGGAAAGAAATCATAAAGATCAGAGCAGAAATAAATGAAATAGAAATGAAGAAAACAATAACAAAGATCAATGAAACTAAAAGCTGGTTCTTTGAGAAGATAAACAAAATTGATAAATCATTAGCCAGACTCATCAAGAAAAAAAAAGGGAGAGGATGCAAATCAAAAAATTAGAAATGAAAAAGGAGAAATCACACGTGACACTGCAGAAACACAAAGGATTATAAAAGACTACTACAAACAACTATATGCCAGTAAAATGGACAACCATGAAGAAATGCACAAATTCTTGGAAAGGTACAATTTTCCAAGACTGAACCAGGAAAAATTAGAAAATATAAACAGACCTATCACAAGTAATGAAATTGAAACTGTAATTAAAAATCTTCCAACAGACAGAAGTCTGAGACCAAATGACTTCACAGGTGAATTCTATTAATTATTTAGAGAAGAGCTAACACCGATCCTTCTTAAACTCTTCCAAAAAATTGCAGAGGAAGGAACACTCCCAAACTCGTTCTACAAGGCCACCATCACCCTGATACCAAAACCAGAAAAATATATCACAAAAAAAGAAAAATATAGACCAATATCATTGATGAACATAGATACAAAAATCCTGAGCAAAATACTAGCAAACAGAATCCAACAACACATTGAAAGGATCATAGGGCTTCCCTGGTGGTGCAGTGGTTGAGAGCCCACCTGCCGATGCAGGGGATGCGGGTTCGTGCCCCAGTCCGGGAGGATCCCACATACTGTGGAGCGGCTGGGCCCGTGAGCCATGGCCGCTGAGCCTGCGCGTCCGGAGCCTGTGCTCCACAATGGGAGAGGCCGCAACAGTGAGAGGCCCATGTACTGAAAAAAAAAAAAAAAAAAAAAAAAAAAGGATCATACACCATGATCAAATGAGATTTATCCCAGGGATGCAAGGATTCTTCAATATAGGCAAGTCAATCAATGTGATACACCACATTAACAAATTAAGAAATAAAAACATAGGATCATCTCAATAGATGAGATTCAGTAAAAGTTTTCGACAAAATTCAACACCCGTTTATGATAAAAACTCTCCAGAAAATGGGCATAGAGGGAGCCTACCTTAACATAATAAACGCTATATATGACAAAGAAACAGCAAACATCATACTCAATGGTGAAAAACTGAAAGCATTTCCTCTAAGAACAGGGTCAAGACAAGGATGTCCACTCTCACTACTCTTATTCAACATAGTTTAGGAAGTCCTAGCCGCAGCAATCAGAGTAGAAGAAGAAATAAAAGGAATACAAATTTGAAACGAAGTAAAACTGTCACTGTTTGCTGATGACATGATACTATACATAGAAAATCCTATAAAGATGCCACCAGAAAACTACTAGAACCTATCAATGAATTGGTAAGGTTTCAGGATACAAAATTAATGCACAGAAATCTCTGGCATTCCTATACACCAACAATGAAAAATCAAAAAGAGAAACTAAGGAAACACTCTCATTTACCATTGCAACAAAAAGAATAAAATACCTAGGAATAAACCTGCCTAAGGAGGCAGAAGACTTGTACTCAGAAAACTGTAAAACACTGATGAAAGAAATCAAAGATGACATAAACAGATGGAGAAATATACCATGTTCTTGAATTGGAAGAATCAATACTGTGAAAATATCTATACTACCCAAAGCAATCTACAGATTCAGTGTCATCCCTATCAAACTACCAATGACATTCTTCACAGAATTAGAACAAAAAATTTTACAATTTGTATGGAACCACAAAAGACCCCGAATAGCCAAAACAATCTTGAGAAAGAAAAATGGAGTTGGAGGAATCAGGCTCCCTGACTTCAAACTATACCACAAAGCTACAGTAATCAAGACAGTATGGTACTGGCACAAAAACAGAAATATCGATCAATGGTACATGAGAGAATGCCCAGAGATAAGCCCACACACATATGGGCACCTAATTTACAACAAAGGAGGCAAGAACCTACAATGGAGAAAAGACAGCCTCTTCAATAAGTGGTGCTTGGAAAACTGGACAACTACATGTAAAAGAATGAAATTAAAACACTACCTAACACCAAATACAAACATAAACTCCAAATGGATCAAAGATCTAAATGTATGACCAGACACTATAAAACTATTAGAGGAAAACATAGGAAAAACACTCTTTTACATAAACCACAGCAAGATCTTTTTTGACCCACCTCCTAGAGTAATGGAAATAAAAATAAACAAATGGGATTTTAAGTCAACTTAAAAGCTTTTGCGTAGTGAAGGAAACCATAAAAAAGACAAAAAGACAACCCTAGGAATGGGAGAAAATATTTGAAAATGAAACAACAAAGATATTAATATCCAAAATATACTAACAGCTCATGGAGCTCAATATAAAAAAAAAAAAAATCCAGTTAAAAAATGGGTGGAAGACCTAAATAGACATTTCACCAAGGAAGACATACAGGTGGCCAAGAGGCACATGAAAAGCTGCTCAACCTCAGTAACTGTTAGAGAAATTGAAATCAAAGCTACAATGAGGTATCACCTCATGCCAATCAGAATGGCCATTATCAAAAAATCTAGAAACAATAAATGCTGGAAAGGGTGTGGTGAAAAAGGTACCATCCTGCACTGTTGGTGGGAATGTAAACTGATACAACCACTATGGAAAACAGTATGGAGCTTACTTAAAAAACTAAAAAGAGAACTACCATATGACCCAACAATCCCACTACTGGGCATATACCCTGAGAAAAGTATAATTCAAAAAGAGACAGGTACCGCAATGTAAAATTGGAGCACTATTTACAATAGCCAGGGAATGGAACCAATCTAAATGTCCATCGACAGAAGAATGGATAAAGATGTGGCACATACATACAATGGAATATTACTCAGCCATAAAAAGAAACAAAATTGAGTTATTTGTAGTGAAGTGGATGGACCTAGAATCTGTCATACAGAGTGAAGTCAGAAAGAGAAAAACAAATACCGTATGCTAACGCATATATATGGAACCTAAAAAAAAAAAAAATGGTACTTATGAACCTAGTTCCAGGGCAGGAATAAAGATGTAGATGCAGAGAATGGACTTGAGGACATGGGGTGGGAGGGGGAAGCTGGGGCGAAGTGAGAGTAACATTGACATATATACACTACCGAATGTAAAATAGTTAGCTAGTGGGAAGCAGCAGCATAGCACAGGAAGATCAGCTCAGTGCTTTGCAATGACCTAGAGGGGTGGGATAGGGAGGATGGGAGGGAGACTAAAAAGGGAGGGGATATGGGGACATATGTATGCATATGGCTGACTCACTTTGTTGTACAACAGAAAGTAACAGTATTGTGAAGCAATTTTACTCCAATAAAGGTCTATTTTTAAAAAAAACATAAAAATCTGCAAGTATTAGATATTTTAGAAACATCTTTTACAAAGAAAATTACTTGCAATATATGTAAAACTGGAACTATTACATTTCAGTTACTTTACATGCCTGAGAAATAAAATATAATGGAAGGCAAAAATATTTATAAGAAAACATAAATTCCAGCTGCAAAATTTCCAAGGAATCAATATTTAGGATGATTTTTCTCCACTTCTATTCTGAAATGGGATAAAGGTATTAAATATTTTTGTGTTACTTGTAAATTTCATATGAAATGTAAGATCAAGTTTCAGTGATCTATAATTTCAGAGAAATAGGAATAAAATTTCCAATAATACGTTTATCTTTAAGCCTGAAAATCTTTGAAAGAAGTGATTGGTTGGTTGGTTGATTGGTTGGTTGACTGACTGTTTTTTATGAGTAATGATAGTTTTAGGACTTTTTTTAAAAACCGTTACTCCTTTTAGGAGAAGACTCACTTAGGAAAAATATCACAGGCTGGGAACAGACCATGTAGTTTAGGAGTCCTCAATGGTTCACTGATTTGCTAGAAAAACTCACAGAATTGAGACAGGTCATTATACACATAGTTATTGTTTGTTACAGTGAAAGAATTCAGATCAAAATCAGTAAAGAGAAGAGGCATATAAGGCAGTGTCTCAGAGAATTTCAGGCATGAGCTTCCCATTGTCTTTCCCAGTGGAGTCATGTGGACAGTGTTTACTTCTCACAGCAATGGTGTGTGGTAACACATATGGAGTATTGTCAGCTGGAGAAAGTCACCTGAGCGCTGGTGTCCAGGGATTTTATTGGGGGTTGTCATGTAGGCATCAATGACTGCCCATAGGCTTGTCCTAAGTCTTCAGCCCCTCCAGAGGTCAAGCTACCACTGCATTGTCCAAAGCCTCCCCAATAATTACATTGTAAAGACAGAATATCTGGCATGGCCCAAGACCCCAAGTCAGTAAAAACACTCTTATCAGGCAGGGTATTCCAATGGCTTAGAAGATACCTTTCAGCAACCAGGAGCAATGGTCAAACTTTTAATGTGCAAAGTGTGGATCACACAGACTTGCTGACTGAAAAAGAGAAACTTGAGTTAAATGACTAAAAAATACAATATTAATAAATTTTTATTGGAAGAGATCAATTTCTGATATACAGTAATTTCATAGCTCATTTTATATAAGAAATGTAAACTAGTAAATTTTAGAGTATATTATATTTGAAAACATTTTGGGGACTTAGAGAAAAATGTCAAAACATTTTATTGTCTTATTTGCATCTTAGGGAAGTTATCTGAATTATGTACTCAGATTCTCAAATCAAAACAAATTATTGAATGAATCCTTAAGTAAATTCTAAGGTAAATTCTTGCAAAAACTATACTGACCTACTTCACCAGGTTTTATAAATAAATTAGTAAATGGTTAAATATTAATACTAATATAAATTACTTTAGAATGACACACATTAATAAAAAGACACGAATAAGATAAAGATAGAATAAAACAGAACAAATCATTTCTGCAAACAGAATAAGCAGAAGACAGGCTAAGAAGAAACACATTATATTCTTTCCATAAATACAGGTATCCCCTGCTTTTTGAAAGTTCACTTTATACCACTTTGCTTTTATGAAAGACCTACATCAGTGCCTGTTTTTACTAACCAAAAGAAATTCGAGTAGGATTTTCATTTTTCAGAAAAAAGGCAAAATGTGAAAATAACATTCAGTGTTTGTTTTGCAGGGAGCCTGATAGAGGCAGTGTGCACCCAGCAGCAAGAGTGGCACTGCCAGCTCCTTCTCTGGGAACTACACTCAGCATCTCAGCCTCAAGCCACCATAGCTTTAAACTGTATCTGTGAGCATCTGTGCTTTATCTTGCATCCGTTAGCAAGATGTCTCCTAAGGTAATTGCTTCTTTGCTTTAAATCATTTTGGCTTACAGAAGTTTTCAAAGAAACGTTCTACTTTCAGATAGCTAGAGAAACTTCTAGTTTTGGATACATCATTGTATGTATACTAAATCTCAAATCAAAATGATCTCATCAGAAGATTTCTTTTAAAAGGACCTTAAGATACTGTAAGAGCAATAAAGGTCATCATCCTGTGGTTTTTGCATTAATAACGTCCCCAATTTACACTTCTTAAAACTGTTTTTTATTTCTTAGAACAGCCTTGAAAGTTGTAGTTCTGAAAGGGAAATCAATGATATTTCCATGAACTCACTTCTTTGTGATAAAAATGAATTTGAGGGCAGATTAAAAAAAAAAAAACAGAAATTCTCCTCTCCTTTCAACAAAGGGTATATTTATTAATTTCTTCCATAGTCTCTTCTCAGTGTTACAATTCCTTAGATCTGTGAACTTTTTACTGCATTTACTCAACTCTAATCAAAAAATTAAAACGTTGGCTGTTTGTTATAAAATATTTGGAATGCATCTCTAAGCAAAAATCTCTATCCTGAAAAGATTATTTAGCCCAGAAGTTTCCCCAGCCACTGATAAGTTATTTCTTAAGAAAAAATAATAATAAACTAGGTTTAAGACTGTTTCTGATAGTTATTTGTTAACACGGGTATAGAACAATCAATCTTTTTCTAGGATGACAAATAACCATCAGAACACATCTTAAATCTTAACTCCATCTAACAAATCATCAGCAGGCATACTCCAGTAAACCTGAATCTGAAAGCAGTCAATTAACAACATTCTCTTCGGAGTTTCCATACTTCTAAAGCTTACCAATTCCTGAATACCATGCTTCCCTCAAAACCGTATGTAAGATCAATTCCTTGCTCTGCTTGAGAAGACTGTGCCAGCCTCCCGTATCAACCCTTACTTAATACGAAATAAATTCATCTTCATGTTTTTGTATTGGTCATTGAATGGTGGTCTCATCATCTGATACTCATATTTTGACAGCAATACTAGCCTTGACCCTGGTCTCGTTTCTCACAATTCTCTTAAATGTGATCTTTATTTCTACAGTATTACCTTATTATCCCTTGTCTATATATTTTCCTTCTGTTTCTTGAAGAATTTATAATGACCATCTTTTATTCAAGTAATCAGTAAAACTTCCCTTTATAGTTTGGCCAGTCATATTTCCATATAGTCTAATTTCCATACACACAACTTGCCAGGTTATTCAACCAATTTGAATAAGAGCTTCCAATTAAAACTAAAAATATTTTGCTTTTACAGAATTTCTTTATTACCATTCAAAGTTGATTTGCAGTTGCACCACCACTACCAAGCAGAAAAGAACAATCACATCCCAGAATAGTATTTCTGACTAAATTTTTATTGAACATGTATTCAACCGAATTGAATATAGTAATTCAATTGAACTTAGTAAAATATATTTAAAATATTTTATGTCTGCCAAAATTTTCAAGAATTGATCTTGGAAATGAGGAGGGAAAAACCACATTTGATAATCAACCTATTGCTGCTTAACTTCATACTCTTTGAAATGACTTTTTAAACTATTTCTCCAAAATAAGTCTTGAAAAGTATGAAGATGTTCTCTTTGGTACAGTTAATATTGAACTGTTAAAGAAATAGAATGGCAAATGAAAAGATCAATTTATTCATCTATATATCAGAAAAAATAAAATCAATTATTTTCCTCAGTACTGCCATTAGAATTAAGCAAGATTCTTTGCTTGGGTCCTTTGGCTTTTAAGAGTCCCACATATCATACACATCATTTATTAAAGAAAACATGGATTCTGCCTCACAGAATTTAACACTCACTGCTGATAAGACCTGTAACACTAAACACCAGTTCTCACAACTAACAACTCTTTGGGCCCCAGGAAATGGCTTCTAACCATCTTTTGCCCCATGTTCTCCAAAAAGAAATGTGATTACATTTAAATGCTAGGAAGGTTTGTGGATTGTGTGTCTGACTGCTTCACCAGACAGGGAAATAGTGAGAAGAGGATGTGAGTGGCAGAAGTACCTAGGTAGGAAAAAAAAGACAATATAAATACTAGTCAACTCCTTCCTGTCAACCTGAATGGAAAAATTCTTACACAGCAAAGAATCTCCCACTGATACATAAAACCTCAACAGTTTCAGAAGGTAGCTGAGAAAAACTTACTATATTAAACAATTTTTATTACTCATAAATTTGTATGTATGAGGGTATACACTTAACATGATTTTGATACTTCACTTTAGTATCAGGTGTGAATTGAATGCTACAGTTGCAAAATGTTGTATTTTATAAAAACCACTAAATTAAGAATTTCAGTCTTATTAAAATAATTTTGAGCTAACTTTTTAGTTATTTATAAATGATATTTCACATTTTAATTTCAAGAAAAAAGTTTTTGAAAACAAGTGTGAAAATAATTTTATTTTTTATTGTTACTTTAATAGATTTTGATTAAAATATACTTAATTTCTTACACTTTGAAGACAATTACATTTTATTAGATGATTAAACATGAGTTCAAGTTGGAGTCCTGATAAGATACACAAAAGTGGAGCTCAAAAAGAAAGCTGAATAAAAACGTGAAAAACCTTCATAACGGTAGTTTGTTTATATTTTTTAAAAGCTAAAAAAATATAAACAGACTACCTTTTATTTAAGTATAAGAAAACTAAATTGAGCATACAGGACCCTACAAATGATTAATTTAATGAAGATGTAATTTCTTATGAAAATAAGAAAATTATCTCATCAAATTCAAAACTTGAACGGGTCAGATGAAAACCATGTAATTTTGTTTAATCATTCTTGATTAAAATAATGTGAAGCATATCACTTGCATACAAAAAAAGAACATGTGCAATTCTTAGAAATAAAAGAAGGCTGAATAAATAAATACCAACTCATAGTATGCAACAACTGCAAGAAAATGCCAATAAAGAATACTGGCTTGAAGTTATTTAAAGAATAAAATTACTTATGCATCAGTTATCAAGTGTGACAGTGATCTTATATACAATATTTATAGAAAACAGTAGAAAATACCTAGGTATAGTAGAAATGATTTCAAAATGTGATGCTAGAGGGACTAAACATGCACATATGATATAAATAATGAAATAATCATTATCTAGAATGAAAATTTCTAAATGAGATTAACTCATTGTGTGTTTTTTTTAACATCTTTATTGGAGTATAATTGTTTTACAATAGTGTTAGTTTCTGCTGTATAACAAAGTGAATCAGTTATACATATACATATATCCCCATATCTCTTTCCTCTTGCATCTCCCTCCCTCCCACCCTCCCTATCCCACCCCTCTAGGTGGTCACAAAGCACCAAGCTGATGACTCATTGTGTTTTAAATAGAAAAAAGAAACCAAAATAAAATCGAAATAATTAGAGATTAGTTGATTCAACTAGAGTACTTGGAACAAGAATCATGTGGAACAAGAAACATTTGTACACATTGTTGAACTGCTCAGAGAAGAAAACAGGAGATCAAAATTAATAAATGTTTTAAATATTTTACACTAATTTTAAAAGCACAAGTTTTGATTGAAGTGGTGAACTGAAGAAATGAAATTTAATATTAGACCTTAATTTAAAAGTGAAAGTAGCTGTCCAATATGGCAGCATAAGAAGACCGTAAACTTACCTCCTCCCACAGATACACGAAGCTATACCTACATATCCAGCAATTCCTTCTGAAGAAGAACTGAGGGCTGATTGAACAGCTTTTGCACAACAAACAACAGAAGGACCACAGAGGGATGGGTAGGAAAGAGGGAGACACAGTATCCATGAGGGACGGGTAGGAAAGAGGGAGACACAGTATCCATGAGAACTCCACCCCTGACCTGGTGACCTGCAGTAAGGAAGGATAACACTGAGAGGCCCATGTACAGACTTGCCCACCCTGGGGCACAGTGAAAAAAACAGCAGTTTAACAAGCACCTAGACTATACATGAAGAAAATACATTTATTAATCCTAGAGCATCTGTCAAATGAGTGGAGAACTGTTGGAACTCTCTCTGGGATTACGGGAATTGGAGAGTGCCATTTTTTTCTTCCCTCTCTATCTTATTACCATGGTAGGAAAATAGTCTAGGTGCTCTAGCCAGTCTGCTAAGGCTGTCCCAGTGCACCCCAGGCTACCGGCTACAGTCGTACTTCTAAGGCAGCCCTGGTGTAACTGCCCAAGCTCCAGCCATCCCACCAAGATGACCCAGGTGAAAAGTACCATGGGACCCCCCAGCCCACATCTACCCTGGCTCCAGCCATCCTGCCAAGGCTGCCCAGCATGGCATGACCTGGGACCCACCAGCCCATGCCCACTCCAGCTCCAGCTATTCCATCAAGGTGGCCTGGGTGCAAAGCACCCTGGGACAACACTCCCTAGACCTACACATGCTCCAACTCCAGCCAACCTGCCAAAGCTGCCTGGCACATGCAGCCTACATGGAAAATGCTGCTTCACAAAACACACGTTTAAGCCTGGGAGAGAAAAAAACACACACTTGAAAACAAAGAAACTCAGAAGGTTAAACAAAATGAGGTGACAGAGTAATATGTTCCAAGCAAAAGAATAAGATAGAACCCCAGTAGAAAACCTTAATGAAATGGAGATAAGTTACTTACTTGATAAGGAGTTCAAAGTAGTGCTCATAAAGATGCTCGCAGACTCAAGAATGGAGGAACAGAGTGAGAACTTCAATAAAGAGTTAGAAAATATAAGACAAAAAAAATCCAAACTGAAGAATACAATAATTAAAATGAAAAAGGCACTGGAAGGAATCAATAGCAGAATAGATGATACAGAAGAATGGATCAGTGACCTGGAAGACAGATAAGTGGCAATCACCCAATCAGAACAGCAAAAAGAACAGCAAAAAGAAAAAAAAAATGTTTTTAATGAGGATAGTTTAAGGGACTTCTGGGACAACATCAAGTGTACTAATATGTACAT
Source organism: Mesoplodon mirus (assembly GCF_964341445.2). Classification (NCBI taxonomy): domain Eukaryota; kingdom Metazoa; phylum Chordata; class Mammalia; order Artiodactyla; family Ziphiidae; genus Mesoplodon; species Mesoplodon mirus. Next base: position 106,894,870 of record NC_138982.1, on the reverse strand, counting down.
TATAGAGGTCCCAGAAGAAGAAGGGAGAGAGAAAGGGGCAGAAAACTTATTTCAGGAAATAATAGCTGAAAAGTTCCCAAACCTGGGGAAGGAAATAGATATCCACATCCAGGAAGCACAGATAGTCCCAAAAAAATGAACCTAAAGAGATCCACACCAAGGAATAATTAAAATGTCAAAACATAAAGAGAGAACTTGAAAGGCAGCAAGAGAAAAAAAGTAGTCACATAAAGGGAACTCCCATAAAACTATCAGCTGATTTTTCAGCAAAAACTTTGGAGGCTAGAAGGGAGTGGCATGATATATTTAAAGTACTTTATTTAAAGTACTGAAAGAAAAAAATTACAACCAAGAATACTCTACTCAGCAAGATTACCATTCAGAATTAAAGGAGAGATAAAAAGTTTCCCAGCGCAAAAACTAAAGGAGTTCATCATCTAAACTGGCCTTAAAAGAAACGGTAAGGGATCTTCCATAATTAGAAAAGAAAAGGCCATAGAAATAGAAATAAGAAAATATATGAAAGAAAAAAATTCAATGATAAGGGCAAATATATAGTAAAGGCGGTGGATCAGCCATTTAATAACCTAGTATGAAGGCTGAAAGACAAAAGTAGTAAAAATCAACTATAACTACAGTAAGTAGTTAAGAGATACACAAAATAAAAAAGTGCAAAGTGTTATGTGAAAACATAAAATGTAAAATGTGCAGTGTGGACAATATAGTCCATAATAATGTAATATCCTTGTATGGTGACAAATAGTAACTAGACTTATCGTGGTGATCATTTTGAAATGTATAGAAATGTCAAATCACTATGTGTGCACCAGTAACTAATATAGTGTTAGAGGTCAATTAAACTTCAAAAACAAACAAACTCATAGAGAAAGAGGTTACATTTGTGGTTACCAGAGGCACAGGGTCAGGGAAGAGGGAATGGGGGAGGGCAGTCAAAAGGTACAAACTTCCAGTTATAAGCTAAATAAGTACTAGGGATGTAATGTACAACATGATAAATATAATTAACACTGCTGTATGTTATATATGAAAACTTTTAAGAGAGTAAATCCTAAGAGTCCTCATCAACAAGGAAAAACTTTTTTCTTCTTTTATTTTGTATCTATATGAGATGATGGATGTTCACTAAACATACATGGTTATCATTTCATGATGTATTATGCTGTACACCTTATACAGTGCTGTATGTCAATTATACCTCAATAAAACCCAAAGGAAAATGTTAATGAAATTATTCAAAAATTGTTTTTAAATGTGGCATGGGGAGTAGAAAGGTAGTGGTTTTAGAAAGCATTTGAATTTAAGCAAATATCAGTTTAAAATAAACTGCTCTATATATCGGTCATTATTCATGACTTCATGATAACCACAAACCAAGAACTTACAATAAATACACAAAAAATAAAGAGAAAAGAACCCAAACATAACACTAAAGAAAATCATCAATCCACAAGGGAAGAGACCAAGAGAAGAAGAAACAAAGAACTACAAAAACAACCAGAAAATAAGTAGCAAAATGGTAATTAGTACATACCTAGCAATAATGACTTTAAATGTCAGCAGACTAAATACTCCAATCAAAAGACACAGTGTGAAAAAAAAAGAAAAAGAGGGTGACTAGATGGATAAAAAAACAAAACCCATCTTTAGATGCTGCCTATGAGAGACTCTTCAGATGTAAAGAAACACACAGACTAAAAGTGAAGGGATAAAAAAAGATATTCTATTCAAAAGAAGCCAAAAAAAAAAAGTAGGATAGCAACACTCATATCAGACAAAATAGACTTTTAAACAGAGACTATGACAAAAGACAAAGAAGAGATTTACATAATGATAAATGTGTCAATCCAAAAAGTGTATATAACATTCATAAATCTTTTTGCACACAATGTAAGAACACCTAAATATATAAAGCAAATATTAACAGGCATAAAAGGAGAAATTAACAGTAAAGCAATAATAGTAAGGGACTTCAGTATCCCACTTGCTTCAATAGACAGATCATCCAGACAGAAAATCAATAAGGAAACACTGGCCCACTGGCCTTAAATGACCCATTAGAGAAGATAAACTTAATAGATATATACAGACATTCCATCAAAAAGCAACAGAATACACATTCTTTTAAAGTACACATGGAACATTCTTAGAGAGAGAATACATGCTAGGCAACAAAACAAGTCAATAAATTAAAAGACTTAACCATATCAAGCATATTTTCCCATCATGACTCTATGAAACTAGAAATCAAATACAAGAAAATGGAAAAAATACAAAACTGGAGACTAAACAACATGCTACTAAACAACCAGTGGAACAATAAAGAAATTGAAGAGGAAATTTTAAAATACCTGAGACAAATGAAAGTGGAAACACAATGTTCCAAAATTTATGTGATGCAGCAAAAGCAGTTCTAAGAGTGAAGTTTATAGTGGTAACAGGCATACCTCAAGAAACAATAGAAATTCCAAATAAACAATCTAACTACACCCAAAAGAACTACAAAGAGAATAACAAAGCCCAAATTTAGTAGAGAGAAAGAAATAACAAAGATCAGAGTGAAATAAATGAAATAGAGACTAAAAAAAAATAGAAAAGATCAATGAAACTAAGAGCTGGTTCTTTGAAAAGATGAACAAAATAGATAAACCTTTAGCCAGACTCATCAAGAAAAGAAAGAGTTAGGGCCCAAATAAATAAAATCATAAATGAAAGACGAGAAGTTACAAGCAATACCACAGAAATACAAAGGATCCTAAGAGACTACTATAAACAATTATATGCAAACAATTAGACAACGAGGAAAAAATAGATAAATTCTTAGAAACATACAATCTTCCAAGACTGAATCAGGAATAAATAGAAAATGTGAACAGACTGATTACTAGTAATGAATCAGTAATCAAAAATCTCCGAACAAACAAAGTCCAGGTCCCAACTGTTTCTCTGGAAAATTCTACCAAATATTTAAAGAAAACTTAATACCTATCCTTCTTAAATGATTCCCCAAAACTTAAGAGGCAGGAACACTTCCAAACTCATTCTACAAAGTCAGAATTACCCTGATACAAAAACCAAACAACGACACTACCAAAAAAAAAATTAAAAGCCAATATCCCTGATGAACATAGAAGCAAAAATCCTCAGCAAAATATTAGGAAACAGAATTCAACAATACATTAAAAGGATCATACATCATGTTCAAGTGGGATTTATTCCAGGGATGCAAGGATATCTAGAAATCAATCAACATGATATATCACATTAACAAATTGAAGAATAAAAATCATATGATCATTTCAATTGATACAGAGAAATCATTTGAGAAAATTCTACATCCATTCATGATAAAAAAAAAACCTCAACAAAATGGGTATAGAGGGAACACACCCCAATATAATAAAGGCCATATATATGACAAACCAATAACTAACCTCATACTCAATGGTGAAAAACTGAAAACTTTTCCTCTAAGATCAGGAACAAAACAAGGATGCCCACTCTTACCACTTTTATTCAACATAGATTTGGAAGTTCTAGCCATAGCAGTCAGACAAGAAAAAGAGATAAAAGCCATCCAAGTTGGAAAAAAAAGGAAATAAACTGTCACTATTTGCAGATGACATGATACTATGCATAGAAAACCCTAAATACCCCACCAAAATACTATTAGAACTAATAAATGAATTCAACAAAGTTGCAGGATACAAGATTAGCATACAGTAATCTATTGCTTTTCTATACATTAAAAACAAGCTATCAGAAAGAGAAATTAGGAAAAATTCCATTTACAATTGCATCAAAAAGAATAAAATACCTAGAAATAAATTCAACCAATGAGGTGAAAGACCTGTGTTCTGAAAACTATAAGACATTGATGAAAGAAATTGAAAAAGACACAAATAAATAAAGATACACTGTACTCATGGATTGGGAGAATTAATATTGTTAAAATGTCCATAGTACCTATAGCAATCTGGTGGCATTTTTCACAGAACTAGAACAAATTGTCCTAAAATTTGTATGGAACCAAAAAAGACCTTGAATAGCAAAAGCAATCCTGAGAAAGAAGAACAAAGCTGGTAGTATCATGCTTCCTGATTTCAAATTATACTACAAATCTATAGTAATCAAAACAGTATGGCACAAAAACAGACACAGATCAATGGAACAGCATAGGGAGCCCAGAAATAAACCCATGCTAATATAGTCAATTAGTCTATAACAAAGAAAGCTAGAATCTACACTAGGGAAAAGACAGCATCTTCAATTAATGTTATTGGGAAAAGTGAACAGTTACATGCAAAACAACGAAACTAGCCCACTTTCTTATACCATATACAAAAATAAACTCAAAACGGATTGAACATTTAAATATAAGACCTGAAACTGTAAAACTCCTAGAAGAAAATATAGGTAGTATTCTCTTTGACATTGGTCTTAGCTAGATTTTTTTGGATCTGTCTGCTCAGGCAAGGGCAAAAATAAACATATGGGACTAAATCAAACTAAAAAACTTTTGCACAGTGAAAAAAACCATCAACAAAATGAAAAGGCAGCCTACTGAATGGGGAAAAATATTTTCAAATCATATGTCTAATAAGGGGTTATTTTCCAAGTATATAAATGACTCATACAACTCAATATCAAAAAAGGAAACAATCTGATTTAAAAATGGGCAGAGGATCTGAATAAACATTTTTTCAAAGAAAACATATAGATGGTCAACAGGCACATGAAAAGATGCTCAACATCACTAATCATCAGAGAAATGAAAATCAAAACTGCAATGAGATATCACCTCACACCTGTCAGAATGACTGTTGTCAAAACACAATGAACAAGTTTCGTTGACAATGTGGAGAAAAGGGAACCCTCATGCACTGTTGGTAGGAATTTAAATTAGTACAACCACTATGGAAAACAGTATGGAGGCTCCTCAAAAAATTAAAATTAGAACTACCACATGACCTAGCAATTCCACTTCTGGGTATTTATCTGAAAAAAAAGAAAGCACCAATTTGAAAAGATATATGCACCTCTATGTTCATTGCAACATTATTAACAGTAGCTAAGATTTGGAAGCAGCTTAAGTGTCCATTGATAGATTAACTGATAAAAAAGAAGTGATACACACACACACACACACACACACACACATATATACACATACAATGGAATATTATGCAACCATAAAAAAGAATGCCGTGTGGTCATTTGTGAAAATTTGGGTGTACCTAGAGGGTATTATGCTAAATGAAATAAATCAGACAGAGAAAAACAAATACTGTGTGATTTTACTTACAAGTGCAGTTTAAAAACAAAACAAACATTACAAAACAGAATGAGAAAAATACTCATAGATACAGAGAATAGTCAGTTGCCAGAGCAGAGGGGGTGGAGGTATGTGTGAAATAGTGATGGTGACTAAGAGGTACATTCTCAGTTATAAAATAAATATGTCACAAGGATGTAATGTACAACATTACAGTGTATATATTACAGGGAATATAGTCAATAATATTATAATACCTTTGTATGGTAACTGATGATAACTAGATTTATTGTGGTGAACATTTTGTAATGTATAAAAATATCAAATCACTATATGGTACACCTGAAACTAATATAATATTGTAAGTCAATTATACTTCAATAGAAGATAAAGTGGACCTGCATTATCATCTACAAATGTAAACTAGTAATAAAGTAGTGCATACCTATTCAGGATAGGAAGAGAAAGGAAGTAAGTCTAGAACAGCTATGGAGTTAATAGGTTTATGGATATAAGTGTAGCACTGAAGAATAAAAGTGGGAGTTAAAGGAAAGATTAAATTCATTGAGTAGAACAGTATCGCTAGTTCATGTTCAAAATGATGAAAGAAAATTTTGAAATATTTCTTAAAAAAATTAATTTGTGGTATGCTTGAGAGAGCTATTTTTTCTCCTTAGCTTCTTCCTCAGAAGCTATTCCCGATGACTTTCTTTCTAACCATCAATTCCTTCAGCAGGTCAGATCAGCTATCTCTGGCACCTCATCTCCGAAGAGAGGCCCCAACATATTCTTGGACTCTCTAGGTACTGATACAGTTTGTACCCCACTCAAACAGATCAGCCAGACTGCCAGACTGTACCCCACTCAAAATTCCTACTTGATTCCACTGACTGACCATAATACAAATCAGCTTGTTTTGAGTTGTGTCCTCATTAAAAGTCCCATGGGAAACTTTCCAGCAGATTATAACATGTTCGCTACCTTTGGGTCTGACAACCTTAATGGCCCGTTTGAGCTACAATTTCTATGACTGATAATTTTGCCAACTGAAGTCCCCAGCAACGGGAAGTAGTCTCTCCTTGGAGGTCCCTCTTAAGGCTTTGGAATCATCGTTGCCCTGACATAGCTACTAAATATAGCATTTTTGATAAACAGCTATCAGCATACTATTGGGCTTGAAATCAAACACCTTACCCAGAAAGGCCTCATGAGTCTCTGGCATAACATCCCTAGTTTGGAGTCAACTCAGAGTTCACCAGTATAAAATAAAAATTAAAAAAATTCAGAGTCCATGACTAACATGATAAAGCTTGCTCAACAAGCCTTACTTGTGCCAAGTGGAAATGGCATATTCATCCAGCCCCAGCAGCATCTTAGCTTTACATGAGAAAGTGGCAGCTGTACCTGTGAGGGGCACTTTGTTTCCCACTCCACTGCCTAATGAGAAGCTACCTGCTCAATGAGTCCTCTTGTCACTGAGATTCCCCAAAATGTCTGGCTCCGATTTACTGACAGCTCTGTTAAACTGAAAACTGATGGTGTGCACAGGTCTTATGCAGGCTCAGCCTCAGACCAGCTGAGCCAAACTGAAAAGGGACTATGTTTATTCTACACTAGGGCAGATCTCAAACTGTTCTCCTAACTCAGATGAACGCTCCCTGTGATGAACTTTGTTTTATTTTCACTGATTTTAAGCTGTTGCAAGAGGCCTAGAGGTTTGGTCAGCCACATGGAAAACTACAGACTGTCAGGTTAAAAACATCTTTCTTTGGGGCCATGAAGTATGACAATGAGGCTTCAAATCAAACTATCTGGGCCACTTGTACAGATGGCCATGAAAAGGATTCATTCTCTGATGAGGCCAACTGGACTCATACCGCCAATTAAGCCTGTACTACCCAGATTGTCATAATCACTGCATAGATTCATCACTATATGGGATATAGCAATCCATCCACCATCATATCCTGGATACAGGGGAAAGGATTCTGTTTCTGATGAAGAGGCTAATACCACATGCCAGACTCTTGCCAAAGGTGGGCCTGTTGTCTCAACCAAATTGCTTGGGACTTGACCCCCACCCAGTGCTTAAAGATTGATTATATTAGCTCCCTGATCTCCTTACCCAGGCTAATAATGGTGCCTCAGTGTTGTCCACACATTTTCAGGTTATGGAATTGCTGTCCCACTCCAGACAGCTGATTCCAGTCATACCATTGTGACTCAAAATTTAATCTCAATTATGTGTTTGACTTTCTGGATCATTTGCAGTCTGACAATGATGCTCCTTTTATCACAAAAGTCATTAGACAGTGTCCACAATGACCTGATAGGTATTTGATGGATCTTCCACACACCTACCATCCCTAGGCATCCAGTATTTTTGAGTATTGGAAATGTCTTCTAAAAACCAGGTCAAAAAGATTTCTGAGTCTACTTCCCTCACTGCTTCCTAATCCACGCACACCTGAGTATGGCAGTTTGGTCACTAAAGGAGCATCTGATGGTCAGGATGAAAGTGGTGGGGGAATATGTAGACCTATTTTGGAAATTTGGGACTCCAACCAGACCGATCTTGATCATTATGTTTCTTTTATTTTCCCTTAACAGCAACCTCAGGCTGGATGAGTTAATGTATTCTCCAAGTAGCAACTGAACCAAAAAAGTCTTAGAGGATTCAGACTGAATTCTGGCCCAGCCACCTGGATTCTCTTATTGAATGTACATGGTTTTAGAACATAATAATAATGACTCTTTGGTTGAACACACTATACAACAAACACCTTACTGTAAACCCACATGGCCAAAATAGGGAATATACTGGGTCTCTGAAGGTTTTATAAAAATGTCTTATCCCTCTTGTATCAGGTCCCTCTGGATAATAGTAGAAGTTGGTTGAAAAAAGGTGACATTATAGCTACTGTGATAGGGCATACAGATTTTATAGTAGTGGAGAGAGTGCCACAAACCTGGCACCTTAGGAAGGAATACCTTAGACCCAGGAGGTGTGAGAGAGGGAGGGATCTTAATGATTTTTTACGTTTCAGAATTGCCCTGGAAGGCTTCTCTGTAAAAGACAATGCCCTGCCATAACTCTCCCAAATGGTTGCAAGCACCTTGAATTTAACTGACTGCTGGGTTTTCTATCCATACCAGAGATCTTTTTTTTTTTTTTACAACTCTATTGGAGTATAATTGCTTCACAATGGTGTATTAGTTTCTGCTTTATAACAAAGTGAATCAGCTATACATATACATCTGTTCCCATATCCTTTCCCTCTTGTGTCTCCCTCCCTCCCACTCTCCCTATCCCACCCCTCCAGGATACCAGAGATCTTTGATGATACTTTGATCACCATTCCACTTAACCATCCAAGAAGTCAATTGGAAATAGCAGGGAAAGGCCCCATATCTGACATCTCCCTCATAAAACACTTAATACTTCTGGATGTCTTTCCCACCCTTATTCTTATAGCTGTTGCTCTACTGCTCTACAGGACAGACAAATATCCCCCAGTTGGTGACATGCAAGAACCAAACAGATCAGCCAGACTGCCTCTAGGAAGTCTCTCCAAAAATAAGAATTAGACTCAACTTATTCAGAATGAACTGGGAACTACACCAGATGGCTGGGAGATGCTCTGAGAGATACTGTCAACTTGTGTCCCCTGGCCGATGTTGGTCTTACTTGGGAGAATTCTTATAATTATGAACACTACCAAATGCAAAATGGATGGCTAGTTGGAAGCTGCTGCATAGCACAGGGAGATCAGCTTAATGTTTTTTGACGACCTAGAGGGGTGGGATAGGGAGGGTGGGAGGGAGGCTCAAGAGGGATGAGATATGGGGATATATGTACAGGCATAGCTGATTCACTTTGTTATACAGCAGAAACTAACATAACATTGTAGAGCAATTATACTCCAATAAAGATATTAAAAAATAATTTAAAAAAATAAATGACACTTTCTTTCCAAGTTTACTTTACCCCATCCTCCCATGGTATTTCTTATGCAGAAGCCACCATTAACTTTCTTCTCTCCTTCAAGTGTCTAAGAGAACTCAACCTGTAATTGATGTAGCCTTCAGATGACTGTGAAGATCTCCCCAAAATGGCTACCCTGAATTCCTTAGGGGAGTTTCCCAGAGAGATAACTGACGCATGATTCATGAGTACTAAGTTGACAGTTTTACCTCCAATGGGAGTCATTCCTTTAGGAAAGATGGTACAGAATTGTAAGATTAAACTGCTGCATGTAGGCTTGTTCATATCCCCTCATAACCAATCATCAAGGTCTAATACAACTCACCACTGACTGTGTCCTTTCATGAGTATAGGCATGGCAATCAGATAGTCTCTCTGAAAGACATGGGTTCATATTCCAGACGTGCCACTTAAGAAAAAATGACCTTGAGAAAATCAGACCACTTCAGTCTTTTGGATTTTTTTTAACCTCTGAAAATGTGGATAATATTACCAAAATTGACAAATTACATGAATTTTTCTGGCACAGTTACTGGCTTAAATAAATGAAGGTTCCTTTCTTTTCCTTGCTTCAACCAAAATATTTTTTCACTATTTTTCTCTAGTCATTTATTATCTGAGACTTTAAGCTACTGACTTTCTTAAAGAGAAAAAAAATCTTGCCTATACAATGTGATGTGCTGAAAAATAATTGAACTTTGAAATCTACAAATCTAGATACAAATTGAGGTCCCATCACTCTTTATCAGTGTAATCTTAAGCAAGTTACTTAAACTCCTGGACTCAAAAAAATTTAGGGGTTTGAACTAAATAATCATTACTGTACTACAAAGTTCTAAGAGAATAAATGCCTTTTTGAACATGGTGTAAGGTTACTAAAGTATCTTTTTCAAAGCATTGAGATCTGTTATAAAGAACTTTACAGTGCCATATTTAAAAATGCATTACATATGTTCTTACCTTCTTTAAAAAAGTACTCAGAATACATTTAACCATTTATTGATAAATCAAGATTATTATGGTCATTAAATATAATTATGTGCTGTAAATACTGAACAGTCAAAATATTCATGCCTCATGATTTTTAGATTTAGAGCTTCAGATATGTGGGCAACACTTCCAAAATCTGAGAAACATAAACTCTTTAAAAAATAAAAATCAGAAAATAGTTGGTCAAATTTTCTTTTCTTTTCAAGGGCAAATTAAATAAGACAGGGAATTTGTTTATCCTAAGTGAAAGGCTCTATCTAAATATATCTTTAATAAGACTTCCTGTATTAGTAAATTTATTTATAGAAACAATTCACATTTCACATCCTTATTAAACACTAACCTAGTATTTTTAAATATATACATGGAACAATGGGATTCTAGTTGCCAGAGCTCTAAGATATCTGGACCATGTGACATTCTGAAAAGCGTTAGGTCCCTGTCAGTGAAGTGAAGGTGCTCTAAGTACTATTCCAGCTCACTGCCAGCTTAGGCCCCATGCACAGATTTTCACAAATTAATTCTTTCAAGCATGAAGTGTATTCTGTTAGTTATTTTCAGATACACAGCCAAGGAATGAAATTAGTGTCTAGGGGCTGTGTTGGAGCTTTGGAAAAAAAGATGAATATTGTGTGCTACATCATTTGAGCCCATTATCTCATTGTTTACTTATTTATTATTCAGATTCATTCAGAAGCAGACAATCATGTTTCTTAAAGCATCTAATTGCCATGAGTGTGACATTTGAGAGACTATTCAGGATGGCAAAACCTTTTGCAGATCACAGTGATCTGAAGTCTGCTTTAACTCCTATTTCAAGGGCATGTAATAGGAGACAAAATGATTTGAATGGTGCTCTCTACTTGGATATTGTCCTATTAGCACAAGGTGGGCTTGTTTTAGATAGAAAATTTGAATGTTGAAAATTAATGGGTTAAATATTATTGTTTGAAGCAAGATAGGTGCTTATTAACATTCTCTATGCAGTGTCTTTTTTAAAAATTGAAGTATGGTTGATTTACAATTTTGTGTTAGTTACAGGTGTACAACACAGCGATTCAGTTATATATACATATTCTTTTTTCAAATTCTTTGCCCTTATAGGTTATTACAAAATATTGAGTAGAGTTTCCTGTGCTATACATTAAGTCCTTGTTGGTTATCTATTTTATATACATAGTAGTGTGTATATGTTAATCCCAAACTCCTAATTTAGCCCTCTCCCCCTCTTCCCCTTTGGTAACCATCAGTTTGTTTTCTATGTCTGTGGGTCTACTTCTGTTTTGTATATAAGTTCATTTGTATCATTTTTTTAGCTTCCACATATAAGTTGTATCATATGATATTTGTCTTTGTCTGGCTTACTTCACTTAGTATGATTATCTCTAGGTCCATCCATGTTGCTGCAAATGGTGTTATTTCATCCTTTTTTATGGCTTAGTAATATTCCATTGTATATGTATACCACATCTTCTTTATCCATTCATCTGTCAATGGACATTTAGGCTGCTTCTATGTCTTGGCTATTATAAATAGTGCTGCTATGAACATTGGTGGGGTGCATGTATTTTTTCGAAGTATGGTTTTCTCTGGATATGTGCCAGGGGTGGGATTGCTGGGTCATATGGTAGTTCTATTTTTAATTTTTTAAGGAACCTCCATACTGCTCTCCATAGTAGCTACATCAATTTACATTCCCACCAACAGTGTAGGAGTTTCCTTTTTCTCCACACCCTCTCTAGCATTTATTGTTTGTAGATCTTTTGATGATGGCCATTCTGTCTGGTGTGAAGTGATACCTCATTGTAGTTTAGATTTGCATTTCTCTAATAATTAGCAATGTTGAGCATCTTTTCATGTATGCAATGTCTGTCTTTTTTACAGAGCTCAAAGCATTCTGTTGCTCACACCTCCTCAGTCAGAGTCACTGAAGGAATCATCTGTTTGAATAGATTATTTGGTCTTCTTTATGAGAGCTATAATTGTGTCTTCCCAGTTCCCCATCTGTGTGAAATAGAACTATTTCTTTGTCTCAGGGAAAGTATTGAAATTATTTTACCACTTTTTCCTTATATCTTCAAAGAATACTTTATTTAATTCCAGAAGCTAAAGGTATTTTTATTGTTTTGCTGAAAGATATCCACCTAAAGTATCAAAGCAGGCATGTAATCAAAAACATTTTAAAAAGAACTGATAAACATTTTACCTTCTTTGTTTTATATATGAATACTCACTAAAGGCCATTTGGAGAGTGATTATGTATATGACAATTGTGTTGGTAGTGGCAGTTTTATTTGTTTTGCATAGAATCTGCATTTCAGTAAGGAGCAGGACATCAATAAGAACATGAAGGAAGCACTCTAGACTTCTTAGCTTTCCAAAAGTCTTAAATACCCTAGAAAATGGATAAATTACTTTCTCTAGGAAGAATTCTGAAGTAGTATTCTCTTTATATAAATAATGGAAGGATTTCAGTGAATTGAGGAAGTTATTGATGAGGCATTTATTACATTTCTTCCTTTAAAGTCTAACCAGTACCTCACAGTCCTGGCTACTTTCTCTACTTGTAGCTCCTAAGACATTTCTGAAATCATCTCCCCTTTCATAATTTACTTTCTCTGCAGAATGACTACTTTCTACCTTCGCTATTCCTTCATAGAGCCTTGTTTGTCAAGTGCAAACATGAGAGACATTTCTAGGGAAGAATCAATAGGATCTAATGACTTATTTGATATTGAGGACAAGGGAGATGATGGCATTTTGATAAGGAGAATCTGAAGACTTTGATTACCAGCAGAAATGGAGGTAAGATATTTATTTATTCTTACAAGTGAGAATCATTAACTATACTATCCCTTTACTGAAATGTTTGCTGCCAGCTTGGGTTCTGGGACATTTACCAAGGTTTATGCTACTTTCCCCCAACAATCAAGAAACTGAGAAATCAGAACTTTCTTAACCATCCATTCCAAGTTTTCATCTATTTTAGAGTGCTTCTTGTCTCTATTTGCCAAAACAGTGTAGATTTTTTCTCTCTCTGTGCTGCCTTACCTGAAAGTAGTTCTTTTCTTCCAGATCTTGACTATACATTTGAAACTGGAAACTTGAAAACTTTTCACTGGAAAATATATTTCCCTTTGAAATGTGCTTATGCTTAAAGTGTTAGAGGAAGTGGCATTTCTTGTCCCTGACTCTAATGAGCCTTATCTACTATGATGCCAGACATTGTATTAATATCAAGGATTACAAGGCAACTGAGGAAACTTCCCCGATTCAAAAGCTTAAAATTCAAGCATGTAAAAAATAAATAAATGCCATACAATATGGCCAGTGTATTGTAAAAGGAAAGGGAGAAGAAGTCCAGGGGAATTAACACATTCCACCTAGGGAACGAGGCCTCACAAATAGCTTCATAAAGGGGATGTCTCTACTCACTTTTAAACAAGGAATAAGAGTTTGCCTTTCATGCAGAGAGAGCAGATGAGTACAGACACAGATGCAGTAAACAGACTGCTGTGTTCAGAGAATGCATAAAACCTTATGCATAAAACCACAGTGAAGACAAGCATTCCACAAAAGATAAAAACAGATAGACCAGCAGGTCAGTTTACAGAAGACCTGTGACATCTCTGGGACATAGTGAATGTCTGTCCTACACCCACCCACTCTATCTCCATTATATGGCCACTATGTGAGTAAGATCACTCCACCCCAAGTTCAGGGGTGGACCATGATTGGTTTCAACCATCAAGGTACTCCCACTCCCCTTGCCACAGTGGTTGGTTCAGTAAGAGACACTAACCAAGGCCTAAATGAATCAACGCACTGCAATTCCTTATCCAAAAGTATTTGTTCAAAGAAGACTCAATTAGCATGAAGCTACAGGCCTTTTTTAAATGGTTGTGAGAATTGATTGGAGGTGCCCTTCTGAGGAAGGAAGATCCTTATCCCATTTGCAACTGAACAAAGAGAGTGAAGCTAATGAAGTGGTAGGGCGAGTTAAAAGAAAAGCAGGAAAATATGCATAAGGCTCACCCTGTATTTTAATGGAATGATCCAGTTAATTTACTTTACCATTGGGGCTTCCCTGGTGGCACAGTGGTTGAGAGTCTGCCTGCCGATGCAGGGGACACGGGTTCATGCCCCGGTCCGGGAAGATCACACATGCCGTGGAGTGGCTGGGCCCGTGAGCCATGGCCGCTGAGCCTGCACGTCCAGAGCCTGTGCTCCACAACGGGAGAGGTCACAACAGTGAGAGGGACGCATACTGCAAAAAAAAAAAAAAAAAAAAAATTACTTTACCATTTAGACATAGTGTTAAATTTTCTTTTTTTTAAAATAGCAGCATTATTATTTTTTATTGAAGTTGATATAGTTGATGTATAATACTATATATTACAGGTATATTATATAGAGATTCACAATTTTTAAAGATTATACTCCGTTTACAGTTATTATAAAATATTGGCTATATTTCCCATGTTGTACAATAATCCTTGTAGCTTATGTTTTTAATTTTTAATTTTTTTAATTAAAATTTTTTTATGTAGCTTATTTTATACCTAATAGTTTGTACCTCTTAATCCCCTACCCCTACACTGCCCCTCCCCCCTCCCCTCTCCCCACGGGTAACTAGTAGTTTGTTCTCTATATCTGTGAGTCTGCTTCTTTTTTGTTATACTCACTAGTTTGTTGTATTTTTTAGATTCCACATATAAGTGATATAGTTTTTGTTCTTCTCTGTCTGATTTATTTCACTTAGCATAATGCCTCCCAAGTCCATCCATGTTATTGCTAATGGTAAAATTTCTTTCTTTTTAGAGCTGAGTATTATTCCATTGTATATATATACATATACCACTTCTTTATCCATTCATCTGTTGATGGACACTTAGGTTGTTCCATATCTTGGCAGTTGTAAATTATGCTGCTATGAACATTGGGTTGCATGTATCTTTTTTAATTAGTGTTTTTGGTTTTTCTCAAATATATACCCAGGAGTGGAATTGCTGAGTCATATGGTAATTCTGTTTTTTGTTTTTGAGAAACTTCCATACTGTTTTCCACAGTGGCTGCACCAATTTACATTCCCACCAACAGTGCCCAAGGGTTCCCTTTTCTCCACATCTTCGCCAACATTTGTTGTTTGTGTTCTTTTTGATGATAACAATTCTGACAGGTGTCAAGTGTTATCTCATTATGGTTTTGATTTGCATTTCCCTGATGATTAGTGATGTTGAGCATCTTTTCATAGTGTTAAATTTTCTGATACAGCATCCTAAAGGAGTCATTGAACTATTTTAGTTAGAGATATAACATTACCAGTTTTATGCTTTAGAAAGTCCATTCAAGATACAGGTGTAGGAAGAATTCAAGAAGCACATGATTGAGGTCAGGGGACTCTTTAAAATCTACTTTGGTAGCCATGTGAGAAGCTATGATGGATTCAAGAGTCAGATATCAGACATAATAAGAAGATAGAACCCATAAGACTTAGTGATTTTTGGCCTGGGGAGAGGGGTCAGGAAAGAAGGTGATTATTCACAGTGATTACTAGGTTTCTGGGTTGTGGATACACCAACTGTTATTATACAGGAAATTCTGGATGTGGAATAATTCTTCAAGAAGATCTGAACATGTTGATTGGAGCAAATGTAGGAAATATAAACGGATGTGTCAAGTAATCCTTGGATATTCTCAAATTAACTTTTTTGATAACAATATAAATTTGAGAACCACAACAGCTATAGGGGAATACATTTAGTGAGAAGAAGAAATAATAAAAGATAAAATTCAGAAAGAAGACTAATATTTAATATGTGATCCAATAAAGGAAGTACAGGAAATGCCCAGGAAAGTAATATGAGAATGGAGACAGTGGTGTATCAGAAACCAAGGAGGACAAGAATGACCTGAAGAAAACGAGGAAGATGTTGAAAATATCACAGGAAGTAAGAAAAGATATCACTCTTTCATTCACAGGCATTTATCACCACTCTGACTTTGTGCCAGGTGAGGTTGTGCAGGTTGTGACAGGCAATGCAGGAGGCAGAAAGAGTGCATATCTCATGGAGCTTGCAATCTACATGGGCCGTTTCCCACTGTAGACAAGGCAGTTTCAGTGCAGCACTCAGAATAAAACCCAAATTACAAGTGTGGAGAAACGAGTGGAATGAAAGGGAGTAAAGTCCTCAACTGTAGGCAGAAGTGTTCACTTCATGGTAGTGAAACTGGGAATAGTTGTAGAGTGGCCCATGACAAGCCATCTTTTATTTTTAAGATGCAGATGAGCATGTTTAGACTGTGAGAGAAAGAACATAGAAAGAAACATTTGAATATATAGATAAGAAAGGGAACAATAAATGTTGTTCGAAAGGTCCTAGAAGAGGTGGGGTAAGTTTGAATCAAGAGCACAAATGGATACGTGAGCCTTAAATAAGATAGAAGATGTGAAAGCAGGAAGGTGGTTGGCCATCCTTCCCCCCACCGCTCCCCCGATGGATTGAGGGACTCTGCTCCGTGATCTTGCAGAGCCATCCACCTACATCTATTTTCCTGGTGTGATTATTTTTAAGTGTTTTTCTCCCCCATAAACTATGAGTTCCGTACAACCAGCAGTGGTGTATATCATCTGTTTGTTCAGTGAGGACAGCAGTACCTAGAACATATCACATGCTTAACAAGTGTGTGTTAATAACAGAATGCTACCAGAGTAGAACTGAGCATTCCCGACTTAAAGGACTATATTCTAAAGGTAAAGGAACTTCCAAATAACTTCAATTAGCTCTCACTTTATTTCCATGAGTCCTCAGGCATCAGTAACATAAAACACTTCAAAGTTATAGTGGGGTTTTCTTTCCAGCTGTGATTGGATTTTCTTACCATGATAGCTATAAATAATATCTACAGACATCTCCATATGCCTTCAACCTACACCCATGACAATTGTCATATACTTTCACTGAATAAAGGCCCTCCAAATGATGACAGCTTATTTGCAGGTAAATCTTTCAAAAATGTGGAAAATGCTCATGTTATGAGACCTCATAATTAACACTACTACTTAATGTTGTATACTACTAGTACCTCTAAAGCATAAATAAATATAGACATCTCATAGAGTTCTTTGTATTGCTAATAAAATCAAAACTTGTTTTTAGTTAAGCAAGGATTCCCTAATAACTCACATACCCAATATTCTCTATGAAGAAATGGGATTGAAAACACAAATTGGAACTTTCCTTTTATATGACAGCACATAATAGCAATCACTATGCTTGGCCTGTCTCTTTCTTCCCCAAATGTCTCTAACCTTATAAACAAAGTATCATAGTTCATGATTCAGTAAACAAGAATAAAATGGCTTTCTTTTGAAAATCCTATTTCAAAGAATCCTTCAATACCTTCAAAGTTCAAGTAAACTTTCTTTATCCCTAGTTGATAAACTTGTTTTTAGTTCTGGAGGAAGGGATAGTTGGAAATAAAATGTTAATGTGTAGCCATCATCATTGATCTCTACAGAAGAGATTATACCTTCTATTAAGAATAAATTCTTGACATTTTGTACCATATTTCAAACCCAATTATAACCAAAAATTAATGTGATAATGATTTCCAAGCTCTTACCAATGACCCACTTAATTCGCATGAATGTTAGGAGTACAAAATTTGTTCTGTAAGTGTTGGCTTTAATTTATGTTACTCTGTTACATCCCTATTGATTCTTTTGTATATGTGCATCTACTAGGAATTTGTTCCACTGTAAGTGACAGATAACCCAATTTATAATGACTTACACTAATAGGGATTTATTTTTCTCACATAATGAGAGGTTTGAAGGTAGGAGGTGGCTATAGTCAGTTCAGTTGCTCAATAACATTGTCAAGGAATAGCTCTTTCTATCTTTCTGCTGCACCATCTTTAGTGCGTTAATTTGTTTCTCATGAAAACCAAATTATGCTCACAATATGTCTGCTGTAGGTCCAGATACCTGTCATTTTTCAATACAGAAAAAAATGAGAACAAATGATGCTGGCCACCATTGTTCCGTATTTCAAGAAAGGAAAAGCCTTCGCAGAAACCCTTCCATATACTATCATTTCCGTCTCACTGGCCACTCTTAGATGCAAGAGAGATCAGAAAAGCAGAGGACAGGATTCTAGAGATTGGATTAAAACAAACAGTATGCATGGCCCAGGACTGTGCTACTTGTTGCTCCTAACAAAATAAGAGAACAATAATAGCAAAAAAGGGAGGAGATAGATTTTGGTAGACAACTAACAATGTCTGCCAGTGTACATAATAAGATCTCTCTTATCTAGATTGTTCACAGAATACAATTTTACTTTTTCTAGTTTTAAAAAAAGGTATTAATAACTCTATTATAAACTCCTCAAGAGCAGCGACTATGATTTTTCATTACTGTGTTACAGCAGATACAATAACTGACATATAGCAGATATCCAATAAACATTTGTGGGTAGATGTATAAATAAATAAATGCATGTGTGAATACATAGGTCAATTACTGATTTTCAAAAACTTGAATGCCATAACATCATTCAGTACTAAAATTATATTGAATAACAGATGTTTTATGATATATCGTATAGTTGTGATCCTCTCATGTTTTTAACTTCTTTTCTTTTTTAATTTTATTATTTTTTCCAGCTTTATTGAGTTGACATAAAACATTGTGTAAGCTTAAGGTATGCAACATGTTGATCTGATACACTTATATATGGCAAAATGTTTACCACTACAGTGTTAGCTCACACCTCCATAATGTCACATAACTACCATTTCTTTTTTGGGGGTAGAATATTTAAAGATCTACTCTCCTGGGCTTTCCTGGTGGCGCAGTGGTTGAGAGTCTGCCTGCCGATGCAGGGGACATGGGTTCGTGCCCCGGTCCAGGAAGATCCCACATGCCGCGGAGCGACTGGGCCCGTGAGCCATGGCCACTGAGCCTGCGCGTCCAGAGCCTGTGCTCCAAAACGGGAGAGGCCACAACAGTGAGAGGCCCGCGTTCTGAAAAGAAAAAAAAAAAAAGGCAAAGGATACAAATGGATACTTATCCAAAAATATACAAATGGCCAATAAGCACATGAAAATATGCTCAGCACCATTAGTTACTAGGAAAATGCAAATCAAAACCCCAGTGAGGTCCCATGTCACATCCAGCAGAATGGCTATAATTAAAAAAAAAAACAGATAATCACAAGGGTTGACAAGGATATGGAGAAATTGGAACCATTGTATTGAATGTAAATGCTGCAGACACTTAGAAAAACAATCTGCCAGTTCCTGAAAAAGTTAAATACAGAATTACCATATGACCAGCAATTCTACTCCTAGGTACAGAGAAATGAAGTAAACACATGACTATGCAAAAACGTATATATTAGTGCATGGCATCATTATTCATAAAAGTCAAAAACTGGAAACAACCCAAATGTCCTTCACTTGATGAATAGATAAAATGTGGTATATTTAATTCTACAGTCAAAAGGAATGAAATATTGATATATGCTGTAACCTGGATGAACCTTGAAAACATGCTAAGTGAAAGAAGCCAGTCACAAAAGACTACGTATGTTCCATTTACATTAAATGTCTAGAAGAGGCAAATCTATAGAGCTAGAAAGTAGATTAGTGTTTACCTAGGACAAGGGGATGGGGTGGCGGGAAATGGGAGTGAGTGCTAATGGGCATGGGGTTTCTTTGGGGGATGATAAAATATGTTCTAAGATTATGATGGCTGTTGCACAACTCTAAATGTACTAAAAACTGAATATTGTAAACTTTAAATGGGTGAATTTTATGGGATATGAATTGTATCTCAAGAAAGCTGTTAAACAAAAAAGTCTATAACTAGGGTATAAGATTGTTAGTGAAAGAGCAAAGAAGCAGGGAAAGGGTAGAAAGGAGAGAAGAGGCCTAGAGACAGGGCTGAATAACAAGGTACAGGCTAGAATTGGAGTTGGTAGGTTTATCCTAGAGACTGTATAAAAACACAAACTCATTAAAATACATACTATACAGGACCACACAACTACTATTAATAATACATTTGATTTTAAAATTAAAATCAATATACACAAGTGTTTTTTATTAATGGTGTTTTGGGAGGAAAAGCATACATTGGAATTGGTCATAACATGAATTCAATCCAATATATGCCACTTACTAGCTGGTTAACCCTATGAAAGTTATTTAGCTTCCCTAAGCTCTGAGGCTTTCTCTACTTGTGAAATAGGGACACTGATATATTTCTCTTAGTCTCACAGTCCATGTGAGGTGCTTGTGCCTGACATGGTGTTGGACTCAAAACATGGTAGCTGTTAGTAGAAGTAATAGTAAAAATCATTATCATTCAGTGATGATTACTACCAATTTGCCATATTCTACTGAAAGTTTTGCCAACAGGATAATCCAAATTTTGTTACTTAATAAAGTTTTGTCTCTAGATTCTACAACAGGTAACTAAAAAAATCTTTTTATTTCATTCATATCAAACAACTATAGAATAGTAAATATTTTTCATTATATAGAAGAAAACATAAGGAAAAATGATAAGCATAAATAGCTGACCTGAAGCCCAACAGTATGTTATTACATAATAACATAACCCTCTCACTGTGGTATCACCACTTAGAAAAGAAAATTAAAGTAAAAGGTAAACAGAGCTATATGGATAGAAAATAGAAGACTAATAGAAATTGGAGTCTCAAAAAGAAGGGAAAGAGCAATAAAAGTATACATATGCAACTGAGGGCAAATAATTCTTTATTATTACTATTATTATTATTCTATCAACTTAAATGGACAGTTTCAGTTTTGACACCAACATAGAAAAGGAAAAACGACATATAAATTTTGTATGTTGTAATATCATATTGTAACATAGCGTAGTATATAATAATATATAATAATTAGGGCCAAACATTCATCTATTTTACAGAGATCCTCCTTTAACTTTGAAAGATTAGGTAAACATGTATCTGTGCATTTGTCCATAACACCCCTGCTAAAATGGTAGTTTAAAAATACAATGGCATTAAGCCACAAGGAATGAAACCACAGGAGAGCAGACATGAGATTTCCATATTTTACTAGGAGATGGGAAAACTGAAAGCAGATAGGTGAGTGGTAGCTGGCCCCACTACACCCAAGAGAGGCTCAGCACTGGCACAAGGCATCTTAAGTGCTGAGTGTAGCACAGTGCTGAAAACAGGTGTATGGGTTAGAAGTCTTGTGTGTATAATGGAAAACTATGGCTAGGTCCTGTGACTATGCATTGTAGCCAGGCAGTAATTTCTCTATCCTCACCCCATGAAAAAGACTGGAGATTTATTCTCTAGGAAAATTGCACCAGAGATTTTCTGCACAGAAAACACCAGGCACAGAGGCACAGCATAGAAAGATTAAGTGAAATTTTGCATAATAAAGAGTGGAATCCTCTGTTACCTTATCCTGTACTACTCCCAGAATGCCTCCCGAAAAGAGACTGGAAGATTCTTCTCTGTACTAATTGAACAGTCCCAGATAATAGATTCATTCCAAGGAATCTGCAGTTCACTGACCCATCAATTTTAATGCAGCCCACTCTTAGGTAGGTACAACTTGTCACACAGAGCTTCTGTACTCCACTTTTAAATGTTAATGAACATCCAAAGAACACCAGACATTTGAAGATACCTCCAACATGAAAAGCAGAGAGTAACAGTGAGGGAAGAGAAAGGAGGTGTATTTTATACAGCATCATCAGATGACACTGTAAAAGACATGGAATAATTTAATAAATACCTTTTTTTTTTAAAGACAATGTTGGGGGTAGGAGTTTATTAATTAATTAATTAATTTTTTTCTGTGTGGGGTCTTCGTTTCTGTGCGAGGGCTTTCTCTAGTTGTGGCAAGTGGGGGCCACTCTTCTTCGCGGTGCGTGGGCCTCTCACTATCGTGGCCTCTGTTGTTGCGGAGCACAGGCTCCAGACGCGCAAGCTCAGTAGTTGTGGCTCACAGGCCTAGTTGCTCCGCGGCATGTGGGATCCTCCCAGACCAGGGCTCGAACCCGTGTCCCCTGCATTAGCAGGCAGATTCTCAACCACTGCGCCACCAGGGAAGCCCAATAAATACCATTTTTGAAAGACAGAAGTTAATAAGTTTTATTTAATATAGAAGTTAAAGATATGCACCTAATATATTTTTCATGCATATGTTTAAAAAATTACTGAGCATCTTCCAATTTCTAGGCATGAAGCAAATTACCAAGGGTAAGAAAAGATGAATAAAACAGTTTCTTCTTGAAGTAGCTCAAAGAGAAGAGAAATACACAGACATGAAAGTAATTACAACAAAATGTGATAAATGATAAAAGAATAGGATGAACACAGTGTGAGGTATCATATAGGAACAATAATTAAATGTTTGGGAGAGTATGCTTCTGGAAGTATCATTAAGTTATACTTTAAAACAAACCCACCAATCCTATTACATGTGTAAATATGTGCTTATGTAATATAAGGAAAAATTTATAATTAAAAAATGTTGAGAAACTCTTTTCTCTTTGAAAACTGAAAACTTTATAGGTGAACCATATTTCAAAGAAACTGTCAACTTCATCCAATGTGCTCAGTAGGACTCCACTTACAATAGTGAGCCTACTCAAATTAATCAAGCACTGCACTGTGCTCTCTATTTTCAACTCTGGACTCTGACTATGATGGCACTTTAACTGGTTACAGAATTGGCTTGGAGCTTGGAACAAATTGTATTAAAATCCTGTGGGAGGGACTTCCCTGGTGGTGCAGTGGTTAAGCATCCGCCTGCCAATGCAGGGGACATGGGTTCAAGCCCTGGTCTGGGAAGATCCCACATGCTGCGGAGGAACTAAGCCCGTGCGCCACCACTACTGAGCCTGCACTCTAGAGCCAGTGAGCCACAACTACTGAGCCTGCGTGCCACAACTGCTGAAGCCCGCGTGCCTAGACTCCCTGCTCCGCAACAAGAGAAGCCACCACAATGAGAAGCCCGCGCACTGCGAGGAAGAGTAGCACCCCCTCTCCGCAACTAGGGAAAGCCCCCGCGCAGTAACAAAGACCCAACACAGCCAAAACTAAATAAATAAATTTATTTTAAAAAAAATTCCTGTGGGAATTGCACTTAATTAAGCAATAATAATTTATCTAAAGCTTTACTAAGCTGTTAGTCTCATTTCACATTCATAAGAAGAAACATATGTATAAAGATATAATAAACATATCATTTTATAAATAATCACAATTTGTTCTCCATCGAGGACACATATTAATCAATCTTTTAAATATTAATGTTTTGGGATAATTTTGTTCCATTATAACACTTGGAGTCTACTATTTTATCCTAGTAACTTTCCATTAACTACAGCCTGTTTTACATATATCATTAAGAACTGGCAATGATCCAGGTATAGGGTCTTAAGTTGATTTTTCAAAAGCATCCTTCTTTTCATTGACATTATCTCTATAACTACATCTATGTAGAAATAACCACACGACATAGGGCAAAAACCAAAGACCTGTTTATTTTAAGTACATACTGACTTTTTTATGTTCCCATTTGATACTACAATTGCTTGAGTACTCACTGGTATAAAGGCATGCAATACCCCCTATCTGGATGTTCTGAAGTTGTTTAGTTGCAAATTACATTTATATGAAATATCTTTACTTTAAAATTTAGCTTGTATGTGTTGACAAGGTTCTGATCAAATGGTTAGCAAACTTGATGATACATCATTGTGTCAAAACCTGATGGTTTTGTTCTGATTTCCTTTCTAACTTTCTTCACATAAATTTGATCTTATATTGTGTATTTGTTTACCCTCTCTATGGAAGTTCATATAATATATACCCCAATATACGCAGGGTAACTGCTGGAGAAAGATTTGGCATTATTCCCATATGAAATTTTAGGAGGATGAAATTTGAAGAAATTAGATACCTTCTTTTAAGTCACCAAACTGGTTAATGGCTAGATGAAATTAAGAGTCGTTTGTTGAATTCTAATGCAAAGCTCCTTCATGATCTTTAGGCCTAGTTTTCTCATGAATGCAAAAAAGATAACTGCAATTTTCCTGTTGCCTTACCAAATACAGAAAAAATGAGAAATTGTGAAATTGTATTGAAAATATTAAGACTAATATAAACAACAGCTGTAGGTAAAACACAAACAAGATAGCATCTAAATTATTAAGAAACATGAACTTATCGGTATTGATTATCTCTTGAGATAACTCAAGTTTTTAGCTAGAGTTTGATTATATAGTAGTTTAATGTTGTTAATATCTCTTTAACTGAATTTGATCAACTGTTATTTTCCTTTCATACCATCATAGCGAACTTAGTAACTACCAGTTTTACACATCACATATTCTTCAACATTTTTGCTCAGCTATATTACACATTATAGTGTGCAAAACACCATGCTGCCATTCTTTCAGTTGTGGGAACAAAGAACAATATGGCAACAGATAAGAAAATCATTTAAGTGTTTGTGTGTATTTTGTTCACTACTCTTCAATCCAATTTTAGAGATGAACTAACTGTGTCCCAGTTCACAATCCCATAGTGACAGACCTGGAACATTGTAGTTAAGTGGTCTATCCACTCCATCATTTTGCACATGTTTGGAAATAACTCATGGATTTAGCTAGCTAGAATGAGAATTTTAATGATTTATATAGAAGAACGTATCTAAATTAGGAAACCAATTTTTCCGTTGGTATTTTAGTTATGATTTAGTTATGATTCTCTAGAGACTAGCCTAGGCATATCTTCTACCTACAAGGAAATAATCGTTACTTTATAACAGGGATTATTTCCCAGTCCAGTCTTCCCCCACATATTATGGAATTATTAAATTATATTTATTCAACCTCTTCATACCTTTCTATTTGACTTTCTTCCAAAAGAACTGAGCAATCATCTGATGAATTTAATGAATGAATAAAGTCAATCCAAATGATTACAAAAAAGTAAAGTGCTTCCCCATAAACTTAGGGAGAGGTGACTTATTTTATTGATTTAATTTGCATTAGGAATTTTCATTTTACTCTGAAGCATTTTTTACAAAGTAAAAAAAAAAAGGTACTTAAAATAATGCTCTTAAAAAGTGACATTTTAATGTCATGGAATGAGTCAGTGGCTCTTACTTGTGAGGTTTATGAGGTCAGGTTAATCTTCTGTAGTTAGCCAAATAACTCAAGGAAAACATAGCCATTAAGAAAAGGTTACATTATTTAGGTCTGCACTTCTTGTATCCTTCTACATTACTTACATTCTTTTATAACTTCCCAGCTTTTCTGTTAATTTTGCACCTGACTTTTACAATTATCTTAGTGCAGTCAGTTTAATTGAAAGAAACGAGAACTTCAACTTCATCTTCACTAAAATCAATATTATTATCAAAATACTTCAATTTAATGAAAATGTCTTTCTGGCAAAAGATCAAGAAATAGACTATTAGTGTCTTGTCTATTAATACTTATAAATATCCCTGCATATTTAAGATTAAAAATAAACTAGACCTTTAAGCACTGACACTTTCCGGATCTTACATCTAAGCTTTTGAAAGAACTTGTCTGTGATGGCCTAATTCATTCAAAACAACTTAAAATCTGTGAACTTAAAAACTGACTGAGAATCTGACCTCTTTCTCTCTGAGAATCAGGCTTTCAAAATGTAGTAAGATTTCAAAAGAAGCAGCCTAGTTATTCACCCTCTGCTTACTCAGAGTAGCCCTGGCTGAATGCTGTGACTCTGTCGTAACTGCTGGGTTAAGTATCTGTGTACTGAATAGCAAATGGAGTATCTCTAGGGCACAATGTCATGTTGCATCATGCAAGGTGCATTTTCAGCACTGATACCTAAGCAAATTTGTTTGCTGCAGTAGCAATAGCAGAAGCATCTGAAAACCCCTTCACATCATAAGTGAGATCTTTCACACATCTTCAATTAATATATTCTACTCTCCCAGATGTACTATAGAATTATTAGCTCCAATTGCACAAATCGAAACATGGCATCTGGAAACATCCCTCTGTGTAGAGGGTAGATACATTCCTAATCTGTTTTTTGAGGTGGTATAAACTTGGACTCTCTCCATGGCTGTCATCTACAAGATTTGTTACAAATTACTCTGGGAACAAGTGTAAAATCATGGTGGTCAATGTCATATCTTCTAGGGAAATTACAGTGTTCTATTAAGAAAGTTATAAATCTTGACTTCCTCTGGGATTATTTTCACTATGCTTTCCTAAATGTGTAGCCATAACCACATAGTCAGATATTTATAAGAGATAAGGGCTGGAACCGTGCAAATTCTGGCACAGGGAATCGAGGTTTAAGAATTATGTGGGAGAATAAAAACATGAAGTAAATGCTAATGATAATCCAAAGTCATTACCCATAATAGTTCAGCTAACAGTTCTTGAGTACTAAATGCCAAGCATTATGTTTAGTATTTTATATACAAGATCTCATTTAAATATATGATGCCAGAGAACAAGGATGAGCTCACCAGCAGAAGAAAGATGGGCTGGAAAATACAAGTTTAGTCTGTAAGAAAGATTTATAGAAGATCATCTTTCGATGGCAGAAAGTTTTGTGCGGTGATAGAGCAGAAAGGAGCTTTCTGTTCCTTTCTGGGAAAAGGACCTAGGACAGTCAGACTCAGTCAGACTCAGGGTAAACTCAGTTCTGGGTGAGTCCATGTGTGCTCTGTACAAAATATCTGTCCCACCATCCCAGCATTCAGACCTCTTCCAGTGCTGGAAAACTGCCACCTTCTGTTAGAACCAAATTTGGGTCCATGCACACACGTGCAGTAAAGCCAATCTACTACACTGAGTTGTGGTGAGGGAAAGTGCAGCATTTATTGCAGGGTACCAAGTAAGGAGTCCAGCTAATGCTCAAGAGACCAGAACACCTAGATGGCTTTCAGGGAAAGGTTTTTTACTTATTTTTCTTTTTTTTTTTTTTGCCATGGCTTGCAGCTTGCAGGATCTTAGTTCCCTGACCAGGAATTGAACCTGGGGCCACAGCAGTGAAAGCGCCAAGTCCTAACCACTAGATCACCAGGGAAATCAGGGTGATCTTCCCTGAAGACAGGATGATTTTCCATAAAGACAGGGTGAAGGCAGGGGTTGTGGGGTGCTGTGATCCACTCATGGACTTTCTTCTGATTGGTTGGTGGTGAGGTAATCAGGAGTCAACATCACCAACCTTCTGGTACCAATTCATCTGGGGTCTACCTGCTTGTGTGCAGCATATAATTAACTTATTCCACCTGGTGAGGGTTTCAATATCTGCCAGACAGCTCAAAGGATATGGCTCAGAATATTATCTATAGCCTTGAGGAGGAACTAAAGGTCCGAAACTTTGTTTAATGGCTAAATTATTATTAATTTGCTTTGCTTTGCTTGACTGTTTTCCTTTCTTTCTGCATTTTCTCACTTCTCCAATTAAATTTAGTCTTTGGAACTCAAGGAAGGCCTAAGGGGCTAAAGTTTTTCTACAGACAAGAGGCAGGTGGAGGACATGGGAGAGTCTGTCCCAGGAAGGCCCCATAGTGTCCTGCTCTGTTACACTACCAAGAAGCACTCAAGTGTCTAGGGTCAGTCAAAGCAGGTCTTTGGAGTTCTGGTAGACTGCAGCTGAAGGGGGTCAGTCTACTGAGCTATAAAAACATTGGTTTAAAAAAGAGATTTAAGGCTAGGAACAGGAAGGTCAAGTATTTTCTCAAGGTCAAATCCAGGTCAAAACACTAGAGATGCTACCCTGGTGGTGCAACGGTTAAGAATCCGCCTGCCAATGCAGGTGACACGGGTTCGATCCCTGGTCCCGGAAGATCCCACGTGCTGCGGAGCAACAAAGCCCGCATGCCACAACTACTGAGCCTGCGCTCTAGAGCCTGCGTGCCACAACTATCGAAGCTGGCGCACCGCAATGAAGAGCCCGTGCTCTGCAACAAGAGAAGCCACCACAATGAGAAGCCCACGAACCGCAATGAAGAGTAGCCCTGACTCGCCGCATCTAGAGAAAGCCCGCACAGCAGCGAAGACGCAACGCAGCCAAAAATAAATAAATAAATGTATTGAAAAAAGAAAAAAAAACCCACTAGAGATGTATTCTAACGCATCTAAGGAGTAAACCACTACAGATAGCTTGGAATAAAGCCTTAACTAAACCCTGGCCCCATTACCCTGCCTATCTCCCTTCTCCTCTCGCCCCTAACCTCAGTTATTCTTCAGGAAATGCCTGCTTCGTGAAGTTGTGGATAAAGAGATCTCTGGGCCCTCTCAGTAAATGGGCTTCAGTCCCACTTCCGAGGACCGTTCCCTATTACACCCTCTTCCCTTTCCGTATCTGACCTGTAGCCACGCAACCCGATAAAAAGAACCACTGGGAAGAAGACGTAAAGAAGAAAAGGAAAAGTCGTTTTTATAACATTTTAGATGCTTTTAGAAAGGTTGTTCACGTCATTTCCAGATTCCATGAACAGATCATCAAGGTATCACTCAAGTTAAAGAGACAGGACTTTTTCCCGCCCCCTCCCTTCTCCACGCATCAGTGGAAGGGGAGGGAGAAGGGAGAGAGAAGAGGGAGGAGGGGGAAAAGTGAGAGAAGCAAGATGAGAAAGGGGTGTTGAAGGAAGGGATGAGGGCGAGAAGAGAGGAGTGGTCGGGGTGGTAGGGAGCCCGGGGCGTCTGCCCACCTGCGCTCCGGACCCGCCCGGGAGCGACGCCCGCGTCTCGCAGCGCGCAGCCAATTCCGCGGCCCCGAGAGTAGCCGGGACGCGCTGCTCTCCGCCCGGCGGCGGCCGGCGCCCAGCACCGCCGCGCCCGCCCGCCCGCCCTTTCGCCCCCGGGCCGGGGAGCCACCTTTCCTGCTGCGGACTGCTAAGGGGAGTGCTCGCGGTGAGTGTGGGGCTCCGCGCCCGGCAAGGGAGAGCGCGCGGTGCCCGCAGCAGGCGCACAGGTGGGGAAGGGGCGCGGGGGAGCCCCGGGCAGCGCCTGCAGTGGGCAGGAGGGCCGGGAAGCCCTGCGGGGCTGGGGCCGAATTCCTTTCCTTCACTTCTTTGGGGGCGAACGTGCAGCTCTGGAATTCCAGAATCGCCCTTTCGCACTTCGTCCGTAACCTCTGCTCCCCAGGGCTGAAGTTGCGGGAAGCAGGCGTGGCCCAAGGCGGAGCAGGTGGTCCGGGCTGGGAGGCAGGGGTCCGGCCTCGTCTCTAGGGCGAAGGGTGGCGGTCCGAGCCGGCGACACCTTACTTCGGGGGTAGGCTCCCGGCGCTCACGCCTTGAGGAGCAGCTGTGGTGGAGAGAGAAGGGGCTCGGGACAGAATCCAGCCCTGGAAGCACAGGAGAGTCTTGACTCCCTCCATCCCTCGGTGGGATCAGGGGAGGACTCTGGGGAAAGGGATTAGAGAAATGTGAGGAGCCAGGCGGAGGCGTAGACCGGGGTGGGGGGGGGGGAAGCAGTTTTCTAACTTGATTTCCCAAGGGTACGAACCCCTGAGGTAAAAGAGCAGGAGAGAGCTTCCACCTCGCGTTGGCAAAGTGCCTGGGCTGCTGTGGGTCCTGACTGTCGAAGGAAGGCGCCCTGTTATTTAGAGGCGTGGTTGAGCAAAGAAGGAAAGGGGATTGGAGTGAGGGTTCATCCTCAAGGCTCCTGTTCCTAGGGGAGCTGGGAGAGCCGCATCTGTGTGCCCAGAAAATTAAAGAATAAAATTGAGGAGATGAGGAGGAAGAACACATAAGGAGATTAGCATTTTGGGTGCCTCAAATGCTGGGTTTGGGTTTTGGGTTATTGCCATTCGCGTGAAAGAGGTGGCCCCTCATAAGGCACTGGGTGGGACAGAAGATGCGCTGCCACGCCCTTTGGAAGAAACCTTGAGAAAACTTCTGTTTCTTCATGTAAAGTACTTCCCAGGCACCTTGACGACTGTCATATAGTGAAGCTGATCGTTAAGTGAACATTTAAGATGACATAAGCAGGGAGCATCACCCGCCCCTCCCCTCAGTTTTTCTGGAATATCTTTGTTATCA
Source organism: Mesoplodon mirus (assembly GCF_964341445.2). NCBI lineage: Eukaryota > Metazoa > Chordata > Mammalia > Artiodactyla > Ziphiidae > Mesoplodon > Mesoplodon mirus. Next base: position 106,864,514 of record NC_138982.1, on the reverse strand, counting down.
TTGCAGTTTGATTAAATTTTAGGGGGTGTGCTATACCAAAAGCCAGTAAAATGGAACACATTCAAAATGGGTTTCTCCTGGTTCCATTTACATACAAGTCTTTGAAATTTGATTTGTTGATCAACAAGCTAATGACCTTTAAGTCTGAGTTGCCCCGATGTCTATGTGTTAGTTGAGGGAGATGGCCTGGACTCTCAGCTGGCTTTCACTGAGGGAGTGGGAGTGTCAACAGCCAAAGCAAACCTAAGGAGGACTGTGCCATCTCTCTGGGCTCGCAGATGCTGTTCCTCCTCTTTCCCTTTCTCCCTCTTCAGACTCATAAGCAGGCTCAAGTGTTATCACTTTGTGTCTCCTCCCAGGAAAGTGTAGTTCTTGCGCCTCTCCGCCCCATTCTAATCTGTGACAAGGTCTGTCTTGATAAGGAAAGTAGTCATTCACCACTTCCAATCAGAAGTGGTTTTCTGTGCTTTGGATAGATTGTTCATTAAATTCAGATGTTTGTCGAACAAATCTTTACTTATCTGTATTAGATTAGGAGTTCCCAGATATGAAAAATAACTTATTTTACTTATTTTGTCCAAGAAATTTTAGTACATTTTCCCACACCTCCTTTCGTCAGTGTGAATCATTTGTCAAGCTTCACCCACTGAGGTTTATTACAAAGCTGATGAGCTTCAGGTGTATCAAGGGGTTGTTCTCTCAACAATATATAAAGTTCTCTGTTGGAATGAAGATTTAAAGAATAATGCAGTTTTTGCCACTTTACCTCGTTAGGCAAGTTTTATAGATGGCTGGGATTAAGCAATTGTAGCACATTTGTAAAGGAAGCTTTTTCATTGTTTTAAATACATAAATATATGACTGAGCTACTTTTATAAAGTTTTTAGGCATATTGTTCTTATGAAGACTTACATAAAGATGCTAATAAAAATAATACAACACACCCATATTTCTTAAGAAATTTTTAATTTAAAATTGGGTTCATGTCTCTTTTCAAAGACTTGCACAATTATAACTTAATTCTTAATTCCCAATGAGAGGAGTGATAGTTTGAATAGTTTGAGTTTTCTAATCTAGTAAATGTGGTCCTTTTGAATTTGATTAACTAATATTGAAATTATTTCAAAGATTTTTGAAGAGTACTTTCTGGCATATTAGTAATAAATGGCTACTATAAAACAACATGGACATGGTAAGATTTGAAAGGCCGTAGCAGGGTTCTCTTTTTTCAATATTAGTTTAAGAGGGGGGAAGGATGCTGTTTGAGGCAATGTAAACAAGATGAGGTATGTTGCTTCCTGATTGCTGTGAGCAAAAAACACTAATAACCCTTAGGTGATGGAGTCCTGAGACCCCTAGGGAGGCTTCTGTAGTGATCTGATATAGAGTCACAGTCCGGTGCCCCACAGTGGGAAACCTGGCTTCCCACTCCCTCGCCTTAAATTAGACAGGCGAGAAATACTAATTTCTGTTCTAAAAGTGAAGCCCCATGAAGTGCAGTAGGGAAACTTGGAATTGGCATCTGTTACAGAAATTACTACTTCCACTTGAAAAAGTATAAAGAGAAATGTTTTAGAGCCTAGGAATGAACATAAATAGGCAAAGATCATATTAATGAGTACACACCAGTATTAAAGAGGAATGACAGTACTGACCTGATCATTTCTTCAGTTCCCCTGTGGTGTTTCCTTCTCTCAGAAGTAATATGTGGCCTGTGAGCCCATGGTGTGGAGTATCTATTTTCTTCTCTGTACAATGGGAAGCCATTAAAGAATTTCTGGTGGGAAACTGTTTTTTTCGTTTTTTGTTTTTTGTTTTTTTGGTTTTTTTTTGGTGGGGGGGAACTGTTTTACCAGAATCCTCTTGCTATTGTGTCAAGATCATCTCCTGAAAGACAAGACGGGAAGCAAAGAGGCTGTTAAGAGGCTACTAGAATTTCTTAGTCTAGTCTTTAACCAGAGTAATAGCCGTGGAAATGATGAGAAATGGCAGGATTCTGGATATATTTGGAGGTAAAGGTGCCAAGACTTGGTGATGGATTAGATGTGGTTGCTGACAGAAGGAAAGAAATCAAGGCTCATGTCTAGATTTATGACCAGAGTAACTGGAAGAAAGCAGTTGTCACCAACTGATTCGGGAAAACTAAGGAGAAGCAGTTAAGTTTTGAGCAGACTATTAGATATTCAGGTGCAGGCATCAGTGCATAAATGGTATTTAAAAAAATAGGACTTTACAAAATGATTTAAGGAGAGAATGTATTTAAAGGATCAGACTGAGAATGATCAGACAGCTCAAAATATGGACACTGAAGAGAACAGGAGCCAGAAAAGGAAACTCAGAAGTAGCAATCAGTGAAATAGGGGGAAATCCAGAAGGATATAAGATCATGGAAGCCAGGAGAAGAAAGTATTTAAGAAGGAGGAAGTGATGATTAGCTACGTCCAATGCTATGGAAGAGTTAAATTATGTGAGGACAAAGAATTACGTTGGAATTTTATCTGACCTTGATAAGAGCTATTTCAGTTGAAATGGTGATGACAAAAGATTGACCAATAAGGATTGACTAAAGATTGGTGATCTAGTGATTCCAATCCTAGGAATTTATCTTACAGATATATTTTTACATTGGAAAAATAATATATGTTCACACCTATTCCCTGAAGCTTTTTATATTAGTAAACAATTGAAAACAATAAATACTTGTAAATAGAAAACAAGTAAAATAAACCATGTACATCCATTCAATGGAATATTATCTAGCTACTAAAATTATTAAGGCAGCATTTTGTATACTAATATGAAAAGATCTTCAAAGTATATTAAGGAGAAAAAATTACAATGCAGTGTGCATAAGTTATCATTTATTAAGGAACAAAAAATGAGCCTATTTATGAAAGTATATACCAAAAAATTGGATTACAGTGGTTACCTACAGGGAGGGAAAGTGAATGAATGGTAGGGTACTATAAAGAGAGGGAGATTAAGTCGTATATAGACTTTAAGTCTTCTATAGACTTTAATACTTTGAGTTATGCACACATAGATTAGCTATTTAAAATATTAAATAAAATCTATACATAAATCTGAAAAAAATATTTGTAATTTAAAATGATAATGATAAAAGAAGTAATGGGAAGTGAGGAAGTGAATGCTCTGTATAAAATAAGTCCTTCAAGAAGAGGATTAAAAGTAGCTGGAGGGCTTCCCTGGTGGCGCAGTGGTTGAGAGTCCGCCTGCCGATGCAGGGGACGCGGGTTCGTGCCCCAGTCCAGGAAGATCCCACATGCCGTGGAGCAGCTGGGCCCGTGAGCCATGGCTGCTGAGCCTGCGCATCTGGAGCCTGTGCTCCGCAACGGGAGAGGCCACAACAGTGAGAGGCCCGCGTACCGTGCAAAAAAAAAAAAAAAAAGTAGCTGGAGCAGGGCATGGAGATTTGTTCTTAATATGGAAGCTTTAATGTTGGAATTAGACAAATGAGAATGAACTAGACAGAAGAAAACATTGGTTTTTAAAAAAGAGGACAACTATGGGAGCAAAACCCCTTAATAACTGGTAGAGATGGAATTCCAGAAACTAGTCAAGGATGGTACTAACATGACCGGGAAAAGGATCTTTTCCCACAGACCCCCAGATCTGGATCCATCCTCTGATCAGCCTCCTACATTCCTAAAGCGCTGCCTGGGACATTGATATAAACTATTCTAATTGATACTGCTGTAGTCTTAGTTCTAATGTCATTTGGACACTCAACCTCTCATCATATCTTTTTTTTAACCTTTTTTGAGGGGTAGGCATCCTCTGTAGTTCTCTTCAGCAGCTGGAGCACAGCTTGCCACCCTTCTGAAAATTAACTCTGTCTCTGCCCCCTTCACTCTTAGGATAATTCTTCCCTGGGAATACAGAGACTCCCAGGAATGAAGATCCCTCACCACTTCTAACTCCTGTGTATGTATCTGCTCACTTGCTTCCTTCCTTCCAATTCTGTAGTCCAGCTGACCTCCCTCTCTGCTCTGGATCCCACAACTGTCCCACTCCAATCGGAACCTGGCTTCATAAACCATTCTTTGTATCACTTGCAACTTTAACCTCTTGTTTAATGACTTCATCATTTAAGTATATTATTGAGATCATATCATTCCCATACTTAAAACAAGCAAACAGTAAGGCCTCTCATGATCCTGAGCGCCCCCTATATCTAGTCTCCTATTCACTCCTCCTTTACTCAGCCAGCTTCTAGGGAAAAAAATGAACATAAGTACAAATGTTTGCAGATAATTTTTGTCAATTAAGAGACTCACTGAAGCCCATCCATGGGAGTAAGGAATCCTTCCTGGACCTTCTTATAAAATAATTTCATTAGCTACTATGGTTTCAGTTACCTCCAAATGACATGATGGTTCCTAGTCTTCCCAAATGTGAAGATGAATCTCAGTTCTAATATTGCCCATTAACAGTCCTCTTTTGCTGTAACAATACATACTACCTTCATGATATTTTCTATACCTTCACATCATGTTATTTCTTATTTACATAATTTCTCTTTAAATTGAATCACATTTTAAAACAAATAAAAATAAAATTCTTATCACTGTTTTTAGTCGAAAAATCAATATTACTGCTACATGTAAGAGACAATGATATTAAAAAGGAATATAGCAAAAAATGTGATGTTATTAAATTTTAATCAGATATTTATTGCCAGCTAAGAGCCTCGAGCCTAAGGCATATAAGGGAGATAGCAAAAGTTAAAAACCAATTTTCACTAAACTGAAACTCTCTCAAAGGGTTAATCCAAAGGGAAAGAAAATTGAAAAGGGAATCGATTCCTCTCTATGTGACACAGTGTTATTTAACGTCATGACTTAGAACAAGTAAAGCCATGTCGAGTATCACCAGTGGGACTTGCACTTGGGAAAATTACCGTGTCTTCTTCATATCGAGCCCAAACCTCCCCATTAAGCTACAGACCCTGGAGATCACCATATGGCCAGATAAATGACCCCCAGGCACAGTCAACAGGTTCATAATTAAATTCATCTTCTCTCTTCCCTGTTTAAGCCTGTTATAGTCCACATTCCGTCAGAGTACCTCCCAGGTTTTTTATTTAAAATTTTTCTCCATACCCAGCCGAATTCAGTCAGTCTGATGGGTCTCTTGAATCTACTTTCCTGATCATCTATTAACTTACTTTAACTCAATATGCCTGGCCTGGATTCTCTCTTTTTTTAAAATAAATTTATTTATTTTCGGCTGCTTTGGTTCTTCGTCGCTGTGTGCGGCTTTCTCTAGTTGTGACGAGCAGGGACTACTCTTCCTTGTGGTGCGCGGGCTTCTCATTGCGGTGGCTTCTCTTGTTGCGGAGCACGGGCTCTAGGCACGCGGGCTTTAATAGTTATGGCACGTGGGCTAAGCAGTTGTGGCTCACGGGCTCTAGGGCGCAGGCTCAGTAGCTGTGGCACACGGGCTCTAGAGCGCAGGCTCAGTGATTGTGGTGCACAGGCTTAGTTGCTCCGCGGCATGTGGGATCTTCCCAGACCAGGGCCTCTAACCCATGTCCCCTTTTTTGGCAGGCAGATTCTTAACCACTGCGCCACCAGGGAAGCCCTGGCCTGTATTCTTTTAAAACCTTCAACCTCATCTCCCTGGACCTAGCCTTGCCTCCATGAATCATTTTTCCCACACTCTCACCAAATTAATTTTAGAGATTAGTTCTGTCCCATGCCTTAGTGACTCCCCTTTTCCTTCTGGGAACAAGCCAAGCCACGTACCTTACTTTCCCAGCCTCCTTTCTGTATTTCTGCTCCTGTTTACTTTCTGCCACTCCAAGTTGCCCACCTGCAGCTGTGCTTCAGCAATAGGGTACGACTCACACTTAATCTGATACATGTGGTTTTCTTCTCTGTTCACCACTTAGCTCTGAATATTCTTCCTTCCACCTGCCAAATTCTTAGTCGTTTGACCAAATGCAGGTTTATTTGTTTTCCTTTCCAGACCCCTTTCTTAGCCAAAAAGTAACTCACTCTTGTACGCTAGTTATGGCCCTTTTGCTAGCTTCCATGCTACAGTCACCATGCTGTTTGTATTTTATTTATTTGCATATATCTTCTCTCCATTAGACCAGTGAGTCCTTGGAAGCAAGAGTTGAGTCTTTTTAGTCTGTTTCTCCAGACTGAATGAATCATAGTACTTGGTACAAGAGGCACCAAAGGCAAACGTCTCTGACTCGTGTTTCCTGGGGTAAGAGCACCTGTAAACAAGCTGTGACACCGAACTCTTCACAAATACCCTTGGATTGGAGTGATTTTCTAAAAATCACTTCAAAAATTCCTTTTTCTCTGTTCAGTGGTGGCTTTCTTTATGGCATTTCACTCTTTCAACTTGTCTCATAAAATTAAAATGCAAAAAAACTCAGAGAAGTCTCAACATAATCTTCTGTACTCCATGATCTCCAGATGGCTATTTTTCTTATATAATGAAATCTCAAGGGAAGAAAATTATATAACCTCACTCAATAACACACTTGAGTGTTCAACTACCTTAATTTTTATGCAATATGAATTGACACTGCTGTAGTCATTTCTATTATTTTTTCTATTCTATTCCTTATATCAGTCTTTTCATCTATTTTAAGACAATGTCTACTAATATTGAACAAAAGTATCTCAATTAAATCAAGAGTTATTGATACTCATTCATCCTTTGCAAATGCTTAACTTTCAACCTTATCCAAGATACAGAGGTTTTGGCTCCAGTTTAACTTGAATCTTTCATCTCTTTTTGTGTTATTTATCCACTTATGAATTAATGTATATCAGTGTATTAACATACTCATAGTGAGAATTAATGGACTAAAATCTTTTTTGAGATAGTTGTTTTATATAAGCAGAAACCAGTATATATGTTAAATCAGTCAAGGTTATATGCAAATCGCTAGCCATCGAAAGCCCTAATTTTATAATTGTTTTTACCTTACAGTACTTTGCTTTTTGAGGCATTTGTGATATTTTTTAAAGTATACAAATATGATTTTGTTTTCTAATTACCGTAGCAAGCAAGATTCCTGACTGCTTCATTAATAGCTAAGATCATTTCAGGAAAAGGCTAATTTGGTTCATCTTACAAGCAAGGATTACTTGGTAATGTGGTACAGGTAACAATGTATAGGTCAGTTGCATACTTTCATAGCTTCTTATTAAATAGTGCTTGAAACAATGAGTTCCAGATTTGGAAAGGATCATTTCAACATTCTGTCTGCATATTATCCAGTGCAGCCACTGCAACACAGCACTAACAATTCAAGGCATCTTTTAGCTTTTCTTTAGAATCTTGGCAGCTGTGCTTGACAAGGCAAAGACCCTTCAATCTTTTTATTTCTAGTTGAAATAAAAGCACTGGAGCTCTCTTTTCTTACCTTTCATAACTAAAGACTAGACTGTATGATTTGGAGCCTTTCTGTTTTGAGAAAAGGAACTTGGATTTCAAATGCTCAAAGTACCATTTTCTGTCAGATTCAACTGTAGGTCTTTTCCCCTGTTCCCTGATTAGGTTCAGTCAGCCATCCTCAATCCTAGAAGGTATCAGAGGAGAGAAACTAATATTCTTCCCTTCATAGTCATAATCCTGGAAAGGGCTTTCAAATGAAAGGTTAAAATCCTGACAAACTTCATTTTTGTCCTTAATAAGTTTACCAAGAGTTAGCTCAAATCTATGTAAGTTTCCTTTCTATCCATATCCTCCCAAATACACCCTTTCACTAAAAGTATTTGCAGTCTTTCATTGAACATCATTACCACATCAGGACCGAAGTAGAGAAAAGCTGTAAAGAGTGTTGCACTTTTTAAAAAGTACATAAATACACCACATCGATGTAAAATTGTAGATGGACAATAATTCTGCAGTGACTAAGAAGGTTACATTAAAACCAGTGTCACATGTTGGAACATTCATTCAGAAAAACATCTGATTTGATGTAAGATATAGATATGTAGGCTTCATAGTGAAACAGTAGGGAGTAAGAGTTTCCTGAGTGAATAAATTTATGATTATCTGTAGCATACAAAGGTGTTACTGGACCTCACTAAATGAGAAGTAGAAGAAATACCCTGCCCTGGAAACAAATTGAGTGAGGAAATAGAAGAATGATTAACAAAATTGAACTATACATAATTCCATGAGTACAATCATAATGGCTTGAGAACAAACTTTTTGATAGTTTTCACAGCTTCATTCCAGTGTATTACTACATTTCATCTTCACGTTTGGACAGGAATGATTATCCCCATTTTATGGAAGAGGAAAGTGATTCCCAATGGTTTGTCCTATAGACAGGGGCTCATAAGTGATAGAACTAGGGGGCACAGATCCAAATTTCAACTCGGTCCAGTCTTCTTCCAACTATAGAATATGTTGCCCTTCAACCATAAAATATTTGAGAAAAAACTGCATCCTCCTCTGGATTCAGTTTTAAGATGAATTTTACCATTTTCATTGTTAGGCTTAAAACAAAAATGAATTGCAAAATTTGCACTTAAAACTAAAAAGTATTTTCTTTCATATTACTCACTTTACAGATATTTACAAATATAAAAACATGATTTTATTCTAATAACATTTTCCTCATTGTTGAAAACATGTATATATAAAATATTTAAAGAATAAAAATCTCCATAATTCTATCACAACATTCTCACAGGAATTAAGCCTTATATCAAATTTTAAGAATTTTTGTGGAATTGATAGCCAAAATTATATATCTCAGTTCTTATTAATATTTATATATTTTTCATTTGATTACCTAGAAGGTTGAATATAATTTTAAAAATTTTGTGGTCATTCGAATTTCTCCTTTTTGAATTATCTGCCAGTGATTTTTGTTCATATTACCATAGACATGTTTATGTTTTACAAAGCTTTGTCGTACGTTGCAAATTTTCCCACTTTGTTAATGTCTTTGAACTTGTGATGGCATAGTCTTTGAACTTGTGATGGCATAAAAGTTTAAATTTTATGTGATTAAACATTTTGATTTCTTTTTTTACTTTGGTTTTGGTTTCATGAAGCCAGAGGTAAACTTACAACTTTCCATCCCAAGATCAGTTGGATATTTGTTCATATTTTCCAATTTTAATGATCTTATTCATTTTATATGTAGCCTTTTGATCAAGCTGTAATTATTTTTATATATCATGTGTGATGAATTGCTGTCTTGATCTTTATCCTGAAGAGTTAGCATGTCATAATACCATGCCTTGAAAAGTTGTTCTGTCCTCACAAGTATGAAATATTAAATTTATCAACTACTAGGTGCTTCTGTTTGCAGTGATCAGTACTGCTTAATTTTTCTCTCTTGATAGTTGCAGCATATTTGCACTACTTTAAATTTTTATAAATTTTGTAACATTTTAACAACTGTAGGGCAAGGGTTTTTAAAATCACTCTTCTCCAAAATTTTGTTTATTCTTTCCTGTTTGTTTCCTCTCAGTGAACATGGATAATTTTGTGAGATATCAAAAAAGTTAAGATTTTTATTGGAACAACGTTTTGAGAAAAATTAATGCGAAAGGCCTGACTGGATTTCCCATGGAGGAATATGATATCTCTCGATTTATTTAGGACTTATTTCATGTTTGTCAATAAAGTTTTATAATTGACTTCTTATGGGTTCCACACATTCTTATTTGGGTTTTTCCTTGGTATTTCATGTTATGGAATATTAATATGAGTGCTAATTATTTCTTATTACATCTCCTTGTGGTTATGGCTAGTTTACAGAAAAGTCATTTATTTTTATTTGCTTGTCTTTAGTTTGCCTAATTCTTGTTAATATGAATAGATTTTTAGTTTATTCCGTTGGCCATTTAAAATGGACAGTAACACATTCTGAATCTAAAATTTTGTCTATTTCATATTTTAAGCCAAACAAAAGTGTATAATTATATTTATAGAGCTGTTCCATTAGAATTACTATATATCATTCTCAATAGTACAAACCAAATAGTGTACCAATGAATTCTAATGTTCCTCTTTGATTTAACATTTATTTTGAAGAAGCTGTTATAAATGACAGTGTTTGGGGTTTTGTATTTAAATATTTTCAGTTGATGCTTATTTTTATTATTATATTGTGGCCAGAAAATATAGCCAGCATGATTTTAATTTGAGATGCTTTAGTAAGGATTCCTTTTTGGTCTACATATGTTTAATTTCTGTAAAATATACTGCACAGTTGAAAAACAGTGAATTATGTGCTGTGTTCCACACTAAAATTCATCATTATATTCATCAATCTATATTCTTATTTTATATGATTGATCTATTATTGATTTATAGAGATCCATTAAAGTCACCTTCTATAATCATATTTGTCTATTTCCCATTGGATATCCAACATAAGGTTATTTATATATTGTGGTGTTTGATTATTGGTCACTTAAAGATATATGATCATCTAGTTTTCCTATGTGAAATTTATATTATCATTTTTTAAATTGAATTCATCTTGTCTTATATTAGCCTTATTGTACTTCCTTTCTTTAGGTTTGCCTAATGTTTGTTGGCTTGTGTCATTTTATATTTGGATCTTTCTTATAAGCAAAATGTTATTAGCTTTTATTTTTACCTAATCTGGATAATCAGTCTGGATATTTTTCCCTTTTAATAGGTGAGTTTACTTAATTTTTTAATAGCTACTATAAATAGCAGGTTTCATTTTACCTGGACCAAACAGTTTTCAGTGTTTTTTCTTTTCTGTTTTGTCAATTCCTTTCTATTTTGTCATTGTCTTTTGACATTGATTGGTAATTTCTTGATTTATTTACTCTGTTTGGAATTATAGCCAGAGAGTTGACATCTATTCTGTTAGAAATTGGTATTGGTCATTCTTTAAATTCCTTATCATTTCCAAGATTGTGTTTTCTGGTAGAAGGTGAAGGGCACAAGTAGTCCCCAAAGAAACTTCTTTCATCAAAATGTTGTCTTTCATTTCATTTGGTGTTACTGTCCTTGCCACAATAAACTTCAGCAGTGCCCAGTCCATGATTGACCAGATCACACGTTTCTGGATATTAGGACACCCCTCAGGGCTCCAAGCAGGCAGAAAATGTAGGAATAATACCTTCCATTCTTACCCAAACTTTCTTTTGCTGCTACCCTTTGACCCACATTTATGGTGTGGTAGGTTGCGTCTGCCAGCTTTATTTTTACTTACTCCCACAAAAACAGCTTTTTTGAATAAGGCAAAATTAAAATTGTTAAATCTCCATTCTCCAAGATTTCAAATCAGATTGAGTCATACTATCTCAAAGAGAAATTCCTAAAATTTTGTCCAGGAAGATGTCAGGTATCACTAGTTTCTAACAATACCTCAGTCATTTCCCTCTTTACTGGTTTATAAATTATTTCAGTATGAACTCAAATGTATGAGGAATAGTATGCAATCTTGTAAAGCTATTTCTTGAGTTGTGGCTTTTGACCCAGTTTATATACTATGTGAAGAAGGATAAATAATAACTTTGCATGGGAATTATTCATTTTAAGAAGGACTTGGCCAGATGTGTATATAACGAACTCTCTACCTGCAATAGATCTTCCGTCAGCTCTTATTGCTTGGGATATTAAAATTTTCTCTTATTTTCCCCTAAATAGTATGACTCTCTTTTTTATGTACTCGTTGACCATAGACTAGGTATTAGTACATAATCCTGATTTCAGGTATTTCATTGACTTATTTCTTCTCACAGTTCAGAAAGACTACTCACTTCATACTTCTTAGACTCTCAGTTAAGAAACATTTTGAATTATATATGAACGATGGTCATAAAATTGGGAATTAGCCAATACTCTGGCTCACTGGCTTCTCTACATGATTACCTATATATCTTTCCTTGAGGTTCAATTATTTTCAGGACATTCAATTAAAGTTCTGTCATGAAAAGAAGCATTTCCATAGACAAGCACTCAAACTACTTAAATGCGATAGTTCTTGGCACAACTACCCATTGAAACTGAAATTTTCAAAAGGGTCAAAAAGGAAAGGCTATAAATAAATAAGGGGGAAAGGGAATTTGATGAGTTTTATTTCATAATAGTGAGAAGTCATTGAAGTATAAAGCACATGACAATGATATTTCAAAAGTCAATAGATGAAAACTCAACTCTGCAACGTATATAAGAGCAAAGGGAGAAGATTAATGTTATAATTATAAAAGATGCTTTTGAAGATTTGGATGAAAGTGTTTTGATGAAAGTGTTTTGGATGAAAGTGTTTAGTGGTGCTCTGGTAAATATTTAACAACCAGCTGGGGGAGAGAGCGCAAGAGCCCAGATTTGTAAAGTTTGCCGATTTTCATAGCGTAAATACTCCCGACATGATCAATTTCAAACTACCAGTGTGAAGTCACTGAACACAGAATTGGGAAGAAATGTGCCCCATGACCCTCATGAGCCAGTGGGAGCCAACTCCAGCATACTGCTTGTATGGTCTCTGTAACATTTAAAAAAAAATTGTTATCAGGCTATGTAAGATCTAATTGGTAAAAATAAAGAATACCTTGCCTTTCTGATGGTGACGACCTCCCCACGAGAACATGCCTCTCTCAAAGGATCTCCTTCATCCCTCTCCAGAAGAGGAGAAAAGGAAACACAAGAAGAAGCGCCTGGTACAGAGCCCCAATTCCTATTTCATGGATGTGAAATGGCCAGGATGCTATAAAATCACCACCGTCTTTAGCCATGCACAAACAGTAGTTTTGTGTGTTGGCTGCTCTACCGTCCTCTGCCAGCCTACAGGAGGAAAAGCAAGGCTTACAGAAGGGTGCTCTTTCAGACGGAAGCAGCACTAAAAGCCCATGGAATCAAGATGAATGGGAAACCATCCCAATAAACACATTTTGGATTAAAAAAAAAAAGAATACTTTGTTTCTGGTGGTATGCACTTTCACACTTAAAGTAGTGAATGAGGCAGTGACCATCATCAAAAAATCTACAAACAATAAATGCTGGAGAGGGTGTGGAGAAAAGGGAACCCTCTTGCACTGTTGGTGGGAATGTAAATTGATACAGCCACTATGGAGAACAGTATGGAAGTGCCTTAAAAAACTAAAAATAGAACTACCATATGACCCAGCACTCCCACTACTGGGCATATACCCTGAGAAACCATAATTCAAAAAGAGACATGTACCACAATGTTCATTGCAGCTCTATTTACAATAGCCAGGACATGGAAGCAACCTAAGTCTCCATCAACAGATGAATGCATAAAGAAGATGTGGCACATATATACAATGGAATATTACTCAGCCATAAAAAGAAATGAAACTGAGTTATTTGTAGTGAGGTGGATGGACCTAGAGTCTGTCATACAGAGTGAAGTAAGTCAGAAAGAGAAAAACAAATACTGTATGCTAACACATATATATGGAGTTAAAAAAAAAAAGGTTCTGAAGAACCTAGGGGCAGGAGAGGAATAAAGACACAGATGTAGAGAATGGACTTGAGGACACGGGGAGGGGGAAGGTTAAGCCTAGATGAAGTGAGAGAGTGGCATGGACATATATACACTATCAAATGTAAAATAGATAGCTAGTAAGAAGCAGCCACATAGCACAGGGAGATCAGCTCGGTGCTTTGTGACCACCTAGAGGGGTGGGATAGGGAAGGTGGGAGGGAGACGCAAGAGGAAGGAGATATGGGGATATATGTATATGTATAGCTGATTCAGTTTGTTATAAAGCAGAAACTAACACAGCATTGTAAAGCAATTATACTCCAATAAAGATGTTTAAAAAACAAAAAACCCCAAAGTGATTGAGACCATAAGACCAGAAACTCGTGGGTTTGATTCTCAGCAACATCACTTAATGTGTGATTTTAGTATAATTGCCTACTTTAAGCCTTAATATATTCATCTGTAAAATTCTGAATAATGAAAGCTATTTCACAGACATCTTGTGATGATTAAAAGACACAAGAATGTAGTTGGTATATTAAATAGATATTAATGATTATTTTTCTTCATCTTCCGTAAGACTCATTTCCTTCCTTCTGTCCTTATTCATTAGAAATTAGTAAAATGAGGTCAGAATTGATGTAGTGTATTTAGCAAAGACATGACCATGCCTCTAGTGTTGACACACCTGTATAGCTACCTGAAAATTGATCTTTTGTAGGAGGGAGAGTTGTTGAGAAATGCAGACACCAGAGGCAGAATTTGGGAATAATTATCTACATTGTTTTCCTTTCCATCTTTGACATGTCAAAATAAGCACAAAACTTTGAAGAAGCTATGGAGCAGTGGCACACAGATAATCTTCATTACTCGATGTTGTTTCTTATCATTTTGTGGCCTCTATGATAAAAGAAAAGGAAGACAAGGAATATGGAAGGGACATTGAATTGGCCAACCTGTGGTATTTGCCACAAAAATACAATTTTAGAAACAGTAGAAATAAGATATCATGGGAATTCATGGAAGAAAATAACTTTGGGCTATAATAAACAGGGAAAACTTAAAAGCCTGACATTTAAAAGTAGTATGGAGGTTCCCTAAAAAAACAAAAATAGAGTAACCATATGATTCAACAATTGCACTCCTGGGCATATATCTGGAGAAAACTCTAATTCAAAAAAATACATGCACTGCATCATTCATAGCAGCACTATTTACAGTGGCCAAGACAAGAAAACAACCTAAATGTCCATTGATAAATTAATGGATACAGATGTGGTACATATATACAATGGAATACTACTCAGCCCTAAAAAAGAATGAAATAATGCCATTTGCAGCAACATGGATGGACCTAGAGATTATCATACTAAATGAAGTGAGTCAGACAGAGACAAATATTATGTGATATCACTTACACGTAGAATCTAAAATATGATACAAATAAACTTATTTACAAAATGGAAACAGATTCTCAGACATAGAAAACAAACTTGTGGTTACCAAAGGGGAAAGGGGGGAGGGATGAATTAGGAGTTTGGGATTACCAGATACAAACTAATATATATAAAATAGATAAACAACAAGGTCCTACTGTATAGCACAGGGAACTATATTCAATATCTTGTCATAAACCATAATGAAAAAGAATACATAAAATTATGTAGAACTGAATCACTTTGCTGTACACCAGAAACTAACACAATGTTGTAAATCAGCTATACTTCAGTTTTTAAAAAGCTCAAAAAGTGGTATTTTTCAGGAGTTTGATGAATAGAAATAGTCAGATTTAAGACATTTTTGGTGACTCTAAAAAAAGTGAGCTGACACAGAAGTTTAAGAAATTAGCTTTTTTTTTTTTTTTTTTTTTGTGGTACATGGACCTCTCACTGTTGTGGCCTCTCCCATTGCGGAGCACAGGCTCCGGAAGCGCAGGCTCAGCGGCCATGGCTCACGGGCCCAGCCGCTCCGTGGCACGTGGGATCTTCCCGGACTGGGGCACGAACCCGTGTCGCCTGCATCGGCAGGTGGACTCTCAACCACTGTGCCACCAGGGAAGCCCTGATAAGTCTTTTTTTAAATGCCCACTGATATGACAGCTGTCACATACAATCTAACAAAATTGTTTCGAATTAAGTTAAAGACAACTAAGTGCTACTAGAGCCATCTTATGGAAAAATACCAAACAAACCTTTTGGCCCACCCAATATATAACATAGTAAAAGAATTTTAGCTAGTATGAAGCAAAATGTTTTACTATTTTATAAATTCTCCCAAATGATTCAATATTAGTTAATATTTCAACAGAAATTTATGCTTACTATTGACAAACTATAGATTTTAGTAAAATGAGGAAAATATTAAATATTTAGTATGAACAGTTTAACTCAAACTTATTGACCCTGTTTTCAAGGATATTGCACTGATATATAATTTTAATTTTTAATTCTAATATTTTGCTTTTTTACATTTTTATGTACATGTTTGAGTTTCTTTTTGAGCAGTAGAAATACTTCAACCCAAACTTTGCAAAATAGTAATAATGTGCAAGTCTAAATCCTAAAATATTATAGACAAAAGCAAAAGAAATACAGATGAGTAAAGATCTCAGTAACACTAGTTTCCTAGAATTATAAACCGTTTTAGTATGATTTATGCTCATACACAGAGAATGGGATATGTTGCATACTGCCATCCCCAAGATGTTAAGAAATATGTAATACAATGGCCACATACCATCAAAGATGCAATTTGATATTTGGAAATGTACTAATATGTCACTACTTAATAGCACTTCATAAAATGATTATATTTTTACATTCTTTAAATTCAAAAGGTAAATTTTAAGTAATAAATTTGAGAGTTAGGGCTTTCCTGGTGGCACAGTGGTTGAGAGTCCGCCTGCCGATGCAGGGGACACGGGTTCATGTCTCGGTCCAGGAAGATCCCACATGCCGCAGAGCGGCTGAGCCCGTGAGCTGTGGCCGCTGAGCCTGCGCGTCCGGAGCCTGTGCTCCACAATGGGAGAGTCCACAACAGTGAGAGGCCCACGTATCGAAAAAAAAAAAAATTTGAGTGTTAATAGTGGTACACTTGGTTAAAATCTGTCTCATAAATTTGTTTTTCATATTACTAGTTTTCTATCTCAAAAGGAAATGAAAGGAATGAGCCTAAAATTAAGTGACTAAGATTTGCAGATTTAACCTCAGTAGTAGTATTTATTACCCTAATTATGTTTTTAAAGTTTTGCATGACTATTTGAAAATTAACAGGTAAATCAAACTTAAATTTTCTCTCAGGTGATACTAAATATGACTAAATAATAAGTCAGTGTAAGCATCCTTGAACGTGTCAACTAAACCAATTATTTTTCAGTTGAAGGTAATGTCCATTGATTTCATAACTAACTGATTTAGACAAGCAATAATAGGATTGCTAATGGATAAACAAATCCTTTGGTAGTATTTACATTTTATACCAATAGTGCTTTATTCAACATTTTATTCCTGCCTAAAGATACTAAGTAATGAATGATATACACTTTTGGTGCACAGATATTGTTTAAATTAAATTCTATGAAAAACATTATTTGGATTGTTAGATCCACAGGTTTTCTGCATTATGTTATTTTCTTGAAAGCCATCATAAAGAATTACAGGAACTCATAATTAGTTACATTTATATAATATTTATATTTCTCAAAGTACTTTCAAGTATATTGTCTCTTTTGATCCTCTTATCAACTCTATGAAATAGGAAAGACCAATGTTATGGGTTCCGTTTTTTCATGAGAAATTGACCCCAGGCTACACAGCCAGTAATCTTATGGCATTCTACCTTTAATTCCACAAAGCATGGAATTCTATTAGCTTACTCTGTATTAAAATGTTAGCAACTTGATGTCCCACACCTGCTAGAAATAATCTTCCCATAAACCTCAAATCCCAAAGTATTCATGATTGCCTTTCAGTTATTGATGACACTAGTCTTGCTTCCCTGTGTAGAGTAAATAATGTCATAAGGAGCAGGTCAGTGAAACCACTGTCCCAAGTGTTGGAATTCAATTTACTTCCAGTTCTCTAATTGATTCTCTAATTAAATGTCTGGTAGATATTGATAAATGTAAATTACAAAAAAAACTTGCCAAATATCTTCATTTGGTATGCATTTGATAACGCAGCTATTATAGTTTATCTACACACATACACACACAAGCCTTTTTATTTTCTTTGATTTCTAAACCTGATGTTTCACTTTAAAAAGTGGCTGTTGGTGGGGGAGAGGAAGGAAGGAGGGACTATGGCTGTATCAATACATCAGAGCCAGGAAACATTTTGGAAGAATAGAAGAGAAATAACTTATTTCACTCTCTTTTTTTTAAAGGAGGGGCTAAGAAGACAGCGTGAGATTGAAATGATTCTGAGCCTTTCACTAACTTCTCTCAAGAGCAGGAACATAAAGAGATAGAGTGATGATCAAAACCAATAATTCAATGTATCACAATTCTCAGATTTAAACGATGAAGAAAAAGAAGTTGAGCATTAGGGAGAAAATGGAAAAATAATGTGGTAAATCAAGGAACTAAAGCAGTAGTGACATGGTGGGGGGGCGGGGATGAAAGTCAGTATGAGTACTGTTTCCAGGAAAGGCCACCACCATTGATTAATTGGTTTGCTAATGGCCAGGAGTGTTTAAAGATGAAAGGAAGGACAGGCCCAAGAACCTGCTGGAAGAAGACAGGGTAGAACCTTAGAAATGTCGCTAAGGGAATATTTGAGGGAGTGAACATGAATTAAGGATAAAGTGAATTAAGGTAAATGTTTCTGGAAAAAGAAAATTAGACATAAAATATTATATCAGGAAGAAAACCTGCAGAATTTTAGATTTAACAGATAATCTTCATCATCATCATCATTTGACAAATGCAGTTTTTCTTTTTATTATTTGGAGAAATGAAAATTATCCCTGATGGAATGAGAAATTGGTCTTCGTTCTTATCTCACAATGTTTCTGAGGCTATTTGAAGTATAGTCAAAGTGAAGTATTATTTTAATCACAGCCACCGCTTGTGTTGCTCAGGCTGCTTACTGCCTAGTGTGAGAGCACTGTTCGTAGCTACCCATGCAGTGCACAACCTGCACAACCAACATACATGCCTCTGATTCTACGTGTAAAAAAGAAAACAAACTACATTAATAAATGACCTTGGAAGAGTGGTGGATTAGGAGGTATAATGTCCTTGTTCAGGTCATATATCTGCTAGCTCCTAGCTGGATGACATTATTCAAATTAATCAACCTCTCTGAATCCCAGTGTGCTTATTAGCAAAATGGTGATAATAATATTTACCTTCCAAATCTTACACAGTTATCTGAGTTAAAGAATGTTTCATAAAATTTCAATTTTTCTAGAAATGCACATTATTATTTAAAAGATTAATGCAACCATAAAATAATTGTGCTTCCAAGTATTTGGACTTTAATATTTTTGAACAGACAGCATGGCATACTATATCATGTAAGCTACAGTACCACAACTTGAAGTATCTGTTTAATAATTGAACTATTTGTTTTTGTTAAACGGGTAGTCATAATGTTACCATCTGTGAAAAATATTTTTGTTTATGCTAATTTGTAATTCTAGATTTAGCAATCTCAGTGGTCCCCATTCTCCATAATATATCTTTTAGAAGATTTTTGTTTTCCCAGTGCATTGATTCTCAGTTATGATGGAGAATATCAACAGTTTATAATCTGTAGTGGGTTGCCAGTTTGAGTTAGAGAGAAGTGACATAGAGAGCAGAGGTATTCTGATTCAAGACCCTCTGGTCCATTCATAGTCTACCTTGCAGCTCATCCTCCTTTTCAGGACTTATAGATGTTGGAATGCTCTAGAGTTTCTCTTCAGCTCTTTTCACTTTACTATCCATTCTCAGGTTGTCTCAGCTATTCCCATGGCTTTAAAAAATTTACATACAGTTTTCCAGATTTATAGCCCCAGGGCTGAATTCCCCATGACCTAGACTTAGACTTAGATCTCAAATAGCTCTGCCACATCTTCCTTTGTATGTCTAATCTACATCCATCCACCTGTCTATCTATCATCTTCATATGTTCCATCTAAGCTTGTTCGTCTCTAGATCTTCCTTATTTTTCTTATGGTACCATAAACCCCTAGTTGCTTAAGGCCCAAACTGTGTCATTCTTGACCCTTTTTTTTCCCTCTCACCCCCATCTGACCCATCAGCCAGTCCTATTGGTTCTACTCTAACGTATATCCCTTATCATGCCCTGTAAAATGCTACATGATTGGATTCCTGGCCACTATTGCAAGCTCATTTATGTAAAACAGGCCTTTTCATTTATCACTCTTCATAGCACAAACGCCTCCTGGAAATTATATTTATCTGTTGATCTATTTATTGTCTCTCTCCCTTATTAGAGAAGGACTTTTTTTCAGTTTTAATCCCAGTTCTGTACCTAGAGTGCTACCTGGCACATTGTAGACACTCAATAGTACTTGTGAACGAATTAAATCATAGCCATAGTATAAATCCATCAGTAGAAACAGGCTTGGAATTATGGGAATCAGATTGACAGCTGCACGTGACCATCAGTGTGTTAGGTGTGCTTTCATAAACACGTTCTTCATTTGTGAAACACATTCTTGCCTTTCTTTTGAATACAGAGAGCCAAAAATGTCATATGGATTCAAATAAATAAATTGTACCTATTTTCAACTCAATATAATTCTATAAGAATGAAAGTTCTCAAAACAAGGCAAGGAAATTTTTTTTGTTTTTATTTGAACTGTCTATCTCTCCAACCATCCTTCCCTATCTCCTGAATTTTTATATTTAGGAACATATTTTGTCTTTCTTCCCATAGTCAAAAATAATGTTCAGACTTGAAGGTAGTGGTCATAAGAAGTATTATTATGCCAAATCATTCCAAATTATGCAATAGCCAAAGCACATAAAAATATGTCATGGTAATAAATCTGTTTCCCTACTCTTCATAATGTCTTATTTGCCCTAAAAACTTTTCAGACCATTTATTATAGCATAATAAATGAACTTTCCAGTGTGATTTGCATATCTCTCACCATAAAAAGAGTGTCTGTTTCAAATCTTAAAGTTGTATTTGATATATTTATGTGATCTCAAATAATAATCTTCAGAGTTGTCCTGACCTGACTGATAATGAATTATATAGTCCACCGTAGTGTTCATTTGCCTGGGTCTGCAATAAGTTAATTACCAGGAAATATAAGAAATATGCTGTTGCAAAATCCCTGATTTCTCTCTTCTGAATTTATTTGAATAATTACTAAAGTATGTCTCTTGTTTTCAGGCCACATTTGATCTCCTAATCATAGAGCTTGTACCTCTTCCTGTATTTTATATGTTGGTTGATTGGACCTTCTTTCATCCAGACACCCAAGCCGGAAGAGTCATTCCTTAATGCTCAGCTCCTCTTCAATTCATATATCAAATGGGTCACCATATCCTCTCAGTTCTGCTTATAAAATATCTCTGACATCTATTCCCTTTTCTCTAGTACTGTGACCTCTTTGAAAGATTAACCCATTCGAGCCTCACGGAGATGTATTGACCTAGCTTCTGACTGCACCACCCCTTCATCATAAAACCAGAGACGGGTCAGCTCAGAATCATGTCCTGAAAGGCACTAGGATTTGGGAATGGTTGGTCATCCTGTTACTATACACTCAATAGCAGAAATGCTACTTGAGGTAGGAGATTCTACAAAAAGAGTATCAATTGTGATACCAGACAGGCAGGGTTTCAGATTCTGTCTCTTCTTCCACCACTGCTATTATCTTGGGCAAGTTCACCTTTTTGGAACTTAGTTTAACCATATTTAACTTTGAGTTAATAAATAATTCATACTTCATAGGGTTGTTGTGAAAATGAAATAAGATTATGTATGCTAAATGATATTTCCTGGCATGTGTTGGAATGTCACCATATGTTAGTTCTTATCTTGCATTCTCCTACCACTTGTAGGCATCATCATATGCTATCCAGAGCACACCTGCAGAAACCCTGCATGCTTTCTCAGCCCTCTTGTACTGATATCTTTTGGGTAGCAAGGATTTCTTTATTTCTCTCAGCCAGAATAAAGGAACCTGAATGAGACTCTGTTCTGTATCAGGGAACCTGTTTTTATACTTCTGCAAATCCTCATTCTAGACTAGCTGGAAACTATTTCTCTTCCTATTGTTTTCTTATTTTAATATGTATCAATGACTGTCCCTAGGTTACAAGCAAAATTATAGATTTCTTAACCTTCTATACTCTATCCCTGTATATTTTTACAAACTCCGCTCTGACACTTATACTTCTTAGTCAACCTTTGCCTCATCTCAAGAAGTCAGTTTTTTTCTGGCTTAGTGTTCCCATTACACTTTGATATGTCTCTATAAACATATATCCTGTCATATTGGTACTATTTGTATACTATTTCTCTTACCCTCTATCATATAAATTCCTTGAATGGATGACAGTACCACAGCACCTAGAATGTGCTTGAAGGTCCATAGCTAATTAATAGATAATAGAAGGTGTTACTATCTTCATTTCTATTGCCCTTACCTATTTAAAGAATTTTCTTTTCCCAGATTTTCTTTGTCAAACCATGCTACATTTTGTATTCTGTATCATAAACAAGTATGATTTTTATACAAACACTATTTTCATATAACTCTCAACACCAAGATTTTAAAACCTAAACTAATACTCCAATATGTGTGCTTCTCATTTGCACAAAAATAGCATTCTGCGATTGAGATTTGAAAGCTGAGAAATTTCAAAGCCCTGTGTAAAAAAAAAAAACTTAGAAAAATTAACCATATTTTAGTCAGTTTATTAAATAACTAAATTGGAAAGCAATGAAGCATAATTTCAACAACCTTCAAAATAAACACTCACCTTTTACTCCCAAAGTTCTTTCATATTGCACTTCGGTGCCAAAAAATACATCCCTGCCATGATAGCCCTGAGAGAAACACCTTATTTGGAAAAGAATGAGGAGGAGATGTAGGAATATCTGGCATCCAGTTATTGTACCATACTTAACCTCAGGGCAGCCATGCCAAAAGGGACCACACATTCCCAGGATCTATATCCCTCTCTCCTAAGGAAACTTAATGAACTTCTGCGGTTTCCTGCACAGGCTCTTCATCACTGAGGTGTAAATGTCAGAGAGAGGAGAGCATTTAACATTTAGCCATTAAGCCTACTCTGAAGTAGATCTAGACCAGAAGTTATGAAGATTTCTATAATGCCATCTGGGAATGGGAATAAGAAGGTAACTGTACTGTCTCTTCCCATATTTGTGATGTTTCATAGTATTATATTATTTTCAGATCCTTATGTAAATTCTGTCTCATCTCTTAAGAAATCCAGTAGGTTGTCATATGTCTCTACATTCTTCAGTTTGTACATTAGAATTTAAAAAACCTACTTTGTAAAATAACTGACAAAGTGGGGAACTTGTACTCTCTGACATAACATGAGCTGAGAGTGTCATTTAAGTTCAATTAGTTAAGCATTAAAAAATATTAGTCTCATGCCTAGGGAAAGATAAGAATATTTTTAGGCCTTTTCATTACTTTAAAAGGAATTTTATAACAAATTCAGTTTAAGTATAAATACAACTCAATTATCTGTAACAATGGTAATGGAAAATTGAAATCTACAGATAATCCAAAATTTTATTTTAAAAGAGCAAAATAATCTTTGTTCCCAATGAGCTTCTTAATATTGCTCAGAACTGAGAATTAATTTATGTAGATTCTATCTTTTTTTATTTGACACCTCCTCCATGGAGGAGGGGCCAATCAGCAGTAAATTAGACACTAAGTAGAGAGCCAGGGAAATAGTGTGAAATCAAGACCGAAGGACTTGAATCAACCACGAAATTCGTATCTAATGCTTGAAAATTTTAAATTAAATAAATCTTCATTTTGGCTTTATAACAGACATAGACTTTCTGAGAACGAAATGCAAAATATTTTGAGTGTGTAGATTTTCATTTGAAAATACAGATTAATACTTTGATTCAACTTTCTGGATCAAACAGTGAAAATAATTACTTCATATTTTATCAAATCCATTTCTTCCCAGGAAACAAAAACAAACAAACAAGCAAACAGACTCTCTGTTTCCGTTCTGGATTTTTCAAGTGCTGTTCATCAACAGAAAACCATTTGCAGATGTGGTCCCGTTTCAAAGGTGGACAGATAATGGTTTTTATTTGTTGTCAAAATCAGCATGCAAAAATAAATAAATAAAAAGTCAATAAGATCTGTCCTGGTGCTGTCTTTCGTTCTGTCTCTCCGTTTGAAAAGGCTCACCATGCAACCTGCCAGTACAGTAGATCATACATAGCAGCAGCAGCAAGTGGATTCCTTTACAGCCCCATCAACACTTCCTTCTTCCTTCAGTTTTGTCTCCAAATGCTGATATTTTGGTTGGGTGACTTCATGAAAATTATTCACTATTTCTAAAAGGATTCATTTTTCACGCATTATTTTTTGAGGCTAAGTAACATTCTATATTTGTATATAACATGAAGAATCTGAAATGCAGCATTGAAATTGTCAAATGAAGCATATGATACGTTGGACGTGCCAAAAGAAATTGTCACCTTTCTTAATAAGCTTAAAATCTAAATCCTCCAAAGTTGGCCCAGGGCAAAATCCTCCATTCCTGAGAATGAAGATGTGCCCTTACAATTGTACCCCTTATAGTTATTCTCTTGGGATTTCCTGTTTCCTTAGGGATCTCTTAATTACATCCCCACTTCCACACTGGCTTGAGTGGGACAGAGAAATGCTACATCTAGGTTTGCACACTTGCCTTCTATTAACTAAGTGTGTAATTACCACTGTTTGTTGCTCCACGTAAACGAGCCACTCACGCAAGGCACACTGTTTTTCTCATGGAGGTAATATACAGGTCCTCCTTTGGAGAAATAATCATTTATTTAAAGTGTTTGTAAAAATAATGCTGGAGACCTCATTAATTAATCAAAAGTGTATACAATTTATAAATACTTAGGAGATTACTTATATCCTCAGTTAAAACCAATAATTAGTATTGGCAATAGAAGTGTAAATTTGATCTCAATGAAACGACTAACCACTATTCCTTGTTTAAAATTTTTAACCCCGAAATAGTCTTTAGTCTGGCATATACAATTGTATTCCCCTAATTTAAGCAAACTTGACCTTTAGTCTTATTTACAAAATAGAGTCCCATTATTAAATTTGCAAACAAATTTTTCATTTTGAAATTAGTTTGGCAGAGCATAAAAACCTGTATTCTCGCTGGGCATTCAAATGTTTAATGTAGACATAAGTCTTCCGTAGTATATTTGTTACTCTAGAATACAATCCTAGAGGGTTTGTGAGCCCTTTGAAATTATATGTAAAAATGTACGTCTTTGTATATATCATTTTGGGGGAAAAGGTAAAACAGCTTTCCTCAGAACCACAGCATAAAGTAAAATCCATTCATTGTGTGTAAGTTCATCTATATGTATGGGTTTTTAGATAATGAAAAATACCCATGTGTATTGACTCAATGAAGTGTAGTATGAAGAATAGCAATGAGTCCATCAGCATATGCACATAAGTGTATTTTTAGAACAGGAATACTCTTGGTCATAACATAAATGATATGTATTACAATGATACAATTTTATTATTCACTAGCTCATTTTATGCTCTGGTTTATCATCATAAAACTATTAATTTCTCATGATTTCTCTTCTTCACTTTATAGAAAATATTCTTTTATTGATAGAATAAATAAATGTCTTGAAATTAGTGTCAGCAAAATAGATTCAAGAAGATCTGTTTAGTGTGTATTTAGTGACATCTCACCGAAGCTTGGTTACCTAAAAATATAGAAAAATATTTTGGATATTTAAAAAAATGAATGTGCAGAAGTAGAAGAGCTGCAACTGGATGGACTTGCTCCAGATAATTTAAGTTGTGTAAAGAAGTTCCTGGGTCGGGGCTTCCCTGGTGGCGCAGTGGTTGAGAGTCCGCCTGCCGATCCAGGGGAC
Source organism: Mesoplodon mirus (assembly GCF_964341445.2). Lineage (NCBI taxonomy): Eukaryota > Metazoa > Chordata > Mammalia > Artiodactyla > Ziphiidae > Mesoplodon > Mesoplodon mirus. The sequence goes on along the minus strand of NC_138982.1, from coordinate 106,838,972 downwards.
ACGGGTTCGTGCCCCGGTCTGGGAAGATCCCACATGCCACGGAGCGGCTGGGCCCGTGAGCGATGGCCGCTGGGCCCGCGCGGCCGGAGCCTGTTCTCCGCAACGGGAGAGGCCACAACAGTGAGAGGCGGCCCGCGTACCTCAAAAAAAAAAAAAAAAAAAAGTTCCTGGGTGAATGTTGGTATCACTTAACAAAAATGCTTTGCTGTGTGTTCTTTTTTGAATCAAAGCTAATGGCATATATATTGACATTTGAAATAGAAGTGAGTTTTAAATAAATATTACATATAAATAACTATTAGATACAGTTTCATGAAAGAAAGGACTGTATCCTATTCAGTGCAGTATTCTCAGAGTCTGACATTCAATCAATAATGGCTGAATGAGAAAATGATCAATTAATTAATCAATATTTGCTATAAATCCATAGATATCCTTCTGGTTCCTGCTACTAGTAAGAGCAGTGCGTGATCTCAGTATAGTCTAAAAAACTCTTTAGATGTTCTTATATATATGAAAAGAATTTACTAATATGATGGACAAGCATTATGATACAGAAAAGTGATAACGTAATTGGGTGAACAAAATATTTTGACCTACAAAATACATAATGGTGATAAAAATATTTGTAACTAATTTTCATAGAGTCCTTGTATATTAAGTGTATTAAGAAAAATTGTTTAAAATATGTTAACAAGGCAAGGATGAGTGCTTTTAATATCTAACCTGCCCATTCCAAATTATTTAATAATCTAGAGAACGTGCTTTGTTAAATTCGTTATTTGCTATTGATGAATAGTCCAGACTTCATGAAGTTACCTGTTAACTTATAGATTTCTTTTCTAACACAGATCAAAATAATTTCTATCCAGGAGAAAAATAAATCCAACTGTTATGGATTGGTGTCCCACAGGACATTAATCAGTTTTATATCTTACCTAGAAATCTTGTACTAATAATGTTTCAAAATGCCTATAGATACCCAGATCCTCAAAATCCTGTGAATTAGCCTTGCCATCTGGTTAGTTTATTCATTAATTAATGAGCTAAATAAAACCTTTGACACGTGTTTATTTTATATTTTTGTAAGAGTCATACTGTTAACTTTTTGAAAATTATATTTAATTAAACAATGTATTATTGTTATCTTCACAACCACATAAAGAAGGTACTAAAACCATCCCCGTGCACTATTATTATTACTAATAGTACAGTGGGTACTATTGTCATCCCTATAAGGAAACTGAGAATTGGGGAGGTTAAGTGACTTGTCCAAGGTCACACAGGTAGTAAGATTACAGACTCTAATATCACAAGCCTGTGCTCTTAACCACTGAACAGTGACAGCTGCCTGGAGGCTAGAAGAAAACTCACATTGAATAAACTGAAGCCAAATGCCATGTCTTGCATGAGTCTTAAAAGCATTTTGAAAGGCAAAGTGAATTTATAAAAAGTACTTCCTTCATGAAGTGAATGTGAGCATAGTAACAAAATATATATTTTATGTATATGTATAATATGTATGATATATATATATATATGCACACACATACATACATATATATAAAGAAACACTCTTGTAAGAAATGTCATCATAGTGCATTTTTTGCAACTGAATTCATAATAAAGGCAAAAGCCTTTGACCCATTCAGAGAATCAAGCTACATCTTTGTCAGCCCCAGAGTTTCACAGTTGACATTACCAAGAATTACTATTGCAGCAAAGTAATGATGTTTGAAAGTTATATTTGAGATAATTGAAACTTTTGTCAAGAGTCCCAGGAACGAAAAGCCTTCTGGATAGGGGATGAATAGAGAAAATATTTGCAAACTTTTGTTTTCTTTGTTTCTTGTTTTGTTTGTTTTAGTCTTCAAACTGGTAAACTTCCAACTGGTGTAACAGGGTTTGTGTCTTAAAATTACCATTTCCTTACCTGAAGGTTTTTATTTAGTATGTGAGGGCCTGATCAACAACACCTTTCCTTCAGCTGTCAAGGAAGGGCCACAAATGAGAGATTTTGCATCTTGTTTAGACTTTTTAAGCTGCAAAGGGTAGCAGTCAGTTGGTCTTTGTCTGCAGTTTTCTTTATTCTGGCCCTAAACTGCTTGGGAAATTGCCAGTATTTCCATTGGCGGGCTCTGCTTCCTTTGAGAGTTGTTTTTAAATAAAGGCATATAGAGTAAATAGGCTTTTGCCTCTCTTAAGTGTCTAGAATGTTCCCAAACTGGAACTAGGGAAAAATTAAAAATAAAAGCCTTAACTGTTTTCCTCTTAAAGTCATTTCCCAAGTGTTGTCCCTAAGCCTGCTATATGAAAATAACCTCATCTACCTGTTTTTTTAAAAATGCATATATCTTGGCCTGATTCCTCATCTACTGGATCAGAAACTCTGATCTGGGATCAGGGAAACATTATTTCAACAAGCAACTCTGATGACCCCTGCACCTTATAAAGCACTGTCTTTAAAAAGTCTTCTTTTTGTTTTTATACAACTTGGACTTTTACACAAATTCTTAACTTTTTACTCTGATAAAAGCATCTATTTGCATTTTAACAAGTAACTTAGGAATCAGAGCTTACTTGTTAAATTCTGAGTAATTTTAAAGGAAAGTTAATTTGTTCTATTTTGAAAAATATATAGACTGGCTACTCAGGAGAATATTTTATGTATAGCAAGAAACTACTTAGTAGAATGAGTATCCTAACTGTTATAAATTATCTGATAGTCATGTTCCCAATTCGATGGCTGTATTTCTGGGACAGAGATGATATATTTGAATATAAAACCCAAATTAGGATTCCTCTAATCCATAAAGTACATGTGATATGTGATTGCATTTCTAAATTAGAATTGTAAGATGTGTGTGTGTGTGTGTGTGTGTGTGTGTATGGATGGATGTATACATACACATAAGATATGCAAAATACATATGTATGTATGTGTGTGTATATGTATATATACACACACATATATACAAATTCTAATATAAATGTGAATATATTCACACATATCAAAAATTAAAACAACTTGGACTTAAAATCAGATATTATTTTAGGAAAGACATTTCCCTTTTTTCCAAAGCTGAGATATTTCTGATTAGTCTGTTATCATTTGTTTGTTCAGGCCTGGGAAAATCAACATGAGGTGATGCTTATGAACTTCAAGGTCTAAATCATACAGATCCAGGTTTGTATTCCATCTCTACTACTTAATAGCTGTGATGCTCTCAGCAAGTTAATTACTTTTTCTAGGTCTGTTTTCTCATCTATGAAATAATGGTACTGATAGTGTCTACTAGATAGGGATACCAGGACTAAAGTTGTACCTTGTTCCTAGCAAGCAGTGGAGATGCATCAAGCATACTTAACTATATGTAGAATTTTATTATTTCCGTGACTTATGGACAAATGACTTTTAATGAACATCTTTCCAAATGTACAGTATTCTTAACATTCTGTGAAGACCGAAAGCAAGTCTTTAATACACACTATTTTTTTCTATTTTAGATTGTAAGTGGAAATTTTTTTTTCCCTTCCCCCTCCCCATATCCTCAAGTCCATTCTCTAGTAGGTCTGTGTCTTTATTCCTGTCTTACGGAAATTTTTAATGTTGGTAAATCACAGACTTTATTACAATAATAGAAAAAATTAAATCATTTCTTTCAATGGCTTATAGAGCTGTTGGAAATTTAAATAACATATCAAGCTGCTTTACAAGAGTGCCCTTAAGAGGCTCAAGCAGTTTTCTGTAGTATTAGTAAAACCATTTTATAACCAGCTTGAGAATGTGTGTGTGTGTGTGCACTTGCACAGACATGCGTTTTGGCAGGGAGAGTTATGTTTCATTAGCTAAAATGTCTTTGATTTTCAAAATTCATTTTAAAAAACCCATACCAGAATGAATAGTGTTATGCCAATGTTATCTTAGAGTCTTTACTCTTTTTATTTGTAGAGAATCTATGTTTCATGGTTTTTTGTTTTTTTGTTTTTTTTTGTTTGCGGTACGCGGGCCTCTCACTGTTGTGGCCTCTCCCGTTGCGGAGCACAGGCTCCGGACGCACAGGCTCAGCGGCCATGGCCCACGGGCCCAGCCGCTCCGTGGCATGTGGGATCCTCCCAGACCGGGGAACGAACCCGCGTCCCCTGCATCGGCAGGCAGACTCTCAACCACTGCGCCACCAGGGAAGCCCAGAATCTATGTTTAATAAATGTTAAATTTCTGGAGAAAATTAATAGACAAAAATAGACAATAATAGTTGTTAACCTTTGTATAGTTCTTTATCCTTTACAAAGTAATTTCTATTTTCTTTTTATTTTAATTTCCTTCCTTCCTTCCTTCCTTTCTCTCTCTCTTTCTTCCTTGGGCCTTCATTCCTGTGCGCCGGCTTTCTCTAGTTGTGGTGAGCGGGGGCTACTCTTCGTTGCAGTGCACTGACTGCTCATGGCAGTGGCTTCTCTTCTTGCAGTGCACGGGCTCTAGGCGCGTGGGTTTCATAGTTGCAGCACGTGGGCTCAGTAGTTGCCGCACGCAGGCCCTAAAGCATGCAAGCTTCAGTAGTTGTGGCTCGTGGGCTCTAGAGCGCAGGCTCAGTAGCTGAGGCTCTCGGGCTTAGTTGCTCTGCGGCATGTGAGATCTTCCCGGACCAGGGATCAAACCCGTGTCCCCTGCATTGGCAGGCGGATTCTTAACCACTGCACCACCAGGGAAGTCCCTCTATTTTCATATTTAACCTTCTTAGTAGATATTTCTGTTACTTTTCATGACAATAATAGTAACTAATAACACGTTGTTACCATCATCCTTATCCCTCCAATCTCACCTTCCTCCATACTACTCTATCACTTTGTACAGATTACAGTGTGCATTTATTATGTGGAATAGTAACTATTTGTTTAAGTGTCTCCTCCATGAGAATCTGAGCTCTTTGAGAAATGAAAACATGTCTTTTGATGCCTAATGCCTAGTAGAGTGATAAGCACATATCATTGAACAGTGTTCAGTGAATGAATGAGTAAATAATGGCTTTAGACCAGGGGTCTGCTAACTGTGGCCTATAGGTCAAATCCATCATGCTACCTATTTTTGGATAGCCCAGGGACTAGAAATGTTTTTTTATAGTTTTAAATTGTTTTTAAAAATCAAAAGTATATTTCAAGGCTTCCCTGGTGGCACAGTGGTTGAGAGTCCGCCTGCCGATGCAGGGGACACGGGTTCGTGCCCCAGTCTGGGAAGATCCTACATGCTGTGGAGCGGCTGGGCCCGTGAGCCATGGCCGCTGAGCCTGCACATCCAGAGCCTGTGCTCCGCAACGGGAGAGGCCAGTGAGAGGCCCGCGTACCGCAAAAAAAAAAAAAAAAAAAAAAAAAAAAGAGGAATAGACAATTTTTTGGCGTCCAAAGCAGCAGGGGACAAGGAGTGAAGGCAGGACAACACAAGAACTGAGGCTCCAAGCCCCTGGCTCATGCTCCATTGTTGCACTGGACTTCACTCACAAAATATAAATTCAAAGATACAGTTATTAAGCATCTCAAGACAGCAACCAAAGAGCATTAAACCCTGGTGTGGGCTCTTTCTGAGTTCAGTCACACTGATTGTACTTCCAGAAAGCCAACTGTAACTCTGCTACATAACCAGACATAATGGCTTTGCTAGTTAAAGAATCTCTCTGTGCCCCAGTTTATACAGTGATGCAATGCGGTCATGGTATCGATCTCACAAAGTTTGGAAGTCAATAGACCAGGCATATAAAGCAGTTAGCAATGGTCTTATCTATTTAGTTTTTAATTTCCTGTACTTCCAGGACTGAATCAAGCAGTATTATTACCATCATAAAGGACTAAATTATGTCATTTCATTATTCTTAAGTTGAAACCAAATTCCTTCCTATCATAAACTTCATCGATGACTAGATCATACATTCTCCTAAAAAGATGTCCACATTAGAAGTAAATTGAGCCATGAGTTAGAGCCATTTGGTCCCTTTGAATAAGTCTTTCCCGGGGTACTTGTTAGCTAGTCTATACCCTTTGGGTTTGCACTTGTAAAGCAAATGAGAAACATTCTTCAGGGCACTTTCAGACCTTTGCATTCGTTGTAGCATGCCAGGGCAAGGCTCCAGGCTTGATAAATTTATGGTCACACACATTAAACCTACAACAACACCTATGTTGTTTATCCTCATTATTCTTCAGGATTCTATCCAGCAGAAAAAGAAGTATCATCCATTCCCCTTACCATCAGTGGAGCAGTCAGCATGCACTTTTTTTGTCTGTTAGTGGATATACTGCCCTCTTGGTCAGATGGATTCCATACTGGTGGTGCTCAGCTGCTTTTGGGGGTCTTTGTGATTCTATGTAATCAACTCACAGCTTTAGGAAAGAATGCAATAATTCTATTCTGTTACCACAGAAAACTAAGATTGTGAATAAACTCAATGTCCTCATAAAAGTATCATTAGCAAGATTATCTCAACCATTGAGAAGTTGGTTGTTTTTAATTTGAGAAAGAATAGTTCCTCCTTTAGCTTTTGCTTTTTGTGCTCAGGGTCACATAATAGTGTGTCCTAGTAAATAATGATTTCCCAGATTTTATTTGTTCTTCATATTGAGTCACACTCAACTTTTATTTGGAAAATAATTTATCCATAAGTGGTTTGTTTTTTCATAAAAGCTAGTCATTTGTTTTGAATAATAGAAGCATTCAATAAGTGTTGAATTAAGGTGAAGCCACAGAATTCCTTAATATTTTAATTAGTTTGCAACTTATTAAGGAATAATATCTATTGGTATATTGTCCTCCATCAAATTGTAACTCCAAGTTGTATTTGTAATGCCCCCATTTCTGAGAAGCTTATAGCACTTTACAGAAGTAAGTCACTAATCCTTCAGATAATTTTGTACTCCAGTATCTACTCATTCTTATCCTTAGTTCTATAATTATAAATTAATGATGGTAACTTTGAACTTTGAGTTACTAATATAGTATCATTACAACAAAATAATACTTGGTTGATTATAAGAAGACCACTTTGTACTATCCATATCAATATGTTATGGTAATTTTTGGTGATAAGAAGCATCAGTTTTTCACAGATTTATCATGTTTACAGAGAATTCAGAAGCATATGGATTCCTGAACATAGTTAGTCAATATTAATTCCCTAAATGTCATGAATATTCACTTTCAAGAGTATTAGATAGGATTTTTTTAGGTTACAGTATCAACAATCCACTCAAACTATCTTCTGTTAATAAAGAAAAAGTATTTGACTTATATCTGAACAGGCCAAGGGTGCAGGGTCTCACACAATGTCATAAAGGCTCAGTTTTTCTCCATATTTTCAGCTGTTTTCTTCTGTTAGCTTTATTATCAAGCCTTTGTTATCTTTATAGAAATAAGACAGTCACAGCACCTCCAGGCTTATATTTTACTGGCTTTACAATGCCAACAGAACAGAAGATCTCTTTTCCAATAGTTCCAGAAAAAATCCTGGGATTGAGCATGATTGTAATTATTTTAGCCAATCTGAGGCATGTTGGCAGAAGCTGAGTATGTGGCCAGACTCACCTAAGTCATAGGAGAAAAGAATGAAGAGTAGTTCTCTAAGGAAAATCAGGATGCTCTTACTGGGAGAGAATAGATTCTCCAAAGGGAAAAGCAAGAAGTGTCCTCCATAGTTTAACAATAGAAATAGATGAATCTTAAAGACCCTGAATGTATCTTGATAATTTGTTTTATTGATACATTATTTTGAAAGCATATTATATGTTGGCTGACAATCTTCTAAATTCTTGTCTCATATTGTCTTTTGTAAATATTACATATTTTTGAACTGAATGGTACTTAACCCATTACCCTAGATTAAATTACATTGAATGTGTTCAGCTCCTCCCTTCAGGGAGATAAAATGTTATTACTATGACATAGTTATCCCTATTGAGGAATCTTTTATTGTATCTTTTACCTGAAATGAGTGTGTTGCATTTCTATTTACTTACTACTATTTTTTTAGAATTTATTTCATCTGTGAGAATACTATCTGGAAATGGTTACTGAGATTATTAACAATTTCTTTCAAAAAGTAAAAAGATTATTTATTTTAAGATCTCTGAAGAGAAAGCAGATTTAAGTTTCAAAAACCCACTCAAAAAGAATCTTAATGATACAAGAATTGCTAATAGAAACTGTCAATTAGGGAGAAAGACTGTTAAGGGCTGAGTTAGCTGGAGTAAATGATGGAGGAAGCAACTACTAATCAAAACACCATCCCGACGATTTTCTCTCCTCTCAGTGGAAGAGGGACCCCTCTAGTGCCAGGATAAACATTTTCTCCTTGCTCTGAATTCCATCCCTTCCAGCCACTTCAGGGACTTTGATCCACTAACTATCCCCCATGACTATCTTTAGACTCTCCCCATGATCCTTTCTCTTCCATTCATAAGATCTCTCTCACTCTATATATCTTTTTCTATCTACTGCCCATCTCTCTCCTTTCCTTGGGATCTGTAATCCTGAGAATGATGTCATGTGATATTTTCCACTTTTTCATGTTTCATTTATTCATCAACTATGACCACCACTAAACTCAAGTTGCTTTCATCTGAATTACAATGGCCATGCATTTGCCAATTCCAGCAGATGCTGTGGATTTTCATACAATTTTTTCATCCTTGTTTTCCATAAACAAGGATTTTACAAGACCTCTGACTCCGATCTTTTTTTTTTTTTCTCTCTTGACTCAGTCCAATTCCAAGTGGCTTTTAACATATCACTTTTTTGTAACCGGTGGAGCAACAGCCAGATTTGAACATGGTTCTGCTGGTCTAATCCCCATGCTGTTTCAGTTATAAACCCTGTAGAAAATATAATATTGCATTCATCATTTTAAATCCTCAGTTTATTTAGGGGTTTTAAAACAGGAGATGTATTGCCATCACCCTTTTAACTGAGTAAGACACAAAGGAAGTTAGAAGTCTACACAGAAAACCTCAGTAAAAATCCAAGAAACTGTTTCAATTCTTTTCTTCCTTCTCACCCTGGCACTTCCTACATCATTTTGGCTGGTGCATTTATTAGAATCAGTTTTCTTGAATTCTGATTCTTACCTTTACATTTTGAAATTTTTAATTTGTTACTAAAATATAATATGCAGGGGAGGTGACTGAACACAAAAGACATATTTTATGAAAGACAGACTTCAAGACTTCAAACTTGGGTTTATTTGGTATCTCTAATATATGACAGAATATTTTTAAAAAGTATATTAAGTTAAAAATTAAATTCACAGGCAAAAGTTTCAAGTGATTAAAAGACCATGATTATTTGGTAATAATAATGGTCCTTTTTAATTTTTTGAAATAATTAATAGATACACAGGAACTTGCCAAATAGTTTATAGAGGTTGCAGGTACCCTTCACCCATTACCCTGATAGTTACATTTTACATAACTTTAATACTTTATGAAAACCAGGAAATTAGCTTTGGTAAAATGTGCTTGCATATTTCTATGCCATTTTCTCAAAAGTGTAAGTTTGTCTGACTACCACAACAAGTAAGATACAGAATTGTTCTATCATCACAAATATCCTTCTTATGCTACCCACACACTCTCTCCCACAACCCTGAGCCCCTGGTAATCACTGCTCTGTTTTCCATCTGTATAATTTTATCATTTTGAGAAAGTTATATAAATGGAATCATATAGTATAGGAAATTTTGAGATTGGCTTTTTTCACTCAGCATAGTGCTCTTGAGATACATCCAAGTTATGTATGTATCAATAGTTGGTTCTTTTTTATTGCTATGATTGCTTTTTGTTGCTTTGTAGTGAAGCATTTTACATTCAGATTGTTGCAATATCACTCAGTAATGGACTCAAATGAAAACCAGTTGAACTGTACACGTGCATTATAGCAACAATAGATAAGAAAATGAAATAGAATTGGTATAACTCTGCCTTCCTAAAATCTAAGTTTCTTTCATGGGAAATTCTAGAAAGGACTTAACCTGTTCCTTAGTAGAATGTGTGGCTTTCTGCCTGCTATAATCTGAGTGGGTCTAAAAGCTCCCTTCCTAAAAAAAACTGCTCTAGGTTTGCCTTAGTCCTTGAAACTCCCATCATTAATCAATAATCACTGTCAATGAAAACTCTTCTTTACTTAAAGTTGCATTATATGTTTGAAAGGGCATGGAAGAAATAAAGTATTAATCCATTATCCCACTAATTGTAATAGCAAATATGAGGGTGAAAGGGGAGTTGATATATATTATTTGAAATTCTGGACTTCTGTGAAACTTAATAACCTAAAATAAAATAAAATAAAATAAAATAAATATCATACTTTTGAAAATATCCCAAGAACTACTGCTTGTGCCTCACTTATGGTCATTTTTTCCCCTCTTCTCCTAAAATTAGAAATTGATTAGATTGGGGAAGATTCTCTTCATTCACATTAAGGTTACATTGTATACTCACTCTTCTGGAAATTAAAGAATATTTGAATATTAACAATTCAACAACCCAACACAATAGGTTTTGTAAGAGACTCAACATTTTGAAATAGGTTATAAAACATCACTTGAGATATAAAATAATTTTAAATATCTAGGATTTTGTTTCAGTAAAGTGGTTTCCTGGAAAACAAACTCTAAAATAATGGCAAGTACTAAGTTATTAAAGTCAGAGAAATCATGTGATTGTTCTAAAATCCTTAGAATAAAATGGTACCTACATCTTTCTGGAGGAAGAACAAGAGGCTGGAAATCTCTGCAGACTACAAATCAGGAAACGCTGTAACACTTAGACTCCTTACAAAACAAACCCTTCACACTTAGTCTCTGGTGTACCAGGATGTCTGCCCCAGGAAGAAATAGATTTTCCTCTATAGTCAAGTAATTTTTAAAAGCTGAAAAATTCCTCTAAGAACCACAAAACAACAGCCACACATTCAACTATAGGAATGAAAAGACATGCTCTGTGGGTGCTATAGTTGGATCTTAGTAAAGCTAAGTGTCATGATCAAGGTTTCCAAATTCAGACAAGGTTTTATGAGCCTTTACCTCCAAAGCATGACTGGCAGACTCCATTATTCAGGTGGATCTGTATAATTTAAACCCCTGAGTTTTTATCTCCATCTGTGTATCTAGAATTATGCCAGAAGTTTCTACAAGTAGTTATAATTTATATTTACTAAAGAACAATCTCAGAAATAAAAGTATTAATGAAAGCAAAAGTGAAGATAATTTGTAAAATCTGTTTGTGCTAGTGGTCTCAATAATATAGGCTAAAATTATTTTAACTTCTTAAGGTAACATTAATATGTTAGTTTAGATACTGTTTATGACATTATTTCTTTAATATTTTATATTTTTCATTTTAACATTTTAAATATGAATTTTCTTTCTGAGGGTACTTTATAATTATGTTTTTATATGTATATCATATATCTTGTTTTGAAGTTCTTGGTGCTTTAAATGCAATAAATTTCTTGCCATGGATACCACATCTGCATATTGCTGGTCCTTCACTATTTCTTTTTCAAACAAGGCAAGGCATGACATAAGTTCTATTTAGAAAAAAAATTTTTTTAATCTATTTCTGTGCATTGCTTAAGTTCTCATTTTTTGAGTTAATATATTTTTCAGATACTTTGGACATTTTATATGTTATATTTCCACTTTTAATTCCTGATTTCTTAATTGGAGATGGACTGTATTCTCTTCTCTGAAGAGAGTTATTTGGTAGCTTAGAAATTCATCCAATGGATTGTAAATCCCATACGAGCATGGGTTTTACTCATCATCAAGTGCCTAGCACTTAGCACACAACAAGCAGCCAATTCTTTTGACATTTTTTAATGGAGCACTCACTACATGCTAGCCTTCTTCTTGGCACTAGGGATAAGCAGTAACCCAAAATCCTCTCTCTTGTGGAACTAAAATTCCAGTGGGGAGGAGACAAACAGTAAACACATAAATAAGCATGTAAATGACTTAATAAAGGTGATATGAAGACAAAGTAGGATAAGTGAGAGTGAATGCCAACTTTATACAACTTTGTAATTTAATGAATGAGAAAAATAAGGCTTATAAAAGGTCAAATGACGTTTCCAAATCACTCAGCTAGATAGCAACATAGTCAGCACTTGTTTTCTTGAACTCCAAATCCAATGTTATTTCCACGATTGAGTACTGGCTTTTAATGTTGTAAATGGGAGAAGACACTATTCTATAATATTACAGCTCCTTCTTCTGAGCATGAAGTTTGAATGAACATCTTCCTGTTTAAATACAAATTCTCCAAGGATAATAATTGTATCTTAATTACATAAGACAATTTATTGCTTTTGAAACAGAAATTCCAAGTTTTTCACACTGGAGTGGAATTTTATAGGAAACAGTGAAATGTCATTTTGTGGCTAATTACCCTATTAATTTGCTTTAATTAAAGTGAAAATAATCTTATGGTAAGTTTATTCAGAAATGTTATTTTTTCCAAATAAGTGTATTGTTCTTTTTTAAGGTATGTAATACACACACACACACACACTATCCAAATACAAAATGGAAAGAAACATGAATATAAAATTTATAAAATTAAATATACAAATGATCATTTAATGTATCCAGAAAAGAGGGGATATGTTTATACATATAACTGATTAACTTTGCTGTACAGCAGAAAGTAACACAACATTGTAAAGCAACTATACTCCTATAAAAAGTAATAAAAAAAGAGAAAAATATACAACTTCACTCAAAATCAAAGACATGCAAATTTAAAAATTAATGAAACCCTTTTCTTTCTTTCTTTTTTTTTTTTTTGGTTTAGCCTTTCAAATTAACAAAGATTTGTAACTAATAATAATGATTTGAGGGAGACACTTTCATCTTACACTTCTGGCAGGAGGGTTAATGTCACAAATTTACTAGAGTTCTATTTAACAATAAGTATCAAGTACTTTAAAAATTCTGTAGTTTAGACAGAAGAATTTCACTTCCAGAAATTTATTCTTAGAAAAAAATCATGAAAAAAAAATTTTGTGATTCACTGCAATGTGTTGAGTCCTTTTTTTGTTTGTTTTAGGATTTTTAATAGTTAATATGCAAAGATTCCTCATTTTCCAGAAGAGAGAGTCCTAAATGGGAATAGATTATTCCCCAATCTAGTCAACTTCTAATTTTAAGAGAAGAGGGAAAAAAGTGACCATGAATGAGGCATGAGCAGCAGTTCTTGGGAAATCTTCAAAGGATAAAATTTATTTTATTAGTTTTTGTAAGGTATTGAGCATCATAGAAGTCTGGAATTTCAAGTAATATACCGAGAATACATTTTTTAAAGAGCAGATATTAGGTACAAGATGTTTAGAATAACAAAAAAAATATTCTAAATGTTTTGAAATGAGAAAATGCTGTAACAAATCAATAAATTAGATATATTTTTAAAATTTTATATTATGTCAATATGAGAAATATTTTCAAAGTTACTTAATGATATAGAAAATCTCCCAGTATTTTATCAATCAAAATATCATAAAGAAAAATATATACACCAAAAAAATACAAAATGGGATATATAAATTTTTTTATACACATTTAATTCTATACAGGAACAGGAAAAAAAAGCCTAGAAAAAGTTAACCAAAAATGATGCTAACAGTAGGTATTTTTGTATTCTGGAATTAAGTGATTGTTGTTCTCCTCATCATAATTTTCTATTTACCTAGATTTTCTGTAGTTGCCTGTAATATGTATGCACTACCTTTCTAAAATTTCTAACATTTGTCTTTGTTTGATTGTTTTGTAAGAAGTGAAACAAAATAGTTACGTTTGAATGCAAAGTTAACCATTTCTACCTGCCTGTCAATGTCCCAACTCTGCTCTCATCCCACTGAAGTGAAAATATTAAGAAGTCTGGGGTGTATCTTTCCACATATTTCTCATAGTTGATACAAACCTATACATTTTTTAATGTTTGTTTTTAATTTCTGTTTTACCAAAACAAAACTGTCATGCTCACTATTTTGCAGCTCTTTTTCACTTAGTACATCATGATCGTCTGACGAGCAGATCTGCTGTTCAGATTTCTTTATGCATGTATCATTTACATAAGTATGATGGTACTGAAATGAAAGATTTCATGTGGATTTTTTATTACGACCCTTTTTAACTTTCTCTTTATTCTATAACTCCATGCATTCATTTTCACTCCCAGATAGTAATCTGTCAAAATTTACTTATGTAATTACCCACGTGTACATAGTTTTATTTGCTTTTTAAAAATATAATATTGTATACACTTATTTGCATCTTACTATTATTGCTTAATACAATTTTAGTAGAATCTTAAAGTCAACCATGCTAATTAAGTCTTTTTAGTGACAGCCTAAATATTCCATGCTGTTGATGTGCCATAATTAATCCAATTATTCATCTATAGCATTTTTTTTTACAATGATACAGTCAACATCCCTGATCATCTAACCTAATGAATTGGTGCTTTAATTGCTATGGGATAGATATTCAGGGGTGGGATTGCCAGGTCTAAAGATAGGTATCCTTTAAATTGAAGTAGATAGTGATAGATTCCTCTCCCATACCCAAAAATGCTATAACAATATACATTTCTACAAGCAATAGATGAGAATATGTTTTTCCCAAGATTTCCACTAGCAATAAATATTATTTCCAGTCTGATAGGTATGAATGGTATTTTATTGTTTGTTTCACATGTATTCCCCTAATCCTATTTCACCATATTTTTATGTTTATTAGCCTTTGAATTTTCTCTAGTGTGAACTGATTATCCATAATTTCTTTTGCAGTTCAAGTTTCTATTGCATTTTGTCTTCTTGTCAGTTTAACAATTTTTTTGTGGGATTTTAGCCTTTAATCTACCATTCTCATTACAAATTTTGTAGAGAAAGTCTATCTATATTTCTTTACAGTTTATGCATTTCTGTTCTTGTTTAAAAGGTCTCCCTCTTAACTTTTACATGTGGCCTCCAAAGTTTACTTCTAAAATTACTATTCCTTAATCCATCTGGAATTTGTTTTGCACATGATATGAAGTAGGAGTCCAACCTGGTTTCATTCTGAAATAATACACAGATGTTCCTACAATTCCACTCCTGGGTATTTATCTAAAGAAAATGTAAACACTAATTTGAAAAAAATACATGCACCCCCAGGTTCATAGCAGCACTATTTATAAGAGCTGAAATATGGAATCAACTAAGTACTCACTGGCAGATGAATGGATAAAGAAGATGTGATATATATTTATATATGAATGAAATCTTGCCATTTGTGACAACATGGTTGGACATGGAGGGTATTAGGTAAAATAAGTCAGACAGAGGAAGACAAATATTGTATGCTTTCACTTACCTGTGGAATCTAAAAGATGAAACAAATGAATAAATATAACAAAGCAGAAACAGACTCACAGATACAGAGAACAAACTACTGATTACCAGAGGAGAGGGGGTCAGCGGAGGGGCTAAATAGGTGAAGGGGATTAAGAGGTACAAACTACAGTTTTAAAATAAATTAGTCACAGGAATGTAATGTATAGCACAGGGACTATAGTCAATATTTTATAATAACTTTGTATGGTATGTAATCTATAAAAATATTGAATCACTATGTTGTATACCTGAAATTAGTATAATATTGTAAGTCAACTATACTTCAATAAAAATAAATAAATATCAGCAAAAAATTAATAATACTACCCAGTTATGTTTATTGAATAAACCACATTCTCCCCCACTGAATTGATACTGCCTATGTCATACATTAAATTTTCATATGTTCTGCAAAAAATTTGTAGAATCTTTATTCTACTACACTGAACTGTTTTCATTCTTATAAGACAACCATATGATAACATCTTTATTGGAGTATAATTGCTTTACAATGATGTGTTAGTTTCTGCTTTATAACAAAATGCATCAGCTCTATGCATACGTATATCCCCATATCCCCCCCCTCTTGCGTCTCCCTCCCACCCTCCCTATCCCACCCCACTAGATGGTCACAAAGCATGGAGCTGATCTCCCTGTGCTATGCGGCTGCTTCCCACTAGCTATTTTACGTTTGGTAGTGTATATATGTCCATGCCACTCTCTCACTTCTTCCCAGTTTACCCTTCCCCCTCCCATTGTCCTCAAGTCCATTCTCTACGTCTGCTAATCTATTTTTAATACGGACTATTTGCTAAAGCAAATTCCTCCTTAGTAATCTTTTTTATATTCACTTAGCTCTTCTTAGACATTTATTCTTCCTTGAGAAATTTATGTTTGTCCTAGGTGCTTTAAATTAATCCCCATTGTGATTCTAATTGCAATTCTTTTCCCACTAAACATGGTATTTCATTGTTAATATTTTTATGTCCTTCAATAAAGCTTTATAGTTTATCCATAATCTGACATAGTTTAAATAATATTTTGATGCCTACTTTTAAAAGCTAGTAAAATTTAGCTGTGAATCCATCTTATCTTGGTGCCTTTTTTTTTTTTTTTTTTTTTTTGCGGTACGCGGGCCAATCACTGTTGTCGCCTCTCCCGTTGCGGAGCACAGGCTCTGGACGCACAGGCCCAGCGGCCATGGCTCACGGGCTTAGCCGCTCCGCAGCATGTGGGATCTTCCCGGACTGGGGCACAAACCCATGTCCCCTGCATCGGCAGGCGGACTCTCAACCACTGCGCCACCAGGGAAGCCCCCTTGGTGTCTTTTTAATGTCATTTTAAAATCTTTGCATTTATTTCTATAGTAACTGATCCATTCTTATGTTAATCTTAGTCATTAATATTTTTCTGGAAATCATTTTATCTAAGATTTAGAATCTACTTCCAAAATACTACGTGTAGTGTTCTCTAATGATTCTTATAGTTTTTCAACAAAAAACTATAGTTTTGATGGTTTCTTTTTTATTCTTATATTTGTCATTTCTATTTTCTCAAATTGTTTAGAGTTATAAGAATCAAATTTGAGATTCATTTCTAAGTTCTAAGATTTCTATTTTCTAATTAATTGATTTTAGCTTTTGTTTTTCTTGATCACCTTTTTGTTTATTTTTGTTCATTTTTCTAAATTTCTATTATTTTTCTTTAATAATTAGAACCACCAAGGTTATATATTTATTTCTTAAAATAGCTTTTGTTAGTTTCCATTCATTTTGGAAGGGTTAAACTTTTCATTAATTTCTTAAAAATTTAATACCAGCCTTGATTTCCTTTTCTTATCTGAGTTATTTCAATGACACATCTTAATTTCTTAGTAGTAAAGATTTGGAGAAATAGTTTTAGTACATATGTTTATTGTTATTGTTTATAATCAGAAAAAATACATTTATTTGCAATAGGTAAAATCAAATCTGCTTATTATGCACTCTTGTATTTTTGTTGCGTGGTTTGAGATATTTTTCCTCTTGAAATTTCAGAGCACTAATTTAAAGACTTGACCTTGCCATCCAATCTAATTTTTTAATGTTTAAAAATTGTGTGATTGTAGTTCTAGAAATAAGGTATTTTTTCATTCCTGAATGTTTTAAGTATTTTTTGTTGTGGTGGTGATTGTGGTTATGGTTGTGGTTGTTTGGCCAGGTTGTTTATTTGTTTTTGTCTCCTCGAGCAGCTCTATTTCCTTAGGGCATCTGTCCTAATTGTTCTCTCTCTCTCTGCCTCCCCTCCATAGATTCATTGTTAACATTCTTTATGTATTTAATGGAATTCTATTGCATTTGCTGAGATTCCTGCAATACTAGGAGCTCAGACAATCAGTAATGGACGGTGCTACAGTCTCTTCTCTTGTAGGTAGTGATGAATTACCAGTCAGCTTGTCGGGTTCCCAAGGCATCTGGAGGCAGTGCTTCACTCCATGTTTCCTTGTGCTCTCCGAGGAACTGTTACCATAACTTTTTTTGACTGTGTTGGGTCTTCTTTGCTGAGCATGGGCTTTCTCTAGTTGTGGCGAGTGGGGGCTACTCTTCCTTGTGGTGCATGGGCTTCTCACTGTGGTGGCTTCTCTTGTTGCGGAGCACGGGCTCTAGGCATGCAGACTTCAGTAGTTGTAGCACGCAGGCTCAGTAATTGTGGCTCGTGGGCTTTAGAGCGCAAACTCAGTTGTGGCACATGGGCTTAGTTGCTCTGTGGCATGTGGGATCTTCCCGGCCCAGGGATCGAACCCATGTCCCCTGCATTGGCAGGTAGATTCTTAACCACTGCACCACCAGGGAAGTCCCACTATAAATCTTGATCTTCTCCTTTTCCTGATATTCCAGAGATCTCCATGGATCAAGGTCTACCTAGAATCAGCTTTGTTCAGATTTTCACCCCAGAGCCTTCCCAAAGCTGTCTTTCAGGCATTTCTCCAAAACTGACGGTTAAAGACTACAGTGGCTTTTTCTCCAAATATCCTTAGTCAGTCTGAATGGCAGAATCATAAAAGAGAAGGAATTTGTTTGATATCGGAAGTAAAAGAAAAGAGGGTAGCATTTAGTTGCCACATTTCCAGAATCCTCTTTTCCACCCATTGTATTACCTATACCAGAATAAACTAACGTGGTAAAATTAGGTATGGGCGGCAGGGAGTATATGTAAAATCTCTACCTTCCACCCAGTTTTTCTGTGAATCTGAAACTGCTCTAAAAAATAAAGTATGTTTTCTGTTTGTTTGTTTGTGTTACACGGGCCTCTCACTGTTGTGGCCTCTCCCGTTGCGGAGCACAGCCTCCAGATGCGCAGGCTCAGTGGCCATGGCTCACGGGTCCAGCTGCTCCGCGGCATGTGGGACCTTCCCGGACTGGGTCACGAACCCGTGTCCCCTGCATCGGCAGGCGGACTCTCAACAACTGCGCCACCAGGGAAGCCCAAAGTATGTTTATATATATATATATATATATATATATATATATATATATATATATATTTATATATATATTTATATATATATATATAGAAGTAAATATATTTGAACGTGATTTAAAAGTTTAAAGTATCCAAAGGGACAACCTATACTTGTATAACATAGATTTGACATTTATACCTGTTCTTTGTGGTATACACAAAATGAAACTGCTTTCTGCAAAGAAATTCTACCAACACTACAGAGGAAGACAAACCTCCAATCAATTGTCACTAATAGTTATTAAACCAAAAAGGTTACATTTTAAAAATTGCAGCATATGCACCTAACCAATTTTCTCCTCCATATATGCCAATGTAAAGATGTGCATTTAGATAAATGCAATATAGAAAATAGTGCAGCCTGTGTCATACCTCTAAGAATGGAATAAAAGGCTTGTGAACTGCTCTTATAAAATTCAGTCTGTATGTCCTCACATTAAGTTTTAACCCTCTGAGGATCTCAGAACAGTCCTTGGAACATTTATTAGTACAAATGATATGCATCAGCTTCCACTGATTCTGGTGATGCTTTCACAGAGTTACAGCCTGTGTTACCCTTTTATTGTTCCAGACTTGTTAGGGTTTTTTATGTCTTCCTTCCTTCCTTTATAACATTGCTCTACCTAGGACTATTGTGTGAAATGAAGAAATTATTTTATCATGTTCATTTTCTCTGCTCGAAGAGCACAATGAGGCAGAATGGAGATAAGCTGGAGAAAGATATCTCTGTGTTTTCAGAAATACAACTTGGCAAATATTTTAATGTACCAACTTAAAATATTTTCTAACAGAGAGAAAATTCTAGGCAAACTTGTCTAGTTCTGGTAGAAAATGAATACAGATTATTAAATCATAATTTATATTCTGTAAGCAGACTATGATGAACAGAAAGAATACCAAATATATAATCCATGTTTTTAAAATTAATTTTCCTATCTAAAGCCAGCTGTACAGATTTATAACATGACAAATACCTTCCAAAAGAAAGGATGATCCTAGTGATTTTTTTCCATAATAAATAGACCCAAAATAGAAAAATAGAGGATAACTAATTTTGAAGATGATATTTTAAATGTCCATGATCTTAATCTCATTCAGAAGAAGGCAGGATCCCTTAAACCCTTCCAAAATTGTCTTTAACAGAATAAGCTATCTTTGATTATGGACTTACAAACTTGTTTACAAATCCTGACTCTCAGTAGCTCTATACTTTGTCAATTTCTCACCCTCTATTCCACTATCATTGGAATAATATTCCTTAGGGTTCTGTCACAGGCACTGTTCTTATTCCTTGGTGTACTCTCGCCTTATTAGTCAACGAGTTTCAAATGTGTTTCTTAAACACAGGCCTGTCTTCTGAATTCCAGATCCACATATCTAATAACTCATATTCTTACTTGGATGTCTCAAAGGCATCTCAAACACAAGATGTCCAACAGAACTCATAATTTTTCTTCTCAAACAGACATCTCCTGGAACATTGCCTTTAACAGTGGATGGCTCCATGCCCCCTATTTTTGATGCCAGAATTTTGAAACTATTGTTTGTCTCCAAATACCCCATGCCAAATAAAGCCCATGTTAATCCTAAATATTTCTTGAATGTATCAGTGTCTCAACCCTCATTTCTGTCACCCTTCCCTGATCTGCCAGGACAGCCTTTCAGTTGTTCTGGGAGTCCCCAAACTGTCTCCCTTCCAATCCATTTATTCTCTTGCAACTGGAGGAATACTTTAAAATCTGAACCTTTTTGAGACACATTTGCTTAAAATCCTTCCATCATTTTTCATTGTTCTTAAGATCCAGGGACCACTGTGTGCTGACCTCTTCAGCCTCACCCTCCACCACTTCTTCCCTTCTTTCAGTCATTCTGTACTTGTTTCAGTTTCTGAAATACTATAAACTTGACTTTATCTGTAGACATTCCTATGTGGTATAACATTTTCCCAAGAAAGTTTTTTCCCTACCCAGCTTCCCTTGTTTCATCTAACTTATTCCATACTACATCTCATCTAAGACATGGTATCTTCAGAGAAGTCTTCCCTGACTTCCTGGGCCCTGTTGCCAAAACTCAGCCTCTGTTCACCCGTGCCGAATAGAAATGTGGAGACAGAGTTTTGGGTGAAGTAGAAAAGAGTAGCTTTTATTGCTTTACCAGGCAAAGGGGGCCACAGCGAGCTAATGCCCTCAAGACCGTGTGACCCACCCTGGAAGGGGTAATGAGGAGTTTTATAGTGTTCAAGGAGCAGGGCAATATCAGCTCGTGGACAGTTCTCGGATTGGTTGGCAGCAAGGTGAAGTTTCAAGCATCATCAACCTTCTGGTTTCAACTAGTCTAGGGTCTATGTGCTGTGATCAGCAGTTTTCATCTGGAGGGGGTCTGCTTCCTGTACAAACAATGTAGGAGTGTGTGTCAGGCCTGTATCTGTATCTTCAGGGAACTGGGAGTTCGGCAATTCTGCGATGTGGCAGCATTGTAGTCTAAATTTTTACCAGTTCCCCATCTTCACATTTCCCATGATTAACTCTTGAGTCAGCACTTTACTTCAAAAGACAAGGACACAGGGGCTTGTACACAGTTTCACTCCCATTGATGGTCTTTCTGTTCTACAGACTAACAGCACTCTGATTTTTCCTTTGTATCATCCATCACACTTTTACTTACATGTTCAATGCCTTTCTTTTTTAGCAGAATGTAAGGGCAATGGGGGTGGAGGGGGGGAATTACATCAGTCTCATTTTTTTTTTACCACTATGTCCTAGCACTTAATACATCATTTTAAATATTATAGATTATTAATACTTTTATAGAGTATATATATTATAGTATATATATAATATATAAGTGAGTGAATAAAAGCTAGGCAAATTAACTTATGTTTATTCACCTTTAAATTGGAGATATTAATACATATCTTCTTCAGTCATTGTAAAAGTTCAGTGGAAGGGGTAAAACAATTTTGTAAACAGTATCCGTTTCTGTTCTTCTTGTCAGACTTGATATATGCAGACAAAGTGTGTATTTGTTTTTAATTGCTGCTGTAATAAATTACCACAAACTTAGCAGCCTAAACAACACAAATTGATTATTTTACAGTTTGGTAAGTGAGAGGTCCAATACGAGCCACACTAAGCAAAAATGAGTGTTGGCAGAGCTCCGTTCCATCCAAAAACTCTAGGGAAGAATATATTTCCTTGCCTTTTCCAGCTTTTAGAGGCCACCCGTATTCCTTGGTACATGCCCCTCTTCCTCTCTCTTCAAAGCCAGCAACAACAGGCTGAGTCTTTCTCATGTTTCAACTTTCTCCTTCTTTTCCTGTTTCGTCTTTCTGACCCAGCTAGAAATGTTTCTCATATTATTAGATTGGATCCACCCAGATAATCCAGGATAATATTCCCACCTTAAGATCTCTATCCTTAATCATATCTGCAGAGTCTCTTGCCATCATATAAGATAACATTTGCAGGATCTGGGGATTATAGCATGGATATCTTTGGGGGTTATTATTTTGCTTACCATAACATGTGATGATATCACTATTATTTTTATTATCAAACTAAAATGTTCTAATGCCATAAAGTAAAAAAAAAAAAAAAGAAAGAAAGAAAAAAAATGGTAAAGTGTACCATTACTGTCTTTCTCCTTTGGTAAGGAATGCAGTAATAAAAGGAGAAAGGGAATCATAACTTACTCTCCACTCCCCCAACTTAAACTCAGGTCCTTGTCTAATTACTTTCAGTATATCTCAAATTGCTTTTTGTGGGTAAAGGAGTTCAAGGCTTGATAAAATGCTTGATGACATGTAAAGTGTGAGTCTACAGCTTTCACTGAGTGAAGTCATGTACAGAGCACTGTAAAAATTTGTTTACCTCAGGCATGTGCCCAAGCCTGAATAGGCCTAGCTCATTGTGACTTGTGGTCTCCTATGAACCTATACTCAGTCTTAACTGTCTGTATTGGAATTGGTTCTATAAAAACTTCACTCTCAGCCATCATGTTGCCTTGATTGGCATAGGAAGACAACTGTATCCTTTGTGCTTTGCTACCTCTCAGGCTTATCTTTCTATCAACATGAAGCAGACTCCATATCAATTCACCTTTTTGCCTATCCATATTTTACTTATTAAAGAAGTATTTTAATTTCTTGAATGTTTTTTAAAGAACTACTTTATTTATTTATTTATTTATTAAAATTTTTTTAAAAAAATTTTGGCCATGCTGCGTGGGTTGCGGGATCTTAGTTCCCTGACCAGAGATTGAACCCAGGCCCTCGGCAGGGAGAGCATGGAGTCCTAACCACTGGACTGCCAGGGAATTACCTACTTTCTTGAATGTTATTATCTATATTTTGGAATCCTGAAGTACCATACTCATGGCTGCTCCCGTTGCGGAGCACAGGCTCCAGACGCGCAGGCTCAGTGGCCATGGCTCACGGGCCCAGCCGCTCCGTGGCATGTGGGATCTTCCCGGACCAGGGCACGAACCCGTGTCCCCTGCATCAGTAGGCAGACGCTCAACCACTGTGCCACTAGGGAAGCCCTGATGACTTTCTTTAGTGGTATACTTAGATTCCTTTCTCACTACCTTTTGTGTATCTACTATAGATTTCTGCTTTGCAATCACCGTGAGGCTTAAAACAACTTATATTTGTGATATTAGTGAATTGTATCATTTATTACTCTTATATTTACTCCTAAAGAGTGTGTTCCTGCCTCTAAAAAGTCATTATTAATATATGAGACAGC
The DNA here is from genome assembly GCF_964341445.2 of Mesoplodon mirus. Taxonomy (NCBI): domain Eukaryota; kingdom Metazoa; phylum Chordata; class Mammalia; order Artiodactyla; family Ziphiidae; genus Mesoplodon; species Mesoplodon mirus. The sequence continues at coordinate 106,815,317 of NC_138982.1, read as the reverse complement.
TACATAAATCTATCTTCTGTGGATAAGATGGGCTAGAGAGAGGCTGAGATGTATTATAAATTGCTCTGAAGTATGGTCTGGTGGACCCAACACCATTGGCATTACCTGGAAGCTTGTTAGACATGTAGAACCTTAACCCCCAACCCAGTCCTGCTAAATCAGAATCTGAATTATAACAAGATCCCCAGGAGGGTGGCTCAGCACATTAAAATTTGACAAGCAGTACTCTAGAAAGTAGTTCTACCATGTATGTAGTTCTATCAGAGAAACCAGGCCTTTCTTCACTTTGCATTTGTTTTACTGCTGCCCAAATCAATGAGTGCTTTAACATGAAGGATTCCCCTCTTTCTCTAAACTCCTGTAATTATTTTCTGCACAATTAATTTTGCAAGTAAATTACATGCTGTCCTATTGTTTCTACTGATTTCATTTGTATGTGCTGGTAGTATACAAAGTAGCATCTTATATACATTTGATTAGGTTGATTAATACATGCAATTGACATGGTTGCCTTATATATAGTTAAATTTATCCTGATTTTTAAATTCTGTTATAACTAGTGGCTTAATACTACCTTGTATAACAGTTCTCATTGGTTTTGGAAGCTACTAGGAGATAGATTATATCACCTTATCTTTGAATACCTCTGCCTGCTTTGCCTATAATAAGGCACTTAATATTTATCAAATCAAATTTTAGACAAAGAACCACACAATGAAAGCATATTAACTAAACTATAACCATCTCAGGAAATGCACTTATATTACTTTTGTGTCCTTGGAGCAACCTAGCATACTGCTTGTGGTTCAGCAGTGCTCAGTGAACTAAAAAAGCTGCTGAAGATGTGACATCCAGCATGGCAAGCATACAAGAAGCACAGGGTTTCTAGATACTAGAACATGTTTAATACCTGCCATGGCTCTACCTCTCTTTTGTTGTATTTATATAGGCATGCACCACCAAGCTTTAACTTATTCCATTCAGCATAGGCCTTATTCTGATGAAAGTAACAAATGCTGAATTATGGTTAAGATATGCTCAATTTCCATTCTTTTTTTAATTATTTTTTTTGATTCCAGCTCTGGTCCTCAATATAACTGAGAAAAAAAATAGTTATCTTGCTCTGTGTTTTATCATCTAGAGACCAAAATGATGAATATTTTTAATTCCTTGGCCCAAATTGATAACTCATTAGAAAGCCAATAGACTCCAAACCAAACATGAAAACAACAAAAACAGAAAGATATGAACATTTAATTTTCCCTAAAAATGTAGTTCTTAAGGATGCAATCTTTCAGATGTGACCACTTATACAGAGTTGCATTTGACATTGAAGACAACTTAGAATATTTCAAAATGCACTGTGTAGATATAGAATTTTGCTGAGAAATCTGTATCATAATTAATCTGAATATATAATCTTGCATTAATAACATTTTAGGTAACATGCATTTTTAAAGTGAAAAAATGGAAAAAAATTTATGAAATATAGGTAGCTATATGTGAAATCAACTTTCGTGTCTAGATTGAAACCAATAACTGTACCTTTTAACTTAACTATACCAATTGATAAGTACCAGGGTACTTCCATAGTATGTAAATACATGAGTGCCATTGAAACACTGGGTGACAGTGTTTGTTATTTAATTGAGGCATAACATACATTGGGTTTTACTTTTTAGAGATTATTAGGTTGAATTAGGAATTCTTTCACTGTCCTTTCTCTGTGGAACTCTGACATCAGGCCACATCTGTACTCAGACATACCTCCTTCTTTGGCATTCACCTTTTTTCCCCCCCATCAATTATTATTATTTCCTAAATTCAGAGTCATTCTTGGTTACTGTAATTTAATTTTATATTAAACTTTCCCTTCTTAGCATCACTGATGTAATAAATACTCATAGTGAGATGTCCATTATTTTTCAGTTTTGTTAAGATCCAGGCTTAGAATCATAACAGAATGTGGAGTTTATCTCAGTCACAGTTCAGCAGTAGTTTATGTGCATAAGGACATGGCATAATAATTGGAATATTTAAATGTTGTGCTCAGAAACCTCTGAACTCATAAAAATGTGAGAAGTTGAATAAATAACTGCAGAAGAGAATGCCAGAGTGACTAACTTTGACTTACATATAAAATACTATCATCAGTTCAGAACCCATTGTACCTAAGAAAGTATGAAATTTTGGCTTTTGCTTGTAGGCAAAACATTGAGAATGGAGTTCCACTTATTTTACTAGGATTTTGGTTCACCTATTAAGAAGAACATTTTTTCACTCTTATCACTGTGAATACTATATCTATTTTGAATGAAGCCCGAATAATTACACTTAAAAGAAGAGCTCCAAAAGTTAGGATGAAGAATTTATTTATTTATTTATTTATTTGCTTATTTACTTATTTTTTTTTTTTTGCTGTACGCGGGCCTCTCACTGTTGTGGCCTTTCCCGTTGCGAGCACAGGCTCCGGACGCGCAGGCTCAGCGGCCATGGCTTATTGGCCCAGCTGCCCCGCGGCATGTGGGATCTTCCCGGACCGGGGCTCGAACCCGTGTCCCCTGCATCGGCAGGCGGACTCTCAACCACTGCGCCACCAGGGAAGCCCTAGGATGAAGAATTTTACCTCTTAGAAATGACATTTCTTTAATCTCCAGTTAGAAGAAAAAATTAAAATGATTGCCTTTATAAAGGGCTACCTTTCCATTAATATAGCAACAATCATTATTGACTTTAACCTATATAGGTACACAAACCATTTTCTGCCCTTATATAGGGTAACAATATTCAACATGTCTTACAGTCTTTATTATATGAGGTTTAAATTTCTCTTGCTAAAATTTAAGGCCATAGAGCTCATAAATATTTTAGAAAACACAAAAATAACTCTTTCCTATTGCACTGCTAAAATTAGATGGCGAATCCCTTTGTATAGCTCTTCTAGTTACATAAATTTGTGTTTTCCTAAACCTTTGTTGATATTCATTTATATCTGCTATATTTTTAGGTATACTTTGAATTTTTTTTACTTTGAATTATTTTTAGATGAGAGCTCTAGGAATTACATGCTTAACTTTTCACCTTCTAGTTGGAGTTAATATAGTACCTCTGCAGATAAAAATATCAAACCATGTACCATATAGGTTCATTTAGTCCTCCATCCTTTATGTTTGTCATATGTATTACATTTATATATGTTATAAACCCCACATTAATTGCTATAATTTTTCTTTAACGAATATTTATGTTTTAAATAAATTAAGAAGGGAAAGGCTAGCTTCTTATATTTATCAACATATTTGCCATTTCTAACTGGTAAATTTAGATAATGGTAAATGGTGCTTTATTCATTCCTAGAGGTTAAAGGTATCATTTGCCATTTGCCAGAACAATGTTCTTTAGCATTTTTCTATAGTACATGTTTACTTGCAATGAATTTTCTTGGTTTTCTTTTATCTGAAAATGTCTTTAATTTGAATTTATTCTTTAAGAATATTTTCAGTGGATAAAAAATACTTTGTTAGCTCATCACCAGTCACAGGCAATTTTGAAATCCAAACAAGCAAGCTCCATTTGTTTTCACTGCCTGGGAATAGTCCTTTGTGATTCAATGCAGCACGCTTTGTAATCAGGGTGCCACCCTCCCGAGTAATCCTTCCTTTTTATGAAAGATAGTATGTATTTGCAGCTAAGTAGCTTTATCATCCTGTATCTTGCCTATAGAGTTTTGGAAGTCCAATAGCCTTCCTTCATTTTTTACATTTTGTACTCTCTCTGTCCTTTTAAAATTCAAACTGGCAGTATTACTGCTAATATAAAATTTTCCAGGACCTTATGTGTCTCCCATGTATGTCACACAAATTCACTCCATAAGACAGGAGGATCTTCCACATATCTTTCCTAGAAACCATCACTTCAAAGATGGTCTACTCTCTTTTTGCTTTCATTATCTGTGACGAAAAGTATGAATCATTGAAATTGTTATTCTTTTATACATAATTTGTCATTTTTCTCTGACTTCTCTACATGTGTGATTTTCTTCTAACTTCTTTATTTTTATCTTCTGCTGAGATGGCTGAAGGGATCTGAGTCACACACTTAGTCATTTCAAAAAGGTTTTTATGTGAATGAATTCCATGATCCTTAAATCTTTTGCAAGAATTAGCAAAAGATTGTCCAGCTACACCCTCAGTAGTTTTGGGATTTTTTGCTAGAGCACATTTTCCTGACAGTGAATTTCTTACTTTTAGTGTCTGCTGCAATCTGGATAGGAAGAGAATGTCCCAAATCATCAAATCCTGACCCTTTATGAATAATAGTTTTTCATCATTGTATATCTGTTCTCTCACATTTTACTCCAAGAAGCACGAAGAAACCAGGGCACAGCTTCAACACTTTGCGTGGAAATCTTCTCAACTAAATATTTGAGTTTATTACTTATAAGTTCTATTTTCCATGTAACTGCAGAACACAGTTCTACTAAGTTCCCTGCCACTATATATCTCCTTTTTGCCAGTTTCCAATAACATGTTTCTTATTTCTTCTGAGTCTTCTTAGCAAGGTGATTAACATCCATATTTTTACTAATAGGCTTTTCAAGGTAATCTAGGCTTTTCCTATAATGCTCCCGAAAATTTTTCCAGGCTCAATCCATTGCCCAAATCCAAAGTCACTTCCACATTGTAGGGATTTATTACAGCACCACCGCGCTTCCAATACCAAAATCCGTATCAGATTTCTATGGCTTTCGTAACAAATTACTACAAGCCTAGTGGGTTAAACAATGCAAATTTGTCTTACAGTTCTGGACAGCAGAAGTCTGAAATGGTTCTTGCTGAGCTAAAACAAAGGTGTCAGCAAAACTGCATTCCTTTCTGGAGATCCCACACACTTTCTTTCTTTGCTTTTTTCAGTGTCTTGAAACTACCTGAATTCCTTGGTTCCTGGCCCTTTTCTATGTTCAAAGCCAGCAATGGCTGGTCTAGTCTTTCTCATATTGCATCATCTGAAACTGACTCTACTGCTTCCCTCTTCCATATTTTAGGACCCTTTTGATTACACTGGACCCACCCGTATAATCCAGAAAAATCTCCTTTTTTAAGGTCAGATGACTAGCAACTTTACTTCCATATGCTACCTTAATTCCCTTTTGGCATGTAACTGAACATATTCAATTTCCAAGGATTGGAGTATGGGCATCCTTGGGCGGCCATTATCCATTCTACAGTCACAAGCTTAAAATACCAGCTATCTCCCTTGTAATGGCAACACCCCAAATCTCATTTCATTCCTTTTAACTTTGTCTGTGTTGTTAGGAATTTACCTCACAGATATGCCTTTCAGATTAGCCAAAGAACTGGTTAGGGTTTATACATAGAATTCAGGGCTCCCTCCCTCTTAGGCTTTCTCTTTTCTGAAATCTCAGTGACATCAGCCAGTGATTATGGTTGATCCAAACTCTGTCCTCAGTTCTTCCAACCAGTAAGGCTGTGGATTTTCTATTGAAGATTTAGTTGCTCTACATGATGAAGACTGGTAACTGTCATTGGTTGAAAAGTCATGTATATGGCAAACTTACTTAGTGTGATTCCCTTCTACCAACTGTCCATTTCCTTCTAGTGTCTGTCTGCTTTTGGACGCTCTTTAGTGCCTTTAGGTAAGTTTTCTTTTTCCTTCACAGAAAAAATATAGTTGTTATCTGTGTGAGGATTGGTATGAAGGTTGGTCTGAAGGCTGGTGTGAGCTCTCTAGCCATATGAGAAGGCTTTGTATTCAATTTTTAAATTGTTGATGACCTTATTTACTTGCTGCAATGTATTAAATTCCACTAGAACAATGTTTCCTTTTTACCTTACATTATCATTTGTATCACTCACTTTGAATAATATTAACTCTATTTCTTCATACCTAATGCATCCTCTCCTACTATCAGATTTTTTTAAAATTGAAGTATAGTTGATTTACAATATTATATTTGTTTCAGGTGTACAACATGAGGAGGGGCAAGATACTGCTATCAAATGTTTTTAGGAAAACATGTTCAGTGAAATTCAACATATATAATGAAAAAGTGCACAAATCACATGTATACTGTTTGATGAATTTTTCTCAAAGTAAACACACCATCGTAGCCAGTATCCAGATCAGAAAATAGAATATTATCCGTTACTCAGGCAATCACCCTATGCCATCTTCCACTCACAATAAACTCTCTTCCTTAAAGCTAATAATTATCTTGACTTCTACCAATTAGTTCTGCTTGTTCTGGAACTTTATGTAAATAGACTCACACAACACATTGATTTTTTTAGTGTGTATGGTTTCTTTTGTAACCAGACAAGGCTGGTACCAAACCCAAAAGGCCAATACTCAAGACAAATATTGGTGGAAAAGGAAAAGTTGCTTTATTCAGGAGGCCAGCAGCTGGGGAAGATGGAGGACTAATTCCTAAGAGGGGAAGATGGAGGACTAATGTCCTAAGACCATCTCCAAGTTGCTGGTTAGGAGTCAAAGGTTTTAAAGGCAGTGGGAAGGAGGGGGCTTCAGTGTGTATGTTCAGCTTGTGCACAATTCTCGGATTGGTTGGTATTAAGGTGAAGTTTCAAGCATCACCAATCTTCTGGTTTCAACCAGTCTGGGGTCTATGTGCTTGTTGTCAGCCGTTTTCAGCTGGGGTGGGGGGAGGCTGCCTCTGTAAAAACAACTTAGGAGTGTGTGTCAGACCTTTATCTATATCTTTCAGGCACTGGGAGTTTCGTGACTTTGCTATGTTGATGCATTTGTAGTCTAAATTGTTGCCAGCTTCCAGCCCATGTACTTGAGTTGGTACCTGGAAGTAAGCAAGATTATTCTCTCCTAGTCAATTAGTTGTTGTCTAAAATAGCTCTAAGACATGCTTGGGTCAGTAGGAATGGAAAATACATGTTTAAAATTTGGTGCTGCTCAAAATGGGGCAGCTTATGCTCTGGCTGCATTTTCACCCAACATTATATTTGTAAGAATCATCCATATTATTTGCATGTAGCAGTAGCTCATTAATTTTCATTGTGTATGATATTCTATGGTCTGAAAAATATAATTTATTTACTTGTTCTACTTTGGGTGGATATTTGTATTATTTCCATCTTGAGGCTATTACAAATAAACTACTGTAAATATTTTAGTACATGACTTTTAGTGCCAGTGTGTACAAATTCCTGTTGCATATATATCTAGGGGTGGAATTACTAGAACATGGTATTTACTTATGTTCAGATTTAGTTGATACTGACAAACAGCATACCAAAAAGTTGTTATCAATCACCAGCAGTGAATAAGAGTTTCATTTGCTTCACATCCTTGCCAATACTTAGTTATATACTTTTATCATGTAAACCACAAAAATTTTCTAATTAAGTTTTCTTGTCCTAGTTTACTTAATTTATGCAATTTCTCACTAAAATAAGAACTAAGAGCTATTTTTAAAATAACTCTAATAAATCAGTAATCCGGTGTCTTGAAGGAGTATCAAGTAATTGTTCACTGTTTCTAACTAGAATATTCAAAATAAGAACCTCAAATGCAAAGTAGATATTATGTACTGAGGTGTGTTATGAACATGTGTCCCATCTGATGCATGTTCTGGGTGTGTATTCTGTTGGGGGAAGATTTAAAGCGCTATCAGAATATGATTTGGGATTCAGAGCATTGCTAGGGAGAGACTAGTCAAGGCAATTAATTTTAGTTACTTTGCATCCTTAAGAAAACCGTAAATACTTTGAACAAAAAACAATCAGCTACTTTAAAATATCTTTTGAGCCAATTAAAACATATTCTTATCTGTATACAGGGCATCATCAGATTTGACCCAATACTATATGATCTTCACATTATGAGGGCATTCAGAAATTGACCTAGAGAGGCACTTCAGAAAACAAAGTGTTTGTTAGTTTCAGTATGCTTTCCATACCTTGTTTCTTGTAACCAAGCTTTCTTTTTTTGAACTTGTAAAAAAAACTTTTAGTGGTTTTCCTGTAAAATATGGGTGTTTGATTTCTTACAGTTGTTCACTAAAGTTTCTCTTAGGCCAGTGATTTCCAAAGGGAGGGAAAGTTGTTTGGGTTAGGAGAGGTGTGTATAGTGCGTGCGTGTGTGTGTGTGTGTTTTCAGGGGGCAGTGTTACTGAGGTGAAAGGAAGGGAACATAGTACCACTTTTCTACATTTCTTTATCCTCACCCTGAGCAATATTTCTGTAAAGAACATTGGCTGAACTTGAAGTGAAAGTCAGCTTACACAATTCAGTTTTTAAACAAAATATTGATACAATATGAGGCTTGCAAGAAGTGAACTGACTTATGAGAAGTGTTTTAATATAGAATACAACAAAAACAATTTCAGTACTAGCTTGTAACATGTCAAAGTATTTTTTTCAAGCACAGGGCCATGGAATCTTTCATACAATAGGAAATTTCCTTGTTTGAGTTCATCTCAACCTGTGACAGCACATTAACCTTTTTGTGTGTGCCAGTGATGCTGGTTTAATATTTTCCAACATTTTTCCCTTTGATGAGAATGTGGTAGTAATAACAGCAAGTTTGTAGAGGTACCAAATTTTCAAATCTCTCACTATACATTAAAATGTTCTGTCTTACCTCACCTTTCCCTCACATTCTCTCTTTCACACACCCACACAGAAATCTTCAGAATAGTTAAAATGGAAAAAAAAATAGGTTTCATATTATATTTGCTCTAGCATGGGACAAAATATTTTAAGATTGCAAACATTGAAAACTTTTATTCAAAAATCTCAAAGTAAAAGAGATACTCCAGGAAGATGAATTATATCCTGTATCTCTGAGGGCCCCCTGGCAAACCAATGTATATATGACTCAAGGAGCATGCATTTCTTACTGTAAGAAGTTAGACATGTACTACCCAATGAAAATCTGTTAATTTTTCTATGCAACTTGGATTTTCTTTGCTTAAAAAATATCAAATTCTATTTCATTTCTATTATTAGAGGTGTTCTACTTTTGCTCACTGGAGAAAGTGCAACATGGTTGAGATTTAAAATGGTACCACTTTGTACAAAATAATAGGAGCCTTGATTTATAGTTTTATCAAAAACTTTTCCACAGCTGGATTTGGTTTCATAACTTCTATTTTTTCTTGTCTAAAAAATGAATTAAAAGCATATATTTAAATAGTGGTTCTGCTGTACAGATGGAATAAACTACAGGTCAGAGTATAGATTATTTTGCCATGGTTTATGATCTGGTTTGCCCTAAAGGATTCATTAGTTATGTTTCCTTTTGGTATTATTCTCTCTGGCATCTCTTATGGCACTGCTAAAATTTTACTCCCTCCTCTATCCTACAAGGCTAATTAGTCACATCAATTCATCAAATAAAATATGTACAATTTCTGACACTTTCTTTAGAAGATGATATTGTTGCCATGGTGGCTTTTAGCTTGGAGATTTCTGACATTTGTTGGATCTCATTGTTTCTTCTTGCTCCTTTTTTGGATAATGAAGTAAATGAGTTTTACTCAGATTAACATTTAATAAGTTCATGAAAAATTTACTAATCAGATTAATTCTATAGTCTTTTTCTCCTGTTGAGATTTTGGTTGCCTGTAATTTTCTTTTATGTTGGTAGATAGTAAAACTTGTCAAAGGATCTGCTTAGAAAATGAGAAAGAAACACTTGGCTAACAAGAATATACTTAAATGAAGAAGTTAGTGCAACACAAATCTTGATAGTTGGTCTTCTTAAAATATTCTTTTATGCTTACTGATATTTGATATTTCTGATTATATTTTATTTTCTTAGGTGAAATATATGTCTAAAGATATATATATATATAAAATATAGAATATACATAAATGTATATCTAAATATCTAACAAGTTTTAAGTTTCTCAAAGCTTCAGAAAAAATTATAACACATATTTTAGGTAAGGAGTAAATAAAATGAAACTCCAAACTAGATAGCTTTACCAAAGAATTAGAGCAAAACCTTTATCTGGTTTTTGCCTGTCTAATTCTGGTCTACCATCTGAATCTTGTAGGCTCATGCCTTTTAAAATTATTAGCAAACCAGGAGAAATCATGATGCAAGGTATATCCAACAAATTGTCCTCCAGAAATGAAGGAGAAATAAAGACTTTACCAGATAAACAAAAGCTAAGTAAGTTTATTACTAGACTTGTCTTACAAGAAATGCTAAAGGTAGTCCTTCAAGTTGAAATAAAGGATGCTAGAGAGCAACATGATAGCATGTGAAAATATAAAGCTCTCTGGCAAAGGTAAATATATACACAAATACAGAATTCTGTAACACCATAGTGATTGTGTGTAAATCAGCTTAACTCTATTATAGTATTTAAAAGATAAAAGCATAAAAAACTATAACTATATTATTAGGTTAATGGATACAAAATATAAAAATATGTAATTTGTGACATCAATAACATGATGTAGGGAAGATGTAAAGTAGTAAAGTTTTGTATGCAATAGAAGTTAAGTTGTTATTAGTTTAGAATAGATTGTTATAACTGTAAGATGTTTAATGTAATCCCCATGGTAACCAAACAGAAAATACCTAGGAAGATAAACAAAATAAAATGAGAAGGGAAACAAGGGAATCAAGTATGCCACTACAAAAGAAATCAACAAAACACAAATGAAGGCAGTAAGAGAGGAACAGAATGACAAAATAGCTACAAGACATACAGAAAACAAATAACAAAATGGCAGTAGTAAGCCCTCACCTATCAGCAACTATTTTAAATGTAAGTGGATTAAACTCCACAGTCTAAAGATGTAAAGCAATGAAATAGATTTTTAAAAAAGAGAACAAGATCCAACTATATGCTATCTGTAAAACTCATTTTACATTTAAGGACACATATAGATTGAAAATGAATGGAAAAAGATATTCCATGCAAATGGTAACCAAAAGTGAGTAGAGGTGACCATCATTATATCAAAGTAGACAGTAAGTCAAAAACTGTCACAAGAAACAAAGAAGGACATTATATAATGACAATAGGATAAATTCACCAGTCAGGTATAACAGTTATATCTATACACCTAACATTAGAGCATTGAAATATATGAACCAAACATTGACAGAACTAAAAGAAGAAATAGAAAACAGTACACTAATAGTAAGGGAATTCAATACCCGACTTTCAACAATAGATACATCATCCAGCTAAAAAATCAATAACGAAACAGCAGGCTTGAACAACACTAGAGAACAAATAGACCTAACAGACATGTATAGAACATTCCATCCAAAGCAGAATACACATTCTTTTCAAGGCTCATGAAACATTCTCCTGGATAGAGCTTATGTTGGGCTACAAAACAAGTCTTAACAAATTTAAGATTGAAATTATACCAAGTATCTTTTCCAACCACAGTGGAATGAAACTAGAAATCAACAGAAATAAAATTGGAAAATTCACAAATAAGTGGAAATTTAACAACAAACTCTTGAACAACAGAGGGGTCAAAGAAGAAATAACAAAGAAAATTAGAAAATATCTTGAAACAAATTAAAACAAAAACACAACATACCAAAACTTATGGGTTGCAAGCAAAAGCAGTGCTGAGAGGCAAGTTTATATTGATAAACATCTACATTAAAAAAGAACAATCCCAAATAAACAAACCAATGTTATGCCCAAGGAATTAGACAAATGAAAACAAACTAAGCTCAAGTTCACAGAAGGAAGGAAATAATAAAGATTAGAGTAGAAATAAATGAAATAGAGAATAAGAAACAATAGAAGAAAAATCAGCAAAACTAAGAATTGGTTTTTTGAAAAGATTAGCAAAATTGACAAGCCCTTAGCTAGACTAAGAAAAAAACAGAGGAGACCCAACAAAAATCATAAATGAAAAAAAAGACATTACAACTGATGCCACAGAAATAAAAAGGACTATAAGAAATTACTATGAACAACTATACAACAGCAAATTTTTTAACCTAGATAAAATAATAATTTCTAGAAACATGCAACCTGCCAAGACTAAACCATGAAGAAACAGAAAATCTGAACAGACCCACAACTAGTAAGGAGATTGAGTTAGTAATCAAAAAACTCCCAATAAGGAAAGTCCAGGACCAGATGCCTTCATTGGAGAAATCTACCACACATTTAAAGAAGAATACTAATCCTTCTCAAATTCTTCCCCAAAATGAAGAGGAGGGAGCACTTCCAAATTCATTTTTATGAGGCCAGCATTTCCCTGATATCAAAGCCAGACTAAGATACTGTAAGAAAAGAATATCCCTGATGAATATTGATGAAAAAATCCTCAAAAAATACTAGCCAATTGAATTCAACAGCACATTAAAAGTATTATACACCATAACCAACTTGAATTTAGTCTTGAAATGCAAAGATCTTTCAATATATGAAAAGCAATCAGTGTAACACTCCAAATTAACAGAATGAAGGGCAAAAACCACCCACTATCCTAATTGACTCGGAAAAAGGATTTGACATAGTTCAAGACCCTTCATGATAAAAATACTGAACAAGCTAGGAATAGAAGGAAATTGCCTCAATGTAATAAAGGCTGTATATGAAAAGCCCACAGATTACATCATACTCAACTGTGGAAAACTGAAAGCTTTTCTTCTAAGATCAGGGAAAAGACATGGATGCCCATTCTCACCACTTCTATTCAGCAGAACACTGAAAGTCCAGCCAGAGCACTCAGTCAATAAAGATAAATAAAAGACATCCAAATCAGAAAGGAAGAAATAAAATGATATATTTTACAGCTGATATGATCTTATATGTGGAAAACTAAAGATTCCCCCCAAAATATAGAACTAATGAATGAATTCAGCAAAGTTTCAGAATACAAAGCACACAAGAATCATTGAGTCCCTATATACTTATAATGAACAATCTGAAAAGGAAATTAAGAAAACAACCTTATTTACAATAGCATCAAAAAGGATAAAATATTTAGGAATAAGCTTAACTAGGAAGGTGAAAGACTTGAACACTGAAAACTACAAAATGTTCCTGAAGATAATTAAAGACACAAATAAATGGAAAGACATCTTATGTTCATAGGTTGCAAAACTAAATATTGTTAAAATCTCCATACTACCCAAAGCAAAGATTTAATGCAGTTCCTATCAAAATCCCAATGGCAAGTTTTTTCAAAAATAGAAAAAATGATCCTAAAATTCATATGGAATTTTAAGGACCTTGAATGGCCAGAAAAATCTTGGGAAAGAAAAACAAAACTAGAGGTCTCATACTTTCTTATTTCATAACATATTACAATGCTACAGTCATCAGAACAGTATGGTACTAGCATAAAGACAGATATATAGACCAATGGAACAGAATAGAGAGAAATAAACCCTTGTGTGTATGGCTAAATCATCTTCAACAAGGGTGCCAAGACTGCACAATGGGGAAAGGATAATCTCTTCAACTAATGTGTTGGGAAAACTAGATATCCACATGCAAAAGAACATAGTTGGACCTTTACCTTTCACCATATACAAAAGTTAACCCCAAATAGATTAAAGACCTAAGTATAAGACCTGAAACTGTATTTCCTAGAAGGAAATATAGGAAAAAAAACTTCATGACATTGGACTTGGCAGTGATTTATTGTGTATGACACCAAAAGCACAAGTAGAAGCAAAAATAGACAAATGGAACTAGACTACATCAAACTTAAAAACTTTTGTGCAGCAAAGGAAACAATCAACAGAGTGAAAAGGAAGCCTATGGAATGGGAGAAAATATTTGCAAACTATATAGATGATAAGGGGTTAATACCTAAAAATATAAGGAACTCCTAAAAAAAACCACTGATTTTTAAAAGGGCAAAGGATTTAAATAGGCATTTTTCCAGAAAAGATATACACATGGCCAAAAAGCTTATGGAAATATGTTCAGTATCTCTAATCATTAGAGAAATGGAAATTAAAACCACAATGAGGTATCACCTCACACCTGTTAGGATGGCTGTTATCAAAAAAAAATAATAAAATTAAAATTAAAAGTGTTGGTGAGTATATGAAGAAATTGAAACTTTTACTTTTATGCACTGATAGTGGGAGCATAAAGTGATGTAAATGGAAAACAGTATGAAGGTGCCTCTAAAAGTTAAAAATAGAACTGCCATATGATCCAGTAATCCCACTTCTTGGTATTCATCCAAAGAAATTGAAAACAAGATCTTGAGAAGATATTTGCACTCTCGTTTTCATTGCAGCTTATTCATAATAGCCAAAAGTTGGAAACAACCTACATGTCCATTCATGGATTAATGGATAAAGAAACTGTGGACCACCTGCATATAATGGAATGATTGATACTAACTTTAATGGAGGAGTGAGAATGAACTGGGCATTGAGAAGTGGGTTAAGTTTGAATAGACTGAGAATATAGGGGAAGGATCAGAGGTAGGACGTTTTTGTGAACAATAATAAGATTAGACATTCTAGAACAGAGGTTTTGCTTTGAAAAGATTAAGCTGAAACACATATGGAGCTCATTGTACAACTTGAGACCACTTATGCCCCAGATCATTGGTTCCCAAATCACCTTGAAGAAAAGAAGATATTGCTTAAGACTGGAAACACTCCCAGATGGAGCCTAGTAGACCCATTAAACTGCTAAATTATTTGACACATGTGAAAGGTCACTGTGAGCCAGAAATGTTAACAATAGTGATTTCCAGTAGGAGAGTGATAGAACAAAAGAGAATTGTTGCTCTCCTCAGCTGAATCAGTCTTCTTTTTTGCTTATAGTTGTTTCCTCTAAAAGGATCAGATGAGGCAGAAGCAGTATCTTTTTAAACATGTCCATGATGTCTCTGAGCAGAAATAAGGCATTGTGCTTTCAGAGCCACTCTTTTGTATTAATCTTGCTCTTTGTGTACATACACACACAATTATTTTTTTATAGACAGTAGTAGAGAGAAAAATAAAAAGGAATCTACTTGTAGACTGTTTCCAGCCATTAAGTAAAAGTTATTGGTTACTAGTTGCTAGTTGGTTTAAATCTTGCCCTAGGTCTTTGCTTGAAATTTGAGTCTTATTAAAAGCTATGGTATAGGTGTCTGATTGTAATTGAGAAAAGCAGAATTCAGTTTGTTAATACTATGAAACACAGTAAGAAATCTGTTAATCTTTTCATCTTTCAGTAGAAATATTTAGTTAGCACCCACAAAAAACTGTTACAGGTATGTATATATATATATAAATGTTTTTAAGGACAAGGTAGAAAATGAATTTTGATTTGTGCTTTTTAAGTATGCATGCAATAATCATATAGAACATTTTGAAACTGTATATGCTATGAATCTGTTCTTGGCTACCTGTAGATTTCAATAAAGTAGTTCCTTTTTTTCATTTGAAAGTATGCTGAATGTCAAAATGGTGACATTATTTGCAATCTAGATGAAAATATGGTATACATTATTATTAAGCAGAGTTGAAATCTTTTTATCAAGATACACATTTTTGAAAATTCTCAATTAAAATACTCACCTTGAAGGTTATATTTAATCATATTTTCACTTCCTATTTTTACTTACACAATATAATTCTTAATACTAATGTATATCATCACACTAAATGTCATTAATGTTTTGTTATTTTACTATTAACTCATAACTCTCTGTAACTTTACAGACAAGCCTTGCAAGTGAAATCACTTTATTTCAATGTCAAAGTGGTAATTCATTAGCCAACCATTGCCCCCAACACACACACACACACACACACACACACACACACACACCCTTGAATGATTATCTTTAATTAAATTTTACAAGAGATACTTTAAATATAAAAACAAATATTGTTGAAAGTAAATAGAAGGAAAAGATCAACCGTAAGTATAAGAAGGTTGGAAATACTATATTAATATCAGATAAAATAGGCTTCAAGGTAAAGATTACTACCTGAGGTAAAGTACATTTCATAGTGATAAAAAAGATTTATTCATCAGAAATACATAGCAATCATGAAAGTATACAATAATAAGAGAACATCAGATTACATGAGCAAATATTGACGTAATTAAAGGGAAAAATAGTTCTATAATCTTTATAAGAGATTTTTAACACTCAGCAATCACTAGAACTAGACAAAAATATCAGTCAAGACATACATGATCTGAACAATACTACCAATAACCCTGACATCATTGATATTTATACATTATTATCTATAACAACTGTAGAATATATGTTTCATTCACAAAGATACACCACGTGACGGAAAATACAAGTCTCATTACACTTAAAATGATTGAATGCATACAGAATATGTGCTGTGACCAAAACAGAATTAAATGAGCCAGTAAACACTGGGCAAAAGATTTGAGAGGACACTTTGCAAGAGATGATAGACCAATTAGCACATGAGAAGATTCTCAACATCATTAGCATTAATGAGATGCAATTTAAATTCATAAGGACATAACACCACACACTTATTAGGATGGCTAAAGTGAACAGGCTGACAATACCTGGAAAGCATGTAGAGCAACTAGAACCATCAAACACTGCTGGTGGGGATGTAAAATGGTACAACAATTTTGGGAAATTGTTTCACAGTTTCTTAAAATATTAAAAATACACCTACTCTACTACCTAACTATTCCACTCTTAGAAAGTTAATCAAAAATAATGAAAACACAGTCCTGTACAAGAATGTTCATAGCTGCTTTATTCACAATAACCAAAAATTGGAAATTCAATGTCCATCAATCAGTGAATGGATAAACAAGTTGTGGTAGATTTTATACAGTGAAATATTACTCGACAGTAAAAGGAGAGACTACAAATACCCTCAGTTGCATGGGTGGATCTCAGAATCACTATGATGCCAGGCACAAAAAAGTACTTACAGTATGATTATAATTATATACAGTCTTAGAAATGCAAACTAATCTGTAGTGACAAAAACCACAAATAAGTGGTTGTCTGATCCCAGGGCAAAGGGAATAATGGACTGAAAATGAGGCATGAGGAAATATTAGGAAGTGATAGAAAAGTTCCATATCTTGATTGTGGTGTGGTTTTCAGGTGTATATATCTGTCAAAATGTATCAAATTATATACTTTAACTGGGTACAGTTTATCATACATATATTACACCTCAATAATATTGATTTTTTAAAAGATACACTTTCACCAAAAGTAGTCAACTCTTTAAAAGATATCAACAAAAAGACAAACAACAAAGTGAATCATCTCCCTGTGCTATGCAGCTGCTTCCCACTAGCTATCTATTTTATATTTGGTAGTGTATGTATGTCCATGCCACTCTCTCACTTCATCCCCACCATTATAAAGCAATTATATCCCAATAAAGATGTTAAAAAAAAAGACAAAATGTCAAAAATTTAAGTTGAGTAAGGAAAAACTCATTTTCTTCTGATAAATAGTGGTTATTAGAAACCTGATTAGAATTAAAATGTTGATTTTACAAATGTTAACTGGATTACTCCATTTACAGGAATAAACTATTTTCAGAAAATATTTCTCCAACTTATTCATTAGTGCCTAAAATTAAAATTTGCAATAAACTCTTAAAATGGTTCAGCCAAAAAAGAGTGTGTGTGTATGTTTGTGTGTGTATATATGTGTGTACACACACACACACACACACACACACACACATATACATACATTGAAGAACATCCCTGCAGATGTATGGAGACAGTAGGGGGAGGGAGAGAGAATGAGAGAGAGAGAGAGAGAGACTGACAGAGAGAGCACAAATGTATCAACATGTTAACAGTTGGTAAATACGTGAGCTTATGCAGGTTTTCATTTGACTATTCTTTCAATGTTCCTCTAGTTTTGACATTTTCAAAGTAAACAGTTGGGGGTAAAACTTAATCAGAGACTTATCAAATGTAGTTTAATGAGTCTTCCCACTGAAATGTTAATAACCCAGGAGAAGATAACACAGTGGTGTGAGTATATATCTTGTAAAGCATTAAACTAGATGCATGCAATCACTGAATGCATTGAAGATGAGCAAAAAGCACTGTGAGACAAAGAATGTGAACTTTATGGATTGTCAAAAAATTCTATCCAATTTCACAAATTTTCATACCAGGAACTCTGATTATTTATTTTAGGAGTATAAAATAATTAATGGCTATGAGCATAGGCTCTGCAGTCTATTCCTTCTTGGTCTCTTATTAACTATGTAACTTCCTTGAAAACTCCGTGTCCTCATATGTAAAATGGAAGAATAAAAGTACTTACTTCAAGGACGTTTTAAAGATTAAATGAGATAATGAGCTTAAAGTGTTTAACACCATACTTAGTACAAAATAAGCACTTAAGAAATGTTAGCATCTACAATTACCATTATTTTAGAAGGAACTAAAGGAGATAGAATGACTAAATTTACAATACAAAAAAATCATATTTTTCATCCTAGCACCTGCCATTCCCCAACTGTAATGGAAGACTATTCCATTTTTAGACTTTAGGTTGTTCCAAGAAGACTCTGACATTTCTAAAACATAAAAGATCTAATTTTACCAGTTTAAGTCTAGGGAATATCTTTTTCCCTCCAAATTAGGACAAGTTTTTTATTGAGATTAGAAAATGAAAAAAAATTACATGTATGTAGTTTTGAGATGCTACAAGGAAAATGTTAGACAGTTAAAAAGTCCTTAAAAATGAGGCTGTCCTGTCTGATGATCCATACTGCAGCAAAATTAGTTGTTTTTTTGTTTCCTTTAAACGAGCCCATGTTTGATCATGTGCCAATTACATTTGATTATTTCATAACTGGAAACCTATTGTGCTGAGTAATTGCCTGCCTGCTGAGTCTGATAAGTAAAATTCTGATATGAAAATGAGATTAATAATTTAACTGTGATTTAGACATTATAGCCTTTGAATTTAGATCTCATGTCTTATAGCAGGGACCTCTGTTGAAAATAGAATTTGGATTTCATTGAAATAACAAAAATACTTTTAAATTTCATTAACATTTCCTTTTATCAAATTTTCAAAAGACAACTGTAAAAAAGATGATCTTATGATTTTAATGGGAAGTTTAGAATATCTGTGGGTCTTACCTTTTATGTACCTTATATCCTGAACTGCCCAGCACAGACCGGGGTAATATAATGTAATGATAGATAACACCCATGCAGTGTGCTCCTTTTAAAGAGTTTGTGTCATCCAATGGATAATCCAAAATCTGCCTTAATTGATGAAGAGTTTGCTCTCTGTAACATCTCAAAGAAGTAAAAATATAGTAATTAAAGGTGTTACTCAGTACATAAACACAGTTAAATAAAATGTACTCCTATTTTTAGTATATACTTTAAAACAACCTCAAAAATATACCCGAGGGACTATAATTGCTTAAAACTCTACCATTTTCATAAAACTTCATATCTACTCATATCCATTATGGATCCTCTTAACAATCCTTTAAAGGAAAAATGGACAGATAATTTTAGAGATTGGAGTTTTCCAGAGGTTAATAAATAATGGGGAGAAAAGAGACAAGTCTTTACAGAAGGATTCCAAATAGTATATGTAGATAACTACCCCTCCAGGACGTGAAGCTTAGTCTCCAACCCCTTCCTTTGAGTGTGGACTGGATTTAGAATACAATATTCAAAGAGAAAAATAGTAACTTCACAATGGAGAAACTTGGCAAGACTATCTTAACTAAGTGATCAAGATTAGCATTACCAGAAATATCATATACATATCAGGTACCCTCTGAAAGGGTAAGTACATGATATGGGATGAGAAGGGCACTTCTCATTATTCCAAATTACTCCAAAATGAAGCATTTTTTAAAAATTATTCACATACTGATGCCAGTGCTAGGACTAAACTGGGTTCCTACTGAAAGTGTTCTGCCCATTGTACCTCAAATTACTTATTTCTTAATGCCCAGGAAGAAAATTTTGTGCATATATGCAGAAAAAATGCTTAGAGTGCTACATATTTTAATTTGCATTCAGTTTATTAAAATTACAATTTAAATTAGCTCTTAAACCTTCAAAAAGAAATTCTATCTAATAAATGCACATATAAATCTAGTATTTTTGTTAAAATAAAAAACATGCAGTTCTTCCTTGTTCTTTGATCAATGCTCAATTGACTTGTGAGTTTGACAGATTAATTCCCCCTAAACATTTGGCACCATTTATAAACCTGATTAATTCAATTTCCTTAGACATTTTAAATTACAATTACAAATTTTAACACATCCAAATCCCTCAAGCATTTCAATCACTTAACAAGAAAGATTTACAAATCTAATAAGCAACAATTTCTTAACCACTGCTTATAAACGTAAGAAGTCTAAATTTCTAGAGTATTAAAGTATCAAATATTTAACTAAATATTGTATACAAACAACTTCTCTTATCTTAGTTATCAATTTAAAATCACAAGTACAAAATGTGCATCCCTCAGTTATTTCATCTTGAAATCAAAATTCTAACACCAAATAAATAATCCTGAAAAACCCAAATTAAAACCTATAAGTTTAATGTCAATCACATTTTCTTAAACATTTAAATTAAGATGACAAATTCAACATGACAGGTTCTTTAATGTCAAATTATCTTCAACATTTACAAAGTTAGGGATAGGGAGGGTGGGAGGGAGGGAGATGCAAGCGGGAGGAGATATGGGGATATATGTATATGTATAGCTGACTCACTTTGTTATAAAGCATAAACTAACATACCATTGTAAAGCAGTTATACCCCAATAAAGATGTTAAAAAAAAATTTACAAAGCTAATGAACAAAACACACACAAGTTACCATGAGGATTATAAAACGTATTCCTAAATTTAACATAAATATATGTCTTACTTCCTTATTTTCTCAATAATATTTAACATTTCTACCACTGTGAATGACATAGAGAGTCATTTGCTGACTACAGGGGAAGAATGCCGAATAGGCCAACCTTATGGTGTTAATAAGCAAAGACACCAACATATGGGAATCTAGGTTCATCTTTCAGGATGATTTAGTCACACCTTTTTTATAAGGGTCCTTTCTTATAAAAATGTAGCATTTCACACATTCTCCTTTTCTTGCAAAAGACTTACATGACTTTTAACTGTCTAAATAGAATTGAGATTTGGTATCCCTATGCAAACTGAACTGCTTATTACCTGGTTGATTTCTGAACCCTCTTTATGTTTTACTTGCTTATCTGTCAGACCCATCATTACTTAAGGTCATTTTTTTAAATTAATTTATTTATTTAGGGCTGTATTGGGTCTTCATTTCTGTGCGAGGGCTTTCTCTAGTTGTGGCAAGTGGGGGCCACTCTTCATCGTGGTGCGCGGGCCTCTCACTATCGCGGCCTCTCTTGTTGCGGAGCACAGGCTCCAGACGCGCAGGCTCAGTAGTTGTGGCTCACGGGCGTAGTTGCTCCGCGGCACGTGGGATCTTCCCAGACCAGAGCTCGAACCTGTGTCCCCCGCGTTAGCAGGCAGATTCTCAACCACTGCACCACCAGGGAAGCCCTTAAGGTCATTTTTATTAATACATTGCTGTTTCTCAATATATGTCACCCATTTAGCTCTTTTTTTCAAGGAGCAATGCCCATAAAATTACCTGTTACAGACTCCAATTGGTCATTATGCAATGTCTCTCAAATTCTTCGTTAAGACATAATTATTTCAGGGAATTTTTAAACTCAGTTATCAACACCACAATTGCCATTGTTTGTTATTAATCTCTTTGGCTACTGTACAATGTCAGGGGATGGGGGAAACACAAACATTTTAAATCAAGGTCATGTTCCTGTTGAGCTGCCAACTCAACATGTATTCAAATGCAACATTTTTAAATAAAGCAAAATTATAGTATTGTGCACCTTTAGGGGGCTTTATTTGGTTTTCATTTGTCCTGCAATGAATAGCAGTTAGTTCACATCTGGATCTCTTGGGCAGAGTTGCAAATATTTTTGTGATAGAGCAAATATCACAATTGTTTAATAAAGAATGGCATGTCACCATCACCTATCAGAATGATCTTTGTCAAAGGATTTATAAATAATTGATAAATCCCTAAAAAGGAGAAGATTGCTAAAAGAAAGAAAGAAAGAATCATTGCCTTTATTACATAATATAGATTATATGTAATTTGACACCTGAAAAAGCCTCTTCCAATTTACAGATTTCACTAAAGAGGAAACAGAAATCAGAGACATGGCACAACTCTTCGTTGGTATGGCAAGTCGGCAGTTGACCCCAGATCTCCTGAATCCAATCTGATTTTACATACATTAAGCCATGCAGCCTAGATAAGATGCTTATTTCATACATAGTTTCCTCAGCCAGAATTCTTTCAAACATTGATTAGTCATCGTTTTAACTCCAGTTCTTATTAAATCCAAATTTTCTCCTTTTGATGTCCATTAACTCAAGTTGGTGGCTCAAGCCTCAAATGTAATTTCAGATTTATCCTTATTTGGTTTGGTAGTGAAAACATTTAACTCTGACTTATTCAAAAAGATTATGAAACAAAATACATAAATACAGAGTGCTGACAGTTGAAATAGTATCTTATTTTCTCATTTTAATTTTTAAAGAAAAGGTCTCAAGAGGCATTCTTTTTCTATGAACAGTGAATAGTGTTTAGGCACCATTTGGTCTGGGTATTCTGGCATCAGCTCTGCACTACAAGGACCATATAAGTCAGTCTGCTGCCTTGTCTGAGCTCCCTTCTCCGGCTGCTCGCATAGATCACCTGAGTAGCTGAGGGACCCTGGACCCAGGACCAAGTCCAACTGACCAGTCAGATTCTTTCTTCTCTGTATTTAAATTTGGAACCCAAAATTGTAGTTAGAATGTATTTGACCTAGGAGGTTACAGGGTATTAGGACTAGCATAGGTAGTGATAGTTATATTCATATAGAGCAAAGGAAGACAATCAGTCAAGAGAAAATAAATCAGATTGCTGACAGAAACAGAATCAGGAAACCATGCTGTTTTGAGAGAGTTGTGAAGAGCTGGCTTGTGTCCTGTAACTCTTTAGCTGCTGGTTCTCTCCTATATAGTTCTGACTGGAATTTCTCTCCTGAATGCCATGAATTTTTTCTTGATCTTTTCAACATACTTCTTTTACTGTTCCAATCCATTCTCTTTTATGCCTACTCTTTTACACTTAAGTGGGTTTTTATTTTTTGAAATTAAATGATTCCTGGAACAAGCATTAACTTGCTATTTATCACTTTGGAAAAGTTATTATCTTCTCTCACCCTTAATTTCTGAAACTACCTCAGTGAAAAATAGCATGCTTTCTGTAAATATATTATAGTGATTTCAGTGTAAATTAGTAAATTATTATAATATATACACTCGACTGAAATATAACTTTAATGAATTAAGACTGCATTAAAAATATTGCTTTTAAAACCTTGCTACCCAAAGTATTGTTCAGATACCAGCAGTCAGCATCACTTGGATCTTGTGAATCTCAGGCCCCACTCCAGACCTACTGAATCCAGATATATAGTTTAACAAGATCTTCAGGTGATTCATATACAACTTAAAGTTTGAAAATATGGTTTTGGAGATTAACCAAAGTATTGAATGTGTGTGTGTAAGTTTATGTGTAGTCACATAGTATAATAACGGATAATTTTACAAAGAATTTGACCCATACTGATTTACTTTAATTAATTATTGATTATTGGCCCACTAACTATGTATAAGCAAATAGAATTCTGATAAGTGTTGTAAAACTTTTTTTTTTTTTTTTGCGGTACGTGGGCCTCTCACTGTTGTGGCCTCTCCCGTTGCGGAGCACAGGCTCCAGACGCGCAGGCTCAGCGGCCATGGCTCACGGACCCAGCCACTCCGTGGCATGTGGGATCTTCCCAGACGGGGGCACGAACCCGTGTCCCCTGAATCGGCAGGCAGACTCTCAACCACTGCGCCACCAGGGAAGCCCAAAACTTTTTTAAATAGTTTACTTTTTCACTTGGATATAGAGGTACATAGTTTTATTGACATCTTGCTTATGATTAATGGCCTAGGAATACTTATTGCAGTCTGGCTATTTTCTAAATCATTATAAATTTGTGACTAAAATTATATTGTCTAAATAGTAATCTAATATTTAGTTGATCAATGTCAATAATATAAACATTTTATGGCATAGGGCTAAATACTAAAAACATTTTCAGTCCTGGAATTGTGTATGTGAATAGATTTATCTAAATCTCTTTTGTACCTCACCTAGTAAGTCATTAAAATGAATAAAAATAAATTGAGCAAGTTGATTAGGTTTATTTATAAAGCATCATTAGTACTCTGTAGGCAAAGCCAAACATCCAGGAGCATTGATGAACTTGGAAATTCTTGACCATATTAAGTATGATTGATTATAAATAGTGAAGAATATTCTATGGTGTGGATTAAAGACTTTGTAATACAGCTGATAAATTTCCTTAACTGGTGAAAAGACAATTGGCTAAAAATATAAAGGGATTTGGTCCAGATGCTCTTTTATTTCTAGTCCAGTAACAATGTACCTAGGGAGTGGGTGATGTATATATAAGCATTAACAGTGTTTTTTACCTGGAAGTCACTTATTTGAAACCAACAACCTATAAAGCATAATTAAAAGAAATAAGAAGACTTCTGAACAATCAAAATTGTTGGTACTAAGGAAGCCCAAGCATTAGCTCTAGTACATGCATGTGTCTGTTCACATTCTTTTTTAAGGCAAAAAAAGATTCCATGTACAGTATATCCTTAATTCACAATGCATAAATTTGAGCAATTCATGAACTCCTTTTAAAGAAAAAAATCCTCAAAGAGTCCTCATACACCCTTAGACTCCAGAGTTTTGTGGATTTGAGAAACACAAACCAATTGACTATCTTTTTGACACTTCACTCCAACATACCAAATTAGAAGACTGCTAGATTTAAGCACAATGTCCACAGTAGCAGGGGCTCATAAAATGCCTGACCACCAAGAAGAACTTTTCAAGCACAGTGGCCTGGAACCATTTAGCCTATTAGCATGAATTCGTATGTTAAAACAAAAGCTGACCCATTCCAATGGCCTTTTAGGACCACTGCTTTGTAGTACATGACAGCAACCAACGCGCTTTCATGAGATTCATCCTGAGTCATTTCAGGATGTTATGCTCAGAACGTTATGCTCTGCATACTCTCTAACAAGACAAGGAGTATATTCATCTAAAATGATTACAAGTTGTGTCATTAATTTGGTTATGAAGTTGCATAAGCAAAGGTGTGTATATTTCCTTGCAATCACAGTCACTTGTATACATTATGTTACAGGCCTTACTTGGCCACTTACCCCTGAACCATCTTCTTCTAGTTCCTTAACTTTTCTGAGTTGTTTGCTCATCTTCGAAATAAGAAAATAAAGAGCAAAGACTTTGGAGTCAGACTCTCTAGATGTGAATCTCTTCTGTGCATTTGCTACCTGGGTTACCTTGACCAAGAAATTTAATCTCCTCTGCCTCAGTTTCCCCAGCCCTAAAATGGGGATAAAATAATCACCCCCACCTAAGATTAAGTGAGTGACTATGTATAAAGTGCTGAGAACAGTCACAAACACATTAGAAGGGCTACACAAATGTTGGCTATTATTAATCACATCTGAGAGGATAGAATAGAATAGTGTGTATAGAACCTATTAACATGTTACCTGGCTCATTACATGTTACATGGCTCAAAATAAGGATCAATGAATATTACTAGTACAACTATCACTACTACAGATTTAAAATAGTGAATTAGGTATTTGTTCTAAAGAATTAAAGAGAGTTAAATAATTTTCAAAATTCAAAAACTTTTAAAGAGTGTCTACTCAGAAGTAGCAATGGTGAAAGGGGCACAGACTTGATATTAAACAGATATGGGGTTAGCCTTTACTAGCTGGATAACAATGATTTCTCTATAGATAACAAGAAGTTAAAAATATCTATCCTCTCTTTCTCTCCAGCCTACCCCGCCCCCGCTATCCCCTTTGGTAACCATAAGTTTGTTTTCTATGTCTGTGAATCTATTTACGTTGTGTAAATAAGTTCATTTATATCGTTTTTTTAGATCAGCCTATAAGTGATATCATGTGATATTTCTCTTTCTCTGTCTGACTTACTTCACTTAGTATGATAATCTCTAGGTACATTCATGTACCTACATTCATGCAAATGGCATTATTTCATTCTTTTTTTATGACTGAGTAAAAGGAGTTTGAGATTAACATATACACACTATTATATATAAAATAGAGAACAATAAGGACCTACTGTATAGCACAGGGAACTATATTCAAAATCTTGTAATAACCAAAATGGAAAAGAATCTAAAAAGAATATATATACATATATATATATATATATATATATATAATTGAATTACTTTGCTGTACACCTGAAACTAGCACAACATTGTAAATTAACTATACTTCAATTTAAAAAATAGTTTAAAATAAATTAATTTTTAAATGTTTTAAAACATCTGTGAGTCTTATGAAAATTAAATGAGATAATATATATGAAATACTGGCAGGGAGTAGGTACTCCATCAGTGTTATTTCCTACCCTTTCCTGTTAAAAAAAATTTTGACTGCCATACAAAATACATCTTTGAATGTTACCAACTTAATAGCAGATTTGGCTTATAGGAGAAAAGGAATTAAGTTCCACTAAGTGATTTCTGCTCCTCGTAGTTTTCCAGTATTGACTGTTATTTGCCAGATTAAGTGGGTAAATACTTGTGTATAGAAGGTTTGTATTTAGTGAGCATTCATCATGTAAAACATTTCTTAAAATGAATTTAAGACTTTGATAATTTTTTAATTTTTCTAATGGTTCATAAAATTTGGTACAGGTAAGATAAGTGTTAATAACACTGACACCACAAAAGAGAGGTGGAGGGAGAGAAACACTGGCAGATGGTGTGATGAGAAAGTGCTTTATAGTCGTAATGAATTGAAGCCCTTCCAAAAGATGTATTTACCAGAAGAGTGCTTAAATGTCATCTATATTGCTAAATTATAAATACTTAAAAAAAATAAAATGGGAAAGAGAAACTGTTGTGAATCATTGATTTTCTCCACTTTGGGACAATGACATTGCCAGGGAACAACAGATGACCTACTGGTCTCTGAATGCTGCTTTCTGCCAGTGCTACTCAGCTAGGACCGCTTTGACTATTTACCTGCCAATGTATTTCACCCCAGAGCCATTAATTAAATGGTGCTTTACCTGTGCAAGGTCTATACTAATGGTTACAGCAGCAGCCTGGGCATCTTCCTGAAGGATGGGAAGAGACCTGGAACCTAATCAGGCTTCAGGAATGGGGCTTACAAGCCATCTCCCATTTTGTCTGATTGCCTTATGTGTGCCAGACACTGTGCTAGACATCGCTATATTATACTGCCAAAGATAGACCAATCCTTGTATCTTTATTGAAAGTAATCAGCTGAAAGAACGCTAAGTGGTTTAAATTTAAAAGTGCATCTACCTAACTTAAATTTTTGGACTCTGTAAATGACATTAAAAATATTTTTGGCATCAAAATTGTAATTTTAAAATTTGATCTGTTCTCCACTGTCTGTTATACATTTATTTTAGAATATCCTGTTGTAGAAACAGTTTCTTCATTTGCAAGGGATCTTGAAAGTAGTTTTGATTGTTCCATGAAGTTAACAAGAGTTTTCTCTAAATTAGTTTGTCTTCACTGGTTCATAATATCATAGGTGGATGTTTACTCTCATCATTTGAATTAAGCCAAGGATTTGCTTTGTGCCTTTAGATTTCTGAGTTCTTATTTCTGTAGTAAATAATATTGAATGCTCTCTAATGTGAATTTTAATTAAAATTGTTAAGTGCATAGCTCTGTTACACAGAGCACACCTTGTATTTGCAGTGCTGCTAAAATTGATGAAGGCTACAAGCTTTTGTCAAATAAAGAAAATTTAATCCTCTAAAATTTAATTAAGCTAAAATTTCAGTCTTTGGAATACCCCATTGTGGTAATTAATATTTTTCTCCAAACTTTTTCTCAAATTGAAAAGAATTTTACTTTTTCGGATTATTAAATCAATACAATATTGTCAGTATAAAATTATGAATACTATAGGGATGTATAAATAAGAATTCAAAAGTCCCCTATAATCCACCTCCAGATAAATAACCAGTGTTAATCAGTCTTATTTTGGCCTAGTGCTCAGGTTATTTATTTTTATTAGTTAAATCCCTCAACTTAGTATGTGAACTATTTGTGGATGATCAGTTTTTATAATTCTTCCATTTTAAATAACTTCTTCAATTAAGAAATCATATATCAGTTCAACCTTGTCAGACAGGAGGGTTTATTCAGGTTTGTTTGAAAGTAAAAACTAAAAATCATTTTTAATCTCTTAATGGATATAGTGATCCTGTGAAAATATTAGTTTTTTTGAGCTTATAACTCTCATCTGTCCTATGAAGATTTTACCTTAACTCAGTAGTACCCAGTATGGCATATAGGACCCCTTGTGATCTAATGGTACCAATTTTTCCAGCTTCAATTCCTATTCCCTCCCTGTTCCTCATCCCCCCACCCCCACCCCACCACCAAGTACACACTTACGGACTCTCATGGAAACAAGAAGCTTGCTTTATCCACTCTTCATAGTCTTTTAAACTCCTGCACATGTCATTTCTTCTCTTCCAATCTGTCTTCCCACACCATGCCAGAACTCTTACTAGTACCTCTTACTGGAAAGTTTTGCTGTCTCTTCCCAATCAACTTTGTGATGCATATCACAACTTTTATGCAACCTGTTTATTATACTTATCTCAGTATGTTATAATCAGATTAAATGTATGTCTCTCCAACATTGTAAGCCTGGCACAGACTAAGTGCTCAGTAATTAGCTGATGAATAAGTGGATGGATAGATCACTGTATGAATGATGAATGCATGGTTGGCTGAATGAAAACAGGAGGAAAAAAATTGATGTGTATGACTAGGTGCATAGTTGGATGGGTGTGAGTAAGACAGAATAGAGCTCCCAGGGAAAAAGGAACTCCATTTATTCTGAAGTAAGACCCAAGGTTTTGCTCTCTAAATGAGAAGCAAAATGCAGAAGTATGCATCATGGCCAAATATTTAATAATATCAGAAAAAAGGTCAACACTGATATTGATTTTATGCCCTGGGAAAAAAATTTTTTAAAAAGAAGGAAAATATTATTCTAATTATAGTCATTCATATGAACTGCTTGTAGTTGTATCTAAGTATCATTCAAGAAAAAATGATTATATGCGTCATTATATATGTGTCAGATTAACTGTTCTGTATATTTACTAGAATTAAAGACAACCTACTTGTGTGCCCAGTACTTATAACTTCCATTATGTTATCACTATATTTTATATTACATTATTATCATCTGTGAATATTACCCTTGCCTCACATTTTCCGTAATGGGGCACTTGGGTTTCTAGAATTAGTAATGATCTTTAGCCAATCCAGAGACTTCAAGTATCAGGAGTCTGAATTTACCATACTCCTATTGTTACTCTGCAGTGTTAGGGCAGTGATGACATCTTCCCTAAAATATCTAGTGAAATCGAATTTTCTAATGGCATTTTGTATACTAACGTGAGAAAAAAGAGAAGCACGCATAAGGAATTTAAGAGCATAACCAACACACTCTGCTACAAGTGTGGGTTATTAACTAATACCTCTTATGTACCAGGTAAGGTGTCAAGCTCTGGGAACACAAACATATCAGGCGTGCTCCTTACCTTCCAGGTGCTCACAGACTCAAGGAGAATTTAGACAAAGTAAGTTGCTTTAAATTCTTACCAAGGGGGCTTCCCTGGTGGCGCAGTGGTTGAGAGTCCGCCTGCCGATGCAGGGGACACGGGTTCGTTCCCCGGTCCTGGAAGATCCCACATGTCGCGGAGCTGCTAGGCCCGTGAGCCATGGTCGCTGCGCCTGCGCGTCCGGAGCCTGTGCTCCGCAACGGGAGAGGCCACAACAGTGAGAGGCCCGCGTAACGCAAAAAAAAAAAAAAAAAAAAAAAAAAAATTCTTACCAAGGAACAAGATGAGCTAAAAATAAAATAAGTGAAAGAGCCCACATTACAATACAGTGCAATAAGAGCTCGGAGAGAGATTAATACAGATCTTCATCAGATGGGTTAATTGTCCAGTCTTAGAATTGTGGAATGTTAGAGCCTGGAATTCATCTTGGGTCTCCTAGTCCTAGCCTCTCATTTTAAGATATAGAAAATAAGCCTCAGAAATATTAAGTCACTTGAGAGGCCTTGGGTGAGTCACTTAGCCTTTGTAGCTTTCAGCTCATGCTGATGTTTTTCTCACAGAGAGAATGGGTAGGAATAAATTGGTACATATCATAAAACTAAATCACTAGCTTACTAATAACTAGTAGTAAGATTAAGGTATTGTGTTATTGCAACAAGATTCAGGTCTTCTCTAACATTCTAGTTTTTACTAGAAAAAATTAATTTGATATGGAAGATGAATTTATTTTTTCATTTAAAAATATGAAATCAGTATCTATCATGTACTAGGCTGGCAGATATTACTACTGAGATATGGTAGCTGATCACCTTCTTTTTTTTCTTGAGGACTATTTCCTTTTACCTGTTTTTTTTTAATGCTTTTGATTTATATAAATACAGTATTTTTAATTCATTCTTCTGAGTTATAATTATTTGCTTGATGAAATTATTCTTATAAGTAATGTTGCCTATTAAAAAAATAAGTTTGGATATTTGAAAACTTGATTTAACAGTTATTTCCGAGGCAAAACATTTGTGTTTTACCTACTGAAGTATATGGTCTGTCTCTTACAAGGGAACTATTTCCATTGCTCTAAAATTGTAACAAGATTTTGCTGTAAGAAACAAGACATGGAATATACTTAATATGCTCCAGAAAGAAAGCACTGACATTGTTTTCTGTGACAGGGTTAATTTTTATCTTCTATGGTCCTCTTCAGCCTTATGAATTTTTCATTTATCAAAATTAATATAAATAACACAAGTAAACATTGCCATTTGACAGTGTTAGCCAAGCCAAGTAATGTACTAAGAAAACCAAAGCAATTTATTTTCTCAGTCTCAGACACAAAGGAGGAAATGCCCTAAGTTTTTTTATGTCATCAATATTGTTAATATACCATGGTATATTTTAGTTGCACTTTTCTTTGACCACGACAAATACTACCAGAATTCTTTCATTAATACAGCTGTTCACACTTATCTCTTGTTGGTAGCCAGTTTCTTAATTTTTCTTTTACTTGTAATAAAATGGAAACCAGCTGAATAGCTATTAATTTACAAAGGACTTTGTTGTATGTTTATAAAAATTAAAGCTCATAGAGGAAAGGTAAATCATTGTATAATTTTTGAACAGTTTACATTTTAATCTTAAATAGCCTAATACAAATATCTGGATTAAGAATTAGTATGCCATTTATAGATGTGTGGAATCCACCATTGAATCAAATAAATGAAAATTCATATCCACACTGGTCTTACATGTGTGTGCAAAAAGTCATATATAAAACAAAATAAATAACTTCATTGTGTAGTTTTTTTTGTTTTTTTTTTTCTGGTACGCGGGCCTCTCACTGTTGTGGCCTCTCCGTGGCGGAGCACAGGTTCCGGACGCACAGACTCAGTGGCCATGGCTCAGGGGCCCAGCCGCTCTGCGGCATGTGGGATCTTCCCGGACCGGGGCACGAACCCGTGTCCCCTGCATCGGCAGGCGGGCTCTCAACCACTGCGCCACCAGGGAAGCCCCATTGTGTAGTATTTTAAATGGTGATAAGTGGTATGAAGAAAACAGAAGGAAGCTAGGGAGTAGCATAAGTTTAGCACAGTCAGGGAATGTCTCCCTGAGAGGATGCCATTTGAACAAAACCAGAAGGGGGCAACGGAAATTACGTTATGCAGATGTATGGGAAAATATTTTTAAAGGTAGGGGAAGCAAACAGTGCATTCCCTGTCTCTGCCCAGGAAATAGCAAAGGGGCCCATGTAGCTGGTGCTGAGTAGGTGAGGGGGGGAGAGTTGTCAGAAGTGAGGCCACATGGGTATTTGGGACTAAGTTTTGTAGACCATTGTTCTGGCTTCAGCTTTTACTTAAAATAGTCATTGGAGGTCTGCAGCAATGGAGGGGCGTGGTCTGACTTACGTTTCAGCAGGATCACTATGACTGCTGGACTGACGAGTGTGGCAAGGGTGGAAGCAAGGAAAGCAATGAGAAGATTATAACAGTAACCTGCACAGGAGATAATGCAGGCATGGACTGGAGAGATTGTAGAAGAGGTAGTAAGGATTCATTATGAATGTCTCTTAAAGTTAGAACCAATAGAATTTGCTGATGTGCTAAATACAAAGCAGAAGGAGTTGAGGAGGGCCTTAGGGTTTTATCTAGAGCAGCTAGAAGGATAGAGTTGCTACTAACCGAGATACAGAAGACAGCAAGAGAAGCAGGTTTGGAGGAGAAAAAAAAAACAGGAATTTGGACTTGGACATGTTGAACTTGAGATGTATATCACACACCCATTGAAAGATTTTGAGTGGATAGTTGTGTTTATAAGTATGAAATCCTGAGAAAAGATCTGGAGATAAAAATTTGAAAGTCATTATGACATATACATGCATGGTAAGAGAAGCCATAAAACGGATCATCAAGGGGGTGAATACACATAGAGAGGAAGGACATCCAAGAACTGGGTCTGGGACCAACACTTCATTGAAAGAGAGGGGAAGCACAATATTAAGTGTGTCTTTGCATAAAAGCTTTATTTTTTTTTTGGTTACAATAGCACAGGTGCAGCTAGAGTACAGTTACACTGGCCCAATTTTAAAAATGAAAAGTATTTTGTTGTTTTACTTTATTCTCATACACCATCAATTTAAAAAATTATGGCAAGATACCTTTCCTAACCCCCAGTACCTTAGAATATGACTGCATTTGGAAATAGGGCCTTTAATGAGGTAAAATGAGGGGTGGACCCAAATCCAATTTGACTGGTGTCCTTATAAGAAGAGGAGATTAAAACAAAGACACACAGAGGGAAGATGAGGGAAAGACACCAGAGGAAGACAACAAATCTATGAGCCAAGAAGAGAAGCATTAAAAAAAAACACACACACACACACAAAAAACATGCTGTCACCTTGATCTTGGACTTCTAGCCTCCAAAAGTATTAGAAAATAAATTTCTGTTCAAGCTACCCAGACTGTGGTACTTTGTTATGGCAGCCCTAGCAAACTAATACAATACCCTAAAAAATTAATTGTGCCTGAGATTTTCTAGACCTCTGAAGGACCTTTCTTCTAGACCCAACTTTCTATTATTAGATGAACATATTAAGGAGATATGGGGACTTACCTGGTGATGCAGTGGTTAAGAATCCACCTGCCAATGCAGGAGATACAGGTTCGATCCCTGGTCCAGGAAGATCCCACATGCCGCGGAGCAACTAAGCCCGTGTGCCACAACTACTGAGCCTGCGTTCTAGAGCCTGCGACCCACAGCTACTGAGCCCGCATGCCACAACTACTGAAGCCCACGCACCTAGAGCCTGTACTCCGCAACAAGAGAAGCCACTGCAATGAGAAGCCTGTGCACCGCAACAAAGAGTAGCCCCTGCTCGCCACAGCTAGAGAAAGCCTGCACACAGCAATGAAGACCCAATGGAGCCATAAATAAATAAATGTATTAAAAAATAAAAAAGAAGATATGAAAAATGAAATTAAGCTAGCTACTTAAATGAATGTGTATTAGATACGATTGTTCCTTAAATATTTGCAACTTACATATACTCACCAAAAATGGAAGAAAAAATGTTTTCTTCTTGGTATTCTAAGAGAATAACTAGTTGCCTAGTACAATGCCTTATTTCCTTCATCATTTGTTTCCAGTCAGGAATGACCTTTCTAGTGATATGTTTTATTTAGGTTCAAATGGGCTAGCTTCAAATACATCCAATCCGTGGGTTTACAGGTTGAGAATTCTTGGTGACTAGAATTTGCGTGGTCCATACACACAAAAAAGTGCTATCAAAATAAATGATAAAAAGTTTGGATTCCTCCTCTGACAAAATTGACTGTCACTGGAACACTTTTTAAATTAATTTCTTCTAAAAATGTTATTGCTGATTGTCTCTCTTTTGTGTGAGTAGCAGAAGGACTTAGAAGTATAAACTTTTCTATTTGAAAGACTTTATATTTAGCAAAAATGGAAACTGTCACTCCACTCTTCTCTCTGAAAAAATGGCTCAAAGATAGCATTTTTTAAAGCTTAAAAAAAGTGCTTAGAGTCCAAACTCTGGTGCCTCAGGATGCTCATTTGGGTGATAAACCACAAAGAAACACAGGCATTTGATATCTGTGGAAGTCAATGAGTTTTAATTAATAGGAATGAAGAGTTAATGACATTTTTAATCAAGTGGTTTGAACACAACAGAAAAAAATTTATCAAATTAAAGTAACTATGCATTATAATAAAAATCAGTTGTCTAAAGCAAAATTGATTTGGAAGATCTTGTTAAGCCATACCACGTTCACGTTTTAAAGGTAAAAACAACTGTAGTGATCATTTATACTAGAAACATTTATACCATAACTACCATGAGAAAAGCACTGTTCTAGGTTAAAAGCTGTGTAGGAAAGAAGGAATGAATAAAGTAAGTATTAGTTAATTAGATCAAAAATAATAGAGTAAAACAGAATTTAATATAAATAAATATGGTTTCTGAAGAGGGAAGGACTTAGTTCGCATTAAAGCAGTGGAAGAAATAGCAAAGAAACAATAATTTTTGATAAGATTGTTAAACTAATATGAAGAGCTATCAATATACTGGTTGTGTATTGGAGTGTAAATTAGTATGTTTCTAGAAGCAATTTGAAAGTATGTTGAATTTACTCTTAAATTTGTGTTTATTCTTTTTGAATTAATATTTTCATTTCAAGTCATCTATCCTAAAGAAATAATCAGAATTGGGAAAAATACTTTTTCAAGTAAATCTAAAAGTGTTTTGCCAACACATTTAGAACATAAATGCATAATTGGCAACTTCCTTATTGAGGTATTTCCTGTCAGATATTTTCCCCAAGTTGTTACTTAAAATGTTGCGTTATATTGCTATGAATCTTTTATAAGAGATTCTGGTACAGTGATATTTTATTTAAAGCAGCCCTATATTTAGCATTTTAAGGAAACAAAACAGATTGATGATGAATTAAAATGTCAATGATTTTTTTAAACAACTTTATTGGACTATAACTGTTTACAATAGTGTGTTAGTTTCTGCTTTATAACAAATTGAAACAGCTATACGTATACATATATCCCCATATCCCCTCCCTCTTGCAACTCCCTCCCACCTTCCGTATCCTACCCCTCTAGGTGGTCACAGAGCACGGAGCTGATCTCCCTGTGCTATGCTGCTTCCCACTAGCTATCTATTTTACATTTGGTAGTGTATATAAGTCCATGCCACTCTCTCACTTCTTCCCAGTTTACCCTTCCCCCTCTCCATGTCCTCAAGTCCATTCTCAACGTCTGCACCTTTATTTCTGTCCTGCCCCTAGGTTCTTCATAGTCAGTTTTTTTTTAGATTCCATATATATGTGTTAGCATACGGTATTTGTTTTTCTCTTTCTGACTTACCTCACTCTGTATGACACACTCTAGGCTAATCCACCTCACTACAAATAACTCAATTTTGTTGCTGTTTAAGGCTGAGTAATATTCCATTGTATATATGTGCCACATCTCCTTTATCCATTCATCTGACAATGTACACTTAGGTTGCTTCCATGTCCTGGCTATTGTAAATAGAGCTGCAATGAACACTTTGGTACATGACTCTTTTTCTCTTTTTTTAAACATCTTTATTGGAGTATAATTGCTTTACAATGGTATGTTAGTTTCTGCTTTATAACAAAGTGAATCAGTTATACATATACATATGTTCCCATATCTCTTACCTCATGCATCTCCCTCCCTCCCACCCTCCCTATCCCACCCCTCTAGGTGGTCACAAAGGACAGAGCTGATCTCCCTGTGCTCTGTGGCTGCTTCCCACTAGCTATCTATTTTACGTTTGGTAGTGTATATATGTCCATGACACTCTCTCACTTTCTCAAAGCTTACCCTTCCTCTGCCCCATATCCTCAAGTCCATTCTCTAATAGGTCTGTGTCTTTATTCCTGTCTTACCTCTAGGTTCTTCAGGACCTTTTTTTTTTTCTTAGATTCCACATATATTTGTTAGCATACGGTACTTGTTTTTCTCTCTCTGACTTACTTCACTCTGTATGACAGACTCTAGGTCCATCCACCTCACTACAAATAACTCAATTTCGTTTCTTTTTATGGCTGAGTAATATTCCATTGTATATATGTGCCACATCTTTATCCATTCATCTGTTGATGGACATTTAGATTAATTCCATTTCCTGGCTATTGTAAACAGTGCTCCAATTTTACATTGCAGTACCTATTTCTTTTTGAATTATACTTTTCTCAGGGTATATGCCCAGTAGTGGGATTGCTGGGTCATATGGTAGTTCTATTTTTAGTTTTTTAAAGAACCTCCATACTGTTCTCCATAGTGGCTATATCAATTTACATTCCCAGCAACAGTGCAAGAGGGTTCCCTTTTCTGCACACCGGCTCCGGCATTTATTGTTTGTAGATTTTTTGATGATGATCATTTTGACCAGTGTGAGGTGATACCTCATTGTAGTTTTGATTTGCATGTC
Organism: Mesoplodon mirus; assembly: GCF_964341445.2. Lineage (NCBI taxonomy): Eukaryota > Metazoa > Chordata > Mammalia > Artiodactyla > Ziphiidae > Mesoplodon > Mesoplodon mirus. The sequence continues at coordinate 106,778,520 of NC_138982.1, read as the reverse complement.
TCTAATGATTAGTGATGTTGAGGATGCTTTCATGTGTTTGTTGGCAATCTGTGTATCTTCTTTGGAGAAATGTCTGTTTAGATCTTCTGTCCATTTTTGTATTGGTTTGTTTGTTTCTTTGATATTGAGCTGTATGTGCCGCTTGTAAATTTTGGAGATTAATCCTTTGTCAGTTGCATCATTGGCAAATATTTTCTCCCATTCTGAGGGTTGTCTTTTCATCTTGTTTATGGTTTGCTTTGCTGTGCAAAAGCTTTGAAGTTTCATTAGGTCTCATTTGTTTATTTTTGGTTTTATTTCCATTTCTCTAGGAGGTGGGTCAAAAAGGATCTTGCTGTGATTTATATTTTTGTTTTTATTTCCATTTCTCTGGGAGATGGGTCAAAAAGAATCTTGTGTCATAGAGTGTTCTGCCTATGTTTTCCTCTAAGAGTTTGATAGTGTCTGGCCTTACATTTAGGCCTTTAATCCATTTTGAGTTTATTTTTGTGTATGGTATTAGGGAGTGTTCTAATTTCATACGTTTATATGTTCCTGTCCAATTTTCCCAGCACCACTTATTGCAGAGGCTGTCTTTTCTCCACTGTACATTCCTGCCTCCTTTATCAAAGGTAAGGTGATCATATGTGCATGGGTTTCTCTCTGGGCTTTCTATCCTGTTCCATTGATCTATATTTCTGTTTTTGTGCCAGTACCATAGTGTCTTGATTACTGTAGGTTTGTAGTGTACTCTAAAGTCAGAGAGCCTCATTCCTCCAGTTCCGTTTTTCTTTCTCAAGATTGCTTTGGTTATTTGGGGTCTTTTGTGTTTCCATACAAATTGTGAAATTTTTTGTTCTAGTTCTGTGAAAAATGCCAGTTGTGGTTTGATAGGAATTGCATTGAATCTGTAGATTGCTTTTGGGTAGTAGAGTCATTTTCACAATGTTGATTCTTCCAATCCAAGAACATGGTATATTTCTCCATCTATTTGTATCATGTTTACTTTCTTTCATCAGTGTCTTATAATTTTCTGCATACAGGTCTTTTTTCTCCTTAGGTATGTTTATTCCTAGGTATTTTATTCTTTATGTTGCAATGGTAAATGGTAGGGTTTTCTTAATTTCACTTTCAGATTTTTCATCATTAGTGTATAGGAATGCTAGAGATTTCTGTGCATTAATTTTGTATCCTGCTACTTTACCAAATTCATTGATTAGCTCTAGTAGTTTTCTGGTAGCATCTTTAGGATTTTCTATGTATAGTATCATGTCATCTGCAAACAGTGACAGCTTTACTTCTTCTTTTCTGACTTGGATTCCTTTTATTTCTTTTTCTTCTCTGATTGCTGTGGCTAAAACTTCGAAAACTATGTTGAATAATAGTGGTGACAGTAGGCAACCTTATCTTCTTCCTGATCTTAGTGGAAATGGTTTATTTTGTTCACCATTGAGAATGATGTTGGCTGTGGGTTTGTCATATATGGCCTTTATTATGTTGAGGAAAGTTCCCTCTGTGCCTACTTTCTGGAGGGTTTTTATCATAAATGTGTCTTGAATTTTGTCAAAAGCTTTCTCTGCATCTATTGAGATGATCATATGGTTTTTCTCCTTCAGTTTGTTAATATGGTGTATCACATTGATTGATTTGCATATATTGAAGAATACTTGCATTCCTGGGATAAACCCCACTTGATCATGGTATATGATCCTTTTAATGTGTTGTTGGATTCTGTTTGCTAGTATTTTGTTGAGGAGTTTTACATCTATGTTCATCAGTGATATTGGCCTGTACTTTTCTTTCTTTGCGACATCTTTGGTTTTGGTATCAGGATGATGGTGGCCTCATAGAATGAATTTGGGAGTTATCCTCCCTGTGCTATATTTTGGAAGAGTTTGAGAAGGATAGGTGTTAGTTCTTCTCTAAATGTTTAATAGAATTCACCTGTGAAGCCATCTGGTCCTGGGCTTTTGTTTGTTGGAAGATTTTTTATCACAGTTTCAATTTCAGTGCTTGTGACTGGTCTGTTTATATTTTCTATTTCTTCCTGGTTCAGTCTCGGAAGGCTGTGCATTTCTAAGAATTTGTTCATTTCTTCCAGGTTGTCCAGTTTATTGCCATAGAGTTGCCTGTAGTAATCTCTCATGATCCTTTGTATTTCTGCAGTGTCAGTTGTTACTTCTCTTTTTTCATTTCTAATTCTATTGATATGAGTCTTCTCCCTTTTATTCTTGATAAGTCTGGCTAATGGTTCATCGATTTTGTCTTCTCAAACAACCAGGTTTTAGTTTTATTGATCTTTGCTATCGTTTCCTTCATTTCTTTTTCATTTATTTCTGATCTGATCTTTATGATTTCTTTCCTTCTGATAACTTGTTTTTTTTTTTTTTTTTTTTTTTTTTTGCCGTATGCGGGCCTCTCACTGCTGTGGCCTCTCCCGCTGCGGAGCACAGGCTCCGGACATGCAGGCCCAGTGGCCACGGCTCACGGGCCCAGCAGCTCCATGGCATGTGGGATCTTCCCGGACCGGGGCACGAACACGTGTCCCCTTCATTGGAAGGCAGACTCTCAACCACTGCACCACCAGGGAGGCCCAACTTGGGGTTTTTTTGTTCTTCTTTCTCTAATTGCTTTAGGTGTAAGGTTAGGTTGTTTATTTGAGATGTTTCTTGTTTCTTAAGGTAGGACTGTATTGCTATAAACTTCCATCTTAGAACTGCTTTTGCTGCATCCCATAGGTTTTGGGCCAGTGTGTTTTCATTATCATTTGTTTCTAGGTATTTTTTGATTTCCTCTTTGATTTCTTCAGTGATCACTTCATTATTAAGTAGTGTATAGTTTAGCCTCCATGTGTTTGTATTTTTTACAGATTTTTTTTCCTGTAATTGATATCTAGTCTCATAGCTTTGTGGTCGGAAAAGATACTTAATATGATTTCAATTTTCTTAAATTTACCAAGGCTTGATTTGTGACCCAAGATATGATCTATCCTGGAGAATGTTCCATGAGCACTTGAGAAGAAAATGTATTCTGTTGTTTTTGGATGGAATGGTCTATAAATGTCAATTAAGCCCATCCTGTTTAATGTATCACTTAAAGCTTGTGTTTCCTTATTTATTTTTATTTCGGTTGATCTGTCCATTGATGAAAGTGGGCTGTTAAAGGCCCCTACCTTGATTGTGTTACTGTTGATTTCCCTTTTATGGCTGTTAGGATTTGCCTTATGTATTGAGGTTTTCCTATGTTGGGTGCATAAATATTTACAACTGTTATATCTTCTTCTTGGATTGATCCCTTGATCATTATGTAGTGTCCTTCATTTTCTCTTGTAATAGTCTTTATTTTAAAGTCGATACTGTCTGATATGAGAATTGCTACTCCAGCTTTCTTTTGATTTCCATTTGAATGCAATATCTTTTTCCATCCCCTCACTTTCAGTCTGTATGTGTCCCTAGGTCTGAAGTGGGTCTCTTGTAGACAGCATCTATATGGGTCTTGTTTTTGTATCCATTCAGCAAGCCTGTGTCTTTTGGTTGGAGCGTTTAATCCATTCACGTTTAAGGTAATTATCGATATGTATGTTCCTATGACCATTTTCTTAATTGTTTTTGGTTTGATTTTGTAGGTCCTTTTCTTCTCTTGTGTTTCCCACTTAGAGAAGTTCCTTTAGCATTTGCTGTAGAGCTGGTTTTGTGGTGCTGAATTCTGTGAGCTTTGGCTTGTCTGTAAAGCTTTTAATTTCTCCATCAAATCTGAATGAGATCCTTGATGGGTAGAGTAATCTTGGTTGTAGGTTTTTCTCCTTTATCACTTTAAATATGTCCTGCCACTCCCTTCTGGCTTGCAGAGTTTCTGCTGAAAGATCAGCTGTTAACCTTACAGGGATTCCCTTGTGTGTTATTTGTTGTTTCTCCCTTGCTGCTTTTAATACATTTTCTTTGTATTTGATTTTTGATAATTTGATTAATATGTGTCTTGATGTGTTTCTCCTTGGGTTTATCCTGTATGAGACTCTCTGTGCTTCCTGGACTTGATTAACTATTTCCTTTCCCATATTAGGGAAGTTTTCAACTATAATCTGTTCAAATATTTTTTCAGTCCCTTTCTTTTTCTCTTCTTCTTCTGGGAACCCTATAATTCGAATGTTGGTGCATTTAATATTGTCCCAGAGGTCTCTGAGACTGTCCTCAGTTCTTTTCTTTCTTTTTTCTTTATTCTCTCTGCAGTAGTTATTTCCAATATTTTATCTTCTAGGTCACTTATCCATTCTTCTGTCTCAGTTATTGTGCTATTGATCCCTCCTAGAGAATTTTTACTTTCATTTATTGTGTTGTTCATCACTGTTTGTTTGTCTTTTGTTCTTCTAGGTTCTTGTTAAATGTTTCTTTTATTTTCTCTATTCTATTTCCAAGAGTTTGGATCATCTTTACTATCATTATTCTGAATTCTTTTTCAGGTAGACTGCCCATTTCCTCTTCATTTGTTAGGTCTGGGTTTTTTTTGCCTTGCACCTTCATCTGCTATGTGCTTTTCAGTCTTCTCATTTTGGTTAACTTACTATGTTTGGTGTCTCCTTTTTGCAGGCTGCAGGTTCATAGTTCCCATTGTTTTTGGTGTCTGTCCCCAGTGGCTAATGTTGGTTCAGTGAGTTGTGTAGGCTTCCTGGTGGAGGGACTGATTCCTGTGTTCTGGTGAATGAGGCTGGATCTTGTCTTTCTGGTAGGCAGGTCCATGTCTGGTGGTGTGTTTTGGGGTGTCTGTGGCCTTATTAGGATTTCAGGCAGCCTGTCTGCTAACGGATGGGGCTGTGTTCCTGTCTTGCTAGTTGTTTGGCATAGGGTGTCCAGCACTGTAGCTTGTTGGACATTGAGTGAAGCTGGGTCTTGGCATTGAGGTGGATATCTCTGAGAGATTTTCACTGTTTGATATTACGTGGAGTTGGGAGGTCTCTTGTGGACCAGTGTCCCGAACTTAGCTCTCCCACTTCAGAGGCACAGCCCTGACACCTGGGTGGAGCACCAAGAGCCTTTTATCCACATGGCTCAGAATAAAAGGGAGAAAAGAAAGAAAGAAAGAAAGAAAGAAAGGAAGGAAGGAAGGAAGGAAGGAAGGAAGGAGGGAAGAAAGGAAGGAAGGAAGAAAGAAAGAAAGAAAGAAGAAAGAAAGAAAGAGAAAGAAGAAAGAAAGATAAAATAAAATAATATAAAGTTATTAAAGTAAAAAATAATTATTAAGAAAAAATTTTTAAAAACTAAAAAAAAAAAAAAAGGAGGACAGAACCCTAGGACAAATGGTAAAAGCAAAGCTATACAGACAAAATCACACACAGAAGCGTACACATACACACTCACAAAAAGAGAAAAAGGGGGAAAATATATATATATATATCTTGCTCCCAAAGCCCACCTCCTCAATTTGGGATGATTCATTGTCTATTCAGGTATTCCACAGATGCAGGTACATCAAGTTGACTGTGGAGATTTAATCCTCTGCTCCTGAGGCTGCTGGGAGAAATTTCCCTTTCTTCTTTGTTCGCATAGCTCCCAGGGTTCAGCTTTGGATTTGGACCTGCCTCTGCATGTAGGTCACCTGAGGGCATCTGTTCTTCGCTCAGACAGGACAGGGTTAAACGTGCAGCTGCTTCGGGGGCTCTGGCTCACTCAGGCTGGGGGGAGGGAGGGGTATGGATGCGGGGCAAGCCTGTGGCGGCAGAGGTCAGTGTGACGTTGCACCAGCCTGAGGCGCACCGTACGTTCTCCTGGGGAAGTTGTCCCTGGATCCCGGGAACCTGGCAGTGGCGGGCTGCACAGCCTCCCGGGAGGGGAGCTGTGGATAGTGACCTGTGCTCGCACACAGGCTTCTTGGTGGCAGCAGCAGCAGCCTTAGTGTCTCATGCCCGTCTCTGGGGTCCACGCTGATAGCCGCGGCTCATGCTCGTCTCTGTAACTCCTTTAAGTGGTGCTGTTAATCCCCTCTCCTCGTGGCACCAGGAAACAAAGAGGCAAGAAAAAGTCTCTTGCCTCTTCAGCAGCTCCCGACTTTTTCCCAGACTCCCTCCCGGCCAGCTGTGGCACACTAGCCCCCCTCAGGCTGTGTTCACGCTGCCAACCTCAGTCCTCTCCGACCAAAGCCCAAGCCTCAGCTCCCAGCCCCCACCCATCCCGGCGGGTGAGCAGACAAGCCTCTCCGGCTGGTGAGTGCTGGTCGGCACCGATTCTCTGTGTGGGAATCTCTCCGCTTTGCCCTCCGCACCCCTGTTTCTGTGCTCTCCTCCGCGGCTCCGAAGCTTCCCCCCTCCGCCACCCGCTGTCTCCGCCCGTGGAGGGGCTTCTAGTGTATGGAAACCTTTCCTCCTTCACGGTTCCCTCCCACTGGTGCAGGTCCCATCCCTATTCTTTTGTCTGTGTTTTTTCTTTTGCCCTACCCAGGTACGTGGGGAGTTTTTTGCCTTTTGGGAGGTCTGAGGTATTCTGCCAGCATTCAGTAGGTGTCTGTAGGAGTTGTTCCACATGTAGATGTATTTCTGATATATTTATGGAGAGGAAGGCGATCTCTGCGTCTTACACTTCTGCCATCTTGAAGCTCCTCCACTGATTTTTATATCTTGTGAAAAAGAGCCACATTGTTACATTATTGTTACAAAATGTTTAGGCAGCTACCTAGGGTTAACTAGTCAGGAAAGTCTTCTACAGAGTTTATCCACAGAGAAATATTATTTGTTTACTTAGATGTTTTCTTTTTAAAATCCCCCAGTTGGAATAAATGTCACAGCAATATTTTAATCATGTTGATGTAATTAATTTCGAAGAACTATCTGAAAACTTAAATGTATTTGGAGGCTACAATGTAGTTGCTATATTCTGAATAAAATTATATTTTGAGAGAGAATTCTAGAAATTTTTAGAGTCATGCCCATTTCCCTTCTCAAACCCTTCTCCCTATGCCCTGGTTTCAGTAGGTCTTATCTGAACTGTGCTTAACAGATGTTCCATCAGTGTCTGCTAAATAAATGGATGAATGAACATGTGGGTGTTTGTGAATCTTAAAGATTTAGTCTCATCTTCTCAAGCAAAGAGACTTATATCTCAGTCAAATTGCCTTACACCTTCCAAAGAGAGATTAGCCTTACAGTCATTCTCATCTGAAAATTGTTTATTTTTTTCTTTCTCATAGAAAACTTTTCTAAAGAAATTAATTATAGTGAAATTTTGTGACCAAAAGGTAAAAACATTATTGTGCATTAAAAGTTTTCACATAGATTCTTTTACATTTTAGTAGGGTAGTAAATACCATTTGTGTTTCTCAATATTTGGTTCTCTTCTGATTCTGGGTGCAAGGAAGTCTATACTTCCTTACCCTTGAAGTTAGTCATGGCCATATAACTAGTTCTGACAAATTAAATGTAAGGGCAGATGTATGTCACCAGCAGTAAATACTGGTGCCCAGCTATCTCCTCATTCTTCTTTTCTGTGCAAAAAACAAAAACTTTTCATACAGTATGGAGTGACTACATGGGAAAGGGCCCCTTGTCAACCTGTGTTGGACATGTACAGTGAGCAAGAAATTTTGTTTTAAGACATTGAAATTTTGTCGTTATTCATCTCCACAGTACAACCGAGCTCATGTGCTTCAGAATACTTCTGGTCAGTCTCTGTATACAAGACCTTTCTTCAAGACTATGCATACATTCCCTAACAGTGGAAAAAAACAGGTAGTTTGGTGTTCATGATATGCTTCATCTGCTTGAGTTAAAAGCGGAACAGTTGGGGCTTCCCTGGTGGCACAATGGTTGAGAATCTGCCTGCTAACCCAAGGGACTCGGGTTCGAGCCCTGGTCTGGGAAGATCCCACATGCCGCGGAGCAACTAGGCCCGTGAGCCACAGCTACTGAGCCTGTGCGTCTGGAGCCTGTGCTCCGCAACAAGAGAGGCCACGATAGTGAGAGGCCCATGCACCGCGATGAAGAGTGGCCCCCGCTTGCCACGATTAGAGAAAGCCCTCACACAGAAACGAAGACCCAACGCAGCAAAAATAAATAAATAACTTAAAAAACTCCTACCCCCAACAACAACAACAAAAAAAAGCGGAACAGTTTATTGATATGTGTTTAAAAGATTCATTACATCAAATCGTACTTCCCATTTCTCTTTCCCTTTAGAAGCCTACTAGTAGTAGACACTATAGAAATTCAAAAACTAATTGTTCTTTAAATAAGAAAGGAAAAAAAATGAATATAAGCCTTTGTGCTGCAAATTTATTCTGATTTTCCTTTCCAACCATTTGTGCTATCTGTACACATACAAATCAGGATTTGCAAACACCTCAACTGGATTATTGCATTTGTTCATTTATTATGCAACTGATATTAATTGATGCCTACCTTGTGTAAAGCATAGTACTAGATACAGCATACACAAGTAAATAAGACAGGGAACCGTGCATAGCAAATAAGTCTTCAATGAACTGAGTACACAGTAACCAATGGCCATGAACAGAAGCATATGGCACCTGGCACTCTACCAGTAGAGAAAGTGTAATGGTCCTCAGCAGAATAGTGATAGAGTTCTGCATCAGGGCAGAGCATCTTTTTGTTTCTGACTTTGACATGTCAATGACAGTGTGGTGTCAGGGAGGGCATAATCTTCAGATGATAATATTAGGGCTGTGTCTGAGCATAAAAGTTTTAGAGACTCTCCTACCACAGGGGGTATAAAGTCTTATTGGTACACCAACAGTAAGGCTAGGTCTTAGAAATAAAATAAGTCGAAAAAATTTTTTTCTAAAAATGAAAACAAATGTCATAGTAGAGGTTTGGAATCAGAAATCTTGTTATATTTTCCCACTTTTATTAAGATGTCAACAACTATTTACTGTATGTTCATTATAAGCCAAGGAAGTTACCCTTACTAACTGTAATTAATACCTTAGGCAGTTCATTAACTCTCTTGAACTTCAGTTTATTCCTCTGTTTATGACAGGGATTTTTAAAACTCCCCTGAGATTCAAATGAGATAACATATGAAAGACCCTTGTAAACTGAAAAGCACGATACTACTCTCAATTATTAAAAGTTCCTTTACTTTACAGTCCTACCTAAGATTGACTTTGTTCGGTAAACCATCTGGTAGATTGTAAGTTAATTTTTATGTGTGTTGAGTGATTATCTCTAGTGTCCACAAAAATCAGTTCTTGCGTTACATGACACCAGAAGGGCTACCACAAATTAAAATATCAAAATTAGTAGCAGTTACCACAATTGGATTCTCAACTCTAGGTGTTCCAGATTTGAGTTAGTCCAAAGTGATAGTTAACGATTGCTAGACAAGAAATCTTTCAAGCGAAAAACAGAATTTAGGTGCAAAGAGAGAGAGAAAGAGTTCCTTTCTAAAAAAACATTTTAATAACAACTAAATTCAATGTATGAACTTTCATTGTATCCTATAATGCTAGAAAAAATACAAATGGCATTTATTTGACAATGGAGGAAATTTGACTATGTTAGTTATATTAGATAAGAATATAAAATATTGTTAATTTTCTCTAGTTGTGATAATGGTATTGTGATTACATAAGAAAACGTCAAGCCACAGAATGGGCAATAATCCACAAGACAGATAATTGACAAAATATTTAAACAGTAAAGTAATAGTAACAGAGAATAGATGAGAAGGAGAAATAATGTGAGGAGTGTAACAATAAGAGCTAACACATATTATGTGTTATTTCTTTTGGTCTTCACATCACCCTAAGAGGGAAGTTAAGCAACTTGCTCTATATACAGGGTTGGATTAAAATTCAAGATGTCTAGCTTTAAAGATCATGCTCTTAACTTTCTTCACAAAAGTGGACTTTAAAGGCAGAGAACAACAATGTGAGGAGTATTGACAAGAAGCCAAAAACCATAGAGAAAAAAAAGCAGGAGTGTGGGTAGCACCTGACCTCCACCATACTCATGTCACTTCCTCTCACCATAAGGATCCACCTCTAGGTAGCTTGGCATCTCACTGACTGTTCTTAAGAGTCACCTTTGAGATAGCCTCATCCACCAGAAGGCAGACAGAAGAAACAAGAAGAACTACAGTTCTGCAGCCTGTGGAACGAAAACCACATTCACAGAAAGATAGACAAAATGAAAAGGCAGAGGAATTTGTACCACATGAAGGAACAAGATAAAACCTCAGAAAAACAACTAAATGAAGTGGAGATAGGCAACCTTCCAGAAAAAGAATTCAGAATAATGATAGTAAAGGTGATCCAGGACCTTGGAAAAAGAATGGAGGCAAAGATCGAGAAGATGCAAGAAATATTTAACAAAGACCTGGAAGAATTAAAGAACAAACAAACAGAGATGAACAATACAGTAACTGAAATGAAAAATACACTAGAAGGAATCAATAGCAGAATAACTCAGGCAGAAGAATGGATAAGTGACCTGGAAGACAGAATGGTGGAATTCACTACTGCAGAACAGAATAAAGAAAAAAGAATGAAAAGAAATGAAGACAGCCTAAGAGAACTTTGGGACAACATTAAATGCAACAACATTCACATTATAGGGGTTCCAGAATGAGAAGAGAGAGAGAAAGGACCCGAGAAGATATTTGAAGAGATTAGAGTCGAAAACTCCACTAACATGGGAAAGGAAATAGCCACCCAGGTCCAGGAAGCACAGAGAGTCCCAGGCAGAATAAACCCAAGGAGAAACACGCCAAGACACAGAGGAATCAAATTGACAAATATTAAAGACAAAGTAAAATTATTGAAAGCAGCAAGGGAAAAGTGACAACACAAGGGAACTCCCATAAGATTAACAGCTGATTTCTCAGCAGAAACTCTACAAGCCAGAAGGGAGAGGCACAATATATTTAAAGTGATGAAAGGGAAGAACCTACCACTAAGTTTACTCTAGCTGGCAAGGATCTCATTCAGATTCCACAGAGAAATCAAAAGCTTTACAGACAAGCAGAAGCTCAGAGAATTCAGCACCACAAAACCAGCTCTACAGCAAATGCTAAAGGAACTTCTCTAAGTGGGAAACACAGGAGAAGAAAAGGATCAACAAAAACAAACCCATAACAATGAAGAAAATGGTAATAGGAACATACATATCAATAATTACCTTAAACATGAATGGATTAAACGCTCCAACCAAAAGACACAGGTTTGCTGAATGGATACAAAAACAAGACCCATATAGATGCTGTCTACAAGAGACCCACTTCAGACCTAGGGACACATACAGACTGAAAGTGAGGGGATGGAAAAAGATTCCATGCAAATGGAAATCAAAAGAAAGCTGGAGTAGCAATACTCATATCAGATAAAGTAGATTTTAAAATAAAGAATGTTACAAGAGACAAGGAAGGACACTACATAATGATCAAGGGATCAATCCAAGAAGAAGATGTAACATTAGAAATATATATATGCACCCAACATAGGAGCACCTCAATACATAATGCAGCTGCTAACAGCTATAAAAGAGGAAATCGACAATAACACAATAATAGTGGGGGACTTTAACACCTCACTTACAACAATGGACAGATCATCCAGACAGAAAATTAATAAGGAAACACAGGCTTTAAGTGACACAATAGTCTAGATAGATTTAATTGATATTTATAGGACATTTCATCCAAAAACAGCAGATTACATTTTCTTCTCAAGTACACATGGAACATTCTTCAGGATAGATCACATCTTGGGTCACAAATCAAGCCTTGGTAAATTGAAATAATATCATGCATCTTTTCTGACCACAATGCTATGAGATTAGAAATCAATTACTGGGAAAAAAACACAAACATATGGTGGCTAAACAATACGTTACCAAATAACCAAGAGATCACTGAAGAAATCAAAGAGGAAATCAAAAAATACCAAGAGACAAATGAGAACAAAAACACGATGACCCAAAACCTATGGGATGCAGCAAAAGCAGTTCTAAGAGGGAAGTTTATAGCAATACAAGCTGACCTCAAGAAACAAGAAAAATCTCAAACGAGCAATCTAACCTTACACCTAAAGGAACTAGAGAAAGAAGAACAAATAAAACCCGAAGTTAGTAGAAGGAAAGAAATCATAAAGATCAGAGGAGAAGTAAATGAAATAGAAACAAAGAAAACAGTAACAAAGATCAATAAAACTAAAAGCTGGTTCTTTGAGAAGATAAAAAAAATTGATAAAACTTTAGCCAGCCTCATCAAGAAAAAGAGGGAGAGGACTCAAATCAATAAAATTAGAAATAAAAAAGGAGAAGTTACAATGGACACCACAGAAATACAAAGCATCCTAAGAGACTACTACATACAACTATATGCCAATAAAATGGACAACCTGGAAGAAATGAACAAATTCTTAGAAAGGTATAACCTTCCAAGACTGAGCCAGGAAGAAATAGAAAATATGAACAGACCAATAACAAGTAATAAAATTGAAACTGTGATTAAAAATCTTCCAACAAACAAAAGCCCAGGTCCAGGTCGTTCACAGGTTCTCAAACTCTTCCAAAAAATTGGAGAGGAAGGAACACTCCCAAACTCATTCTCTGAGGCCACCATCACCCTGATACCAAAACCAGACAAAGATACTACAAAAAAGAAAATTAAAGACCAATATCACTGATGAATATACATGCAAAAATCCTCAACAAAATACTAGCAAACAGAATCCAACAACATATTAAAAGGTTCATACACCATGATCAAGTGAGATCTATGCCAGGAATGCAAGTATTCTTCAATATATGCAAACCAATCAGTGTGATACACCATATTAACAAGTTGAAGAAGAAAAACCATATGATCATCTCAATAGATGCAGGAAAAGCTTTTGACAAAATTCAACACCGATTTATGATAAAAAACTCTCCAGAATTGGGCATAGAGGGAACCTACCTCAACATAATAAAGGCCATATAGGACAAACCCACAGCAAACATCATTCTTAATGGTGAAAAACTGAAAGCATTTCCTCTAAGATCAGCAGCAAGATAAGGATGTCCACTCTCACCACTATTATTCAACATAGTTTTGGAAGTTCTAGCCATGGCAGTCAGAGAAGAAAAAGAAATAAAAGGAATCCAAATTGGAAAAGAAGTAGTAAAATTGTCACTGTTTGTAGATGACATGATACTATACATAGAAAATCCTAAACATGCCACCAGAAAACTACTAGAGCTAATCAGTGAATCTGGTAAAGTTGCAGGATACAAAATTAATGCACAGAAATCTCTTGCATTCCCATACACTAACAATGAAAGATCAGAAAGAGAAATTAGGGAAGCAATCCCATTCAGCATTGCAACGAAAGAATAAAATGCCTAGGAATAAACCTACCTAAGAAGGTAAAAGACCTGTACTCAGAAAACTATAAGACACTAATGAAAGAAATCAAAAATGACACAAACAGATGGAGAGATATACCATACTCTTGGATTGGAAGAATTAATATTGTGAAGATGACTCTACTACCTAAAAGCAATCTACAGATTCAATGCAATCCCTGTCAAATTACCAGTGGCATTTTTTACAGAACTAGAACAAAAATATCTTAAAATTTGTATGGAGACACAAAAGACCCCGAATAGCCAGAGCAGTCTTGAGGGGAAAAACAGAGCTAGAGGAATCAGACTCCCTGACTTCTGACTATGCTACAAAGCTACAGTAATCAAGACAATATGGTACTGGCATAAAAACAGAAATATAGATCAAATCAAACAGGATAGAAAGTCCAGAGATAAACCCACATACCTATGGGCAACTAATATATTTCAAAGGAGTCAAGGATATACAGTGGAGAAAAGAGTCTCTCAATAAGTGGTGTTCAGAAAACTGGACAGCTACATGTAAAAAAATGAAATTAGAACACTCCCTAACTCCATACACAAAAATAAACTCTAAATGGATTAGGGACCTAACTGTAAGACAGGACACTATAAAACTCTTAGAGGAAAACATAGGCAGAACACTCTTTGACATAAATCACAGCAAGAACTTTTTTGATCCACCTCCTAGAGTAATGGAAATAAAAACAAAAATAAACAAATGGGACCTAATTAAACTTAAAAGCTTTTGCAAAGCAAAGGAAACGACAAACAAGACGAAAAGACAACTTTCAGAATGGGAGAAAATATTTGCAAATGAATCAATGGACAAAGGATTAATCTCCAAAATATATAAACAGCTCATGCAGCTCAATATTAAAAAAACAAACAACTCAATCAAAAAATGGACAGAAGACCTAAAGAGAAGGTCTTCTTCTTCCAAAGAAGACATACAGATGGGCAAGAAGCACATGAAAAGCCTCTCAATAACACTAATTATTAGAGAAATGCAAATCAAAACTACAATGAGGTATCACCTCACACCAGTTAGAATGGGCATCACCAGAAAATCTACAAATAACAAATGCTGGAGAGGGTGTGGAGAAAAGCGAACCCTCTTGCACTGTTGGTGAGAATGTAAATTGATACAGCCTCTATGGAGAACAGTACAGAGGTTCCTTAAAAAACTAAAATAGAATTACCATATGACCCAGCAATCCCACTACTGGGCATATACTCAGAGAAACCATTATTCAAAAAGATATATGCACCCCAATATTCATTGCAGCACTCTTTACAATAGCCAGATCATGGAAGCAACCTAAATGCCCATTGACAGACGAATGGCTAAAGAAGATGTGGTACATATATACAATGGAATATTACTCAGCCATAACAAGGAATGAAACTGGGCCATTTGTAGAGACATGGATGGATCTAGAGACTGTCATACAGAGTGAAGTAAGTCAGAAAGAGAAAAACAAATATCGTATATTAACACATATATGTAGAACCTAGAAAAATGGTACAGAGTAACCGGTTTGCAGGGCAGAAATAGAGACACAAATATAGAGAACAAACATTTGGACACCAAGGGGGGAATGTGGTGGGGGGAGGACGGGGTGCTGGTGGGATGAATTGGGAGATTGGGATTGACATATATACACTAATATGTATGAAATAGATAACTAATAAGAGCCTGCTGTATAAAAAGTAAATAAAATAAAATTTAAAAACAAGAAGAGTCACCTTCACTCCCTCTCCTCTCCCAGAAGATGGGGGGCAGGCAACTCGTCTCCACTCTCCCCAGTTTTCATCTAAATAATTCTACCAGGGTGAGGCTCCAATTGGCCTGTCCTCACTAAGGATTTTTCACTAAATCAAATTGCTTTATTTAGTCAGAAGACCTACTCCTGAATTGGAAATTTACAACATAAAAATTTCAAACTGGGTTAAATGTGTTACCAAACTCAGGTTTGGCTGCTCACCACTCCAAAGCCAATTATTTGAGAGGCAAGTGTCAGTAGAAAAGAAAGGTGCTTTAATCAGAAAAGCAGCAGTCTGGGGAGAAGGTAGACTCATGTCCAGAGACCAACTCCAAAGATTCTGCTCAGCCATGACAGTTTTTAATGAGGAAAAGGGGGAGAAATCTCAATGAATCTTAGAGGCAGGAGGCTGTGTGCTGCATCATTCTCCATTACACACAGGCTGGCTGACTTTCTCTTCAGATGTTATCTTGCCTGTGTGATCTGCCTGCAGGATTGCTAAGGGGACTGTTGGGGGTAGAGAGCTAGTCATTCTTTACTTACTTCTTCATTCTTACTTCTTTTTATCTAGGAAAAGAGTCAGCAGGTTAATTAGGTTCTTTCAAAATTAGAGGGGAACAGAAATGGGCAAACAGGAAAGGGGCAAAAAAGCTGCTTTCAATTCCCCACTGTCAAACATCATTCTATTTCTATGGGTTTAGGGGTGAAGGTTCATCTTCTGTAACTTCTATATGCTGACATAAGGCTCTGTATTCTCAGAGTGGAATATGTCAACATGGATCTGTAGCATCTCTCTGCTGACAACTTTATTTCCCAGTTAAATATACAGACAGAGCAAGCTGAAATTATTTTGATGCCTACAAAGATTCAGATCATTATGAGCAGTAATGTTAATCCCATTCTCTTGAGGCCAGTTGTTGGAATTGTGCTAGCTGTAGATTCAGTACTGCTCAAGATAGAGCTGCTTATGTCATGTCCTCTGGTGGCAGTTATAGTATTTGTAAAACAATAACAATACTCAGGGATGTGCATCAGACACTGAGTCTGTGACTCTGTTAATTGATAGGTTTTATACTTGGAGGGTGCCCTGCAGGGTTCTGCTTGGTTCCAAATATTCTACCAAAAGTACTCCAGTTAAAATTTAGAATTATGAAATTATCTAGAAATAAACTATTTTTGTGTTTCATTAATTTTGTTTTGTTGAAAGATATCCTAAAATCATAAAACTGTGAGAGTTTCATTAAATATTTCCATGTTAGAAATTGGTTTAATCGCTGCAAATGAAATGATTTGGGCAAAGAAATTAATTTATTTGAGAAGTTTAGGCTTTAACATTTTCCCACATCTTTAGGGTTTGTTAGTGTTTGCTGATCTCCCCTGTCTATCACATACTCTAAATAATGTATTAGTACTCTAACAAGTTTTACACAATCGAGAATTTTCAAGATAAAATGAGCATCTCAGTTGAACAAATGGATTTGTGTGTTTACACATCCTAGTGTAAAACAGGCTTGCTATTAAAATTATTGGCACCTCTGAGCCCCAAACAAAACTATTTTTAGTTGTTTATGTCCCATGATTTCATGTATGAAATCAATTTTAAATTATGTGTTTTGGGGGACTTCCCTGATGGTTCAGTGGTTAAGAATCCACCTGCCAATGCAGGAGACACGGGTTCGAGCCCTGGTCCGGGAAGATCCCACATGCCATGGAGCAACTAAGCCCATGTGCCACAACTACCGAGCCTGCACTCTGGAGGCCATGAGCCACAACTGCTGAGCCTGCATACCACAACTACTGAAGCCTGAGCGCCTAGAGCCTGTGCTCCACAGCAGGAGAAGCCACCGCAATGAGAAGCCTGTGCACCGCAATGAAGAGTAGCCCCGCTTGCCACAACTAGAGAAAGCCCGCGCTCAGCAACAAAGACCCAACACAGCCAAAAATAAATAAATAAATAATTTAAAAAATTATGTATTTTTGTGCTTCGAAATTCACTCTAGCTATTCTTTGTTTTATATTTTATAACTTACTGTCTTTCAGAAGTTTTGCTGCAACATTTAGTCAGAATCATCACAGATTTTGCCTCCAATTCCATGGTCAGTCTCTAACTGGAGTCCTATAAAAAAGAAAAACTACTAATTTTTTCTAAGTCATTCACTAATTTATCTTAAAAAGTTAAATCTTTATTATAGTCTCTAGTAGAAAATCATAGTATTGATTATGGGACATTTACTTCTCCTTTCCCCTGATCTGTAGTTTTCATACTTTTTGTAATAAAAGTGTCTTTGAAAACCAGGGCTTCCCTGGTGGTGCAGTGGTTGAGATACCGCCTGCCGATGCAGAGGACACGGGTTCGTGCCCCGGTCCGGAAAGATCCCACATGCCACGGAGCGGCTGGGCCCGTGAGCCATGGCGGCTGGGCCTGTGCATCCGGAGCCTGTGCTCCGCAATGGGAGAGGCCACAACAGTGAGAGGCCCGCGTACCGAAAAAAAAAAAAAAAAAAAACAGAAAAAAAGACTTGCAGAAAATGTGAAGTATAATTGATTGATTTACAAAGTTAAAAACACTTATGGAATCTTAATTTATTCATAGTTGGGGAAATACTGGCATACATTATTCATTCATTTAAACTATGCAAATATTGGTATTATATGGTATTTGAATAAGAAACAAAGAAATGCAACTTGAAAATATTGAACATTAGCACCAGTGGGCTTCAAAGGATTATACTTGATCTTCCATAATAAATACTCTGTTCTAATATTCTACTTAGAACTTTGAAATGTTTCAAAGCTATTATTCTATTTTTCTGTAGATACAGAAAGTAAAAGTAGAGATAAAGCTAAAACTGCAATGCCCACTTTTTATTTATTTTTCATAGTCCATTGATTTATTTTGTTCTTAAATTCTAAGAATTCTGAAAACTACTGAAGAACTATAATCAAAGAGCCTGTAATCTTGCCACCCAAAGAACATAGCACACTATAGTAGTTGAATGTATTTAGTTGATTGTTATTGATAAGACTAAAATGAATACAAGTTTTCTAACTTTTCTAAAATCAAATATTAATTTACATTAAAAAATTTAATGTTTCTGATAAATATAGATAAAAGAATGGAGATAGGGCTTCCCTGGTGGCGCGGTGGTTGAGAGTCCGCCTGTCGATGCAGCGGACACAGGTTCGTGCCCCAGTCCGGGAAGATCCCGCATGCCACGGAGCGGCTGGGCCCACGAGCCATGGCCGCTGAGCCTGCGCGTCTGGAGCCTGTGCTCCGCAACGGGAGAGGCCACAAGAGTGAGAGGCCCGCGAACCGCAAAAAAAAAAAAAAAAAAAAAAAAAAGAACAGAATAGAGATACTTCACATATATACTGATAAATCTAGGGAAGGAGTGAAAAAGAAAGAAACAATATTGTTCTGTCCCTAAATAATTTGATTTGTTAATTTTATAATTTAATGGTTGTGTTGAAAATGGTCATGGATATTTTGAGTCTAGGAACACATTTGGCCTTTCTTTTCAAGTATTTCTTTCAATGAGTACCTTTAAACGCCTTTTAAAATGAAATCTGTATTTTATTTTTATTCTTATTTTTTGAATGTTCCTAACAGCTTTATTTACAATAGCCAAACCTAGAATAACCCAAATGTTCTTCAACATTTGGGGTAAATTAAATAGTGGTGCAGTATACTATGGAAACTACACAGCAATTTTCAGAAAAGGAATTACTGACACACTAATGAGTGGATGGATCTCACAGACATTATGCTAGGTGAAAGAAACCAGACATAAATTCTGCCTGATTCCATTTTTGTGAAGTTCAAGAACGAACAAAACCAAATGATGGTGACAGAAGTCAAAAAACACAAGTTACTCCTGGGGGAATTATGGACAAAGAAGGAAACTTCTGTGGTGCTGGAGTCTTCTACATCTTGCCTGGGTAGTGGTTACACAGATATAAGCACATAATAAAAATTCAATGAGTTGCACAGCTAAGACTGAGGTGAAATCTGTATTTTAAAATCAGCAATTTATAGTATTATTTAATACAATTATTTTTGCTACCAAAATAATATTAATGTCATCACAATATTTTCTTCTTGTTTTTCATTCACAGTAATTTGAAATTTTCATTACTGGAAGGACTGTGCCAAAAATAGATGTCTTTTGCTTTCAGATTGTATTTAAGTTAGATAAAGTACAGGAAAAAGTGGTTTCGGTAGATAAGCTAACATGATTATACATGGAACACTGGAATAGTTCTCTCTTAATTAACAAATAAAAAATAAATTCATCCTCTCAGAGTATTACTTTATAATTGTAAGTCTAAGAGGAAATTATTGATACTTTTTGCTCAGTGAACTTTAGAAGAACTATTTTCACATATGGTATTACATAAAGTCATAAGATTTAGAAAGATAGAAATATTTTTGTTAGTCATAACCACAAATGTCAAAGATACAGAAAGTATTAGAGAAGTTCTATAGTATGGCATTTAAAAGCTTGAATTTGGGAGTCCAAAAGGCCAACAATAGCCTCTTCCTAGTGCAGGCCCTTGGGAAATTATTTAAACTTTCTAAGCCTTATTTACCTCATTTGTAAAATATGATAATAACACCTACCACCCAGGATTTTGGTGAGGATTGATTACGTTAATGTATGCAAAAACTAAAATGCCTGGGACAAAGTAACTGTTCAAAAATATTAGCCATCTTTATACTTATTAACATAATTATTATTATGTTTATTATTAACAAGGATAGTTACCATTGGACTTGACGCTCTGGTGTCTCTCCTTTAATACAGCCAGCTAGAATGATGTTGATGACTTTAAATTTGGCTTAATACTGCAAAACCAAAATTTGAGACTGTCGGGATGTTTTAAAATTTATTAAACTACTCATACATATGGTTTTGTGTTAGACTGAGAAAAGATTCCTATCTAGTATACTAATATTCACTGAAAATAATTACATTCAGAAAAATATTCTAAAAAAATAAGGCTTATCCAAACATCCTAGAGGGAATAAAAAGTAAAAATAGTTGACCTCAATTTTAAGGGTTCTGAATTTTAGGTTGACTACTTTCACTGCTTCATTCATTTTGGATGGCCGCCCCCAATTTTTGGAGCAGCCTAGTTAATTATTATAATACCTTCTGTGAGCTAAATGTATTTGAAAGACCAAAAGGCAGCTACTTTTGCTTAAAAAAGCAGAGGTCACTAGGATAAAAAGGCTCCAAGACAATATACTGTGTCTAAAAATTCATATCTTTGTCCTGTTAAATTACTTCTTCATTAAATCCATGTATGCATAATTGAAAGTCTCAAGTAAGATGAGGACTTAAGAAAAGTCACATTTCAGTTCTCCTGCCAGGTGTTATCCTTTTTTATATACTGTTCTTTTTTTTTTTTTTTTTCTTTTTGCGGTATGCGGGCCTCTCACTGTTGTGGCCTCTCCCGTTGCGGAGCACAGGCTCCGGACGCGCAGGCCCAGCGGCCATGGCTCACGGGCCCAGCCGCTCCGCGGCATATGGGATCCTCCCAGACCGGGGCACGAACCCGCATCCCCTGCATCGGCAGGCGGACTCTCAACCACTGCGCCACCAGGGAGGCCCTATATACTGTTCTTTTAACATCACTATTTCAGGTCTATTCTGTGAAGACTTTGATTTTTAATATTGTTTGCTTTTTGATAACAGTACTGATAGCTGTGTTAAAAGGACCTTGTTTTAGAAGTACTTAATTAACCATAATAACACTCTCAATGTCGTTAAACACTAATACCTTACTCTAAATGTATTTACTAAGGTCTATAAAAGAGGAAGTCTATTTTCAGATTAGTTACATAAACTATTCTGTTTTAAACCAAATTTCATATCTCAAAATTCAATCAGCATTTACCTTAGTACTGCTTAGATTTTGGAAATGATAGTTTGCAAAGACAATTCTCAAACCAGACTCCCTACTTAATAAAATGTGTCTAAATTTATTCTTCAGAGCCAAAAGAGTTTCTGTACACACAGGCACACACACACACACACACAACAATAGAAGTTAATTGTATTGCTAATAGATCAAAGATCCTTTATGGAGTAGTTTCTAACACTGCCCTACGAATACCTCCATTCTAAATACTCAGGAAATGACTAATTAGTTAAAAGCATCTACTACTGACAGATCAGTCAATTACTAAGAATAGCAGCAGCTTGAATATATGCATCTACATCTCAAGAAAAGGTCATTTTAGGATATGAATCCCTGCCTCTTTTGTCCCAGTCCTTGGGGAAGGACAACTCCTTCAGAAAAATAAGCTACTGTAAGGACTGCCAAATTCCTTCAAGGCTGAAGTATGTGTTGAGGGAAATAAGTGACATTGGGAAAAGTGAACAGTTTACTAGCAGGTTATAAAGTTCGAATGAAAGCCACTATCGTCTTTCTTCTTGCTCATGGAGCCAGGAGTTGCCACTTGCAGGTCTTACCTCTCTCATCTGACTCCAAAATCCTCTCCTTCTTGAAGCATACACCATCTTCTCTATATCAGCCTTACGTAACCTCACTATTACCAACTACTACCCTAAAGGTCCGAGGTCAGAGATTTTTTAGAATTGGTTTACGTAAGTCTTCTTTTTCTCCCATTCCCCTTCAGGACACTAGGAAATTAAAAACATAAGACACTGTAGTCTCACAGTTCCCAGTCTGAACAATTTTCATGTAGATTTTATTTTATCTTCCCCACAGGTACTGCAACCTCTTGGACTTCTGTTTTGCCAAACTAATCAAATTCCAAAATCTGGTTTTCTAAAACCATCTTTCCTTTCCTACTTTTAATTCTTCATCCATACGTAACCAACTCTTAATTTCTTCTAGTCTTTCACTTGATCAGTATGCCCCTGGTTTCACTTTCTCCTGGGCTCACCTTGGACCTCAGGGTCAATGTCAGTTATGTTCTGACAAGTCCTGTGAATTTGCTGTTGCAAACTCCTCTGACCAGTGGCCAGCCTCTAAAACCTGGAAAACCCTATCAATTGTTTTTTCTCCTATTTCAGTACCACTGAGTGCAAGTGGAGTCAGTTATATAATGATCACTGTGATTTCAGACTACAAGCTTTTTTTTTTTTTTTTTTTTTTTTGCGGTACGCGGGCCTCTCACTGTTGTGGCCTCTCCCGTTGTGGAGCACAGGCTCCGGACGCGCAGGCTCAGCGGCCATGGCTCACGGGCCCAGCCGCTCCGCGGCATGTGAGATCTTCCCCGACCGGGGCACGAACCCGTGTCCCCTGCATCGACAGGCGAACTCTCAACCACTGCGCCACCAGAGAAGCCCCAGACTATAAGCTTTTACATAACATTTTATCAAAGACATCCAGCATATTGCTTGGACTACTCTACTGTTTACACCAACACCACCAATAATAATAGTACATTAAAGTTTACTATGCGCCAGGTACTCTAGAGCAGTGGTCCCCAAACTTTCTGGCACCAGGGACTGGTTCATGGAAGACAATTTTTCCATGGACCAGCGTGGGGGGAGATTGGTTCAGGCAGTAATGTCATCAATGGCGGGGATGGTTCAGGTGGTAATGTGAGCAATGGGGAGCGATGGGGAGCGGCTGATGAAGCTCCGCTGGCTCGCCCACAGCTCACCTCCTGCTGTGTGGCCCCGGGGTGGGGGGACGGGGGGGGGGAGGATCCTAACAGGCCGAGTACCATACCCGTCCACGGGTCCGGGGTTGGGGACCCCTGCTTTAGAGTTTAGCTGTATCATTTTAGTTAATCCTCTCAACAATCCTAGGAGACAGATATTATCAGTATCCACATGGTAAAAATGATCAAAGTAGGCATAGGAAGTCAAAACCATTCAATAAATACTTGCTAAAGAAACTAAGTAATGTATATTGGTATATTACCCCAGACCTTTTTTTTTTTTTTTTTTTTTGAATAGACTTTGTTTTTTGGAGCCATTTTAGAATCACAGCAGAATTGAGTGGAAGTACAAAGACTTCCCTAATGCCCCTCTGGCCCCCCATATTCATAGCCTCCTGCATTATCAATGTTCCCCACCAGAATGGTTCATTTGTTACAATTGATGGAACCTATATTGACACACGATTATATCCTAGAGTTCATAGTTTACATTAGGGTCCACTCTTGGTGTTGTACATTCTATGGGTTTGGACAAATTTATAATGACATGTATCCATCATTATAGTATCAGAGAGAATAGTGTCACTGCCTTAAAATTTTTCTGTGCTCCATCTATTCATCCCTCCCTCCCCACTAACCTCTGGCAACCATTGATCTTTTTACTGTATCCATAGTTCTACCTTTTCCAGAATGTCATGTAGTTGGAATTATACAGTATGCAGCCTTTTCAGATTAGCATCTTTCTTTTACTAATATGCACTTAAGCTTCCTCCATGTCTTTTCATAGCTTGATAGCTCACTTCTTTTTAGTGCTGAATAATATTCCATTGTCTGGATGTACCACACTTTATTTACCCATCATCTACTAGAGTGATGTCACCAAGATGGTTACATAGGTTGTTCCCAACTTTGCTCCATTCACCTACTGAAGAACATCTTGGTTGAGAACTTCTTTTTTCAAAGTAGCATTAATTTATATCCTGTCCATTCAGGGTTCCAAAATCAGTGATTTATTTACAGGAGACAAGGTCACATTCCAAGCTGACTCTAACAGATAAGATTTGAGTAAGACATGTTATTTATATTTTACTAAGCTGTAAGAATAAATATTTATTACTTTATTTCACTTTTTAACAAACAGTAATGTGTACCTTTAATATTTATCACTTGTTATACTTGGTCTTTTAGTTTCTAAAAGTATTTGAATCCATCCTCCAAGGGCAGCAAAGGCTACCAGCATTTCAGAATCTGCTAATTCAGTGGCGATATTGATATGGAAACAGGCAGACTTTGGGAAACCACTCTGAGCCTCAGTTTCCTCATTTGTAAAATTGGCATCTTCCCCATAAGACCATTGTCAGGAAAAAGACGTGGTTCTGTCTTCAACCCCTCATCTCACTCCCAGCTACATCTTGGTATATTATCAGTCTTTCCAGGTTCTCCAAGATAAACTGGCTCTACTCTATGCTGTATGCTGCTTGGTGCATATTCTGGGCTGTGGTTGTCACTGCTTTACAGTCTCAATTATGCCTCCATTTGTTGTCTTCTTTTGTTTTTGCCTTATCTACTTTATTGAGGGATAATTTGCATAAGATAAATCATACCAATTTAAAATGTAAAATTCTATGAGCTATAATGGTTGTATATACCCTGAAACCATAATTAAAATACACTAACTTCAAAAAATTCCTCAAAAAATTGTCCTTTGCAGTCTGTCCCTCCTTCTGTCCCTGGGCCTACATAACTGATCCACTTTTTGGCATCTTTATTAATTTTCATTTTATATAAACATCATACTACAGCATGTGCCCTTTTTGTTTGGCTCTTTAACTCAACACGATCTTAAGAGTTATCAGTAGTTTGTTGTTTATTACTAATGAGTAACATTCAATTGTATGAATGGCATATCTTCTTTACCATTCACCTATTGATAGACATTTGGATTATGAGTAAAGTGGACTGAACATTCATGTACAAGGCTTTTTGTGGACATATGTTTTCATTTCTCATGAGTAAAGACCCAGCAATGGAATGGCTGAATCATGTGACGTGTTTATGTTTAACTTATAGAAATATGCAAATAGTTTTCCAAAGTAGTTGTATCATTTTATACCCCTATTCTCCCATGAGGATTCCACTTCCTCCATATTCTAACCAACAACTGGTATTTTCCAATGATCTTTTTATCATTATCATTTAAATAACATTTCCATGATGACTATGATGTTGACCATATACCATGGGATTTGGGCTATTCAAATATCTTTTGTGAAGTGTCTGTTTAAACCGTGTGTCCACTTCTAAAATGAGTCCTTTGTCTTCATATTATCAATTTGCAAAAGATCTTTATATACTCTGGATACAAATATTTTGTCATTTGTATATCGAATGGTTGTTGTCTCCTATTCTATGGCTGGACTTTTTATTTCTTGAGTGTTTTTCAGAAATCAAAAGGTTAAAACAGTAACAAAGCCCAATTTAAGGATTTTTTTTCCACTATGGCTTGTATTAATTTATTCTAAGAAAGCTTTGCTTAATCTAAAATGACTAGGAGGGCTTCCCTGGTGGTGCAGTGGTTGAGAGTCCACCTGCCGATCCAGGGGACACGGGTTTGTGCCCCAGTCCGGGATGATCCCACATGCTGCAGAGCGGCTGGGCCCGTGAGCCATGGCCGCTGAGCCTGCACGTCCAGAGCCTGTGCTCTGCAATGGGAGAGGCCACAACAGTGAGAGGCCCGCATACTGCAAAAAAAATAATAATAATTAAAAATAAACAAATAAATAAAATGACTAAGATTTTCTTCTACATTTTATAGAAGAAGTTTTAAAGTTTGTGCTTCTCCTTTTATGTCTATGATCCATTTCAAATTATTTTTGTATATCTGTTAAGGATCAGTATTCAACTTTCCATATGAATAACAGGCATTCCAGCATGATTATTGAAAAGACTTTTCTTCCCCTCAATGGATTACCTTGGCACCTTCTTCAAAAATCAATTAACCATACATATATGTGGTGTTACCGAATGCGGGTTTGTTCGTGTGCCCAATGCACAGTGAGGCCAAACAAACTGAAATGTCAGAGTTTGGAGCAGAGAAAGGTTTATTGCAGGGCCATGCAAGGAAACAGGTGGCTCATGCCCCAAAACCCCATACAGCTCCAAGGGTTTCAGCAAAACACTTTTTTTTTTTTTTTTTCCGGTATGCGTGCCTCTCACTGCTGTGGCCTCTCCCGTTGCAGAGCACAGGCTCCAGACGCGCAGGCTCAGCGGCTACGGCTCACGGGCCTAGCCGTTCCGCGGCATGTGGGATCTTCCTGGACCGGGGCACGAACCCGTGGCCCCTGCATCGGCAGGCGGACTCTCAACCACTGCACCACCAGGGAAGCCCTCAACAAAGCACTTTTAAAGGCAAAGTGAAGAGTTTGAGAAGGATAGGTGTTAGTGCTTCTATAATGTTTGATAGGATTCACCTGTGAAGCCATCTGTCCTGCACTTTTGTTTGTTGGAAGATTTTTAATCACAGTTTCAATTTCATTACTTGTTATTGGTCTGTTCATATTTTCTATTTCTTCCTGGTTCAGTCTTGGAAAGTTGTACTTTTCTAAGAATTTGTCCATTTCTTCCAGGTTGTCCATTTTAGTGGCATATAGTTTCCTGTACTAACCTCTCATGATCCTTTGTATTTCTGTGGTGTCCGTTTTAATTTCTCCTTTTTCATTTCTAATTTTATTGATTTGAGTCCCTCCCCCCCTTTTTTCTTGATGAGTCTGGCTAAAGGTTTATCAATTTTATTTATCTTCTCGAAGAACCAGCTTTTAGTTTTATGGATCTTTGCTATTGTTTTTGGCATGTTTGTTTCTCTTTCATTTATTTCTGCTCTGATCTAAACTTAAAAGCTTTTACACAGCAAAGGAAACCATAAATAAGATGAATAGACAACCCTCAGAACAGGAGAAAACATTTGCAAATGAAGCAACTGAGAAAGGATTAGTCTCCAAAATATACAAACAGCTCATGCAGCTCAATATCAAACAAACAAACAAACCAATCAAAAAATGGGCAGGAAACCTAAATAGACATTTAGATGTGGAGAAAAGGGAACTCTCATGCATTGTTGGTGGGAATGTAAATTGATACAGACACTATGGAGAACAGTATGGAGGTTCCTTAGAAAACTAAAAATAGAACTACCAGATGACCCAGCAATCCCACTACTGGGCATATACCCTGAGAAAACCATAATTCAAAAATAGTCATGTACCACAATGTTCATTGCAGCTCTATTTACAATAGCCAGGACATGGAAGCAGCCTAAGTGTCCATCAACAGATGAATGCATAAAGAAGATGTGACACATATATACAATGGAATATTACTCAGCTATACAAAGAAACACAATTGAGTTATTTGTAGTGATGTGGATGGTCAGAAAGAGAAAAACAAATACCGTATGCTAACATATATATATGGAATCTAAAAAAAAAAATGGTTCTGATGAACCTAGGAGCAGGACAGAAATAAAGACACAGGTGTAGAGAATGGACTTGAGGACAAGGGGAGGGGGAAGGGTAAGCTGGGGTGAAGTGAGAGAATAACATTGACATATATACACTACTAAATGTAAAATAGATAGCTAGTGGGAAGCAGCTGTATAGCACAGGGCGATCATCTCCGTGCTTTGTGACCACCTAGAGGGGTTGGATAAGGAGGGTGGGAGGGAGATGCAAGAGGGAGGAGATATGGGGATATAGGTATACATATAGCTGATTCACCTTGTTATACAGCAGAAACTAACACAACATTGTAAAGCAATTATACTCCAATAAAGACATTAACAAAATTTTATCTACTGGTAGATTAAATTACAAATGATTTTATTAGCTTGTAGCCTGCAACTTGGCAAAATTCACTTATTCTAATAGTTGACTTTTAGATTCCTATAGATTTCTAAGTAGACAGATTTGTCATCTACAAGTAGAGAAAGATTTACCCTTCCTTTCCTGCCCTTATGCATTTTTTTTCTTGCTTTTTTTGTTATGTCTATGACATACGATGTTGGATAGGAACAGTGAGAGCAAGCTTCTTTGCCTGTTCCCAGTTTAAGGAAAATAATATTCAGACTTGCACAATTAAGTATGATGTTACCTATAGATTTCTTATGGATACCTTTTATCAGATGGAGAAAGTTCCCTTCTGTTCTTACAGTTTTTCCCATGACTGGGTGTTGAATTCTATCAGAGATTTTTTCTACTTCTATTGAAATGATAACATGTTTTTTCTCTTATTCTGTTAATATGTTGAATCACATTTTTAAATGTTAGTGTAACTGTGCATTCCTGAGACAAATCACACTTGGTCGTGATGTGTTATCCTTTTTAAATATTTCAGAATTCAGTTGCTAGTATTGTGGTAAGGATTTTAACATCTAGGCTAATGGGGATTTGGGGGTGTTTTTGTTTTGTTTTCATTTTTAATGTCCTTCTCTGACTTTGGTATCAGGATAATATTGACTTCAAGAAATTTGTTGGAAATGTTCCCACCTCTTCTATTTACTGAGAGCAGTTTTATTAAATTTATATTATTTCTTCTTTAAATATTTGGTATAATTCACCAGTGAAACCATGTGGAGTTAGTTTTCCTTGTGGGAAGGTATTTAGTGACTAATTCAATTTCTTTCACTGATATAGAGCTCTTCATGTTATCTACTTTTTTCTTGAGGGAGCTTTACTAATTTGTGTTTTTCAAAGAATTTGTCCATTTTATCTAAATTGTTTAATTTGTTGACATTATTTTCCTAATATTCTCTTATTATCCTTTTAAAATCTGTATGATTTGCATGGAAAACCCCTCTTTCATTTTTTATACTGCTGATTTGGTTTTAATCTTTTATTTTTCTTATCAATCTAGAATTTCACCACATTTGATGATCTTTTAAAAGTACCATCTTTGACTTTGTTTTCTTTATTTTTATCTATTTTTATGTCATTGATTTCTGCTATTTCCTTTATTACTTCCTTCCTTCTACTTCCTTGGATTTAGTTTGCTCTTTTTCTAGCTTCTTGAGATGGAACCTTAAGTCACTGATATCTAATATAAGCAATAAGTTCTAAATTTTCCTCTAAGAACTATTAAGTTGTCTCCAGAAGTTTTTAGATATAGCATTTTTATTATCATTCAGTTAAGAATATTTTAAATTTCCCTTGCAATTCCTTATTTGACCATGGATTTTTTAGAAGTGTGTTGCTCAATTTCCAAATACTTAGGGTCTTACTGAGCTCCTTATGTATATTTTACAGTTGTTGGGTGTTCTGTAAATATAAATTAGACCAAGGTAAAAAATTGTATTGTTTAGATCCTCTGTGTTCTTACTCTTTTCTATTTTTAAAATATTTTTTGTTCTAATTGTTCTATCATTTGCTGAGATAGGTGTTGTTGTTTTTTTTAACTTCTAGTATGTTGTTTATTTCTCTCTTTAATTCCTTAATTCTGTGTGCTCTTGAGCTCTTGAGCATACAGAATTCCCAACTCAGGTTAACCCATTTAAAAACATGTAAAACCCTTCAATAGTGCATGGTCCATAGAGAGCACTGCACAAACATTAGCTACTTCTAAATTAAGACTCCATTTACTCAATAAGCTAACACCGTCTCTGTTCCAGCCCTACACGAATATTAAAATCATTCCTTAGAAGATTGCTAAAAATTTGCTAACATTCAAATACAGAATCCATGCCTTATTCTAGTACATTTCTGTGCATTTGACACTGCTAATCACCATTTCTTTCTTAAAACCTCTTTCCTTGGCTTCTGTGTTAGTGTATTCTCTGTTATTGTGCCATCTTTCTCTCCAATCCAGTTGCATCCTGCTTCACAGTTAGAGGTGTTTCCAGGGGATCCAGTGTTAAAACCTCTCCTTATTTTATATATCCTTGGTTATTTTACTCACTACCACATTCTTAACCACTGCCTCCATACATATGGTACCCGCATCTTCTCCAGCTCTGAACTTTCTCCTGAATTTCAGATCCATATTGTTAAGTGCCTGATGAATACTACCTCAAGATAAAATTCTAGCACCCCAAATAACATATGTCTAAGTACAAACTCATTACCTTGACACCCACCCTGAAACTATTAACTTACCTGAATTATATATGTAAGGTTTTTGACATAATGAACCCCTCAATCACTCAATATTGAAGAAGGCAGTAACATATAATGGTTAAGACTACAGCCTCTAGAGCCAGACTGAGTTCAAAGCCTGCTGAGATTCAATACGCCCACCTATATAGTTGGGATAGTAGTAGTGCCTAAATCCTAGTATTATAAGTAGGGTTAAATGAGACCTTGACTATAATGCAATTAGTGTACCATAAATTTTTGCCAGCCTTATTACATCTGGATTCTCCCTTGCTTCATACACCCATCCAGTGCCATAACCTGGCAATTTGAGCTCTTTGTATTTTCAATAAATATCCATTGTTATTGTCACTATTTTAGCATTTGCTTTTAAAAGTTATACTATATTGTTTCTAGAACAAATCATAAAGTTTCTTTTTTTTCAATTTTGATAATTAGAAAAAGCAAATTAACATCCAAAATTAAAGAATAATTTGAAAAATGTTGTAGTTACATTGAGAAAGTGGTAGTTTGCTTAAGTTCTATTTATGAGACTTCTGGCAGGGTTAGTAAGAGAGAAACAAATATGAGATATAAAAAGTGCATTAATAAAAGGACTTAAGACATTACTATGGATATATTTCATGCTGTTTTGATAATGCACTTTTCTTAGTGCGGTAATTAAATCTACACTGAGATGTGATGTGAGACCACCATGGTATGGGAGGCTTATGAGTTTTAAGGATTAAATGGGAATGACTCAGTAACCTAACTAATGAAATAAGTACATATTTTACACCACAGAACCCCAAATGAATACAAATATCATTTAAATAGGAAAAGATACCAAGTTTCAACTTGCTGTTATTCCATCTGAAAAATGTCTTTGACTCAGCAGCTATTTTTTTAATGAGTTTATTAAATTAAAAGTAACATTAACACATTTCCTTTGCTTCCTTATGGAAATACTTATATGTTCATCTTGATCCCTAAAAACAGTTCTCAGCCTGACTGCACATTAGAATCACCTAGGTAGTGTTTTAAAATCCTAATGCCCATGCCACACCCTAGATCAATTAAATCAGGATTTCTGGGACTGAGACACAGAAATTTTGTTTTAAAGGGTTTTTTTTAACTTTTTTTAAAGTCCCCAGGTGATTCCAAAATGACAGCCAGCAAATTGAGAACAGCTGCCTTTTCACTACTGCGAGCCTTTATTTACTCGTGTGAGTAGTTACTGGTCTACAATTTGTCAAACACTCTAGATGAATCACAGGAAGAAGTGGTCATTGTAAGTTACCAGAAAATACTAGCTGTTCAGGTAATTAAAAAAGAAAAGAATCATCACTGTTTTACAGTGGTAGTTCTCAAAACTGAAGGAGTAGTCTGGGTAGTTCTAGAGTAGTAGGGGAAGCCAAAAAGAAACTGACTTTAGGTAGATTCCTATGAGGAGGGGAAAAATATGGGTTTGAAACCTAAAAAAACCTGTACCAAATCCCAGGTGTGCCAACTTAACTATATGTGACAATAAACAAATCACTAGACTTCTCTGAGGCTCAATTTCTTCATTTATAAAAGGATATATCACTTTTGTTGTGAGGACATTATGAAAATAATAGAAACAATATAAACAATACAAACAATACCTAATATAAACAAGCTATATTAGGCATCTTGTGTAGTTTGTAGGACTATCTAGGTGCTCAACAATAGTTATTTCCAATTTTCCTTATCTCTGATCTCTGTGCCTTCCCTATTCCTAGTTTCTGTTATTTGTTAATATGAGTTTATTTGATTTACATTAATCCAACAATGCTCAGAGTAAGCCATTTGAAATCTGCCCTGTTGATGCAGCCTGACTGATACTGTGGTAGACTGGTTTCTGATGATTGTCACACTACTCTAGTCCTCAAACCACCTGATATCTTGAAATCAGATGAAACATGAGCTGGAACCTTCTTCAGAATTCCGTAACTGTTTTTCCCAGAACTCTAGTGTCTCACAAAAATGTACTTGGTGTGCCACATGCACAAAAAGGTCTACAGTCCAAAAAAATTAGGGAAAAGCAGTATTCTGTTGTTATTGACCAGGGTTCTTGGACTCTTTAATCAACAGAAATTTATAAGAGGCCAGATGAGAAATTCAGGTAAGGCTTTATTGGGACTCATACTAGAGCACAAGGGAGAGAAAACAAGTAACAGGTTCCTTTGCTTGCCCCCTGAGTGGGGGCTAGCTTGTCTCTTAAATGGGGTGAGGGTAGGGGTGGGTTCTTGGGTGGGGCTGGAAGCGGAAGGGTGGCTTAGGTGGTCTGCCCACCCTCTTGATGGTGCTGTGTGCTGTGTGCATGCGCAAGTACCCTGCTTTTGCTCCAGACACCTCAGAAGTGGCAGTTGGGTTTTTGGTCTTTTTGTATCTTGTTCCTAATTTTCCCCAACTGTGCATGTACACAGTTATTTTTAGTTCCTTCTAGTTTCTTTGTATTCTGTTGCTCAAGGAGATGTTTGACCAGGTGCAAGCTCTGCAGCAAAGGGTCCCAAGTCCCAGCCTGTCTCACTGCAGTCTCCTCTTACATATGCCTAGTGAAAAGTAGCATACTTAAGCTTCAGAGAAGTTCTACAGTAGAGTTATGCCTTTAACCCAGAATATCCCAATTTTATTTGACCACCCCGCCCTGTTAGGGCCACCCATTAACAGCTTTAGTGAGGAAGTCTGAGGAACATAGCTGAGAAATACTGTTGAATGATTTTGTTCATGACTAGCCAAAAGCCAGAAAACTAATTTCAACAACTCTCCCTTCCTTGTCATTGGAAGAGAACCCATCCCAGCCAACTCTGATCAAGAGAGGAAGCCTAAAAGCTGTATGTGTGTTTGGGAGTGGGAGGTGGGAGTGAGAGGGGGAGGTTTAAAGTAAATTCTGAAATGAAAAGTTAAACTAGAGGTTTAGAGTTGAAAGTCTCATCAGGATTATGTGCTTTTGAATTTTTTAAATAATTTTAATGTATTACCTGTAAACACAGTATTTAGTATCTTACCCAACAAGACAATTTCTCTGTATGGCAAAAATTATAGAACTGAATTCACTGTTTTCTCATTTTGTAATCTAAAAAATGGGAAATGAAAATAGTATAAAAGAGAAGAAATAGGATCTAAAAGAAATGGAATGTTTACACAAATCCTATGAAATATGATGAAATGTGTTAAGGTTGCCAGATAAAATACAAGACACAAAGTTAAATTTGAATTTCAGGTAAACAATGAATATTTTTGTCAGTATAAGCATTCTAGACATACTAAAAATTTATTCATTGTTTATTTAATATTCAAATTTAACTGGTTATGATCCACTTTCTTATTTGTTAAATCTGGCAGCCTAAATGTGTTAAATATCTGAATTGCATCAAAAATGACACACATAGAATACAAGCAATGAAAATCATTTTTTAGCTTTCAAATATTGACATGCCACAATGAAAAAGAAAAAAAGGAAAGAAAGACAACTTCAATTTTTTGGCAAACAGATGATAAAAACAAGATCTATCTAGGAATTCAAAATTGCTAGTTTGGCAGCTACTTAGGACAACAGTATTTAAGGGGGAAATAATGGGGAAAAATAAGCAAATCTTAATTAAATTTTACAGAAACTGCTTTGGGAAATAGAGATTGATAGTGTGAGAAACAGATACAAAGCCTATTTTAAAATGCAGTTTTTAAAGTCATAAACCCCAAAACAGCCTTTATTTGACTAAATGTAAAATTCCTTCATCATAAAACTAAAGATAAGACAAAAGAGAAATTCTTATGCAAAAAGAAAACATGAACTTAATTATACTTAAGTCAACATAGGAGAATTGTACTGTCAGAGCTGTTTCTAAAAATAAAGAAGTAAGCTAAATGTATATCTGTATTATGAATTAATTTATTACAAACATAATGGATTTTTTCCTTCATATGTAAATTAGCAAGATACGAAGTAATCAGAGATTCTTTTGAAAACAATTATGTTAACTGCATTGATTGGCATCTTATTTCATTATATTATATTCACTCAGATTTATATTAACAGAGTTTCTGTAGTATGTAACTAATGAGGGAAAAAACAGAAAAAGAGAATACAAGTGACAATTTGCTTTGCCCTTGTTTGGAAAGATCATTTAAAAGTAATCAAAATTAGATTGCTTCCAAATAGCTCTTAAGCAAATGCAGACAACTCCCCACTCTACCACCGAACCAAATATTCTCTCTTCAGTCCTACAGTTTAACCTACTGATCCTTATATACAATAATATCACTTTAATAATACCAAAAACTGTTTTGTTATTGTTTTTTACTTTCTTCACAAATCCTAATAGATCAAAAAATTGTATGTGTTTTCTCATTCTTTTCAGTAGTTTACTCAAGTTTAGTTAAAATACTGATTTTATACTCATTGAAATAATGATATTTTACTGAATTTTTTAACAAATAGAAAAATAGTAGTAAGACTACTACTGGCAAAGGTTGTAACACATTTAACCTTTCTAACCAAATATATCTACCAAATGTGAATTATTTGTCTTCTTATTCATTGAAGCATCCTTGTTTTCTTGATTTGTTTTTCATACTTGATTATTTAATGGATAAGACAAATTTACAGTAAGAACATTTTAATTTGCTTCAAACATTTGAAACATGTGTATGGAACTAACATGCAGTGGCTCCTCAATAAATGTTGCATTTGGACAATAATCAGAAAGTTATACTCTTTATGAAAAAGTATCACATTATGGAAAAAAGTTTCTGCTACAACTGTCTCTAGGAAAGTTTCTTATAATAGAATATTATGTACAAAGGAGGTGCTGAGTTGTCCTGATCTGCCAAATTACCTAAACGTGACAAACTTAAGAAACCCAGAGTTACCCTCACTAGATCTTATTTGTCGTTAAAGTGAAGCCCACAGAGAAGAAAACAATGAGCCATTGGCTGTGTGTTGTACTCTACCATGACACTACTACACTCTCACCTTTCCCCTGCAAGGTGCTACCCCTGTAACCCCCTCTCTTGACATGTCTGTCAGCCTCAAAATTTTACCTACAACATTGGTTCCTGTATAAGAAATCCATGATTTTATAGTTCAGTTTTGTAAGAACTTCTGGTTTATGACTCCTCAAACTCCATGGTTTTGAAAGGATTTGGGAGAAAGCATCTATACTTGCACCTCAGGGCCAGAGATATGAATTTTCTATAAATTTATGGTCTATCTTATCCAAACCTACCTAGCAATATGTGCGCTTGTGTCATTTCAACTGAGTTGTAAACTCCTTGAAAGCAAGGTCTGTAACTGGTTTTTATAGACCAGAGCACTGGACTTCATACTTGGTGGAAGCTCAAACATCCAGAGATTGATATTAAGGAATCAAATCCATCTTTCTTCTGTTTAACGACACAACCTTTCTCCAGTCCAGGCCAGTTTTCTGGGCTTTCCTTTCCCTCTTTGCAGCAGGATTCAGGAACTTAAACCAATTTCTTTTTCCTCAAAACCCACACAAGCTCCTTGAGGTTCTTTTCCCCTAAAATTGATTGCATAGTAGAACACAATTATTACAGTTTTCTACTAACTTACCCACTTCTCCTACTTGAAAATTTAGATGAACTCTTCTCAGAGAAGCAAGACAGAGGGAGGAAGGGCAGGCAAAAAGCCAGACACTATAAAAAGCCATTTAATTAGAGTAATTTCCTCTGGAACTGCCTTGACATAGTCCTACAAATACAAAGTGACCTAGAAAGGAAGAATTAACCACATTTCAAAGAGATTGGGGCAACATCTGTACCAGTTGCCAAAAATATGGCCATCAGATACTCATCTTGTTTCTCCCCTGCCTTGGAAGAATGCCTAGGTATTCAATCTCCTTCAGGGCCCTTCTAATGGCAAGTACACATTAAAATGCTATAAAATTATCCACAAATATTAAAGTATAAAAATGCAGTATACCCCTTACCCTTATGCTGAATCCTCTCATCTTCAACTGAGTATACATCAGGTCAGAGTAAGTCACTCCTAAATCTCTGATGTCATTTCTTTATCCTGACCATAAACATACCAATAAAAATCATTAACATAGAGTAATACATAGTTCTTCAATACTATTGAATATTTAGACTTAGTTGACATGGTTCGGGGTAATTGTTACCGAATTAAGTTGTATGGACCCCTGCTCAGGCCCTAGCCTGGCCAAGGCCCTCTGCCTCAGTGGGAAAAGGTTTTTTCCTTTAGGGTTCTTGTAGCCAAATAACAAAACCAAAGCTGAGATCAATGCAGTTCAAGCTTTATTCAATGGCCAAAGAATGGAGAAACAGGAACTTAGTTCACAGATCATCTTCTGGCCCACATGGCAAGAGGGATTTGATATTAAAGAGTAAAGACATAAGAAGGAGGAGTGAGGCTAATGATGGGGAGGCATAGGCATTCGTCTACTGGAGAAGGACCAGGGCTTTCTGAAGGAGTAGGGTGCCACCCTCTTTTTATCCTTTTTTGGTCCTTGACTTCCAGTCATGGCTGCCAGTAGATGTGTCTTTAAAACACTAATATAGTAAAATCAGGGTATTATGAGACCCAGGGTCTGTTGGAGGTCATATTCCTCGCCATCGTGGTTCCATCTTGTTATATCTGTTTTTTGTTTTTCTCTTCCTATAGCTTCCCTTCTTATCTCTGCACCTTGGGACTTAAAGATTTAAGTTAACTCCTGTTAAATGTGGGGCTTTGTGGATTTTGAGCAAGGATCTGGTACCAACTCTGGCAACATAATCACCCAACAACATCTTACTCTAAAATTGATTCAAACTCTCTCCTCAGAATTTATCAGTAGGGCAGGGAGATACTAGTCAATTAACTGCTGGATGAAGCAGGACTTGAATGAAAAGGTTATCCAGCACTGGAGCCAGAATTTCATGTTTGTTGACACGCAAGCAGAGAAAGAAAACAGCAAAGAAAAATGCAGATGAGAGAGACCACTTGAATCTGGAAAGAAAGTAAGAGGATTTCCTTTCTATATCCCTCTCCAGTCCCCTGAGTGGCCCTTGTGTGATATAAAGTCATTTGTTCTAGTGATTCCCTTTCTTTAGCTGGCTTGATTGAATTTGTTTTTTATTTTTTATAACTAGACATGTCTTTCATAAACTGAGATTAATACAATTAATAAAATGAATTTGCAGGAACCCTCTGAATTAGTGACATATGTTTCTATGCAAATAATATGCTACATTACATGGTCTTTAAAAAGATGTTCCAAAAGCTGTTTAATAGACATTTCCTATTATTTTTTGAACTATTCACTTATTTGTTCATATATATTACAAAAATAAATTTCAGTCTAAAGGAGGTAAGTAATGTCAAATTATAAAACAGGAGAATAGAAATGATACGATTGAACTGGACCATATAAAACCAAAGCAAGATTTGGGAGAGGCAACCATTCCATTCTGGACCTTCTGTACAGATAAAAAGCATTTTGATCATGTACTGCCTTCTTAAAAGTAAAGTTAATAGACATATTCCAAGGATACTAGATAATAATGCTATCTTTAGGAGAATAACTGGCAACATACCCTATGAGCAATACATTTTAGAAGACATTTTGAGGATATGACATGCACAGAATTAATACAAATGTCAAGGACTATACCCACAAAACATTACTTTCAGATGGCTTGTGCAGTACAAAATTTAGCTAGGAGAGATCAAAGCAAGGAATATCCATGTGCCCATGAGTTGTTCTTCAAGTCAGTGCCAAACAGTTAATGACTAAGTCTTTCCCTATCCAGGTTAAAGCCACATCAGCTTAATATTTCACTCTTTTCTTTAGTTCCTCTGTATATCAGATGACCTTTCAAGCTCTTCACTAAAATGTCCTTTAAGGACTTCATATTACGTCTTTCCTTTTCCTAAACAGCATAGCACAGCAAGAGAGGTATCAGAACTGTTGCATGATTAACTCCTAAGTCAATCTTTCTTCCGTTTTTGTGAGCTTTTTCTTTCCAAAGGAGAAAATTGATTGCTAAATATGGTGTTTGATTTCTACCACCTATTAAACTTTAGCTTTGATAGAAAAATAATGGTCTGTCACATGGACATCTTTTGCACTGTAATTTCATCATTTTTTGACAATTGACATCTGAAAGAAAATGGTAAATGCCTTAATTTTAAGTTGATGACTCAACTGACTCAACCCAAATGGCAAAAAAACAATTTCATTAGTGATCTAAGAATAAAATAAATACTTATTGATTATTAGATTATGTTAGTACTTTTTAAAACTCATAAGATAAAAGATGACTCTGCTTTGACAGGGCTTAGAAAATCTTTCAAATACAATAATTCATATACTCTTTACTAATTATTTTGCTTGCTGAACCTACAAATGGAGTTTGCTTCCAGAATTATCTACTTGATTCACTGACCTTGAAAACTCCTATTAACAGTACAGGCAATGAAGTTTGGGATTAACATATATAAACTACTATATGTAAAATAGATGAACAACAAGGACCTACTGTGTAGCACAGGGAACTATACTCAATATCTTGCAATAATCTATAATGGAAAAGAATGTTAAAAAGAATATATAAATAGTGTGTGTTTGTGTATATAACGGAGTTACTGTTGTACACTTGAAACTAACACAACATTGTAAATTAACTATACTTCAATTTTAAAAATGGGAAAGAAAGTATAGACAACAAAAACATTAAGCTAAGTCTATCTTACTAGTAATAAAATTTAAATAGGAATGGGTTAAATGACATTTATTTAACTCTTTTGTTCATAGTACTGATGTTTATGGTTTTTAAACCAGTTTTGAGCAAAAAGATCAAGACTTCAATAATCAACTGTGCTGGAAACAAGAATCTAAGAATAAATAGAAATTTTGGATACATTTAGTTTCTTGAGTGTTATTATAGGTGTCCTATCACAGTAGAATACCATCACATGATACAGGTAAATGTTGTTTTAGAAAGGCTATTATAGTTTAGATGTGTTGAAATATGTATATATACAAAATAAGCATGACAGAAGTGGACAGAGTCTGGAAGACAAGTCTGAGTGGGCTCCCATGTCAACATCAAGCTCTTCGGACAGTGTAGAGATACCAGAAATGAGACACAAGTTCATCATCTGTCTTTATTACCCAACCACATCCTTCCCTCTGCCCCTAGCCCTTTTCATCCTTCATTTGGCTTTACTTCAGAAGTCAGGAAACAGCCTCTGCATTCTAAAATTCTGCCTTACACTCTCTGGTTACTCAGACTCTCTCTGTCACGCTGGATTCGTTCTCTGCCTCCATAGAAGCCCTAACACTTTGCTCTTATATAGCACATATCATACAACATGAAAATTTGGCTCTTTTTCTTATCTTTTTCATACTCTGAAAGTTTCTTAAGGGCAGGGACTAAATTTTTTTATCAAAACTGTTCTACTAATACACAGCCTGACACCTAGGAAGCACGCAATAAAACGTTTGTCAAAAGTATTTATTGAAAGCTTACATATTAGATATTGTTCCTGGCACTGAAGTTACAGCATTGAGCCAAAAAGTCTAGAGCCTTGCTTTCATGAATCTTAAATTCTAGTGGGGGAAGCAGAGCACACACAAGTAAGAAACATAAGAATGTCCAATAGCAATAAATTTTATGAAGAAAAATAATATGATAGAGTCTGAAACTTTAATGAGGACAAGAGCAAGTTTTCTAGGGGAAAATCTTCCAAACAGAAGGAACAGCAAGTCCAAAGGCCCTAATTTAGAAGGGAGTTTGAATTTATGGAGTAGTAAAAGTAAGAAGGCCTGTGTGGCTACAAGAATAGTGAGTATATAGGAGAGTGATACCATAGAACACTGAAAATGTGGACAAGGACCAATTCATGAAGGGTCTTGAAGGGCAGGGTTAAGGATCTAGACTTTATTCTAAGTACAATGAAAAGTCATTGAAGCATAGCACAGGGACATCAGCTTGGTGCTTTGTGACCACCCAGAGGGGTGGGATCCACCCTAGGTGTGACCACCTAGGGACGGTGGGAGGGAGACGCAAGAGGGAGGAGATATGGGGATATATGTATATGTATAGCTGATTCACTTTGTTATAAGGCAGAAACTAACCCACCATTGTAAAGCAATGATACTCCAATAAAGATGTTAAAAAATAAATAAATCACACACAGAAAAAGAAAAGTCATTGAAGAATTTTAAACAGCAGAATAAAATCATCTAGTTATGGTTTTAAAGGCTCACTTTGCCTCAATATAAAGAATGAACTGCAAAAGCCAAGCAAGAAGACCATGTAATAAAAACTGAACATTCTGATTTTGGCTGACACCCTAAGAAAATAAGTACCAGCTACCCCATATTCCAATACAAGATGCTATATGGAACCATGCCATTTTCAGCCCTGAAAAAGGGAAAACCAGCTTTTGTATCTCTTAGGCCTTCACCAGCTCAATATTATGACAGAGTTGAAATTGAAGAGGGTAGGAATCAGAAAAGAGGGTGAGGATGATCTTTGGAGAAAGTTACAGATTTCTGAGAGTTACCCCCTTTCCTATGATGACGTGTGTCTGGAGGTGAGGGTGGTTTGTGCTTCCCACTCACCTCAAACTGAGAGAACGGAGCTTCAGTGAGACTGCTCAGACAGCATGATTTATGACTCCTGGAGTCTGGACGGCAGGGACTGGTGGGGGACCCACACCTGGAACGGCCTAAGGGTGGAGAATATTCGCAAACTACTTCTCCACAAACCCAGCAAACGTGGCTGCTTTGGGAATGGCTCTTTCTTGAGACAATGGACAAAAATTCATTTGACAAATATTTATTGAGCTCCTACTAGACATCAGGCACTGTTCTGGGAACTTGGAATACATCAATGAACAAAACAAAGGCCCCCACATTCAAATCGATTACATCCTAGTGGGTAGAGACAGACAAAAACTTTCATAATAAATAAGTATATAATATAGAAGATCATAAGTGCTGAGGAAAATAGAAAAATTAAAGCAGATTAGGAAGATGAGGGAGGGGTACCATAAAGAGGAAGAGAGGTAAAGGTGGGTTGAAATATTAAGTAGAGTGATAGGAATTTTGAGCAAAGACTTGAAGGAAGTAGTAGAGTTAATTACCCAAGTGGTTCTCTCAGGTAAATCTAATTCAGGCTAAAGCAGCTGGTGCTAACCTGAGCCTGCATCAGAGTCCTCAGGAGGTTTGTTAGCCTCAGAATCCTCCCAAGAGTTTGTTAATGCACACATGCACAGGTTGCTGGGCTCCACTCCCAAAGTTTCTGATTCAGTGTCAGGGAAGGAAGAAGAATTTGCATTTCAAAAAGTTCCCAGCTGGGGCTTCCCTGGTGGCGCAGTGGTTGAGAGTCCGCCTGCAGATGCAGGGGACATGGGTTCGTGCCCCGGTCCGGGAAGATCCCACATGCCACGGAGCGGCTGGGCCCGTGAGCCATAGCCGCTAAGCCTGTGCGTCCGGAGCCTGTGCTCCGCAACGAGAGAAGCCACAACGGTGAGAGGCCCGCGTACCACAAAAAAAAAAAAAAGTTCCCAGCTGATGCTTATGCTGTTGGACCGGGAATGGCACTAAAGAATCACTGAGCTACAGGAAAAGCTAGAGAATGTGCTAGATGTTTGCAGATATTTCCCTGAGTGAGTGAGGGACACTCAGGGAAGAGCTAGCTGGAGGCTTTCTGAAAGAATTTTACTCTGGGAGCCTACCTTCTGAGACTGGGTGCTGAGCAACAGAAAATCATGGGCTAATGGAGAATCTAATTTCCCAATTGGTGTCTTCACTAATCATTTGATTTTAGCTACTTTTCTCCTATTATCCTCAACTTCCTTGCTACTTTGTTCTCCCACAGCAAGATATATAAGCTAACAATGTTCATTTTCCACTCTTATACCAGGGCTACTGAGCATTCTTGAAGAAAAAGAGCACTGTAGTAAAGACTGATGCCTATGCAGCTTTAAAGAATTCACAGAATTCTTTTATTTGTCTTTGCTCACCTCCTTTCCTACTCTCTATAGCAACTATGCCAAATGCTCATCATACTTTTCATGATCCCTGCCTCCTCCCCCTCAGCTATTCAAAGAAACAACAGAGTCTATGACACATGAAAGCCTCCAGGTTTCTGCCATTTCCACCCGCTTCCCCAATACGTACAAGATCACATGTTCACTAGCTACAGACTTATTCCTTTTGTTTATTTTCTTCCTCCTGGTCTCAGATAACACCATACAAAGTACTTATGAAAGTGTTTGACACAAACTAATGTGCTGAGTAACTTTGTTTGCATTGTTAGTTTTTTAGTTTATTCCTTTAAAAAAAAACAGGTTACAAATGTATAATGAGTCTAAAATTTTAGAATCTCTTTCCAAACCCTGTTTCACTAGACACACATTTCTATTCCCTGGAGACAACCACAGTTTTCACCATCAGTATTTCTTTCAAAATTACTTGAGCAAAGACATCTTTGACAGTGCACAGATTATACAAGTATTTGAATAAGAAAGATGGCACATGTGTTCTGAAGGGTGTCACCACAGAGTGCCAATAGCCTGTTAATTCACCTAAGTACTTTAAAACAAAAAAGTAACAGGCTAAAGTGTAGCTTCTCTCTGTTGTTTGATTCTAAGCTGTGGGAGTGTCACTGATCATAAAGGAATTTGTGGATGATGACTGTTTGGGGCTATCAACAATCTTAGTTTCAATTTCAATCTTCAGCAGTATTTAAGGGAGAAATACTAGTTTCATCTGGACAGTTACCAGTTGCCTGTGTATCCTTCTGGAGATATTCTATGTACAAATAAGCATGTGTATTTATAAATATTCTTTATGTTACAGGAATAGTAATATACTATCCATACTTTTCTACACTCTGGTTTGTAACTTTAAAATATGTTTTGGAGGGATTCCCTGGTGGCGCAGTGGTTGGGGGTCTGCCTGCCGATGCAGGGGACACGGGTTCATGCCCTGGTCCGGGAGGATCCCACATGCCGCGGAGCGGCTGGGCCCGTGAGCCATGGCCGCTGAGCCTGTGCGTCTGGAGCCTGTGCTCTGCAATGGGAGAGGCCACAACAGTGAGAGGCCTGCGTACCGCCAAAAAAAAAAAAAAAAAAAAAAAAAAAAAAATATATATATATATATATATATATATATATATGTTTTGGAAATCTTTTCATATCAGAATATAAAGAGCTTCTTTGTTCATTGGAGGATATACATACAATAATTTATCTGTATTGATGTTCATATTTATTTCTCACATGTGGAAAATATTTACAGGATAAATTCTTAGAAATAGAATGATTGTATCAAAGATTATTTCCATATTGTCTCCATGGGGTTGGACCAATTTATGTCAGCAGCATGTAAGAGTGCATGCTTTCCTTCACTCTCAATTAACACAGAGTATTTTTCATTCATTCATTCATTCATTCTTCATTCATCAAATATGTTTTGAGTGACTTTTGTCCCAAATTTTGTTCCAGGCCCAGAGATTAAAGCCTCTCTCCTCTTACATAGCTTATATTCTAATGAGGAAAGCCATAATAAACAAATAAATGCCAGTTAAACTTTTACTTTGCCTGAGAACTTTAGCTTCCTTGCTGCATAAATATACCAAAGTACCTTTGTGTTAAAAAAAAAAGAAATCAAATTTCTCAAGTTGGAGTTTTCATATATTTTTTGCGTTTCATAAAATTTCTAAATTTTATGTTTTCTTTACTTCACACTTTCTCCCTTTCTTCATCTTCCATTCATTCTTAGATGTGTTGTCTTCACCAATCCCTGGTGATTTTACAGACG
The DNA here is from genome assembly GCF_964341445.2 of Mesoplodon mirus. NCBI lineage: Eukaryota > Metazoa > Chordata > Mammalia > Artiodactyla > Ziphiidae > Mesoplodon > Mesoplodon mirus. Next base: position 106,734,865 of record NC_138982.1, on the reverse strand, counting down.
CACAGGGTTTCAACTAATGTGTGAATTATAAATTAATAATTATATAATTATAATTAATAATAAATATTATTATATATTAATGTACAATATAATATATATATTATATTATATATTATATATTAATATATAATTATAAATTAAATTTCCAGTCCAGGTCTGCCTTCTAGACAACTCCATATAGGCTGTCCCATATGTTAGCCTCAGTGTGTTTGAAACTATCCATTACTTTCACCATGATCCTATCCTTTTCCATGCCTCTCAAAATTCCTTTTCCTGTGTTCCATCATCATCCAACTGGTTGCCCATCACAGAACATAGCAATCACTCTAGGATCCTTCTTCTTCTTCAAGCTTCACCTCCTCCCAAACCAAATAAACTGTCAAATCTTGTCATATATTAAAAAGGGATTTATCTCTCCCCATCCTCCTGTTTCATTCCTTAGCTGTCTCTCACCTAAACTACTTAATGATCTCTTATCATGACCTCTAATCTTTGCCTATCCTGCTTCCTATTCTCCAGTGGCTCTCTATGACCTCCTGGATTGTGGTATATATAAAGCTCTTACTTCCTGTCTGATTTTTCAGCCTCAACTATAATACCCATTCAAATTATTTCCCTACCATACTCTTCCTGATATTTCTTCTCTGAAAACACCTTCTCTGCCACCTACTCCCCCCAACCATCTGTTGACCCGATAAATTTAATCTTCAAGTCTTAGTTTAAACTCCAGTGTAAGGGCTTTTCTGCCTCTAAGTCCCAGGCAGAAATGCTGCAACCTCATATGAATAATCATGGCTTACTAAATGCATGCATCACATGGTACATTTCAGGTTATAAGTACTGGCTTCATTCTCGGGCTTTATGTGGTGGCAAAGGCATTTCAAGAGATCCAAGCTTAAATACTCACATGTGGCCAGTTGAAAAATAAAATTGAAAAAACAATAATCCCCTTTCTGGAAACTCCCTTGTCTTTGGATTCACTTGTCTTTGGAGACAGGCCCACTACCAAACTGATCATTGTTAGTTACAGTCATTGCCAGGGAATTATGACTTTTATTATCAGTCAGGTTCCCAACAGGAAATAGAGAACACATTCAAATTAGGATAATTCAAAGAGAATTTATTTACAAAGGGACTAATTACAAAGATGCAGTGTGGGTAGGGGAACCAAATGGGAACCTAGATGTCAGAATCCCACATGACCTGGACCCAGAGACAGGTCTCAATGACAACAATGCTACCTCAGCATGCTGGACAGCTCTAGAGCAGCAGGGCAGCAATTGCTCCTGCCTCTGCTACCACCTCCATCTCCTCAGCAGCCAACCAAGGAAACCAGCTGCCATGCAGAAACAACACACAGGCCTATTACCCACCTCAATGGCACCAATGGACATCTTTGCAGAACTCATAATCTCAAGAAGATTTCTTAACAGTAACAATGTTGTTCATCATGCAGAACGTCCCTCAACTACTGCTGAACTGATAACAATGATATTCAAAACTCTGCCTGAGATTTTTCCATATTCAATATCTCTATTATCAATTCTCAGTAAAATAAGAGGGAAATTTTTCAATAGTTTTCCTGATTGACTTGGATTAATGAGATTATTTTAGAATGTATATTATTAGATTTACTGCTTATTATTTACTGCTTATTATTTTAATATTTTATTTACTGACTGGTAGAGAAACATTTCAATATTTTAAAATATTGAATATCCAACAAATATGGCTGTTAATATCACTACTATTATAAAAAAGAAAAGGTTTGTAAATATTTTTTTAGTGACTACTATAATGCGTGTATCATCTTATCATAGTACAGTGATTCATATAAACTGGCAGTGAGATCTTTGAAAAAATGTTTTATGACATACTCATTTTTATATCCAGAGTGCCAACTACAATGTTGAAACTAAATAAATATTTGCTGAATAGGTGTATTTCTCTTTTCCCCAACTACTGATAAATAATATACTCCTGGATGGCATGAATTGCATCTTTTATGCATATGTATCACACGTAGAACCTAACACACACTGTGTTGCTCAATGAATATTTATTTATTTTATTTATTTATTTTTTGAGTAGATATCCTTTTATTTTGTCAAAAAAGGTTACAATTTTCTGTGACTTTCTACATTCACAGAGCAGGTTAACACACATAGATTAAATTAATTCTGTTTTATTAAAATAATAAATATTTATTGATTGATTCTCAGAACTTAGGAGACAAATCAGGAGATTCAACCATGGTGTTCTCTGATATTTTGTTAGTCCATTCAGATGACAGTTCAGATTTGTCTATGTTAAATCACAATAGGTAATATATAAATTATATCATTTAAACATGTCATTTCTGAACTATCCAACCCACTCTTTAGAATTTTTTAATAATTTTCTCTAAAACACATTACTTTATTATTATTAATTCCAAGTACATGTATTAAAATATTTTTAATCTAGAGATAATAATAGCTACTAAGATAGTAGTCACCATAGTTTTAAAAAGGTAGAAGTAATTGAAGCTACTGAATGAGAACTTGTTTTTTTAAGTTATAAAAACCTAACTTAAAAATCTTGAAGAAGATAAAAATTATTTGGTAGTAGCATTTCAATATTCTCAGATGGAAAAACATGTTAAACCAAAGTACATGAGTAGTTCTCCTTTCTTGTCATTCAGATATAGACAGATTTCTTATAATTATCTTGGGGCTGAATCTCAAGATATTACTGTCTTAACCTTACTTTGTGCTTCAATTTATACCTTGGCAGTCTAGGATAATTTACTGTGTAAAAGAGTGACAAACAAGATATTATATTCTACAGCATTAAGTAAATTCAACAAAATTAAATAAAAATAGATATCCATTTTATTTAAAATCATGACTACTTTGTACTTTATATAAAGCCAGTGAATATTTAGGTTAAATATGTCTCAGTCACTGCCTGTCTTACCCAAGTTTAAAGGTTAAGGGTTTTTTTCATATTTTAGTTGATAGCCTTGGTTAACCAGCAGGCTGGAAGACCAGACTGCACTTGAGCAGAGCTCCAAATCATGGCTATATAACATCTGCCTTGTGTTCCAGTGCTGAACATTCTATAATATCATTAGTTAAAGGTGACAAATCAACTACCCAATTTCAACTGACAGCAATTAAGCATTCACATTATGTTACTAGATTTCTGCTTCATTAATGAAGGTGCATTTCTAACCCTCAGAGTAGAGCTCTCTGACTTGTCTGATTGGATTTCAGATCAGTGGCCACTATGTGTTTCCTCATTTTTTTTTTTTTTTTTTTTGCGGTACTCAGGCCTCTCACTGTTGTGGCCTCTCCCGTTGCGGAGCACAGGCTCCGGACGCGCAGACTCAGCGGCCATGGCTCACGGGTCCAGCTGCTCCGCGGCATGTGGGATCTTCCTGGACCGGGGCACGAACCCGTGTCCCCTGCATCTGCAGGCGGACTCTCAACCACTGCGCCACCAGGGAAGCCCTCCTCATATTTTTGAAGGGGGATGTCTATTGCCATTATCCTGTCCCTGACTTACTATTACATATTGGGGATTGGGGAATAGATAACTTGTCTTTTTAATTCACAGGTCTCTGAATCAAGAGGCACTGAAGCCTAAAGGAGCCTCATCTGCTTCTTGACCTCATGCAAAACATGAGATTATGGACTTCAAGACTGGTGCCATGACTGGATGAGTTTGGGGTAGCCAGGAAAGAAGGTGAATGTATTTTGAGTATGAGAGAAACAGGAGTTATTGGATCCAGCAAACAAACTAAAAAAAAGTAATCTTAATCTACAGGTTGAGAGTGAGACTAGGCCAGACATCTGGGAATCACAGGCACATCACCTAAATTGAATATGGGCAGAGTTGAAGCAAGAAGTGGTGGGAAGGAGTGAGTATTCAATGTCAGAAAGAAAGTTGAGTTGACAAATCTGAGCAGAGTATATCAAGAACCAGAATTCAAGAGACTTAGAGATCAAATCCCAGCAGGCAGTGATAAAGAAATATAGAAGAGGAAATTTATACACATACATGGAAAATGTGAGCAATTTTTTGTTGACTTTAGAAGTGCTGTGAAGTTTTTGTAAGGATCCACAGGGCTCTCTGTAAGCAAGTCTTCACTGGCCTGAAGGAGTTAGAGCAGTTCTTAACATTTCCATACCCTAGCCCTGGTATCACTTCTTAAGTTTGAAACTCTGCAATCCCAGGCTTTGAAAGTAACTGCAGTCTCTCCTTTTTTCATCCTCACACATTACCTGAGCCTACATTACACCTGCTCCTTAAACTCATTAAGACCCTGGTCTGTGTCTTCACAGACACAGAATTATAAAGTTCTAATTTCAGCTACATTCTTAAGAGTGCTGTGTAATTGCCCTCCCTGGTCTGGTCTGGTCTTTTCTGAAACTAGCATTGATCCAGCATCACCACTATCTTCTCTTGGCCTCTGACCCCACTTTGCATCCCATTCCTGATCCAATCCTGAGTCAATTTAATTATCTTTTTCTCTGGGATATATAATCCATAATTTTGGATCCCTGATGGAGGATAACAAAAACCTAGGCCAATTTTATTCCAATGACCTTATAAAGTTCTAATTTCAGCTACATTCTTAAGAGTGCTGTGTAATCTTTCTTATGCCTTCTCCCTAGATAAGTGGCACCACTCTCTTCAAGACATATCACCCTACCTGTGCACCTTACTATGCCAAAACGTAGATCTTATCCTTTCACTTACCTTCTTAAACATTTTGAAATATTCTGATTGAATGTAAAATAAAATCCAGTTTCTTTATCATATCATGCCAGTCCCTTTATTGTCTTCCTCAGTTAACTTTCACCCCTTACTTGGTGTTAATATGCCTTTGCACTGTCCACACTGAACTAATTCACATGTCTGAATGCATCCTGCATTTATATGCCTCTTAATTTGCTCATACTTCAACTTCAGCCTGGAGAGGTTTTCACTGTTTCACCATGGTACGATTAGTTCTCCCTCACCAGTATTCCTAGGACACTTTATACAAACCTCTATGATGCCCTTATTGCATTGTATTATTGTATTATAATTAAGTATTTAGATGCTTCACTACCATGGCAGTTTCTTAAAGACAAGAACAATGTGTTGTTTTGCTGTTTTTTTTCCTTGAATGGGGGTAAGTTTGTTTGCTTGTTTGTTTTTTTGGTATCTTTTAGACCTAGCAGGTTAATTAGCCCATAAGTAGCACTCAGTGAATAGTTCTTAAAGGAATAAATGGGATAAAGAAATAGAATAGGAACAGAAGGGAAGACTCAAAGTTGGAAAGGCAGTAAAATAAATTTGAAAACACTGTGAACACATCCCTACACATTTTGCACATTTACACAATTTATACATTTAGACCTGGTCCCTAACTTAAACATTCCCAGCAAGAAATAAGCAGTTGGGAGGGAGAATCAGGCCACGAGGACTCAGAAGGCAAGGTCTCCTCTATCACCTATCAATTGTGGATCTTAGGCTTCCTGAGCCTCAGTTTCTACATCTGCTAAATGGGGACACAAATGCCTACCCTGCCTACTTCACAAGAATGTGAAACCACACAAAACAAAGACCTTATTACTGAATGAAATGTAATCATAACTGAAGCAAACGTTATGTATTCTTTCTGTATTTTTTAAAAGGACTTGCACATCTGGTATATATTGTATTCTTTAACAGCTTTGGAAGGGTTTAATAAATATTATTTTTCCATTTAAAAAAAGAAATAAGCGGTTCAATCTATTGGACATTTGCCTCCATTTGAATATACTTATTACTCTATAACAATCTTTATTTTACAGAAAAAGTACTTTATAGATTTCATGACTAGAACAGAGTTATTAAATAAAGTATTAAGCACCTCATAGACAGTAAAATGGTGATTAAAGGAATGGGTTTGTTCCACCAACCATTGGTTATGTTTCATTGCAAAGGACTTCATTAATTCTCTATACCTCAGTTTTCTTACCTATGAAATGGGAGATAATAACTGTACCTACCTCATAGGTTAACAGTGAGGATTAAATGGGTTAACATATGCGAAGCACTTAACATAGTTCCTGCAGAATTAAACACTCAGAAAAGATAAATATTATTACCATTCTAGTTGGAGCAGCCAAGTTATGGGTTCTTATGAGGTCTTGATAGAATTGAATTTTGCTTTCTTGCCTCTCTACAGCATTATTATTAAAGTTATTTGTGTATGACACCCCCCCAGGTTATTTACAATATAAAGTAAATTAAGCTATGCCCCAATGAGCTTATAGTTTAACCTGAATGAGAACAACACAGTTGGACATCAAGAACAGACATCTGAATATAAATCAACATTAGATTTAAAAAACTATGTGTAAGTGGAGAAGTAAAATGCACCATGTGGCTAAATCAATACATTGGCAAATATTCATGCTGAGTAAAGCCTGGGGAAGTTTTTATCTCTTTGTTATTATCAAGAAGGCTACACATAAGGGCTTCCCTGGTGGTGCAGTGGTTGAGAGTACGCCTGCCGATGCAGGGGACATGGGTTCGTGCCCCGGTCCGGGAAGATCCCACATGCCGCGGAGTGGCTGGGCCCGTGAGCCATGGCCGCTGAGCCTGCGTGTCTGGAGCCTGTGCTCCGCAACGGGAGAGGCCACAACAGTGACAGGCCCGTGTACCACAAAAAAAAAAAAAAAGGCTACACATAAATGATGGGACTACAGGCTCTAATTACAGAATAATCCTGACTATTTCCCAGTGAATACATTCAAAATACAGAATATTGTTTGAGGATAAATGTGTGTGATGTAGTCTATGTCTAGTAACACAGAAGTGGTCCCTAGCACCATGAGGCCTCACTGTGGGAACTTAAGATGTAAAGGAGTAAGAAAGAATCTGATTAGAGGCCGTGTCTGAATCAATGAAGGTAGATAGTTTATTGAAATTCTAATTAAGTGGCAAGAAAAATAAGACAAAAAGAAAAAAGAACCCAATTGTGATTAGTTGCATTTGTTTTCCTATTTTCTTTGTTTTCTACAAAAACAATTTTCAGAAGATTAATTAACTTTCTAAAGTTAATAATGGAAAAATTTCTTGTAAAATGCAGTAGAATTTATATGATACATTTTGGTTTTTTTCCCTTAGGATTAAGTACCATTTTATTGAGCCTAATTTAAATGCTACAGTGTGATACTTAGAGAAATCAGTTAATCAAATAAGTCACCTTCTAGAAGGGGAGTTAACATGTCTAGAGCAGGGGGTCCAAGATCTGTACAAAGTCAGGATTAATAATAATCAGGGAGTATAATTGCTTTACAATGTAGTGTTAGTTTCTGCTGTATAACAAAGGGAATCAGTTATATGTATACATATATCCCCATACACCCTCCCTCTTGCGTCTCCCTCCCACCCCTCTAGGTGGTCACAAAGCACCAAGCTGATCTCCCTATGCTATGCGGCTGCTTGCCACTAGCTATCTATTTTACATTTGGTAGTGTATATATGTCCATGACACTCTCTCACTTCATCCCAGCTTACCCTTCCCCCTCCCTGTGTCCTCAAGTCCATTCTCTACATCTGCATCTTTATTCCTGTCCTGCCCCTAGGTTCATCAGAACCTTTTTTTTTTTTTTTAGATTCCATATATATGTGTTAGCATATGGTATTTGTTTTTCTCTTTCTGACTTACTTCACTCTGTATGACAGACTCTAGGTCCACAGCAGAAACTAGCACAACATTGTAAAGCAATTATACTCCAATAAAGATGTTAAAAAAAAAAAAGCATGGCTCAAAGATATTCGGCTTAAGTGGAAAAAACCTAAAGGAAAATTTTAGATAGATTAAAAGAGACCTTGTTTGGAAGGGGAAGAAAAGCCAGATGGCAGCAAAGATAGAATTCTCCCTGCCCTCTTCCTTTTAACTTACCCAGTACTGGCAAGCCTAAGTAACACAACATATTAGCAATTTTGATAAGAAGGGACTGTAGCAGGAAAAAGAAACAGAGTTCTTTATAGAAACTATTGAATATTTATATTAAAAACTTGCTAGAATTATTCCACAAATGAATATTTCAGTAGAGACTTATTAAAAGAGAGGTTTTGGGGCTTCCCTGGTGGTGCAGTGATTGAGAATCTGCCTGCTAATGCAGGGGACACAGGTTCGAGCCCTCATCTGGGAGGATCCCACATGCAGCGGAACAACTAGGCCCATGAGCCACAACTACTGAGCCTGCACGTCTGGAGCCTGTGCTCTGCAACAAGAGAGTCCGCAATAGTGAGAGGCCCATGCACCGCGATGAAGAGTGGCCCCCGCTTGCCACAACTAGAGAAAGCCCTCGCACAGAAACGAAGACCCAACACAGCAAAAAAAAAAAATTCATTAAGAAACTCCTACCCCCAACATCTTAAAAAAATAAAATAAAATAAATAAAAAATAGAAGAGAGGTTTTAGGTTTAAACATACATGAAAAGCAAAAATTACAGTTTAAAATAGGTGATTCATCAGCCTTCAGCTTCTCAGTTTCAGAGGAATATTTTAGAAGAGATTGTCTATAAGCAACATAATCCACTGATTTGCTGCTATACCAAAATGATTTTGCTGTTCCCTTTAGCTTCATAATCTAATAAAAAAGATAGGCTGTGGTCCTGATTCTTCCTACAGTATGAAGAAGGGCCTATAAAATATGTCCCACCCTCTTTCATGCAGGATGCATCCTTCTGTTAAGGACCTTAACCCTCCATGTTGTACCATGCAATGATTCTGCCCACTTTCACCATTTGACTGCTGATAAAAAAGTATATTTTACTCTTTTCCATAAAGTTTGAATCCTGTTTTATCTCTGATTATAATTAACACTTGTTCCTGCAAGATTAGCAAAATGATGACAATTGATGAATTTCTGTAATGGGCACATGGATGTGTACTGCATTATTCTACTTTGTGTTTGAAAATTCTCATAATAAAAAGTTAAAAAAAAATAGGGAGGCATCAGAAGAAAAGCTAGAGGAAGATCATTTATTTGAAAAACTCCAGGAAATAAGAATGTGAGAAAGAGAGATGCTGAGAAAGTTGTACAGCAGAAATGTCAGAGCTGCTCTCTGACATTTAGGAGAGGAACTCATAAAGGCCATAACAGTGAAAGGATTAGACAAAGAGCTGAGGAAGAACCATATTGATCACCCGCCAGAAACCTGACTCCTTGGACAAACAGCATCAGCATCATTTGGGATCTTGTTAGAAATGCAGTTTTGAAGGCCCTGCCCCAGATTTACTGAATCTCAAACTCCAGAGACTGGGACCCAATAATCTGTGTTTTAACAAAGCCCTCCTGGTGACTCTGAGGCAAACAGAGTTCCAAAACCACTGGTTTAGAATTTCTAAGGAGATTGTAGCCTCCATTCTTTATCTGAAGTTGTCTTAGTTGCCCTTTACAAATGGGTAAGTGTTGATATAAGTAACTTAGATATACAACTCCTTTTCAATTACATATGGGACTATTTGTTTTATGGGTCTCATGTATTCAGATTTCTTCTGTCACTCAATTTGCTTAGGAGCAAACCATCAGCACCTGCCTTCAATGAATATGAGAAAATAAAAATTAAATTTAGTACTGGTAACTCAAACACAAGTAGGATATTAAATATGCTGCACTCCAAGTTTTTATAATATATATATATATATACATAATCTTATACGTATACACACACACTTCATAAGAAGCACTTGATATAAAAATATCAAGTATTTTAAATTATTGTTCTATCAGTTCCAATTAGTAAAACATAACAACTTTAAAGTAAAAATAATTCAAGGAATATAGAGGTACAATAATAGTTATAACTATAACTAAGAATAAAGTTTCAGGTTTCCATCTTTTCTCTGTCTTTTCCAAAGATGTAGGTAGCTACTAAAGAATTATTAAAGAAAGAGAAAAGTGCTGATTTGGAAAATAAAAACTATTTATAAAAACAATTAATCTTATTTAATTACACTCTAATTGCTCATATTTGACTTGCAATTAAGTAATAGCATGGACTGAAGTAAAAATTATAAGCCATGTTTGGAGGGTTCCCTTTCAAAAGTAAGGTTACATGGTCATTACGATAGAGTCTTGTAAAGAATAATTTCCATTTCAGGGTGTGTGACGTTATGAGCTTTTCTTGCTGTCAAGGTTCACCTCGTTCAGTGGTTTATTTCAGTCATATACATCATAATTATGGGCAGTGTTGTATGGGTATTTGGTTCCAACTAGTTTTATTTCGTCTTTTTAAAGCAAACTAACTACTTATATCCACAAAGACTACTAAACACTCTGACATTTTCCTAATTTCATAAAATGATCATGGAATGCTAGAAATACACTAAAAATATTTTAATTTTGTCTATTTTTCTTTTTATAACCTTTATATCCTGACATAAATACATTGAAAGTTCCTTTAGTCTCCACAAGCCCAATAAAAATGTTCTCAGTGTAACTTTAAGTACAAAATGGTTTATGATTTTGAATACTGCCTTTAAAATGATATTTTCTTATATTACATTATATAATGCACAAATATATACTAATGACATGTGCTTTTAATTTTTTTCTGCTGTAGACAAAGAGAAAAACATAGCTAATATTAATATAGCTTTTAAACACTTTTATAATAGTAGAGATTTTAGTGATAGGTTATTTTATGCATAAAAATTGTTTTATTTGAGCCCTATTTTAAGAAAATGTTTTTAAAGTTGTTGTTTTTTACTGTTCTTATTGTATTTCTTAAATGTAAAGAAAAAGAGCTATCTGAACTCCATGTTTTTAATCCATAGACTATTCTGGAAAAAGATACATGTATACTTAAAAAAAAATTATTCTGAAAGGAAGAGAAAAATCTTTGAAGCCTTCTCTGAACTGTTTTTCCTCTCCTTTGTTACAGGTGTCCATTTTTTCAGCTATATTAATCTTTTAAATCAAACAAAAAATGGATTTCTTAAACTCATCTGATCAAAACTTGACCTCGGAAGAACTGTTCGACAGAATGCCATCAAAAATTCTGGTGTCCTTCATTCTCTCTGGGCTGGCACTGATGACGACGACCATTAACTCACTTGTGATCGCTGCAATTATTGTAACCCGAAAGCTACATCACCCAGCCAACTACTTAATTTGCTCCCTTGCAGTCACAGATTTTCTTGTAGCTGTCCTGGTGATGCCTTTCAGCATTGTGTATATTGTGAGAGAGAGCTGGATTATGGGGCAAGTGGTCTGTGACATTTGGCTGAGTGTTGACATCACGTGCTGCACTTGCTCCATCTTGCATCTCTCTGCTATAGCTTTGGATCGGTACCGGGCAATCACAGATGCTGTTGAGTATGCCAGGAAAAGGACTCCCAAGCATGCTGGCATTATGATTACCATAGTTTGGATTATATCTGTTTTCATCTCTATGCCTCCTTTATTCTGGAGGCACCAAGGAACTAGCCGAGAAGATGAGTGCATCATCAAACACGACAACATTGTTTCCACTATTTACTCAACATTTGGAGCTTTCTACATCCCATTAACATTGATTTTGATCCTCTACTACAAAATATATAAAGCAGCAAAGACGTTATACCACAAGAGACAAGCAAGTAGGATTGCCAAGGAGGAACTGAATGGTCACCTTTTGGGGAGTGGTGAGAAAAGCATTAGACTGGTCTCCACACCATACATGCTAGAAAAATCTTTATCTGATCCATCAACGGACTTTGATAAAATTCATAACACAGTGAAAAGCCCCAGGTCTGAATTCAAGCATGAGAGATCCTGGAGAAGGCAAAAGATCTCAGGCACAAGAGAACGCAAAGCAGCCACTACCCTGGGATTAATCTTGGGTGCATTTGTAATATGTTGGCTTCCGTTTTTTGTAAAAGAATTGGTTGTTAATGTCTGTGAAAAGTGTAAAATTTCTGAAGAAATGTCAAATTTTTTGACATGGCTTGGATATCTCAATTCCCTTATAAACCCACTGATTTATACAATCTTTAATGAAGACTTCAAGAAAGCATTCCAAAAACTTATGCGATGTCGAAATTAGTTTAAAGAAGTTTATTATGAAAAGATTGGGGTTCTGTTGAGGTGAAGTAACTAAATGAATGATAAAGAATAAAACATTTAAACTTTTAGAGGACATAAATTAAAGCTGCTAGAATGATATTAATATATATTTTAATAGCAACATACATATAAAATGTATTGATTTAAAGACTTTTTTTTTTTTTTTTTTTTTTTTTTTTCGGTATGCGGGCCTCTCACTGTTGTGGCCTCCCCCGTTGCGGAGCACAGGCTCCGGATGCGCAGGCCCAGCGGCCATGGCTCACGGGCCCAGCCGCTCCGCGGCATATGGGATCCTCCCAGACCGGGGCACGAACCCGTATCCCCTGCATCGGCAGGCGGACTCTCAACCACTGCGCCACCAGGGAGGCCCTAAAGACTTTTTTTGACCATTATTCTAGAGTATGTGAAATTAGAAAATAATTTATTGTTTATAAACAATATTTTGCCTATGCAATGTCCCTAAAAACTAACTGGAATATATATATATATATATATATATATATATATATATATATATATATATATATATATATATATATATATATATATATATATATATATATTATTAACAGTGATTTTTCAGGTTTATATCTTATAACAACTACAGAAGAATTTTCAATTAACAACATACTTCCCTCCATAATTTCTACATAATCTTATTGTTTTATTATATGATTCTATTATTTTATAGACAAGATAAATTCACCACAAAGCACACATTTCTCCTACCTAACCACTCTTGTCCCCTCTCCGTCTCACCCTAGGCAAAATAGGAGGGAGAAGGAGCTAAAAAAAAAATACTCTTACTTACTGTAACCAGAGGAAACATAAAAGTCAGAGGTTGATACTGTCTTTGTTTTTTGTTTTTGTTTTTTTTTTTTTTTGTGGTACGCGGGCCTCTCAGTGTTGTGGCCTCTCCCGTTGCGGAGCACAAGCTCTGGACGCGCAGTCTCAGCGGCCATGGCTCACGGGCCTTGCCGCTCCGCGACATGTGGGATCTTCCCAGATCGGGGCACGAACCCGTGTCCTCTGCATTGGCAGGCGGACTCTCAACCACTGCGCCACCAGGGAAGCCCTGTCCTTGTATTTTGATAGTAAGGAGTAATCATAAAATGAGCTAGGTACTGCAAAATAATTCTGGATACTGAACTTGTGCATATTTACCATATTCTTTTTGTTTAATATGAATCCCTAGAAGAATATTTTCTTCATCACATATTATCAACATTTGAAATCAAAGCCTTACCCTAGTAGAAATAACTCAGGGAGGTTCTGGGGGTGGTGTTCTAATTTTGCCATGTTTAGGAATCAAATTTAAGGCACTAAGTACCCTACGTTACTTGCCATAGATATTATATGCCTGACTTTTAAAAATATATAATATATATTTCATTTCTGTTAATGTTAATAAGCTTAGTTGCTAACTAAAAAGTCTGTGATACTTTGTACTTCAGCAGCTATTTCCCTTTTATCAGAGAGAATGTGGTAGGAATTCTTAGACTTTTCACTGACTTCAAAAAAATCTCTAGTTTTCCAACTGATAGAAATGAATAAGCAAAGATTAATATTATACTAATTATATATATCATATATGTATATATCCCCCAGTTGGTCACTCCACAAGTTCAGTGAGCCAAAGCAATTTCATAAGTTTATCTACCATATTTATATAGGGATTTGAAAACAAAAGAACCATGCTTCTGAGATTTCATTTCATTTGAACCGGAAAGGTCATATACCACCTTTTAATCCTACCATCAACCAAAATCATTTGAAAAAACAATACATTCCCTTTTATTCTAAGCTGTACCTTCATGTGTATTCTAAATATTCTTTCCCAGTGGGGAGCTTAAGAGTACATTACATCAATTTTTTATGTATCAATGACACATTACTCTCAATCTAACAAATATTTACAGAACTTTAATTTTATATAAGGCATTGAGATGTACTCTCAATGTATAGAAGATGTATAGAAGATACGGGAAATAATAAAATACTGTTTCTTCCTTTAACATGTTTACAATCTAAAAGGTGAAACAAACAACAAAAATATGAACACTACAATAGAAAAGAAAAAACAAAAATCAGCATGGAGGTTGTTTACATTTTTATGATGATTCAAAGGAAAAACTGATCACATCTAGTTGAGAAAAATCAGGAAATTTTTGTAAAGAATGTATCTAAAATGGATATTTAATGAACAGCATTTGAGAAAGAGATTTGGAAGAGCATACTTCAGGTGGTGGCAACATAAAGATTTCAGACTGCATCCTGCAAGCATTTGATGGGGCATGATCATAAAATAGCAAAGAGTTTGGCAGCTATTTAGAATGACAGTAGAAGAGCTTAAAAGAGAAACTGGCCATTATTGTGGCTGACTCTGAATGTCAGAAAAAGAAGTCTATAGTTAATTTGGTTGCTGTCTGTCAATGAGTGGTCACTGATGCTTTTTAGCAGAAATATTACAAGTTTAGGGCAATTCTAGAAAAAAAAACTTAGTGGATTTGAGCAGAGAGAGTACTGGACATAATAACTTCTTGTTAGAAAGCAATTATTAATCTGGGCAAGAGGTGATAAAGTCCCGAACTTGATTCTGGCAATGGGAATGTAAAGGAAGAAATAGATGAGAGGTATTGTGGAGGTAGAATCTGCAGGTTATAGCAAATATGTTAATAAGCAGGCAGACAGAAAGACATGAGTCACTAAGATAACTAGTTCTCAACTGAAATGAGGAACTCAAGAGGAGGGGCCTATTGGTGCAAAGGTGACTTCTCTTTTGGGTTCGCTAAGCACATAAAGACATATCAGAGCTCACAGGCACTTCCTGAGCAGTCTGGTCCAAGCAAAACTAACAAGTAGATGAGATTTATCTAAGGCTCCTGCCACTTCTTTTGTCCTCTTCTCTTTATTTCCCAGGGCCCGTGTGCTGTGTTGACAGTCCAAAGTTTGTTTGAGACCCTATCATTATCTGCTTATTTCTCTTTCTCCTTCTCACCAAAATTTGATTCTGTGATTTATTTACCCAAAGGCCTTGCTAAAGTTAAAATAATCTGTTAAATTAATTTATTTACACTCACCTCAGGGATGTATATATTTATACTGGAGAACTCTAAGAGACACAGCCCATCAACCCAAAGGAAGAATTCTCAAGCAGGGTGAGGCTCACCCAAACATACATACTACCCTCTACTCTTGAGTTGGACTGAAGCTCAAATCTAGGAAAATAATACTCTAAGTGACAGGGAAGTCAGATTCTCCTTTAGAGCTCTCTGGAGAATCAAGTTTATTACTTCTTTGTGTTTAAAGCAATTTTTTAATCCAAGGGGGGTCACAACACATTACAGTAATTATCACCTCGTCTATGGGTTTTCCCCATATGCTGAAGATACAGATCATGCCATTCCTCATGAGGTGATATGAGTGATTTCTCTTTAATAGCTTTAAAGGGTAGGAATGTAGGGACTAATAATCTGTAATTTGGACTGTTAAAAAAAAATTTTATGAAGAACAGATTGCATATAACGTGATATGCTTCTCTGAATACCTAAGATTTATTCTCTCAATGAAATTTTTCCAAGTTACTAAAAGCTGAAGATTTCTACTGAAGAAAATAACTTTTCACATCCATAACAAATGTAACAATTTAATAATGCATATATTTAACTGATAAGGTAGAAGAAAATATATAAATATCATAGAAAGTGGTTAAATATTAGATAATGAAGGTTAACTTCCTGCTACAGTTTTAGAGACCAGCACCAGAAAAGTAAGTGGAGGGTTTGTTTTTGCTCTGCTTCTTCTAAGTATTTTCAAATGAAGGATGTGTAAATGACAAGGTCAAAGCACCAAAGAAAAGATAGGATGTCAAACTACTGAATACTAAATTCAGTCCAATACGTCTATCATTTGGCATAGCTATGTACAAATCATGTTTGAAAATTCACTTCTGTTTATGAAAGATGGTCTTTTTTATAGGGTTGGGATGGGAAAATGGATTCTCCACCCTAATTTTTAGTTTGTTTTGTTTTGTTTCACCATAGACCCCCCAGGGTCAAATCAAGAGCATCAACAGTTTATCCAGGTAATGACAGTTGATGGGTCAGCCCTTAAGTAGGATGAATTTCCATTTGAATCTCCAAAACCAATCTTCCTTTCATTTTTCTGGTGACCTTGATTCACCCCCACTCCCACCTCAACCCCCTCCCTGTGCTCCAGGTTACACAAGTTTCCGGCTTCCAAGTGAAGAAAAGCTTCTTTGAGACTCACTTCCAAATTCTTCTAACAGCTCCGAATTTTAAAATTCCTTAGCAAAGCATAATCCCCATATTCTCAGGCTCAAACTTAAGCTTGCCCCTCTTTAGCAAGAGCTTTGTGTCAAAACGAAATAGAGAAAAATTGGAAGCCAGTTAACAGGACACGTGCTGACTTGCTCCACCAAATACCATGAAAAGTGAGGGTGGTTATTTGCTTCCTGCTGACATGCTTTCCTCCGCCTTAAGGAGTGAACAGCTTCCTCGTGAATTTACACAAGACTTTTTTTGACTTGCAGTCAGAAAATCAGGTTTACTGTATTGCAGGAAAGGAAACTTGAAGGATTTTTCCTTAATATATTCTAAAGTCCTTCAAAAATAATCCTGCGTAATTCAAAATGTGTCCACATTAAATTGTTTTAGAAAATGTGTCTCTAATACCCTCCTAAAAACACAAATGATTATATTCAGACCTTTATTTTGCCAAAAAATATTTCCAAAGGCAAGTTAATATTTCTGTCATGAACAAAGTAATACTTTCGTACGGCATTGTGATCATTTTTCATGGCCTTGTGAATTCATATGCTTCCCCCAATTATTTAAATGAGGCACTTGTTGAGAAAAATACTTTCCAACATTATAATAAATGTATGGTTATTCATTAAGAATATCTTCTCTGTACAAAGCATGATAGTACTTGAAACCTACCTGAGAAAGATAAAAATTTCTCAAAGAATTTGCATTCCCTGATTAGGCCAGAAATTATAAAAATTCAGAGAAAAAATGTATAATATTATTTTGATCAACAATAAATCCTGTCAAACTAGACTTTCAGTGAAGTTTGTGTCACAGCTCTAATTTCTACCATGGAGAGTTTCCACCTCTGCAAGGACAGTAAGATGACCTTATTGGTTTATGTAGATACACAGCAAAGCTTGCTATGTCTTTCTTCCTATGCTCTCCAATAAACTTTTCACTATATCGTGTTAATATTCCTAAATTATATGTAATTAACATTCATTCCTAAAAATTATACTTATTATATCATTTTATATATATATATATATATATATATTTTTTTTTTTTATGGTACGCGGGCCTCTCACTGTAGTGGCCTCTCCCGTTGCGGAGCACAGGCTCCGGACGCGCAGGCTCAGTGGCCACGACTCACGGGCCCAGCCGCTCCGCGGCACGTGGGATCCTCCCAGACCGGGGCACAAACCCGCGCCCCCTGCATCGGCAGGCGGACCCTCAACCACTGCGCCACCAGGGAAGCCCTCATTATATTTTATTTCATATATTGCATCATTAATTATTATATAATTATAATTGCATTATATTGCTGGGTCTTGATGCCTTGGGGTTGCCCACATCCCCCACACACACACATACAAACATTGACAATTTCCTCTTTGTGTTAGGTGGCTTGGCTAGGATTTGAGTGGATCTGTGACCCTAGTAGCATGTGTGTGTATGTGTGTATGTGATCTTGCAGATGTTAAGAAGGACTGAACTGGAAAAAAGAAATGCTCTTTTTAGCATAGCACACCGTTGAACTTGAAGATGAAAAAGAAAGAGGAGGAGGAGAGGGGGTTTTCAGCAGGAAGGGAGTCATTCAAGTTTGAGCTTTTTAAAATCAGTGTGCAGAAGCATCACCTGAGATGCTAGTTACAAAGGCAGGTCCCAGAGAATCTAAGTCTGTGAGTCCCAAATGGAACCCCAGAATCTGAGTCTTTAGCAGGATTTTCCAGCTGTTCTAATGAAGCTGGAGCTTGGAGCTTTTCTAGAGACCACTGCTTGAAAGCTCCCAGTTAGCTAGATAAGAATTTTATAGGACATAGTTATAGTAACTGAAAATGAAATTTCACCACCATTTCACTAGTTGAGTTCCAGTCAGAATTGCTACTTTATGAAAAGTGCCTAATACAAAACTGAGCAGAAGTAAAAATCACATCAACATTGCTCAGTGAATTATAAAGCCCTCAGTTAGAAAAAATTTTAAAGTCTATTCTCAATCAGTATATTATTTAAATTTTCCTAGGACAAAGAATGAAAGCTTTTCATCACATATGAAGCGACAATTTAAAGGAGTAAAGAAATCTCTAGATTTGAAATCAGTAAAGGCTAAAAGAGACTCCTGATTCTGCTAATCACTGACTTGATGCTGAGCAAGTTTTATCTATCCTGCAGGCCTCAAATCAGAATTGAAAGACTAAGGAAGTCGAGTGAGATAAAGCAAATGTCCTTGAAAAACACTAAAGCACCACACGATGTAAATTAGCATTGTTATTATTTTCTGTGGCAGGTCTGGAATGTGTCAGAGCACACGACAGGGAGACTGGTGTTCTGGATTGTGCACTGCCTTTTCTGAGTCTGGAGAGAAGTGAGTGATGGATGGCCTCCTGCTTCTGACTCTCCCTCGAAGCTCTGTCCTTAGTAGAGCAATAACTTCCCCAAAACCCCATCTGCAGCTATAGAAATGCCACCCTGCTGGGCACTCACGAGTCTCTTCCCCTGCTGTATCCTGCCATCCCTATTACTAAAAGCCTGGCATTGTTGAAACTTGGTTAGCTTTCTTGAAGGATGCAATACAATTCTTCCACCCTATTAAAATCAGAACCATGATTA
Source organism: Mesoplodon mirus (assembly GCF_964341445.2). Classification (NCBI taxonomy): domain Eukaryota; kingdom Metazoa; phylum Chordata; class Mammalia; order Artiodactyla; family Ziphiidae; genus Mesoplodon; species Mesoplodon mirus. Next base: position 106,715,898 of record NC_138982.1, on the reverse strand, counting down.
TTCCAGCATGGATTTCTCCTATTGATATATTCAGAGGTGATTTCCCATATGTTTCAGGATCAGGGTTTTAGTTTAATCCTTTAAATACTAAAGGGAAAACCTTCATTTGAAATGACAACTCTAAGTTGCTGAAAATAAGACTGGAGGCTTAAGTTTAGGCTCTACTGAGTGTATGAAAAAAACACTACTAATTTATATAAAAGTATTAAAATTTAAAGTAACTATTCAATAATGGCTCCCTATTGCTTATTACATTGCATCCAGACTCTCTGGCTTGGCCCTAATATTAGGGCCTTAATATTAATAACAAAAGATAACCACCCTCTATAAAATCTTATTTCCCACTATTCTCTCTACCCCAACAAGTGCTGTCTCCTCCAATCCCGTCCCTCTCTTCACTGTCCTCACAGTGTGCCTTGCTCATTCTTGTCTCAATTACTCTTTTAGCACTTTTTTTCCCTTCCGCTTGACGTGCCCTCCACCTACTTGATGCAACTTATCTTTCAAAGCACAGATTAAATTCCACTTCCTCCTTGAAACTAAATTTGTATTCAGTTTCAATATTGTGAGGACACAATATTGTCTTCAATAATTCCTTATCTGTTTTTCATATCACTAGTTTCTTCATGAGTGTTTGGTTTTTATACTAACTAAAAATAGTAATGTAAGTTACTTAAGGGACATATGTTTATTTCTTTATATTCCTTCCATACCTATCGCAAAATTTTTGAATACTGATCTTCTCTAAGTGAGCCTGGTGCATTTCCCTGTGTCCTAGTAACTAGAAAATGTTACAGTTGATTTATCTTTATTCCTAAATGTAATAAAAAGAAATACAAGTGGATTATTATCAAAAGGGAAACTGAGAGGTAATGTGTGTTTTGCTAGAAATAGAAAGCTTGTTCTTATTTTTTCTATGATTAGAGAATACCTTACTGACATGAAATTCATAGAACATTAATTTTTGGTAATTATCTATGCATTATGAAAAATTTGCTGTTTGATAATTATACATCATAAACCATATGTGCACTATATAAAAATGCTTTAAGTTGACTATTTCTAAAGACAGTATTTTAATTGCTATTCTAAAACAGATATAAATAAATACACTTGGTCATATGAAGACTCAGCTATTGGCTTCCAGCCCACCTGACGTGAAATCACTCCTCTTCATACTCCCTGCCCAGCCCCAGTCCCCTTCTGTTCCATGATTTGTGTGTGAATGAAAAGAGGATAGCATTTTAGAGTAAGAAATATCTCTGCAGTGAAGTAGAAAATGCAATAAGTTCTTCAGCTCAAATGGAACAGTTCTTATTTTCTGGGGAATTCTGGAAATCATTCTTTATATTGTTAAGAGCTAGAGAAACACTCCTTAACAGTTTCATTTAGCTCAAGCATTTTAAAAGAGGTAATAAGTAATAGGGGCCCATACCCACCTCACCATCCTCTACGATTATGGTACAAGCACTCTTAGGTTGACCAAACATAGAAATGTCAACTCTTTAAAACTCCCCAGCTCTACAGCAAGCCCCTGAGAATCACTCTGATGTTGGGGAACACAGTGTGTTAACTCTGGATGCCCAGCTGAACTCCTCTTGTTTTCCAAGGGTCCTGCCCAGCATGGTCGTCTCTTCATCTACAAAATCGGGTTCTAACTACATACTCCTAAAGAAGGGAATAAAAAGTGAATTGTAAGTTCATATCTTTGTCTATTGTGTTTTCATTTATGCTGATGTCTCAAAATATAAACACCGAACCCAGCAATGACTTTGTTTTAACCTTGATTTTCTTTTCTATTATATCTTCCTATTAATCTAAAAGTTTAAATACTATCTATTCTACTTGCCATACTTAGACAAAAATAACTCCGATTAAAGGCATGTATGTTTCAGGAATCTTCTGTCCTTTTCTCTGTTCTTAAAGTATGTCATAAGCGGGGCTTCCCTGGTGGCGCAGTGGTTGAGAGTCTGCCTGCCGATGCAGGGGACACGGGTTCGTGCCCCGGTCCGGGAAGGTCCCACATGCCACGGAGCGTCTAGGCCCGTGAGCCATGGCCGCTGAGCCTGCGCGTCCGGAGCCTGTGCCCCACAACGGGAGAGGCCACAAGAGTGAGACGCCCGTGTACCGCAAAGAAAAAAAAATGTCATAAGCAAAACATCTGGAGGCTCAAGTTGGATAATTGACTTCTTATGTTTGTATTTTCCACTGAGTAATCAATGAACTAGAATTGTATATGTGCACTATTAAACCTGAGCCAAAACTTTAAATGCATTTTCTTTCTCAAAATCTCCCCATTGATGAAAAATAATATATAGTGGTTATTATCTTTAGTTAAAAAAAAGACATGAAAAACCACTTACGTTTATTTTAACAATTTTAATAGCGATTGCCAAAACTATCAAAAATGTTCAAATATGAAGTTTAAAAGTCTATGAAATATGAAAGTCTGCTCAGGTTGTTGCTGTTAAAAGGGTAACAAAGATAAATATATGCTGAAATTTGATGTTGCTTAGCCCCAAAACAATAAAATGTGAAATAAATCATATCCTTCAAATAATGAGTGTTGGCTTTCACTTTATCATTTCAAAACATCCTATAGCATTCTATTTAAAAACTACAAAGGAAGAATAAAAATATGAAGGAGACGTGGATTTTAAGTGTCCGAGTGTTTTTCCATAGTGTTTGTGGAAGACTGAGCTATGAGTTTCCCTTATTCAACAATATAACCTACAATAACTTCACTTCTGGTCCTTCAGTTCACTCAAAGAATTTACATTCTCCCTTGTAAAGTTCTGTTTAGAACGAAGACAATTCCTTTTATTTTCCTAAATTAAAAAAAAAATCAGTAAAAAGTACTGATATATTGTTACTAAGTAACACTCAAGTGCAAGTGGAAAAGAAGGATGGGAGTTCTCTTCATCCCTGCATTGTGTTCTCTTTTGAGTCCCAATCTTTTAAGAACAGTTTTGAGTGTAATCACGTTGTATGTATGTATTAGATTTTGAGAAATAGCTTCTTTCAGCTATTCCCTCTCAAAATAAACCTTGATAGAGACGAAGTGGAAAAAATGTTGGCACTTAAAAGAGGACAAGAAGAAAAGGTTATAGTGCCAGTTAAATAAAACACGTTTGCATATATTCCATAGAGAAAGATATATATTCATCAGTTACGTCAAAAAAAAAACTATGTTAGAAGGAAACAGTAAGGGGAAAAACAAACATCTCCACCTATTCCCAAATATTTGTGAATAGGTAATTGTACATGCCAGAGAAATGTGAGTTTGTTTGGTTTTACTTGGTTCTTCATTTCTCCTCCTCCACTCTCTCCGTCATTCTCCTTCTTTTGATTATAGTATCAATTTAGTATACACAGCTGCGATTTATTTATTTTTTAAAAGGAAGATTTATTCAACAAGTTTCACTTAGCACAATACACCTAAAAGGAAAATCACTATACAATGAAAGATTTAAATCAAAGCCTCCGAATTTCATACAAACACCAAAACCAAAATCTTAAAGTATTGGTATTGCGTCTCAAATTTTCCCCGTTAACTTAAAGAAAAGCTTAAACTTACGTGCCATCGAGGTTATTAAATGAAACTAGAATTAACAAACATGCGAAATGTTTCACTTTTCATTGTACACACGGATCCTATATTGAGTTTTACAAAAAAGCATGTATTTCAACATGCATCCAGTGTTCAATGTAATGTGGTGTAAGAGCAACATTTAACATAATTCAACTGCTTTAACCTAAATACACCCACTGCTTAAGTACATCCTACAATATAACTAACTTGAGAAAAGCTGAAAATTATTTAACAGTAATAGATTACTCAACCTAGTTGTTACATCCTAAATGAATGTTTGTGTTCAAAAATACTGAACCTTAAGTCTTTAAAACACTGCTGATTTCCACTTAGAGTAAGCATAAATCACAAGCTTGTATTGCAAAACTGTTAAAACTTAAGTTTTGTTTTTCTTTTAAAAAATGTTGACCAAGAGTCAGTGATCAGGATCAATTACATTCCCCATCCACCACTCACACTGGACATGCCATAGACATCCCTCCCATTCCGTTCACTCCCATAGATGCTCGGCTTCCACTACTGTAGTAGCTGCTGTTCACTGCTCCTTGGCTGCCTATGCAATGTTTGATTGAAAATCACTGATGTGTTCCTGTAAAACTTGGTCGTATCCACTCATCAGGCTGCCCTGGCCACCATAGCAGCCTGCATAACCACCACTCAGCTGCCGGCTGGCTGGCTGGGCCGCCATAACTGGACTGGTTTGCCAAGCCCATGCCTCCCATCATTTGGCTACCATGAGCACCACCGCTTGCTCCTGCCCTAGAATTACATAGTGGAGCTTTCGAGAGTCTCGGCGACTTGCTTGCTGCGGTGTTAAGTGGAACCTGAAGCCGCCTCTGCAGAGCCGAGCCCGCAGCCACACCCGCCCCCTTGCGTTCGCTTGGGGGATTGGCTTCATTCCGAGAAGATAGCGAGCTTGCAGTTTGGAGCATGCGCAGTCACAGGAGCCCGCGGGTTCTGTGAGTACCCTGACGTCTGTGCTCCGCGTCAGCAGCTGGGTTCGTGCAGAATTAATTTGACTGTTCAAAGACAGGCGACTTTACTTCAGACTACTCAGCTTGCTGGTAACGATTTTGCCACGGCAGTGGATCCCCGTGATGAGTCTTTAGAGCAAACTTTGTCTTGTACTTTGTCAACTTAACTCAGCTGAATTTAACTTTGTGATAACGGCACAATTGGAATACCAGGTTAGCCTGTTTGAAGATATAGATGCTCATGCTACGTCTTGACACTGGTCTTAAAAGATCTTACAGGTGTCAATTAAAATAGAACTGTTCCAATTGACAAAAAAAAAAAATCCATATTCAGGAAAAGGATTTATAACATGGGTTTCTCTATTACTTTTCCAAGTATTTGTGGAAAGAATAAGACAAAGTATTTCTTAGAGATAAGGCAGAGAATGAGATTTGAATGAATTTCCTCTTCTGAAAAAACTGTCATAGAACTTTAAAGAATTTTTTTCCTCTTCTTTTCCTTTCTTTTTTTCTTTAAGGGATCTGCAGTTTAACTATGGTGGATCTTAAATTTGGATTTAAGTTGTCCTCCTTGGGGTTCATTGGAGTTCCTGCTTCTAATGCTTATATTCTTTCACCAGCTGTAAAAAATTATCAATCCGTATCTTCAAATATAGCCCCTACCCCATGCTCACTCCTCCTTGCCTTCTTTCTCTCTCTCTCTCTCTCTCTCTTTCACTCTCTCTCTCATTCTTCTCCTTCTGGAATTCCAATTAGATATATGTTAGACCATCTTATTCTGTCCTTCATTTCTCTTTCATATTTTTCTACTGCTTTGTATCTCTGGACTTCAATTACAGACAATTTGGTATAAACCATCCATTGAGTTTTAAATTTCTATTAATTTTTCATTTCTAGAAGTGTTGGGTTTTTACACATCTATGTATTCTTTACTCATGATTTTCATGCCTTTTTATATTTTAAGACATTTTAAACAAATTTATTTGTATTTGTTCTGTCTGACAATTCCTGTATCTGAAGACTCCTGAGGCTTAATGTTGTTTGTGCTAGCTCTCATGCGTGGTGCCTTGTTTCCCTGTGTGTTCATTGACTTTTTTTTTTGTTCTTTTTACGTTGAGCTCTCATTTTTATTTGAACTTTATCTGTGGAAATTCTCTGAGGCCTGGGATGAAGGTGGATTCCTCCATGGGAGGATTAGCGTTTGTTTCTGTGAGACATCTGTGGGCATTATCAGTACTGTATTAATTTAAACTAAACTACCTGTTGATTTGAGAGGTTTGCTTTCGGTGTGTGTGTGTGTGTGTGTGTGTGTGTGTGTGTGTGTTTCATAATATCATGTGATATGTGTTCAGGATACAAATTAAATGGAAGCCAGATTGTGGTTATGAATTTTCAGGAGAAATCCTTTTCTACCTCCAATCAGAATCAAGGTTTAATGTTCATGTTTCAAGATGGGCAATTTTCTTTCTTTCTTTCTTTCTTTTTTTCTTTCTTTCCTTCTTTTCAGTTCTAGATTGGTGTCAGTGTGTATTTCTAGTTCATTCTTAAACTGGGAGTATAACACTTTGGGGTCCAGTTTCATTTAAAAGGAGCCTCCTAATATAATCCTTACTTGAGTGGGGTGTGGGCTTTGTCTCCCATCCCCGAAACCTTAAAAATTAATGCTTGAGATCCTCTGAGCTCAGCAAATGCCTTTAAGGCAAAAAAAAACCTCAGTGCTTTACTTACCTCTTGGAGTTCCTGCCTTTAACTTATTTTTAGCCTAAGTAGTATTAACTTATTTCGGTAGCATTTGCATGCATTTAAGATTTTTAAAAATATTTTTGCTCAGCAGTTTTAGTTGTTTTCAGCAATTAGGGTCAGTCCTGGTACTTAGTTAACCATGTTACCAGTAATGGAAGTAAAGTTGCCTTAAACTTGCTTTTTCTTCTGCACCCATTACAGTTATCTCAAGCCTTTATTCCGTTTTATTATAATTTATCTTTTCCCTTGGTGTTTCTGGTATTACAGTTTATTTGTTACATCTACAATTATGGGTCAGTTCTCAGATTGTTTTCTTATCTCTGAATCTCCTTTTAACCTTTTAATTCTAATCATCTTGGTTTTTAGCTCTTCTTTTATTGGATTATTTACTTTGACATTATGTTATTGTATAGCACAAAACACTTGGGGACTCTGCCTCTGTAGTTTGAGTTATGCTAACTTCCAGACTTTTGCCTGTTTTGAACTGTAAGTCTCTCTTCCTTTTTTCCTTGTTTTCTTCCTTTCTCTGTATTCCCTCCCTCCCTCCCTTCCTTCCGTCTTCATTTTTGCTCTATCATAGTTCCGTAATTGCCATGTGATTTAGTTTTACCTTGGTCACATTTATCATCAGGTACTGCTACAATTCAACATAATATGGATTTTCTTTGAATCACTTCTCAACTTATCTATAACCAGCTGGTCTTTCTTTCAAGCTTATGAGCATGTAGAGATGGCAGAGGTGTAGGCCGAGCATGTGGAGATGGCAGGGGTGGAGACTTGCTGTGGAGGAGTGTTACCCTTGCTGTAGATCTGGCATCTGAGTCCTTCTCTGAGATTCTGTCATGAGTGGATTCTTGGGTTGGCTGTCATTCCAACATTGCACGGTACCATTAAAGATACTATTAAGCCAATTGGCCCTTCTTTTCGCTGATGAATTCTCAAGCTAGGCTTGTATTTTTGTGGGTCTCTCCTTCATTTTTCTCAGGGATACCTACTTAACTCCTCAGTCCACATATTTCTAAATTAGATGACATTAGTGAGAACTTTCATAATGCTCTAGACTCACTTTTCATGATAATTCTTCTGGGAGATGAAGGCAAGTTTAGGTGTAATGCAATGTGACAGTATTTTCTGTCTTTCTTTGACCCCATTTCTTTATGGCATTATGTTGTGACCCTTTATTTATTTTGTTGCTGCTGGTAAGTTTTACCCTCCCCCCTTTTGTAGGTTTTTGTAGTTATTTATTTGATCACTGACTTAGGTATTGGGGAATCTTGCTTCATACCTGTCTCCTTAGGCAAGTAAAACTTACTTAAAAATACCATCCTGCAATAAAATTTATTCTTTTTATGAATGGCTTTATTTTAGATACTTAGGTTTTAAAATATATATCTGTTAAGGATAGTGTGCATATAAGAGTAGTTATTCTATATAAATTATCATTACCCATAGAAGAAAACACAGGTAGAAATACAAGATAATTATTTTTATTGGAGGGGGCATAATTCTGAGTGCCTGGCATATGTGATAACCCACTGGGAGAGTTGGTGTTCTCAGTATCTAGAGGCAGTGAGCATGTCCTGGTTGTCTGGAAGAAAGATCTAGAAGTACCAAAGGAATAAAGTCCTACCAAAACCAGATTTGACTACTTCTTTTTCACTAACAAGCAGCCCAGCACTTATTTTTACTTAAACAAAAAAGCCACAAAAATCTCCCTTACATTAATAAAAACTTTCAGTGCTGACTTTATATAATGTGAACTCACATTATGCTTTATTCTTAATCAACTGCTACTACAATCCTGAAGTTTAAAGCACAGGGATTTGCACTACTATTTGCTGCCCTCTGCAGGCTGACTTAAAACTTACAGATAATACTGGAATTCCAGAAAACGCAAACCCCCTATATTTCAGTACAGATATATATTCGTGAACTTAAAGCAAGAAAGCTCATGAAATCTTACAAAGTATTTCTATTTCTGATGCATAAATGCCATGTGACTGGGAACTATTACTTGTTAGATGATTGAGAAATGGAGACCTCTTTTGAGGAGTTCAGCATTAAAAGTAAAAGAGAAATATGCTTGAGGTAGAAGTAAAGTGTTGATTTGGGTTTGATTCTTAAATGACAGTGTAGTTCAACCTGTGGGTCCATATGTGAAACATTGCTTGTTACTTTTTTTCCCTGGCATCTTCTTTTATTAGTTGACCCTCCCTCATTCAAGGAAATTTCTCTGGAATAAATGCTAAATATTGGCTTTCAAATTCAGAAACCTTGATGCAAGTATAACATAGAAGGAATTAAAAACAATATTTGTCTCATTCAGTCTCTCCAATAACTAAGTTGCAAAGTATGGGAGTAGATAGTAGAAAATCCAGAATTGAGGGTACTCTGAAAATGAAGGGTTTCTGCACCTACTTTCCACTAGGACCCTGAGCATCTAAGAGTTCCCACAGAATCAACTACTCTAGAAGAGTACAATAGCAATCTCTTAGATATAGTTAATAGGGTGTGGGGGTAGAAATAAGGCTGACGCAGGTCCAGTGAGCATCCTATGGCCTTTGGTGGCATGAGAATTCCCCCCAAAGACCCCAGATGTAGAAGTGAGGGTGACAGAGAAAGAAGCATCTGTCCTGCAAGGGCCCTAGGGGCACAAGAAGACATTACGGAAGATCACATCTCGGTTGCAATCACATCTTGATATTGATGCCAGCATGGAGAAAGAACGCTTGAGTACCTTATAACATGAGATACAGTTCAAAGATTGCAACGCAGCATTGAGACAGACTGAACAAGAGAAGTAGATGTACTTTCCCAAACACAGGAAGAAAGAGGGGTGTGGAGGGCAGATTCTGAATTTGAATAAAGCATGAAATACTCAGAAATCCCTGGAGCAATAGAATTTATTGGAAATAACTAAGCTTTATCCTTCAGAAGAATGGGGTCTTAAGATAGATATCTCATCCAGATATAAGAAAAATAAAGTTACATTTTTTTCATACCAGCATTTGTGATTGGAAAGATTCAAGTGAAGGTTTTGAAAGAAAGTGAAAGATTTAATGACCTTATATGGGGAAAGAATCTAAAAAAGAGTGGATATATGTATATGTATAACTGAGTCACTTTGCTGTTCACCTGAAACTAACACAACATTGACACAACATTGTAAAGCAACTATACTCCAATAAAATTTTTTTTTAAAAGTGAAAGATTCGGGGCTTCCCTGGTGACGCAGTGGTTGAGAGTCCGCCTGCCGATTCAGGGGACACGGGTTCGTGCCCCGGTCCGGGAAGGTCCCACATGCCACGGAGTGGCTGGGCCCGTGAGCCATAGCCACTGAGCCTGAGCGTCCGGAGCCTGTGCTCTGCAACGGGAGAGGCCACAACAGTGAGAGGCCCGCATACCACAAAAAAAAAAAAAAAAAAGTGAAAGATTCACTGAAACAAAGTGAAAGATTCAAAAGAATGTTCTGAAGAAATCACTCCAGCACTAGGACTTGGCACTTGTCCATCCTTCACTAGCATCTTACTCTCTGTTCACACGTGGTGTTCAGAATGTTTCCTTTTCTTGTCTACCTTTAGCCCCTCTCTTAGGTTGGATAAATTTCCCCAGCTCAAAAGAAAGCAGCAGGAGGACAGGTATTGTATCGGTTTTGCTTATCATTTGTCTCCACTGCCTAGAATGGTTGCTGGCTTATGGTACATGCTTAATAAATAATGATTAAAATGAAATAATTTCTTAACTAGATGACTAAAGCTCAGATGAGAAACAGTCTTTTGTGAGAAATGCAGAATTAAGGCAAAATATTACTTTCACCTTTTCCTTCTCGTAATGACCTGTGAATAAGTTTTGTGGATACTTAACTGGGTGTGTGGCAGTTCCTAGGACCCAACTTGGAAATTATAAGAGATTCACCATTTGTCAACACAAAGGTCTGGCAGATTTTATCTTTTCTTAGAATTATATTTTAAATGTTACAGTTTACTGTCTTCTCTTTTATATGACCCTTTCATCATCAATTTCTCTAGCTTAGCATCACTAGAAAGAGTGGGAAAGGTGTCAGAGATGTGTTCATGAAGCAAAAAATAAAAGGGCAAATTCCAGATTAATTTAGCTTAGTATTTCAAACAAACATTGTTGTTTGCTGCCCCTTACTGGTAAAATAATAAAATTGCTAAATCACATTTTCAAAGTGTAGTTCTTGGCACTGAAATCAGATTTTACAGGAAATAGCTCCTTTATCACACACACACACACAAAATTACACAAGTGAATTGTCTCAAATACTGAACACCATGTGGGAAGACCACTTAATCAAAAGCAGTTTTCTGGCCTTCAGTTTGGATAATTGTGGAGAAAAGTTAAGTAGGAAAAGTACTAAAACAAACCTCATATGTGTAAGATGCTTTCCCTTGCTTGAAAACTTGGAAGTTTTCATTGGCAACGAATACTGTCAGTTGATTCACTTGAAGTGACAAGTTCATTTATGAGAAAATACCTGCCAGATGCCCATGTCTGGATAATCAGGGTTTGTCTGCCAATCAGTCTTTCACATAAAACTGGCATTCGTTGAAAAGCAGCAGCTAATTTAGATTTCAGTTGACACTAGAGCCCAAGAGCTTTTGTCATGATAACCATCATAATACATCATTATTCAACAAAAGTGCATTATGCACACTTCCCATGTTATCACACAGAAGTTAGCAGCAGGACTGAACCGCTGGGAAAACTGGCAGCAGAACTTGGAGGGCTCTCAGAGCCTTGGGGGTTGGGCCTCTGAATGTAGAGCCAGCAATTCTGCCCTGGTCTCTGTTAATGGTTAAAGAGCCCAGGGATTCCAGTTATTAGAGTAATGTTCTACCTCTAGTTCCAGGTTGGCTAGCCATGGAGGACTTTAATTTGGACATGAAAAATGGCCATGGTTTACCAAGGAGGTGATCCAGAACTGTAGGTTAACAACCTCATCTGTGGTTTCCTCTGCTGTATCTTCAGGAAACACCACATCTCCTGGGGCTGGATTGAGATAGGCAGCCCAAAGCAGTGTACAGGAAGGACCTAATTCTTGGAAAACAGGTAGATAAGAATATGGGTAAGAAGACAATGCTGAAAATCTAGTCTAAAAGACAAGGCAAGGTTGAAAATGGAAAGTGAACAATAAAGGCCGAAGTCAGGATAGCAGAGAACAGACTGAAGGAGGAAGCAATTGAAGAATCACTTTGTGCAAAAGCTGAAGAAATAAAAGCCTCCATCAGCATGAGAGTTCCGGCAGTCGCCTCTTTGTGGTACCTGATTTGTGACATGGGGCTTAAAGGCAGTTCCTTGAAGGAATTGTGCAGGGCCAAAGAGGACAGCTAGGTGGGGAAAAAACTACCTGAAGCTAAAAGAAAACAGGATCAGAAAAAGTGGCCCCAGGAAGGGAGCTAAGAGTCAGATGGTAATTCTAACCAGAGACCCATCAGGTCCTGTATTGTTTCAGATATGCATGTTCCCTGTCGCTGTCTCTCCTCTGTCTGCCCTTTGCAGTGAACTACTGGAAAGAATAACACTGTCTCCTCTTACTCGTTTTCAGCCCTTTGCACTCAAATTTCATGCCCCGCACTCCACTCAACATTGTAAAGGTGGCTTCCTAACTGAAGTGGCTTCCTAACTGAAAAATCCTATAGATTTACTTATTTTAATCCTCATTTTGCTACTTTATTTCCATCAAGCCTCTTCTCAAAAGTCTCCTGATCAAAAGTCTTCTCTCGAAAGAGAGGCCTTTCCTGATTCCCCCAAATAAAACAGTGCTTACTGTCATGGTGTCGCTTTTCCCTATGTTGTCCTCTTTTTATGTTTATTTTAGAAAATTCCGGATATAGGCAAGTAAGCAGGTAATTCAAAAATTACCTAATTCATGGGCAAACTTGTTTTACATAGTTCCACACCAACTTCCCCCTCCTATGCTATCTTGAAGTAGTTCTCAGACATCATATCTTTTCATCCATAAATACTTCATATGTGTCTCTATAAAATAAGGAAATTTTTTGTTAAACAATCATAATACCATTATCATAACTGAAAACAAGATAATAAGTCTTGGTATATATACAATGGAATATTATTCAGCCATAACAAAGAGGAAATCATACCTTTTGCAACAACATGGATGGACTGTGAAGACATTATGCTAAGTGAAATAAGTCATACAGTGAAAGACAAATACTGTATTATCTCACTTATGTGTGGAATCTAAAGAAAAAAAACTAGAGAGCAAGAGAGAGAAAACCAAACTCATAGAAAAAGAGATCTGACTTGTGGTTACTAAAGGCAGAGGGTGGGGGAGGGTAAATTGGAGGAAAGGTGGTCAAAAATACAAACTTCCATTTATAAGATAAATAAGTACTAGCGATGTAATGAGCAACATGATGGCTATACTTAACACTGCTGTATGATATATAAGAAAGTCATTACAAGAGTAAATCCTGAGAGTTCTATAAGGAGAATTTTTTTCTTTTTTTCTTTTGTTCTATATTTTCCTTTTATTGCATCCATGAGTAGATGGATGTTAGCTGAACCTATTGGGGTCATCATTTTACAATATATGTAAATCTAACCATCATGTTGAATGCCTTACACTTATACACTGTTGTATGTCAATCATTTCTCAATAGAACTGGGAAAAATATAATAATTCTTTAATATGGCAAATAGTGTTTAAATGACCAGTTTACTCATTAATATCATTTTCTGCCTTGTTTGAATCAGTATTTAAATAAGATATATAACTGATTTGTTGATAAGTTTCTTAATTCTCTCTCTTTTTTTTTTTTTTTTAGATGTTGGGGGTAGGAGTTTATTCATTTATTTATTTTTGCTGTGTTGGGTCTGAGTTTCTGTGCGAGGGTTTTCTCTAGTTGTGGCAAGTGGGGGCCACTCTTCATCGCGGTGCGCGGGCCTCTCACTATCGTGGCCTTTCTTGTTGCTGAGCACAGGCTCCAGACGCTCAGGCTCAGTAGTTGTGGCTCACGGGCCTAGTTGCTCCGCAGCATGTGGGATCCTCCGAGACCAGGGCTCGAACCCGTGTCCCCTGCATTAGCAGGCAGATTCTCAACCACTGTGCCACCAAGGAAGCCCCTCTTCTCTTTTAATCCATAAGTTCCTTCTCTCTCTCTCCATATTTTTCTCTCTGCAGTCTATTTATTGAAAAAAAAACTTGATCATTTGTCCTGTATAGTTTCCCATTCTGGATTTTGCTGATGAGTTTCATTACTACTTTCCTCTTGTATTTTCCTTCTATATTTCCTGTGAAGTGATGGTTGGATCATATGAGGTTTTCTTGGTGAAACTGCTTCATAGGGGTTGTGGTGTTCTTCCAACAGAAAGTATACTATCTGCTTTTGTGATGTAGGCAGAAATTGTGGTATTGACTTGATCCATTAACGCATTAAGAGTTGCAAAATGATAAATTTCAATTCTGTTATTCTATCTTAGTTTATTAACTGGACTACTGCTATAAAGAAAAACTTCCCCTCATCAGTTTTTTAGTTACCCAGCAATAGAGTTCATATAGGAAAGATGGGATAAATGCTTGATTGATTCTCTTGTTTAAAATTAAGTTTCAAAATAATGAGTTCCTTAGCATCCTGTGGCAGTTACCAGTTAGTGTTGTTATTTATCTCAGTTTGTTAAAAAATCCTCCCCCATTCCCCATCCCTATAAACTCAATAGCTTAAAACAATAAAGCACTTTTGATTCTCACCAAGATGGAGAAACAAGACTCAGATTATTCTTCTGCCTAAAATAATTTTTTAAAAATACAAAATATATGAAACAACAATTTGTAAGACACTGGACATTAGACAACAAAGGACAATTATCTCTGAGAGACATGAAGCAAACAAGGTAAGTTCAGTGAATGCCCCACTGTACTAACTTGGGGGAATTTAGAGGCCACAGAAAAGGGAGGGAAAACTGAGGCAGATCCTAGCATACTCCTGGAATGAGGAGACGCAGCTAAGATTTTAGTGAGTCCAAAGAAAATAGAGTTCTCAGGACGTAGTACCAGAGAAGAGAGAAGTGTTCATCGAGAGAACTGTGGAGATAAGCATAGGTACATCCTCAAGTATCAGCTTAATACTGATCAGTATATGCAGGTGAGGAAACTCCCTGAGGTTGAAGGAAGAACCAAAAGAAAAGATTAGAGGCAACAGTGCCCAGCACTCACACAGGGCCACAAATAGTGCTCGTTCCCACCAGCCAGCCTAGAAAGCCCATGATTTATAAAACATTAGGAATAGTACATGGAAGGGCCTTATCTCAAGAGTAGAGATTATGTAGCTCTGGACTAAGCACTGAGATGATCTCACCTAAGAATCTTAAATTCAAGAGTCTGAAAGGTCAAACCCTTTTCAGGTCACATAACTGTAACCCAGAACAAAGTTTAAGAATCCTTATAGGAATGCAGAAAATATCCAATACCCACAAGGTAAAATTTACATTGTTTGGCATCCAATAAACTATTATTAGGCATGGAAAGAAGCAGGAGAATAAGACACATTATTATGAGGATATAAGCTATTTAAAATCCATCCAGAATGGACACACTTGTTAGAATTAGTGAACAAGAACATTAAAAATTTATTATAACTGTTTTTCATACATTCAGAAAGTTAAGAAGAGACATGAAAGATGTTAAAAAGACCCAAACCAAACTTTTAAAGATTAAAACTGCAATGTGTGAAATGAAAATGTTGACTGTGAGTAATGGCAGTTTAGAGATTCTAAAAGAAAAGATTAAGGATTAGTTAACTTGAAGATACAGCAAGAGAACTATTCAAAATAAAGCACACAGAAAAGAGGGGATTTTTTTTTTGAATGAACAAAGCTGTGAGTTGCAGCACAATTGAAGCAGACTAATCTACACATATTTGTAGTCCCTGAAAGAGAGGAGAGAGAGAGAAGGAGACAGAAAAATTACTTGAAGAAATACAGCTAAAAATTTCCAGATTAAATAAAAGCTATTAAGGCACAAATCCAGGAAGCTCAACAAATCTTAAGCACAAGAATCATGAATAAAAATATACCAAGGCAAATCATAATGAAATTGCTCAAAACCAGGGTAATCTTAAAAGCAACAAGATGAAAAAACTACACAAATACACAATACATACAGATGACAGCAAATTTCTTGTCCGAAACAATGCAAGTAAGAAAACAATGGAGCAAGCACTGAAGAAAAAGTGTCAATTCTATACCCAGTGAAAAATGTTTCAAAGATGAAGGTAAAATAAAGACCTCTTCAGACATATAAAAGCTGAAAGATGTCCAATATACCCACACTGTAAGAGATATTCAAGGAAATCCTTCAGTTAGAAGAAAAATGATGGAAATATTATCAATACCAAGGAATGAATAATTCCAGAAATGGTAAATTCATAGGTAAATAAATGTGTGTTTCTTTGTTATTTAAATCTTTTAAAAGATAATTGGTTATTTAAACAAAAATAGTAACAATGTAGTGTGGAGTTTATAACACAAAAAGTATATAACAAAAACCATAATGACCACAATAGCAAAAAGGTCAGGAGAGGAGAAAAGGAAATATGTATTATTGTAAAGTTCTCTTGCTATATTTGAAGATAGACTGTGAAAGTAAATGTATATACTATAAAACTTAAAGCAACCATGAATATAACAAGACAATAAATTACAGATAATAAGGAAACAATGGAAATAAAATAAAATTATATAAAATATTTACTTAAATGAAGGAAGAAAAAGATGGAAAAAGGAGAAAAAACAGATGAATAAAGTGGAAAAAAACAAGATGATGCTGTAAAATCTCATACTAATCCCATTAAATGCAAATTGTCTAAATACCCCAATTAAAAGGAGAAAATTGTCAAATTGTTTTAGAAAATAAGGACCCAACTGGTATGCTGCCTACAAAAAACACACTTCAGATATAAAGATACAGGTAGGCTAAAAGTATAAGAATGGAAAGAGATACATCATGCTATTAATAATTAAAGAAGGTTAGAATGGCTATGTTAATATCATACAAAGTAGATTTCAGAACAAAGAATTTTACCAGGGTGAAGAATGTCATTTCACAATGATAAAATTGTCAATTTATCAAAAGGACAAAGCATTCCTAAATGTTTATTCACCTAATAACAGAGCTTCAAAATACATGGAGCAAAAATTTATAGAACTATAAGGAGAAATGGGCAAGTCTGCAAGTATACTTAGAGAGTTCAATACCGTTATCTTAATAATTGTTGGAACAAGTAGATGGAAAATCAGTAATTGTTCTTAGATTTCAGGAATCTATGGCCTGAGAGCTAAATCCATCCTCTCCCTGTTCCACCTGTTTTTGTTTTTTTTTTTTGCTGTACGCGGGCCTCTCACTGCTGTGGCCTCTCCCGTTGCGGAGCACAGGCTCCGGACACACAGGCTCCGCGGCCATGGCTCGCGGGCCCAGCCGCTCCGCGGCATGTGGGATCTTCCGGGATCGGGGCACGAACCCGTGTCCCCTGCATCGGCAGGCGGACTCTCAACCACTGCGCCACCAGGGAAGCCCCCACCTGTTTTTGTAAATAACTTTTTATTAGGTTAAAGACAGGTTTTTCCACTTATATGTATTGTCTATGGCTTCTTTCACATCACAACAGTAGATATTTATGGCTGTTTTCACATTATAACAGAATAGTAGTATTTAGGGGGAAATTTATAGCACTAGGTGCCAATATTTTGTACAGAATGAAAATAAAAACCAACACATCAAACTTTGTGAAACACCACTAAAGCATTACTTAGAGGGAAAGTTATAGCACTAAGTGCCAATAAAAGAAAAAAATATCTGAAATAAATCACTTCAACTTCCACTTTAAGAGTTGCATAATGGTGCCAAAGAGTCTATGGCCAGAAAAGCCTAAAATGTTTACTATGTTTCTCTTTAAAGAACAGTCTACTGATGCATGACAGAGAAGATTAGAAGAGTACAACCACTTTGACCTAATAGACATTATAGACCATTCCATTCAGCAGTAGCAGAAGACATTGTTTTCAAGTGCACATGGTACATGTACCAAGAAAGACCATATTCTGAGCCATAAAACAAGTCTCACTAATTCAAAAGGATTAAAGTCATACAACATTCATTCTCTGATCACAATAGAATTAAGTAGGGATGATGGGGATACATCTGTCAAATCATCACAGTGATGGTTTTATGTGTGCATATATATGTCACAACTTATCAAGTTATACAGGTTAAATATGTGCAGTTTATTATATGTCTGTTATAGTTCAATAAAACTGTTTTTAAAATAGGCATGAAAAATAATCTGGGCAGTTCAGCTTCTCCAGGCTGAGCTTTGTTGGTCAGCAGGTGGCTGGCTGGTATAGAATGACCTCAGCTGAGATGACTTTATTCTGTTACACGTAATCTCTCATTGGCCAGCAGGCTAGCTTGGACTTTTTCACAATGTGGTAGGAGGGTGGCAAGAATGAGAAAGCACAGCTGTGTAAGAGAGCAAGCAGAAGCATGTAAGGCTTCTTGAGGACTAGACTCAGAACTGGCACACTGTCCTTTCTGCTGCATTCTATTGGTCAGAGAGAGCTAGAGGGCCAGTCCAGATTCAAGGGATGGGGAAAAATACACTACCTACTGATGAGAGGAACTGCAGTCATGTGGTAAGGGGCAGAGATACAGGGAAGGAAATAATTGAGGCTGTTTGGGCAATCAATCTTAGGATCATTATTAACTCATGGATTTAATCTTATTTGATGTATTTTAGTCAATTGCAGTTATTCTTATTGCTAGCACCCAAATTGTCCATAATAGGACAGTAGGAGCCACTGTTTACTTGGAACCCCCTACCACATCTTCTCAGTCTGGAAACTACATTTCCCAGATTCCCCTTTCCTATGTGGGTTTGGATCAGAGTTTGTCAATTACAGGAATTCATGCAAAATTTGAAAGTTGTAAGTGGAGACAGAAGCCATTATTCTCAGGAGTTTGCTGTGACCAGGTTCATTGGCTTCACAGACCCGTCCATGAGCTCCCACTTCAAAGTCACTGTAGGTTGAGTGACAGCTTCTCAAACTCTTCTAGAATTCTTGCTTTTCAAACTGATCCAAGCTTCATGCCAAAGACATTAGTGATGTGATCCTCTGGCTGCTTTCTCAGCTTTTCCACACTCATGTGAATTCAGATTCTTACACCAAACCCTTTTATTCCCATAATAATTGTTGTGGCTCTTCTCTTATTTGAATCTGGGCTGATAAAGAGTTTCTTCAAGTTGGCTTCTGAGTCCTTTTGACGTTGTGTAGTCTTTAATAACTCTTACTTTCTGGTATAAGATGATATTCTAGGGTTATCCTGTACTATTACTGCTCAAGATCTGGAATCAGCCATTTCTTCAGAGACCAGCTGGTTTCTTTTTGTTTGTTTGTTTGTTTGTTTTAAGTTACTTGGAATAGTTCCTCTCTGAATACATGGTTTATTAATAACTCCTTTCACGGGCCTCCCTGGTGGCGCAGTGGTTGAGAGTCCGCCTGCCGATGCAGGGGATACGGGTTCGTGCCCCGGTCTGGGAGGATCCCATATGCCGCGGAGCGGCTGGGCCCGTGAGCCATGGCCGCTGGGCCTGCGCGTCCGGAGCCTGTGCTCCGCAACGGGAGAGGCCACAACAGTGAGAGGCCCGCATACCGCAAAAAGAAATAAATAAATAAATAAATAACTCCTTTCACTATCTGACATTAAATTTTTTATATAGTTGCTTATTGTCTGTCTCCTCTAGAATATGTCTAATGAGAGCACAGACTTTGTTTGCCACTGTATCCCTAGTACATTTTCAGATACTAAAAATTTTTATTTTCTTACTCTTATCAAGTGATTTCTTGCATTTTCTATTTTATTACTAATAGCTTGAGCCCCTTTAATACAGGATTAACTCCTGCACCAGAAATTTAACAGTCTGTGTTCTTACCTTGTTTATTTATAAAATACATCCCACAGATTTCTGACATCTTTTTTTTAAGGCTATGTGTAATGAAGAAAATGTTGGCAAGATAAGTTTAAACTTTTTATGTCAAAATTACTATGCAAGGTGACAAATCAGCTGCTGTTTTTTTTGTCTTTATTACAATAAAATTAAATTCAACATTTACAATTTCAAAAAAAAAATCCCAGAAAAGTGCCTGTGATATGCCAGGCATTTTTCTTCCAAGGACAAGCCTTGGAATACATACAGTAAAAATCCACTACACTGGGGCAAAAGTAAGTGTGGCTTTTAGCAAAAATTTGCTGCAATGCAGCTGTCATGTGACACCTAGTAGCCCTGTGGGTTTTGTGGACACAAAAAATAAACAGTGAACTCAGAAAAATACCACCACGGTAGTCTATTTTATATAAGTACCCTGGTGCCAAACATTTGATGCTAACCACAGAGCAAAAAAGCCAGTATGCAGATTAATACATGGTAAAAATTGAAATGTAAATAATCATAGTCACACCAGTACAAACCACATGTTTTTCATAAAATGTCTCCGATTTACTTACTGGCAGGTTAAGTATCTGTAATTGGACAAAGCCTTCAGACTAGAGAAATAGAATCTTTCTACTATAAACTTCAGTGATTTGAATTGATTGAGATAGAGGAGTAGCTATAAATTTCTTGGTGTTTTAACAAATCTGGTGTTTTAACAGCTGAACTAAGAGTGTAGTTAGAGAGGTCCTTTATGTTTTACCAAGTCAATATACTTTCATATAAAAATAAACATGTTGAAATTGTATTTGTAAAAAGGGTTTCCAAAACTCATCAGGTTTTTAAAAACAATTCTTATCTTTATATTTTCAGTCTTCTTTATAACTTGCTTATACAATCTATAAAGATATTGTGAATTATTGGTATCTGAATTCTTCAGTTTTAGTGTTTTGTAAAGTAGGAACACATTGAAAAATGGAAAAAATAACTCTAAAGGAGTCAGAAACCACTCACAGATTTCTTAAAGCCAAAAAAGTAAACAGGAATGACCAAATCGGTACTGTCAAACCAGTATCCAAGCTGTGATCTACTGTGATCTACCAAATGAGTCTGTTTGGTAAACTACAAATGGGTTAAAGAGATAATAGTAACCATTTGTATTCTTTTTATACTATAAATATAAAATACCTTATCTCAAGTGAGGGAAGGCTATAATACAAATAATCTATTGATCTATAATAAAAATATATCTGTTTTGATAGCTCAAGATTCATTTCACTGCAGGCCTTGATGGGAAAGGAATAAGGAAAGCAGAGCATGCTGGGTAACAGTAGTATATGTCCCGTGGCGGCATATGGAAAATAATCAGATTGCAAGTCTTCTGGGCTGGGCTTTCTACATAACAAAATACCATACACACACACTCATTTTCTCCTGTCTGTGTTGTCCCAGAAGCAGACACCAAGATGGAGTTAGAAATGCAAGAGTTGTAGTAGAGATAGTACCTGTGCAAGGTCAAGAGCAGAGAGAGCAAAAGTGGTCAGAGAAAGCCTACAATCCACAGCACAAGTCTGACACTTGTGAAAGTGAAAGGGTAAGGACGAAAGACTGGGGAGGAAGAGCCTCAGACCATGCTGCAGCTCTGAGAAAGTCTCAGCCCAGTGGGGAACGCTGGTGCAAAGACTACCCCTAGTTTCTAATTGGGAGGAGACTGTCATCCTCTAGGAGCCTGCTGTGCTGTCTCTCCAGGGAGCTGCTTGAAGACAGCTTGGCCTTGATTTGAACCCTGGGGTATAAGCTGAAGGCACTGCAGTTGGAGGCTGTCAGCTCACGGTACTCTCATGGCAGCTTCTCTTTTTTTTTTCTAATATCTTTTAAATTGAAGTATAGTTAATTTACAATGTTGTGCCATTCTCTGCTGTACAGCAAAGTGACTCAGTTATACACATATGTACATTCTTTTTTTATATTCTTTTCCATTATGGTTTATCAGAGGATATTGAGTACTCTGTGCTATACAGTAGGACCTTGTTTGTCCATTCCAAATGTAATACTTTGCATCTACCAACCCAAAACTCCCAGTCCATCCCTCTCCCTCCCCCCTCCTCCCTCCCCCCTCCCCTTTGGCAACCACAAGTCTGTTCTCTATGTCTGTGAGTCAGTTTCTGTTCTGTAGATAGGTCCATTTGTGCCATATTTTAGATTCCACATATAAGTGATGTCATATGATATTTGTCTTTCTCTTTCTGACTTACTTCACTTAGTATGATAATCTCTAGTTGCATCCATGTTGCTGCAAATGGCATTATTTCATTCTTTTTTATGGCTAAGTAGTATTTCATCGTATATATATGTATCACATCTTCTTTATCCATTCATCTGCTGATGGACATTTAGGTTGTTTCCATGTTTTGGCTATTGTGAACAGTGCTGCTATGAACATAGGGGTGCATGAATCTTTTTGAATTATAGTTTTGTCTGAGTATATACCCAGGGGTGGGATTGCTGGATCATAAGGTAATTCTATTTTTATTTTTCTGAGGAACCGCTGTACTGTTTTCCATAGTGGCAGCTTCTCTCTTGAGGGGAGATCCGAACAGCACACCTTCATGGCTGCCACATTTCTCATCAAATTATAGTGATCCATAAAGCTATCTTTCTCTTTAATGGTAGGATAGATTGCTTTTTGGTTTTTTCTTGTTTGTTTTTATTGAAGTATGGTTGATGTGCAATATATGTTACAGGTGTACAATATAGTGATTCACAATTTTTAAGGCTTATACTCCATTTAGTTATTGTAAAACATTGGCTACATTCCCTGCATTGTACAATATATCTTTGTAGCTTATTTTATACATAATAGTTTGTACCTCCTAATCCCTTACTCCTATAATTCCCCTCCACCCTTCCCCACTGGTAACCACTAGTTTGTTCTCTATATCTGTGAGTCTGTTTCTTTTTTGTTATATTCACTATTTCATTGTATTTTTTAGATTCCACATATAAGCGATATCATACAGTATTTGTCTTTCTCTGTCTGACTTATTTCATTTAGCATAATACCCTGCAAGTCCATCCATGTTGTAGCAATGGCAAGATTTCATTCTTTTTGTATGGCTGAATAGTAGTCCATTGTATGTATGTATGTATGTATGTATATATATATATACCACATCTTTATCCATTCATCTGTTGATGGACTTAGGTTGCTTCCATACCTTGGTAATTGTATATAATGCTGCTATGAACATTGTGGTGCATGTATCTTTTCAAATTAATGTTTTTGGTTTTTTTTGGATATATACCTAGGAGTAGAATTGCTGGGTCATATGGTAGTTCTATTTTTAGTTTTCTGAGATGCCTCTATACTGTTTTTCACAGTGGCTGCAACCAATTTACATTCCCACCACCAGTGTACGAGGGTTCCCTTTTCTCCACATCCTTGCCAACATTTGCTATTTGTGTTCTTTTTGATGATAGACTTTCTGACAGGTGTGAAGTGATATCTCATTGTGGTTTTGATTTGCATTTCCCTGATGATTAGTGATGTTGAGCAACTTTTCATATGCCTGTTGGCCATCTGTGTGTCCTCTTTGAAAAAATACTTATTCAGTTCTTCTGCCCAGTTTTTAATCAGATTGTTTTTTGATGTTGTATTATATGAGCTGTTTATATATGTTGAATATTAATCCCTTATTGGTCATATCATTTGCAAATATCTTCTCCCATTCAGTAGGTTGTATTCGTTTTGTGGATGGTTTCCATTACTGTGTAAAGGCTTTTAAGTTTAATTAGGTCCCATTTGTTTCCTTTTGCTTTTATTTCCTTTACTTTAAGGGATGGACCCAAAAAAATATGGCTGTGATTTATGTTAGAGAGTGTTCTGCCTTTGTTTTCCTCTAGGAGTTTTATGGTATCTGGTCTTACATTTAGATCTTTAATCCATTTTGGGTTTATTTTTGTAAACCATGTTAGAGAATATTCTAATTTCATTCTTTTACATGTAGCTGTCCAGTTTTCCCAGAACCACTAATTGAAGAGACTGTTTTTTCTCCATTGTGTATCCTTGCCTCCTTTGTCATAGATTAATTGGCCATAAGTGTTTGGGTTTATTTCTGGGCTCACTATTCTGTTCCATGGAAGGAGAGATCATTTTTAAATGCCAAATATAATATATGTATCTTAACAATAGATCATATGGATGATTTGCTCTTTTATTTATTGTAGAAATAAAGTGTGTACAAGAAAAAAATACTCTAAAAGGTTTCAGAGACCTTCACCAAGACACCTACAATGGAACAAGAATTAAAATGACATCAGGCTTCCCAACAGCAACAGCAGAAACAGGGGGACAAGAGAGCACTCATTTGAAAGTGCTGAAGGAACTTTGAATTAGAATTTTATATCTAAGTGATCATTCAAATATGAGGGTAAGATGAAGAGGTTCTCAAGTATACAAGGTCTCAGAAGTTTTACCACACATAGCCATTATCGAAAACACTTTTGGAGGAAGCACTCCAGAAAGAAGAGAAATGAACAATTAATACCATTTACTGTTTCTTATATGACCACTACCAAAAAGTAAAGAAAAAACATTAAAAAGAGGGAAAAAAGGAAAAAGACCCATCAATAAGGATTCTGAGATAAACTAATAGTAATGTTAACACAGTTGGAGGCTGCTAGAAAGACTGGAAAGAGGGCTGAGAGAGGGCTAAGGTATTGATTGTTTTAGGCTGGATTTTCCCCAGTCAGACCCTGAGCCAAGGATCTGAGTGCAAATATTTTATTTTTGATGGTGACTTAAAAAAGCACCAATAGGGGAATGCAGAAGTGACACAGCGAGGGGAAGAAAGTCAATACAGAACATTTTAAGGAACAAGTTATCACTTTGGACAATGAAACTAAATCCCACGGGGGCCCTCTGGGAGATGTAGAGCAGGCCTCAGATTTACCCCATTCGAAGAGCAAAAAAACTGGGTATTTACCCACCAACTCCAGTCCCTCATTGGTTAAGGGCTGTTCCCATGGTCATTAGCTCCCTGAACATTCCAGTCTGCCCCACATATGGCCAAGCACCCTCCCAAGATCCAAGAAAACCTCTGGCTAAGATTCACAGTGCCTGAAGTAAGAAGCTATTAGGATGTATGGGAAACAATCACACAGGGGATCTGGGTTGGACACCAGTGGCAACTGCTGTAATCTTCCCCTTGCACTGCACAGATCTACTTATGCTCTACTGTCTAGTCACTATTCTTCAGTTTAGTGGACAGTCACAATTTTAAAATAAAATGAAATGAAATACTAACAATAGGAAGCTAATAGAACAAACTGCAGTCTCCACTGCTGCAGTTGGTCATGAGCCTATGATGGCTCTGCAGCGTCTTACTTCTGTAGAAACCATTGTATAGTCCACTGATCCTTGGCTAGCATTTCCACTAGTCTAGGTTGCTTCACTTTAGGAAAATTCAGACCCTCATCCCTGAGGGGTCTGATCCCTTTTTTACCATTTTCTAACTAATTCATGGTTGTTGTATTAGCCTTCTCACTGTTATCATCAGACATATGACCATCAAGTGAATCCCCTAAGTTCCAGACATACTTCTCTTTGCCCCCATGATGCAGCAGTAACTCTATCTTCTCATGATAGTAACTCAATTACACCTTCCTGTATAGTAACTCTTATTTGTTTCCTGGCCTATTGACCTGAGGAGTCAAAAGTGACCAGGTGGCAGTCACAGCCTCAGATTCAGTAGAACCTTACTGGTCCCCTGTAATCCAGCATAACCCAAGTTTTGCAGATAGAAGGACAGACATCCAAAGTGGTTCATTGTGAGTGATGCCAGGAACTACTTCTATTTCTATCGTTTCATTCCTATACCCATGTGTCCTGGCCGTTGCAACATATATAATGACCATTGGTTCAAAGTATATATTGCATCCTGAAGAGCAGCACTCCAGTGCCACAGAGAGTCATCCACAAGCTGATGCCTTGGCTTGTACCTGTTAAGAGGCTATTTCAACATTCTATCATACTGGCAGATTCTGGTAATGCAGTATATGGTAGGACTGGTGGTTCCTGGTCATCTGAATACTGTCACGCTTCCTTTGCTGTAAAGAGGTCCAGTGCAACCAATTTGCTGCAGAGTTGTTGGTTGAGCTCCTTGAAGGACAGTACCATCAGCATCAGTCTGTGCTGCTGGGAGATATGATATTCAGCAGCAGCAGTAGTTAGGTTAGCATCAGTAAAAGGAAGCTACGCTATTGAGCTAAGCTATTGTGTCCGTATACAGCCTCCATCTCCACCACCATGACTACTCTCTTTAGGCCCCTTGTGAGCAATGGCATGACCAAGGACAGAGACTGATAAGTGTCCCTGGATGAGTTATCCTGTATACTTTGTTGTTCATTTTCTCCTCCTTATTCTATGCTCATTCTAAAGATTTATCCACGTGTCTCTTCCACAATCTTCCTTCATCTGATCTTTCAGTGCTTCACCCAGGATCCTGACCCACCAGCCAAGCCACATGGCACTTCTCAAGATCTTATGTACAGTCTTCTTTCAGACTACTGAAAGTGGTCACCTAGTGTGAGTCCTGAAGCTCGGCTCTCTGGAAGGATTTCCCCTCATTATTGTGTATTAGGGCCACACTCGAGTAGGTCCACAGGGTAGCAGTGGTTTATGTTTAGCTCACTCCAACATATTAAGCCAACTTATCTGTAGAACTAGGCTTAAAAGAATGCCTTAAAAAAAAACCAAACATGTTTTGGATATTTTAAATAGCATACTACTAAATGACCTTTTGTTAAACAAAAAAAAGCAGGGTGGGGGGAACTTGCAAAATACTTAGAAATAAAAGACAATGTACTGTATATCAAGTCTAAGGAACTTTACTCAAGCAATGCTTAATGGAAACATTATAGTTCTGAATGTATTTATTAGAAAACTAGAACAATTGAAAACAAATGACCTAGGAGTTCAACCCAAGAAGGTGAAGAAGGAACAACAGAGTAAAGCTGGTAGAGAAAAAAGAGGAGAAGAAGAAGAAGGAAATAATAAAGATAGATGCAGAATCAATAAACTAGAGAATGACAAAAAATTAAAATTAAAATTTGATAGGAGAGATAAAAAAACAAGAGCTGGTTCTTTAGAAAGACAAATAAGATAGACAAGTAAATATGCATGTAACCTATGACTCAGAAACACCACTCCTGGTCATATGCCCAGAGGCAATCTCGCACAGGCCCATAAAGAAACAGATACAAGATGTTTTACCTCAGCATTATTTGTGAAAGTGGGCATTTGAAGGCACCTTAGTTGTCCATCTCTGAGACAATGGATAGATAAAATGTGATGATGCATATTATAGTATGCTATGAAGTAGTCAGAAATAATGAACAAGATGTAATCAAAGCCACATGGATAAATCTTGTAAACATGCTAAGTGAAAAATACATAGTGCAATACCATTTGAGTAAATTAGAAGCACATGTATAGAAAAGAAACACTGCATGTTTTAGGGATACAAAATTTTTCTGAGACATAAAATACATCAGCATATACCATGGGGGAGGGGTGTAGATATAAGTTGGAGTAGGATCTGAAGAGGAAATATATCAATAGTAAAATTAAGACAAAACCCAACAAGAGAAGTGTGTGCCAATAATGATGGTGTACCATGATCCAAAAAATGAGAATGGCAACTATTTGTACCTGAGATTAAAAAAAATTTGTATGTCACTATTAACTACTAATTACATTACATGGAAGTTGTATTTTATGTAATGTAGAGATAATTTTCTTTCATAGTTTCAGGTAAATACATACCTCTCTTTGAAAGATTTTGAGATTTGTTTACTGGTTTGGTTTCCCTTGGGCTTTCTTATTCTTTTCCTGAGAGCAAAGTTTGAGCATAATATTCTCAGTCCCTAAGGAATTCAAATATTTATCCAACTTAAAACTTCATAGAGTATTGTCATTCCAGATGAATTAATTAAAATAATGAATAACATTCAGTGAAAAAAGGTCAGAAGTATGATTCATAAATAAAAAATTCAGAAAATGTCTTCTACTTAAAGATATCTAAACAAAATATATTTCTTTCTGTGTATCAAATGTTACAGGCAGAAATCCCTAGATTTCTTAACATTTATTCGTATAGTTTAAGAGGAAACGTTTTTCTAGTAAACATCAAAATAAAAATCTAAAAATACTTAACAGAATAAAACATTCCCTAAATAGGATCAGAATCAATTTCATCTTTATACATTTTCTAAAATTTTTATATCTAAATAGGAAAGTTGGAAACCGTGGAAAAATATATAGTTAACCAAATATCAAGATATCCTAAAAATAATGAATTGCAATATCTGATCATAAAATCCTAGCTTCAGAGCTCTAGTTTTAATGTTTCAATTCCATTTTTGGAGGCAAGCTACCTTAAGGCATTTTTAGGTCAGATCTAACTATTAATTTACTTATGTTATAAATTATATATTTTATACATTTTAAAGTATACATTTTCTAACTATAAAGATCTTTAACAGTGATATTAATTTATCTCTGTTTTGGACACTTTCAGAACATAATAACCAAATTCATGTGTTTTCCATTGCTTTGAATACTGATGATAACTTTGTCCTAAGCCAAACACAGTTTTGTACAAAAATAGACATATTTAAGTTGGGTAATCAATTTTGGAGTGGAGATAGAATAAAACCTTCCTTCCGGCAAAAATAATTGTCCCAAAGAAATTTCTTGGCTCCAGGATCCCTGGGTATTAAGGCTGGAAGAGACCTTAAGATAGTTCATGAAAACCAATTGCTCAAAGAATCATTTGTGTTAAAAAAAAAAAAAAGTATATAATTTAATATGTATACTGGAAATATAGCTGGTACTCAATCAATACTTTTGAATGAATGAAATGCTAACATATGTTATCACAGCATATCATTTCCTTTTAAATACCCTTCATTGAACTTTTTTGTCTGGAGAAGTAGCAGGAAGGATCAGGAGGCAGGAGGCAGGGCCTGAAGGATGGTGCACATGGGGCTGAGTGAGAGCTTTGTCTATTCTTTTTGTTTTCCCTACTAATGCTCCTTATGTTGCCTATAATAGGCCTCTGGCTGAATATGTATCAGGGGGTGTTTTATGTCCCTAAGGGTACAGATTAGGTGACTTTAGAGCTGCTGTCCATCAGATTAAATATACATATGTATGCATTCATGTTAGTAGGTGGGCTACTACGTGTTTACTGCCATTAGTTTCACTTTCAGTTTCTCACGGTATGATGGTCTGGTTTGACAATGAGTGTTGTACTACTGGAACCAACTGTTCAAATTTATCTTCCTTTAAATCTCTTTAACAAAAGAGCATCATATACCAAGCCTTTTACAAAATGCCTGTCTAAAGGGTTATTCTGCATATTTAATTCACTTGGGTTTCTGTTGCCCAGGTTTTATTTAACACTATGTTTCTTGTTCTTAACTTCTTCTCTGACTCTGAGAACATGATTTGTGTCCTGCTTCACTCGGTGCTTGTAGATAATCTCTCTTGCTGAGTTTCATTCTGTATCTTAATAACTTCCATGTTTTTTGTGTTCTGCAAGCTGCCATGATGTGTAAATGAGCCCTTACAATTCCTTAGGTGTGAGCCGTCCGATTTTAATTGTCTGATTTAATTTCCAAATTCCTTCTTGATCTCAGCTCCACAAAACCAGAAACTGTAACTTATCTATCTTTGTATCTCCAGTATATAGATCAGAACCTGAAATATGGCAGGCATTCGGTAATTGTAGTGAATAGAAAGAGAAGCAGTTTCAGGGACTGGAATCTGGGAAAAACTTATTCTAATCATCAAATTTATTCTATACTATATGTCATATTTTGTGGCCAGATTATTTTATGGAATATACTTTTGTCGATGAAAAAATAGTCAGTCGATCTAAGAAAGAAATGGAAATTTTTTTTCAAGCCAAATTTGAGGATTATAACCCAGGAAGAGCATCTCAGAAAGCTCTGAGAACTGTTCCGCCCATTAGAAGTCAAGGCACAGTTATATAACACACAGTCAAGGCACAGTTTGAGACAGAGGGCTGTACCTCAAATGACATATTATTGACAGTTTATATGATCCAGATCTAAGTGCCATGTGACCCCTTACGAGATCAAGAAGGAATGTTATCTTTAAGGAGTCATCTTGTTGATGCTAGGGGAATGTTGTTCTTTATGGTTGAGCAGGTATTTCTGCAGGTGGGGGAGATTTGGTCGATGCATAATGCAGATATGCAATGCAAAGTAGGGGGGAGAGAGGAGGTCAAAAGGCAGAGTTTTTTTGTCAATATTTTTCTTGTCTTGTCATAAAATATGAATTTTATTTCATACTTTGTACGTGTATATTTGCTACCAACCTCACAACAAAGAAGGAATTATTATCCTCATTTTATTAAAAAAAAAAAAAAGCAAATCTGGTGCTCAGAGAGTTTGAGTAATTTGCCTGAGGTGAACAGGATTAGTGTAAGTAGCAAAAAATTCTCTATCGAAAGTCTTGGCTCTTCTATCTAAATCTAGTTGATAGAAAATAGATAGGGAATTTCTCCCAATCCCAATATGGTATCAACTATGAAAGGCAGAAATATTTGGGGAGGAATTCCCAGTTCAGAATAAGAGTTTGTTGAATCTTACCTAATGGAGCTTGGATTACCATTCAACAGACATAAAGGAATTCCGGTCCTCTAATGGGCAGGCAGCCAACCAAGAATATAAAGGAGGAGGGGCAAAAAAATGTATAGAAGTAATGCAATTCTCTTTCTAGATGTAACACTCCAGGAGTCATCCAAGATTAGAAGATCCAAGATTAGAAGGTCTGATGTCATAAACTATCTCCCCAGTATACCACAAACCAAATAAAATTTCAGGGAAAAAAGACCTACTTCTAAGAATCTTTTATCATCTTGTTTCAGTTACCCATTGCTGCATAACAGCTTACCCCGAGCTTTAGGAGTGTCAAACAAAAATTTTGCTGTATCTCACAATTTTGTGGGTAAAGAAGTTGAACAGGTTTTAGCCGAGAGACTCCTCTCCATGTGGGATTGATTGACATCATCAAGTTATATAAACTGGTGAACGGGATGGTCTGGAAGGTCCAAGACCTTTCACTTGCATGACTATTACTATTACTTCTAGGAGGGTCTAGAAGGCTGAGGTCAGCTGGAACTATTGACCAGAGTATCAACATGTGACCTTTGTAGCATGACAGTTGCAAGGTGGTTGGATTTCTTACAGGACAACCCAGGGCTCCCAGAAAGAGTTTTTCAAGAAACAGGAAGTAGAAACTGCCAGTTTCTTATGTTCTGGTCCTGGAAACTGGCACAGTGTTGTTTCTGCCACAGTCCAATGGTAAAAGCAGGCCTGGAGCCCACAGTGATTTAAAGTGAGGGGACATAGACCCTCACTTCTAGATGGGAGGAATGTCAAAGAATTGGGGTTCATTTTTAATCCACCAAACAGCCCAATTACTATTCAGCAATTCTTGCTTATAAATGATATTCTTCAATATATTTTTTTCGGTATCCAAAAGAAAGGAACCTTTTGTTCTTCTCTGTTCTCAGATTACTACTGCTATAGCTATCACATAGTACCTTATATTATGCTACTCTATATTTAATCACCACTTATCTTAGTCTACACTAGGATATTTTCACATTTATGCCCAAGTTGTTTGTATACCAATATGAATGAAAAGTGAAGGCGGAAATTTCGTAATGCTTATTGTTGTCCCCACTCTCTCCTTCTTGGCCTCCAACTGTTTAAATACTTCCAGACTCTTTGCTCTTCTAAAGCAGATTGAATGTGATACCGTTACCAGCATCTCAGCATGGACAGACTTTTTCTCATTATCATTAAATGATAGCCTATAAACTCAAAAAGTATTTGGGGAACCACATAGACCAAACTTGGCATTTCACAGAAGTGAAATCTAAGGCTCAGAGAAGTCTGTACGAGCTTGTCCAAATCATGCAAGTAATTTATAGGTGAGCCTGAATTAACATTGAGGGCTCATTGATCCTCTTCAGTTGTACAGATGGCATATTTGTTTTGTGTTGGTATTTTTTTCAAATGGAATTTTATTAGAAAACTAAAAAGGAAAAACTTTTTATCTTTAAAAAATTTTTAGTGGTGTATAGTTGATTTACAATGTTGTGTTAGTTTCAGGTGTGAATCCATTATACATATACATATATCCACTCTTTTTTAGATTCTTTTCCCATATAGGTCATTACAGAGTACTGAGTACAGTTCTCGGTGCTGTACAGGAAAAACTATTTTTCAGTGCTAAATTAACCAATCCAGAATACCAAACCATAGAAATGATTGAATTTCCTCTGGTTACCCAGTTAGAGCCTTCCTGTGTCTAAGATAGTTCTGGTCAATTTAGTCTAATGTGACCACCGACTCTTAACTGTTTACAAGATAATGTCTTTGGAAAATAGAATGTATTTTCCTTCCATAGAAATGCGCGAGCTTGTTAGTCCCCATCTCGGATATCCGGTAGAAAATTTACCTCTCTCTCTTAAAGAATCTATGAAAGGCAAATCAACTTTAGCTTTCATCTTAACCTATTGGCAAACATAGTTTCCCTGAACTTCCTCAGACTGCTTGCCTGGTATTGAGGATATAGGTGATAAATAGCGCTTAAGAAGATAAAATGATAACACCAAGGTTTGTAATTAATGCATTTATTCATTTAATTGATTTTATAAGTAACTAAGAGAAATTCAGTCATTATAAGAAATCTCACCCCAAGGAAATGATAAATCTCATTCAGTCAAGGTGACAACCAACCCTCTCAAACTGCAGAAGCAAGTTTAAAAAATTTTTACATACTTTTTCTGTAGCCTGTTCTCATCACTGAAGATATAACATCTACTTTATGTGACTACTGTCATTATTCTCTAGCTGTTGTAACACTGGAAGTGTAGACAAAACTCTTTAAAAAGAAAGCAATAAGCACACTTCCATTTTGCCAGGGTTATTAAGTACCATACACACGCTAGTGTGTCATAATAGCAGTTGGGTAAAGAGGGAGGATGCCAAAATGTATCAGTGATTCCTGGATTTTCAGATTATCAAGCATATAGTGAAACAATTGACACCTTTTATACAGATCCTCAAGATTTTAATTCTAAATTAATATGACCACCATACCTTGAGCACCTCTCATACTCATAAAAGCAGCACATATATAACAGAGTCTCTTTGTAATGGATTTGATAGGCTCCCATTTCCCAATGGTCAGTTGTTTGTTCGAGGGACATTTTCAGGTTAGAAAGTATAAATATGCATGTACCAGAAAATAAAAATCCCTGCAACTCTATTACCCAGAGATAAATGTAAACACCTAAGGATGGATATATTTGTAATTTTTCTTTTCATTTAATACAAAAATAGGATGTGAAAAGTTTTTCATGTCGAAATCCTCTTCTACAGCATCTTCTTCTAAAAGCTGTGCAGCATTCTACCCTATGGCTGGTTTATAAAAATGTACTGATTATTAGCCATTTAAATTAATTACAATTTTTTTACTAATAATAGCAATGCTGGATGAATATCCTAGAAGCATATTGGTTGAATATATTCATGAATATTTCTTCATGACAGAATCAAAGACATGGAATCTGTGGGCCAAAGGTTTGCACATTTTAAGGCTTTTATGGCATATTCCCAAATTGTATCCAGAATCTATAATTTTTATTCTTGCAGCATGGTATGAGATATCCATTTTTCCCATACACCGACTAACATTAAAAAGTAATAGTCATCTTTACCAGCCAAAAAAAACTTATCTCACTAATATTTCAATTTTCATTTATTTGACTAGAGTGAACTTATAGTACTATATTGGAATTTTTTTCTCTCTCCATTTTCTTCCCTATTAGAGCTTCTTGAGAATAGGAGCCTAGTCTTGGTCCCTCAGGTCTAGAGCAAAGAGTGTTTCTCACAACACCTGACTGGTTGGTACCCAGTAGTGTTTGTTGAATAAATGAAAGTCATATCAGAAAATATTAGTCAAGAACTTAATAGATAGTGAGTATGGGTCACCCATGATTAGAAATTTGTTAAACACGCATACACACAAAAGAACAATTCACACATACATAAATAATATTAAGAAAGAAATTCATTCTCTCATCATTATAATGTAAGAACCTTTTTTGGTACTAACTGGAAAAAGATCAGTCTAACGTAATGAAAATCTTTAACCTTGGAATTTTTTAATGTGATTTTACTAATTTATGGCCATACACCCACAACTTGAAGTAGGAGCTTCCAAATCCTTTCTAAGACTACTTATGGGCCTGCTACAATGAACATATGAGATGTATTTATAGTTAGAGCTTTCCCTTGCCTATATTAAATTTATTGCTAAAAACCTCAAAAAAAGGTATATTCCCTTAAGTAATATGATGAATTCTGTTGATTATTCAAATGCTGATAAAAGAAAAAACCTAGTTATCATACATAATATAATAAAAACCTCAGATCAAGGAATATAACCAGTAGAATACTAAGCACAAGTGTGTGGAGTGAGTGAGTGTGTTTCTGTGTGTGTGCCTCTCCATCATATTACCAACCAGTTGAGTGAAAGAAAAAGTTCACTGCCCTGAAGACTTTCTAGAGGGAAATCTTCCTGGATGACAAGGCAGTATGCATCAATATTTGCTGTTACCTCTGTGGGAACACAATTCAACTCCCAAATTCCTTTTGTTTTATCCTTCTTCCTGTCACTAGAGCCTTGGGTTTAGTCATCAGAGGAGGAAGAGAATAGAAAATGGCATGATAGAGATTAAAATTTGACTTCCACTCACATGCCATTGGCCAGGACTCTGTCACCTGGGAAAAGAGGCTGGGAAATGCAGTCTCGCTATCTGCAGGTTTGGTGAGCAGCTAACCATTCTGTGCCAC
Organism: Mesoplodon mirus; assembly: GCF_964341445.2. NCBI lineage: Eukaryota > Metazoa > Chordata > Mammalia > Artiodactyla > Ziphiidae > Mesoplodon > Mesoplodon mirus. Next base: position 106,681,657 of record NC_138982.1, on the reverse strand, counting down.
ATCATCTTTTGTTTTTTGTCATATTTGTGTAGCATCACATGGTACCTTCGAGTATTTTGCCCTACCAAAGTCTCACAAATGCTATTATTTCCTTGGTATGTTTTACATTCACTTGCTTTTTATACTTCAAAAAGTTTATTTAAAAAGAAAACCATCAAAACTGTAATTGGAAAGCCAAAGTGAAATATCCACGAATAGAACTTAACTATAAAAATACATGTACTAAAAACAAAAAATTATAAATGCTGAGGCATTATCAGTGCTTGCAGAAGCCTCTAAGCTGAAGTTGGTGTTTTCTTTGTTGAGAATGGGGATTATAAAAGGATAGAAAGAGGCACAGTGTATATTTGACCAATATCAAAAATTATTCTTTTCTGTTTTATTATAATTGTAAATTCTATTTGTCCTTGATTGTAATATTGTCAACGTTGTTCTTATTTTCAGAGCATTTGATTAATATATCATTTTCAAACTTTCAGCACAATTTTCTTGTAAGTACAGTTTTTTCAATCATACCTTATTTTTCAAAAATCTAATTATTCTTTTAATAGAAAACTTTTATAAGTTATAATAACAAATATATTTGAACTTACTCCTGCCATCTTACGTTTTGTCTTTTGCACTGCTTTTTTCCTTTTCTTTTTTTGTTCCTTTCTTGCTTTGTTTGATTGGATTTCTTTTACTAAATTTCTTTTTTATTAGTGGGATTGGAAGTTACACATCCAATTCCTCTTTTTGTTTGTTTGTTTGCTTGTTTATATACAAATTTATATTTTTAGCAATATCTATAGTTAATTATAGCAACATCTGAAAGTTATAATTTTAGCAATATCTAGGATTAATCTTAGCACAGTTTTAGGTTTTATTTACTTTGGTTTTTACCCCATCCCTTTATCCCAATGTCTAAATGTTATTATCATCAGGAATTTTAATGACCACATTTTCACTCTTTTTAAGCATTATATATCAATAGTATTAAGATTTAACTGTATATTTGTGTGTTGCCCTTTCTTGTATATCACATTTTCTGTTTTCTTATATTTAACATTTTTTTATATTTAACATTTTTCTATTATGATTCTCATGTAATTATCTCAGAGAGGTTCTGTGGGTGGTAACTTTTGACCTTTGCAAGTCAGAACATTTATTTATTTTGACCTCACATTTAAATTCTAGTTTGGATGAGTGTATACTTGTGTTTTCGAAATAGTTCATACTCAGCATTTGGAAGGTATTTCCGGAGTGTTTTCCAACACCACCAATTTTTCCAGTGCTCACACTGACTGGGTATCCTACAAATTTAACTCAATTCTGATACTGTCTACTTGGAGATAGCATTAGATCTGACCAGTTAAGGGCTCCGTCCCATAAGACTGCCCCCATGTCAGAAGCCAATCACAGTCCAGGTCGTCTGTCACTTGTGTTTCTGACTGACCAAACTAACCGTATATCAAATGTTCCCACGCCCCCCTCCTCAGTTCTATTAATTTGCTAGAGCAGTTCACAGAACTCAGAGAAACATTTCCTTACATTTGCCATTTAATTATAAAGAATACTATAAAGAATATAGATGAATAGCCAGATAAAGAGGTACATAGGCAAGGTCCCTCATGACTGCTTAATGCTGATAGACCACCTTCCGACCCCTTATGGTGATCTATAGGGAATTCCTTTTGGTAACAATGATTTCATCATGGTTCACTGATGGTTCTTATTTAAAAACTGACAATGGCAAATGTAGTGCTGGGTATGCTATTACAACTCCTCTGTTGTTTTTCATTTTTTTAAAATTGAAGTATAATTGATTTACAATGTTGTGCCAATCTCTGCTGTACAGCGAAGTGATTCAGTTATACACATAGAGACATTCTTTTTTTTTTTACATTCTTTTCCATTATGGTTTATCCCAGAAGATTGGATATAGTTCCCTGTGTTATACAGTAGGACCTTGTTGGCTATTAATTCTAAATGTAATAGTTTGCATCTACCAACCCCAAACTCCCAGTCCATCCCTCTCCCTCCTCCTCTCCCCCTTGGCAACCACAAGTCTGTGATCTCTATGTCTGTGAGTCTGTTTCTGTTTTGTAGATAGGTTTATTTGTTGCAACTCCTTATGACGTTGTTGAGGTAGTATCTTTACCTATGGCTATTTCCATCCAACAGGCTGAATTATAAGCTCTTAGATAAGCTTGTACTTTAGGCAAGGACAAAACTGCCAATATTTATACTGATAGAAGGTACACTTTCAGAGTAGCTCATGATTTTGGAATGTCAAGGAAGCAACATGGCTTCCTTTACTTCCAGTGGAAATAAAGTTTAAAATGGCTGCTATGTTCAGGAATTATTGGTTGTAATACTTTTACCTACTGCTTTGGCCATTATTAAGATTCTGGGGCATTGTAAACTTGACTCACTGGAAGCTAAGGGAAATCACCCACCTTGCTGGCATTTTTGCAAGGAATGCTGCTGTTAAAGAGACCAGAAACAGGGCTTCCCTGGTGGCGCAGTGGTTGAGAGTCCGCCTGCCGACGCAGGGGACACGGGCTCATGCCCCGGTCCGGGAAGATCCCACATGCCGCGGAGCGGCTGGGCCCGTGAGCCATGGCCACTGAGCCTGCGCGTCCAGAGCCTGTGCTCCACAATGGGAGAGGCCAAAACAGTGAGAGGCCTGCGTACCACAAAAAAAAAAAAAAAAAAAGAGACCAGAAACAGCCAAATCTCTCTCATGGTTCAAAGGCATATTTCCCCAAATGATAACTTAGAAAAACTGGCTAGAAAAGCCCAATAGTTGGCCTCAGAAAAAGAAAAACAAGATTGGAAATCAACAACTGTTAGTTTGATAAAAAGAGAAAGCTCTGGTTTGGACCAAATAACAACCCAGTCTCACTGGAGACTCAAATTCCCACTCCTAGCCACTGTACATGCATTAAATCATTGATCTATTGACAAAATTATAGCCTTCATGAATAATGTTGGTGGGGAAACATTAACAAGGCCACAAAAATTCCTATCTTTCTTATCCCACTTGTCCAAAATACAACCCAGGGAAGCCTGTTCATACTGCTCCTGGACATTTTAAACTGCCTAACAGACCATTTGAAGTCTGGCAAATGGATTTCATACAACTTCCTCTGTCTCATGGATATAAATATGTTTTAGGCTTGCTCTGTATGTTTTCACATTGGACTGAAGCCTTCTTTTGCAGACAAGCTACCGTTTCTTCTAAAGCCCTTTTGGAAAAGATTATCCTTACCTGGGGAACTCCTCTTGAACTTTTGAAGAACCCATCTTGCTGGACAGGTACTTCAAAAAGTCTCTGCTGTTTGGTCAGTTTTACAATACTCTCACTATGCTTACCACCCTCAATCCTATGTTGAACACACTAATGACATTATTAAGACCCAGTGAGAACATTTGTAGAGGCCCTCCAAAAACCTTCACCAAAATTGTTGCTGCAGTCCTTCTCAATCTCAGATTCACCTCTTTTGGAACACATTAACTCTCACCCTTTGAGATAGTCATGGGATTCCCACTGCGCTTGGCTCCTGCTTCTTTTCACCTACAATTCATAGAAGGAGATAAAAGGAGAGATACTCCAATATTACAAAGGCCTGATTGCTTCTGTTAAAAATAACATGTTTTGGTAGAGCAGTCTTTTCACAGTGTGCTCTCAGGAGATGAAGACCTTAAGCATCACACCTCACAACATGGAGATTTCATCTATTGGAAAAGGCACCTCCAGAAGAATTCTCTTCAACCTCACTATAAAGGCTTCCATCAGATACTGCCAGACTCCAAGGAATAGACTCTTGGATTTATGTAATGCACCTAAAGAAAGCACTGAACTCTGACTGAACGTGCACATAATCTGGTGACTGAAAGTAAAGATTTTCTAGAATAGAAGCAGAGGAATTCTGATTAGACAGCTTTCCAAAGTTATCTGGATCAGACCTCACCAATGTCTATGATCTTGATAACATATGGATTTTAGATAAAAAGTGCCTGAGAGATCTCCCTCCTACCCCTCCTTGTTACTCAAATGTGACTTTAATTGGTTTTCAACCTGTGCACTTTCCCTCATATGTGGGACACTACACCCAGGAAAGGTCCTTCCTGGCACTAAGGAAGAGAAAGCCACTAAAACTATAAAAACCTGATGCTTGATCTTCAATGCTTTCAGAGCAAGATCTTGATCAAAAGGGGGAAATGTTTAAAATTAATAAATAGAAACCTCAATTAGAGTCTGGAGAATAGAAGGGGAAGCTCTCACACCCTGTGACAATAGAAGAGCCCAACAGGGGTGAAGAAAGTCTACTCTTCTTTCCTGGCAAGGGCTCAGCCAATGAAAAGACATAGATTCTTTGTTTACTATGGCCCTTACAACTTCCTTTCCCCTTCTATAGAAGCATTCTCCTTCCCTTGCCCTGTGGGGACTTATATGTGACTTGCCATGGTTGCAGACCCCAAATTGCAATTCTCTGCTGATCCTGAATGAACTCTTCTTTCCTGGAGAAATATCTGGCAGTCTATTTGTTTTCCATCAACTCCTCCCTATTTTCCAAAAGAAGAAAGACTTTACTTGGGTGATATTTTAGAGTTATCCAAAGAAACAGAACCAGTAGGATGGATAGATAGACAGATAGATAGGTAGATAGATATAGATATAGGTAAATAAATATAGATGTTTATCTATAACTATATATCTTACCAATATATATTATATGTATATTATATATGAAGAGATTTATTATTATTATTATTTAATATTTACTTATTTGGTTGTGCTGGGTCTTAGTTGCGGCTTGCTGGCTCCTTAGTTGCAGCTTGCCGGCTCCTTAATTGTGGCACATAGGCTCCTTAATTGTGGCATGTGAACTCTTAGTTGTGGCATGCATGTGGGATCTAGGTCCCTGACCAGGGATTGAACCTGGGTTCCCTGTACTGGGAGTGTGGAGTCTTAACCACTGCGCCACCAGGGAAGTCCCTGAAGAGATTTATTATAAGGAATTTGCTCATGCCACTATAGAGGTTGATGAGTTCCAAGAACTGTAGTCAGCAAGCTGGAGACCTAAGGGAGACCCTAGACAGCCAATGTTGTAGTTCCAGACCAAATATTTGCAGGCTTGAGACCCAGGAAAAACCCATGCCTCATCCCAAGGCAGTCAAGCAAGAGGAGATTCCTTGTCAGTTAAAGGAGTATTAGCCTCTTGTTCTATTCATGCCTTCAACCGATTGGATAGGAGGACAATATGTTTTACTCATTCTACTGATTCAAATGTTAATCTCCTCCAAAAAACATTCTCACAGACAAATCCAGAATAATGTTTAACTAAATATCTGGGCACCCCATGGTGCAGTCAAGTTGGCACATAAAACTGATCATCACAGGGATTCCCTGGTGGCGTAGTGGTTGAGAATCCGCCTGCCGATGCAGGGGACACGGGTTCGTGCCCCGGTCCAGGAAGATGCCGCGGAGCGGCTGGGCCCGTGAGCCATGGCCTGAGACTGCGCATCCAGAGCCTGTGCTCCGCAACGGGAGGGGCCACAACAGTGAGAGGCACGCGTACCGCAGGAAAAAAAAAAAAAACTGATCATCATAAGTCCACCCCTTGTCAACGTGGCACCCATATTCATCTCATTAAACAATACTCAAATAAAAACAATATTAAGACCACAGTTCCATCTAACATGATACAACTATCCTGTGTACAACTGAAAATGTACCAACCCCTTCCCTAGAAGAGGAGATAAAATCCTTCAGTGATGTTTACTCTTTTTCTTGATATCCTATAATTTCAATGCTATGATGTAAAATTAACAGTACTTAAATACTGCAATATAAACTCAATACGCCTATGTTATAAGGTAATAGGAGAGGAAAGAAGACAAAGACATATAGATAGAGATATATAGATACACAAATGTATTCATAGCAGAATAAGGAGGAAATGCTCAATGACAGTTACAGTCCTTATATCTATAATTGGTCATGTGGTTGTAGCTGGTAGTTTTACTTTTCTTTCACTACCCACTCTATATTCCTTTTGCCTTTAGCAAGCACCTTGCCTTGTCATGTATCTTTACCTGGGGGGGTGATCCAAACCTTGATTCCTGAAGGGTCTGAGCCATTGGTAGTCCTTCCTGGATTGAGTTGTGGTAGTTTTCCATTGATTTTACTCACAAGGATGGTAATACTAAGAGACGCTAAGAGATCTGTGTATTCCACACATATTCTTCAGTACCTCCATTGTAGAGCAGCAGTCCAATTTCCCCTGGGTAGTCAGGATCGGTCTCTCCAGTCAGCACAGTAACTACCTTCTAGGCCTACTGATTCAGAGGCATGAGGAGTCCAAAGTGGCGGGGTGGCAGTCTTAACTTGCAGTTCAATCGAAAATCATTGTTGTGTCTCAGTGTGGAAGCATTCCTCCCTTTGGAACTGAGACCTCTAGACCAGCAGAACATAAAGTCATGAGAACAGGAAGGACAAATTTTGCTAGTGATCACTAGGGGTAATAGAGACTGGTGCCACTCCCATTTTCACCCCATGATTCCTGTACACCAGCTATGGGAGAAGTAGCACCATATATCGGATGTTGATTCAAATTATATACAGCCTTCTGGAGAATCTTGCCCCCACCCTGAGAGGTATAGCTGGCCTTATTAGCCATTTACCCTGATAATTACTCAGAAACAACATCTCCCATTCCTCATATTTGTTCTTGAGCTTGCTGTTTTTCTGGTTCTGCTGTGAATTCAGTAGTGGTTTTCTTCAGGATGTGGTTTTCTTCAAAGCATTTGAGCTTTGGTTTTTCTAGCTGTGTCACTTTTCAATCAGTCTAATACAAACTACAGTTGACCCTTGAAAAACTTAGGAATTAAGGACACAGACCCCACCGCCACGCAGTCAAAAATCCGAGTATAACTTTACAGCTGGCTCTCATATCTGAGTTTCCACATTCTTGAATTCAGCCAACCGAGGATTGGATTGTGTAGTGTTGTAGTATGTATTTAGTGATAAAAATCCATGTATAAGTGACCCTACACAGTTCAAACCTGTGTTGCTCAAGGGTAAACTGTGTTTTTCCATCATCTATACAGTTAATCATCCCATACAATCAATTTTTCCATCATCCAGGAATTCCTCAAGAAGTCTTATGCGTTCATGAACCCTTTCTTATTTTATAATCCTACTATGAATTTCTTCTCAGAATTTAAGGGATTTGAGGCATAAAGGGAAGGAAGTGCATGTGTTTGACCTGTCTATCCAGTCTCTGGCTTTGATGTTGAAACGTAGCATATTGAGATCAGAAGCAAAAGACTCTGGTTAAAAATGGTGGATTAGCATGTATTTATCTCCTTTATCTCATAAAACTTCACTAAAATAAAAATAAATGAATTAGAAATATATGTATGTATATGTGTGTGTATGTGTGTCTGTATTTAAAACTTAAGGACAAATGAAATGGAAAAGGACACATAATGTATGAGAGATTTCCTCAACCTTCAAAACATGAAGTGTAGCTGGGTAGGTAATAAGTGACTGAGCGGCACAAGTACACAGAGCTGGTCAATTCACTCTGCAGAACCCCTCAGAGGCTCAGCACTTGCAGGCTGCAAGGAAGCCTGCATTTCCCTAGACCATACCAGTAGGCAACTATTTCTCCATTCACATCCACACCCCTAACCAAGCAAGGGATCAGAAGCTTATTCTCTGGATAATTTGAACCAGAGAAGCTCCAGGTTCAGGAAAGCCAGTGAATAAAGGGTTGCAATGAGGTACAGAACTAACAACATGGGATTAAAAGAATTATTACATATTGAACCATAAGCTCCTGTATTAATTTCCTCACACTGCTATAACAAAGTACCACAAACCACAAATTTGGTGGCTTAGACAACATAAATGTATTGTCTCACAGTTCTACAGGCTAAAAGTCTGAGATCAAGGTGTAGGCAGGATTAGTTCCTTCTGAGGGCTGTGAGGAAGCACCTGTTCTATGTTCTATGTACCTGTTCTATGACCTGTTCTCCTAGCTTCCTATGGTTTGCTGGCAACCTCTGATATTCCTTGGCTTCTGCCACATCACCTAGAGCTCTACCTTTAGCATGGCATTCTCCCGGTATGTGTGTGTATATGTGTGTGTGTGTGTGTGTGTGTGTGTGTGTCCAAATTTCCCCTCTCACAGGCACTAGTCCTATTTGATTAGGGGCCCATCCTATTCCAATATAACTAATTACATCTGCAATGATCCTTTTTCCAAATAAGGTCATATTCTGAGGTATTGGTGGGTTAGGACTTCAAGTTACAAATTTGGTGGGGGAGGACACAACTCAACTCATAATAGCTCTCTTATTCATCCTGTTCTCAGAATTCCAGTAATTGGGCATATTATTCACATTCTTGTGTTGACCAAACAAATAAACTGCCAGATATTTCTCCAGCAAAGATGGGTTTATTCAGGATCAGCAGAGAATTGCAACTTGTGGTCTGCAACCATGGCAAGCCATGTGCAGGCAAGCCATGGGCAAGTCCCCACATGGGGGAACGCTTTTATAAAGGGGAAATGGAAGTTGAGAGGGCTATCATAAACAGACCTATGGCTTTGCATTGGCTGAGTCCTTGCCAGGAAAGAATGGGAGTCTTTCTTCCTGTTGGGTTCTGCCATCATCACAGGGCATGAGAGCTCCCCCTTCTGGTCTCCAGACTCTATTTGATTGAGGTTTCTGTTTATTAATTTTTTACATTTGTCCCTGTGAGTTTGAAGAAACTGAATGCACTTAGATAAAAGATTTTCAGCAACTTACTTCTGGAGTTCTTCAAAAATTGTGTTTTATTTCTGATTACCTGTTGCCTGGTCCCATTCATGAACATAGGGATTCCAATCAGCTATTTAGTTCTTAAATATGAATCAGCATCTATGAATCACTAGATACTTAAATAATGCTTCCAATAAGGAAGAGACAGATTAAAATTAAACAGTCAGAAATAGAGGAGACTGGAGGAAATAGAGACAGTGCAGGAGCAGAAGAAAGCTTTTTAAAAAATTACAGTTGTCACAGAGATAAAAGAAAATTCTGCAATCATAAACCTAAAATGGGATGCTATGAAAAGGAAGTGTTCAGAAAACAAGAAAGAGGTCTTAGAAATCAAAAGCAGGATGGAATAAATAAAGGAGAGTAGATTATCAAAGAAATAATATAAATATAATACAAAATAATATATATTCCATTTGTTTCCCTGGAGACCTTCCCTCCCAGCCCTCTTTCCTTTTGCTCCAATATGAACCTGTTTTTCTGTAGATTCAATACAGTGGTACACTTAAAAATGTGGATTAATGACTACACAGATTCTAGACATGAATTTGCTACTTATAACTCTTGTGATCTCACAGTGAGTTGATAATATTTTGTGTTAGTCAAAGGAAGGTAATAGCATTAAGAATCCACAAGGGGAGAAGACGAAGAAGCATTAGAGGAGAAAGAAGGAAATCAGGAAAGAAAGGTTAAGGACAGATGGCCGTTGGTAACAGGGAAAGATTGCACCTTAATTGTTTTGTGTCACTACTACACTAAGTAGTAAAGAAATTGCTGTTGTGTAGGCAAGCAAAGTGATGTTAGGTGATCCCCCAGTAGGAAAAGAGTATTCAGAAGAGTGTACATACCACAATAGCAACCTTCATGGAGAGGAACAGAACTAAATGACAAATGATGACCAGACATGGAATTCCAATCCTGATCTAATGCTGGTTTTCTGAAATAGGAAATTAAGGTGTTAGATAGAAAAACTACCTGATGATATTTTATGACATTTGTTTTATTCTCATTAACTGACAGATTAGGAAACACCTACAAGGTTTTAGCAGTTATTAGATTTATGTTTGTTATAGGTATTATTGAAGCATTGTGGACTAGTACTTACAACTACTGTAAAAAACTAGAAAAAGTTTAGGCTATTTATAGAGTACAGGGATACTAAAGTCATAGCTTTGAAATTGACTCCCCATTACATACTTAGTAATGAATAACTTGGGGAGAAGAATAATGACTTCACTTTGTAAATATGCAACTAAATTTTATAAAGATAAGTTTTAAAGAATTCAAAAAGATGTTTTAAAATGTTTGTTCAGCACTTAAAATTCTTTAATATTCTCATTAATAAGGTCGATGAATTATGTGATATTGTTCTTTACAGTTTGGATATAACTACTGTGGGAGCAAGTTTCAATAAAAGTCTAATTCATACTTTGTGTGTGTGACACAGATAACATGTGCTTGTGGTAAGTCAACATATGGGAGTATATAAAACAAGGCAAATATTGCCCCCACCCCACCCCATTCAGTATCACCCAGTATCACCACTTGTCGGTAATCTTAACCATTTAGTGTGTTTTTTACCACATACAAACATATTGTACTTTGCATAGCACTGTTCTTTTATTTTTCCTCAAAATACACTATATATATTTATAAATGTATATATAGAGAAACTTAACAACCTTGTAGGTGTCTCTTTTAATCCACACTTTTAGGGCACTTGAATAATGCCATAATATTGATGTGTCATAATTTTTGGACGATTGCACTTTTGCTGGACATTCACAGTATTTGCATTTTTTTATGATTATAATATTAAAATGAACTTCTTTTTACATATATCTTTATATATTGGCCATTTTGTTTCTGATATATTCATAAAAGTAGAATTTGTTAGATTAAAAGGAATACATAAAATTATTATTACTATTACTATTGAATATGTACTACATGAGCATACTAAGAAAACAATTTTTAAAAATCAGTGTGTTCTATTACATACTGATTCCTTGTATGCTTAAACAGAAAAGGTTGTAGAATCTGTCATTTAATATACATACCAGCTCAGGGGTTTGGATTATGATCATCATTAGTTAATGTCTAATTGATTAGGTACACCAGTGACTATCTGGATATTCTGTATTCAATGAAGCTCTTGATGTATCATGGGCATTGCAGTAAAATGTGTCGCAGGTTCTTATTTACATTGGTCAATCCCATTGTTTAATAGAATTTAATCTGGAAATTGATAGTTTCTGTATAACATATACTACCAGATTTTCAAAGGATATGCACACCATTTAATTTGGAAATTTTCAAATTTTATTGCTCTTCCTGTACAAAATAAGACTTGGAGAGTGAAGATGAAACCAATGATAACTATTTTGTTGCTAATTTACTAGTCTTACAAGGAATGCTTAAAGAAGTTGGCTAGATAAGACAATATGTGCCCTCCCGCTCTTCTGCCCCCATCACTGTGTTAGCGACAATAAATCATCTTTATTTTCTCTGATGTAGAGTAGATGTGATGGAGTGGCTAGAGTAGATGTGATGGAGTGGCTAGAGTAGCCACTAGAGTAGCATGGCTGGAGTAGCGTCAAGCACATGATAAGAACTCAGTAAGTACTAGTTGATTGCATATTATTCAAATTTAACCAAGAACTTGAGGCCATGGACTTTTAAATTATTTGATTCCAACATTTAAACAAGAGAGATCTAAGCATTCATTCTAAATAGTATGCATATAAAACAAATGAAATCAAGTAACATATTAGAGGGGTAATCAGATGGAAGTCATGCCATATGTATCAAATGCATCACGTCATAAGTTTAAGTCCTATTCTACTTCCTAGTTTTCGTCTTTACTGGGCTAGGTTAGCTAGTCTGATCCCAGGAACATCTTTGCATCATGAGATACCATATTACAGGTGCAAAATACAACTCAGTTTACACACAGAAAGAAAAAAAAGGAACTATTATGAGACCCAAAGGCACACACATTCAATTGGTTTACATTTAATAAAGGTTATGATGAGATTCTTTAGGAAAAATGAAGACAAGCCTCTGTTGGTTTGGAGATATTAAGCTGGAAACAGAAGTATTGACTAATTTCTTAAGGTCCTTTCTACCGTTTTGATTTCAGAAAAAACAAGTCAATTACTTTATAAATTCATCAATTTTTTCCAAATAGAAGTAAACAGAAGGAGGAATAGCTGTCCTTAAAACTATGTAAAACTAATTAAAGACAATTTTCCACTTCTATGCATTTTCTCCCCAGTGCTGATAAGAGTATTTTTCAAAAACCCAATAAAACTTACGAGATGCAAATTAGGTCCTTGTCTTCCATAATTAGCCTTTCTAAAGGTAGAAAGTTAGAGTATGTTTCCAATTAAAAGCACTGATTAAGCTTATTTAAATATTACCTATATAATTTTAGGGGAAAGGGGCTATCTGTAGCTATGATGTAAATTTGGTTTGACAGAATATATATACTTTTACATTGGACATAAGGACTAATAATCTTACAAAGAGATATAACTAGTAGAAAAATAAATCTAAGTTAGTAAAGTTTTATTCATCTGTTGGAATTATGAAATATATGCTATTGACCCACAAAAACATGCTTTCAAAAACTTCTGAAACAATTTTTGAAATTTATTTCTAAAAGTCACAGAGACAAAACTTTAAAAGCGACACATTTATACTAAGGATACATGCGTGAGCAAAAAAAATAAGCAAGGGAATACAAAAATGAACATAGTAAAATTTTAATGAATACAGTATTCTGGATACAAGTAGAATACCACTACATAAGAACTGTATTTACCTCAAAAGTCTATGGTAGTATGGATTGAGATAAACCAGGTTTAGGATAGTCACTTCACTATTCACATTTTAACGAGTGCTGGCTAGAAGCCAAAGCAACTTATTTTAGGCTAAGATTTTCAATTAAATTATAGAATGAATCTTCTATTTAATAAACATGTTTTAAGGTGATCTGTACTCATTTAAAGGCAGCTGGGGCAAGTCAAACCACAGAGAGCCCTTACAAAGACTAAGCACCAAATGACAAATTGTTTGTGGCTTTTGTTTGGGGCCACCTTACGTTTTATTTTAAATGTGTTTTCCATTAACATTTACATACAAATTCTTTCAGGCAAAAGACTTTAACATGGAACTTTCTGCTTAGAGATCTTGCCAACTGTTACTTACAATAGTTTCTAAGCAATGAAGACTTCTGAACAATCCCAAGCTGATACTTAATTGGTTACAACTGTAAGATACACAACTTTTTAAGTATAGGTATTTTGGTCCCTGAAATTCAGTAGGGCCAAATGCGTTAACTGGAAGTAACATTTGTTTAAAAAAAAAAAAAGAAAAAATGTCTTACTCAAAGATGATAATGAATAAAATAACTATTTAGGCTCCAATACACAATCTTTCTAAATTTCCACCCTGTAAGAAATGATTATAATGTCTTTCAGGCTTGCTATATGCCCCAGAGAATCAAAAGAAACCAACAAGGAATTTAACATTTCAACAAGCTAGGAACTATTTACTGTAAGCATATAGTGAAATTCTGGAAGACATACTATACTTTGAGAAAACACTATTAACAGGTAAGCATGTGTTGAAGGCAGTTTATAAATGAAACATTACAAATCTTATGTTTATGCATACAACTTATAAAATAGAAAAAATGTGTTTTTCCCTATAGCATCACACTAACACTATATAGTTAAGATTGAGAGCTCTGTACACACGTCCACACCTCCACAGCAGCATATGCCTCTTAGACATTCTCCATGTTACCCAACGTATGCTAACCACGGTTTCACAAACTTGTACCAGTTTGAGCAGGCTAAGACAATCATTCTGCCTGATCTTTTTAACCATGAAGTAAAGTTAACCAGTTTCAGGGAACGAAAAGTTTCATAATCAGTAAAGAAACACATTAAACCTCCACAACAGGATGGAAAACGCTTCTAAGGACATGATATAATCCTAACAGGAGGACAGATTATGCCCCTATATATACTGGATATACGAAAAGTTAGGAGCCTGGAGAAATACATTAAGCTATATGGGACCTAAATGATCATCAAACTGCTAGAAACTCAAATGTGAATTATTGGTATTTTTCTAGTACAACGTCATCCAGTTTACTGTTTAGGACTACTCAAAGCCGTTCTGCCACTATGTGTTTGCTGTTAGTGCAAATTAATGTCCGAACAATAGGGAGCAGTCTGAATCACATGAAAGTCTTGAAAAAATTAGAATGATTGTATATCTAACCTTATCTTTGTATTCTGAAAATACTGCTATAAAAATCAATTATTTTCTGAGTTTCTTAATCTTGTACCATCTTAGGTAATTCAAGCTAAACACGGTTGCCTGCAAATTCTTTACTAGAGGAAGTAAAAGCAAAGTACATTTTGGTTATGTTTTGCCGCTGGTTTCCTCTTGCATGTGCTTAACAAATGAGAGCACTATTCGGGGCATTAATTGTGCTACTTTAACTGAACATGAGAAAAACTGGTAGCTCGAATTTTGACAAGTGATTTTTTTTTTTTTTTGGTGGCAGACTTATTTAAAAATGAAAACAACAACAAAAAAAGCCCACATAAAATCTAAAATAAGATGGGCACTTTGACACCTCATACTAGGAACATAAGTCCACCAAAAAAATTTAGACATGGAAAGCCGATTCTGAAAAACCTAATATCTAATTTTTTTCTTATTCACTTTGGCTGTTTTTTAATGAAGACTTGTGGTAAAATGACCTCAAAGATAACTCCCTCTAAGTCACATAGGGCATCTTTTGTCAGTGCTTTGTAATAGAAATATATTTTATAAAGATTTTTAACTTGAGTGTTTTCAAAGACTTTATGACTTTTTTTAAAGCTCTACTCCAGGTTTTCAGCTGTTTAATTTTTTAAAAATATAATTTGGGTATCCAACAAAGAGGACATATCTGGGCTAAGCCACTTTAATAACCTTACAGGATAGTGGAATTCAGATAGAGATCATTTCCTGAACATGGTTGACCTTTAACAGAATTATTTCCTCACCCAAACAGTTATGCAGGATACTGCCAGATCTCCATTACAAAAATCTTGCCAGTATTTTTAGACAACGGTTTACCATCTATGTTTAAAAACCTTATACCACCAGAGGCAAAGCACATAAAAGTGAAAGTAAGTAAACTTGTTTCTAGTCTATCTAAATACTCTTATAAAATCCTGTGGAAAAATTAATGCATAAAAAGTAATTTCCTTATCATCTGATCTGTCAGCCAAAAAGTAATTACTAATTCTCTGTAAAAACAGGAAACTCAATCATAAAATGTCTACCTGTTTAAATTAAAATGCCAATCTTGAAGTCTTTTAACACCAAGACATAAAAAAAAAAGTTTGCAAATTCAAGATGATGCTTGAAACGAAAGCTATGGTTCGAAAATTTGTGTTTATAGTACGAGACTAAAATCGTGTCACTGCAAAATTCCCGGTGGCTTTTGGCACTGACGTTAAAAGATTTTAGTCTTTTGGTCACTTGAAGCTGCTACTAAAATACAACAATAAGCCTTTAAAAAAAAAAAGGAAAAAAGACAGTGAGGAACTGAAAGATAGTTAACTACATCATATACAAGTAAAGCATAGTCTGAAATAAACAATCATTTTCTGCTAGGAATCTGAAGATGTAAGAATAGTTTCCCACCATCCCTTCCTTTTTGAGGATCCTCTTATCAGAAATAATTCCTTTAAGTTACTGTGAGTGGTATTGCCTGGCAGCAGCTTCAATTTCCTAGGCTAGTCTTCAATCCAAGTAATTAGGTAATCTCACAAGGAATAATCATACATGGCAGTGGGGTAAAAAAGCAGGGCAGTTCTTCCATGCACAAACATTTCAGGAGAAAAACCATCAATTTTAAAGATAACCATCAGGTTTCAGGTATCCTAGCACACTCTAAACCCTAAGTTTTGCTTTACACCATTGGTGACTAAAATTAACAATATGTTTTGCAGTGAGGTTTCTTTTTTTTTATGTTTTCTTTTTTTTTGCCTGCAACTATATATACATTGCAAAACTATTCTGCATCACATGATTTAAAATGAAATAAATATAAAAATGAACCACACAATCAACACATAACTTTAATACTCCACATTATTTATCTTGATCACAATGGTGGTAACCTCCTTGTCAACAATCTTGTGAGTTAAGGAGTTGATTCTCATTCTCATATCCATCAGGCAGATATGCTCTCCTCAGTTGGTCTGACTTGGGTATGGAGCCTCCATTCTTCACATGGCGAGACAGGAAAGCACGGACTGCTGGGTGATCAGCCTTCTCAAGTGGGATGTTGGCTTCCAGGCACATTTTCACAAAGTCCTGGATAACACTGACTTTCTCTGTTTGCGCAGTACTGTTGCACTGAAGCGATGCAGTTAGGGGCCTCTGCTTCTTTCTCACATTCTGCTCTTCAAATTCTGCCTTCCTCTTGGTATGAGTCTTTGATTTGAGGTGGTCACTAATGGCAGACTTGCGAACGTGATTCAGAACCACATTGCAAGAAGTGCAGAAGAGTTTTCCTCCATCTTCGTGCAGCTCACCTCCAAACTCGGTGACTCGATCCAGGGGAGTCACGTACAAAGCAGTCTTAGAACGGTTTCGAGCAGGTGGTGCTGTCACTACAAATCTTTCCATTCTGACTTTGAATAGGGTTCTTTCAAGACAAGAGAAACAGAGTGTTATAACAATACCTCATGAGGGAAGGAATAATAAAAAGGTAGGTATAAACATTTTAAGATTAAAGGCTTCAGAAAACTGAATTCCAATTAATAGACCGTGTGTCTATTAAGTCTTAACTTACCTGAGATATGTTAAGGGAAGGCAAAACCAGAGCAAGTTACTAGTAACAACTAGGTCCATTCCTTGATTTTGATGAAATTCAAATAAATTCAAAGTATGAAAAAAGAACTATCCCAGATGTCACTATCCTTTAGAAAAACCTAACTACAGGTCAACATTTATGGTATTAATCTCATCCAATTTAGATATGTGTTCAAGTTTAAAAGAACTTCTTTCCCTTCACAGTTCTGGGGCAACATATTTTAGGAAAATAACTGCAAGGAACTGTGTACAAAGTTTGTTCAAACAGGTGGGCCACTAAACTGGCATAATTCTATATGAAGTTGAATATAATTTCCAAAATTGTTCTGAGAAGAAAGAAAGTAAAAACCAAGAAAGAACACAGGCCAAATGCAATTAAAAGTAGCAACATGTTAAATTTTAAAGTCAAAATACAGAGCTCAAAGTAAGTCATTTTTTTTAATGCATATACACCTCTACTAAGATACCTTCCCAAAAGGTGATAGACAAGCTATGCAAAGTGCCTTATCCAACACTTTTTTTCCATTAAAGAATATTTACATCTGCTAATACTTATTTCACTTATTTAACTATTAAGTTAGACCAAAACTAAGAACACAGTATCTTGTACATGACAGATGCTCAATCACAATTTGTTGATATGGAATAAGTGATTATCTTCTCTATTTTTCCAAATATTTAACTCAGAAGCAGCTTAATAATTTCTCAATTTAACCCCAAAACAATTTTTTGTGATCACTGCCAAAATCGTAAGGTTATGGGCACTGAAAACTTGAGATAACAGAAGTTGTAAGTGATAACCATTTGTTCCCTGAGGCCATGCCATTGGATTAAGCTCTTACATTAACCTAGATATAAGAAATTGAAATGAATTTGAAAGAATTCAAGATGGAATTCTGTTCTGTTTAAATACATTAGAGAAAAATTCCCAGGTATGCTCTGAAGAACTGTACTTTATAAGTGTAATCAGAAACAATGGAGTATTCCGTTAATCTATGCTACAGAATTCACAGCTGGTTATCATGAAATCTCTCTCAAAAAGAATTTATGTATTAGACACCTGTGGACATAACCTCAGAGAAGAACTCAACATTCCAAAGAAATTTTGGAAAGTATGATCAAGTTTAGGTTTTAATAGGTTTAATTCTTTTTTTTTCCCATTAAAAATGTGTTTAACGCAAGGCTCTTGTGTCAAATACTATTTAGGTTATAGGTTTTCAATGGCAGGTAAGACAATTCCTGCTTACTAAATAGTGAATTACCATTACACATATTTGTACTTTAAGTTAATGGTATGTGTTTTAAAATCATATAGCAAGTCAGTCCCAATTATAATGAATGGTTCTAAGCTATTTATGAAAAACATTACATATTTGTGCCCAGTAATGCTTAAATCATTCTATTTGAAAAGTCTTCTGTCTTTGGATTTCATACTCTAAAACAATTAACATGTTCGTTATTCTTTGAAGCATAAAACGCGCAATCACTTGTGCTAATATGAAAGGCCTATACATTCCAAAATCTTTTAAGTTTTAAAGTATATTCGTGTTACTGCAGAGGTAAATATCCACCCAGTAGAGGATGCTCAAGTTTACAGAACCGAAGAACGAAAGTGTTTTCCATAGAAGTAAAGATATTTTAAACGAGGAAGTTACAAAGTTAAGAGCAAGAATTGGCCAACAAAAGAAGCAAATCATTTACTAGATAAAAATAAAACTCAACAGAAGTTTTCAAGTTTAAATGTTTACCAGATTAGTTTCCAGTTTTTCTCGTCTTGATACCTAGTAGCGAAGGGTCTCCAGCGCAAAACCAAAGACGCATGAAATCCTGGCACTTTCAGTTTGTTCAAACCCGGAGATGCCTTCGAATCAGTTTTTCAACAAGTGGTGGTGTGGAAATAGTTTCTGGGCTTGCACCCTATTTTCCCTGAGGTGCTGGGAAGTCATGCCTTTCACTGTAAAACACGAAAAACAAATGGAAAGAAAAAATGGGGGAGGGGGAAGGAAAAAGGGTGGATGAAAAAACGAACAAGAACGTCCACAACAACCACGCAGGTGTGCTTAAAATCACCCTAAGTCCACACCACAAATTTGGATCCCAACGTTTACCCCAACTCTCCTCATCCCAGTCCCTCCACAGTGGTGCGCTCGGATCTGCACCTCCCCGGGCGCCCAAGCCCCAGGGTTCGGGAGGAGGGAAAGGCGGGGCTCGCGACGCGCCCGGCGTCTAGACTCCCTCCTCCCGCGCGGAGCCCAGCACGCCGGCGCCCCACCGCTCCTACCCGCTAGCTGGGCAGGGCCGAGTCCCAGCTGCCGGCCGTGGGCCCGGGAACTCGACAGCCGAGTTGGCGGCAGTCTCAAGGGAGGAGGCAGCAGGGGCCTGGCGGAGGCGGCCGCTGTCAGGCTTCCCGTCCCCTCCCTCTTCCTCCCGCCGACAACAGCGCCCCGGCCCCGCCCCCGGCTCGCGCTTCGGGCCGGAAGGCCCCGGGCCCACAGCTCGCACCAACGGTCGGGCCCACCCTCGGCCTCCCTAGCTCCTTGGTACCGTAGGATTGGGGCCGCCTTGAGGGGAAGTGGACGATACGCGGCCGAAAAGAAAAGGAAGAGGAAGAAAAGGAGGTGCAATGGGGTGAAGGAGGAGGACCAGTCGCCACCGCCGCCACCGCCGTCGCCGTTGCCCGATCGAGCCCCGCAGCGGCCGCCGTGTCCCCCGCCGAGCCCAGTCCTCCTGCGCCGCCTATGGGAGAGCTCGTAGGCGGTCCCCAGCAACCGCCGAAGAACATTGACCAACGGACCGCGGATCTATCAAACAGACGGCTGATTTGGCCAATAGTAGTGGAAGGGTGGACATGTACATGATTGGCAGCTTGAGCTCTCCAATAAAAACTGGGGGCGTGGGTGGGCGGAGCCGGAAGTAGAGCCAGCCTAGAGGCCCCTGTCCGGCTGGGGAGGAGGGAAGGGGGAGGGAACTAGAGGAGGAGGAGGAGGTTAGCCGAGGCAGCTACAGCGGCGGAGGCGCAGGGGCTGGTACGCGCTGGGCGGCGAGAGCCTCATGGCGGAGGAAGAGAGCGACCAAGAGGCCGAACGCCTCGGAGAAGAGCTCGTGGCCATTGTGGAGTCCCCGCCAGGCCCTCTCGGGCTTAGAGCTGCGGGCGATGGCAGAGGCGGCGCTGGCGGCGGCAGCTGCCGTGGCGGCGGCGTCGGGATCAGCAGTCGGGATTACTGCCGACGCTTCTGTCAGGTGAGGCGCCCGTCGGCCGCCAGGACTTGTCAGCCAGGTCCTGGGCCTCCCTGCTTTTCCTGGTCTTCCCGTCCCCGAATTTGGGCTGTGTCCAGCGCTCGCGCCACCAGCCCAACAAGGAGCGTGAGGGTGAAGCTCCCCCCTCCACCTATCCGGCTTGGGGTGGGGGGCGGGGAGCGGGACGGGGATGACCTGCGCAGGTTTAGGGTTGCTGAGAAAGTGAGAGTTTGTCGGGGGTGGAGGGGCTGGAGAGAAGGAAGGCCAGCTGGCTGGAAAGCTCTGTACTGACAAGCCTCCCCTGCCCCAAACAGACCCCTTTCTGCCCGAGGGTCCCGCCTTTCTTGTGTTTCCTACCCGGTTTCTTGTCACCTCATTTGGAATCTCTGGCAACGTTTCCTGCCTTCCCTTCTCCGCCCCTTGCCCCCGTATTCTCCCCTTTTCCGGAGATGGGAGGCTTGCCATCTCTCTACCGCCCCCTCTTCTGTCATCGCCACCCCTCCCCCTCTGCTAGGGTCTCCTGTCATCTCTTCGCAAGACCCCGCTGGGCCGGTTTTCCAGCTGGTTTAGGCGCTGACCCACAGTGACTTAGTTACTTTTTTGGGAGGTGGGGTTAAGGCAGTGGGATTGTCATCTTTCTTTTTCTTACCCCTTTCCCCGATACACGCAAGCTCTTTTCTAATTAACTGCTAATAGAGAAAGCAGCTTTCTTGAAACTATTGCTCCAGTTACATCACCACCAACCCCCTTCCTTTAAATTATAGTGTATTTTATTTAGCTTGTTAAAAAAAAAGAAAAGTGTCTGAATAGTGACAGTACATTATTTACTTGGTCGACTGCCACTAAAATTTGATGTAGTTTAGAATGTTTGACCATAATCAAATATTAAAGCACCAAAGTACTTGTGTAGGGGTAAAATTTGTGTTATCTACGTTCACATCTACATATATTTATAGTTTAAACATTTTGTTCTCTTTCACAACACTCTTACTTTGCAAACTCTTTTGGAAAAAAAATTTAACTGCTCCTTTTCCACCCCATTCCTTTATTTGTTTATTATCTTGGCTATATAGCGTTCAAGTCATGGCTCTACTACCTCTAGCTGTGTTATCTTGAACAAATTACTTCACTTCTTTGTGCCTTAGTTTCTTTCCTCTTCTGTCAAATAGGGATAGTAATTAAAGGAATGAATAGGTAAAGGGTTTGGATCCTTTACATATTAATTAAAGTAAGCCATTAATTTCATTCCGGTAACAAGTAGGAAATAAAGTTAAGCAGAAGTGGGCATAATGTTTGCTGAAATTTGATTTTATGTATTTCCAAGCATTGAAAGAAAAAGGCTGGGTTGACATATTCCGGTAAGTTTTTAATACTTTAAACTGTTTTTTGATTTCATCCCCCCTTCCCCCAATAGATAGGTTGGTTTGACAGTGGAAATTGTCTTGGTGTAAAGGGTATGTCAATTTTCTTTGGCATTGCTCTCTAGTGACTTTATTAAAAATTTTTTTGTTGGTATTGGCATTCAGGATTTAGAGGTTCAGTGTCTTTACAGAGCTTGTCTTCTATGTTCTATATCTAGAAACCATGTTATCAGTAGACTTTGTATCTACAGGAGTTTTAAACTTCTGAAAAATTAGGTTACAGTTGCTCTTTTTAATATAGTCATAAGCAGAAAGTCTTTTTATCTTTTTCTGTATTTTGCTTTTTATATCATTAATGAGCAACTTGGCTTTGGTTACATTTAGCTTTGTAAATTTACCTGAACAGATAACCCTTACTTGCTGTAGAATGTGAAATTTAATTTGAGGGCCAGAACATTTTTGGAGAACTCTTAATTACTCTTATTCTGTTTCTTGAAATCAACTTTAAGAACAAATGAATAAATTTAGTTTGTGAAATGCGGTGTCTGAATAGTGACAGTAAATTATTTTAAGAACAAATGAAGTTGACTGTTTTATAAAACTCCACTACCTCCTAAAATATCCAAGGAAGCAAAACTAAACAGGAAGAACTTAATGAACTTCTATTTTATATTGCTAAATTATGAGTGTTATACTGATATACTTTCATGTTACCAACTTCTACCTGAACCCTCATAACATATTTTATAATACTCTAGATTACCAAACGATCTCTTCTTAGAGTTCTTGTCTGGTTCCACCTTGTAGGTGAGCTTTGTGAAGTCCTTTTTTGTATTAAAACTTTTAGATGGAATGAAAGATTACCTGTATTAAGTTGAATTTTACCAACCGATTATTAAAATTCTAGTATAGTAATTCTGTTTTATTTGCCAGTAAGGGAAGCAGTAGATTATATAATCTAATTCCTAAAGATTGTTTCTTTTTAAACGTTTGGTTTCCTAATGTTCGCTAAGGGTAACTTGCCTTCATTAGTAAATGACTTAATTGTGTGTAATCCATAAAATGGATAATATGCACTTGGGTTGGTGACAGTTAACTAAATATATGAATTATACACAGAGCCTTGTGAAGTTGAGAAGAAAGGCTCCAATTTATCTTCCTCCTTTTAGAGAGAAATATGAATCAAAATTTCTTGGCAGTTAGTTGTGTGGGTGAAGGGAGAGGAAGGAACACTTCTTTTCAAAAATGGTTTTGTGTCTTTTACCACAGGGAAAAGTAAAACAGAAGACTAGATAATATAAGTGAAAAATTATGCATGTACTCAGTGTATTTGATGATATACTTTTCTATTTGAGAAACAATACAAGCATAGTAATTAAAAATCTCAAACTAAGGGCTTAGGCTACAGAATTTTTGAGTTGATGGATTTGGGAGACTGAATGTGTTCATTTCCAGTTACACTGAATAATGTTAGACTAACTGCCCCATCATATCCTCCCTTGGCTCTTATTAGTGGACTCTCAACAATTGCTTAAATAGAATTGGCACTTAGCTGATGTTTAATTTCAGGATGAAAGGAAGAGGAATGTAATTTTTATTGAGGACCTACTAACTCTTAAGGCCTTCAGATAGGTCTTGTTGTGCAAGTTACATAGTTGAAATTGAGGCCTGAACAAGTTAATTTGTCAGGTGAAGAAGCTGGGATTTTGGACCCAGCCTTCAATTTCTCCTGAACAACAGATTGAAATTACAGATGAATCCTCAAATAATTATAAAGTGATTTTTTTTTTTCTTTGTGAAGTTGTACAAAGGAGAAAAAAAAGGTTACTGGAAGAACTCAGGGAATCATGGATGAAAAATTTAAAAAATACTCTTTCATTATGCCACAGTATAAAAAATATTCCAAGAAACAGTTAATTATTATTTCTCGGACTTGTTAGGGGCTGTGAACATTTCCCCGATTCCTGAAGTTTGTGGTAATTCAACTTAATTTTGTTGCTAGATATATTGAAATATTTTTTATCATAAATTGTAAATTAAGCAAGTAAAGGTACCTTCTTAGTTCAGTGCCAGAGTGAATATAATGAATGATAAATAATTATTTCTGGAAGCACTTTGATTTATTGACTAAAATAGACTTTAAAATTATTTATTTCAGTGGGGTTAAGTAGCCATCCCACGAGGATGTCAGGAGTATAAAATGAGAGAATGAACATGAAGTGCTCAGTACTATACCTAGCACATAGATAGGCTTAAATAGATAGAAGCTATTAATATTTCTTTCATGTGAAATCCTCTGAAGGTTTAAGAGGGACATTAGAGATAACCTAATCTGTAGGTCACTTTGAGTTTGTATACCACAATCAACTTTAGAGAGAATTTAGAGATGTTACAATTCTAAAATTCTGTTATTTAACTAGAAAAGCCAAATGTTCCTGATGAAGCACTAAATGATTTGCAAAAACAACTACATTTTTTTTTTCAGATTTTATTTCCTGTAGGGGACATTGGGCAGTGTCGGGAGATATTTTTGATTGTCTTAATTGGGGGGTTGCTGCTGGCATCTAGTGCGTAGAGGCCAGAGATGTTGTTGAACACCCTGCAATGCACAGGGCAGCCCTAACGACAAAGAATTATCTGGTCCAAAATATCAATAGTGCCAAAGTTGAGAAACCCTGCTATAATCTTACTTTGGAACCCTTAGTGGGTACTTTATGTCTTAAAAAAAGTCTCTAATGATCCTCAAATAATTTTAAGCAGCTACTGGGTACCCGGCACTTTAATAGATAAAGAGATAATCTAACAGAAAAAGGGTTTGCTTCATAGTTTTGTAGAATACGTGCTAATGCCTCTTACTTTAGAGAAATGAAAATTTAATTGTTTTAGGAAAATACAAGCTTTATCTCTTAGTCTTGGTATAAAATTTACATAATATTTATAGTTTCTTGAGCAGTTTCTTAGGGTATAATAATACGTTTTTACTAGTCTTGGAATTAATCGGAATTATTTTTTGATTTGCTGTTACTTTTTATATGTGTTTTACATGTACTTGGTTTAATGAGTCATGTAAAACTTAAATATGAGGAATTGCATTTTGCTGCTAGTAGAGGCCTGACTTACACAGCTCAAACAATAGTACACATTTATTTCTCACATGAAAAGTCTTGAATGGATAGTGTAGGGATGATATGGTAGCTTTATCATCATTTTACCATCATTCCCTCTTTCTTATCAGTCATCCTTATCTTCCTATCTCAAGTTTGCCTCATGATCCAAAATAATTGCTGAAGTTCCAGCCATCACATCTGAGTTCCATGTAGCAGGAACAGGGTGTCTCTGGGGTAAGCCAAAAACATCTTGCCCTAAGTTCTACTCAGTAACTTCCATTTCCATCTTGGTAGCTATTCCCATCTGAAAAGAATGTTAGGATTTGGGTTTTTTTTTTTTTTTTTTGTATTTTTTTCCCTGGTAGACACATGTCTCTGATTCTAGTAATAAGGAAGGAAGAAAACAAGAAGATATTTTAGAGGCAATTGTTGTTTGTTTGTGTTTTTATTTTGTTTTTGATTTTCTATTTTGCCACTGGTTATAATTTTATTATATAATTAATATTTTTTATTTTATTTATTTTTTTATTATTTTTTTAAGACCATACTTCATTCAGATTTCTTTTGCTTTTTTTTTTTTTTAAATTTTTATTTATTTATTTATGGCTGTGTTGGGTCTTCGTTTCTGTGCAAGGGCTTTCTCTAGTTGCGGCAAGTGGGGGCCACTCCTCATCACGGTGCGCGGGCCTCTCATTATCGCGGCCTCTCTTGTTGCGGAGCACAGGCTCCAGACGCGCAGGCTCAGTAATTGCGGCTCATGGGGCTAGCTGCTCCGCGGCATGTGGGATCTTCCCAGACCAGGGCTCGAACCCATGTCCCTTGCATTGGCAGGCAGACTCAACCACTGCACCACCAGGGAAGCCCATAATATTTTTTAAATAGCAGTCATTCCCTGTCCCTTTTCTTCCCTGCATCTTCCCCAGAGGCAATTACTTGCAGCTCTTGTAGCAAGTATGATATTTATCTCTATGTTATTTATTTATTATAATTATTATAATAAGGAAAAACAAAACAAAATGAACCCTAGATCTTGTTGGCTGTGTTTGGAGAGCTAATGCTTTGTTGTTATTTATGCTTTTTTTATGTTGACTTTCAGAATTGAATAGTGCTAATTGTGGTATAATAGTAATTAGTGGTATAATAATGACTGAAAAGACACAGATGACAGGTGATTTCACTTTTGTAAATAAAAAAGACTGAAAACAAATATACCAAATCGTTAACAGTGGATAATTTATTAGTGATATGTTTATAGCTAAATTTTTTTCTTTACGTTTATTTATTTTTTATGTTTTCTTGATTAAACCTACTATCTTTATAATCAGAGGAAAAATAAAATATAAAAAATACATTTTATTTTTTTCTCTCCCTATTTCATAGAGTGCTTATTTTCTGTGAATAAATGCAAGAATATTTTGAGCATGATGAAATTTTAACTCCTTGTTTCTCAAAAATAAGTGAAATGCTTTTTTTTTTTTTTTTTTAATGAGTTGGTTAAGTGAACTTATGAAGGTCGTTTTAGGTTAACCAATGAGATCCTAAACTTATGTAACTTCTTTGTACACAGCCTTGCATTAAAATATACGTTCATTACTGCTTTCTAATAACCACTCATGACATTGGCTTAAAGAAATTTATCTCAATTTTTCTAGATAAGATGGTAGAAGAAAATATTTTTAAATGAAGTTCATTGCTTTAAAATTTTTAGTGATACCATTATTCTGCAGTTCTGCCAAAGAGAAGACACCAATTGTACTGTTACTGTTGGCACAGAATCTTTTTGATTTTCTTGCCAAAATGTGGTAAACTATACCTTAGCATTTACAAACAAAAACAAAAAAGAAAACTTTAAATTAAATTTAAGAAAGCTATGGTAAAAGGTGTGTCTGGTGAGGTATTTGAAAATATAAAACATGATCAGTAAAATATGGTCAATTAATATGCCATTTAAAATGTATATTAATATATAATGGAGGGACTTCCCTGGTGGCGCAGTGGTTAAGAATCTGCCTGCTAATGCAGGGGACATGGGTTTGAGCCCTGGTCCAGGAAGATCCCACATGCTGCGGAGCAACTAAGCCCGTGCGCTACAGCTACTGAGCCCGCATGCCACAACTACTGAGCCTGCACTCTAGAGCCCGTGCACTACAACTACTGAGCCCGTGTGCCACAACTACTGAAGGCCGCACCCCATGCTCCACAACAAGAGAAGCCACCACAAGGAGAAGCCTGTGCACCACACAAAGAGTAGCCCCCACTCGCCGCAACTAGAGAAAGCCCGCGCACAGCAACGAAGACCCAACACAGCCAAAGATAAAAAAATAAATTTATATTAAAAAAGTGTAATGGAAAGGCTATTAGGCCATTTAAGATCTAATGTAATTTAACTAAATGTTAATTTTAGTTATGCTGTAAATACAGCAGTACCTAGTCTGTTTTGGAGAGCATTTTTAAGGTTTGTAATTTCGAATGAATCTAATACAAGGTAATCTTCAGCTTTCATGTAATATATATCACATTTATTTTTTAGCTCCTTATTTCTCTGACAGGTCAGTTCATCATTTCAGCAGTACACTCTATTCAGTTTGGGTCTGCTCTCTAGGGTGAGACCCAGTCAACATCACCTGGTTAGAGCTATGGTGGAACACTTGGTGGCAACTAAATATATGAGAGGAGGTCAATCTGTATAAAGTGCCACATAAGATCCTAAAGTTCAGTACATTGACACTCTTGTACTAACCTCTTAATACCCTCAATTCTCCAAAGCAGCCATGAATGTGAAAATAGCTGAAAGGCTTTCCATTTAAACAGTAGAAAAAAGAGTCATTGATGTTAGGGTTGACGCTTGTTTATAGTGTTGGCCCTCCATATTTGCAGGTTCTGCAGCCCCGAGTTCAACCAACCGGACATGAAAAAATATCGGGGAAAAAGTTCCAGAAAGTTCCAAAAAAACAAAACTTGAATTTGCTGCACATCGGCAACTATTTACGTAGCATTTACATAGTATTAGGTATTTAAGTAGTCTAGAGATGATTTAAAGTATACGGGAGGATATGTGTAGATTCAAATACTACATCATTTTATATGAGAGACTTGAGCACCTGTAGATTTTGATATCTGTGGGCGGGGGTAGGGGTTGTGGGGTGGTCCTGGAGCCAGTCTCCCAGATCCTGACGAATGACTGTATAAGGCACTGGGCATATAGTGATAAACAGGCATTGTCTCTGTTTTTGTATGTAGGTATAACTTTGATAAGTTCTATGAAGAAAAGGTATAATACTATAAAATGCAGGCTAATAAAAGGCATTCTTGGGCAAGTTGAACTTGGCTGGGGTTCTTTGGTTTAGTTTGAACTTGGTGAATTTAAGGTGCATATCCTCACCAAAGAAGAGATCTTAAAGATGGCTAGATTTACATAATTCAGAGCTCAGAAGTGATATCTGGTCAATCATAGTTGTGTGGATGGTATTTGAAGCCGTGTGTGTGAATGAGCTCACGTAAGGAGATAATATAGAGTGAGAGGACTTAGAAGTGAAGCTTCAGAAACTCCATAGTTAAATGGCCTGGTAGAAGAGGTTGAATCTTCAAATGAAGTCTGAGAAGGATTAAAGAGCTTGGAGAAAACCAGGGAACTATGGTGTCACAGAAGACAAGAAAAGAGAATATTTCAGGATGGAGTGAATAGTAACTGGCATCAAAAGCTAATGAGATCCAACCATTGAATTAACGTGCAGGTCTTTGGTGACTTTAAACAGCTGTTTTGATGTAACGATGGGAGCAGGAGTCAGACTGGAGTAGTTATTCAGAGTTGAGTGATATACTGTAATTGATCAGTTAATTAACTTTGAGAAAGAAGGGGATATCCTCATTTTCTGGCTACATTTGTGGTAAAAGAAGTGAAAGGAGAAGGAGAAATTAGAAAAGTAGTTGTATCAGTAGATATTAATACATAAGTGTACAACATTGTTCTATGTACCTTGAAAATATGTATACACATATGATACCCCAATAAAACATGTACACAATTTATTAATATATAGTTCTATAACTAGAGTTCACTAAAATTAACCCTATCTGTTTTGGTTACCCTAAAGTTGAAGTGTTCTAAATATTCGCTAATCACTGTTGTCAGTGATTTGATATGTGTGTGTTATATTTTTAGTATCTGGAAGATTTATTTATTTTATTGGAGTGCTATATATATGTATATAACATAATATTTTGAGTGTTTTCCATGTGTCAGGTACTGTGATAAGTCTTTTACCTGTTCTGTCTCATTTAATCCACTACCCCACAGGGTATGTGCCATTATTCTCATTTTACAGATCAGGAAACTTAAGGCCAAGAGAGGTTAAATGGTTTGATTAAGTCAGGTGGGAATCCTGACCCATCTGTCAAGAGCCCGTGTACTTAACCATTCCAATATACACATATATTGTTTCTAGGAATATGCATTTGGTATCTGTTATAGCATCTGTGCATATGTATTGATATGTCCTATGGCATACTTAAGCAATTATTGACTGAGCAAAAGTAGTGATTTAAAAAGACTGAAGGCAGCAGAAACTAAAGATGTTCATGAATGTAAAAGAGAGGAAAAAAAATCGAACTTAAGCTATCAGAGGTTCCCTGTAAGAAGTGATTCTCAACCTTTTAATTTTTTCCCCCAACTTACCTGAGTGGGATATGCTTCGATCTGAAGCAGTGGTTCACTATAATGGTTATTTTTTAAATGCAAGAGTTATGATTACAGACCTGTTACTTTATGTTATTACCTTGTGTTTTGAAGGCAGGAGGGTATGGAATATATTTTAGATGTTTTTCTTAATGATTAAAATTTTAAAGTTTGTTTTTCCATATTATTTAAGATTCAACCTTGAATATCTTGAAATCTTACTAACCCAGAGTACAGTGGATGTGCATTTTAAGACTTTATTATCTGTCCTTTACCATGTTTTGAAAGCTTTTGCCAAAGATCTTTCAGATTATAGAACTTGTTAGTAAAGTTTAATATTTATATTCCATGCTCATGAGGGTGTGGTGAAATGGATATCTCACTTTCAAATGGTGGGAGCAGAAATCACCACAACCTTTCTGAACCATAATTCATCAAAGTATATTAGAAACTTTAAAAATAATTTGTACTTTTTGACTTAGAGCATTAATTTCTGAGGAAATATAAATTTGGATTAAAGTGATTCATCATAGCATTAATTGTAATTAATGAAAGGAATGAGTTGAAAATGGAAAAGCAACCAGAACATCTAAAACAGTTGAACATTTTTCAACCCTCATAAACTAAAATATTATTCAACCCTAAAAAATTATGTCCTCAATGGCTATATAATGCTCTAGGAAAATAAAGTACAATGACAAAAAGATTAGGTGGAAAAATTTGTTTGTAGCAGGATTATACAGTTTGAATATAGGCTGGTCCATTCTCACCGTATTTTAGAGGGAGAAAGTGCTGTAAAGAAAAATCAAATGATCTATTTCACTAGAAACAGGATTTCTTGATGATAATCCGTAGGGGTCATTCGTGTACTTCAGGAAGTCTGTGAATGCTGAAATTATTTGCAAAAAAAAGTTGTATTTACATTTCCTTGGTGAGCGGGTCTAAGGTTTTTTGTTTGTTTTTATCACATTCTCTTAAGAATTTCAAAACTTGCTAAACAAACACAGACCACAATCATCCAGGCACACCAACAGGTTATGAACCTTTGCTGTAAGCCATTGTGATACAAGCAGCACTGCCTACTTTTGCAAATAAAACTTTATTCGGGTTTGCCCTTTCACTTCTGTATTTTCTATGGCTGATTTCATGATATAGCAGGGTTAAGTAGTTGAGATGGAGAATGTATGGCCCATAAGCTGCTTTCTGGCCCTTTCAAAAAAAGTATGTCAGCTCATGTCCTACTTTCTTATTTATTCTTTTCAACAACCCTGTGAGATAGATACTATTTTTATCTTCATTTTAGATTAGATGCAGAGAGGTTAAACAGCTAACCCCAAGTCACACAGCTAGAAAAGAGAAATTACCAAGATGTTAATAGTGGTTATATATGGGCAGAAAATGATGGATGATTTTTTTTAAGTATCCAGATTCACTATAGTGAGTGTACATAACATAATCAAGAGGGGAGAAAGTTGTGAAAAAAGATTAGATACTGAGTTATGAGAATCTTAAAGCTCATTCATCCTTTTTTATTATTTTGATTTGCTACATTTCATCCTGTGTTTGTAAAGAGCAGATATGCTATTTCTGCTTCTCTTTATGGGACTTAACTCTTATGCAGTCCTTTCTTAACTTGATTTTTTTGAAAAAAATAAATTATTCTGTTATTCTGTTGATAGTTTCTTAAAAACTCTCTGTTAACTGAAGCCATTTTGTCCTTTAACTCTTTTTTTATTATTATTGTTGTTAAAATTTTATTATTTTGAATTACTAGTTAGCCTTTTTTTAATTGAAGTATAGTTGGTTTACAGTGTTGTGCCAATCTCTGCTTACAGCAAAGTGACTTAGTTTTACCATATGCACATTCTTTTTTTAATATTCTTTTTAAAATATTGTTTTGCATTATGGTTTATCCCAGGAGACTGAATATAGTTCTCTGTGCTATACAGTAGGACCTTGTTGTTTGTCCATTCTAAATGTAATAGTTGGCATCTACCAACCCCAAATTCCCAGTCCATCCCTCTCTCTTCCCCCTTCCCCTTGTCAGCTACAAGTCTGATCTCTATGTCTGTGAGTCTGTTTCTGTTTTGTAAATAGTTTCATTTGTGCCATATTTTAGATTCCACATATATTGCCCTTTAACTCTTTTTTTAAATTAATTAATTAATTTATTTATTTTTGGCTGTGTTGGGTCTTTGTTGCTGTGTGTGGGCTTTCTCTAGTTGTGGCGAGTGGGGGCTACTCTTCGTTGTGGTGCATGGGCTTCTCATTGCGGTGGCTTCTCTTGTAGCGGAGCACAGGCTCTAGGTGTGCGGGCTTCAGTAGTTGTGGCACGTGGGCTCAGTAGTTGTGGCTCGCGGGCTCTAGAGCGCAGGCTCAGTAGTCGTGGTGCACTGGCTTAGTTGCTCTGCGGCATGTGGGATCTTCCCGGACCAGGGCTTGAATCCGTGTCCCTTACATTGGCCGGCGGATTCTTAACCACTGCATCACCAGGGAAGTCGCCCTTTAACGCTTGAGATTCTTTATCCTCTCTTTTATATTTTGAATTTAACTTCAACAGCTATTAAGTGCTCATAACTTAATAGGTGGCCATAAAATGCTGCATATGTGCCTGTCTGACAATGTATACATAACTTACTTTTTCTTAATATCAATCAATTGAATTATCCTTAATTATCTTAGGCATAGATCTAGATATATAAAAGTGTTGTAGAAGATATTCCTGAAAGAATACATTGGCTGTGTACTATGTGGAAAGCTTCATCCTAATGATTACAGGGGATTTAGGGAGGAAGAGGCCACAACCCCTTCCTTCAAAGAACTGAATCATCTAGTAAGGGAGAAAAAGCATATCTGACTACTGTAACTGCAGTTATGACCTTGATCCAAGCTACAGTTGTCTTTCCCCTAGACAATTTTATCTCCCAACTTTTAGTTTTTCCTCAGTTTTTTCTCCACACAGCCAAAGTTATCCTTTTAAAGACATAAGAGTGAGGTCTCTTCTAGACCTTCCATGCTTTTCTATCTCAGGGTCAAAGCCAGAATTCTTACCATGGACTGCAGGGCTTTGTGATCCAGCCTCTGTCTAGCTCTTTGACTTGTCCCCTATTACTCTTTGTGTCCACTACTTACCTTCAGCTACCCTAGTGTTTTTGCCCCCTCTTTCGACTTGAATAACTGTTTTCCTGCCACTTGGCCTTTGTTTTGTCTGCCAGAAACACTTCATTTGGATCAAATGAATTGTTTCCCATTATCAAGTTCACAAAGAGAAATTAAAAACTAGAGTCCCATAGAGGTTAAGATATGAAATTCTTGCCTTCCCGGAATATTGCTTAATCAGAGACAGAGTGTGCCTGTCTGGTTAGGGTTGGGGAGTTTTCAGGAGCTATAGCTTGGTTATATTCCTCTGACTAGGAGTGGCTTCTTTCACATCTCAAAAGGAAAATTATTTAACCTCCAATCTTACTTTTTAAAGAATCCGGAAGGTCAGTGGGCAAACACTTAATACTTTAACCAGCCAACACCCATTAAATTTAGAAACACTAGTTAATTCCTTGAATTTAGTACATAATACAGTTGACTCACATCACTTTCGCCAGTAGGATTTAGTGATATCACTAAAAATGGATATTAGAGGAAAGATGGGTGCACAAAAAACAGGGTAACAAGTCAGTTTTGGTTTCAACTTTACCAGGGTGCCAGTCAGTTATGGCAACTGCCTGTGTCTGTAACTTGTAAAGTTTTACTGGGAAAATTCATCAAGTGGTTGTGCCACTGTGTGCTTATGATATTTTTCTGAGAGGTGGAAGCACTTTACCTGAACGTTTCTACTTCCTTGAAAGCTGTGTCTGAATTTCTGTCTTGCAGAGTTTATAAATTTCCATGGATTATAGCCGCAGGCACCAGGTCATACTTGATGCCTCTTCCTTTAGATTTCCTTTATATTAAAAGCTTTTACGGGCTTCCCTGGTGGCGCAGTGGTTGAGAGTCCGCCTGCCAATGCAGGGGACACGGGTTCGTGCCCCAGTCCGGGAAGATCCCACATGCCACGGAGCGGCTGGGCCCGTGAGCCATGGCCGCTGAGCCTGCGCGGCCGGAGCCTGTGCTCCACAACGGGAGAGGCCGCAGCAGTGAGAGGCCTGTGTACCGCAAAAAAAAAAAAAAAAAAAAAGCTTTTACTTTCCATTTTTTTCTGTGTTGTCCTGGTACTCCTGTGCTACAGTGAGTATAGATTCTGTTTAGTGGCACAATTTCTATACTGCCTCTTGTTAAGAGTGTATCACTTACTTGTAGTGTGTAAAGCTCAAAGTATAATCTCTACAAGGCCCCACAAGGCTCCAGCCTTGCAATTTCCATAGCTCTAGTGTTCTGCCCTTGCCTCTGGACTTCTCCGTCCCCAACCTGTGCCAAGACATTTTTATCCCTGTGCTACCTTGGCTTTTGCCACTTCCCCTGAAATTCTTAGGCCTATTGAGCTAAAATCATAAAAGCAGTCCTCTTGTGTCCCATATTTGTATTATTTGGATAATAACCATAAATGGGTACCTGAAATGAAGCTACTTTTAATGTTTCTGATGTCTGCACTCATAGGAGCCCAGTAAAGACAGTATCTCTTCAGCCACTAGCTTCTCTAGACCCTTTCTTTATTCTGCTTTTAACTGTTATAGGCCTTGCATAATTTGTTCTACCTCATTGGCAGTGTAAACATTCCTTTTTGTCACGTTCCTTTCAGCAATAATAGGATATGCCATTTCAGATAAACATAGTTGGTTTCTGTTTTTGTTTATATTTTAGCCTGTTGGTCCCTCTTGTCTTCCTTTCCCTTTCTCTTTGCCTTTGGGCTTAGGTTTTATTATTCTTCAATTATGTCTTGTAAGATCTGCCATAATGTCAGAGATGAAAGTCGAGGAATTCTGAGTTTATCAAAAAGCATTTATTATCAAACAGATTTTTCCCACTCTCTTCTCCCAGGTTTAAGGAAGTCTTACCAGCTCAACATAAAACCTAGGTCTGACCTCTTATTTTGTTTTTCTTCAGTTTTGCTTTTCCTTGTCCACTCCCTGAGGCCTAACTTTGAGTTCCTGGGGCACTTTTCATTGTGACACCATGCCATACCATACATTGCCCTCTGTCATAACTAGTAATTTGAAATGCACCTGAAATTCTTCAAGTATTTAAAGGTAATCTCTCAGCTTTTTTTAACCTTTCAAATCTGTACGTATTTTATGTTACTGTATAGCAGTCACAGTCTTCATGGTGTGGTTTTTTTCACTTTTATTATGTACTTTCTATTTCTTTAAAATACCATCTTACCTTACTTGAATTTCCAGTTCAGTTCACCGAGATTTCCATCCTACAGTTACCTCCTATCCCTCTGTTAGATACCTTTGGAATCAGTCACCCTTCCTTTCTGATGAGTTTCCCCCATTCCATCTTTAGGAACACATAGTTCTGGTATATATATTTCCTTTGTCTTTTTTCATATCTGACTAGTCTAGCTTCTGAGATTGAACTTACTTTTAAGGAAGTACCTCTCTTCTTCCATCTTAACATGACCTCCTTTTATTTATTTATTTTAACTCTTCCACTGTTATTTTAATGGAAAGTTTATCATCTTTTTAAAGCAAATTTAGTTCTTCTTGAGACTAAGCAAACCTGGTACCTGAAGTTAGTTTTTGAGGCATAGGCCTTTTAAAAGTTTCCCTTTTGGCTTTGACTTTGTAATAATTCCATTGAGCTTTTCTTCCTCCTCATCCTAGGAAAGTGATTTATGCCCTAAACAATAAAGAACCTTGACCCTTCTTTATCTCTGTACTTAATAAAATCCACTGGACATCTTCACTGAACTTAGATAAAATCTTGACATCTATAGCTTTGATTAAATTTGTGTACATATCAATCTCAGAAGTTACTAGAGATTATATTATGACAGTGACTCTAGAAGCCTTTGGACAAGTCACATGAATATAAGAGCTGTTCTCTGAGAACAAAATTAAGAGGGACAGAATTAAGTCAGCTGATCTAAGACTAATATTAACAATTTAAAGTCTAGACATTCACACACTAGTGTGCTAAGACCCATATGGAACTTAACCAGCTTTTCAGTTTAATCCTCTGGCTTGTAGTCTTTGTTGAGAAACCAGACAGAAGGAACAAAAAGGATTTCCACCTACTAATATCTAAAAAACCTATATGGCTAATGGACATTTAAAAAATTCAATAATATAATTATTGCCTCAGCCACACCTGCAATACCATCTGTGGCCAGGCCATGCTGATTTTTTTTTTTAATTGAAGTATAGTTGATTTACAATATTGTGTTAATTTCAGATGTGCAGCATAATGATTCATTATTTTTGCAGATTATATTCCATTATAGGTCATTACAAGATAATGGGTATAATTCCTTGTGCTTTATGGTATATTCTGTTGCTTATCTCTTTTATATATAGCAGCTTGTATCTGTTAATCACATACCCCTAATTTGTCTCTCCCCCATTCCTGTTCCCCTTTGGTAACTACGAGTTTGTTTACTGTATCTGTGAGTCTGTTTCTGTTTTGCATGTACATTCATTTGTATTATTTTTTAGATTCCACATATATAGTATTTGTCTTTCACATATTTCAACAAGCATAATATTCTCTAGGTCCATCCATTGTTGCTGCAAATGGCAGTATTTTTTAATTTTTTTGTGGCTAATATTGCATTGTATATATATGCCACATCTTAATTCAGTTATCTGTTGATGGGCACTTGGGTTGCTTCCATGTCTTGGCTATTGTAAATAGTGCTGCTGTGTAAACATCAGGGCGCATGTATCTTCGAATTAATGTTTTTGTGGACATTTTTCCATATATATCCCCAGAAGTGGAATTGCTAGATCATATAGTATTTCTATTTTTAGTTTTTTAAGGAACCTCCATACTGTTTTCCACAGTGGCTACACCGATTTACATTCCCACTAATAGTGTAGAAGAGTTCCCTTTTCTCCATATCCTCTCCAACATTTGTTATCTGTAGACTTTTTGATGATAGCCATTCTGACAGGTGTGAGGTGATACCTAATTGTGGTTTTGATTTGCATTTCTCTTATAATTAACGATGTTGAGCATCTATTCATGTGCCTGTTAGCCATCTGTATGTCTTCTTTGGGAAAATGTCTTTTCAGGTCTTCTGCTCATTTTTTTGATTGGATTTTTTTTTTCTAATTGAGTTGTATGAGCTGTTTGTATATTTTGGATATTAACCCCTTGTTGGTCGCATCATTTGCATATATTTTCTCCCATTCCGTAGGTTTTTTCCTTTTGTCGATGGTTTCCTTTGCTGTGCAAAAGCTTTTAAGTTTAGGTCCCATTTGTTTATTTTTGCTTTTATTTCTTTTGCCTTAGTGGCCATGCTAAATTGAAGTCAGATGCAGATTTTTGCTTAGCCCATACTAGTTGAGACATTATCATGTGCACACACATCTGTGGATATCACCAGCGGCAGGCAAACAAAGATGTTTGTTCACCCAACATGTTCATTTGATATTCATATACATTTCCATATATTTTGGGGTTCCCTTGTCTGTGTGCCAGTTTTAATGTTTATACAGGGAGCATTTAGTATATTATTCTCTCTAGTGAGTTTGGAATCAAAGGAAAAATTGACAGTTACCAAAATTGATCTAAAGCCTTTAAAATGAGCCTACTACTTACCTTTGGACCTACTTAAGAGAAAAGTTGGGTCTTTAAGTTGATACTCAGGCAGCCACAGGGAGGACTCTGGCCAGCCTCATACCATATGGATGCAACATACTAAAGAAGGGAGATGAGAGTCTTCTGGGATTGATACGTTTCACTGGTTTTCCACCAATGCTCTTTTTCTGTTCCAGGGTGTTATTTCTGATCTCACATTGTATTTAGTTGTTATTTCTCCTTAGTCTGTTCCATTCTGTAACAGTTCTTCAGTTTTTCCTTTCATGACCTTAATGTGTTTGAAGAGTACTGATCAATTTTTTTGGTAGAATATCCTACAGTTTGGGTTTGTTTGATGATTTCTCATGATTGGAATGAGTTTATGCATTTTTGGCAAAAGTACCACAAAAATGCTTTTGTATTTCTTGGGGCTTCATATCAAGAGATTTATGATAATAATATGCTTTATTACTTATTGGTGATATTACCTTGATGGCTTTGTTAAGTTTGTGTCTGTGGGGTTTCTCCACTCTAAAATTGCTATCTGTTTGTAGTTGATAACCGTCTTGCGGGAGATGCTTTGAAACTGCAAATCTTGCATCTCCTCAAACTTTTCACCCACTAATATTAGCATTGTTCCATGGATCTTGTCTGCAACATTCATTGCTGTGTACAGTATTTGCCTAATGGTGATTCTCTATTTCTCTAATTAGTTTATTAAACATTAATTAATAAACTAATTAATGTTTATTAATTAGTCTTCTGTGAGGAAGAGCTGTCTCTTACACTTATTGATTAATTTGATTATTTGTAGGGACTCATGGATATTTATCTGGTTTCGTGGATTAAAGTCCAATACTATCATCATTTATTTTGTTGCTCCAATTGTTCTAGCTTTAACTGCTCGGAGCACCTTCAGGCTGGCTCCCATGTTCTTATATTCCATCACTGTTTCAGCATTTCATTACTTAGTCCTATCTAGTTATTTTCCCTGTTCCATCCCTGCTGGAGGAGGGCTTGAGCAGCCCAAGTTCCTTGTGCCTGAGGAGCCCCAAGTTCCTCATATTGGAGAATAGTGTTTAGAAGCCAAGATTTGGGCCCTAAGTGTATATGTTGCTACTGAGGTGTCATTGCTCTGTGGCCCTCTCAATGGACAGAGCTAGGAAGTTACACACACACACACACACACACACATATAGTAGGTATATTACAAATGAATAACCTAATCGTACTGAAAGGGGGTGGGGAAAAGGCTAACTTAATGTTTCTTACAATGTTTATTTTAGGTATTTAGAAGATTAACAAATTTATTCCGTGCATAGATTGGCATGTATTATAGGCATTTTTTGAAGTTCTTAGAATGGAAGGTAGTTGTGATGTGGCTAATCACATATGATAATGGCCATGGTTTGTAAATCAGATTTTAAAAGTGGGTGGATTCACTGTAAACAAGTAATGAAATTAACATTAGTGAACAGCTCCACTGACACCTGTGAAGTGTTTGATATAATGAAAGTTGATGCCAGTGGGAGGTTTCAGGTAGGAAAATGACAGGGATGTGAATGGCCAGCTAATAGAAGTAAAGTCATGTGTGATAACTGTGTTAATGATCTAGTCTATTATTACCTGGATTTAGAAATCAAGAGGATTGTTTGCTCAGTGACAAACTAGTGTTCGGTAGTCTTCATTGTTACATTAGCAAAAAGGAGAATTCAGTTAAGAAACAGATAATCATATTTTAGTCAATCACTTTATATGATATTTTAGGGTTTCCTAGACTGCTACGTTTGTGTTATTTTTATACATTTGTGTATTAGGCAGCTCTGGCTGCCATAACAAAATATCACAGGCTTAGCAGCTTAAACAATAGAAATTTATTTTCTCAGTTCTTGAGTCTAGAAGTCTGAGATCAGGGTGCCAGCATGGTCGAGTTCTGGCAAAGACGCTCTTCCTGGCTTGCAGACTGCTGCCTTCTCTCTGTGGCCTCACCATGGCCTTTCCTCAGTGCATGCATATAGAGGGACAGAAAGATCTCTCCTCTCTTCCTCTTGTTATAAGGCCACCAATACTATCTGATTAGGACCCCTTCCTTATGACATCATTTAACCTAAATTACTTCCTAAGAGTCCTATTTCCAGATACTGTCACACTGGGGTTAAGACTTCAATACATGAACTTTAGGGGGACACATTTTAGTCTGTAGTAATTTGGATGATGTTCTTAAGTAAAGAATGTAATTATACGGCAGTTCTTTACATAGTAACAGTAAAAACTGTTACTTATTAGAATACCAAAGAAAATGACAAATGTAAGATGTGTTGCTCACCGCACAGTGACCTGGTGGAGCACATTCTGATTATGATGTCATGGTATCAGCTCTCATTACCTGAGTGCTTATGATAACAGTTATAATGCAGGAGAAAACTTTCAAAGTAAAGAGACAATGTAATATATAGTTTTACATATTTTAAGGAAAATATTTAAAAAGTGGTGTTATAGTGAATGTTATAGTGAATTATTAGTGTCTGGCATGACATTAAACAGTATAAGAAGATACAGTCAGCCCTCTGTATCTGTGGGTTCCACATCTGTTTATTCAACCAACTGTGGATCAAAAATATTTGGAAAAAAAATTCCAGAAAGTTCCAAAACACAAAACTTGAATTTGCTATGCACTAGCAACTATTTACATAGTATTTACATTGTATTAGGTATTATAAGTAATCTAGAGATGATTTAAAGTATACGAGAGGATGTGTGTAGGTTATGTGCAAATACATTATTTTGTATAAAGGACTTGAGCATCTGCAGATTTTGGTATAGGGTGGGGGATCCTGGAACCAATCCTCCACAGATACTGAGGGCCAACTGTATGTAAATTTCAGCCATTTTTGTTTATGTCCCTTCAAGGGTATTGTGGGAAACCTCCTGGAGGTGTTGTGCACAAGTACTTTTATTGTGTTAGGTTTGGGCTCAGCTGGGTCAGGCAGGGTATTAATAGCCGAATCTTGGTGAATGAGGGAAGCTACAATGAGAACAGAACCTGAGAAAGTAGAAAGCTTCTCTTCTAAGGAGATAAACCCAACCCATAAATAGGAAGTGAATAAGGTTGTAAGTAGAAATGTACTAGGGCAAACTATTTCGGATTAAAGGTAGTAAAAATGTGAGTCTGTTAGTACCTGTTTTTTATGTGGCACCAGAATGGTTGGTGTGGGGGCCAAAAAGAGGCAATAAAGGTGGTCAAACACTTTAGTGAAGAGAAAATTTAAAGCCAGGAAACCACCATTTATCTAACCTTCTTGGTTTTTTTTGTTTTTTTTTTTTTACCTGTGGTGGTTTGGAAAAATTTGTCCTACTTGGAGTCATCATAGTTACTAGTAGTTTTTACTTCCCAGCTAGTAAGGACTACTAGATATAGAAGGGGGATACAAGTTCACAGAGCTAATACTCTCTAGCTTTCTTCTTTATCCATACATCATACATGTTCCTAGAAACATTGGAGACATGCTAGACACCTGGTAATGCAATTTGGAATTGTCAAACAAGTGTGAAGTGTCTGGGATTTTGTCTAAGGTAGATTGCCACAGTTTCACAAATGCTGGTCCAAGACATGAAACTCCTGGGTCAGAGATAGCAGACTCTGTTACTCATGGCACAGCAAGCAGCATGTGCTTCAAGTTCATGATGGTTCCCTTTGGCCCTCAAGTGTCACAAAGGTGATGTGAATGGCCCAGGTGGATCCTGAACTCATAGTAAGTTTATATCACAGCTTACGAACCCCAAGCTTAGGGAGTCCTAATCTTTTATAATGGTCTGCAAGCATATCTGCCTGACCTTTGCTCCAGAGAGACACATTGCTTTGGACAGGGGCATCATGGATATCATCTCTGTTTTTCAAGGCTGTTCCCTATAAACATCTTTGAAAGGATAAAGGCAGTCAGGGCCTCTTTTAAAAAACTGTGGAAATACAAGAGACTCATGGAAAATTATCTCCAACAGGAAGTGATTAGTATGAAAAGTCCTTGAGCTCTGAATGTTCTTGGCTTTTCTACTCTGCTCTAGTTTTACCAGCTTTTAAATCAGGAGTTGGCAAACTTTTTCTGTAAAGGGTCAGATATTAAATATTCTAGACTTTGTGAGCCATATGATTTCTGTCGCAACTACTCAACCTGTTGTAGCAGAAAAGCAGCCATAGATAATATGTAAATGGATGAACCTGGTTATGTTCCAATAAGACTTTATGGACATTGAAATTTGAATTTCATGTGATTTTCATACATCACAAAATGTTTTTTTCAACCATTTGAAAATGTAACATCCATTTCTTAGCTTGTAGATCATGCAAAAATGTGTAGCAGGCTGAATTTGGCCTATATTCCATAGTTTGCCAACCTGTTTTATAAGATGAATTTCTAGAATTTAATAGTTTTAATACAGCAGTATTGCATATGAGAGATCATAATTAACATTTTATAGCAATTGATAGTTCTAAAATGTTTTCTCATAAATTATTCCCAATTTAGCTTCAGAGTAAATCTGCAAGATAAGCATTATTATCTCCATTTTATGGTGAGGCAACTAATGCATAGAGAAGGAAGATGACATACCCAATTCATAAAACTAGTTAAGTGACAGAGCCAAGACTGATTATATTCTGTATTCTTTCTCCTCAGTATGGTACAGTTTAAACTTTCCTAATCAGAGTATCACACCACTATAATACTCATTTGTTGCCAGAATGTTTATAGTTCAGTCTTGTAAATATTAATGGTAATAATAATGCATGCTCATTTCTAATTTTCTTTATTACTGTAGTCTACTGTCTAGCTATTTTAATATTTGATAATTGGCATTTTGACAAAAACTAGATATGGGATGTGAAGGCATTTGTTACAACATTTGGTAAAGATTTGGCAGTTGAACTTTGTGGTCATTTATATACTATATTTCTTTTCCACATTTTCAAATAATAGTTCATTTTATTTTCAGATGTATACCATGAAACTAAACAATGAAGAACTTTTTCCCCTTCCTAAATCATGTGTTCATGCTGAACTAATGTTTTAATTTATCTGCTATAATTTAATTTATCCAAATTTAACATTTTCTCTAATAATGTACTTTTTGGATTGCTTCCCTATCAGGTGGTTGAAGATTATGCTGGAAGATGGCAGGTCCCTTTGCCACAGCTTCAGGTTCTTCAGACTGCACTTTGCTGTTTTACATCAGCCAGTGCATCATTCCCAGATGAATGTGAGCACGTACAATATGTTTTGAGTAGCCTTGCTTTGTAAGTACTCTTTACTTCTTATGAAAGTATTTTCTTGATATATTTGAGAACTGGTTTTTGATTATTTTCTCTGCAGAAGGAACCTTTCCTAAAGTCTTCCCTCAAAAAGATTTCTTCATTTAAGTGTTTAGGTTTAATTTTGAACATTTAACCACAATTTTACTTTTAGCTTTAGAGTTAAGTGGAATTGTTATATAGATTCTTAGGTTTACTACTAGCACTTCCCTTTCCTTTTTAATTCCCCAGATTCCCTTGGCAAACTTTAATGGTAAATCCCGGCAGCAGTTGAGGCCATCATAGTTATCAGAGGGATCTTAAATCGGGCCAGAAAGAGGTTAGGAAACTTTGGTTTTTAAAAATACTTGTAAAGGACTTTGAGTTAAAGATCAGAACTTGAGCACTTGTATTTATCCTTTTTGCCCTCCTAGATCCTATTAAAATAGTAAAGAAGTAAAAGAGGGAAATACAGTGAAAAGAAAATAGAGAAGAGTCATCAGTGAATGAAAAGATTTCAACAATTTTCTTTGGGAAAGAAAACAGATAGAGGAGTGTCTTTGAAACATGTCAGAGCAAATCACAACTTAATTTTTTTTTTTTGTTGTTCCTCACATTACAATCACATCACATTAGTGGGTTGTGAATTCATTTATCAGTATTACAAAATACAATAGAAAATATCAGTGTGTCTCATGGGATAAGTATTACTTTGTAAAACTCTTGTTTTATATATTTATTTTTATGTATGTGTATACTTTATTATTTGTAAAACATTTTTTGAAACTGTGGGTATCATATAAAACAAAATTATCCTCTGCCTTATAAGACAGGAGGAAGACCATCTGTCCTGCCTCCTTCCCCTTGGAATCCTAGGGAGGTATAGAATTTGAACATTAAAGGTATGAAATAGAGAGTAGGGAATGAGATACTTTGGGAGAATACAGATAAAGGAGTTAGTTGCAGTTTTTCCATTCAGGCCTTTCACCAGACCCTAGGGTGGGGAAACAGCATTGATACTTTCTTTTTTTCTCTAATGAAATTAAATGACTTTGGAGCAGTGACCTTTGTATTCTGGCAATTAAGGGTTCTTATTGAGACAGCTACCTAATCACTTAATTACCCTAAAGAAAAACTTGTCAGTCACCAAACTCTAGACATGCTCACAGGGCTCCCAATTAAACTGCTTGTGGCTTTATTCTTAGATATTAATGGATATTCAAGAATCATCAGACATTTGGGGAATGCCTTCAACGTGAAAAAAATACAATGAAAACAAACTAAAAAAAAAAATTCTGGAAGAAATACTGTTAATGTTGAAAACAAAACAATTTAAAAGAGAAATATAAAATCTATAATTAGCATTTTTAGAGAGAGTTGAGAAGATTTGTAGGACATTAAAACATCAACATGTCATGCTGTGTGAAAGGAATAAAGAGATACCAAAAATGTGATGGTTAAAATTTAAAATTCTGTAGGAAAGTTGCAAGGTAAAGTTGAAAAAATAATCCAGAATGTAAAACAAAACCAAAATGAAGGAATGCTCAGAAAAAAACTGATACAGTGACTTCATGTAGGAGGTTCATTATTTAACTAGCTGAAGTTCCAGAAAAAGAATTTAGAGAATATATGTTGCAGGAAATTTTCAAATAAATATATAATAAAAGAATTTCCCAGAAATAAAAGTCATAAACTTCCAGACTGAAAGAGCCTAAGAAGTGCTCAGCACAATGAATATAAAAAATACTCAGCTAAATACATCATTTTGCAATTTGAAAATAACAAGAATGAAAAAGCAGATTTGAACACCTTCTAGAGAGAAAAAACTAGGTCACCTACAAAGGAACAAACAGATTGATATTGGTTTTCAGACAACCAACAGCGGGTGGTAGAATATAATGAATCAATGTCTCTGAAGTTTTGAAGAGAAATTATTTTCAGTGTAGAATTTTATACTCATTCAAACTGTCAGTGAAATGTGAGAGTAGAAGCAATATTTCCAGGCATCTAAGGACCTAGGAAATTGATTTGTCCACATTCTCTTTCTTGGGAAGTTATTAGAGAATGTACTCCAGAAAAATGGGGTATTATATAAAAAGACCAGATGACAATGGATCTAGAAAACAGCTTTTACTTAAGATAGACGGAAGAGAAGTTTCAGGGTCACTGCTAAATAGTAGGTCTTACAGATATATCACCTCCAAGGGGGGAATATCCAGTAAAAATGGAGACTTGAAACTAACCTTGAGAATTTGGAACCATTTAAGGTAGTGATAAAAGTAGACAAGGCAGAGGAAATAAAAAAGCAATTAGAAAACATAATCTGAACAGGAAAGGACACAGAGTCATAGCAAACTACTTAGATATGCACTGAATGTTATTTATATATAGTTTTCTTCATGTAAGTGATGCTTATTGGCTTCAAACTTTTAAAGCACAAAAATAATTATAGTTACAGAATGGAGGAAAATTATTAACCTTTCAATGTAAGACTATTTGATGGAAATTGCAAGATGAAAGTGAAGGACAAGGGCACTAGTATCCCTCCTTAAAATTCTTATTTTACAAAATGGAGTGTCAGTACGTGAAACCATAAATAAAGGTGTAAGTAAAGATACAAAGATAAGTAATAGAGGAAATAATAATGAATGACTGTTGGGAGGATGTACTTGTGTGAGGAGTTTAATTCTCTTCTATCACAGCAGGAAGTTAAGAGATAATATTTAAAATTGGTAAATCAAGAAATACTAGCAAAGCTTTTTATCACCAGCTATTAAAAATACTGAAAGTTGTTAATTCTGGGTCATTGGCAGTGAGAGAGTGTTGAAACCTTTCTGTATACACTTAGCATTTTTAAATATTGAAGATGTGTAAATTTAATATATGTGAACTTTTATGGTTTTTTGATTTACATATATGCATAAAAATTTTAAAGACTGCATGTACACTG
Source organism: Mesoplodon mirus (assembly GCF_964341445.2). Taxonomy (NCBI): domain Eukaryota; kingdom Metazoa; phylum Chordata; class Mammalia; order Artiodactyla; family Ziphiidae; genus Mesoplodon; species Mesoplodon mirus. Next base: position 106,636,659 of record NC_138982.1, on the reverse strand, counting down.
TGCTTCTTTAAAAGTTTATATATATTTAAAGTTGTAGAGGCTATGTGAAGTGATGGATATGTTAACCAGCTTAATTGTGGTGATCATTTCACTATGTATCAATTTGTATACCTTAAATATATTCAGTTTCTATTTGTTAATTATACCCTAGTAGAGCTGAAAAAAAATTGTGGGAGGGGAAAAGAGTTTAGAATATAACATTATTTAGACTTGTAAGAGCACAGCATTTTAAAAAATATATGTATTATTTTTTAAAAATAGATTTATTCTTGCGATGCCTAAATGAATATGGGAAGTATTAGGACTTCTTCAAATCCTACCCAGCCTAGTTTAAACAAAAAAAGAAGGGCTTGGGGGGATTTATTAGATGACTAAATCATGGAAAAGCAAGGACTAGAACTAGTTTCAGGATTTTCCGAATCTAGAGAATCAAATATCTAGAATTGTTCTCTTCCTTTCCATCACCCCTTTTTTGGCTTCATTCTCTCAGGGCTGTTGACAATTCTGGGATTAAGTTTACTTTATTAACCAAGGGAGAAGAAACCCTCTGCTCCCACTTCTATTCCCCAAAATATTTTGGGAACTCAGGCCTGTCTGAGGTTATGTACCCATTGCTTAAACTCTGTTGAGAAGAGTATGGTAAGATTTTTGGCTATCTGATAGCAAGCCCACCTCGTGGCTAGGGGGAAGGAGGATACTACATTGGCAGCCCTGTGAAGACCATAGAAATGTTGGAGGGATAAGCAGTTTCCTCAAGAAGTGAATGAGGTAGTGTGAAGGAGAGCTGGCTAAGTAGACAAAAATAATGGATGTCACTACAAAGAATATTTTTGTATGATATTTTGAAAGCTACCAAAGCAGTTTCAATTATTCTCTGCTGATTTCTGAGGAAAATAAATAAGTATTGAAAGAAATACATTATTTGTAAGCAAGAAGTATTGTTCTTGATTCAGCGCCCGTTTGGATATTTCCCCCTTTTCATCTGTATAATCTTGTTAACTTTTGTGTTGTAATGTGAAAATATTTTTAAGGCTTTCAAAAGTTTTTTTTTTTAATTAAGTCATTTGTTGACTTATGTTTCACTGCTTGCTAGCTTTTTTTTTTTTTTTAACTACTGCTCATGAAAAGAATAATGTATTAAGCAAAGGTAAATCTTATCTAAGATGGACAGCGCTGGGCGAAAGAAAGTAAATTATCTTAGTGGTTTGTTAAATAGTAATGTTTCCTATAAAGAAAACTTTCTGCATTATTTGAATTTACTTTAGTGGAAAAGATAATTGTACTTTTAATACCAGAAGAAAAATGGGGAAATGGCCATATGGTGGTGCCATTGAAAGAGTTAGTGAGTGTGGAATAGTGTTCTATTTTATTGAAATATTTAAGCTAGAAAATTCTTCTAACAATTATTCCATAATCATTCATTCATTCATTCTATAAATCTCTGTGCTTGGTTCTAGAGATAAAATAGAAAATAAGATTGGTGAGTCCTTGTTTTAAAGACCTTACAGAGCTAAAAGATATTACACAAGAGGCTTCACTAGTACGTATTGTTAAGTATGAAAGAATTATAGGGTACAGTGAGAGAGTCTAACAGGGGACCTTTCCCTGTCAGGGAAAACTTGCTCAGTGAACTAAAACTTGAGCTGAGCTCTGAAGGGATGATGGGAGTAAATTAGATGAAGGAGCAAAAGAGACTCCCAGGAATGGCAAACAATGTTCAAGGTGCCTGGACAGGATATCAGGTTATTAATGGATTTCATTATAACTCATATCTATTTGTAGAATTCTTGTTTATGATATATATAGTGTATTTTAAAAGTTTTATTCACTTAAAAATATATAGGTGAGCTAAAGAAGTAATGTTTATAACATTCTGTCTCATGCTAATATATATATGTATAATATATGCATATAAAATATATGTTATATGTTAAACATAAAACTACTATATTCTCTGGTAGTTTTGTCTGGTCTGTATATCTGCCTTCATAAAAACCTATACCCACCTTGTAAATTAATACGTATGTGAAGATCTGCCTTCTGTAGACTGGGAGATTCTAAAAACTACACTTTTTCCAAGATGTTCTTTACAGAGAAGGAAACCGGATTCTGTTTTTATTCATACCTGAGTGTTTTTTTAAAGTTTATGGAAATGAATAGTTATGTAGAGAATTGTCTTAAATTGACTAATTATAATTTTACCTGGGTTGACTCTCCTTGTAAGCTGTATTTTCTAAAGAAAGGAAGATTTTGCTGTGTATGTATGTATGTGTTGGCACTAAAAAGGACCTCAAATTAATTCCTTTTTTATAGATAAGAAAACTGAGGCCTGAGAAGTTAGGGGGTTTTTGCAAATCCGAGTTAGTTAAGTTCTGACTGTTTATTTTTCCTGTTGTTTTCTTGTTTTAGATTGGTTAAATACTGATTTCTAAGTTTTCCAGGTAGAGCAAAGCCAAACACCCTGAAACTAAGTGGACCTTCAGGCAGAGAACATAGACTTTATAAGTTTTACATAAAAGCGAGCTTTAATGCTGCCTTTCTAGCCTCTTTTAGCCAGGCGGAAAGTAAAAGTTCATAGATTTCAGCAGTCCAGGCAGGGTTCAGTAATGGAAGTAGTAATTTGCCTGGCAGCCATTAGGTCCACAAGGACCCACATAGTCCACTGGAGGAGGGAACTAGTTCAGCTAGTAGCATTTAGTATATGCAGTGGCAAACACTAAAAGTATATATGTCAAGTTGCATAGGGAGAGAAGACCAAAGGGCCTTCTTTTTCATGGAACTAAGTGGGTATACTCAGCCTCTTGTTTAGAGTGACTAGACAATCATGGGCCACACATATTACATGAGAGATCAGTGACCCTTTCTGATTATGTTGCTGAATTGTACCATATTTCATAGAATTTGTGCCTAATTTCAGTCTCTACTATATTAAACCATGTTTTATTTGATTATATTTATAACTTAAGTCCAGGCTTTAACTAACTTAGGATACAGCCTAGAAATCAGAGGAAGAAGGACTAATTCTAAAGTGCTATTTTTTTTCAGTGGTGCCAGGCCCCATTAAAGATGTTAGTCTTGTAGGCCCCAATCAGTACATATATCCTTTCTCTACAACATGTAACAACTCTTATCACTTCCTGACTGTTCAATTATTTTTTTTGAATTTTATTTTATTTATTTTTTTATACAGCAGGTTCTTATTAGTCATCCATTTTATACACATCAGTGTATACATGTCAATCCCAATCTCCCAATTCATCACAGCACCACCACCACCAGCCCCGCCGCTTTCCCTGCTTGGTGTCCATACGTTTGTTCTCTATAACTGTGTCTTAATTTCTGCCCTGCAAACCGGTTCACCTGTACCATTTTTCTAGGTTCCCCATATATCCGTTAATATACGATATTTGTTTTTCTCTTTCTAACTTACTTCACTCTGTATGACAGTCTCTGGATTCATCCGCATCTCTACAAATGACCCAATTTCGTTCATTCTTATGGCTGAGTAATATTCCATTGTATATATGTACCACATCTTCTTTATCTATTCGTCTGTCAGTGGGCATTTAGGTTGCTTCCATGATCTGGCTGTTGTAAACAGTGCTGCAGTGAACATTGGGGTGCATGTATCTTTTTGAATTATGGTTTTCTCTGGGTATATGTCCAGTAGTGGGATTGCTGGCTCATAGGGTAATTCAATTTTTAGTTTTTTAAGGAACCTCCATACTGTTCTCCATAGTGGCTGTATCAATTTACATTCCCACCAACACTGCAAGAGGGTTCCCTTTTGTCTACATCCTCTCCAGCATTTGTTGTTTATTTTCTGATGATGCTCATTCTAACTGGTGTCAGGTGACACCTCATTGTAGTTTTGATTTGCATTACTCTAATAATTAGTGATGTTGAGCAGCTTTTCATGTGCTTCTTGGCCATCTGTATGTCTTCTTTGGAGAAATATCTATTTAGATCTTCTGCCCATTTTTTGATTGGGTTGTTTGTTTTTTTAATATTGAGCTGCATGAGCTGTTTATCTGTTTTGGAGATTAATCCTTTGTCCATTGATTCGTTTGCAAATATTTTCTCCCATTCTGAGGGATGTCTTTTCATCTTGCTTGTAGTTTCCTTTGCTTTACAAAGGCTTTTAAGTTTCATTAGGTCCTTTTGTTTTTATTTCCATTACTCTAGGAGGTAGACCAAAAAAGATCTTGCTGGGATTTATGTCAAAGAGTGTTCTGCCTATGTTTTCCTCTAAGACGTTTATAGTGCCTGGTCTTACATTTAGGTCTCTAATCCATTTTGAGTTAATTTTTGTGTATGGTGTTAGGGAGTGTTCTAATTTCATTCTTTTACATGTAGCTGTCTAGTTTTCCCAGCACCACTTATTGAAGAGACTGTCTTTTCTCCAGTATATCCTTGCCTCCTTTGTCATAGATTAGTTAACCATAAGTGCGTGGGTTTACCTCTGGTTTTTCTATCCTGTTCCATTGTGCTGTATCTCTGTTTTTGTGCCAGTACCATATTGTCTTGATTACTGTAGCTCTGTAGTATAGTCAGAAGTCAGGGAGTCTGATTCCTCCAGCTCCGTTTTTTTCCCTCAAGACTGCTTTGGCTATTCGGGGTCTTTTGTGTCTCCACACAAATTTTAAGATTTTTTTGTTCTAGTTCTGTAAAAAATGCCATTAGCAATTTGATAGGGATTGCATGGAATCTGTAGATTGCTTTGGGCAGTATAGTCATTTTCACAATATTGATTCTTCCAATCCAAGAACATGGTATTTCTCTCCATCTGTTTGTATCATCTTTAATTTCTTTGAGCAGTGTCTTATATATAGTTTTCTGCATACAGGTCTTTTGTCTCCCTAGGTAGGTTTATTCCTAGGTATTTTATTCTTTTTGTTGCAGTGGTAAATGGGAGTGTTTCCTTAATTTCTCTTTCAGATTTTTCATCATTAGTGTATAGGAAGGCAAGAGATTTCTGTGCATTAATTTTGTATCCTGAAACTTTACCAAATTCATTGATCAGCTCTAGTAGTTTTCTGGTGGCATCTTTAGGATTCTCTATGTATGGTATCATATCATCTGCAAACAGTGACAGTTTTACTTCTTCTTTTCCAATTTGTATTCCTCTTATTTCTTTTTCTTCTCTGATTGCCATGGGTAGGACTTCCAAAACTATGTTGATAATAGTGGTGAGAGTGGGCAGCCTTGTCTTGTTCCTGATCTTAGAGGAAATGCTTTCAGTTTTTCACCTTTGAGAATGATGTTTGCTGTGGGTTTGTTGTATATGGCCTTTATTATATTGAGGTAGGTTCCCTCTATGCCCACTTTCTGGAGAGTTTTTATCATAAATGGGTGCTGAATTTTTTCAAAAGCTTTTTCTGCATCTATTGAGATGATCATATGGTTTTTCTTCTTCAATTTGTTAATATGGTGTATCACATTGACTGATTTGTGTATATTGAAGAATTCTTGCATCCCTGGGATAAGTCCCATTTGATCGTGGTGTATGAACTTTTTAATGTGTTGTTGGATTCTGTTTGCTAGTATTTTGTTGAGGATTTTTGCATCTATATTCATCAGTGATATTGGTCTGTAATTTTCTTTATTTGTAGTATCTTTGTCTGGTTTGGGTATCAGGGTGATGGTGGTCTCATAGAATGAGTTTGGGAGTATTCCTTCCTCTGCCGTTTTTTGGAAGAGTTTGAGAAGGGTGTTAGCTCTTCTCTAAATGTTTGATAGAATTCACCTGTGAAGCCATCTGGTCCTGGACTTTTGTTTGTTGGAAGATTTTTAATCACAGTTTCAATTCACTACTTGTGATTGGTCTGTTCATATTTTCTATTTCTTCCTGGTTCTGTCTTGGAAGGTTATACCTTTCTAAGAATTTCTCCATTTCTTCCAAGTTGTCCATTTTATTGGCATAGAGTTGCTTGTAGTAGTCTCTTAGGATGCTTTGTATTTCTGCGGTGTCTGTTGTAATTTCTCCTTTTTCATTTCTAATTCTATTGATTTGAGTCTTCTCCCTTTTTTTCTTGATGAGTCTGGCAAATGGTTTATCAAATTTTTTTATCTTCTCAGAGAACCAGCTTTTAGTTTTATTGACCTTTGCTATTGTTTTCTTTGTTTCTATTTCATTTATTTCTGCTCTGATCTTTATTATTTCTTTCCTTCTACTAACTTTTGGTTTTGTTTGTTCTTCTGTCTCTAGTTCCTTTAGGTGTAAGGTTAGACTCTTCAATTATTTTGACCAACACTTATTCAAAACCGTCTCCAATTTTGTATCCATCATCTTTATTAATCATGTGTGGCAGGCGAACCTTGTTTATTTTATAGAGAAATCAAGACTGTCTAGCCTATTTCTTTGTTTTCTCTCTCTAGGGAAGAGATGTCTTCCTTTTTGAGGCCATTGGGGGTCTTAATTAAATTCCCTTACTAACTTCTCTCAACATTTTTTTTTCATTACTGTTTCATTAGAATATTTTGTTTTCAGGATTTGTTGTATTTAAAGTCAAGTTAGACAAACCTATGTGCATTTATTTATATTGGCCATGCTCAACTTTTCATTTGGTGCTAGTTGTGGACTGGCATCTTTTTTCCTTGTAATTTTGGTTTTTATTACTCCTTTTGTTAATTTTCGAGTGAAGTAGTTGAGACTATAGTCATTTTAATGACAAAGAGATACAGGGATTGTTAAGTGGTATATTTGTATTGGCAGAAGTGAAAAGTAATTGGATGATGACATACTCTCTTCTCACCCATACTATGTATCAAAATCTAGAAGATGTATGTGTGTAGTTTTAAAAATGGTATTTATTTTTTTCTGATCTAACTAAAGGAAGGAAAGCTTGATAATTGCCTTGATCAGTGTGGATACACTAAAACTAGAGTGAAAAAGCAGTAGGCTAAAAGGTGTTACTATTTCTGCTGCTATCAGGAAGATCAGTGATATTCTTTAGAAGAACATGTATATAGTCATTATGAAGGATGTAAATACATGTCTGAATTTTTCTGGTATTTGAATGTCTTAATTTTATGCTCAGTCAGATCCCTGAAAAACTACAGATCTGAACATTTTAACTTTTCCTTCCTTCCCCCGCTAGCTTTGGTTCATAGAGCTAGACTACAGCATTATACTGTCGGCTTTCACTGTGGACTAAAGTAAGAAGGAAAAGAAAACAAAAAACATATACGAAATATATCTGTAGTTGTTGAAAATTTGACAAAATTTTGCTCATTGTTCCTTATTCAGAAATCTTAAAAGAAATTCCCCCAGATACACCTAAATACATAAAGCAAATATTAAGACACCTAATGGGAGAAATAGACAAGCAATATAATAATAGTAAGGAACTTTAGTACCCTACTTTTCATCAATGGATAGATCATCCAGACAAAATCAGTTAGGAACCATTGGCTTTGAACGACACTTTAAACCAGTTGTACTTAACAGACATACAGAATATTCCATTCAAAAGCAACAGAATACACACTCTTCTCAAATGCATAGGATAGATCATGTTAGTCCATAAAACAGGTCTTAGTACATTTAGAAAACTGAAATCATATCAAGCATCTTTTCTGACCACAAAGGTGTGGAAATAGAAATCAATTACAAGAAGAAAACTGAAAAATTCACAAATATGTGGAGATTAAACAACATTCTTACTGACAATCAGTGGGTCAAAGAACAAGTCAAAGAAAAAATTTAAAATACCTTAAGAAAAATGAAAATGGAAATACAACATATCAAAGCTTATGGGATACAGCAAAAGCAGTTCTTTTTTTTTTTAAGTGTCTGGTTTTTTTTATTTTTAACATCTTTATTGGAGTATAATTGCTTTACAATGGTGAGTTAGTTTCTGCTGTATAACATAATGAATCAGCTATGCATTTACATATATCCCCATATCTCATCCCTCTTGTGTCTCCCTCCCACCCGCCCTATCACACCCCTCTAGGTGGTCACAAAGCACTGAGCTGCTCTCCCTGTGCTATGCAGCTGCTTCCCACTAGCTATATCTGTTTTACATTTGGTAGTATATACAAGTCCATGCCACTCTGCCACTTTGTCCCACCTTATGCTTCCCCCTCCCCTCGTCCTCAAGTCTATTCTCTGTCTGCGTCTTTATTTCTGTCCTGCCCCTAGGTTCTTCAAAACCAATTTTTTTTTTTAGATTCCGTATATATGTGTTAGCATACAGTATTGTTTTCCTCTTTCTGACTTACTTCACTCGTATGACAGACTCTAGGTCCATCCACCTCACTATAAATAACTCAATTTCGTTACTTTTTGTGGCTGAGTAATATTTCATTGTGTATATTTGCCACATCTTCTTTATCCATTCATCTGTCAGTGGGCACATAGGTTGCTTCCATGTCCTGGCTATTGTAAATAGAGCTGCAGTGAACATTGTAGTACATGACTCTTTTTGAATTATGGTTTTCTCAGGGTATATGCCCAGTAGTGGGATTGCTGGGTCGTATGGTAGTTCTATTTTTAGTATTTTAAGGAACCTCCACACTGTTCTCCGTAGTGGCTATATCAATTTACATTACCACCAACAGAGCAAGAGGGTTCCCTTTTCTCCACACCGGCTCCGGCATTTATTGTTTGTAGATTTTTTGATGATGACCGTTTTGACCAGTGTGAGGTGATACCTCATTGTAGTTTTGATTTGCATGTCTCTAATGATTAGTGATGTTGAGGATGCTTTCATGTGTTTGTTGGCAATCTGTGTATCTTCTTTGGAGAAATGTCTATTTAGGTCTTCTGCCCATTTTTGGATTGGGTTGTTTGTTTTTTTGATATTGAGTTTCATGGGCTGCTTGTAAATTTTGGAGACTAATCCTTGGTCAGTTTCTTCATTTGCAAATATTTGCTCCCATTCAGAGGGTTGTCTTTTCAAATTGCTTATGGTTTCCTTTGCTGTGCAAAAGCCTTTAAGTTTCATTAGGTCCCATTTGTTTATTTTTGTTTTTATTTCCATTTCTCTAGGAGGTGGGTCAAAAAGGATCTTGCTGTGATTTATGTCATAGAGTGTTCTGCCTGTTTTCCTCTAAGAGTTTTCTAGTGTCTGGCCTTACATTTAGGCCTTCAATCCATTTTGAGTTTATTTTTGTGTATGGTGTTAGTGAGTGTTCTAATTTCATTCTTTTACATGGAGCTGTCCAGTTTTCCCAGCACCATTTACTGAAGAGGCTGTCTTTTCTCCATTGTATATTCTTGCCTCCTTTATCAAAAATAAGGTGACCATATGTGTGTGGGTTTATCTCTGGGCTTTCTATCCTGTTCCATTGATCTATATTTCTGTTTTTTTGCCAGTACCATACTGTCTTGATTACTGTAGCTTTGTAGTATAGTCTGAAGTCTGGGAGTCTGATTCCTCCAGCTTTGTTTTTCTTTCTCAAGATTGCTTTGGCTATTCAGGGTCTTTTGTGTTTCCATACAAATCATGAATTTTTTGTTCTAGTTCTGTGAAAAATGCCATTGGTAGCTTGATTGGGATTAAATTGAATCTGTAGATTGCTTTGGGTAGTATAGTCATTTTCACAATGTTGATTCTTCCAAGAACATGGTATATCTCTCCATTTGTTTGTATCATCTTTAATTACTTTCATCAGTGTCCTATAGTTTTCTGCATAAAGGTCTTTTGTCTCCTTAGGTAGGTTTATTCCTATGTATTTTATTCTTTATGTTGCAGTGGTAAATGGGAGTGTTCCCTTAATTTCTCTTTCAGATTTTTCATCACTAGTGTGTAGGAATGCAAGAGTTTTCTGTGCATTAATTTTGTATCCTGCTGCTTTACCAAATTTATTGATTAGCTCTAGTAGTTTTCTGATAGCCTCTTTAGGATTCTCTATGTATGGTATCATGTCATCTGCAAACAGTGACAGCTTTACTTCTTCTTTTCTGATTTGGATTCCTTTTATTTCTTTTTGTCTCTGATTGCTGTGGCCAAAACTTCCAAAACTATGTTGAATAATAGTGGTGAGAGTGGGCAGCCTTGTCTTGTTCCTGATCTTAGTGGAAATGGTTTCAGTTTTTCACCATTGAGAATGATGTTGGCTGTGGGTTTGTCATATATGGCCTTTATTATGTTGAGGAAAGTTCCCTCTATGCCTACTTTCTGGAGGGTTTTTTTTCATAAATCGGTGTTGAATTTTTTTGAAAGCTTTTTCTGCATCTATTGAGATGATCATATGGTTTTTCTTCTTCAATTTGTTAATATGGTATATCACATTGATTGATTTGCGTATATTGAAGAATCCTTGCATTCCTGGGATAAACCGCACTTGATCGTCGTGTATGAATCTTTTAATGTGCTGTTGGATTCTGTTTGCTAGTATTTTGTTGAGGATTTTTTCATCTATGTTCATCACTGATACTGGCCTGTAGTTTTCTTTTTTTGTGACATCTTTGTCTGGTTTTTTTTATCAGTGTGATGGTGACCTCATAGAATGAGTTTAGGAGTTTTCCTCCTTCTGCTACATTTTGGAAGAGTTTGAGAAAGATAGATGTTAGCTCTTCTCTAAATGTTACATAGAATTTGCCTGTAAAGCCATCTAGTCCTGGGCTTTCGTTTGTTGGAAGATTTTTAGTCACAGTCTCAATTTCAGTGCTTGTGATTGGTCTGTTTATATTTTCTATTTCTTCCTGGTTCAGTCTCCGAAGGTTGTGCTTTTCTAAAAATTTGTCTGTTTCTTCCAGGTTGTCCATTTTATTGGCATATAGTTGCCTGTACTAATCTTTCATGATCCTTTGTATTTCTGCAGTGTCAGTTGTTACTTCTCCTTTTTCATTTCTAATTCTATTGATTTGAGTCTCCCTTTTTTTCTTGATGAGTCTGGCTAATGGTTTATCAATTTTGTTTATCTTCTCACAGAACCAGCTTTTAGTTTTATTGATCCTTGCTATTGTTTCCTTCATTTCTTTTTCATTTATTTCTGATCTGGTCTTTATGATTTCTTTCCTTCTGCTAACTTTGGGGTTTTTTTTATTCTTTCTCTAATTGCTCTAGGTGTAAGGTTAGGTTGTTTATTTGAGATGTTTCTTGTTTCTTGAGGTAGGATTATATTGCTATCAACTTCCCTCTTAGAACTGCTCTTGCTGCATCCCAAAAGTTTTGGGTCGGTGTGTTTTCATTGTCATTTGTTTCTAGGTATTTTTTGATTTCCCCTTAGATTTCTTCAGTGATCTCTTGGTTATTAAGTAGTGTATTGTTTAGTCTCCCTGTGTTTGTATTTTTTACAGATTTTTCCTGTAATTGATATCTAGTCTCATAGCGTTGTGGTCGGAAAAGATACTTGATATGATTTCCGTTTTTGAAATTTACCAAGGCTTGATTTGTGACCCAAGATATGATCTATCCTGGAGAACGTTCCACGAGCACTTGAGAGGGAAGTGTATTCTGTTGTTTTTGGATGGAATATCCTATGAATATCAATTAAGTCCATCTTGTTTAATGTTTCATTTAAAGCGTGGGTTTCCTTATTTATTTTCATTTTGGATGATCTGTCCATTGGTGAAAGTGGGGTGTTAAAGTCCCCTACTCTGATTGTGTTATTGTCGTTTTCCCCTTTTATGGCTGTTAGTATTTGCCTTGTGTATTGAGGTGCTTCTGTTTGGGCGCATAAATATGTACAAATGTTATGTCTTGTTCTGGGATTGATCCCTTGATCATTATGTAGTGTCCGTCTTTGCCTCTTGTAATAGTTTTTAATTTAAAGTCTATTTTGCCTGATATGAGTATTGCTACTCCAGCTTTCTTTTGATTTCCATTAGCATGGAATATCTTTTTCTATTCTTTCACTTTCAGTCTGTATGTGTCCCTAGGTCTGATGTGGGTCTCTTGTTGACAGCATATATATGGGTCTTTTTTTGGTATCCATTTAGCCAGTCTGTGTCTTTTGGTTGGCACATTTAATCCATTTACATTTAAGGTAATTATCAATATGTGTGTTCCTATTACCATTTTCTTAATTGTTTTGGGTTTGTTATTGTAGGTCTTTTCTTTCTCTTGTGTTTCCTCCGTAGCGAAGTTCCTTTCGCATTTGCTGTAAAAGCTTTTTTGGTGGTGCTGAATACTCTCAGCTTTTGCTTGTCTGAAAAGTTTTTAATTTCGCTGTCAAATCTGAATGAGATCCTTGCTGGGTAGAGTAATCTTGGTTGTAGGGTTTTCCCTTTCATCACTTTAAATATGTCCTGCCACTCCCTTCTTGCTTGTAGAGTTTCTGCTGAAAGATCAGCTGTTAACCTTGGGGATTCCCCTGTGTGTTATTTGTTGTTTTTCCCTTGCTGCTTTTAATATTTTTTCTTTGTATTTAATTTTTGATAGTTTGATTAATATGTGTCTTGGCATGTTTCTCCTTGGATTTATCCTGTATGGGACTCCCTGTACTTCCTGGATTCGATTAACTATTTCCTTTCCCATATTAGGGAAATTTGCAACTACAGTCTCTTCAAATATTTTCTCAGTCCCTTTCTTTTTCTTTTCTTCTTCTGCCACCCCTATATTTTGAATGTTGGTACGTTTAATGTTGTCCCAGAGTTCTCTGAGACTGTCCTCAATTCTTTTCATTCTTTTTCCTTTATTCTACTCTGCAGTAGTTATTTCCACTCTTTTATTTTCCAGGTTACTTATCTGTTCTTCTTTCTCAGTTATTCTGCTATTGATTCCTTCTAGAGAATTTTTAATTTCATTTATGGTGTTCATCATTGTTTGTTTGCTCTTTAGTTCTTCTAGGTCCTTGTTAAATGTTTCTTTTGTTTGCTCCATTCTGTTTCCAAGATTTTGGATCATCTTTACTATCATTACTCTGAATTCTTTTTCAGGTAGACTGCCTCTTTCCTCTTCATTTGTTTGGTGTGGTGGGTTTTTACCTTGCTCCTTCATCTGCTGTGTGTTTCTCTGTCTTCTCATTTTGCTTTACTTACTGTGTTTGGGGTCTCCTTTTCACAGGCTGCACATTCGTACTTACTGTTGTTTTTGGTGTCTGCCCCCAGTGGCTAAGGTTGTTTCAGTGTGTTGTGTAGCCTTCCTGGTGGAGGGGACTAGTGCCTGTGTTCTGGTGGATGAGGCTGGATCTTGTCTTTCTGGTGGGCATGTCCGTGTCCCATGGTGTGTTTTGGGGTGTCTGTGACCTTATTATGATTTTAGGCCGCCTCCCTGCTAATGGGTTGTGTAGTGTTCCTGTCTTGCTAGTTGTTTGTCATAGGGTGTCCAGCACTGAAAGTTGCTGGTCATTGAGTGGAGCTGGGTCTTAGCATTGAGAAGGAGATCTCTGGGAGAGCTTTCACTACTTCATATTACGTGGAGCTGGGAGGTCTTGGTGGACCAGTGTCTTGAACTCGACTCTCCCACCTCAGACCATAGGCCTGACACCCGGCTGGAACACCAAGACCCTGTTAGCCACAGGGCTCAGAAGAAAAGGGAGAAAAAAAGAAAGAAAGAAAGAAAGGGGGGGAGGGGAGGGAGGGAAGGAGGGAAAATAAAATAAAGTTATTAAAATGAAGAATAATACATAATTATGAGGGAAAAAAATTAAGTAACAAAAAAAGAAAAAAAAGAAGAGAGCAACCAAACCAAAAAATAAATCCACCAATGATAACAAGCGCTAAAAACTATACTATAAAAAAAAAAATGGAGAGACAGAACCCTAGGACAAATGGTAAAAACAAAGCTATACAGACAAAATCACACAAAGAAGCATACACATACACACTCACAAAAAGAGAAAAAGGAAAAAAATATATATGTTGTTGCTCCCAAAGTCCACCTCCTCAATTTTGGGATAATTGGTTGTCTATTCAGGTATTCCACAGACGCAGGGTACATCAAGTTGACTGTGGAGATTTAATGCACTGCTCCTGAGGCTGCTGGGAGGACTTCCCTTTCTCTTCTTTGTTCTCACAGCTCCTGGGGTTCAGCTTTGGATTTGGCCCCACCTCTGCATGTAGGTCACCTGAGGGCATCTGTTCATCTCTCAGACAGGATGGGGTTAAAGTAGCAGCTGATTAGGGGGCTCTGGCTCACTGAGGCCTGGGGGAGGGAGGGGTACAGAATGCGGGGTGAGCCTGCGGCGGCAGAGGCCAGTATGACATTGCAACAGCCTGAGGTGCACTGTGTGTCCTCCTGGGGAAGTTGTCCCTGGATCACGGGACCCTGGCAGTGGCGGGCTGCACAGGCTCCCGGGAGGGGAGGTGTGGATAGTGACCTGTGCTTGCACACAGGTTTCTTGGTGGCTGCAGCAGCAGTCTTAGTGATTCATGACCGTCTGTGGTGTCCGCACTGAGACCTGCGGCTTGCACCCATCTCTGGAGCTCGTTTAGGCAGTTCTCTGAATACCCTCTCCTCGTGCACCCCAAAACACTGGTCTCTTGACTCTTAGGCAGGTCCTGACTTTTTCCTGGACTCCCTCCAGGAGTAGTAGCTGTGTCGCACCAGCCCTCTTCAGGCTGTGTTCACGCAGCCAACCCCAGTCCTCTCCCTGTGATCCAACCTCTGAAGCCGGAGCCTCAGCTCCCAGCCCCCACCCACCCTGGCAGGTGAGCAGACAAGCCTCTCAGGCTGGTGAGTGCTGGTTGGCAGCGATCCTCTGTGTGGGAATCTCTGCTTTGCCCTCTGCACCCCTGTTGCTGTGCTCTCCTCCGTGGCTCCGAAGCTTCCCCCCCCCCCCGCAACCCCCGTGACTCTGCCAGTGAAGGGGCTTCCTAGTGTGTGGTAACTTTTCCTCCTTCACAGCTCCCTCCCAGAGGTGCAAGTCCTGTCCCTATTCCATTGTTTCTGTTTTTTTCTTTTTTCTTTAGCCCTACCTGGGTACGTGGGGAGTTTCTTGCCTTTTGGGAAGTCTGAGGTCTTCTGCCAGGGTTCAGTAAGTGTTCTGTAGGAGTTGTTCCACATGTCGATGTATTTCTGATGTATCTTTGGGGAGGAAGATGATCTCCACCTCTTACTCCTCCGCCATCTTGAAAGTCTCAAAGCAGTTGTAAGAGGAAAGTTCATAGCAGTAAATACTTACATCAAGAAAAAAAAATGATCTCAAATAAACAGCCTAACTTTGTACTCCAAGGAATCAGAACAAGAAGAACAAATGAAGCCCAAAGTTAGTAGAAGGAAGGAAATAACAAAAGATCAGGGTGGAACTAAATGAAATAGAGACTAAAAAGATGATAAGAAAGATTGAGGAAGCTAAGAGCTGGTTCTTTGAGAAGATAAATAAAATTGACAAACCTTTAGCTAGACTCACCAAGAAAAAGAGAGAGAGGACTAAAAGTAAGACACAAAAGAGGAGATGCTGTAGCCAATTCCACAGAAATACAAAGGATCATAAGAGGTTACATTCGTCCCTTGTTGCCCATGGGGGCTTAGTTCCAGGATTTCCCCACAGATACCAAAATCCACGGATGCTCAAATCCCTTATATTAATTGGCATATTATTTGCATATAACCCAAGCACATTCTCTCATATACTGTAAATCATCTCTAGATTACCTGTAATATCTAATACAAAGTAAATGCTATGTAAATCATTGCTAGTGCTCAGCAAATTCAAGTTTTGCTTTTTGGAACCTTCTGGAATTGCCCCTCCCCTCAATATTTTTGATCTGTGGTGGATTGAATCCATGGATGCAGAACCTACAGATATAGAGTTGACTATACCATGGATAGTTATACTCCAGTAAATTTAACAATTGAGAAGAAGTGGATAAATTCCTACATACATATACTGCCTACCAAGAGTGAATCATGAAGAATAGAAAATCTGAACAGTGCAGCATCCTTATTAGTAAGGATATTGAATCAGTAGTCCAAAACCTCTCAAAAAACAAAAATCCAGGACCAGACAGCTTTCCTGGCAAATTCTACCAAACATTCTACCAAACATTCAAATAATTAAATACCAATCCTTTTCAAACTCATCCAAAAAATAGAAGAGAAGGGAACACTTCCAAACTCATTTTACGAGGCCAACATTACCTTAATATCAAAACCAGACAAGAGTATCATGAAAGAAAATTACAGGTCAACGTCCCTGGTGAACATAGATGCAAATATCCTCAATCAAATATTAACAAACTGAATGCAACAATACATTAAAATTTTGACAGAAATAGAACTAACAACTCCTAAAACTTGTATGGAACCATAAAAGACCCCAAATAGGCAAGGCAATCTTGAGAAAGAAAGACAAAGCTGAAGGCATCATACTTCCTGATTTTCAAACTAAGTTGACCCTTGAACAATGGGGGGCTAGGGACACCAACTTTCCCATCCCCTGTGCAGTTGAAAATCTGTGTATAACTTTACATTCAGCCCTTGTATCCAAGGTTCCACATCCACAGATTCAACCAACTGAAGATTTTGTAGCACTATAGTACATATTTAGGGGAAAAAATCCAGGTATAAGTGGACCTGTACAGTTCAAACCCAAGTTATTCAAGGGTCAACTGTATATTACAAAACTATAGTAATCAAAGCAGTATGGTACTGACATAAAAACAGACACATAGGTCTTCGAAAAGAATAGGGAGCCCAGGAGTAAACCAACACATATATGGTCAGTTAATTTATAAAATAGGAGCCAAGAATATACAGTGGGGATTGGACCGCCTCTTTAATAAATGGTGTTGGGAAAACTGGACAGCCAAATGCAAAAGAATGAAACTGGACCACTATCTCAAACCATACACAAAAATCAACTAACAATGGATGTAAGAATCGAATGTAAGACCTGAAACTATCAAACTCCTAGAAGAAAACATAGGTGGCAAGCTCCTTGACATTGTTCTTGGTGATAATTTATTTGGATTTGACACCAAAAGCAAATGAAACAAAAAAGAAAAATCAACATGTGGGACTACATCAAAGTAAACAGTTTCTGCACAGCAAAGGTAACCATCAAAATGAAAAGCAATTTTACTGAATGAGAGAAAATATTTGCAAATTATATATCTGATAAGGGGTTAATATCCAAAATACAGAAAGTATAAAGACTCATACAACTCAATAGCAAAAAACAATCAGATTAAAAAAAATGGGCAGATCTGAATAGACAGTTTTGCAGAGAAGACATACAGATGACCAACAGGTATGTGCAAATGTGTTCAACATCACTAATCATCAGGGAAATGCAAATCAAAACCACAATAAGCTGTCATCTCACACCTGTTAGAATGGCTTTTATCAAAAAGACAAGAAGTAGTAAGTGTTGCAAGGATGTGGAGAAAGGGAATCCTTGTGCACTGTTTTTGGGAATGTAAATTGGTGCAGCCACTATGGAAAGTGCTACTGTGGAAGTTCCTCAAAAAGTTAAAAATAGAACTACCATATGATACAGCAGTTTCACTTCTGGGTATTAATATGAAAGAAGTAAAAACATTAACTCAAAAAGATATTGCCAACCCTATGTTCATTGCTATTTACAGTAGCCAAGATATGGAAGCAACCTAAGTGTCCATTGATAGATGAAAGGATAAAGAGATGTGATATGTATGTGATATGTGATATGTATGTATGT
The DNA here is from genome assembly GCF_964341445.2 of Mesoplodon mirus. Classification (NCBI taxonomy): domain Eukaryota; kingdom Metazoa; phylum Chordata; class Mammalia; order Artiodactyla; family Ziphiidae; genus Mesoplodon; species Mesoplodon mirus. Next base: position 106,619,142 of record NC_138982.1, on the reverse strand, counting down.
CTATGTATGTATGTATGTGATATGTGATATGTATGTATGTATGTATATATATATATATATATATATATGACTATTATCAGCCATAAAAAAGAATGCAGTTTTGCCATCTGTGACAATATGAATGGACCTTGAGGTTATTATGCTAAGTGAAATAAGTCAGAGAAAGTCAAATACCCTAACGATTTCAGTTATATATGGAAACTAAAAGAAAAGAAAACAAAACTGAACTCATAGATACAGAAAACAGATTGGTGGTTGCCATAGGTGGGGGTTGGGGGTAGGCCAAATGGGTGAAGGTGGTTAAAAGGCAGAAACTTTCCAGTTATACAATAAATAGGTCATTGAATGTATGTATAGCTTGGTGACTATATAGTTAATTATACTGTATTGTAAATTTGTAAGATGCTAAGAGAGTAGATCTTGTAAGCTCTTATCATAGGAAAAAACATTATGGCTATATGTGATGACGGATGTTAACTAGACTTGTTGTGGTGATCATTTTGTAATATATGCAAGTATCAAATTATTGTACACCTGAAACTAATATAATGTTATATGTAAATTATATTGCAATTAAAAATTTTTCCTAGGATGAAGGTACCAAGGCAAACATATTTTTTAAATATTTAATAAAAACAAATATGTGACTCATCTTGGCTGTAGCTTATTGGTTATATTTTTCTTAAACCATGAACTTTTGAAAAAGTTTTCCATTCTAATTTTGGAACTGGGGGGATGGAGTATAATTTCCTGCTGGTCTTATAGGGAATAATCACAAGTAAGTTTATTTTTGTTTCCTTTTTTACTTTCTTTTTGATTAAGATAGGTTTATAGGTGGAGGTAAGTTTATAAGTTATGGGTGAGTTTTATAGGTTATTTAAATCAAGATCTCATTAGGAAAATGTAAGTCATGCTAGGTAATTCAGTAGAGAGAATTTAATTTAATTTATAGAACCAGTTTCATAGGTGTTAGAAGATCTGAGAGAATAGACCAAGGAGAGGATGATGAACCTAGACTTAGCAACTAGTAGTTAAGTCGCTGTTAGTCCTGGAAATAAAAGGACAAAGGCACAAGGATGGAATACTAGAACTCGGAGACTGGAAATGGTTGATGAGGGGAAGAAGCATTGACTTGTGTGAGAGGAGACCTCGGAAGAAATATAATTACTGCTAAAGAGGTCCCAGAAGAAGAAGGGCAGGGGGAAAAGACTGCTTATTCCTCCCTTCCTCCTAACTTTCAGTTTTCTACCATTGCCTCCCTTGATCAAACTTAACCATTAACCTGTTGGCTTCTGCATAACTGACAGAGATCTCTGGGGTATTTTCCCCCATCGGTTTAAGTAATAAAAATGTATTGAGAAGTCCTGGGATGGTAGTTATTGCCTCCCAACCTCAAGGGAGGAACCAACAGTGTCGGAAACCACTGAAAAATCACACACTGTTCCAATACCTCACGCCAACATAGTGAGGAGGAAAGTCATTCCCCTGAAAATGGGTCAATTTTCATTCATCCAAGAAGGGTTGGGAGGACTGGAGCAGAGGGGACCATCACATGATACTGGGGTCAGGGTGGGGTTTGCTGGACCCCAAGCTGGCTCCTCAAACACCAAGGGAGAAAGAGATTCATTTCTTCTCTGGGGGAGGAGTTCTTGGTCACTAGGTTCAATTCTTACCCTTTATAAAGCTGTCACTTCCTTGGGTGAAACTTTCATCCTGTAGGTTCATCACAAGGTTGTCAGCAGTGAGATGGATATGATTCTGTGGTGTGCTGATTGTCTTGGAGGTCAGAGACCTCTGTTTTTGAAAGATATTTTCACTGATTATTGAATTTTTGATTGACAGGATTTTTATCCTTAGTACTTTCAGAGGTGTCCATCCATTGTTTTATGGCTTGCGCAGTTTTTTTTTTCCTGATGAAAAGTCTGCTGTCCTTATTTTTGTTTCCCTGTATATAATGTGCCCTTTTGGGAAGCTGCTTTTAAGATTTTCTCTATCACTTTTTCTTTTCTTTTTTTTTTTTTTTTTTTTTTTTTTGAGTAGGTAACACATGTTCATGTTTCAAAATTCAGAAATTATGGTGAGCATACAAGGAGATACTGTTCAATTTACATCCGTCAATTTCGTTTACAGTGGAAATGTGCTTAGTTCCATTTAGTTTCAATTTCCATAAGCAAACAGTGTAATTGTTCTCTTGGGTTTCCTTCCAGAGATATTTTATGCATGTACAAGAAAAAAAAATCATGTTTCCTTTTCCTCCATTTTACAAAAATGCTAGTGTAGTGTGCGCACTGTCTTGTACCCTTTCTTAATTCAGATATCTTCATTCAGATATTTTTCCCCATCATAGAAAAACTATCATCAGTCATTATAATGGTTGTAGAGTATTTAACTGTTATGGATATATAAAAATTTTAACTAACTGGTACTCTATTAATGGGTGTTTAGATTATGTTCCAATCTATTGCTGTTATCAACAATAATGAATCTTGAATTTTAATGAATTGCCACGTATGAGAGGCACTTGGAATATGTACAGGCATACCTTGTTTTGTTGCACTCTGCTTAATTTGATTTGCAGATAACTGTGTTTTTTGCAAGTTGAAGATTTGTGGCAACCGTGCGTTGAGCAGGTCTGTTGGTGCTCAACACAATTTGCTCATTTCATGTCTCTTCGTCATGTTTTGGTAATTCTCATAATGTTTCACACTTTTTCATTATTATTACATTTGTTTTGATCTGTGATCAGTGATCTGTGATGTTCCTGCTACAACTCACTGAAGGCTCAAATGATGGTTAGCACTTTTTAGCAAGAAAGCATTTTTAAATTAAGGTCTATACTTTTTTATACATGATATTGCACACTTAATAGATTATAGTATAGTGTAAACATAACTTTTATATGCACTGGGAAACCAAAAAATTCATGTGTCTTTATTGCAATATTTGCTTTATTGTGGTGATCTGGACCTGAATCTGCAATATCTGAGGTAAACCTGTGCAAGGAGTTTTGTATATTGTACAGGTATCCTGGGAGTAGAATTGCTAGATCAAAGAGTCTTAGGTTTGTCATTTTGAGAGTGCCAAATTTTCCCTGTAGAAGTTGAGGCAATTTACAATATTGCCAGCCATATAAGAGAGGACCTGTTTCCCTACGTCAATGCATTGTTTTATAAATTTTTTAAATTATTATAATTTTCAAACCTACACAGAAGTAGAAGGAATAGTATAATGACCTGCCCTTACCCATCACCAGCTTCAATAATTATCAATATGTATTCAGTCTTCTTTCATCTATACCTCCACACTCTTTACCCATTGCTAGTTGTCTTTCTTTTATAGCTTTATTGAGGCATAATTTCCATGTCATTAAGTTCATGCAGTTTAAGTGTAATTAAATGATTTATAGTAAATTTATAAAGTTGTGTAGCCGTCACCACAATCCAGTGTTACTACATTTTCTCCACCTCTAAAATACCCCTCATACTTACTTCCAGACAATTCCCAGCCCAAGGCAACTACTGATCTGTTTTCTATCTTAATAGAGTTTCTATACCTAGACATTTTATGTAAACAATATGTCACAACATGTAGGCTTTTACATATGAGTACTTTCATTTAGAGTAATGTTTTTGAGGTTCATTCATGTTTTAGCACTTATCAGTAGCTCATTCATTTTTGTGCTGGATAGTAATCCATTGAATGGATATAGTACATTTTGTTTTTACGATCAGCAATTGATGGATATATGGATTGTTTGCAGTTTTTTGGCTATGAACATTTGTGTACAAGTGGACAAATGTTTTTGTTTCTCTTGAGTAGATACCTAGGGATGGAATTGCTAGATGCTATGATAAGTTTATGTTTAACTTCGGTTTAACATAGAACTGCCAGACTGTTTCCAAAGTGACTACACCATTTAAAATTCTAACCAGCTATCTAGAAAGGTTTCAGTGTCTCCATATGTTCACTAACACTTGTGATTATTTGTCTTTTTCATGATAGCTATTCCAGTAGTTGTGTAATGGTATCTTATTTTGGTTTTAATTTGCACTTCCTCAGCACTGTTGATGGCAACTATCCTTTCATGTTACCTATATGCTATTGCGTATCTTCTTTGGTAAAATGTCTGTTCAAATCTTTGCCCATTTTTAAATTGGATTGTTTGCCTTATTAAGTTGTAAGAGTTCTTTATATGTTCTGATTGCACATTCTTTGTCAGATCTATGATTCGTAAATACTTTTACCTATTCTGTGGCTTGTCTTTTCATTTTCTTATTGGTGTCTTTTGGAATCTATTGCTGGTTTTAAGAAACTTGATTGTAATTTTCCTTGTGTAATATCTCTCACATTTCTTACTCTTAAACTTCTTGGAATTTTGGATTTGTACTTTTTAACCAAATTTGGGAAATTTTCTCAAGAATTTTTTAGGAAAAAAAAGAAGTAAGGTGGAAACTTACGGAGGTCTTTCACAGGAGTATCATAAATTGTATCCTACATTGCTTATTTGTCAGAATTTTCAGAATTCACTATTTAGACAACTGATAAAAAAGCTAAGAAAAAACATGTATCTATAGATATTTCACAAGACTATGTAAAAATGTATTTCCTTTCTTAAAATGAATTAAATAAATATTACAAATAAATTTTATTTTCAGTTGTAAAAAACAACAATTTTTTAAGAAGTCACCATTATGTCTTCTTAAAGGACACCACTTGAAGGGAATCCACAGTTGACCCACACCTGACTGATTGTTCTGTTCATTTTTTTCCCGTCTTTTTTTGTGTGTGTTTTGTTTTAGTAATGCTATACCTTGTTTTCACTGATTTTATCTTCTGCAGAGTCTAATCTGACATTAATCCCATACAATGTATTTTTCATCTCAGACATTGTATTTTTTTATTTATGAAAGTTTTAATTGGGTCTTTTATGTCCTCCATTTCTCTGCTTAACCTGATTATTCTTTACCTTAGGAGTTGGCAGACTATGGCCCATGGGGTCAAATGCTGCCCATGGCTGTTTCTGTTTTGTTTTGTTTTTAATATGGCTCCCAAGCTAAGACTGGTCTTTATATTTTTAAACAATGGTGTTTAAAAAAAAAATGTGGAAGAGACTTAATGTGGCCCAGGAAGCCTAAAATATTATCTGGCAACCCAGGCTCCATCCTCAACACAATATAACAGGGGAGGAATTTGAAGACAGTGGTGCACTGAAGGTCATGATAGCAACAACCCACATGATAGCAATAACACAAACTCACTTAACTCATGAGTAGATTTATTTAAATGCCCAACAGTAAAGGCTAGCAGAAGAAAAGGCTTGTCTGTTTCCAGGCACCAATTTTATTAACATCTGTTTATACTTTCATATATCATAAAGTCCAGCTTTCAGTCAAAAATTATAGACACATAAAAAAGAGAAAGAAAAAAATGCACTATCAAGAGACAAAGCAGTTTGTAGAATCAAATTTAGATATAAAGATCTAGTGGGAAAAAATGGATAACATGGTTGAACATATTGAGAATTTCAGCAGAGAGCTGTGACACTTTTTAAGAAATATTCATATGGAAATGCTGGAAATAAAAGATATAGTAACAGATGAAGAGTGCCTCTGATGTGCTCATCAGTAAAGTCAACACAACACAATTGAGGAAAGAATGAATGAACTCAAATATAGGTCAGAAGAAATTACCCAAACTAAATGACAAAGAGAAAAAGAGAAGAAAACAGAACAGAGCATCTAAGAGCGTTGGGAAAATATGAAATTGTATAACATATGTCTGTTAGAATCCCAGAAAGAGAAGAAAAATGAGGCAGAAGAAGTATAAAATAGTAGCCATGAATTTTTCAAATATAATGAAAGATGTTAAACCACAGGTCTAAGAAACTCAGAACAACAAACAGGATAATTTCAAACTCTCTCAGACTACCACCTAGGTCCCCTAGATGCATCACATTCAAACTCAAAAAATCACAGAGAAAATCTTGAAGGCCACCAGAGAACAAAGACATTACCCAATTTAGAAAGCTACAACAGGCATCTCAGAAACTATGCAAGCCAGAACACAGTCAAGTGACATCTTTAAAGGGCTAAAAGAACAATTCTTTCAACTATCAATTCGAGAGGGAGAAATAAAGATGTTTTCACGGAAGCAAAAACTGAAAGACTTTATTCCCAGAAGACCTGAACTACAAAAACAATCAGCACAAGTATGATGCCAGACAGAAAATCTACCTAAAGAAATGAGATCTGAAAATGGTACAAACTTGAAGATGCAGTTGACCCTTGAATGGTGGAGGGGTTAGGGACACCAACCTCCCACACAGTCGAAAATTCATGTAGAACTTTACAGTCAGGCTTCCATTTCTGCTATTCTGCATCCATGGATTCAGCCAATCACAGATTGCGTAGTACTTTAGTACATATTTATTGAAAGAAATCTGCATATAAGTGGACCTTCACAGTTCAAATCTATGTTGTTTAAGAGCCAACTGTAAATGTAAAATTGAATTTAAAAATTTTTTAGTCACTGTGAAACGTAACTGTTTAATGCAGGGGTTGGCAAACTTTTTTTTTTTTTTTAAGGCCAGATACTTTAGCCTTGCAGATCATAGAGTAACTACTCAACTCTGCTCTTGTAGCGCTAAGGTAGCCATAGACAACATAAATGAATGCATGTGGCTGTGTTCCAGTAAAACTTTTACAGAAACTGGCAGCCAGCCTATGGGTTATATTTTCTAAGTGCTGAGATTAAAGCAAAAATTGTAGTGAAGTATTGTTTGTAGCATGTAAAATTTAAATGAATGACAAAAAGAGCACAAGGATTATTATACTTAAAGCAGCATAATATCATTTGAAGGTAGGCTAGGACTTATATACATAGTAAACCCTAGAGTAATCACTAAAAACATTGAATACAGAGATGGATATATTAAGCGAAAATGGAGATAAAATGGAATCATAAAATCACTCAATCCAAAAGAAGGTAGAAGAAGCATCAGATGGAGCAATGAACAGAGAACAAACCCATGGTAGGTTTTAATCCAAGCAATATATGTAAATTGCCTAAACCTATTAAAAACAAATTAGTTGGATAGAAAAGCAAGTTCCAACAGATGTATATCCATACCCCTATGCCCTTTTTTAGATAAACAGGTACACACTTTTCTACACTCTGTTTTTTTCACTTAATATTATATCTTGGAGATCACTCCATAGTGATACAGAGATAGTCCAAATTCCTTTTTACATCTTACAGTATTGTGTAGATGTACCATAGTTCATTCAACATGCCTTCTAATGATAAATATTTGGATTGCTTCCATTGTTTTCCTATTACAAATAGTGCTATGAGTAATATCCATTGGCATACATCTTTTTGTATGTTTGCCAGTAGATATTTGGGGTAGGCTCCTAGAATCTGTGTCAAAGGATGAATAGATATGTAATTTTGCTAAGTAGTCTCAAAGTTCCCTTTATACAGCTTGTACCATTTTGCATTCTCACCCATAAAATAAAGCTTTACCTCAGACATCACCACAGTTTTGTGTTGTCAAACTTTTGATTTTTTGCTAAGCTAATAGGAGATAAATGGCATGTCAGTGTGGTTTTAATTTGTATTTTTCTTATTGTGAGTGAAGGTGAACACCCTTTTGCATATCCTTAAAGACTATTTTGTTTCATTTTCCATGACCTACCTGTTTATATTATCTCAAGCCCATTTTCTATAAGTTAGTTGGACTTTTTCTTCTCAGTTTTCATAAACTCTTTATGTATTAGGGATATTAACCCTTCCTCTGATGTTAGTTACAGATGTATGTGTTTTCATTTATGTTTTGCTTTCCTTATGGCATTTATATTTTTAGACATTTTAAAATGTAATTAAAATTTATCAGTGTTCTGTTGCTTCTGACTTTTGAGTCATAGTTAAGAAAAAGTTCTCTATAACCAAGTTATATGTGATTACTTCTGATATTTGTAGTGTTTAATTTTTTATATTTAAGTTTTTTTATCCATTTTGAATTTTTTCTTATGTTTGGAAGTTGGAGTGAATCAATTTTGTCTTTTAATATTGGGCTACCTGATATGGAGTAAACATTTTCCCTGATTTGAGATGCTGTTTTTGTCATATACTCATTTTTCACATGCAGTTGTCCTATTTTTGGATTTTCCATTTGATTTCATTAGGCTATTTGTTGATGTGTCAGTATAATGCTAGTTGAATAATAAAGGCTTTAAAAAATGTTTTAATATTGGCAAGTTCCTTTTCATTGCTCATGCCATTTCATGGTTTTCCTAGATATTAACTTTGTAATCAACTTTCTACTTTCAGAAAAACTTGAAGGTATGTAAATTTATAAATTAGGAGAATTTAATATTTAACTTACTGAAGTATATATTTTATATGCTCTTTATCTTCCTCCAGCTCAAAAACACTGGAACACTAAGGCTGAAACTTCTCCTTCCAACTTTAATGTTATTGATGCCATGTATTTTTGCTATGACTTTTAAAAGCCCAGATGAAGTTATTCTTATTGCTTCATGCTGTCAAATGTTTTAGCCTATATGCTTACTAATTTGCATCTTAGACTCTTGCTAATTTAATTTCCTGTGTCTTTGTAAACAGTCTTTATTATTCTCTGGTTGTTTATATATTGTTCTTTGTATTTGGCATTTTATAGCTTACTGTGATTAGCTAGGTATAGATTTATTTTTATTAATCATTGAGATTTCCTGGGCTTCCTGTACCTGAGGATTGGTATCTTTCATCAGTTATGAAAAATTCTTACCCAGTTTTTGTCTTAGCTTCATTCTCTCATTGTTTTTTTTTTTTTTTTTGAAGTATGATTAGGCATGTTAGACTTGTACACTCCATTCCTCATGTCTTTAACTCTTGCTTGTATTTTCCATTTCTTTGTCTCTCTGTATTGCACTTTATTTTTTTACAGATCTTTCTGTTTACCAGTTCTTTCTTCAGCTGTGTCTAATCTGCAATTAAATATGTTCATTGGCTTTTAATTTCATTTATTTTACTTTTTATTTCTATAAGTTTTTGGACTGCTATTGTTTTTTATCATTTTAATATTTCTTTATTCCTTAATATTATCCTCATTTTATATTCTGGGTCTGGTTTAAATATATAAAGTCTTCATGGACTTTCTGTTGCTTCTTGCTCATGGTGTTGTGTTTCCTTATATACTGTGGTTTTTATTATCATCATCATTATTATTTACATTGTGAATTTGTATTTTCTTGGAATAAATTTATTTGCAAAAATTGAGGCCTGAATTTGAAGTGGATATTCAGAAAGGCTCTACATTTGTTTCTGGCAGGGACCTGGGGATACTACTAGTCCAGGACCAATCTTAGCTAAATTCTTGGCTTGAGAATTTTTGGACCACGAACGTAATATGAATTCAGGTGACAACCTATATGAGAGGATTTTAAAACTAGATGTTTTTTTTTTTTTTCTTTTCCAGGGTAGTTCAAAGTGCAACCAGGCAGTTTTCCTTAACAGTCTTAGAAATGTGGTGAAGTTGGTGGGAGGAGCATATTGGTATAGCTGTTTGAAGTTTTAGTCAAGGCAAAAGCCAGCTATTTTATCCAGCATTTTACTTGTTTTCAGATGGTGAATCGCTAAGGGTACTAGTCTGTCATACTTTAGAGAAAATAATGTACAGTTTATCAGTATATAGTTGAAAAAAAAAACTATGAATCTCTTCTTTCCTCACTAAAGACATTACTGAAGAAAGTATTTTGAAGATAAATGCATTGGAATGCTTGAGTATGACAAAGTAAATGCTCTTTGTTAATATTAAGTAGTGCTGGGACTTCCCTGGTGGTCCAGTGGTTAAGACTCCACACTTCCACTGCAGCGGGTGCGGGTTCGTTCCCTGGTCAGGGAACTAAGATCCCACATGCTGCACGGGTGTGGCCAAAGGGGGGGGAAAAAAAGATTAAGTACTGCTGAGTTGAAACATCTATATGATCAAAGATTTAGAATTAGTAAGTGTAGAAGAAATTGTTAAAAATGAGTGTTTAAAGTGTGGGCAATAACATTTTATTCTATTCTTATTTAATTCATGTAGAACAAACCTAATTTTCTTTGGCTTAAATTGGTAAGTGGATTTCTTGTATTTGGATAGTTAAGCATCATAATTTAGTGGAATTTTCCTATGGCAGATAAATGCACAAATCCACATTCTTGTATTTTAGTGTGAAAATTACTTATCTGCTTCAGAGACCCAAAAAAGAAAAGTAATTCTGGTCATAATTACCAATCTATTTATATGTGCCTTTGTATTTTAAGAAGTCTGGTACCTTATTACCACTTGTAATATATGTGAAGTCTGGTAAACACTTGTAATATATGGTCTGAATTCCAAGCAACCCAAGGATAGAATATAGTTTGTTTCATAAATGGAGACTTTAGTGATATTCTAGTTATTTAAACTTAAATAGCTAATAGGAATATACTGATTGATGAAAGTCAAATAAAAATGATGGTAAAAGGTATAATTTTTTAAATTCAAAGGGCATGCCATCCATCTATAATATACTTGTCCCACTGCAAATAATTTATGTTTTTATATAAATCATTTTACCTAGATATTTCTATTTTGAGTAATTGTTTCAATTTAGGTGAATGAACTGTAGGTAACCCATAATTTGGACTAATATTAATTATAATTGGTTAATGTACAGACTATGACATATTAAGCATTATACTAAATATTTTATTACACAAACATTAAACACTATATGAAACATTCAACATTAAAAACCAATATAACATTATACAATAATAAATTTTTGGAAAGAAACATTTTGATGAATTAAGTTAGATATCTTAAAAAATCTTCATAATTTAAGTGAGGAAAAATTGGTGTCATACATATCAACAAAATTCACATATGCAGAGCTGAGAAGAACAAATCTGTGAAGACCTCAGGTTTCTTCTTAGATTGTTGAAGGAAACTTTGATGGCAATGTTAATAATAGAAGTAGTAGTACTATATTATTATTAGCATGCACCTATAGCACCCCCAGGGATTGTTTTAAGTGCTTTACAAGAGGTAGCTACAGTTATTATTCCTGTTTTATAAATAAAGAAACCGAGGGCTTCCCTGGTGGCGCAGTGGTTGAGAGTCCACCTGCCGATGCAGGGGACACGGGTTCGTGCCCCGGTCCGGGAAGATTCCACATGCTGCGGAGTGGCTGGGCCCATGAGCCATGGCCGCTGAGCCTGCGTGTCCGGAGCCTGTGCTCCGCAATGGGAGAGGCCACAACCGTGAGAGGCCCGTGTACCGCAAAAAAAGAAACCGAGGCACAGAGATATTAAGTGACTTGCCCAGGGTCACATATCAAGGAAATGGTGGAGCTGAGATTGAAACCCAGTGTGTCTGTAGACCATGGGTGAGTATAGGGCCAGATAGCAAGTATTTTTAGGCTTAACTCATAAGGTCTCTGTTGCCACTACTCAGTTCTATTATCTAGTATGAAAGCAACCATAGTCAATATGTAAATATATGGGTGTGGTTCTGTTTGAATAATAATGTACTTATTGACAGTAATATTTAAATTTCACATAATTTTTACTTGTTAGGAAATATTCTCTTGGGTGTTTTGTTTTGGGGTTTTTTTTGTTTGTTTTTGTCTTTGTTTTTTAACAATTTAAATATGGCTAACTATTCTTATCTCATGTATTATACAACAACAGGCCTTCCTGCTCTAGACTGCTATATATATTTTGGGGTCCTACCTTGTTCTATTGTGGACTCATTTACCCTGCATCTTGTAGAGTTTGCCTCCTTGAGAGCTAGACAGTTTGATCTCTAAACACTTCGTTGATCCTTTACACTAGGCAATAGGAAATTCAACAGGTCTGAGACAGGAAGTTTCTACTTCTACATATACTCTAGGTTTTTCCCTTAGTGATTTCACTGCTATGTAAATACTTGTTGACTTTGCTGAATCTTACCCTCAGGCAGTTAGCTAGACCATATTGTTTTATCATTATTTACTCTACTTATTTTGCATGTAGTTTTTCTCATTTTAATGTCATTATACTGGACTTGGGCCTTGTTATTGAGGTAGCTGATAGTGAGGCACATACAGATCTCTTGTAATGTTGGCTCCCCTTTCATGTTCACATAATACAGACATAATTCTGCATATTTAGATTATCTACAAGGTCATATTAATCTGCACATTCATCTCTAAATTTACTGCCATAGCATATTTTATTTCTACTAAAAACCTTTGTATCTCTTCCTCCTTCAATAGAATTAAGTGGTCTACCAGTCAGTACTATCTACTCAATGTAATGATGCAATTTCTACCCCATTGTACTTAGTACAAAGTTAACACCTCCTTGTTTCAACATGTTATAATAGTGATATATGCAAAGTACAGTACTATGATAGTACAGAAGAATCACCTATATATTAGTCTGGAGAGAAGGAAAGGAGTTTTTAGGCTAAGTTCCTAGGTGGAATCGTATAAATAGGTCTTGAGGAAGCAACAGATCCAAACACCTTTAAGCACACAGGAGTTTTAGGCTATGTAGGAAAGTTTGCTGCAATTTGAGCATGGAATTTGGTAATTGCTATGTGTGTAAAAGTAGTTTTGGATCAGACATAAAGGTTCTTTTGTCAAAATAAGGAATCTGAATTTCCTCCTCTTCATCAGTGATCTCAAATACCTAAGTAAAATAGGATGGGAATATAAGTAATAAATAAGTCAAGTAGGCAGTGTGCTGGGGAAATGGGAGATGGATGGAGACTGGCAAATTGGAAAAGAGGTCCATGCCCTGACTAAAGGCAGTAGCTGCTCAGCTTATTTTGCTATGGAGAGATGCAAGCTCTGTGTTACAGGGGTTCCTCTTTATCAAGAGCTCAGAGAAATCTACATTTAATCTGAAATACCACAGTTTTTAAATATTGGAAACTAAAATATTTAAAAAATATATTTGATCTATATAAAACAAATGTGTCAGCTGAAGGTCTTTGCTTTAGATGGTAAAATCTACACAGCAAGTGGTAAGTCTGTAAGTAGATCATTCTGTGTTTTAGGAAGATAACAATGGCAGCCATGTTGAACATGGATTTTAGGTAAATGTGGAATAGCAAGACAAGAGGTAGGGTCTATTAGAAGTTTAAGGATGAGATAGATGTGAATTAATGCTTTATTAATAGGGATAGAGAAGATTCCAGAAGTACATTGATGGTGCTATTTTATACTTACTTATTGATGGTAAAATAAATACATAATGGTTGATAATGAAAAATAATTCTCCTTTTCATCCCTGACCCCTAGTTTCTGTTTCCCCTATGTAAAGGCAACTGTTTTTACCAGTTTGTTGCATATCCCTCTAGTATTCTGGCAATATACATTGGTGTACATGTGCCTTCTACTCTCTCCCTTCCTTTACACCAGTGATAATGTAATGAATGGATTTCTCCACCTTTGTTTAACAATATGTGCTGGAATTTTCCCCTTATCTATTCATATAGATGTAAATATATTCTCACTAATATTCTCCTTAATATTTGTATTATATTTCACTTCATGGGTATATTATAATTTAACCAGTCCCCTGTGGTAGACATTTAGTATGTTTCCATTGTTTTACTGCTACAAACCATCTGTGGATGCATATCCATATATATGTGTGTCTTTGAACTTATGTGTCTATTATTTGGAGGATTAAATTCTTATAAATGGAAATGGTAAGTCTAATGGTATGTGTGCGTTTAAAATTTTGTTGACTATTACTATGTTGCCTTTGAAAGTAGTACCACTTATCATCCCTCCAACTAGATAGCAGAGCCTATTTCTGTATTTCAGAGCCATCGTGGGATATATCAACATTTTTATTTTTGTAATATGATAGGAGACATGACACTTCATCTTTATAATTTCACTTATTTAATTATAGTAGAGAATCTTTTCATATTTGAAAAAAAATCCACTTGCGTTTCTTTTCTGTGGTCTTCTCTCCCAGTTTTCTACTAGGTTGTTAACTTTTTTTAAAAAAACAAAAATTACTTGTATAAGCTTTTTAATTAAGGAAATCAGCAAAGATTCTCAGTGTATCATTTTGCTTTTGACTGCTTTTATGTGGTTTTGTTCTGTTGACATTTAAAAATTTTAAGTAGTCAAATTTATAAATATATCAGTTTATGGAGTATGGTTACTATACTGTATTTAGAAGGGTCTTTGTAATTATTGTGTAAAACCTAGGTCTTTTATATAATTTTAAAATTCTCAGTTATATTCTGCATTTGCATTTGTATTTAAAAAGTTGTCTTTATTAGTGATTTGCTTTGATTAAAGGCAAAAAGTAAAAAGACAATAACACATGTTGGCAAGTATGCAGAGAAAAGGGAACCTTTGTACACTGTTAGTGGGAATGTAAATTGGTGCAGACAGTCTGGAAGTTCCTCAAAAAATTAAAATTGGAACTATCATATGATCCAGCAATTCCACTTCAGTATTTATCCAAAGAAAATGAAAACACTAACTCAAAAAGACATATGCACCCCATGTTTATTGCAGCGTTATTTACAAGAGCTGAGATGTGGAAACAACCTAAGTGTGTCCATCAGTGGATTAGTGGATAAAGAAGATGTGGTATATATACACAATCAAACATTATTTAGCCATTAAAAAATGCAGTATTGCCATTTGTGACAGCGTGGATGAAACTTAAGGGCATTATGCTAAGTGAAATAAGTCAGATAAAGACAAGTACTGTATGAGCTCACCTATATGTTGAATTTTAAGACAAAAAAACCCCAAGAAACCCCCAAAATACCAAGCTCATAGATACAGAGAGCAGATTAGTGGTTGCCAGAGGTGGGGGGTGGGGAGTAGGCAGAATGCACGAAGCGAGACAAAAGGTACAGGCTTCCAGTTATAAAATAAATAAATCATGGAGAGGTATTAATAATATACAGCATGGTGACTATAGTTAATAATACTATGTTGCATATTTGAAAGTTGCTAAGAGAATAAATCTTAAAAGTTCTCATCACAAGAAAAAAATTGCAACTATGTATGGTGATGGATGTTAACTAGACTTACTGTGATCATTTCACAATATATACAAATGTTGAATCATTATGTTGTACAGCTGACACTAATATATTGTTGTATGTCAATTATGCCTCAAACAAAGGCTCCAGAAGTGTTTAAAAAAATACAACTTCAGGTATTCCTAGTTGAGTTTTCTAGGTTAATAAAATTTAAAAATTTTCAGGGATTCGTCATTTGTGATACTTTAGGATTACTAAATAATATTAAATAATTTTTAATAGTTTTCCATGCTTATGATTAGGAAATAAGTTATATTTCTGCCTGTGTGAACTCATGAATTGTTAAAGGCACATAAAGTACTTAGTAACAGTATTTTCCAAACAATTTATTTAAAAAGGAGGAACCACAGAGTTTGGACAACTTATCATAAATGGGATAATCAAGGTAAGCCTAGGGTTTGAGGACCATGTGTCATTTATTAGGTATAAAATTGGTGATATTGCTATAATATAAATGTTGGCTGAGATTTTCATTGTGCCTCTTATATTTTTGGGCCAATTTTACCACCCCTTGTATCTCTTTGAAAAAAATCAGATTTTGAGTTTTCTCTGGGGTCCATTGTATTGGGGTGAAGGTGGACTATGTGCCCATTTTGAATCATTGTTAAATGTATAGCCACATTTTTGCCACCTGGTATACCATTGCGTTTTTTCCCCCATTGTGAACACTGGTAGACATAAGTAACATAATTGTTCATTCTATAGGTATAGAATTTCAGTGTATTTCTTTTTATTATAATTTTACTGAAAACGTAACATGAATCCTAAATGATCAATATAATTTTTCAAAGCCAACTATTTAAAAACTAAATATCTGATATTATGTAACTGTTATCTCTTGAGACTTTTAAATTGGGGCAAAAATTCAGAGAAGCAATGAAAGTTATCATTCACTTATTCTTTCTAGGAGTTTCTTTGAGTTGCTGCTGTTCTTTGGAAGAGATGAGTTTTATGAAGAGCCCTTAAAGGATATTCTTGGATCATTCCAGGTAAAACAGTTTACTACTTACATATTGTCTACATTTAAAACAGGCCTTTATTCTCCCCCTAAAAATAGTATATTGATTATAAGCTTTTATATTTACTAAGGTGGCAATGCTTAAGATTCTGTTATGTTGGCAAAAAAGAAAGTTCTTAAAATTAATCTTTAGCTGTACTTCTACGCAATTCATACAGAGGATTCTAATTCCACATTTGCTAGACTAGAGCCTGCTGCCACCACCCTTATAGATTCCCAAGCGCATCTTGGACATATACTTGCTTTTTATTGCTAAAGGCTTTTGTTCCAAAGCCCCATGTAGAACTCAGCCCTGGAAAAAGGACTCTTTTTGCCTAGACTAGAAGCAGGCTGTTTGTCCCATGCCACTTTTTCCTTTGGTTGTCTCCTGATTTTCTCATCTGTTTTCTTAATAGCCTTCCCAAGATAGGAGGCAGATTTTTTTTTTTTTTTTTTTTGCACATGCTCTGTGAGTGAAGAGTAAATCCAGAAGGGAATGACAAAAGATCTAAGACCTCACCTGTAGATACAAGAACATTTGATGTTTTTACCATTTTGTTGGGAAGCAATACGTAGTACCATGGCTCACTAATGGGTCCTTGGCAGTCTCTCATTGCCCTTTTTTGGGGTGGAATAAAGAAAGATGTACTTTGAGCTCCCCCTAGGGGTATAGTTGTTCAGGCAGCGTACTGCAATCTACCTTGAGGAAGGAAGTCATCAGAGTAACAGAAAAGTCATGCAGTGCTTTCTCTCACCTAGAATTTTTATTTCATGTTTATTTAAAGAACTTTTAGACTGAATTAAAACATTTTTATGAGTGATCACTCCGGTACATACATAAAATAGGAAAACTATAAGCAAACTTAATTGGCTAAGGTATATCTAAAACTTCTTCACATTCAGAAGCTTACTCTAGAATTGCTTTTCCTTTCCAGTCATCAGTGTCTATTTTTCTACACCATTTTGTCTTCAGTGGCATCAAAAGTGTTGGTGATGCAGCATTTCCTAAAATAATTAATAAAAGAACTAAAAGTCACTGGTACTGGGCTTTTAAAAGCTTAAGCTGGCTTTATAATAAGTTCTGTTTAATCAACTTTTGACTCCTGCTTCAGGGGTATTGTTAAATTAGACTAATTACCCTATACCCTTCCTATACCATCTGATATCCAAGAGTTAAGAGAGTGCTCTGCTAGTCTCCTGGATTTTATTCTGCGTCACCAATATACCCTTTTGCAAGTTTTCATGTTGTCTCTGAATGTCCGTGCATGCAGAATGACAACTACATCATGACCATTACCAGGCTGACGTGGATTCAAAGATAGCATTGAATGTAAAACATAATCTGATTTCAGAGTTACAAAAATATGAAAAAATGTATATTAGAATCAGTGAAATTAGGTACATTATATTGAACTTTCTACTTTATCCATCCTTACATTCAGCAAGTGGTAAAAATACCTGTTCTCATGGAGCTTGCATTCTAATTAGAGTCTATATTCAAGTATTTAAAACTTCTTAATTTTCCATTCCATTTTTCCTTTGACACTTGTGTTCTTGGCAATCTATTCTTGAACTATGACTAAAGCAAATATTTATTTAGTCCCCATTGTGTGCTAGGCACTAAGCTCTGGAAAAACCAAAATAAGCAAAAACCAAAAAAGCCCCTGCTATTGTGTAGTTTAATTCTGGTGTAGAGACAGAAAGACAAGAAGTCAAACCTTTGTAAAGTAAGAGTATTTTAGAAAGTGACACATGACTTTAATGGGAACGACTGAAGTGTTTTTAGAGTAGATGAGAGACAATACTTGACTTCTGTTGTAAATGTGTGAAATCATAGCATTTGTGAAGGGATATATCCTTTTTCTTTTTTTCTTGTGAACAGGGTTTCCATTCAGTTATCAAAATAATTAATCCCTCAAGGGAGAGTTCATGGTTTTGTATTGTTTTCTATCTCCTACTCAAATTCTAAAGCCCGCCCCTTCTCCTGTTTGTTTTTAATCTCTGCATTTCCACTACTTTTGTTGCTGTTGCTTCTTCCTACTCTGAATTTTCTTGGGCCTCTAACTCCTGCCTCCTTGGAGAGATTTCACCTTCTGTTCCCATCTTAGCTTTATGTGGAGAATAGTCTTCCAATTTCTAACTGAACTGCTGCTACTGGTGCTTTGCTGCTGGTGCTTCCCAGACATGTGCCCTAAGCGACCCAGGAAAGACCAACACATAGTTCATCATGTATACTCTTCTAAAACCTCACATTTGCTAAGTTTTGTGAATTCTCCAGGCTTTGACTGACCTTTGATAACCCAGTGACAATCCCAATGTCACTTTTGAATTTTTTAATACTTTCTACTGGTGCAAGCCCTAGTTCCCAAGTGGTACATTTCTATCCATCTTTCATACAGCTTAAGATCATGCTCTTTCTCCTCTACAAGAAGTAGGACAGACACAGGGCTGCTCATACTTTAATGTACATAAAGATCACCTGGGGATCTTGTTAAAGTCCAAGTTATGACTCAGTAGTTCTGGGGTGAGGCCTGAGAGTCTGCATCTCTAAGCCGCTCTGAGGTGACGCTGATGGTGCCGTTCCCTAATCACGCTTTGGGTTAGCAAGGGACTAACATTATTTGCTGGGTTTGAGTTAATCGCTCATCTGTTCCCCCACCTACTCCCCTCCCATTTTCCAACTGTGAGTATCCCAGCTTGCCACTCTGTCATCTTGGGCAAGTTACATAATTTCTGTGTCAGTTTTATCATTTGTAAAATGGGGATAATGATCGTACTTGCTGTATATAGGTTCATCGGTTTGGCATGGTTCTTAGAAAAATGATCAGGCTTAAGGCCTAAGGCAGGCCTGTAACCTGTCTGGTGAAATGTGTGAACTCTGAAGTCATACTGTTCGGATTTCTGTTTTTCACAGTGAGATCAAAACCTACCTCTTAAGCTTATTCTGTTCTTTCATGAATTTCAGATTTTCTAAACCTTGAGTTGTTCAAGTAGAAATTATTAATTTTTCTTATCACTGACGATATTTTTTCCTCTGCTTTATTCCAAGAGGAAACTTCATTCTTAGAGCCAGATGTTCCATATACAGATAGTTCCCAACTGAACGATGGTTCAACTTAACGATTTTTCAGCTCTACAATGGTGTGAAAGCATACCATTCAGTAGAAACTGTACTTCAAATTTTGATCTTTTCCCAGGCTAGTGATATGCCATGTGATACTGTCTCATATGCTGGGCAGCTGCAGCAAGCAGCAGCTCCCCATAGCTCCCAGTCAGCCATGCCACCACAAGAGTAAACAACCAATACACTTACAAGCATTCTGTACCCAGACAACCATTCTGTTTCATTTTCAGTATAATCAATAAATTACATGAGATGTTCAACATTTTATCATAAAATAGGCTTTGTGGTAGATGACGTTGCCCAACTGTAATGTAAGTGTTCTGAGCATTTTTAAGGTAGGCGTGGCTAAGCTACGATGTTTGGGAGGTTAGGTGTATTAAATGCATTTTCGACTTATATTTTCAACTTACGGTGGTTTATTGGGACTTAACCCCATTGTAAGTTGAGCAAGATCTGTGCTGGCTTCTAAGACCTTACTTACTTGGCACTTGGCTTCCAGTAACTTCTTTACCTCAACGCAAGAAGATGACACATTTCTTATATGATGCCCCTACCTCATTATTATTTTTAATCTGTTCATTAGTGAGCTTTCCATAGGCTCGTGATTGAATTCATACACTCCAAAATCCATTAAGTTAATTAAATATTTTAGATTCCTAATGAAATGACAAAAATAATATAAAATTTGGAAAAAATTCCTTGTAAATGCTGTTAACTAGGATGAGGACTTATTATTAACAGTCGATTAACTGAATGTGATTAAATAGGGAGATGAGAGAGAGAGATAAAAGAGAGACCTTCCAGTGCTATCCAGTAATACGCCACTCCCCCTACAAGCTTGTAACAATAGGGGCTGGAGGAAATAGCAGGTGGTGGGGCATTTGGTACGTGACCAATCTCATTCTTGTTGGTGCTTCTTGAAAATGCACTAGGTGTGCAGCAGAACCAACAGAACAGGAATTGTGTTATACCTACATTAAAAATGGGATGTATGGCTCTGCATGAGAGCATTCCTTCCATTGAGAGAATGACTGTATGACCCAAACTAAATGCAACCTGCCCCAATACCCAGAGGTCAGAAAGTTTTGTAAAGTTTTGTCTCCCACTGTAGCTTCCTCATAATTTACTGCCTCATGGGCCATTCATCTAACAAATCAAACTTATAAACTTTTACCTTCTCTGTTTGGGCTTGAAGGATTTGACAGAGACCTGTTTACCCATTAGTAAAAGAGCTCTCTGTTCTAAATACTCTAGGTAAAGATGAATAAAGAGACTAATACCAATTACCATCAGTTACATGGTAAGATAAGACAGTTTTTAAAAAAAGGATCAGTTATGTTCTTGCTGTGGTTGAGTCTATGGTATCTTCCATGAAACTGGAAGTGAAATTGTAAAGAAGGGACAACCTCAGGAATGTATGGAAGTAAAATATTGTATGGAGATGAAACTACTAAACTAAAAGTGAGGTGAAGGTGATCAACAGCAGATTAGCTCCAGGAAAATCCAAATCAGTGAAGGAAATAATGTTTAAACATTAATTTTCAATTCATAATTACATACAGCTGTATCTTATTTCAGTTTTCAGGATAAAGAAAAATTCCTACAGATGCAGGACTCCTGTAGAACAAACAGGATTCTCACAAAGGAAAGAATAAAATCAGGTCTGCAGTGAACTTCTTCACTGTAACAAATGCCAGAATAAATAAATAATGTCTGGAGTTTTTAAAGGGAAAAATATTATTTAATAATACAGCTGCCAGGCCCTATAGTCTATGAGAGAGGGCAACAGAAGTAAATAGTCCAAATACTTGGAAAACAAACCAGCTACATCTTTTATCAGGAAAACAAATAAAAGAAGTATGCCAGCTGATTTAGAAGTGATCCAAACAAAGAATTTACACAGAGTTATTACAGAAAAAAATAGGACTGACCTGAAGAAACAAGTAAAAATTAGCACACTATTGTTCATATCGTTATTATGAAAATCCTATTAATATCAGAAATGATTCTGAAAAAAGAAAATACAAGTTTTAAATAAAAGCACACACACAATAATCAGGAACTAAAATCTCAGATTATGTTATTGATTGGATGGAGGTAAGGAAGACAGGGAGGAATCGAGTATATTCTTGGGCATCTGAGCTGAAGTAACCACGTAGGGTAGTGCTGTTCACTAAGTGAGCAGTGATCATAGGGGGAAGAGGAGGATATAGAAAGAAGATAAGTTCCATTCTAGACACAAGAGTTTTAAATATCTTTGGAATATCCAAGTACTGATGATGTGCAATAATGTTTAGTTTCATGGGTCTATATATGTATCTTCCTAATTTGTTTCTTTTTAATCCAAGAACATGTATACTTTTTATTAATCAAGAGAAAAATAGATGTTATAAAGATTTTTGTTCACTTGTTTAATTTAGGGGAAAAAAAGAAAGAGAGACCCGGGAGTAGTCAACAAAATGCCAACCAGTAATTAAAAGCGTTACTGCTAGAGCTCTACAAATGTTTTAATGAGCCTACCTTGATCTCAGAGAAAACTCTATCCCCATCCTTTGGGGTCAGTGTATAAATTAAAAAGATCTTTTTTGTTCAGAGTAGAAGTTGGCCTTCCTTAAGCTTTTTTTCCTGGGACTTCACCCTATTTTTAAATCTGTTTGACCTTCCTTGGGGGAGTAGAGGAAGGAGGTGGGAGGAGGTAGGGGACATAAACTTCCAAACAAGAGGAGGCCCAAGGCTATCCTACTGCAATAGCATCTTAAAAGGAGCAAAAAATAATCAGCAATAAAAGAACCAGCCACAATAGATCGTTATGCCCACCCTGTTTCACTGGGGCAAGTGTTGATGTCCCCTGAGAAGTTAGAGTATATATTCATCGTGGTCATAAGACCAGCGCATCTCCCAGATTTTATTATTTGTAGCTAATAGGAATAAGTTTAGAACTATTAACATTCCACTAAAACCTTCTCAAAACTGGGACCATGTCCCCTCCTCCCTAGGCTACTTGGAAGAAATTTCCCAAATACTTAATTTGACAAATTCCTCATCTTGGTATTCAAATCCACTTTGTATTGCTGGTTAAAAGGTTTTTAAATATAACCATATCAGCTTAAGAACAAGACATAAGTGAGAAGCAGTTTCAAAATTGTGTTCCCATATTTTCTGCTTGAATAGAAGCTCTCCTGTCTCTGCACAACTCCATCTTGATTGCATATGACTTGCCCCACCTAAGTTTTTCCACCGTTACAAAGCACTAATCTATATTCTGTCTGTGGTTTGATAGTCTCTCCAACTACGACGTAATTAGATTTGGTGGGCAAAGACTAACTTTCATCCCTTTGTTTCCAACACTTAGTAGTCTGAGTCCCCTAAGGGGGACTGGTATGTCTGCCAGTACAAAGGAAGGATAAGTAAGTCCATAGACATTTCTATCTGATGTCTAGCCATTTCTTTCTTTAAAAAAAATTCTATTTAGAGATGTATTATCCTTGCTGGACTCTTAAAAAATAAGGAACAATGAGGTGTATTGTCTGAAGCTGTTTACTTCATGGTCCATTGGTTACCACTGTGTACAGTAAGATGGGGGAGACATCAATAAATGTATTCATGGGATGAAACCATCAAATGTTTACTTTTAGATTATACTTTGACGATGTGTAAGAAAAAAGAGAAACTGAAGGATGTTTAATTGTGAGAAAAGTATAAGGGAAAAGATTTCACTATCTATGAAAGAAACATGTTTGACAAGTGTGCCACATATTTAGCACTGGGAGTAAGAGGGATTTATGTTAAAATTAAAGTTTCAGATTCTGAAATCATTTTGTAAAGATTGTATTCCTTAGATAAATCTTGTGTTGAAATGGGTAAAAGCTTTGATATTTTTCCTCTGGCATTTATCTTGAAATTATTACTCATGGTTAATAATTCTTATATATCACCGCCTCAGAAATGTTTTCACTTTCTCTGTGTTTTTTTTTTTAATAATCTGTTTGAGTAGGAAACACTTTACTTTGGTTCAGCTGTTGAAGTTCTACAGTCACTTTGAAGAGATAAAAGACCCAGAATTATTTCAAGCATAAAATATATAATAAATAAACTTGAGATAGTTAAGCTCAAGGGACCAAGAGCAAGCCTCCAAAAGATAGGACTGTCAGGGCTTCCCTGGTGGCGCAGTGGTCGAGAGTTCGCCTGCCGATGCAGGGGACGTGGGTTCGTGCCCCGGTCCGGGAGGATCCCACATGCCGTGGAGCGGCTGGGCCCGTGAGCCATGGCCGCTGGGCCTGCACGTCCGGAGCCTGTGCTCCACAACGAGAGAGGCCACAGCGGTGAGAGGCCCGCGTACCGCAAAAACAAACAAACAAACAAACAAACGGGCTGTCAACATCAGTAAGTTGCATATCTCAGGAAAGGCCGGTATACCTGGGCATATGGAAGAGCAGTCGTCTCAAAAGAGATGAACATTGATAGTTACTCACACCATAGTATCCAACATAAATGAAGATCTTAATATCCTGAGTATCTTGCAATCTGTGTGTTGTCGGGAGCAGACATATACGTGCCTTTAAAGTCAGTGATAGGACTTAACTTTGAAATGAGTTCTAAAAGCATATCACGATCATTGAGGCACTCATTATTCACTGAAAGCTGATTCTGTAGAGTGTCTTTAATACATAATAATTAGAATTATCAACATATTACTGCTTAAAGTAGTTTATATTTTCCCAGATAAAATATTAGCTCATAGAAAATTTAGCTGTAAAGAACTGTAGAGGATATTAAGTCCAATCTAATTTTTTAATAAATGATGAAACCAAAGACCAGAGAGATTCATTAATTCATTCTTTCAGCAATGTTTACTGACGCTTAAGTAACTTGCTCAGTTTGTAGCATAGCCTGTATTGTGACCTGTTCTCTTGACTGACTCCAGTACTCTTTCTGCTGAGTCATATTTTACATTTAGCTCTCTGTGTAGGAATCTATGCTCAAATAAATCTTGCATATACTTGAATTCTGCTTCAGGGTCTATCTTAGAGGCTAGAACTGTAACAATAGCACTTCTCTGTTGGCCATAATATTTCATTACTTATTTTAAAATATTGATAGTAGGGCAGGGTTGTGCTTTTATTGGCATGGCAACCACCAATTAATTTTGAAATCTGATAATACTCTAAGTTGATAGTTTTACTGTATTTATGATGGCCTTCCACTTCAGAAAAAAAACTGCTTGCTAATTTAAGTAACATTTACATTGTTACCTAAAATTTTAATGTATAAAAATGCAATCAGGTTTATTAAACAGGAGACAATTACTCATATTTAAATATTTGTTTTTTTCAAAAGCCCCAAAAGAGGTATCTTAAATAGTTCACTAAGTACATGATTCTAGTTATTTTAAAACATCAAATATGTGTAATTTATATACATTAATGCATTTTTATAATTTTAAGACTGAGAGTCACTTTAGAAATTATTTAATCCAATAATCCCTTATTTTATAGATCAGAAAATCAAGCTCCAGTGGAGTTGAGGTTTATAGAAGCAGAAAAAGGGCCTAAATCCTGTTCTCAACCCAGCATTCTTTCCAGTATTCCCTAATCTATTATATGAAATGATGTAACCATGGGTTTGCAATAATGTATATGTCAAAAGAATAGGTTTAAAGAAACATTTTTATTTATACTGCCATCTTAAATGCTTCATGGTCCTAACATTTTGAAGCCTTTTCAAGACCACCTTATCTGGGAGAGGGAGGAAGAAGAAACTTTAGTTTGGTTACCTGAGTGACAGCAGATGAAGGCATCAGCTAGAGTGCAAATTATAGAAATGGCAAGGAAGAAGCAGATCAGGAGATGTTGAAGAAAACTGCCATGACATTAGGATCAATAGAAGCAGATGAGTTTTATATTTGATTCCAAACACAAGCATAAAAACAAATAATTCCTAAAACCAGGAATCCCCAGACTTCTGATATTATACCCATCCGGATTTTTTTTTAAGTTTGAGCACATATCCCCAATATATGTATATTTGTTATTTATGTATGTGCACTAATACTATAATACATTATAAAACACAAAAATACATAGTAAAATATTTTAACAGTGTAAGACTTTAATGACATCAGTATGACTGAATGTGCTTTATTTTTGAAAAATTTTCAACAGTTCGTATAGTACTTCAAAGTCTGATTTTCTAAGTTCAGTTTGCTTTGATACTTGGTTTTAATAGTTGTCATAGGCGAAAAAGATTCCTTTGGTAGATCCAAATGGAAAATTTTTTTTTCTAAATGTTGATACTCAGTTTTAAATGCCTTCCACCAAATTTATAATTTTTTTAATAAAAAATTTGCAATTTTGCAACTTTTTGCAAATTTGCAATTTGACTACTAAATTTCTGTTGTTTATGAAATCAATCATTGTTTTCTTGAATAGCAACCATTTTTTAAACAAAATAACTCATTAAAATGCTCCAAATGAAGAATTTTTTTTTTTAGAATTTTAGAATTTATTTTTTTATACAGCAGGTTCTTATTGAAGGATTGTTTTAAACAGAAAATTCTAGTTTAAGTTTTTTAATGGCATAGATACAAGCATTATAGGTGATACCGATTTTGGGCAACAACAATCATGTAATGATGTAAATACGTCCAAACATCCATTTTAAATGATTTTCTCCTTAAGAACTTTCTTTTACAAAGCGTAACTTTTTCACTGTATACTATTCTCTTTACATGAGCAAACTCGGAATGTTTATGTTTTCAAAAACATCAGGTAAATACTTCTTAGGAACTTATCACAGAAATGAACAGCAAATTTGTGAGAATTGTCTTTTTGTAAAAGAAAACTGCATTAACATCTTTGAATTTTACCACTTTTAAAGTGCTTTGCCATAAGATAACCGATGAAAATATAATAATAAAAGATATCATGATCATTCTCATTTCAAAGTATTGTAAAGATTTTACTGTATTTTAAGGCTTTGTTTTTCTAAATTAACCACATTGAATACCTTTTGTATTTTTGCTTTGATTTGCTGCAGTAGCTTGCTTATGAATGAATTTGACATGTATTTTATACTTTTCTT
Source organism: Mesoplodon mirus (assembly GCF_964341445.2). Classification (NCBI taxonomy): domain Eukaryota; kingdom Metazoa; phylum Chordata; class Mammalia; order Artiodactyla; family Ziphiidae; genus Mesoplodon; species Mesoplodon mirus. The sequence continues at coordinate 106,592,844 of NC_138982.1, read as the reverse complement.
CTGGAATCTGCATTTCATTCAAAATAAGACAGATATTTCATAGTGCTTCTACTTACACAGATTTCTATAAATTCCTATTTTGATTAAAAAATTATTTATTATTGCAAATATGTCTTCTCTGATATACCTTTCCCTTTCTGACTGTTTGAAGAAGCTTTTAACTACCTAGGAAGTAAGATGGCAACACCTAATTAGTAATGCAAGGCCTTCCTCCTATATTATGAGTACCAGAAGAGTGGAGTGGTACAGATTTTCGGTACTGCAGGAGAAAGAATTATTATGGATTGAGGTGGCTAGTGGAGGCTTCTCTGTGGAAAAATAGTTAAGAAAGGATTTAGATAGGTTTACCAAAAGTTGTAGGAGAAAGAGAATGATACAAGAAAAGGCATAGGCAAGAAAGAACAAGATAAGTTTGGGAGACATGGAAGAGACCAGGCTGGAGAAAAGGAGTCATGATGTACAATAATAGGTGAGTGAGTAGGTAGGTAAATCCAGAGGTCCTTAAATATGAAGTTGGGGCATTAAGAACTTTTATCCTATGATAAGCGAAAGGGTTCAGATCAAGTTTGTGTAATGGCCAGAACACTGACCTGCAGCTTCACAGACATGTTGTGGTGGCCAACTAACTCTAAAGTGGCAGCAGGTGTGGGGAAGAAACATCTTCTGGAACTAAACGGATTCTGAAAGAAGAGTGAGGTAGTTATGTTTTCTCTCTGCCTTTGGCAAAAACACAAGATTGAATATAAGTTTCTGAGGAAATTATATTTAGCACAGTGCAGTGGGTAAATAAAGGATGAGGTTAATATACAGGTCCAAATTAATTAAGTAAACATTCTAAAAAAACACAATATGAGTATACTCTAGAAAAGTTGTAAATTCTATAGTGATTTAAGTGTTTCCTTTTTTACTTGGGAGGCTTTTAAATTGAATATCATCCAAAAAAGCCACGATACTATTTAAGGAAAAATAAGCCAGAAGATACTTAGAAACTTTTCTTTCATCCTGTGTCTTTTTAAATAGACAAAAGTGAAATCTTTCTTTCATCTCTATTTCCTATCCAGAGTTATTTCTCCATAGAAGTGGTCTCCAAAATATGGTGTACTTGACTCAAGGAGGGCATGCACACAAAAAACAAAACTTTCATTTATAATTTTTATATTAGAAAAATGAATTTAAGCTAATTTACTAATCTTTAATAGAAGGATTGGTAGGAGTACAGGTATATAATTTACAGTATAAACATTTATGAAAGTGCACTCCAAATGTAGGAGGGATTGGGTTTGCCAAAAAGTTCATTCAGTTTTTTCTGTAAGATGGCTCTAGTAGCTAGTAGTGCTTAATTGTCTTTAACTTCATTTGAAACAATTTTGTTAGATTGTATTGTGACAGCTGTCATATCATCGTGTGTTAAAAAAAAAACTTATCAAAATTGGTGGATTTCTGTATAGCCATTTTAATATTGAAGATGGAAGAAAAAAGCAACATTTTTGGCATATCATGCTTTATTATTTCAAGAAAGGTAAAAATGCAACTGAAACGTGAAAAAAATTTTTTTCAGTGTATGGAGAAGGTGCTGTGACTGATCAAATGTGTCAAAAGTGGTTTGTGAAGTTTTGTGCTGGCAATTTCTCACTGGATGATGCTCCGTGGTCAGGTAGGCCAGTGGAAGTTGATAGCGATCAAATTGAGACATTAATTGAGAACAATCAACGTTATACCACGCGGGAGATAGCCGGCATACTCAAAATATCCAAATCAAGTGTTGAAGATCATTTGCACCAGCTTGGTTATGTTCATCGCTTTGATGTTTGGGTTCCACATAAGTTAAGCAAAAATACCCTTCTTGACTGTATTTCAACATGCAATTCTCTACTTAAACATAATGAAAACGTTCTGTTTTTAAAACAAATTGTGACGGGCGATGAAAAGTGGATACTATACAATAATGTGGAATGGAAGAGATTGTGGGGCAAGCGAAATGAACCAGCACCAACCAAACCAAAGGCCGGTCTTCATCCAAAGAAGGTGATGTGTATATGGTGGGATTGGAAGGGTGTCCTCTATTATGAGCTCCTTCTGGAAAACCAAACGATTAATTCCAACAAGTACTGCTACCAGTTAGACCAACTGAAAGCAGCACTCGACAGAAAGCATCCAGAAAGTCAACAGAAACACATAATCTTCCATCAGGTTAATGCAAGACTGCATGTTTCTTTGATGACCAGGCAAAAACTGTTACAGTGGCTGGGAAGTTCTGATTCATCCGCCGTATTCACCAGGCATTGCACCTTCGGATTTCCATTTATTTCGGTCTTTACAAAATTCTCTTAATGGAAAAAATTTCAATTCCCTGGAAGACTATAAAAGGCACCTGGAACAGTTCTTTGCTTAAAAAGATAAAAAGTTTTGGCAAGATGGAATTATGAAGTTGCCTGAAAAATGGCAGAAGGTAGTGGAACAAAATGGTAAATAAAGTTCTTGGTGAAAAATGCAACAATTGTCTTACTTTTACTTTAAAACCGAAGGAACTTTTTGGCCAACCCAATACAATCAAAAAGTATGCCAGAGTTGACTGTGGGGTAGGGATTGTTAAATATACAGATTATCAGGGTTTTCTCCTAGAAACCTTGATTCAGTAGGTTTGAATTGGGGTCTGGGAATCATTTTTTAACAGGACCTCCAAGTGTTTCTTATTTTCAGCCAAGTTTAAGAAATTAGCAATAGACCTGTTTCACCATATCTTGACTTTAGGCCCAAGTCCAGTTCTAGGTCTCACAGCACTAATGGCTGTATGATTGGTGCCTCACCTGTCCTAACACAGCTAGAAAGAAAGACTGTCCAAGTACTCAGCAGCAGAGCTAAAGCCTAATCAGGGATTCATGGGCTGGCATCCAGCTCACCTTATTTCTTGTGCTTTGACTGGACCAAAAGCCAGCTTACAGTAGTTTAATTTGTATGGGCAGCAATATGTATGTCTAGAGTAATTTAGGAGTTTGTTTACCTTGAGGTTTGAAATCGATGATTGTTTTTAACCATGAAGTCATTGCCACAGATCATTACTATGTTCCATGTGTTAAAACAATCATGGCTGATCAATAACTTTATACCATATTTTTATGAGTGCTATAATATGCTGACACATGGAAATGTAGAAATTAATTTTATGCTAAGGCAGTTGGGTATCCTAAAATAAAATATTTATTCAGAATCTTAAAAAATAGAAAAAAAATAGCTAACATTTATTAAGTACTTATGCATTGTCCTAAGCACTTTTCAATACTGTGTATTATTTAATCCTCACAACAATCCTATGAAGTAGGTGTTTTTAGTATCCGTTTTGTAGAGGAGTTAACTGAAGGAGCAGAGAGGTTAAGTAACTTGCCCATTTGGTTATAGGGTTTTTGTTTGCTTGCTTGCTCATTTTAATTTGGGAATTCCCTAAGTAGCTTTTAGAAGATACTTACTTTCATGTTTTGACTTAATGATCCTTTGGCTTCTTTGAATGATTCTTCATCTTGAAACTTGATTCCTTCTACTGCCTTGTTCTCTTATAAAACAAAACCTCTTTCATGTATTTTAACAATGAATGAAAAGTGGCATATAGATATCACTTTGGAATGTTGAAACGATGAAAGAGCATGACAATTTAATAAAAGCAAAGTGTTCACTGCCACTTTGAATATGTAGCCTAATGATTCATCTGATAAATAAAATTTGTAAATATATGTGGTTTTATCCTGAAGTTTCACTTTATAACTGTTACTAAGTTTTTCATGTCTGAAGGATTTTTTAGCACAGAAAGAAATTCTGACAGTCGCTTGTATTTTAATTGATGTGCAGTTTATTCCAGTTTTTAGCATTGCCAGTTTCAATATCAAGTTTTTTCTTAAGGCCTTAAGCTCAATTTATGCATTAAAAAATAAATCTATCCATACCTTCACTAGGCCTTCAGTTAATCTTTTTAAATTATCAAATTAAATTCCATGAAACATTTTAAAAGATACCTAACAAAGTATATAATGAATCAAAGCATCATAATCAAATGATTAAATCTTGTAAATCTAAGTCTAATAAATTTATAAATTCAGTAAACCAAGTTTTCCTAAATATTAAACATTGTTTACAAACTTGTTACATATTTCATATTTTAATCACAAGTCTAAGATAACAGATTCTCTAAAAACATTTCAAATATCTTTTTTAAAAAATCCCCCAAAAGGCATAGACAAATTATCAGTTAATGCCCAACTTATCAATAGTATCTTTATCTTAAACCTAATGTAAAGTCTTCATAGTATAGCCTGGATTCATTCCTTCAGCCTGTCATTTCTCATCCCAAGACTATAAATCTACTTACACAACAAAGTGGAATAGAATTTCCATCTTCCAGCTTTCTGCTACACCTAAGACTCTACATTTGGGATCAGGGACAGAGACCTGTACCTACCTGCCAACCAGAATCTGAATTGGACAGGGACCTCTCTATTACCTTCTTATTGTTAGGCCTGCCATTGTTAACAGAAACTTTATGAACCCTCACATAACTGAACATAAACGTTTTACATTTTTGCAACCTGGTTCTTTTCCTAGGAATGATGCATCCTGTAAGTTTTTCCATTAGGTTTTTGCAGCCTGGTTCTTTTCCTAGAAATGATGCATCCCATATGTTTTTCCCTTAGGTTACACTTCATCCCTGTTATAATGGGATTTTCTAAGTCCAATTATGTACAAACTGTGTAACCTTTGGCATTAAAGCCTATTTGTGTACTAATGGGGTTTTGACACCCTAATTAGGTTACTAAAGAAACCCTTTCTCTTCTGTAGTTTAACAGCTGCCTCACTGACCATCAGTCATTTTATTGACAATGATGATCAAGTTTAGTTTTTAACCCCTTTAAATTCACAAAGCCAAAATGATTTTTCTCTCCTAGGAATGCCAGAATCACCTCCGCAGATATGGAAATGTGAATCTGGAACTGGTGACTCGAATCATTAGAGATGGTGGCCCATGGGAAGATCCAGTGTTGCAAGCTGTTCTAAAAGCCCAGCCAGCATCTCAGGAGATAGGTACTTCAGGAGACTCAAACTCTAAACCAACATTTGTGAGAAGCAAATACAATTTCATTTTCTAACTAGAGCAGTAATAGTGATTTTTCTTTATTTTATAATACTGAATAAGAGTGATGTATTTTCACATGAAGTGTGTTTAATTTGTTATATTAACCCAGCCCAAGAGTGATTTAACATAAGATTAGGTACAATTATTTCTAGTAATTTCCTGTTAAAATGGGAATTCAGAGTGTTAACATATTTAGTATCCCCATGCTTTTTACAGAGTTTGTTTTCACTTCAGTTATGTTTTTTAAAATCTATTTAAGTAGGAACACCCTTTAAAACAAAACAAACAAAAAAACACCCTGCTTAAGCACATGGAATCTCCCTTATACAGGAAACTCTGTGAAGGATGGAATTCCTTCAGCTTTTGTTTTGATACACACTACCATACATCCTACACCTAGCCAGTGCTCAGTATAAATATTTGTTTACTGAATGAATGACCACATGATGAATGCATAAGTGAATGAGTGACTAATTAAATGAGTAAGTAAATTTCGATTCCAAATACTCCAGAGCAGTATTTCCCAAACTTCATTCATTAATAGAAGTTAAGTTTTGTCTCATCCCCTTACCACCTGCATACCTTTTGGACATCACTTCCTCTCCAACCTAGATACACAGTGGTTCCTGTGAGCCAAAATCTGCTTTTGAAGGCAGGAAGCTCTGTCAACTATTTCTAGTTAATTCTTTTTAAAAAAACATTTGCCATATTATTCCTGAGCCCCAGAACATTTGGGTCACCAAAACTTAGAATGTAAGCTGAGCAGTAGTAAATAAGCACAGAAGTGTGGACACATTTGAGAGCATGGAGAGAGCCTACGGAGTGCAATTATACCATGGCCAAAGGGAAAGACAAGACCTGCCAGCTGGAACCATTCAGATATTGGTCTGGTGAGAAGACATTTCACACCACCAGTTGCCTGAGCAGGTTAGGATCTTTCCATTTGTCCCAGGTAAAGGAGTGGGGTGGGTTGTGAGTAGAACTGAATGGAGAAGGGGCTATGATTCTAGGGCTTAAGAGCAAGCTGACCCCAGATACAAGTGTAGAGGACTAGAAGAGATGTTAGAGAAGATGAAAAAAGAGATAAGACCAGGAGAAGCAGTGGTGGAATGAGATGGGAGGTAGGACAAGACTAGAAGGAAAGAGCTAAGGTATATGTGACAATGGTGTGGTATAAATATAAAGGATACAAAGGAGAGTAGCACCTGATGTGAGGGTCTTGGAAAGGAATAAAAACAAAAGAAAAAAACTGAAGAGGGAGGCAGTAGTTAGATCAGAGGAGGAAGAGTCGACTTATTGAGGAAAAGTATGAACCGTCAAATATAGGGAAGGCAAGGGTGACAACCTTGAAGGAATCTCTGAGGAAACTGGAGAATGTGGCCAGAGGGGACAGGAGCTAGGCAAAGACAGAATCATAGGGAATGAGAACAGGGGAGGAGAGTTTGGGGTTTTAGGGTAGCTTTTAGGCTCCTTTCAGTAGGAGCTAGAACAAATCTGTTGCTTGTTGGTGTGAGGGCTGATGGCCTCAATATATACAGTTTATAATATGTATATAGTCCTTTCATACATATTCCTTTTATACTTAACACTAGCATACCTCACTTTGGGAAAAGCTGCTCTAGAACCTCATTAATGTAGATGACTGTACTCTAGTTGGTGATCATCAGGGTAAAGATCAGTCTGAAGTTTATCTTTGCATCAACTATACAAAATCATTGTCTGCTTATCGTATAGTGTAAACAGAAGTGCAAGGCAAATGTTGAAGCCCCAATAAAACATTATTCATAGGCATTTCAGAAGCTACTGATTAAACATATATAACTAATTAAAAGATGTTTGAATTTGAAATCATGAAATATGGGTTCCAGTTCCTGCTCTGTCACTTATTTAATTAATTCTTTGTCCTTGGGCAAGTCATTTGACCTCTCTGAGACTCAGTTTTGTGATCTGTAAAACAAGTATTAATATTATACCTGTCATGAGGTTGTTGTTAGGTCTAAATGAACTTATATAGATAAAGGTTTTTATATATTTTAAAATTGTGTAAAAGCAAGTATTAATTAGTAATTATCCTTAGTGACACATGGGCATATATTAATAAGCAGTCCTGTTTGGCACTACTTGTAACTTAATTTTTTTGTTTGAAAGTAATAAAATATATTTCTTTTATGATTGAACTTTTTCATTAATTCAGATTACATTTCTCTATAATTAACCTGAATTAATATGGTTTAATAACAAATTACAATTTAGCCCTTTAATCTTATAGGAATGAAAATACTGGTCAGTAAGAAGATAAAGTACGTAATCTTAGACTAGAAAGAAATTCCAGATCCCATGTCATTTGAAACATATTTTAACATTAGTGAACACAAAAAAAGAATATTTCATGTTTTTTTTGTTTTTTAATTTTGCTTACTTTTTAGACTGAGAAAGAATCAGCAAATATTTCTTGGGCACAGTTTTGGTGTCTCTTACTTCCATTTTTCCAATCATTTAACTGAACATTCTTTTCACAAGTAAACTCCTAATAAGAAAAATACTGTTTAATTAAATAGTTGATTTAATTAGATACCACATGTTAGCGCTAAGGTGTCAAAGAACAAAGTTTGAGACAGTCTTTTCATGAGAGTAATAAGAGTCTGTTTTCTTTTTAATATAGTGAACAAATATTTAAGTTCTGAAAATCCACTATTCTTCGAACTACGTGCCAGATATCTAATTGCTTGTGAACGCATACCTGAAGCAATGGCTCTTATTAAATGTTGTATAAATCACCCAGAAATCAGTAAAGACTTGTACTTCCATCAAGCACTCTTCACATGTCTGTTTATGTCACCTGTAGAAGATCACCTATTCCGGGAGGTATTGTTTGAGATTATGTTTGCCTATTACCATTTTAACCTTACCAAAAAAAAAAAAAGTAGCCCATTCTTGTTAAATTCCTTTTACAGTAATATCAAAGGTTTTAAGATTACATTATCTAGATGTTCCCTTTGGCACCATTCTTTAAGCTCATATTGAATTAGAGTCTGATATTAACAAATGATGAAATTAAAATTTTTGTTGATAAGCGTTATTCATGTTACGTGAGCTTCTGGTGTGACAGAGGTTAAATAAAAACCGAGAAGCTTTATGATTTTGCATTTTAAATAAAATCGTAAGAAATTAAATGCATATGTTTGTTATTTTGGTTTTTTTTAAGATGAAAGAACCTTTTTCGAATATGGACCCTACATGCCTACAAGCTGTGGACATTGAGATTAAAAGTAGTCATTGTAAACTGTAGATTCTATATAGTGAAACTATGAAAACATGAAAATATCTCTGTACAATTCATCATTGTCTTTGTAGAAGAAAACTAGAAATCTAATTTCTTCTGAATGCTTAATTTAAACATTTATTACACCTATCTTTCTAGATATTTTTAATGATACAAACTGGTTTCTCTTTTTCTCCTATAGCATTTACTGAAAACTGATTGTAAGAGTGGAATTGATATCATCTGTAACACTGAAAAAGAAGGCAAGACTATGTTAGCCTTGCAACTCTGTGAATCCTTTCTTATTCCACAGCTCCAGAATGGGGAAATGTACTGTATCTGGTAAGTGTTCCTAATATAGAAATTGAAATGGTGAGATGGGGTACAGAAGGAGAATTGGTTAGCAGAATTTGTAGTTTATATATTTTTTTTAAGTTATATGAAAATGTTAAGCCACTTTTCCCCCCACATTTATTGTGCAAAAAACAATAGGTTGTAAGACCTATCGTAAGGATTAAAAAAGAAAATGATCATGTACCAGTAATTAATAGTGTTGATATTTAAGGAATGTGTTACAATAAAATAGTTATGTTTTAAAGTAAATTTAGAGTGTTATTTTTAAATTTTTTTAAGAGTTCATTTTTTGGAGCAGTTTTAAGTTTTACAACAAAATTGAGAGGGAGGTACAGGCATGCCCCCACAAAGGCATTTCCTCCCCCATTATCAAGATCACTCACCAAATGGTACATTTTTTACTAAGAATGAACCTACACTGACACATCTTAATTACCCAGAGTCCACAGTTTACCTTTAGGGTTCACTCTTAGTGTTAATTTTCTATGGTTTTGGACAAATATATAATGACATATATCCATCACTATAATATCATACAGAGTATGCCCTAAAAATCCTCTGTGCTCTGCCTATTCATCTCTCCCTCCCACCCCTGCCACCACCTCTGGAAACAACTGATTTTTTTTTTTTACTATCTCCATTGTTCTGCCTTTTCCAAAATATCATATAGTTGGAATCATACAGTAGGTAGCCTTTTCAGATTGGCCTTTTTCACTTAGTAATATGCATTTAAGGTTCCTCTGCGTCTTTTCATAGCTTGATAGCTCATTTCTTTTTAGTGCTGAATAATATTCCATTGCCTGGATGTACCACAGTTTATTTATCCATCATCTACTAAAGGACATCTTGGTTGCCTCCAAGATTTGGCAGTTATGAATAAAGCTGCTATAAACATCTGTGTGCAGGTTTATGTGTGGACATAAATTTTCACCTCCTTTGGGTAAATACCAAGGAGCACGATTGCTGGAACGTATGGTAAGAGTATGTTTAGTTTTGTAAGAAACTGCCAAACTGTCTTCCAGAGTGGCTGTACCATTTTTCATTTCCACCAGCAGTGTTTGAGATTTCCTGTTGCTCCACATCCTCACCAGCATTTGTTATTCGTGTCCCAGATTTTGGCCATTCTAATAGGTGTGTAGTGGTATCTTGTTGTTTTAATTTGCATTTCCCTGATGACATATGATGTGGAGCATCTTTTCATATGCTTATTTGCTATCTGTATATCTTCTTTGGTGAGGTGTCTGTTAAGGTCTTTGGCCCATTTTTTAATTGGGTTGTTTGTTATTTTTGAGTTATAAGAGTTCTTTGTATATTATGGATAACAGTCCTTTATTGGATGAGTCTTTTACAAATATTTTCTCCCAGTCTGCGGCTTGTCTTTTAATTCTCTTGATATTGTCTTTCACAGAGAAGTTTTCAATCTTAATGAAGTCCAGCTTATCAATTATTTCTTTCATGGATCATGTCTTTGGTGTTATATCTAAAAAGGCATCAACATACGCAAGGTCATCTAGGTATTCTCCTATGTTATCTTCTAGGAGTTTTGTAGTTTCTGTGTTTTCTGTTTAGACCATGATCCATTTTTAGTTAATTTTTGTGAAGGGTATAAGGTCTGTGTCTAGACTCTTTTTTTTTTTTACTGTGGATGTCTAGTTGTTCTAGCACCATTTCTTGAAAAGACTATCTTTGCTTCATTGTATTGCCTTTGCTCCTTTGTCAAAGAACAGTTGACTATATTTATGTGGGTCTATTTCTAGCTCTCTGTTCTCTTCCATTGATCTATATGTCTCTTCTTTCACCAGTACAACTCTGTCTTCATTATGTTAGTTTATATTAAGTCCTGAAGTCGGGTAGTATCATTCCTCCAAATTTGTTCTTCTTCAGTATTGTATTAGCTATTCTGGGTCTTTGTCTCTCCACATAAACAGTTTGTCCATATCCATAAAATAACCTGCTGGGATTTAGATTGGGATTGAATCTGTAGATTAAGTTGAGAAAAACTAATAACTTGACAATATTGAGCCTTCCTGTCCATGAACATGGAACATATCTCCATTTATTTAGTCCTTTGATTTCATTCATCAGAGTTTTGTAGTTTTCCTCATGTAGATCTTATACATATTTTGCTAGAATTTTTCCTCATGTAGATCTTATGCATATTTTGCTAGACTTATACCTAAGTAACTCATTTTGGGGACACTAATATAAATGGTATTATGTAACTATTAGTTTTTCTAAGCATTTTTAAAACCACGTAAAAATTATTAGCAGAAAAAAATTGTTAGCAGAATATTATGAAGCATCAAATTTATCTAGCAATCATGTAATTTAGAATGTGGTTTGAGAGTATTTTTAGTACCAGCCCTTAAGTGCTATTAGATGAAATCATGAATAATAATTAGAAAAGATTCTAATAACTTCTGCCTCCCCTACCCCAGTACACACACACACACACAAAAGAAAAAAACCCTACCACTTTGACATGTCATTAATTCTTAAGAGAAAACTAGGTTTCATGTGCCTAACATCATAATATGAAATGATATGGGCTATAAACATTTTTTAATAAATGCTTTCAAATTTTAAGTTCTTACATACTTAAAACAATAGCTTGAAGGGGGTTTAAAGATAAACTTATTTAATATATTATAGATTTTATAGGTTAAAATCTTCAGATTCAGAGATAGAGTCAAATAGCTAATTAATAGAACTGGGTCTAGAAACTAGTGGATTTATCTTCTATGGGACTGGACTCTTAGAATATACAAATTTTTATTCAGAAGTTTACCGTGTAAATTGAAATTACAAATAGAGGAGAGGATCAGGAGACGATGGTAAGACATACACTTCTAAATAGTTTTCAAAGTATTATCATTTCTTAATATGTAGTTACTTTGAAACAGGATATAGTCATTACTATTATAGTATATCTTTTCCTATGGTGATAGGAATGTTCTCTACCCTTGGCTATATTAAACTATTTAAACAGAATATCCATTGTTTTCATTTTAACACACTCCGAAGTAAACTGGAATCAAGTATAAACAAACCAAAAAGGACCAGGAAAACATTTTATTTTCTTCTTCTCTTGGCTGACCAATTTCTACTCTTTAGGGAAGAACTTTAAAAATAGAACAGTGCCTATCTTTCCTGCTCCTGGCCACAGTCACCTTCTAAGAATAGAAGCTGGGTGTGTGACTCCCAGCTGCCTAACCGAAAAGGAATCTTTAGCCTGCTTCTTTGTCCTTCCTTCTGAGTAGGCTGAGTTCTGATCGCCTGCCCTCTTATTTCTTCTACCTCTCTCCTTTATATTTCTGAGTGCTGGGGTCCAAAAAAGTTGATTTTCACTGTAACTTCAAGAGCAGGATTCTTTCCAGCTTATAAGGTCCATGTTGTCTGTTTCATCTTGGTCTTCAGCTTACTCTTCATCTCCCCTCTCTGAGGACAAAACCTGATCACAGTCCAGTTTTGCTCTGTCTCAAGCCAATGAAGCAAGCTACTAATCCAGTTCTCTCACCATCGATAATAATAAGAATATTATAATAATAGCAGCTGCTTATATTTGCTGAGTGCTTCCATTTGTCTATGCTTTATATATGCATTATCTCATTTACTCCAGCAGTCTTATGGGGTAGATAATATTATGCCCAAGCCATTCAACTAGTAAATAATGATTCAAACCCAGGCAGCCTCTGCTATTAAACATTACTTACTATAAAATGGGTATAGTATGAAAAAAAAATCTACGTGGTAAGGGTGGCTATAGACCTTGTTATAGTCTCTCTGAAACTAGATAACTTGGTGGTTATATTAGCAGTTAGCTACCTGGGAAATGTGTTTGTACAACAAATCAGTGCTGTGTTGTTTCTTTTTTAAGGACCCTTTTTTGGAAAGGAAAACATAAGCTTCATTAAACTTTCCCTTTGGTCTTCACAAAGAAGACTATCTGAGCAATTTATTAAACATGAGTATATACCAGACATTTCACCTAGGTGTTTTCACTTATCTCTCTTAATTCTTTTTATGTATAAGAAAACTGGATAAAAGAGATAAAAGCCACACAGCTAGTAACAAAATGGAGTTGGAATTTATACTAGTCAGTTTCCAAGTGATAAAATCCTATGTCTGACTAGTTCAGGGAGAAGGTAGTATTTATTGAATGTATACTGGGGTATGACATGAGCCACAAAAAGGGCGGGGTTATAGGTGGTCCTCAAAGATAATTGCTAACAGGGACGTTGAGATTGCTGGGGTTTTTAAAAAGTATCTCGGTTCTGCCATTTGGCTTCAGTCTTTCCTGTTGCAGACCAGAAGAATGCCAACAGTCCCCAGGCTTCATAGTTTAGAGTTGAGAACATTCCAGGGATTCTGACTGACTTAACTGGGGTCAGTTTCCCATCCCTGAATTAATATTTTAAGGAGTGAGGAGGGTCACTTAGGAGGCATGGCCGCTGAGGTTCCAACCCTGTGTATTCGGGCTGTTCTTAGAAAATGGTGGTTCACTGTGAACTGGGGAGTACCATCTCAGTTGGTATGTAATGCCCTATTGAAATGTAGGTCTCTTATTCCCAATCTCCTGTTCTTTTTCACTACCTCCACTATATAATGTGTCATTGAGAAGATTTACAATGTATTAATAGTTGGGGAAACAGGACTTATAAACAAGGAAGTATATGAAAGGCATTAAATCAATAAGAGAGATAAGATCTGTTCTGAAGTAGTTATCACTTTAGTTTGGGGTATTCATGAAAGTTTTCATGAAGAAGAGGCACTTGATATGGACTCTGAAAGATAAGCTTATCTTAGAAATAAATATTTTCCAAGTAGAGCAATCAGCACAACAAAAAATGAGAATAAATGAAGCACATTAACTGACACTGAGGAAACCAACCTAGAAGAATGCCCAGGATTCAAATCCTGATCCTTCTGACACCAAAGCCCATGTTTCTGTTGCTTTTAACACCACAAGGCATATTGAACAAGTACTAAATGCAATAATCTGGGAGGCTGGAAGCAGATCAGTTTAGCAACCCCTATAGAAGTACATATGGAAAATTAAAGGACCTAACGTGGTAGCACTGAGAAAGAATGATAAAACTGTGGGCAAAAATATAATAAAAATATAATGACTATGAAAAACAAGCAGGTTAGAACCAGACAGGTTAGAGGAATGTTTAGTGTCATTGATCTAGGAAAAGATAATCAATTTTGCAGGAATTTGATTTGTTCTAAATGGATTAAAGTGATAGAAACCAATCTAAGTTGAAATATCCAGTTATGGAAACCGGGAAAGAAGTCAGAGCTAGAGATTTGGGAACATGGTGTGAAACCTGGTGAGCTTTCCAAAGGAATATGTGTGCCAAAAAAAAGTAAGTGGTGGACGAAAGCTTAGGAACACCCACACAGCTAGTGTGAAATGGAAGAGGAATTTTGGTTTTACTTTCTGTGTGCTTGCCATCATTTTTTGTTTTGTGTTCTGTGTTGTCTCTCTAAATAGAGTATGCATACCTTCATGATAGTAGTCAAGCTGTCCTTAGATTTAATAGCTGTATGTGCTGGGTTCAAAGTACATTCTCAGTATATCACTTTTTTTTTAAACATTTTCATAAATTATTTTAATACGTTTTAGATTATGATGTTTTATGTAACTTTTATGACACTTTCCAAGGAATTCTAATTTGCTAAAATGTGATATCCAAATGTAACAATTATATCTTATGATTTCCTTTGCCTCAAAACCCACTGCTCCTACCTTGTTCATCTAATAACCTTGGCCATATTTTAGAAAAGACTCTACCTGTGAAATAGTTTAAATGGTCCATAGCTTGTCTGTTTAAAATACTACATCTTAATGGAAGAGTAGATGATATAAAACATAAATTTTCAGAATCAGTACTATAATATACTTACACTTTTAATCTGTAGTACTTTTGGTATTTTAATAGAATGAAAAGTATGAACCATTTCTTCTTTGCAGAAATTCTACAACATTGATTTCTAAATTTGCAAGTGGGTATTAATTAAAGGTCAAAGTTAAATTTTTTAAGCAGTATCATTAATATTGGTATACTGAGATTAGAATTTGTTTTGATCAAGTACTAGAGATGCCTTAGGTTTGTTGGCATATAATTAGAATGCATTCCATACAGCAAATTGCAATTTCTAATCTCACCTTTTCTCCTAGCTTCTATTAGTCCCAAATAGGTAGCGGAAGTAGCTTGGCAGTTAACTTAATATCCATGTACACCCACTTTGTATACATCCCAGCCAGGGCACTACAGAATCAGGGAATGACAGCTAATGTCTGTATTTGAATAAACTGTATTTTTGATATTTCTCTTCTTTTCTTATTTACAGGGAGTTGATTTTCATATGGAGTAAACTTCAGCTAAAGTCTAATCCTTCAAAACAAGTTTTTGTAGATCAATGCTACCAGCTTTTAAGAACAGCAACTAATGTGAGAGTCATATTTCCTTTCATGAAAATCATTAAAGATGAGGTAAATAGTATATATTTATCCCTTCATTTTAAATTAAATTTAAATGACAGTTCACTGAAACTTGAATCTCTTGTGGTAAAATTTATTTGATCATGTAATTGAAGAAAAGGAGGATTTTAAGGCCACATTCCCCATATATTATATCCTCCCCTCCCCCCCCACCTCAAACTCCCAACATGGTACAAAGAGTATGCATAAATGAAAATAACTGAAAAAAGAGAAAAAAAAATTAGTGTTACATAAAGTTTAGTATGGGAACTGCTTCCATAAGAAGCTATTATCTCTTTTCTTATAATTAAATAAGCCTGGCACTTTTAACATTATTCTGAATCCTGTATGTAGAATCTTAACTAATTTGCAAATGAACTTTCTGTAACTATAGCTAATACCTGTTCACTATCATAGAGAAATACAGTTAATAGTTTTACGTTTGGTGTTTAGGTAAAAAGGAATAATGAATTCTGAGACATTTTTGAAACCTAAGGACAAATTTTTAAAGTGTTTATTTAAAATAATAGTAAAAACCCATTACCTGTTTTTAAAAATAGTTCTGAAGCAAGTTTTTCATGGGCCACTGGCAAGTGAGTACAATTCTACATATGATTCTTACATAGACATGAAAGTAGATCCTACAGATCCTTTTACTTTTTCTCCTCAAGTATTAACAGAACTTTGAATACAAAGATAGGAAAGATAAAGCTACCTTACATTTTAGGTAGCTCCATTTAACTGAGTCTTTATGTGGGTTACTTTTAAATACATAAGGAGGCATCCATTAAATAATATATTTTAATTTTTTTACATATTTATGCATTTATTACATACATTATAGCATCACTCATTAGATGTACGACCATGTAGTGATCATATTCCCGTGATAAAAAGCATTATATCAGAGGGTTTTGATTTGTTTTATTTTCTATTTATTTTGCTAACTGTATTAATAGCTTCATCATTACAGAGTGAAATGTCATTTAAATGCATTGTCAAAGTTAACCTCTCTCCCCACCAAAAAAACAAGGAAAAAAACAAATTATGCTATAGAATGCTTCTTAATAGTTTAAGTACATCAGAATTACCTGTAAAACTTTTAAAAAAATATTTATCTATCTCTGCTTTTTAACATATGATTCTCATTTGTACCAAAAATCGAGAGACTTTGTTATAGAAAATTTACAATATAGGTGAAGTTCAGCCAATTATCATAGAGCTTTCTCGTTTTCACATGTGTGGTCAACCTAAGAATACATGATAAGAGGAAAAATTCAAAGATGAAATAAATATTTAAAATATGCTTAATTTCTTATACACTCTATTATAAACATTTTTATCTGATGGAATAGATCATTCACATGCCTCAGTGCTAAGAGGCACAGGCAATGCTGTGTGAGTTCAGAAGGAGACATTACAGATAGCATATCTGAAAAGCCTTCACAGAGGAAGATGCTTTCAGCTGGGTTTTAAATGATAGAGGAGGATAATACTGATATTTGTAGAGGATTTGTAGTTTACAGAGCCCCTTCTCATTTTATTATTTGGTTCTCATAGCTGTCCAGTGGCATTAATAGGGTGGCACAGAAACGGGGAAGTGTGTGAATGACAAAACTAATCGAAGAGTTTAGTTTCTGTGGGGTTGGGGGTGGGGTTGCTATAGACCCTAAAGGGACTGAATGCTACTCTAAAAACTGAAATGTCAGTCCATAAATATACTGGAATTGTTAAAGGCTTTCAGGTAAGAAAGTAGCCTGTTCCCTTTTGTGATGATCCTCAAATTTTTAAACCTCAGCAACTGTGAGTACATTATAATTTCATGAGGAAAGAGAGGATGTAGATAGAACATTGGACAAAGAGAATGAATTGTTTTGAAGCAGTGGATTTGAATTTGCTATATCTGGAAAATCTAGGTAGGTTTTATAACTGACAATTATAGAAATGAGAAATTTGAATTCAGAAAAGGATTCCAAGCTGGAAATGGTGGATTTATAGGAGACTAAATCAGTGGAATATATATCTGATCTCATTCATTCTGCAGACATTTATTCAAAGGTCACTGTATGCCAACTCCTATGTTAACCACAGAAGGATACAAAAAAATGAGATACTGTCCTTGTGATTTAGGAATTCCAAGTCAAGAAGTAGGGGCGTAGACAATTATAAAACAATATTACATGCTTTTAAGAAATAAGTATAAATTATTCTCAGTGGAAAGAATAGAGAATGTTTTTAACTCTACCCCAAGGTAGGGGCCAGAATGAATCAGAAAAACTTTGAAGGCAGAGTTGATTCTCAAAGAATGAATAGGAGATGGGTAGGAATTTACCAGCGAGGTAAAGTGATACGCAGAGTTAAGGTCTGCTTGTGGAACTGTAAGTAAGGGTTGCATAGCACATAAGGAACTAAGAGGACATGAGGCTGGCAAGTAGTGTTCCTCCCTGTCATCTGTAATATACCATATGCAGGCAATATGGTACACAGACACAACTGTTAAAGACATATTATTTTATCTCTTTCTATTCAAACAAGCATTTAGATCATTCTAGAGGCATTATTTATAACTTGAATTAAGGTGGATAGACAACAGATTCCCAACTAAAAGCTGATGCAGTTATCTTTGAGTCATCAGTAAAAGTTTCAAAGCTTGAATACTTTTCAGATAACTTCCAGTAGGTTCATTATTCTGATACCTTATTAGATTTGGAAAGTTTGTAATCACCTTCTTCATGTGGATTACACTTCTCCCCTTATTTGGATAAATAATGTTACTTAATAAGTACAATAAGTAATATTATTTAGTGCAGCTTTATGAAAGAGTTTCCATAAGCAGTTCTTTTTTTTTTACTTTAGTATTTTTTAACATCAAAAATTGATACCTGTGGGGTTTTTTTGTTTGTTTGTTTTTTTGTGGTACGCGGGCCTCTCACTGCTGTGGCCTCTCCCGTTGCAGAGCACAGGCTCCGGACGCGCAGGCTCAGCGGCCATGGCTCACGGGCCCAGCCGCTCCGCGGCATGTGGGATCTTCCCGTACGGGGGCACGAACCCGTGTCCCCTGCATCGGCAGGCGGACTCTCAACCACTGCGCCACCAGGGAAGCCCGATACCTGTGTTTTTAAATACATATAATTTAACCCTTCTGCCACAGAATGTAAGATTGGTACCTTAAAACAGGGGCCTAGGGCTTCCCTGGTGGCGCAGTGGTTGAGAGTCCGCCTGCCGATGCAGGGGACACGGGTTCGTGCCCCCGTACGGGAAGATCCCACATGCCGCGGAGCGGCTGGGCCCGTGAGCCATGGCCGCTGAGCCTGCGCGTCCGGAGCCTGTGCTCTGCAACGGGAGAGGCCACAGCAGTGAGAGGCCCGCGTACCACAAAAAAACAAAAAAAAAAACAGGGGCCTAGATATGTAAGAAACTTGAATCACCATAAGTTCATAAAGCATTTTACATTTTAATAACCATAAGGTTATGAAGCATTTTGTATTATGGTCAGTAGGGCTTGTCAGACTTGAAAATTAAATAAATTGGAAGCTAAAATACTATCTTTTCCAGGTTATTCTCAAGTTAAAAAAGATTTATTTATATATTAAAAAGTAGTTAAACATGGCTACCCATTGAAGAAAATTGCACATTTAGAATACTGTGTTTATTTAGCTTTCATTTCAATGTTGTATTGGCTTGGCCAGAAAGTTTGTTCGAGTTTTTCCGTACGATGTTATGGAACTTTTTGGCCAACCCAATATTTTCAAAAGATAAACTAGTAAGTGTTAATAATTTTTTTTAAGAAGTAGCAGTAATATTTTTCTTTTTACAGGTTGAAGAAGAAGGCTTACAAATTTGTGTTGAAATATGTGGTTGTGCCCTACAGCTAGACCTTCATGATGATCCCAAAACTAAATGTCTAATTTATAAAACAATTGCACATTTTTTGCCAAATGATTTGGAGATTCTCAGGATTTGTGCACTCTCAATATTTTTTCTTGAGCGCTCCTTGGAAGCTTATCATACTGTTGAAGAGCTTTACAAACGTCCAGATGAAGAATATAATGAAGGCACAAGTAGTGTTCAAAATCGTGTTCGTTTTGAATTACTTCCAATTTTGAAAAAGGGATTGTTTTTTGATCCTGAATTCTGGAACTTCATAATGATTAAGAAAAACTGTGTAGCATTACTGAGTGATAAATCAGCAGTTAGATTTCTAAATGAAAGTACACTGGAAAATTCTACAGGTAATGTAAAAAAGGCAGTGGAACAGCAAGGTTTAGATGAAGGACTTGACTCTCTTACAGATCAGAGTACTGGAGAGCTTGATCCTGATGATATATCTGGAGTGCAACCAAAAGGTCATATTAATGCAAAGAAAAACCTCACAGCTCTTAATGCTTCCAGAGTAGATCACAATGTCCCAAGGCATCGGTGTATGTTATGTAACAAGGAATTTCTAGGTGGTCACATTGTAAGGCATGCCCAGGCTCATCAGAAAAAGGGCAGTTTTTCATGTGTGATATGTGGTAGAAAATTTAGAAACAGAGGACTTATGCAGAAGCATTTAAAGAATCATGTTAAGAAAATACAGAGACAGCAACTTGCTGCAGCTCAACAGGAGGATCAGGAAAATCCTGCTTTGGAAGAAATAAATTATTCTGATACTTTCATTTCATTTGAAAATGGGAAGTCTGATAATAAGGATTTGGAAGTAGAGACTATTACTCGTTCCAGTGATGGAAACAAAGATGTCATCCCTTCACATGTGGGTGAATTCATTGAAATTCCCAGAAGTGTATCGGAAGATGTTATTGAAAATATTACTGAAAATGGCAATCCTGATACTTCTTTAAATAATGTCTCAGAGCCATTACCTGTATGTGTGGATGACTATGAGGAGGAAGAAGACGAAGAAGGTGATTATGAAGAAGATGATTACGACCTGAATCAGGAAACTTCAGTACTTCATAAAATCAATGGAACCGTGTGCCATCCAAAAGACATATATGCGACAGATCAAGAAGGAAACTTTAAGTGCCCCGCTCTTGGCTGTGTCAGGATATTTAAAAGAATTGGATTTCTAAATAAGCATGCAAGGACTGTACATCCAACTGATTTAAATGTGCGGCAAACAGTAATGAAGTGGAGCAAAGGAAAATGCAAATTTTGTCAAAGGCAGTTTGAAGATTCTCAACATTTTATAGATCACCTTAATAGACACAGCTATCCAAATGTGTACTTTTGTTTGCATTTTAATTGTAATGAGTCATTTAAGCTGCCAATCCAACTTGCTCAGCACACAAAAAGTCACAGGATATTTCAAGCTCAGTGTAGTTTTCCAGAATGCCATGAGCTTTTTGAAGATCTTCCTCTGCTATATGAACATGAAGCTCAGCACTATTTAAGTAAAACACCAGAATCATCTGCACAACCAAGTGAAGCAATTCTTTGGGATGTTCTTACAGACTCAAAATCTAATCATCAGGAAAAAGACTCATCTAGTAATGAGAAACAAACTGTTAGTCTACCAGTTTCTACTAGCAAATCAAGGAAAGATCCTACAGAACCAAAGACATGTATAGAAAGTATGGAAAAGAAAACAGACCGTTTAGTTCAGAATGGAAATGAACATTCTGATCACACTGTTTCTGATATAAGCTTGACAGACCAAAAGATGCCTGACATAGAGCCAAATTCTGAAAATAATTGTATTAGTGATTTAGTCAATGGACACAGTGGAATAGAGCAAACACCTTTAGTTTCCTCAGATCCTGCTTTGAAAATTGATACAAATAGAATCAGGACAGAAAACGGTTCCATTTTACCTAGTGTTGTACCACAAGAACACAGTACCCTGCCAGTACCTCAGGCACCTTCCAAACCAAATCAGACGAGTGAACATACTTCATATGGCTTAATTTTAACAAAGCCATATGTCAGACCATTGCCTCCCAGTTACCTTGATGAACGGTACCTTAGTATGCCAAAACGCAGAAAATTTCTGACTGATAGGGTAGATGCCTGTTCTGATCAAGATAACGTTTGTAAAAAATCAGTGAAAAGATTAAGATGTGGCAAATGCCTGACCACCTACTGTAATGCAGAAGCACTTGAGGCTCACCTTGCACAAAAGAAATGTCAGACACTCTTTGGATTTGATTCAGATGATGAAAGTAAGTCTTCTATCTTCTCAGCAGGTATATCTGTAGAAATAGAAAATGCCATAGATCTTTGTAAGGTTAAAAAAATAAACATTTATATAACACAGGTAATAAAGCACTACCCCATACATTATTTCCTTTAATCCATACAACCACCATGAGGTGCTATCACTATTCCTGTTTTATAGATCAAGCAACTGACATTCACAAGTAATTTGCGTAGGCATACACCTGTGAACTTGTGGAAGCCAGAACTTGAACACAGTTTTTTCATACTTCTGGATCATACTCTTTAACTGTATCCGAGGCTTTTCTTCATTCCAAGTTTTATGTAATAAGAGATCTAAAACAAAGTAATTATGATGGAAATGTTTTTCATCTGCATGCCAGAAATGTAAACCAAGTTGAGCCTCTATTACAAAAACAAAAATAAGAAAGAACCAGAAAATAATTGAAAAATAAAACTGAGCAAAAGAAGAGCTTGCCTTTCTACTAATATTAATATTCTTTAAATGAGTAAGGGTATAAATAAACAGGAAATCTAACTTAGAATACTAGATGAACATCTATAAATATGAATTAACAGACGTGTTCTGTTTTACAGGTGCCTGATAAAAATGTTTCAGAACGATCTGTCGATCAAGCAGTAGTGTGCAAAAAGCACTACAAGAAAATGCATCATCAGTTTGCTATTTCCCTGATGGCCTTAATTTTAGAGCGGTCTTGGATTACTAAAGATAAAGACAAAGCACATTTTCTAGAATGAACCCACAGAGGAGATGTGCTGGTTTAGACTCCAAAAGGGTTATTACAAAACTCCCAAAGTACCAGTTATCCAGAAAAAACACATTTTTTTAAGAAGTCGATGATGATTAATAGCAGCATGTTCAGTTTCGCTTATGTGAGAAACATATGCAGGCAACTAGTCAAAAAGAATAACCAGCTATGGCCTTACAGAAAGGGAAAAACCCATTATGAAAAAGGGGGGGGGGCTGGTTTACAATAAACAACTTAGAAGTATTCCACAAATAGGGTTTGTTTTCTTGTCATGCCTAATCAGGTTATGTCCTCCTTTCTGGTCAAACATGCTTTAAGGAACCATTTCTGTTTGTTTATTATTACTTAGAAACTGATTGATAAGATGAAAGTAAAACGATTTATCACCATCCTAGCTATAAAAGATTGTACCTTGTTTCCAGATGATTGATTAGGTCAAAGTTCAATGAATGACTTGTCAGCATTTAAAATTAACAAACAAAAGTAGACAAAACAACAGTGCTTTGCTAATAAGCTCTTGACAGAACCTTCCACTTTCCATTTTTATAATACCAATGAGTTATATTTAAAAGGCAGCAGCGTCAATGGAAAACATATTATCAGTAACTCTGGGAAGAGATGGGAGGATCTAAGACCATTAAAGCCTATCTTAGTTGAAAGAAAACACTGAATTGCAAATTCTTCAATGTGAATAATGGTATAAGCACACTGGGATATTTCTGTTTGTATATAGAGTAGTGTTAGGACATTGCTTGATGATTCATAGTAAGGTCCTTTAGACATTAATGTGAGTTATCTAAGTACAGTCCTATAAAAATAACTGACTATAAAAAGAAAAATATGCAGCTAAGAATCCGGTCAAGAATTCATTGGTTTTATTCAATTAGGAGAGTTAATTCTAAAATAAGCCATATTACTTATGCTTTCTTATTTATTTCTGATGAATTTGGTCTGAATAGTAATTTTTATATATAAAAAATATTTACACAAAAATTTGCACAGCAAGAACACAGTAAGATATATTGATGCATTTATTTTCTTTGATGACCAGTAATTTTCCTAAGGAAGATTTTAACTTAATAGTCAATAAATCATTAAAACAAAAAGGTTTTTTTTAAAATACCCTCTCAGATGTGTTCGACTTGTATAGTCTTTAAAAGAAGAAGCTTAAAAACTTCCTTTTACCTAACAGTGTGTTAATCTATAGCAGGAGTAAAATGAACAAAAATGCAAAGGCAAATTCTTCAAAAACAGAGCTATTAACATACCAATGTCAACCAGATATTCCAGTTATTCCAACTGATACATTCTTGTTCAAAGTATATAATCTCATCAGACCCTACTATTATAAATTTCTGGATATTAAAGCTTCTTGAATGAAGTCACTAAGGAAGTGTGACTTTTCTTCCAGGGTAGCATCCAGGCTTTATTAAATTAGGATTTCCAGGTCATGATAAATCAGATATCTAAAAAACTACCCAATTTTATTAGTTTATTTATCATAGGCATTCACTACTATGCAATTGATAGTCATAAGTCCATATCAATCAAGTCAGGTTTTTGTTTTGTTATGTAGCCTACATTAGGCTGTGGAATTTACATTTAAATAACATAAGTAAACAACTCGATAAGGTTTTTAAATCCTTTAAGGTCAACTAAAGAAAAAAATGTTTTCCATACTTCCTGATACTAAAAATATAATACTTGAGTTCTATTTCAGTTCAGTCTAAAATACATCATGTAATAAAAAGTATTTGGAAACTAGTTCATATGGACAATGAAGTTATTTTGAGATATTTCTGCTATGTACATTTTCCAGATGTTTAAAATCACAGCTTAACATTTTATCACATTTTTAACTTTTTATTTTTTATAAGTTGTAACTATTGACATAAATCCATGTCTGCAAATTATTTTCATTCATTTTGCAGTTCATACCAAGATGTTTTAAACATATTCCACGTGTTATTTTTTTGTCTTTGAGGTTTTATTTCTACTTTTGTGTTGGTAAGGGAAAACTTTCTGAAAGACTGAGATCAAATTGGTTTATACATAACTAGATCAAGAAATGTTTTATAAAATTCTATTTGACCACATTGTTTTAACCTCTTTATATACTTATCAAATAATTGCTATTGAAAGAATGTGTACATTTTCTTATGTATGCCTTATAAAACATAAACTTACATCATTTTGCTTTTACGGGGTGCATAAACTTCCAACAGTTCCAATGTGGGATTCAGAAGACAAGGAAGCTTTCTTCTTATTCCTCAAATTCTTCTCTTTTTCTTTTCTACTCCTTCTATTTTAAGGATGTGTTTATCTTACATGGACCAAGTTTCAATCCTTCATTTTCAAATAAAAATTTCCTTTGAAACATTAAATATTAACTTTCTGCTATGTTTCAGTAAGGTCAAAAAAATAGCAAATCTGAATTTTTGCTGCTTATATTATGGGGAAGATAGATAGAAAAGGAGAACCTTCGTGGACAGGGGCACTGGTACTTTGGGCTTCAGTCATATTTTTTTTTTTAAATAAACCACCAATTATATAATGAAAACATAACATTGAACTTGCGATTCTTTTCAAATCACACTTGAAGGTTCAGCTGTACTCCTTTCATGTTTGGTTCAAACTGTAGTATGGGTGAAAAACCTAAAAGGGATGGTAGTGTTTATTTTTTAATTTATTTGGTACTGTAAAACACCATTTCAGAATGACTAAATGCTGCATATGCATTTTGGAATTGTTAATATGTGAAAGATATTACAGATTCAGCAAGAAAGGAAATTTGTGCTTCCTTGTTGAACATTAAATTATTTTACTTTGCATTTTATAAGAGTACAAATTAAAACTGAGCCATTGAACTGCAATAAATCAACAGTGTCTCATTTCAAGAAATTTTTTGTACTGTACATAGATTTGTTCAATAAAACATTGTCCTTGTTGGTAATGAAGTTGTTCAGTTTTATGTAGCACATTACTTCAAAAGGAATTAGGCTTAAGGTATATGTTAAATAAGAAATTTCTATTATGTTTCATAAGAGAATGAGGTATTTCAGTTAATATTACCATATTCAGGTTATTGAGTGATTTTAAAGAACATAGAAAACTCAAAGTCTACACAAAATAGATATTTTTAGACATTGTTTAAACTAATGTCCATATGCAGGAATTACAAGTTGATAGAACACTGGTTACTAAAGTCATTTCAGGTAAGTGGTTTCAGTGTGAAATAGTACCCTCTGGAAGCTTAGTAGGTGGAAAACGAATATCAGAACTCTCCAAGACACTGGATGGACTGATCTGCACTGGTAATTCTTCAGAGATGAAGAGCCTCTGGTGGAACTTAAAGACTGTGAAGTCGCTTTGAAATAAGATGTAAATTATGAAAATTACTTCCTACAAAAGTATTTCAATGGGAAAACGTTCAAGCCTATTAGTAATCTGTATCTAAAAGTGGGGTCCTTGGGCATGAGGGCTCCTGCTCTTTTGGCTCACTAACAAAGGAAAACCTCCTACACTTTTTGCTATAACTTGCAGCTTGGGGCTGAAGTAGAGAGAAACTCTTTGATACGATGAGCACTGCAAATGAAAGAACAGATATTGTGTTAATTATGGTGATTTGCACATATTACAAATGTTATGCTTTGAAAAACTGAGAAAGTTACTGAAACATTCTAGAGCTGAGATTAGAATTCTCCATCTATGATTTATGGTCATATGATCTTAGACTATTACATGTATTGAGGTATTTAGATAAAGTTATTGGGGTTATCTAGACTTTACATTTTTTCTTTTTTGAAATTTGAGTAATGCTGGGAAGCAATCAAATATTAAATACACTTCCAAGACAAACAAATTAGATTGCTTTCATAGCATAAGATCCATACTAATTTCAAGAATCAACTGATAACAAGGCCAGAAATTTGGGCTGTATATCAATATTTAAAATGGAGGCGATCCAATATTACATGGAATAAAAACTAAAGGGAGAGAGGTTCATGCCTTATTTATGGGTGCTGCAACTGGAGAAGTTACTGTGTACCAGGTTACTTTATATGTGTTACCTCTTATTGTTAAAACAACCCAAAGGTAGATATGAACAATGCTTTTTAGACACCAAGGCTCAGAAAGGTTAAATAACTTGACTAGTCACACAGCTAGTAAATGGAGAGGTGGAACTGAAAAGTCGGATGTTTCCTCCTAAAATCCTGCCATGCAGTTTCCATTCTGCCATGCAGTTTTCCCTACAAATTGTACAGCATGAGTGGATCTAATATATCCAGATGGAGAGGGTTAGTCTTGCCTAAGGATCAGTGATTTCACAAAGGATGAAGTCCGGTACAGACATGGCTGTTTGATGTTCCATTCTCTTCTACTAGCAGTGATTCTTAAGAGTGTGGTCCCCAGAAGAGCAGAACCGCTGTCACCTGAGAACTTGTTAGAAATGCTAAATTTTGGGGAGTTCCCTGGCGGTCCAGTGGTTAGGAGTCTGCGCTTTCACTGCCATGTCCCCAGGGATCGGGGAACTAAGATCCCATAAGCCACGAGGCGTGCCCCCCCCCAAAAAAAAAAGCTAAATTTTTTATCAGGTGAGGGACCAATCTGTCGTTTAACAAGTCCTCCAGGTGGTTCTGATACACACTAAGGTTTGAAAACCACAGATCTAAAGCAACCAGTTTCTTCATAAAGTATTAAATTTATAGAGCCTTAGAAACTCAATTTCCAGGACATTTAAAGAAGTCCCCTATTAATAGGTACTTAAATAACTACTGTTTAATGAATGGATATTTTAACATCTAATACCCCAAAACCATTCTAATCTAAAGAACTTTTTTCAAAGTATTCAGTGATCCAAACTACCACAATGTAATTTAATGAAAACAGCTCAAAGATGTGTGGAGATCAGCTATATTCAAATTCCAGCATGATAGTTTTAAGGCAATTAAGTGTACCCCACTGAGCTCAGACTTCCACATCTGTTAAAAGGGGAGAGCCGTTCTTGCAAGGTTAAGAATTAAGCTCCTGAAGGGAGCTGAGCCTTCCTGTTAATGATTTTACTAACTTTCTCTTGGTTCCAGCCAAAACCAGCCATGCTGTTTTATTCCATGCATTTTTCACTACTGCTCCCTTTACCTGTAATTCTTTTTCCGCCCCACTCCTCATTCTTTGCTTAATCTTCTTGGGCATCACCACACTCTCCAGAAAGCCTAATCTCGACAATTCTGGATTTCTCCGTTGAAACCTATTTCTCCCAGTCTTCCTCCTCTCAGTAAACAGCAACTCCAGTTGCCCAAACCAAATCCTTGCAATCATCCCTGACTCATTATCGTGTCCTTCACTCTCACCTGGACTACTGTATTAATCTAGTTGGGTTCCCTGCCTCTACCGTTGCCCTTCTGGCAGTCTGTTCTAGACACCAGCAGCCAAAATGATACTGTTTGAAACAAGTAAGATCATGCCATTCCTCAGTTTAAAATCCTCCAATAGCTTTACAATTCATTCATTTATTCAACAAATATTTATTGCATACCTACTATATGCCAGCCTCTGTAATAGGCAATTGAAAAAAAAAAAAAAAAAGAAACATAAAAAACCCTGAATCTCAGAACTCACATTCTACCGGGGGGTGGGGGGGGGCGGGTAGGGAGGGGGGACAAGAATACAATATAAGAGAAAAATTAAGTGTGTAGGGAAAGTATAAGTAAGCATGGCATTGTAGGTGGTGTTTAAACAGGATGATGATAAGATATGATGATACCACCTCTTTGATAACTGTTGAGCAGAGAAAGTAATGAATGAGGTTAAGGAAAAGAGAGCCACTCATATCTGAGGGGAAAATGTGCTAGGCTGAATAGCAAGAGCAAAGGCTCTGAGGCAAGGACCTGCATGGCAAGTTTAAGGAACAAAATAGCAAGGGAACCACTGACTGGTCTGGAGTGAGAGACTGAGAGAATAATAGGAAATGCAGAGAGAGGTAAAAGATAAAGGCCAAAGTTTTTACAGTGGGCTGCAAGACTCTAGACTGCACTGATACAGTAGCCACTAGCCACAAGTGGCTATTAAAATTTAATTAAAATTCAAATAAAATTTAAAATTCGCCAGCTGAGCTGTACTAGCCACATTACAATAGCTCAATAACCATATGTGCCCGATGGTTACTGTATTAGCTCAGATGCAGAATATTTTCATCTCAGAAAGCACTTTTGGACAAGTGGTTCTATATCAGTGGTTCTCAACTTGGGGAATTTTGCCCCCCCCCCCAGGAAACATTTGAGGAACAAGGTATTTTTGGTAGTGGGGAGGAGATGCTACTGGCATCTAGTGGGGAGAGGTCAGGGATGCTGAAGCATCCTACAATGTTGTGGGACAGACCCACAACAAAGAATTATCCTGCCCAAAATGTTAGTAGTGCCACGGTTGAGAAACCCTGCTCTAGATCAATCTTGACAACTCCAACCTCACTACTCACTGCTTTCTCTTTGCACCAGCTGCTGCAGCCTCCTGGCCTCCTTCCTACATGCCAAGCACTCTGTTCTTTCCTCAGAACCTCTACTTTTGCTTCTTCCTAGAACACTCTTCTGTGGTTCAGTTTCTCACTTTTTTCAGGTCTTTCCTTCAATGTCACTTAGAGAAGCCTTTCTTCACAGCCTGTATAAAATAGGAACATCCTCTCCTCCATCCCTCTTTTTGATTTCTCTCCATAGAATTTCCTGCCATAGTATAGTTTCTTTTATGTTTATTGTCTATTTCCTTCCACTAGAATACAAGCTCCAAAGGACTTGCATTTATTCCCAGCATAAAGAACAGTGTCTGGCAAGTCATGCTCAGTAAACACATTTTTTAAAAATGAACGAATGAAAAAGTTGGGCATGTCTTTTTCCATTTGGTTCCACACTAGTATTGTGAGCACTTACCTCTTTATTTGCAACACTCCCAAAAGCTCCCTAAAGGAGGGTCTGTCATTTCTCGGAATCTTCAATATCTAGCATAGTAGGCACTCAATGCTTAATGACAAATGAAGAATTGCTATCTGATGAGTAAATGGTACCCCCAATAACATCCACTGGCAAATCACTTTAACCATGGTTTGAATGCCTTATTTTAAAGACTGTATTTACAGTTCATTTTGACTGATATTTAGCTGTGATTTTTTTTTTAAAAAAGTTAAATCTGCTCACCTGTTATCTGCAGGTGTGTACATTTCAGCTACTAACTGGCAATAATCTAATTAAATGTTAACAAATCTAAAATATGGCTAAAACAATGGAAGGAGACAGAAACCAGTGACAATGCGTTGAAGTCTGAAGTTTCCCTCTCGTGAATGTTGACACCAACAGTGGTAACAATAGCTAATATATACTGGGCTCTTTCTAGGCGCCAGGCACAGTTCTTCACCCCCTCCCTGCGCTTCAACAACCCTATGAAGTAGGTATCTCTACTAGATCCGTTTCGAGACAGAAAACTGGAAGACCAAAGAGATTGCTCTCGGTCACAGTTAGTAAACGACGTGATAAAACCCTGGGAATCTGGCTTTCAAAGACCCCAACCTTAAACTATTCGCGATACTGCCTCGCCTAAAGCCAAGCCGGCGAGGATAAGAAGGGAAGCAACAGCGGACCGCAGCTTGTTGGGGAGTTTAAGTCAGCTGCAAGGCGGGCAGCCGTAGCACAGAATAGGTGATTTTTTTCCCCTTAACTTTTCCAAGTATAATGTTAAACAAAACCAAATTGTTTTAACACAGAACTACGTAATTTAAGAATATCAAACTACAGGCGGTCCCAACGCAGAAGTGGCCGCAGAGAACTTTAGAGCGCTCCCGGGGACCCGGCCCAAAGGCGGGGAGGAGACGCCGCCATTGGCCGGCCGCGCGGCATCACGGGAGCTTGTTGTGCGCTGGGGCCGCCGCCGGCTTTCCGCGCACCTGCCCTGCGCAGCCCTCCCAGGCGTTCTTTTGGAGGAGGGACTCCTGAGGAGTTTAGGTTCGTTTTCCCTTGTGGAAGGTCGATGTTCCCGGTGTAAATGCGGAGTTTCCCTAAAGTGAGATCCGTGGGACTCCACTCAGTCCCCGAGAGCCCGGAACCACCGGTCGGGGCACCGCGTTTCCCTTAGTGCCCTCATTAACGATCACTTCCGCGCCCACGGCTCTGGAATACCCGAGGCCCTTTGGCTGCGAACAACGGGAAGAGCATTTCCGGTACCTGTTGCCACGGCGCCGGCCCAGTGGGCCGAAGGGGGCGAAGTTGTTGGCGTCCTCTTCCCCCTTTCTGGGGTAGAGATGTCGGGGCTCAGCTACCCAGAGATGGAGGGCTGTCGTAACCTGCTCGGTCTGTTGGACAGCGACGAGATCATGGCCCTATGCGACACCATCACCAACCGCCTGGTGCAGCCTGAGGACCGCCAAGGTAAGGTAGACCCTTCTCCCCAAGGGCGGCCGTCCCTCCCCAGGCCTCACCCGGCCCCCAGCTGGCGGGAGCGTGTGAGTGGAGGCCGTGGTAGGCCTCCTTCCCAGCCCGTCCGGGATTGCGCTTGTGCGGAACCCTCGGGAATCTCGGCCCCTATAGCTGCTCTGTTGCTTCAGATGCACGCTGAAAATGGCGCTGCTTCCAGGTTTTATTCATTATACGTTGTGGGCAAATGCTGCTTGTTTCGAAGATGCAGGGTACGTGAATAGTGATTTTGTTTGTTTGTTTTTTGAAGATTTCCGGGGAGTCAGGGTGTTTTCCATTTTCAGTTTCGATTAGCTGAGGAGTGTCAGCCGCTGCTCATTTTCTTCAAGCTTGGGGGAGGATATCATAAACACTTTTTATCAGTCTGCTGCGTAAAACAACTACTGTGATAAAAGAGCAGATAGGGTCAATCCATGTCTCTTTTTGGATCCAAAGTTTTTCAGAGATGATTCTGTGTACTAGGACTACATTACTTTCAGAGCCAAATAAACATTTCGGTAGAGTAGATTTCATGGATTATAAATATTCAGTCTGGTTGTAATGTAATGAGTAGCTTAAGCATTTATGATTTTGTATATTACCTGGCTAGTTTTATTTTAAATTTGCTGAATTTTAGTTTAAAATGAGAAAATGTCCGCCTCCTGTATTAGCATATGACTTAAGTATCTACAAAAGAGTCTGCCTTTTAAAACTGTCTTTCTCTGCTTTTAACATTTCCGCCATTTAAGGTCATTCATTTGAAAGTGAACCAGGAACACTAAGTGAATAAATTTCTAAGAATTTAGATTGAAAATAATTTTAGACTTAATGTAGTTCTTTGCCATTTATATATTTTACATGCTAATCGCCTTCTAACAGTCTTGGTGAATGTGAATTTAAAATTGTAATAGATAAAATTGCTGAATTTAATTGATGGTGGATCCAAAAGCAAACAAGAAACGAAACTACCCAGTACAAAAATGTTAAATGATTTGAAGTCATTTCTCAGAGAGGAAAGAATAATAAGTATATTGAAAGATACTCAACATCTTTAGAAAACAATGAAAGGAAAACCAAAACTACGTGGTGTCTTTCATATGTACCAAGTTGGCAAAAACTAAATGTAAAAACTTCAAGTGTTGTTGATCTTGTGAAGTTATGTCGTTGATAACTACTGGGGGAGTGTAAATTAGAACTAGTACTTTGGAAAACAAGTTCGATATTATCTCCTAAAATGGAAGGTTACTTACCTGAGCATCTCAAACTTGAATGTGCCTATGTGTCCCTCAGTGATCTTGTTAAAATGCAGATTCTGGTTCAGTAGTTTTGGGGTGGGCCCAGAAATTCCACATTTCTAACAAGCTCCAGGTGATGCTCATGCTGCTTGCCCCTCTGGGCTGGGAGACAAGTGTGGAAATGTCCAAAGTAACAGTATTTGAAATTGGATACACATAATAACAGTCTATAAACAAAAGGATAGATACCTTGTGGTATAGTCTATAATTACCTATGGTACAGCTCTGAAAATGAACTACAGCTGTGTCTAGCCACATAGATTAATCTCAGAAACATTAAAAGTTAATTATAGAAGACTATATATATTGATGAATTCAATTTATAGAACATTCGAAGAAATACCAAACTATATTTTGTAGGGATACACAGTTATGCTGTACAACTCTAAAGAAAATCGAGGGAATTCTCTGGTGGTCCAGTGGTTAGGACTCTGAGCTTCCACTACTGGGGGGCCCTGGTTCGATCCCTGGTCAGGGAACTAAGATCCCGCAAGCCCGGCAGAGTGGCCAAAAAGAAAAAGAAAAAGAAAAGAAAAAAGAAAATCGAGGGAATGATAAAATTTTGGAGAGTAGCTATATGTGAGGTGAGCGAGGAGAGAGAGGGAATAGCATTAAGTAGGGAGAGGTAAAATGAGGCCTCAAAGATACCAGTAATTCCTGTGTCTTAAGCTGTGTCATGTGTATATAGGAGTTCATTTTATTACCATTCTGTATACCTCACATATGTAAAAATAATCTTTAGTCTGTTGTTTAATAGAAGTTCTTTAAAATTAAGAGTCTTGGTTTTGCCACTTCTTAGAAGTATGATTGTTGATACTTCATGTATCCCTGACTTTCGTTATCTGTAGAGTGAGGAGATTGAAAAGTATTGTAATTTTACCTATATTTTAGGGATTGTAAATGAATTTAGTTCCATTGACCTTATTAAAATTTTTCTTCTCTTATTCAAAATTTTTCTTAAAATACAACCATTCTTTAAAAGAAAATGCTTAAATTCACAATCTCGTATGAGAAGTGAAAGGAAGGAGGAATTTTAGGTGGGGAAATTTATAGTTTAAAGAAATTTTTTTAAAATCTAAAACTTGACAACCTGCTTCCTGTTTTGTTTTGTTTTTGTTTTTTTTTTTAATAAGTATATTTATTTATTTTTGGCTGTGTTGGGTCTTCATTTCTGTGCGAGGGCTTTCTCTAGTTGCCGCGAGCCGGAGCCACTCTTCATCGCGGTGCGCGGGCCTCTCAATATCGCGGCCTCTCTTGTTGCGGAGCACAGGCTCCTGACGCGCAGGCTCAGTAGTTATGGCTCACGGGCCCAGTTGCTCCGCGGCATGTGGGATCTTCCCAGACCAGGGCTCGAACCCGTGTCCCCTGCATTGGCAGGCAGATTCTCAACCACTGCGCCTCCAGGGAAGCCCCCACTTCCTGGTTTTTAGAAATGATAACCATCTTATACAAAAGCAATAATGCCATGACAAGAGTTTATAAATATTATTTGATAGAGTTTCTGCTGACCCTGGACAAATTTACAAGTGACTCATGATTTTCTATTAATCTTTATAATTTTCTTTTAGATGCCATTCATGCGATATTAGTGTACAGTCAAAGTGTAGAAGAACTTTTGAGGCGTAAAAAAGTCCACCGAGAAATCATATTTAAGTACTTGGCAACACAGGGGGTTATTATACCTCCAGCTACTGAAAAACACAATCTTATTCAGCATGCAAAGGATTACTGGAAAAAGCAGTCACAATTGAAATTGAAGGAAACTCCAGAGCCAGTTAAAACAGAGGACATTAGACTCTTTGAACAGGTAAAACAGACCTTATAGTCGTATCCTGAACTGTAGTTCTGTGTAAAAATCTTTAGATAATCCTAGATCTGGAATGATGTGGTTAATGTTTTTTTTTTTTTAATAATTTTAGCTTTACTTTCTATCTTTTGCATCCTAAAGAAAGAGCAGTAAAGCACCTGAGAAAATATTTTTGATATTTAGTAATGTATATGTAATATTCTATTGATTTGTGAGAAAAAGTTTTGTATCCCTTTAGCAAATGGGGACTATTGATTTTTAAAGAGAATGGAAAGACTACAGGATCAATTTAATTTTAATTTAGTCTCTGGTTCTACAATTTCTTTTTTCCACTTTAGAAGAATGCTGTTGTAAGCCCTTTCTCATTTTGAAGACTTTCTTTGGTATTAAATTGCAAAAATTTCATGAAAGAAACTTAAATTTAAAAAATTTTTTTTATTTGTTAGCTAGAAAAAATCCTGTTTTAGTAATTTCCTCCAGCTGACATTGGCTGTTCGTATTTCTTTTTATCTCCACTGTACATTTTAAATATTGTGTGAATATTTAAATATCGATTGAACCTTTAGGTAACTTGCAGTTTTTAAACTACATACCCACATTGAATTAATGGTATTTTACAGTGAGAGAGGTTTGCCTTCACATTAGGAAAGGAACTTCTAAGCCTTCCTTAATGTACTGAAAAGAATATTGACTTTAAAATCATATAGATGTGACTTCATATTAGGGTCTGCTGTATACTAGCTGTAAATGAGCAAGTAAGGACCTTTGTGAGCCTTGTTTATAAAACGGGCATAACGATAATATCTGTGTCATAAAGCTTGTGGAGAAAGACAGAAATAGCACTTAAGTGCCAAGCACAGTGCCCAGTACATTCAGTAATAGCATGTGCCCAGTAAATAAAAGATCTTTCACCACCTAGATGAGGTACTATGCTCTGGAATACATTGTTGAATAAAATCTAGGCTATCAGGTGTATTTTTGCAATATTCATTTTGGAAAGAGATAGTATAAAATAATCCCAATCATAGAAAATAAGCTATTTCAATCATATTAGAAGTGTCTGTTTAAAGACATGTTTATTATAAACTTTGCTGCATATAAAATATACCACAGTGAAGTGTATTCATTTAAAGCATACAGTTTGAAAGTTTTGACAAATAACACACCTGTGAAATCACTGCCACAATCAAGAGAAAATGCTTATGTAAATCCTTATTATTGGCTCTTAATTCATGCTGATATTTTAAGAGACTTTGAACCTTAATTTCTTAGAGGAATTTTCAGAAGTTTAAGCTGAGAAATTCTAAAATGACCTCCCCTTTTTGAGAAATAATTTACTGTGCAAGATGGGTTCAGTGAGTTCACAGGTAGTTCATTTCCTTTCTGCTATAATTAGTACCTTAAAAGTTAGCTATGAAACCGGCAAGATAGAAAATAGATACAAGAATTAACGTTGGTTTTATTAATCAACAGGAGAAAGAAGATAAAAAAGCTGAAAAGGTTGATTTTCGTCGATTAGGTGAAGAATTCTGTCACTGGTTCTTTGAACTTCTTAATTCTCAGAATCCTCTTCTGGGACCACCTCAAGATGAATGGGGGCCACAGCACTTCTGGCATGATGTCAAGCTTAGATTTTATTACAACACATCTGAACAAAATGTCATAGACTACCATGGAGCAGAAATTGTGAGCCTTCGTCTGCTGTCACTAGTGAAAGAAGAATATCTTTTTCTCAGTCCCAATCTAGATTCCCATGGCCTGAAATGTACTTCTTCTCCCCATGGTCTAGTTATGGTTGGAGTTGCTGGGACTGTCCACCGAGAGAACACTTTTTTGGGCATTTTTGAACAAATTTTTGGACTCATCCGCTGCCCTTTTGTGGAGAATACTTGGAAAATTAAACTTATCAACCTGAGAATTATTGGAGAGGGTTCCCTTGCTCCTGGAACATTAATGAAACCAGCTATTACACTTGAACCAGGTGATCTAGAAGCCTTTCATAATGTAAACACTTTGTGTGGTCCAGTGAAGGATGACTCAGTGTAAGGCAGGCATTGGATAGTGAGACTGGAGACCAAACTTTATCTAGTGGAAATGAGGCACTGTTGAACAAAAGAGAACTAATTTTGCCTAGCCCTTGAAGCATTGAGTACTATATTTCAGTCTGAAAAATCTCTATACAGAAATTCTTCCAAATACTACATCAGTAATGTCTAAGTGATTTCAGATTCGGGGATTGACATATTTTAGTTGAAATGTCTTTCTTGACTACAGGCTAACATGTTATGTGAACACTTGCCTCTTTCTACTTGAGTTGCAGCAAATGTTCTGAAGGCTTCATGCAATTCATCAAATAAATCCCACTTTAGATGTTGTAACTAACTGTGTGCCTTAGAAACCAGTTAATATTTTCATTTTACTTGGTGGATATTCTGCTACTATCTGTATTTGTCATGTGGGAAAAAATTAATAGTGTTCAAGGCTTCCCCTTTTAATTTTCTCATTTACTTTTGTCTAAATCTGGGTAATTTTACAAATGCATCTCATGACAGTACTGCTTAAAAAATACAAATTTTAGAGATGTTTACTGTAAACTCAGTAAATGAGTAAGCTCACTTTCTAAAATGAGTAAACTCTCATTTTAGAAAACTTGAATGACATTCTTATACAAAAAGTCCAGTAATTTAGCTGGTAGAAAAAAAATTTAATTTGCCTTTTAAAATATTTGAGGAACATTTTTCAGAGTTATCTGCTGCTGTCCAAGCTAAGTATCTTAAAATCTGCAACACTTTCTGAACAATTTTGGGCAATGATAAGTGCTGTTCTCAAAACAGACTTTTTTCTTTATCTAAAGTTTCAGCTAACAGTTTTCTAGAGCATTTATTATAATAGCATATAAAGGAAACATACTATTGAAAAATTTTTTAAAGGTTTACCCAGTTCCTAATTTAAATGAGTTACTGTGTTTTCTCTTGAATGATTTTAGAAGAGGTGACCAAAAAAAATACATATATTGAATTAAAATTATTAGGATTTTTTTAACCTCTTAATTTGTTTTACTAGATTTGAGTTACCAGGTTAAGTTGCCAGATTACACAGTTGGTTTCAAGTTTAAATTCCTCATCACCCAGCAGCTACTTGCTGAATCTGAATTTAATTAGTAATTTTAATTTACAAAAATGCCATTTGGAAAAAATTCAACTGGGAAATGTGATGAGGTATTGTTCATATTAGTTTTTTTAACTTTAACTCTGCTCATGATCATCTAGGGTAACTGATAAAGTTTTGGAAGCAGGAGGAAAAAATCGATCTTTTTTTTTTTAGTCCTATGCCTCTTACGAGGAGTACAAATTGATATGTCCTAAAATAAGAACTTAATAAAGGAGGGAACTCCCTTTTTCTGCTGTAAGAATAGTTTTTTGTTTCGATTTAAACCTGTCATCTTTTTCTTTAAGTTTGAAGTATCATTATAACATGTTATCGATAAATATACAAAATAAAGGATAAAATTTGAAATTATTCCCATCTGTTTTCTTTGTGCTATTGATGTCAAGTATTATTATCAAGAAATAATACCAAAGATGCTCAGGATGGGCAGAAATTACCTGTAGATTGTTCAGTATTGAATTTTTGAATGTGTAATGCTCAAGGAAGGCTGTAATCTGCATGTTCTTTTAATACCCTTAAAAATGTGAAATCTTTGCGATAGACCAAATGAGAATTAGAGCTATATTTTATTTCCTTTGAATTCCCACAGCTGGGCACACAGTAGGACCTAATGTCTAAGTGAATGGGTGAATGAATGAGCAAAAGAAGCTTATATACTGTATAAAAGACTTTTTTGCATGTAGATTTTGTCTTTGGTTCTAGTCATTAGTGGTGGTTTTGGGGTTATATCATGTTTGACTTTAATACGTGAATACACAAACTTTTAGACCCCAAACTAAGATTCAGGATAATTTTAACTTTCCATTAAAATTTACTGACTTTCAGAAGCCCAAGGTCAGAGTAGGATATACTGGAGGGCCCTAAGATACCTAGAAACCATTATAAGGGAAGTGTATACTTCCTGTTCAGAGAAAGAAGACCTAGAAGAACTGAAATTTGCTCATGAAGCTTAAAGCTTGGTCAGGCCTTTGAGAAGGTCCAAAAGCACAGTGCAGATTGAACACTACTTTTACTACCACTCACTACTCCGTTTATGTTAGGGAATAGTAGAGACTACAGCTTTGTCTCTTACTTCATTATACTTAGCTGGTATTTGTGAGGTTTGTGGAGTCAAGTAGTAAAGAATACAACTAACTCCACACATAATTCATAGTAATTGGTTGGTCAAACCAGGGGACACCTGGTCTTTATTTACTGGAGGCTGATTTGCTATAGCTAACAGTATACATCAATATCCTTTTTTGTTAAAAACTTAAAAGTAATTGTTGTATTGGGATGTTTTACTAATATCCAGAATACCAAAAAACGTATTTCATGTGTCTTACTAAAATACCAAATAATAGAAAAAAAGCCGTATCTAATTTACTAAATCAACTTGAAAATGGCAAACACAGGAAAACATTCTTGGGTTTTCAGAAAGGCAACATTTCTATGTTAAAGGAAGGCTACTTACTTAGTCCCAGTAAGAAATTGTAATAGCACCCCAGAAAAGGATTTAAAGAATAATGGTTTAACTAAATGAGATAATCAGAACCATTATGTTTTAACAAAATGGCTCTTGTGGCTTAAAAGATCATAAAAATGAGTGAACCATACCTTGATGTTTTTCTCAGCATCTATTTTCACAAATTGAGATGCCCTTTTCACTGTTTTTTGGGGTTGCAGGGGATGGTCATTGACCTTTTGAAAAAGAGAGCTATATTCTTTCTAGAAAAAACATGTTTGCATATAGTATTACAATTTTTGCATATTTCATTGAGTTCTTGGTCTTCCCTGAAGCACATCTGTGAGTCCTAACAGGGATCCTTATGCTCCATATTCAAATCCTGCCGTAATAATTTTATTTCCCCCAGACTACTACTCTACTGTGTTAAAAATTAAAATTATTTTTAGAAACTTCTGTGCCCTTGCCAGAGTCCTTAAGCTAGAGGACTAAATCTTACTAATGAAAGAATAATCTCTAGAAAGTCTGTCAGTTTATGATAGTTGTTTGTATTTTGTTTTTCAATAGATGTTAGATATTAAGGCAAAACCTACTGCAGTACTGTCAAGTGAAACATTGATGCAGAATTCATTTTATTTGCACAAGTTCAATGAACATGCTTTGGAGAAAGTGATAAAAATGTGAAAAAAACATTAAATAATGTTCTTAAGATCTTTACA
Organism: Mesoplodon mirus; assembly: GCF_964341445.2. NCBI lineage: Eukaryota > Metazoa > Chordata > Mammalia > Artiodactyla > Ziphiidae > Mesoplodon > Mesoplodon mirus. The sequence continues at coordinate 106,553,831 of NC_138982.1, read as the reverse complement.
AAACTTTATCCTAAGGAGATGTTTATTTGGTAATGATTGCATATTGCTAATTCTAATGAAACATTTTAAAAATATGAATTTCTTCTGAAGGGTCTATATTTGTGATCAGCCCCCTCCCCCTCTTCTCCCCAACCCTATTTATAACCTTTGTATATAGCCAGTTTGAAGGTACACAGCCCAGCTGTAATGCTGGGAAATAAGACTTAATGGATCTGGGTTCTCTTCAAGTTTATATGCATATATTTATTGAGCATCTACACTTTGTAAGTCACTGAATCAAGCATAAGATAAAATAATACATCAATAAGTTGATTTACCTCAACTTCTCACGTTGAATTCAAATCTCAGTCTCTGGGTTTAGATGTCTTAAAGTGAGAACTACGTTAGGCCCTTTGCTAGAGTTGGAAGGAAAATAATTTCAGAACTGTCAGAGTGCACTAAATCCTTTCAGCTTTACTTTTTCTAGTTTGTACCTTTCCTGTAGTCTTTCAATAAAGTGTTAATATTAAAATTGAGTATGATGTTTACTGTGAGTTATAGTGTTCTCCAAAATATTAAACCAGAAGCTCCAGAGTTACTTCTGTTAGTCACGTAATGTTAATAGAATCACTGGCCTTAAACTTATTTACCTTTTTCAGTGAGTCATTTAGTGAGGGTTCTTTGGTTAGCAGTTTTCATCTTCAGTTTTTAGGCACCCTAAATCTCAAGTATGAAATTAGTTATATTTCAATTAATGAATTTAAGGATTGAAGGAATCTGCTGTCCATTGCCAACTGTGTTACTTGTCTGATGTGATATTTTCTGAAGAAAAAATCAGTAACTACTTAGGAAAGCCTTTTTGCTTGAAGCACTTAGTTTCATTAACTTGCATTAGTCTTTTCTATCTCTGATCTTTTACTATACTAATTGTGCTCAGGTTGTTACGTGTTAAGGTACTTTTGCCTCCCTAAGTAGTTCCTAGAACTTGTGACTCCTACTTATTTCTCAGTCTTTTCCCCACTGGGCTTTGCACAGGATAAATAATTGCTAAATTTGGGGTGCTTATTATATGGCAGTTACTTTTCTGTGCATGTTGCCTGTATTAATTCATTTAATCCTGTGGACAGCTATCACTCTTTAACAGGGTTGAAGTAACATCCCGAGCTTTCATAGCTGATGGTAGAGCCTAGATTTAAACCCAGATTTTACAGCCGGAGAGCCAAGTGGTAACTAACGACTACACATATTGCCTCTCATCTCCAGTAAGTTTTTTTTTTGTTTTTTGGCTGCGCTATGAGGCATGCGGGATTTTCTTTCCCGACCAGGTGTTGAACCCAAGCCCCCTGCAGTGGAAGCTCGGAGTCTTAACCACTGGACCGCCAGGGCAGTCCCTACAGTAGGTTTTTGATGAATCCTTTTTGACTTATTGTCATTTGCTGACACTTATTTCCAAAGCAAAGATGCCTTTGAGTTGTTTATCTGGATTAGGTAGGAGTGTTAATGCATACTGCATCCTTTTGTAATTATACCTCTTAAGTTGATTGTTTAGTGATAAAACCACTTGGAGGAAAGATAATGTTCTTGTATGACAGTATTACGTATGAAAAGGAATAAACTGGGTAATTGGGAAATAAAAAAAAGTAGGTAACAATTTATATCAAATTTCTTAAACTCACTGTATTACCACAATCTGGTTCTCTTTCCTTCCTGTTTGACACCATTGTGCCTTTGGCCTCAGAAATAGTCTTTGTTTCACACGTTCAGTTTCTTGCCACATCTGGATGTAGCATATCTGCTGTATTTTCTATTTCAGCTGCTGTAATTAGACCCTCTTTACCTAAACCTTGACATATAATAATTTATTTCTTTAATATTTCTTGCATATTTGTGACATTAAACTTCCTTAAAGCACTACAGCTTTCATCATATCTTCCATGCTCAGAAATTTCATTAGTGTTACATTACCTCCAAAATAAAGTCCAGATTTCATAATCTGCTTTTTATCACTATTTAGCTTTGATTCCATTCATTTTCACACATTGTTTGGTCCAACCAATATCTATTGCTAGTCTTTGTATTTATCTTGTGCTTACTTAGCCCTTTGCTTTTACTGGCAAGTATCCAAAGTTGTAGAATTAATTCTTTTGTTGTTGCAGACAGTCTAATATATTGTAGAAAGAAAAGGACCCTGATAGAAATGGAGTTTAAACACTAAAAATTTCTCAAGAAGTCAAGCATTTTTCCTCTTTAGGAGTTTTGTGTACATTGTCTAGAATAATCTTTCCCCAGGTTTTGCATGGCTGCTTCATTTTCATCTTTGAGGATTTGGCTTAAATGTTTTCTCCTCTCTAATTGGACTCTCTTGTTAATATTTATCAGAGCACCTCATTTCAGTTTTAGCACTTTAGATATTATTGCTAATTTATGAATTTCCCCTACTAAGATTTTAAGCTGAGAGCAGGGACTGGTTTACTTTTCATTGTACTTCCACTGCTTTGCACAGACAAGGTATTCAATAATATTTATTAAAGATATGAGTAAGGGAACAAATGCTAGTTTTTATTCAGAGCCTTACATATTTCTAGTCCTCTGCCTATCTGCTAAAGACAATACCTAGCATATATATTAGATACTCAGTAAATACTTGTTCAATGAATAAAGCCAAAGTTATTTTCCTGAATAATGACATATGAACTCAAACCAACAATACTCTTTGGTAGATAGTATTATTAAAGTCTTATGCTTTTGTAAAAGATGAAGAAACTGAAGCCCAAAAAGTTAAGTAATGTTCTGAAGTTAACGTAGTTTTGTTGTAGAGATTTTTTTTTCCTCTGGCTTTTTTCTGTTTGTTTGTTTTATTTTCTTTTTAAACTACAAAGCCTATTTTTTATTGCACTTTATTTCCAGTCTGACTTTTGCTACTCCCTTATTTTGAAAGAATTTAAACTCGATTCCTCATTTTCTCACATATAAAAATGAACCAGTTAGATGATTTCTAAGGTCTGGAACAATTTTGTTACAGGTTACACGATTTTGTGATTGTATGCCTTCTCAGCAACTTAAGAATATTACTTTTAAGTGAATTTGTAGTTCATTATTAAGGAAATTCTTTTATTATTTTGCTTCCTCATAAATCATACTCATTGAAAAAACAAAGAATGAAAAATGTGTTTTTCAAACATTTTTAAAGTTATGTGTATAGTGTGTTTCTATTTACAGAGGAAATAAAAAGATTAAAAAAATTAGAGATCACATCTAGAATAGAAAAGGGAAAAGTTTGAAGCCTTTAAAATACTGTCCTATTTTCTAATCACTAGAAATGCTTAAGTTGTTTGAAAAATTGGTGTTCTGTACAACTTTTTTGCTTTGTTGCATATGGTTAAAATATATGTCCATGTTTTAGTCAAGAAGAGTGTAAAGTGGTTGACAGAAGGCCAAATTATAGACTGCCAGCAATCCCTAGTAAAAATAAAGATGTTAATAAAAGAATCAAATATAGATGACTCCAAGAGATTGAGTAGTAGGAGTTGGCAAATATTTATGAGTGACATTGGAGACAAGTGGCAGATTTGGGGTAGGATTTTTCTGTAGGAAGCATGGCCCTGGATGGATACTGCTCTTAAGATCACTGAAAGTTTTTCTAGGAAGTGTAATGGAAAAACATTTGTTGAGCAGATAGGAGGTTTTGCTGTACTGACTGCATTGATTAGAGAAGTACAGCTTTATGATAAAATGAGTTTAGAATGCAGAAACTAGATAATGATAGAAAATTTTAGCATGTCAGGTCCTTTAATGCTGGAACTAGTAATAGAACAATCAAAATCATTGAACAGTAGACTCCTAGAAATTAAGAGAAATGTAGAATAAGCCATTATTTTAATTCTAAGAGCAGCCTTATACTAAAGCAAGAGTTTTAGACTGAGGAAACAAGTTGATTTTAAATAACATATCAGTGTTTTCTCTTAAATGTTCTTTGAATTTGGTAAACATTTATTGAGCACTTACTATGTACCAGGTATTTTAACAGAAGACAGTCGGTACATCAAGTAGCTTATTGTTTCTCCTAGTTTATGTTTTTCTCACTTTAACTTGTATAAAGTAATTTTACTGTTTAATAAAGAATTTATTTTATTAGGAAGTGCTTCTCTGTGATTTCTCATTGATGCACTCTTACTACTTTAACTATTGTCATCTTCTGGTGCTTAATCTAAATTGTAGGTAAAATCCTAACCTTCAGATCAGAGCAATGCTGCTAAAAGAATGGAGACCCTAGTAAACAGTTTCACAGTTCAGAAGGAAAAAAGTGCACTGAAACATTTTTTTCACATGTATTTTGTAATTTTGTGCACATAATTCACATATTTTGCAAATTTTAAATGTAAGATGATTTTCATAAAAATCTCATTTTTTTAAACGGTGTTCTGTTCTTAATGTATATTCATTAGGTACATATGTATACAACAAGGACTGTGTTGGTCAATTTACTGTAGCCAACCTGAAGTCAACAAGGTGTTCATCTTCACTAATGTACTTTCCTATTAATTTTCATGTTTATTAAACTTGCATTTTACAATTGATACTCCTTTATTCCCAATTCACATAAACGACTTACTGAAAAATGATAAAATAGTACAAATACCACCATTCATAAAAATTCCATAATGTAAATAGTAGAAAGAACTTCAGTGTGAATGCAGAGCTAAAAATCTGTATATTCTGTGCAGGAGATTCTGTGAGTGTGATATCTTAAAAACATCAACTGAACCATATAAGGAAGGACAATGATAAACATCCGAAATTTTTTTGGACTGCAATCCATCTACCATTGGTCAATAGCACACAGCCTATCAAATATTTGCATGTCACCAAAGTTTTCACATCCTTTTTAAAGCACATTGATTTCTCTCATAAATGAATTTAGTTAGGTAATTTTATATTTTCTGGATAATTATAAAGTAATACATCTCAGTTTAAAATTTGTTATGCAAGATGGGAGAAGAGTCCAAAATTATCAAGGCATCATCCTGAGTTGCATTCGTTAAAGCCAAGTGTAAGATACTGTTACCAGTTTCTGTCCCAGGCACCTGGCTCACAGGGCTCACTCAGCACCTGGTGGTGTGAAGCCACCTCACTTTAATAACTGGAGTCCCTGCCTTAGAAGGGTCTCCCATCTTAGCTCAATCACTTGGACAGTAAAGCACATTTTAGCATCCCTTAATGATTATGTCCATCTGTCCTTTGTTTCCTGCCATCAGATGTAATCCTCAGAAATAACATAGATTTTTATATATATAATAATATAATAACAACACTAGCCTCTAACAACCATGAACAATCCACTACATGTGGGTCTGAACTTGTAGACTCAATCCAAATATCAAATCTATAACAGAAGGTAATAATAATAAGGATAAAAAACTGTTGTTGAGAGGTTATAAAAAAGTCTCACCATTAATAACAAATATTATCAGAGAACAAAAAAGCTACTGGAAAAATTCTATCAGAAAATTTCATAATTCAGTGACATGGAAGAGTAATTCTTTTCATATGTGTTCTAGAGGATGTTTTATTTTGCAGACAGAGCCACTGATGTGCAGTGTCTGGATCATTATTTGGTGTATGTGTTACATATATTAAGGGAGAAGTCCTTAACAACTTGTCCTATTCATCCCTAAAAACTTGTGAATATAGAAAACAAGATTACACTGGAAAATAAATTTTGGTGAAGACTAGAAAGGATGTATCATGATCTTTAATGATAGAACACCAGCTATTTGGGTAGCAATGAAGGTGGTGGTTAGGTAAATGAAAGTGTTATGCAAAAAAGCCAAACAACTCATCCCCTTATTAAAAGTACAGTTAATTATCAACAGTAAACTGTCAAGATGTTGATCCAGTACTGAAGGGGAAAGAAAATACCAAATTTTCTCTCTTAAGTCTACACTATTTACTTTTATAACACTGCCTGAAAAACTGGGCAGGAGGTTAAACAAAACTTTTTCCTCAATACTGCCTTTTTAGAGGAAAGGTATTCACATGAGGTCTGAGATAAGAACAGAGATTAAAAGTATTCCTTTGAGACACTGTTAATGTCAGTAAAGGGCTTTTCATTGATTTTAGGTGCCTTGCTCATGTGGCATATCAACCAGTCGACCTACTGTCTTGAAGAGACATCCTCAGGTCCATAATGTGAATTGTAATGGCAAAGAGATCAGATTATTTTAAGATTACACAACTTGTGCAAATGGCTTAGTTGTACAGAGCTTTATCCCCACCTAACCCCCATCTCATTTTCTTGGCTTAATGTAGAAATATAGTATATTAGGGTACTTTTTTAAAAACCACATCCAAATACTGCAGTATAACATGAAAGAATTCTTTCCTGAGATGAATGCAAAAGACAGATTGGGAACCCATTTAACATCATCTGCAGGTAGATTTTTCTTTTGGTGATTCAAGGTAAGAAGATTATTGTGGAGCTTCCCTAGTGGCACATTGGTTGAGAGTCTGCCTGCTGATGCAGGCAGAAAAAAAGAAGATTATTGTGAGAGAAAGTATATGACTAAAAAATAATTTTATATGTGGATCATAAAAACAAGAGGTTTTGTGCATCACACACCTATTCTTAGGATACCACAGCAGTGACAAGCTTCCTCTTTCATATGAACATGGTAATATAGAACAGAATTGTGGGAAAAGATAAGATTGCTTATATATCATTCTTTTTTTCTTTTTTTTTTTTTTTAAATTTTTTTGGCTGCACTGTGCAGCATGTGGGATCTTAGTTCCCCAACCAGGGATCGAACCCGCATCCCTTGCATTGAAAGTGCAGAGTCTTAACCACTGGACTGCCAGGGAAGTCCCTGATACATCATTCTTAACAGAGGTTCAACTAGTTGTACACTAAAAGCTTATAATGACCTGAATTTATATACTTTAAAAAAAAAAAAGCAGTAATCACCTTTTCTCACCAACAATTTAACTGAAATCATTACCTGCATTTTTTTTTTTTTTAGCAATGATTCAATGCTCTTATTTTCTGTCCTTTCATAACCCCCATATTCGGCAATTTGTCAGGGATCATTTCACTATCTCCTTTTACTTTCTACCCAAATAAGGCTACTTTGAAATATTTTCAGTACTGGAGTGAAAAAACTTTTAAAAGGACCTATTTTCGGGGCTCAGATCAAGACGGCGGAGTAGGAGAATGTGCAGCTTACATCCCCCAACAAACAGATCAAAAATACATCCACATGCAGAACAATTCTCATGGAAAACTAACTGGAAACTGGCAGAACTCCTATACAACCGAAGCTGTAAGAAAAACCTCCACATACTGGGTAGGACGGAAAAGAGGCATAGGGTTGGGACCTCTGCCCCTGAAAGGAATCTGAAAGGAAGAAAAGGTCTTCATGGTCGGACCCTCACCCCAGGGAGCAAACAGGTTGAGCCACAGACTGGGCATCCCAGTCGTGGGGTTCTACACAAAGGAGACAATCGCCCTTGGCTGCTGGGACAACCACTGGGACAGATAGAAAAGCTGGAGAACCCTAGACTCCACTCGTGAAAAATGTGCAGGTGCTGGCTGTGAAATAAAATTCATATTTTATGGCAAGACAAGAAGAATTTAAATGTAAAAATTTTTCTCTGCCCTTTGGCCTCCTCTCTCCCCTCTACTGTGCATTGTGCATCTGCATTATGCATCAACCAAACCTCCCCCATCGGCAGAAATACCTGCTCAACCATAAAGAGCAACGTTCTCCTAGCATCAACAAGACAACATTCCTTCTTGATCTCGTAAGGGGCCACATGGCACTTAGATCTGGATTGTGTAAACTGTCAATAATCCATCATTTAACGTACGGCCCTCTGTCTCAAACTTTGCCTTGACTGTATGTTATATAACTGTGCCTTGACTTCTAACGGGCAGACAGTTCTCAGAGCTTTCTGAGATGCTCTTCCTGGCTATAATCCTCAAATTTGGCTCAAATAAAAATTTTCATTTCTTTCTTGTATTGACTGATTAATTTTTTGTTGACATATGCTTGGCGCAGCCTGCAGGATATCAGAAACACCCACCAGAGGATACCTGGAGTCTACCTGGAACCGGTGCTCGGTACCAGCATGGGCCCATTGTGCCCCACCAGCACAATATCTTCTCAAATATTTGGATCTCATTGTTTGGGTGATGATCCCCCAAATTTTATTTGGGCTCATTTTCACTTAAGACTTAAGTGAAGTTATTTAAGTTATTCAGCTCTGAAGAATACAGGGACGTTTTGGCCCTTCTGGCCACAGGCGTCCTCAGGAGACTGAGGATGTAGCGAAGTGTCTGAGGATCAATCCTCCTGATGTGGCACAGTCCTATAGGGGAACACCACCGCAATCATTAAGTAAATACTGCTCATCAGCGGGGTACAACAGAGACTGATTACATAGCTCTGAGTACCCATGACGGTTTTAGGCTGTCATAGGGAGAAATCGATCCATGTAAAAGAAATCAAATTGACCCAGATGTAACTCCCTGGGGAGCTAGATTCAGAAGCATCACACGTGCAATCCATCACACTGTCCTCAGAAAGTTGTTCAGATCATATCTCATATCTGAATTAGACTATGAAATTAATACTGGGAAATTTTGCCTCAAAGTCCAAACAGCTCCCATGCAAACAGTCACCTATGGGAATATCGGCTGGGTTTCTGTGTGTTTGCAAGTACTTAATTGGAAACTAAAGGAAATTGGGCCCTGAAATGGTCAACTTGGGGTTCTTTTGACACTCCAAAAAGCTTTTGAGAGTGTAGTTAAAACCAGCAGTTTTGGGCTTCCCTGGTGGCGCAGTGGTTGAGAGTCTGCCTGTGGATGCAGGGGACACGGGTTCGTGCCCTGGTCCAGGAAGATCCCACATGCCGTGGAACGGCTGGGCCCGTGAGCCATGGCCACTGAGCCTGTGCGTCCGGAGCCTGTGCTCCGCAACGGGAGAGGCCATAACAGTGAGAGGCCCGCATACCGCAAAAAAAAAAAAAAAAAAAAAAGCCAGCAGTTTTCTGGATCTGTGCCTTTAGGGTCTACTGGAAACAACAGTGGTAAGTGTCTTTCTTTTTTCTAAAATTAGATTAGCAGGGAGAAATATTTGTATGGCTAGCTCCATGGATCCTTTGAATTGGTGCAACATCTAAATTGTTAAAATTTTAGAGAGCTCTTGAAACTGAGCAGGACCCTGTGGAGCCCTCCCAGGTACAAATCCTTTCCATGTCCCCTGTTTCTTGTTTGTAGGAAATAGGCTTCACTCAGCCTCACTGACTTTCCCTGAGTTCCAAAGAGCAGATTCAATAAGTTGCTTATCAGGGAAGGGAGGGAATGCAGAAACAAAGGAAGAACAGTCAAGAAACAATAGTGCAGCGATAAAGCAGCATTCCGGTTCCTCCTCAAGAGATATACATAACATATCTTTGAGTTCTTCTGCAGGAGCTAAGGCTCCCACCCAGATGGAGGATGTAACTTCAAGTTGAGCACAGGATTCCTGGAACACCACCCTGTTATCCCATCACCAACCAGTCAGAAGGAAGTCTGCACAGAGTGGAAGATAACGAAGATTCTGTCTCCTTCCCCAAATGATTAACTTCCCTTTCTCCCTTTAAAAACTTTCATGGTCAAGCCTAATCTTCAGAATTTGTTTTTGGACATGGGTTCGCCTTCTCCCCAGGTTGCTGGCTCCTGAATAAAACCAACGTTCCTTTCCAACCAACACTTATCTCTGGAGTACGTGCTTTTGAGTGGTGAGCAGCCTAACCTGAGTTCAATAACACTCTCATCTTAAACTATGGTACCTATCCTAATTGGTATGTGAAAGCCCCCAAAGGCTTCAAAATTCCAAAATAGCCTCATTGAAAGATTTGTTTTAGAAGTTTGTAATGAATGATTAATGATATACAAGGTACTTAAAACTTTAACTGTTGCTCCCCTCTATCCTTCTTTATTTGAGTACTCATTCTAGTAATATTCTGTCCAATTGCCTTTCCAATCTGAAGACATTATTAAATGGTTACCTTTAGAAATGGGACCACATGAGGCTGTAAGGGAAGTTCCTTCAGATCAAAGGCTGATCTGAGGGCCACAGTTAAAGAATGTCTTAAACCCAGGGAGAATCTTCAAAAGTGTTTGAAAATTAATTACCAAAATGGGTGGCCACAGATCTGATTAGACTGACCATAGCTGATATTCAGAGCCTGATAAGAATTTTTTTTCTTTTTTCTTTTTTCTTTTTTTTTTTTTCTGCGGTATGTGGGCCTCTCACTGTCGTGGCCTCTCCATTGTGGAGCACAGGCTCCGGACGCGCAGGCTCAGCATCCATGGCTCACGAGCCCAGCCGCTTCGCGGCATGTGGGATCTTCCCAGACTGGGGCATGAACCCGTGTCCCGTTCATCGGCAGGCAGACTCTCAATCACTGCGCCACCAGGGAAGCCCAGAATTTTTCTTTTGTGGCGGGGTGGTGGGGCCTCTCCCCTAAGCTAAATGAGGAAAAATAAAACATTCCAACACAGGTGAATGGATATGTCATTCCTTTGATATCATTGAGATGGCCACCTGATTCTTTGAGGAAAAAAAACAACTCTTCTTGTTTTATAAATCAATCAATGTGATGCACCACATCAACCAAAGAAAAAAAACACATGATGATCTCAATCAGATGCAGGAAAAGCATTCGATAAAATTCAACATCCAGGGACTTCCCTGGTGGTGCAGTGGATAAGACTCCAAGCTCCCAATGCAGGAGGCCTGGGTTCAATCCCTGGTCAGGGAACTAGATTCCACATGCATGCCACAACTAAGAGTTCACATGCCACAACTAAGGAGCCTGCCTGCCACAACTAAGACCCAGTGCAACCAAATAAATAAATATTCAAACATGCCTTAAAAAAAATTCAACATCCAATCATGATAAAAACTCTTACTGAAGTGGGTATAGAGGGAACATATGTCAAAATAATAAAAACTATTTATGACAAACCCACAGCCAGTATAATACTCAATGGTGAAAAACTGAAAGCCTTCCCACTAAAATCTGGAACAAGACAAGGATGTCCACTCTCACCATTTCTCTTCAACATAGTATTGGAAGTCCCACGCACAGCAATCAGACAAGAAAAAGAAATAAAAGGTGTTCAAATTGGTAAGGGAAGAGGTAAAACTATCATTATATGCAGATGACATGCTACAATATACAGAAAACCCTAAAGATTTCACATAAAAACTACTAAAGCTGATAAACGAATTCAGCAAGGTATCAGGCTACAAGATTAACATACAGAAATTGGTTGTGTTTCTTTACACTAAGAATGAAATATCAGGGAATGTAAACAAACAATCCCTTTTAAAATCACAGCAAAAAAAAAATTTAAATACTTAGAAAAAAACCTCATGAAGAAGGTGAAAGACTTATATGCTGAGATTAATAAAGGAAGCTGAAGATGATTCTAAGAAATGGGAAGATATCCCATATTCTTGGATTGGAAGAATTAATATTGTTAAAATGGCCATACTACTCAAAGCAATCTGCAGGTTTTATGTAATCCCTATCAAATTACCCATGACATTTTTCATAGAACTAGAACAAATAATCTTAAAATGTATATGAACTATAAAAGACCCAGAACTGCCAAAGCAATCCTGAGGAAAAAGAACAAAACAGGAGGCATAACCCTCCCAGACTTCGGACAACACTACAAAGCTACAGTAATCAAAACAGCATGGTATTACACAAAAACAGACATATGGATCAATGGAATAGAATAGAGAGCCCCAAAATAAGCCCACACACTTATGGACAATTAATCTTCAATGAAAGAGGCAAGAATATACAATGCGGAAAAGACAGTTTCTTCAGCAAGTTGTATTGGAAAAGTTGGACAGCCACATGTAAGTCAATGAAATTAGAACACATACTCACACCATACACAGAAATAAACTCAAAATGACTCAATGACTTAAATATAAGACATGACACCATAAAACTCCTAGAAGAGAATGTAGGCAAATATGCTCTGTTATAAATAGTACCAATGTTTTGTTAGGTCAGTCTCCCAAAGCAATAGAAATAAAAGCAAAAATAAACAAATGGCACCTAATCAAACTTACAAGCTTCTGTACAGCAAAGGAAATCTTAAACAAAATGAGAAGACAACCTACGGACCGGGAGAAGATATTTGCAAATGATGTGACTGACAAGGGCTTATTTTCCAAAATATACAAACAGCTCATACAACTCAATAACTAAAAAACAAAAAAACAGGGCTTCCCTGGTGACGCAGTGGTTGAGAGTCCACCTGCCAATGCAGGGGACATGGGTTCATGCCCCAGTCTGGGAAGATCCCACATGCCACGGAGTGGCTGGGCCCGTGAGCCATGGCCACTGAGCCTGTGCATCCGGAGCCTGTGCTCCGCAACAGGAGAGGCCACAACAGTGAGAGATCTGCGTACCACAAGCAAAAAAAAAAAAAAAAACAAAAACCCACTTGAAAAATGGGCAGAAGATCTAAATAGACATTTCTACAATGAGGTACCACCTCACACCACTCAGATGGCCATCATCAAAAACTCTACAAACAATAAATGCTGGAGAAGGTGTGGAGAAAAGGGAACCCTTCTACACTGTTGGTGGGAAAGTAAATTGGGGCAGCCACTGTGGAAAACAGTATAGAGGTTCCTTAAAAAACTAAAAATAGAGTTGCCATATGATCCAGCAATCCAACTCCTGGGTATATACCCAGACAAAACTATAATTCAAAAAGATACATTCACCCTTATGTTCATAGCAGCACTATTTACAATAGCCAAGACATGGAAACAACCTAAATGTCCATCAATAGATGAATGGATAAAGAAGATGTGGTATATATATACAATAGAATATTACTGACCCATAAAAAAGAATGAAATAATGCCATTTGCAGTAACACAGATGGACCTAGAGGTTATCATAGTAAGTGAAGTAAGTGATAAAGAGAAATACAAATACCATATGATATCACTAATATGTGGAATCTAAAATATGACACAAATGAACATATCTATGAAACAGAAACAAACTCACAGACATATAGAACAATCTTGTGGTTTCCAAGAGGGAGGGGGGTGGGGGAGGGAAGGACTGGAAACTTGGGATTAGCAGAGGCAAACTAGTATTTATAGGATGGGTAAAAACAAGGTCTGACTGTATAGCACAGGGAACTATATTCAATATCCTATGGTGAACCACAATGGAAAAGAATATGAAAAAGAATACATATATATATATATATACATATATACATGTGTACACAGGTATGTATAACTGAGTCAATTTGCTATAACAGCAGAAATTAACACATTGTAAATCAGTTATACTTCAATAAAATTAAAACAAACAAACAAACAAAAAAACAAATCTAGTCTTTACAGGACCGGAGTTGTAACTCCAGGAATAATCCTAAAGCTCACCAATCCTTTTACCACTCCCCAAAACTCCCCTATCTATCTTAAGAGGCTTGTAAGTATTGAGAAAAAAAAATTTTTTTTTCCTGACCTTAAGGGAGAAAAGTCTTCCTAGAATGAATTTACCTTTCTCCTCCTATGCCTTTCAGATGCAAAATTTCTACCTGATCTTCAATAGGAACGCTTATCTCGACCATCTTTTTAAAATGCAAATTTTGTGAAAGGGCGTAGGTAATTTGGATCTTGACTGGTCAAGGACAAATAGAAATCCTAAGTGTCTTTTCCATAAATACTACTTTAAAAGGGTTTAGCCATCTAGACAGGTGACGTTGATTTGTTTCATCTGCCAGAAACACAACTTGAATCCAATCTCTTTTATAACTGATGGGTTTTATATTGTTGTACCTGATTCATGGCTGAACTTTTGGAGTGTGAACTATGAGGTTCTTGTGTCTGTTTCTGTGTTTGTATGTGTTTATATATGTGTGTTGTAGATGCATGGTACTGCCAAAATTAATTTGTAAAAGAGCTGTATTTAATTGGCTTAAAGGGAAATAAGGGCTCAAATACTCAGAAATATAAAAGAAACTGGCCAGAATGAATTTCAGGTTCACATAATCTGAAAAGTATTCAGTACTGAATTAATGTCTGGTATTAATGGTAGCTTAAGCTTGTTGATTTAATTAATACAGATGTCTTTAGAGTCATCAACATTAAGTATAATGCTTTTATTGTATCTAGGTTTACTAGAAATCAAATATTATTCTTGTTCCAAAATATGTCAGCAAAATTTGTCAAGAAAATTAATAATATGATGAAACCTTTAAGTAAATAAAATATAGGTAAATGAGATAAGTGTTTTTAAGTAAACTCTTTAGGAATAATTGTGTTTTGTGAATGTCTGCTTTAAGGACAGTATCTCCAGATTTTGTTAACTTGAAACTAAGTTAAATTATGAGAATTCACTCACTATCTGGGTCATTTCAACTTGGATAAAATACTGGAACATTAATTGCTGGGCAGGTCTAAGTTTACCTACTTTTATCTTCTTATGAGAAATTAAAGATGTTTGAGTATATTACATATGTGTCTTGTACCACATTGAGGAAAGAAATTCTGAGAAGGTGTATGTTTCTAGAGGTTATAAAAGATAAGTGCCAATCAGGAATTGCTGGTGTGACAAACAGTTTATAATTACTTGCTTTTGGGTTTTCACTAGAGATTAAGGTTTTAAGGTTAAGAATTTTCCTTATGGGAAACATCTCAGTATGCAAGGAAAGCGGGATGTGTGTTTTCAGCAAAGAAGGTATGAGGAATGGAAATGCATTTTGTTAAAGGAAAGAAAGGTGGTTTTGTCCTAGAGCTTGTTGTTTTTGAATGGAAAAGAGAATAAGGGACAGAATAATATGGATAAAGGAAGTTATAGAAGGTTTGTGGAAAAGGAACACTGAGAAAACAGTTTTGTACATGGTCAGGATCGGTTAAGATTGCATTAAATTTAATTATGTAAACAGATTTTTGTTATTAAGAGTAGGCTGGTGCAAGACTGGACTTTGGTTCTCTGTCTGTTAAGAGAACAAAGTTTTCTTGGAATTCTTCTTTTGTGTGAGGTTCTTTGCCTTTAAGTGATTGGTATTTGCCACTGAAATCTTTGTCACTTTTGTTAAATGAATGGGTATTGTTTCACAGTGACCTATGATTCTATTTAACAAAGAGATTTAAAACTTTTTGATATTTTTGACAGAATTCCCAAAGATTAAATTCTAAATGAAGTTTGCTGACCCATGGCTAATTTTGAGGTTTTCCAAAGGGCCCCTGGAACACCTCAGAATATTTGTTTTCTTGGCATCTAAGACAGAGGAATATTAAACAAATTATACTTATTTGGTATGTTAAATTACATGGGAAGCATTGTCAAATAACTGGTGATGAAACTTCTTAGGTTTTGTTGTATGGGTAAACATTATTATTAATATAGATATTCTAGAAATTACATGGAACTCCTAAAATTCTGGTATGTCCTGGTAAATGATATCAGTCATAATTTTAGTAATTATCTTAAAAATTGTTTCATGTCACAGCAGTAACCACGTTTCTTTGTCAGTTGCATTGTAATCAGATCTTTAACCTTGTATTTTAAAGTATTTTGTCATTCACAGACAGTTATTATTCTACTCCAACACTTTGGCAAAATGCTTCGTCTTCAAGAAGATTCATAGAAAAGTATTTTTGACAAGTACAGATTTCTGATAACTTTCATATTATACCAGTGAACTGGGTAAGAAATTAAAGAACTCTAGTGGAAAACCTGATGGCTTCATAAAACTGTTAACAGAAGATTAAGATTAACAGTTATTTACATAAGACTGAGCAAACTTATGAGTATGGTTATAATTTTTGGTTTTTGTCTTAAATATTACTGGTTTTTAATCTGTATTTTCTAGATATAAGAAAACCTTTAAATTACACCTCTGTAAGTAGAAATGAAACATTTATCTTTTCTCTCTATTTGATCTCTCCAGAATTTGTAAACTTTAGGTTCCCAGAAGCTTTCTCAGGTATATAAAGAAGGCCACCTCCAAACTGGTGCAGGAATCTCAAGATATTTTGGGGACCTCGAGAGGAGAAGAATTTGTCCAAATCTATCACCCAAACCTATAGGATATCACAGGCAGAATCGTTGACACAGCCTTTGCATGGTTTTCTTGGCCTTGAGGGTTTTTTAAAAGCTCAATCTGAGATTCTTTATGAAAAGTTCCAACACAGCTAATTTAAAAGAGTCTATGTGGTCAATTAATGATATTTGGTAGTATGAGGGTAATCTTAGAGATAAAAAGATGTTTCAGTGACAATTAAATTCTAATTTTCTTAATTGAGGTCTGTATTTACTAGCTAACACTCACTTCCCAGATAGCTCCTTGTAAAATTCAGTTATTAAAAGGACACTCTAAGTTTGTTTCCAAAATTTATCACAGTAATCTAATTTTGGATGAAGATCAGATATGCTATGACCTGCAACAAGGAGATTATGTGTATCAGAAAAGACGTATCAAAAGGACTCTTTACAGCCATGTCAGAAGGGACCATATCAGGCTTCTCCTGAATGAACTGCAATTCCTGTTTCTGACTTTGACTAAGAACAGCACTACCCAATGAGGACAAGAAGACAACAACATCTGAAGTAGACAGCTGACCCAAGATGCTGAACCAGGCCTATATACTGAATTCTTTGACAACTACTCACACTTTTGCTTGTGAATCAAGTGTATTTCTTTGGCTCAGTCATATGCAAGTTTTAAAAATTAATCCAATTGTTGGGTTTGTGGCCAATTACCAACATCCAGTATTCCCTGGTTGCTTTGGTGGAGTTCTCCTTTCCAAAACTCTAATTGGATGGTCCTTGGAAATTTTATTTTAAAAGAAAGAAACTCTAGCATTGTGCAAGCTAATATTACCACCAATATCACTAAGTGAGACTCTCTTACCAGGCCAGTTAATGAATGATGCCTATTCTGAGTCTGGCCATAAATACTCCTTTTCATTACATGTTGAATATTGGGTAGCTCCTAATAAAAATCCCAATGGATTTATGGAACAAGTTTGTAACCTTGGTTCTCTCCAGGTTGGTTAGGAAGCTACATAGTTAGTTTCTGTTGGGCTCACAGTTATCTATGGCTAGCCTTGGAAAGAGCCCCTGTCAATCAGTGATGTCAATCTGTAATTGAGCACAATTGGTTTTTGAGCACAATTGGTAATTTGTTTCAATCAGCTTTCCAATGGTATGACCATTTGGCCACGATATTTGTTAATTCATCTTATGACACAAGAAGTGTCAGATTTCTGCTTTGAACAACCCTCTTCCCAGATAGGGGAAATACTAGGAAAATGGTTTGGTTCAGGAGGAATATGGCTTAAATCTTTGTTAATGATATAGTTGCTCCTACTACCAATTTAAATTACAGTTTGTGGAACTTATAAGGTGATAATTTCTTCCCTTTCACACTGTGTGTCTCTATTCGTACTAAGATAATGATGTCTAAACAACTTGAAACTAGATCATATCTATAGTTCTCTATAAAATAATGGACATATACAATGCACATACAAGGGAAATCGGCTTAAGTCTTAATGGACAACCTAGAGTTGCATGTCACTCCTTGCTCAACATTCTGCTATAATAACTCCCCCAAAAGGAGAGAACTGGGCTATTAGGACCAACATGGGGGGACATGATGGACCCCAGGGCAGGCAAACAACCACCCTGGCATTGAGGGACCAGACATTTGATCACCTACTGCTTTCTATCAATTAATGTTCAAAAGGGGAAAATTGTGAAATAAAATTCATATTTTGTGGCAAGACAAGAAAAGTTTAAACACATTTTTTTCTCTGCCCTTTGGCCTCCTCTCCCCCCACTACTGTGCACTGTGTATCTGCATTATATATTGACGAAACCTCCTGCATTGGCGGACTGAAAGTAAGGGGATAGAAAAAGATATTTCATGCAAATTGAAATGACAAAAAATCAGGGGTAGCAATACTCATATCAGGCAAAATAGACCTTAAAACAAAGGCCATAAAGAACAACAAAGAAGGGCATTATATAATGATAAAGGGATCAATACAAGAAGATATTTCACTCATTATCATATATTCATCCAATACAGGTACACCGAAATATAAATAGCAAATATTAACAGACATAAAGGGAGAAACAGACAATAACACAATAATAAAAGGAGACTTCAACACCCCCACTTGTATTTTAAGTAGACCATCCAGTCAGAAAATCATTAAGGCAACAGAGGTTCTAAATGACACAGTAGACCAGTTAGACTTAATTGATATCCACAGGACACTACATCCAAAAGAAGCATAATATGCATTCTTTTCAAAAGTACATGAAAAGTTCTCCAGGATAGAACACATACTAGTTCACAAAACAAGCCTCAACACACTTAAGAGGAGAGAAATAATCTCAAGAATCTTTTCTGACCATGAGCATATGAAACTAGAAATCAACTACAGAAAGAAAAATGGGAAAAGAACAAATATGTGGATACTAAACAACATGACTAATGGGTCAATAATGAAATCAAAGAAGAAATCAGAAAATACCTCGAGACAAATGAAAATGAAAAGAAAACCTTACAAAATGTATGGGTTGCAGCAAAAGCAGTTCTAAGAGTTAAGTTCATAGTGATACAGGCTGCCCTCAAGAAACAAAACCTTAAATAAGCAAACTAACCTACCATGTAAAAAAGCTAGAAAAAGAACAAATGTAGCACAAAGTCAGCAGAAGGAAGGAAAGAATAGAGACCAGAGAGGAAATAAATAAAACAGAGATAAAAAAACAATAGAAAAATCAATGAAACAAAGAGCTGTTTTTTTTTGAAAAGATAAAATTGACAAAATTTTAGCTGTGCTCACTAGAAGAAAAGAGAAAACTCAAATAAACAAAATAGGAAATAAAGAGGAGAAATAACAACCAATATCACAGAGGTAAAAAAAAAATCATAAGAGAATACTATGAACAGTTAGTTATATGCCAACAAAATGGGCAACCTATAGGAAGTGGACAAGTTTCTAGTAAAATACAGCCTGCCAAGACTGAGTCAAGAAAAAACAGATAATTTGAACAGACAGATCACTAAAAGTGAAGTGGAATCTGTAATAAAAATATTCCCTCCAAACCAACGTCCATGACCAGGTGGCTTCACTAGGGAATTCTACCAAACATACAAAGAAGAACTTATACCTATCCTGCTCAGAATATTCCAAAAAATTGAAGAGGAGGGAACATTCCAAAATTCATTCTATGAGGCCACCATTACTCTGATACCAAAACCAAACACTACAAAAAAATAAAATTACAGGCCAAATTCTTTGATGAATGTAGATGCAAAAATCCTCAACAAAATATTAGCAAACTGAATCCAACAATACATAAAAAATATCATACACCATGATCAAGTTGGATTCATTCCAGTATCATAAGGATGGTTTAACATACACAAATCAATCAACATGATACACCACATAAACAAAAGGAAAGACAAAAAACACGTGATCTCAGTAAGATGCAGAATAAGCATCTGAAAAGCTTCAACATCCATTCCTGATAAAAACTCTTACCCAAATGGATATAGAGGGAATATATCTCAACATAATAAAAGCCATTTATGACAAACCCACAGCCAACATAATACTCAGTGATGAAAAATTTAAAGCCTTCCCACTAAATTCAGGAACACGACAAGGATGCCTACCCTCATAGCTTCTAATAAACATAGTACTGAGGGACTTCCCTGGTGGTCCAGTGGGTAAGACTCTGTGCTTAATGTGGGGGCCCTGGGTTCAATCTCTGGTCAGGGAACTAGATCCTTCATGCATGTCACAACTAAGAAGTCCACATGCTGCAGCTAAATATCCCACATGCCTCAGTGAAGATCCATGTGCTGAAACTAAGACCCGCTGCAGCCAAAATAACAAAATAAAATATTAAAAAAAAACAGTATTGTAAGTCCTAGTGATGGCAATCCAAAAAGAAAAAGAGATAAAAGGTATCCAAATTGGAACAAAAGAGGTAAAACTGCCACTATTTGCAGACAACATGATACTCTATATTGAGAACTCTAAAGTCTCCACACAAAAGCTATTAGAACTAACAAATAAATTCAGCAAGGTTGAAGGATACAAGGTTAATATACAAAAGTCTGTTGCATTTCCTTACACTAGCAATGAAGTTTTAGAAAGAGAAAATAGAAAGACAGTCCTGCTTAAAATTGCATCAAAAAATAAGGAAGTAAACCTAGGAATAAACTTAAACAAGGATGTGAAAGAGCTACATGCTGAAAATTATAAAACACTGACTGATAAAGGAAATTGAAGATGATTCAAAGAAATGGATTGGAAGAATTAATATTGTTATAATGATCCTACTACCCAAAGCTATCTACAGATTTAATGCAATCCCCATCAAAACACGCATGATATTTTTCACACAACTGTAACAAGTAATCCTAAATTTTTTATGGAACCACAAAGGACCCAGAATTGCCAAAGCAATCCTGAGGGAAAAACAAATCTGGAGGCATAACCCTTCTAGACTTCAGACTAAAGAACTACAGTTGTGTGGTACTGGCACAAAAACAGACACATAGATCAACGGAACAGAAAGAGCTGAGAAATAAACCCACACACCTATGGTCAGTTAATCTACAGCAGAGGAGGCAAGAATAGACAATGGAGGAAACACAGTCTCTTTAGTAATTAGTGCTGGGAAAACTACATGTAAATCAATGAAATTAGAACACTCCCTCACACCATGTGCAAAAATAAACTAGAAATGGTATAAAGACCTTTCTAAGACATGACACTGTAAGACTCATAGAATAGAACACAGGCAAAACATTCTGACATAAATCATATCAATATTTTCTTAGGTTAGTCTCTCAAGGCTAAAGGAATAAAAGCAAAATAAACAACTGGGACCTAATCCAATTTAAGAGCTTTTGCACAGCAAAGAAAACCAACAACAAAATGAAAAGTCAACCTATGAAATGGGTGAAAATATTTGCAAACAATGCTACCAATGTTAAAATCCAAAATATACAAACAGCTCATACAACTCAATATCAAAAAAACAACTAAATCAAAAAATGTGCAGAAGACCTAAATAGACATTTCTCCAAAGAAGACATACAGATGGCCAACAGGCACATGAAAGGATGCTCAACATCACTAATTACTGGAGAAATGCAAATCAAAACCACAATGAGATATCACCTCACACCAGTCAGAAGGCTATCATCAAAAAGTCTACAAATAATAAATGTTGGATAGGGTATGGAGAAAAGGGAACCCTCTTACACTGTTGGTGGGAATGTAAATTGGTGCAGCCACTATGGAAAACTATATGGAGGTTCCTTTAAAAACTAAAAATACAATTACCATATGATCCAGTAAATCCCGCTCCTGGGTATATATCTGGAAAATATGAAATCTCTAATTTGAAAAGATACATGCACCCTAATGTTCATAGCAACACCATTTCAATAGCTAAGACATAGAAGCAACCTAAGTGTCCACAATAGACAATTGGCTTAAGAAGAAGTGGTATATATATATACAATGGAATACGACTCAGCCATGAAAAAGAATGAAATATTGCCATTTGCAGCAATGTGAATGGACCTAGAGAATATTATGCTTAGTGAAATAAATCAGAGAAAGACAAATGCTATATGACATAACTCATATGTGGAATCTAAAAAATAATACTAATGAATCTATACAAAAAACAGAAACAGACTCACAGACTTAGAAAACAAACTTATGGTTATCAAATGGGAGGGGGAGGAAAGAGGAACAAATTAGAAGTATGGGTTTAACAGATATAAACTATTATACATAAAATAGATAAACAGCAAAGGTTTATTATATAGCACAGGGCATTACACTCAATATCTGGTAATAACCTATAATGGAATACAATCTGCAAAAAAAACCAAAACCAAAACCAAACCAAACAAAACAAAACCTGAATCACTTTGCTGTACAACTGAAACTATATGTCAATAAAAAAGTTAAAGATGACAAAAAATTCTTATTTTCTTTTGTTCACATTTTATGAATTACGATTACCAACATTTTCAGAACATCATCATTGATCAGTATACATTCTTTCTTTTAGATGTATGTAAAGCAAGGGCATGTTTTTGTACGATGTGTTGGTGGGAGGGGATATTTTCATCAGATGATTTTTGTATTCATTGTTATTTCCTAGCCAAAATAAAGCATTCATTCATTATCATAATTAGTAAATGGGTAAATATATCTTATTTCTATCCCTACATTCAGATGGTGTGCTGTGACGTCTTTCTTCATTTTATAAGTTAGTCTTTGTAAGGCTGGATCTTTTGAAATTCTTGGGTTTTCACATTAGGGAAAGTCCCAAGGACTGCACACAGGTACCTTTAAAATACTTCTGGTCCCAACTGCTAGACTTTGCATAGTGATTAACTTTTACTGGTAATAAATGTAACATGCCAATAAACAAGGTATCAAAATACATAAAGTATAATGAGTACTATAAATATACACCACTCTTGAATAACTAAGCTATAGCTAATTTTTCAAGTCTAAATGGACTTGAATAATAAAAAGTTTTAGGGACTGCATAGAACTAGGTAGATGAATAAACAGATAAATATATCTTAGGAAATTTAATGTAATGGTTTATTTTCACCTATAAAACGTATAAATTTTCTGAGGATTTTAATAAAATGTTATTCAATGTTCCATTTTAGAGTACCCTACTTTAAATTATTAAATTTTAATTCCATTTAAACATATTGGATTACATTTTGCTAGAAACAAATTTGTACAGGCTCAGATAGCATGAAATAATATTGCAAAACTATCTTGCCTGTCTTCATCATCCTTTCTTTCTGTAACACATTTTTTTCCTTGGCAAATTAAGAAGGAATCAGGGGTACTTTATCCTCCTCTTGTTTAGAACTCAAATGCTGTTGCTGATTATTCTGAAGGAAAGGAGCTTGCAATAGTATCTTAAAGTAGAATGTGTGGAATTTTAGTGACATCTTGTGGCCAAGGCTTTTCTCTGAGTGTTCTATGTCTATGTAGAATTGACTTTGTATTAGTGGACTTCCGACAGGAAAATGTACTCCTTCTGAGAGTACCTGAAGACTCCAAAAATTTAAGCTGTTATAAAAGGTTTTAAGGCAATCAATTTCCTTATCCTCAATCTCCTGCCCTCTCCCTATACTATCTGACCATGTGCCTGTGGTCTAGGGACTGTACCATTTCCTTTTTTTTCCAACCTTTCTTTTCCAGTTACCATTCTCCCCTTCACCAAAGAAAGACCTACTTCTCACCTGTCCTGAGCCTGACTGTAGTACATTACCCTATGGTATCAAAACCTTTGGGTGCTAACTACAGAGAATTTTGAATTAATTGATATTGGTATAGGGAAAGGGAATCACTACACTTATCACTCAACAAAAGCTTTGCAAGTCAGGTGGTTGCTAAACTTTTGTTAAAATTATTTGTTTTCAACAAAATTAAAGAAAAACTGGATTAAGTTTTCATCTGATAAATCATTTATTGAAATGAATCTTGGAAATAAATTACCATCTGATTTTTTCCTTTTGATCTAAAATTTATATACACTAAAATGTACAAATCTTTACTTAGAAAATGTTCAAAATATTGGGGTTCAAAATATTATAATTTCATTCTTCTTTACTGATTAGTGTAAGCATGATTTCTCATGCTTATATAAAAAAAATAGAATTGATGACATACTTATTTATATATGAAATAAACCCATCTCATTAAATTATGGATTTCCAGTGTGAATTAGTTATATTATTTTGATCAATTATGTAATACTGAAAATTATAATAACTCAATCCAGAAGACATGTTTAGTATTTAAAACACTGTAGTAAAATTTTTAAAAATTGTGCTTACATTTTTCTTGCATAGAAGTGTTATACAGTGATTAATAGGTTTTTAAATCATAAAATATATCATATTGGGATAAAATTCTGTGGGACAACTGGAATAAAATACAAATATATATATATATATATATATATATATATACACACACACACATACACACACACACACACACACACACACACACACACTGGAATATTAGCCATAAAAAAGAATGAAATAATGACATTTGCAGCAACATGGATGGACCTAGAGATTATCATACTGAGTGAAGCAAATTAGACAAAGGCAAATAACATGATATCACTTATATGTGGAATCTAAAACAATGATACAAAGGAACTTATTTACAAAATAGATATAGACTCATAGACATAGAAAACAAATTTATGATTACCGAAGGTGAAAGGGGTGTAGGGATAAATTAGGGATTTTGGATTAACAGATACACACTACTATATATAAAATAGATAAACAACAAGGATCTACTGTATGGTACAGGGAAAAATAGATAAACAAGGACCTACTGTATAGTACATGGAACTATATTCAATATCTTATAATAACTATAATGGAAAATAATCTGAAAAAGAATACTTATATATAACTGAATAACTCTCATACACCTGAAACATTGTAAATCAACTATACTTCAATAAAGGAAAGTAGAAAAAAACTACAAATTAAATTAGTGCAAGTAAAATTTCTAGCTGTTAAAGGAGTTTGTTTGTAAATGTTTAAATAGATACTGGTGGGTAGAGAATACAATGAAGTTGGATACATTTAAAAATTAACACATTTTAAAAATGGAAATTACTTCTTTTCAACTATTTAATATAATGAAATATTTCAGATGTCAACTCAACATTTGTGAGGGAATAAATTTTGCAAGCATTTTTTTTTTTAGGAGATATACAAGCAAACAAGTTTGAAGGGCAGGACTTGATATCATTTCTACTTGGCTTTCATTTCATTGAGTCAGAGAGATGTTTGGGAGGAAAACCACTTTCACTTGTGCTTCAGACTGTGGTAATATTTTCTGAAACTAAAAGTAGGACAAAATCTGAGTACTCTATAGAATATTTCAAATCAAAACCATATTCCTAGGTCTAGGAAGCTGTGGTCTGCTAAGCTCAAAATCAAAACAAAGAAAAATTTGTAGAAGAAATTTTTTTCTTTTTCTGACTAGAATTGGAGTGCCCTGTAATTGTCTGATTATAAAATTCCATTGATTGTAAGCTGCACCACTGATTCAATTACTTTTTTTTTTTTGCGGTACATGGGCCTCTCACTGTTGTGGCCTCTCCCGTTGTGGAGCACAGGCTCTGGATGCGCAGGCTCAGCCGCCATGGCTCACGGGCCCAGCCGCTCCACGGTGTGTGGGATCTTCCCAGACCGGGGCACGAACCTGTGTCCCCCGCATCGACAGGCAGACTCTCAACCACTGCGCCACCAGGGAAGCCTGATTCAATTACTTTTTGATGCCAAAAACTGGCATCACACTCAATGTATATATAGAGTAAAAAACAAACAAACAAAAAAAAAACTAAAGTCAAAAATGTTAAATAATGGTGTGTGTGTGTGGTGAGGAAATGTCTTAAGATGAAAGAAATAAGCTACATATAAAGAATAGTTTTTAAAAATAACAGATCTTTAATGTATTTTTTTTTATGTGGCAAGGTTAAGTGTGATGTGACTAACATTCATCAAAGTTATAATCAGTAGTGACAGCAAACAGCAAATGCTGAGTGCCTAGTATTGGCATAACATGGTGCTGGGGTTACACAGAGGTATACTATATGGTCATTTTTGTTATATAAACAGAAGAAAATTTAATAAGGAGAAGATAACACAGTTGGTACTAACAATTTGGAAGCATACACAGAATAGACAGAACTGTAAATGAAGAACAGGATTTACATCCATGTAGAAGAGAGGGTGGCAAACTGGCCCCAGAACCAAAGCTCACCCAACATCTGTTCTGTATAATACCTCAAGCTAACTATTTTTAAAGTTTAAAAAAATTAAAAATAATATTTGGTAACACATGAACATTATGTGAAATTCAAATGTTACTGGAGTACATCTATGCTTATTCACTTATTTTTGGGCTCATTTTGCTCTACAGCACAGAGTTGAGTAGTTGTAACAGAGACCATATGGTTAGCAAAGCCTAAAATATTTGTTATCTGATCCTTAATACAAAATGTTTGCCTATTTCTGATGTAGAGAATCAACTTTATAGGCTGAATTGGTGACACTCACAAAGGCTCAGTGGCGGGAGTGCAAGGTGATGAAGTATAAATAGTAGAAGAAAAGTCTGTAGAGGTGGATGAGGGCCTGCTTGAGAGACTTTACATTAGGCATTGAGATGCTGCAGCAATTTTCTGAGCCAGGGAATGACTGTCATAGTGCTCTTCAGAAAGATTAATTTGGCAGCAGTATGTAAAATAGATTAAAATACAGTCTTAACAACTGAAGTAGAGAAGCAAGTTAGAAGACTAAAACAATGGTATAAATATAGGGCAGTGTGTATCTGGAGCTCAGTGGTGATTTGGGAATGAAAAGAAATGTAAAAAATTAACTATAATACTTATTATTAATAACTAATAGTAATATAATATTAAATATATTTTAATCTGAATTTTATCCCAGGTCTAGTACACATTATTTGACCCAACTCTGTTATACAGAACTATGTTTATAATAAGGCACCTCACCAAATGTGAAATTAACAAGCCAATCACAACATTCCCCTCTTGAATGCAATGTTGTTAACTTAGTCATCCTTTAAATCATTTATTCACTAAGAATTTATTCTGTGCCTACTATGATCTAAGCACTATTCTTGGTGGTGAATGAAAGAGCAGTGAACAAAGAAGACAAAAAAATGTCATCAAGATGACAGAGTAAGAGGATGTGTAGCTCACCTCTCCCCATAAACACATTAAAAGTACACCTATATGTGGAATAATTCTCACAGAAAACTAATTGGAAACTGGCAGATCTCTCATACGACCAAAGCTGCAAGAAAGATCTTCATGTAACTGGGTAGGACAAAAAAAAAAAAAAAAAAAAAAAGAGGCATCAAGTGGGGACTTGCACCCCTGGGAGGGATCTCTAAGGAAGAGACAGTCCACATGGGAAGACCCTAGCCCAGGGAAGGGGGCATGGAGACCCATAATCTAAGCATCCCAGTAATGGGGTCCTGTATGGAGGAACAAAGCTCCTTTGCCTGCTGAGACAGATAGAAGGGCTGGAGAAGCCTAGACTCTACTTGCAAGGAGTTTGCATATGCTCACTTGCTAACAGTTAAGGCACAAAGAGCCTTGCACTGGTGGCTGCCACCTCACCACACTTCCCAGCCCAAAGAAGCAAATGCCTTGGCCTCGCTCACTCCACACCACAGCTTGGTGCTAGATCAGGGCAAAGTTTGATCTAGTTACACAGGGAGACTGGGGCACCTGGGGTGAGCCCTAGAGACCATGATCAGCCCACACATGGAGGTGGCAGGTTGAGCCAGGCAGACATTGTCAGTGCATGTGCTGGGTAGCATCATAGAGCATGCAGTGGCTAAGCACTGAGTGTCAGGAAGACAAAGGACTTTATCTAGTTACACAGAAAGAGACCAAAGCACCTAGGATGTGATCTGGGTGGAGCCACAGAAACCATTGTCAGCATGAACACTGGGCAGTGCCTCAAGAATGTGCAGCAAATAACCACTGAATCTCAGCCTGACAGCCCCTGGGCAGGAGTACACAGAGATTCATTTCCCAGTGAGAGCATCCTGGCTCTGCCTACTCAACTCTGCCACTTAGCCCTAGCTCTGGGGCAGACAGGCCGTGGAAGAAATCTGTCACAGAGGCAGCCCAGAGCCCAGGCAGCAGGACAGCCACCTCAATTTCTGCAGCCACAACACCCTGACACCCAGCCTAATCTACACCTCAGCCTTGCACTAGATCTGGGATGAACACAACAGAAAGGAGTGCAAACTTAGGCTGCTTCTGGGTAGAACTGCAGATGTCTATACCGCTGGTGCGTAGATTTGCTGTGATTTCATGGGCCTCACTTGCTTCACCAATCACCTCCTTTGAGGTGGGGCATGCAGTCAAGGGCAATGGAGCTTGACCCAGACCACCCACAGGACTTCTACCCCAACAACTAGGGAGCTGACTCTGCCCTAGACAGGGTGGTGACAGCCTCGGGGGAAAGATGAAGCCTGGCCTCACATCCAGCTCAGGTTCTAAACATCACAACATCAATCACCCATCAAGGGGATAGTGTCCATCACACTGAGGAAAGATGTGGCTGGCATCCATACCAAAATGAGCCCTCATGTAGAAAATATTTGACACACACAACAACACAGAGATGCTCCCACATAAAAACACCCCTTCAAGACCAAAATAGATAACTGTTTCTCCTAAATTCATAAAGACAGAGAAAGTTAAATAAAATGAAAAACCAGAGGAACTACTGCCAATTGAAAGAACAAGTAAAATCCCTGAAAGAACAAATAGTGAAACAGACCTCACCAGTCTACTACACCCCAAGTTCAAAAAAGAGGTAATAAAAATGCTAAAGAAATTAAGGAAGATTATTGATAGAAATGCAGATCACTGTAACAAGGAAATAGAAGCTATAAAGATTAACCAATAAAAATTAGACAATTCAACTGCCAAGATAAAAAACAATTTAGAAGCAATGAATAGCAGGCTAAATGACACAGAGGAATGAATAAGTGACCCAGAGATAGAATAATGGAAATCACTCAATCAGAACATCAGACAGAAAGACAAATGAAACAAAAAAGGAAAACAACATACAAGATCTATGCGATAATATAAAGCTTGTTAAGCTATCCAAAATAGGTATCAGAAGGAAAAGAGAAAGAAAAAGAGATTGAAAATGTATTTGAAGAAATTATGGCTGGAAACTTCCCAAAACCTAAAGAAGGAAACAGATATTCAGGTACAGGAAGAACAGAGGGTCCCAAACAAGATGACACCAAACAGACCCACACCAAACATATTGTAATTAAAATGTCAAAAGTTAAACAAAAAGAGAGGATTCTAAAGGCAGCAAGAGAAAAACAATGTCATTCATTCATTCATTCATTCATTTATTTATTTTTGCGGTACACGGGCCTCTCACTGTTGTGGCCTCTGCCGTTGTGGAGCACAGGCTCCGGACGCGCAGGCTCAGTGGCCATGGCTCACGGGCCCAGCCGCTCCACGGCATGTGGGATCTTCCTGGACCAGGGCACGAACCCACGTCCTGCATCGGCAGGTGGACTCTCAACCACTGCACCACCAGGGAAGCCCAAACAATGTCATTTACAAGGAACTGCCATAAGACTATTAGCAGATTTCTCTGCAGAAACTTTGCAGGCCAGAAGGGAGTGGCATGATATATTCAAAGTCCTGAAGAAGAAAATCTGCAACCTAGGATACTCTACCCAGCAAGATTATAATTTAGAATAGAAAGAGATAATTTCTCAGACAAGCAAAAACTAAAAGAATTCATCAATACTAAACCTATACTAAAAAATATATTGAAAGGTCTTCTCTAAATAGAAAAGGAACACAAATCTATAGAAAAGGGAAAAAATCACAATAGGAAAGGCAAATATATAGAAGGATTAAAACATAACACTGTAAATCAAATATACTCCAATAAAAATTTTTTTAAAAAAGGATTGAAGATCATTTAAATAAACCAGTACATATATTTAAAAAATAATCAAGAAACTTGCAAAACCAAAATGGAAACAGACTCACAGACATTAAAGATAAACTTATGGTTACCAAAGGGGAAGGGGGGCAAAATAAATTAAGAGTATGGTAATAACAAGTACAATATATATGTATAAAACAGATAATTAAGAAGGATTTAATGTACAACACAGAGAACTGTATTCAATATCTTGAAATAACCTGTAATGGAAAATAATCTGAAAAAATACATAACTGAATCACTGGCGTATAGCTGAAACTACACAATATTGTAAATCAACTATCATAAAAAAAAATTCAGGGCTTCCCTTGTGGCACAGTGGTTGAGAGTCCACCTGCCGATGCAGGGGACACGGGTTCGTGCCCCAGTCCAGGAGGATCCCATATGCCGTGGAGTGGCTGGGCCCATGAGCCATGGCCACTGGGCCTGTGCGTCCGGAGCCTGTGCTCCGCAATGGGAGAGGCCACAATGGTGAGAGGCCCGAGTACCGCAAAAAAAAAAAAAAAAAAAGTTCAGAGATTTTAACTGAAATTAAAAAGAAAAAAAATGAAAGCAATCATATCTACAATTAACAGTAAAAGAATAAGCATGAAGATGTAAAGTAGGATATCAAAATCACAAAATGTGGGAGAGGGGAATAAAAAATATAGATCCTTTAGAATGTGTTTGAAAGTTTATGGCTCATTTCAGGGCAAAAGATACACACACTGAAAGTGAGGGGATGGAAAAAGATATTTCATGCAAATAGAAATGGCAAGAAAGTGGGGGTAACAATACTCATATCAGAAAAAATAGACATTAAAACAAAGGCTATAAAAACAGACAAAGAAAGACATTTGGGACTTCCCTGGTGGTCCAGCATTAAGACCCCATGCTTCCACTGCAGGGGGGTGCGGGTTCGATCCCTGGTCAGGGGACTAACATCCTGCATACCCCGTGGTGTGGCCAAAAAAAAAAAAAAAATTACAAAAAAAGAAAAAAGACAAAGAAGGACATTGTATAATGATAAAGAGATCAATGCAAAAAGAAGACATTATGCTCATTAACATATGCACCCAACACAGGAGCACCAAAATATATAAAGCAAATACTAACAGGCATAAAGGGAGAAATGGATAATATTACAATAATAGTAGGACATCAGTAGAGAGATCATCCAAACAGAAAATCCATAAGGCAACAGAGGTATGAAATGACACAATAGATCAGTTGGACTTAATTGATACCTATAAAACACCACTTCCAAAAAACCCCCACAAAAACCCAGAATACACATTATTTTCAAGCATGCATGGAACGTTCTCTAAGATAGACTACATAATAGGTCACAAAACAAGCCTCAACACATTTAAAAGGATACAAATTATCTCAAGCATCTTTTCTGACCACAATGGTATGAAACTAGAAATCAACCACAGAAAGAAAAACGGGAAAAGAACAAACAAATGGAGACTAAAAAACATGCTATTAAAAACCCGATGGGAATATTTATGAAATCAAAGAAGAAATCAGAAAATTCCTCAAGACAAATGAAAATGAACACATAGCACTACAAAATCTATGGGGTGGGAAATTCATAGTGATACAGATCTTTCTAAAGAAACAAGAAAAATCTCAAATAAACAACCTAATCTACCACCTAAAATAATTAGATAAAGAAGAACAAACAAAACCCAAAGTCAGCTAAAGGAAGGAAAATATACAGATCAGAGAGGAAATAAATAAAACAGATCAAAAAAAAGAGTAGGAAAGATCAATGAAACCAAGAGCTGTTTTTTTTTTAAGATAAAAAAATAAATAAATAAACAAAGCTCTAGCCAGGTTCACCAAGAACAAAAGAGAGAAGACCCAAATAAACCAAATAAGAAATGAAAGAAAAGAAACAAAAACTGATGCCATAGAAATACAAAAATCTTTAGAGAATACTATGAATGGTTGTATGTCAGCAAATTGAACAACCTAGAAGAAATGGACAAGTTTCTAGAAACATATAGCCTGACAAAACTGACTCTAGAAGAAACATTTAATTTGAACAGACCAATCACTAGAAGTTAAATAGAATCTATAATAAAAATAACTTCCTCCAAACAAAAGTCCAGGACCAGATGGGTTCACTGGAGAATTCTTCCAAATATACAAAGAGGATCTTATACCTATTCTGCTCAAACTATTCCAAAATATTGAAGAGGAGGGAACACTCCTAAATTCATTCCATGAAGCCATCATCACCCTGATACCAAAACCAGACAAAGACACTACAGAGAAGAAAAATTCTTTGATGAAGAATTTCAGGCCAGTATCTTTGATGAATATAGATGCAAAAGCCTCAACAAAATATTAACAAGCTGAATCCAACAATACATAAAAAGGATCATACACAATGATCAAGTTGGATTCATTCCAGGGTCACAGGATAGTTCAACATTTGCAAATCAATCAATGTGATCATCATATTAACAAAGAAAAGACAAAAAACACATAATCATCTCAATGGATGCAGAAAAAGCACTGGACTAAATCAACATCCGTTCATGATAAGACCCCTCCCAGATGAATTTAGAGTAAATAAATCTCAGTATAATAAAAGCCATTTATGACAAACCAACAACCAACATAATATTCAATGGTGAAAAACTGAATGCTTTCCCGATAAATTCAGGAACATGACAAAGATGCCCACTCTCACCACTTCTATTCAACATAGATTTGGAAATCCTAGCCTCAGTAATCAGACAAAAAAATTAATAAAAGTTATCCAAATTGGGAGGGAAGAGGTAAAACTGTCATTATGGGCAGATGACATGATAGTCTATATAGAGAACCCTAAAGTCTCCATACAAAAACTATTAGGACTAATAAAGGAATCCAGCAATGTAGCAGGATACAATATTAATATACAGAAATCTGTTGCATTTTTAAACACAGATAACAAAATATTAGAATGAGAAAACCGCTAGGAATAAACTTAACCAAGGAGGTGAAAGAGCTATAGGCTGACAATTATAAAACATTAATAAAGGAAATTGATGATTATTCAAAGAAATGGAAAGATATCCCATAGTCTGGATTGGAAGAATTAATATTGTTAAAATGGCCATTCTGCCCAAAGCAATCTACAGATTTAATGCAATCCTTATCAAAATACCCATGATATTTTTCACAGAACTACACAAATAATCCTAAAATTTATATGGAACCACAAAAGACCCAGAATTGCCACAGCAATTCTGAGGAAAAACAAAGTTGGATGCATAACCACTCTAGACTTCAGACTATACTACAGAGCTACAGTAATCAAAACAGTGTGGTATTTGCACAAAAATAGACATATTGATCAATGGAACAGAATAGAGGGCCCAGAAATAAACCCACACACCTAAGGTCATTTAATCTATGACAAGGGAGGCAAGAATAGACAATGGAGGAAAGAATCTCTTCAGCAATTGGTGTTGGGAAAGCTGGACAGCTACCTGTAAATCAGTGAAATTAGGACACTCCCTCACACCATATATAAAAATGAACTCATAATGGTTTAAAGACCTAAATATAAGACATGACACCATATGACTCTTAGGAGAGAACACCAGCAACACATTTCTGACATAATTGTAGCAATATTTTCTTAGATCAGTCTTCCAAGGCAAAAGAAGTTAAGGTAAAAATAAATGGACCTAATCAAATTTAAAAGCTTTTGCACAGAAAAGGAAACCATCACACAAACAAAAACACAACCTATGGAATGGGAGATTATATTTGCAAGTGATGTTACTGACAAGGGGTTAATTTCCAAAATATACAAACAGCTCATACAACTCAATATCAAAAAAGCCAACAACCCAATCAAATATAGGCAGAAGACCTAAACAGACATTTCTCCAAAGAAGACATACAGATGAAAAATAGGCACATAAAAAGATGCTCAACATTGCTAATTATTAGAGAAATGTAAATCAAAACCACAATGAGGTATCACCTCATACTGGTCACAATGGCTGTCACCAAAAAGTCTACAAATAATAAATGCTGGTGAGGGTGTGGAGAAAAGAGAATCCTTGTACACTGTTAGTGGGAATGTAATTTGGTGCAGCCACTATGGAAAACTGTATGGAGGTTCCTTAAAAGACTAAAAGTAGAGCCACCATATGATCCAGCAATACCATTCTTGGGTATATATCCAGAAAAAAGTAAAACTCTAATTTGAAGAGATACTTGCACCCCAATGTTCATAGCAACACTATTTAGCCAACACATGGAAGCAACCCGTGTCTGTCCACAGATAATTGACTTAAGAAGAAGTGGTGTGTATATATATATATGTGTATATATATATATATATATATATATATATATATATATATATATATATATATATATATATATATATATATACACATACATACAATGGGATATTACTCAGCCATAAAAAAGAAAATATTGCCATTTGCAGGAATGTGGATAGGCCTAGAGAATATTATGCTTAGTGAAATAAGTCAGAGAAAGACAAATGCTACATGATATCACTCATATGTGGGATCTAAAAAATAATACAAATGGATCTATATACAAAATAGAAACTGATTCACAGACATAGAAAAGAAATCCATGGTTACCAAAGGGGAGAGGGCGGGGAGGAGGAACAAATTAAGAATAAGGGATTAACAGATACAAACTACTATACATAAAATAGATGAACAGCAGGGATTTACTGTATGGCACAGGGTATTATACCCAATATCTTGTTAACCTATAATAGAATATAATCTGCAAAAATCAAAACAGACAAAAAAAAAAACCCCAAAACTTGAATCACTTTGCTGTACAGCTGTAACTAACACAATATTGTAAATCAACTATACTTCAATAAAAAAATAAAAATATAATTATTAAAGAAGGGGAGTGCCTTAGGATATGTAGATCATTGCAACAAGTAGGGCATTGTTTTGCATAGTTTAATGGCTTGAGATTCAGAGCTGAGTGTTTTCAGAGAGGAGTGAGGGAGAATGGTCATCTTTATGCTGACTGATAAGAGAACTGCAGGAGAGAAAATAGCTTCTATTTGATGAGCCTGTAAAGAAACGTCTTTCAGGTAGACTTTGAGCAAGAAGTTCAAGAGAGAATATTCATAACAGAGGCCAGATAACACATTTACTAAAAAAGCAAAATTTTATTTACCGAAGTACAAAAAGCTTCACTTGAGGGATCAATCTTGAGGGATCAGTCAATCTTAACTCAGAAAGTCTTAGCCTTCCTTGCTTTCACAATTATATATGAATTGCCTTATTGTCTGACTTCTCTTTTATCAAGAATTCAGTTTCTGGGAACTGTGTGTAACTAGAATGTCAGTAAATAAAATAAGTGCAGTATGGGAGTTTATCATTTAAAGCAACACAGTGGTAAGTCTTTCTGTGTTGTGCCATGTCTTTCTG
The DNA here is from genome assembly GCF_964341445.2 of Mesoplodon mirus. NCBI lineage: Eukaryota > Metazoa > Chordata > Mammalia > Artiodactyla > Ziphiidae > Mesoplodon > Mesoplodon mirus. Next base: position 106,518,731 of record NC_138982.1, on the reverse strand, counting down.
AACATGATTTCCCAGTTCTCTTTTAACAGACACGTCTGCCACAAGGAATAACCATGATTGCGATGAGGGGAGTCATCTGTGCCAGAAGGGGTTAGCTGGGGCAGATGCCAACAGTGGGAGTTAACAGCTGCCCTGGTGGTTGCAACAAGGGGAAATTGTAATCACTACTCAGGAGGAGTCAAGGGACATCATGGGACCCAGATAGAAGGAGAGACACTGAATCAGCATTTTTTTGAGGGGGAGAGTACTATTATTATCCACATTATTCTGGTTTTTCTTCTCCAAATTAAGGTTTTCTGTGTTTTACTGATGATCGATGCAGGCTATCTGCTGAAAGGAAGCTCTGGAATGCCACTCTGTTTAATGCAAGTCTCAAGAAAAAAAAAAAAAAAAGGATTTTGCCCACTCAAAATAACCATTACTTTGCTGGAATAGGATTATTCTGGAAGAATGGCTAACAATTTAAACATGAGTGAGAGATTTTATAGCTAGTCAAGGTGGTAGAGGTGGGTAAAGAAGATTTATAGAAAGTAAATGTTTAACGGTCTACAACAGGATTGGCAAATACTTGATCCCAAACTCCTCCACCCTCCTATAACCCCAACCTGTAGTGGACACCAGTAATCAATCTTCCCATTCTTTCCCACTGAGCTCAAAAGAGGTCACACATTCTTGAATACATTTTTCCAGGCACCATTCCTAATCAATTGACATTAGAAAGAGAAGTAAAATCCAACCATCATCTCAGATCTAGATGTCTTTTGTGCTTCCTGGGAAATGCAATCTCCTTGCTATGTTCTTCAAAGAGGGCCGTGTTCTTGAACCACAAAGTTGGCATTTGTGAATATGGTCAATTATTCAGTAACATGTGTTTTATATTTGACTATAAATTTTATTGTGTTTCATGAATGTGGGATGTATCCTTCAACAGTTTGTAATGTAGATATATTATATAGTGCCTCTGGTATTGGGAGATGATTATTTATGCAGTAAATTCTCCATAGTTATTATAGTGATTATATGTAAGACTTGGTTTAATAATTTACAAACTGTATTTCTAATATAATTATAATGTATACATAGACTATTTAGTTAATGACATTATTTATGTCTAACATTTACATTTGAATAGTTTATGTTTTCTATTACTTGTGATTTCAATGAGAAACTTATCTTGGTAATTTAAATATCTTTAATTAAAATCACATTTAATATAAATAATGTATTTCATCAAATAATTATATGGTTTAGAGTCTGAAGAGGTCTTAGAGATTATCTATTCCCCCCTAAAAAGTAATGCAGAAATTCTTTCTGCAGCATTTTTTATAGATAGTCACCCAAATTTCTTAGACCATATTTGGTAAAAGGGAAGTCACTATATCCCTAGATAGCTCTTTTAATGTGCAGTCAACTATAATTATAATTTCTTTTAAAAGCAAATCCCAAATATATCATTTCACCCTTAAATACTTCAGCAAATACAGTAGTCCTCCTTTATCCACAGGAGATTCGTTCTAAGACCCCCCCAGTGGATAGTACCAAATCCTATGTTTTTTCCTATGTATAAATACCTATGATAAAGTTAATTTATAAATTAGGCACAGTAAGAGATTAACAATAGTTAATAATAAAATAGAACAAGTATAACAATATGCTGTAATAAAAATTATGTGAAGGTGATCTTTCTCCTTCCCTCTCTCTCTAAATATCTTATTGTATAAATTTAAGTACTTGGTTAAGATGGAAGAGGCATTATTGCACACTATGGCTGGCAGTTTGAGGTGCATCAGCAAAACTAGTACAAATTTCTTTTTCTTTCTTCACAATTTCATGCTATCTATGAAGACCTGCTCTTCATGTAGATCTTAGCAACCTCAGCATTCAATTTTTTTCTTTCCTTATTAAGTCAAGAACTTTCTCCTTTTCACATAGAGGAAGCATTTCATCTCTTCTCTTTGGCATATCTGTATTGCCAGTATCACTACTCTTGTGCTTTGGGGCCATTATTAGGTAAAATAAGTCACTTTAGCACAAGCACTAAGATACCGTGACAGTTGATCTGATAACTGAGATGGCTTCTAAGTGACTAACAGGTGGGATACTCTGGACAAAGGGATGTTTCACCATCAGAGAGGGATGGCTGCAGATTTCATCAGGCTGTTCAGAAGGCACACAATTTAAAACTTAGGAGTTGCTTATTTCTGGGCCACAGTTGAACATGGGTAACTGAAACCTCAGAAATCAGTACCATGTATAAGGGGGGACTACTGTAATATATATTTTTTTAATGGAGGGGGAATTTGCTAAGAAAACAATTACACTATTGTTACACCTAACAAGATTAAACAGAATAGATTAAGTAATTATTTAAAAAATTATGGTTGTTTTAGCTGGGTGAGTGGTAAATGGGGATTATTATGCTGCCTACTTTTGAATTTGTTTAGAAGTTTTCTTAATGAACTTATTTAAAGAATATTACTAGAAGTTATATATATATATATATATATATAATAAAAATTTTATGTTGAGTGGAAATCTGCCACTTTGTAATTAAAACCCATTTCATCCACTAGAGCAGTGGCGCTCAAACTTTAGTGTGCATTTTGATTATCTGGACAGTTTGTTGTAACACAGATTGCTGCCTCACTCACAGCCCCCAAGAAATTTGAATTTCTTAGTTCTGTGGTAAGACTGTCTTACCTAGGGTAAGATGTCTATCTAGGGACTCATTTTGAAAACTTCTGACCCATGTTAACTCTACTGGAGCCCAAGGTATGGCCCTAGTACCTGATGACATAATTACTAAAAGCTATAGGGGATAAATAATGTTAAGGTTTGAGGTGTTTAAATAAGAAATGGGCAGCAAGTCAGCTTCTATACCATGTTCTCATACATCCCTTTACATTTCCAAATATAGATCCATAGAAACTTTATACAACCTGCCCACCTGAACTGAGCTGTGAACTAGGTATAAGTATGAATTCTACATGTGAACATGTGACTTTTACCATGCAAATTAAAGTTTAAAATACTTCTACTCATATAGAAAACTCAATTATTCTGATATCTGTGTTTAGCTGGAATAAATAATTGTGCTGGGATGGTAAGAACTTCCTGGATTGATAAGGTTGGAACCTCCATGGGCACCATAATCATTTCAGTGACTGTTATATTTGCTAGCACTTTTACTCCTAGAAACTCACTTACTCAACCTGGAGGATATAGGTGAATATATAATTTAGAAATGATACATGCATTTTTCACTTTTATATTACTCACAGAGTTGAAGGAAATTTTCCCTTCATAATAGCCTTGGATCAAAAACCTGAAGGAACTAACTTTAGTCATAATTGGCAAAGCATATAAAACACTATGCTTAGGAATCATCTGGGATAAAGACATTAAGGAAACTAGTTTCTTCATCAAATAGGTATTGAGCACTATCTATGTATAGGATACTGTGTTAGTATATGGAGTATGCAAAGATGAAAACGCATGAATCTTGTTTTCATGCTACAAGTAAGAAAGATATCATATGTACATAAGTAAACTTCAAATTATCTCCCATACCTAGAGAGTTCCACAAAAGAATTACTGAATTTAAAATATTCTCAATATCTGAAAATAAAGCTATTAGATATTCTCAATTCTACCTCATTATTTCTTTCCTGTCACACCTAAGATTCTGGAAACCATACTCTGTATTTTTTCCTTTTCTTTACCTTGCATTTACTTCACCTACTGCAATTTGTCTTCTGTCCTAACTATTCCTCTTAAAATTCCTCTTGACAAGGTCATCAGTGACCATTTTAACTGCAAATTAAAAAAAAAGTTTAGATTTTTTTCTCTTACTAGATCTTTTTGCTGACTTAGTAGAGTTAGAAACTTTCCTTGAAATTTTTTATTCCCTTAAAATTGATGACATCCTGCTCTCATACTTCTTCTACTGTAGGTAAATATGGTGAATAATATATTAATGATAGCAACCTAATATGTTTAATCCATTTTATTTTTATATCACCCAAAGCTTGGCACATTTTAGGTTTGTTGTCCTCCAGGAGGAATTAGGACAGCCAGCCATAAATCTTCAACAGCAAATATATTATGGACATTTTCTTTATGCAAGTAGTCTTTAAAGGTACTAAGAGGGAGAAAAAATGAGGATGTATGTATATTCTAAAGGAATTTACAATCTATTGGATGCTATATAGTCAAATAACTATACTATTAGGACGTTTAAGGTACTAGCTATACAAGAAGTAGCAAGTACTTTTCAGCATTTCTTTTCTGGAAATAGGGCCAACAAGACATTTAAAATCCTTTAGTTTTTTAGGAGGAGAATAGAAATATTGATTAACTTTAGAATTTATGTAACTGTACATGTTACAATTTTAAGGGTGGCCACTAAATTGAATTTAATTTACAATTTTCATGAAGTAAAATGAGGGGACACATGAAGTCAACATAAAGTGAGGCTAAAATCCAAGAGAAAAGCAGGACAATTAGAAGGCACAAAATAAAATATTAGCAATAAGTCCAAATATATCAGTAGCCATAATAAATGTAAATGGATTAAACTGTCAGTTAAAAGAAAAACATGTTCAGACTTGATAAAACATTTTTTTTAGCTATTAGTATCACTGATGATCCATATGAAAACAAATGACCGACCACTCTAACTCCTATAGAAGTCACTTCCATATGGTTTAACCAAACAAAAGAGAAAAGCAAAAATTTCAATCTCTCAAAAGAAAATAAAGGAGAACACATTTAACCACAAATAAACAAGTATTTATTAGACAAGGCATAGTAGCACAAAGCACAAGGGAGAAGATCATTAAATTGACTATAAATACATACAATTATTTAATTTATGTGAGGCATTATTGGACACTAATCAATATTAGCTATAGTAATATTTTAAAAATTCTGTTTATCTAATGAAAATATAAAAAACTAAAAAGATAAGCTAAAGTTGAGCAAAGATATTTGAAAGTAAAATAGTGATAAAGGCTAGCTTCCAGAATTTTAAAAGATCTTAAGGAAAAGATAAATTCAATTGAAAAATTGGTAAAATTGATGAATAGGCAATTTTTAGGAGAAGACAAGTGACTAATACACTTGTTGAAGTTAGGGGAGGAGTCAATATGGCAGAATAGGAAGATGCAGAATTCGTCGCCCCTCACAAGTACATCTACTAATGGAACAGTTCTCATAGAGCACCTGCTGAACATTAGCAGAAGACCTCAGAATTGTAAAAGAATAAGAAAAATCCCCTTGCAACTGGGTAGGATGAAAAAAAGAAGAAAAAAAGAAAAGAGGAATCAAAAAAAGAGACCAGCAACCTTGGAAGGAAGCTGAAGGGGAAGGAGGTCTCTGCACTCAGAAAATCTCCCTCACAGTGGGGAAGTCAGCTGGGACAGAAAAGGACCTTTGGGGGATCAAAGGAGAACACTGCAGATGGTCTGTGGAAGACAGGACAAAGTAGGAACTGCACACATGGTCTACACCGCAGCTCTGCACATTCCAGCCTGAGTTGTGAGTTGCCAGTTGTGAAGGGGGGCTAGGTGCTGGAAAATGGGGTTTGGAGCATGCACCCAGGGAGGGGACAGCTGTTGGCTATGAAAAGACAGCCTGAAGGGACAGGAGTAAGGAGCTCCACAAACGGGAAAGTCTTTGGAAAAAGTCTGGGAGACCATAAAAGCAAGCTGTCATTGTTGAGTGGCTCTCAGGGGGCGGAGCTGCCATTATAACCCCTCTCCCCACCTGCCAGCTCCTAAGGCCTCCTCCGTGGGCACTGGGAGGGGCTCCCATCTGAGTGGGCCTGCCCGCCCCTTGGGCCGGAGTCTCTGCCTATAGGCTCCAGGACCCTCAGTGTCGCCCATCCCAAAGCCTCCTTGGGAATCAGCCCTGGGTGCCCCTGCCTGGGATGAGAGTCTGCCAATGGTGGCAGGGGCTGAGAGATAAAATGTGGAGTTGGGAGAACAGATCTAGGGGGAGGAGCATTGCTGGCTGTGCGGATACAGCAGAGGGGACGGGATTGAGGGGATGTGAGGCTGGGAATGCCCCTAGAGAAAGCATGGTCTGCCTGGAAAGTGAGGTGTCATTGTTGTGAGGTGTGCAGGGGACGGGGTCACCATGGCCCCCACACGCCAGCTCCTGCCTCTGTGGGCACTGGGAGGGACTCTCACCAGAGCAAGCACACCACAGTCTGTTGCAACTGCCTGCTGGTTCCACCCCTACAGGCAACTTGCATAAACCTCAATTGTTGCTGCCATAACCCTCCCTGTCTTGAGTGAGTAACTGTGCCCCAAGCAGCTGCTGCTTTCGCTCCCTCTCGCCTGGGCAAGGAACAGACGCCTGAGGGTGGTGCACATGCAGAGGTGGGGTCAAAACCAAAGCTGAGCCCCAGGGGCAATGTAACTAAGGAAGAGAACAGGAATCTTTCCGTGCAGCTGCATAAACTGGAGATTAAATCCCTGAGATCAGCTTAGTTAACCCTGCATCTGTGGAATACCTGAATAGACAATGAGTGTTCCCACAATTGAGACAGGTCTAGCCTTTGTAGCAGTGGACATTGGGTGGCAAGTACACACAGAAGTCAGGCCAGTTCAGAGTCTGAGCTGTCCCCACAGTGCCCACAGCCAGTCCAAAGACCTACCTAGAGGTATTGGAAGACCTCCTGGGGAGGTGGGGATTGGCTTTGGCTCACTGTGGGAGCAAGGACACTGACAGAGGAGGCCCCAGGAAAATATTCTTATTACTATTATTCTGTTTTTTGTTTGTTTCATTTTGTTCAGTTGTTGTTGCTTCTATTATTGTTTACCTTTTATTTTTAATTTTGATTTTTTCTATTTTTTAAAATATATATTTTTTAGTTTTCTATTTTTACTTAACTTTTTAGATGTTTTGTGGTTTTTTCTTGTTTTTGTTCTTTGTATTTTATTTTTAAAATTTCTTTCTTTTCTTTCTTTTTTTGATTGTTTTTATGTATATATTTTATGTTTTCTTTGCTTTTTTTGTTGTTTGTCTACTTTCTGTTTTATTCCTCATTTTTTGTTTTTCTTAGTTTAGTCCCTACTGACTGTTCTCATTTTTGAGTTCTTCTGTTCATTTGTTCTCTTGTTTGCTTGTTTCTTTTTTTCTGTGTGTGTGTGTTTTGTGTTGTTGTTTCTGTTTATTTGCTGTTTTGCTATTTGTATTGGGTTTTGTATGTCTGTTTTCTTTTCTTCCTTTTCTTTATTTTTTCTCTGGGTGCACTGTGTGGCCTGTGGGCTCTTGCTTCCCTGGCCAGGGGTTGGGCCTGGGACTCCAGGGTGGGAGCTTCAAGTCCAGGACTCTGGACCACCAGAGAATTCCCAGGCCCAGGGAATATTAATCGGTGTGTGTGATCCTTGAGGTATCCATATCAACACCAAGCCCTGGCCCCACACAACTCCCTGCAGGCTCCAGTGCTGGACACCTTATGCCAAACAACAAGCAAGACAGGAACACAGCCCCACCCATCGGCAGACAGGCTGTGTAAAGTCACACTAAGCTGACAGATGCCAAAACACACCGCCTGACATGGTCCTGCCCTTCAGAGGGAAAAGACTCAGCTCCACACATCAGAGCACAGGCACCAGTCCCTCCTACCAGGAAGCCTACACAAGCCCCAGGTCCAACCTCACTCACCAGGGGATAGACAACAGAAGCAAGAGAAACTACGACCCTGAAGCCTGCAGAAAGGAGACCATAAACACAGTAGGTTAGACAAAATCAGAAGACAGTGAAATATGTTGCAGATGAAGGAGCAAGGTAAAATCCTACAAAACCAAATAAATGAAGAGGAAATAGGCAATCTACCTGAAAAAGAATTCAGAGTAATGATAGTAAAGATGATCCAAGATCTCAGAAATAGATGGAGGCATGGCTTGAGAAGATACAAGAAATGTTTAACAAGGATCTAGAAGAACTACGAACAAACAACCAGTTATAAACAACACAATAACTGAAATGAAAAATACACTAGAGGGAAACAGTAGTAGAATAACTGAGACAGAAGAACAGATAAGTGAGCTGGAAGACAGAATGGTGGAAATAAATGTCAAGGAGCAGAATGAAGAAAAAAGAATGAAAATAAATGAGGACAGTCTCAGAGACTTCTGGGACAACATTAAACACACCAACATTCAAATTATAGTGGTCCCAGAAGAAGAAGAGAAAGGGAAAGGGCATGCAAAAATATTTGAAGAGATTATAATAGAAAAATTCCCTAACATAGGAAAGGAAATAGTCACCCAAGTCCAGAAAGCACAGAAAGTCCCATAAAGGATAAATCCAAGGAGAAACATGCCAAGACACATATTAATCAAACTAAAAAAATTAAATACAAAGAAAAAATATTAAAAGCAGCAAGGGAAAAATCAACAAATATCCTACAAGGGAATCCCCATAAGGTTATCAGCTGATTTTTCAGCAGAAACTCTGCAGACCAGAAGGGAGTAGCAGGACATATTTAAAGTGATGAAAGGAAACAAACCTACCAGCAAGGTTACTTTACCCAGCAACGATCTCATTCAGATTTGATGGAGAAATCAAAAGCTTTACAGACAAGCAAAAGCTAAGAGAATTCAGCACCACCAAACCAACTTTACAACAAATACAAAAGGAACTTTTCTAGCTGGGAAACACAAGCAAAGGAAAAGACCTGTAAGAACAAACTCAAAACAATTAAGAAAATGGTAACAGGAATATACATATCTATATTACCTTAAATGTAAATGGATTAAATTCTCCACCAAAAGACACACACTAGCTGAATGGACAGAAAACTGAGACCCATATATTTGCTGTCTACAAGAGACCCACTTCAGACCTAGGGACACATACAGACTGAAAGTGAGGGGATGGAAAAAGATATTCCATCCATATGGGAATCAAAAGAAAGCTGGGGTAGCAATACCCATATCAGACAAGATAGACCTTAAAATAAAGACTATTATGAGAAACAAGGAAAGACACTACAGAATGATCAAGGGATCAATACAAGAAGAAGATATAACAATTGTAAATATTTATGTACCCAACATAGGAGCACCTCAATACATAAGGCAAATGTTAATAGCCATAAAAGGGGAAATTGACAATAACACAATAATACTGGGGGACTTTAACATCCCACTTACACCAATGGACAGATGATCCAGACAGAAAATAAATAAGGAAACACAAGCTTTAAATGACACAACAGACCAAAAAGACTTAATTGATATTTATAGGACATTCCATTCTGAAAGTGGCAGAATACACTTTCTTTTCAAGTGTTCATGGAATATTCTCCAGGACAGATCACAGCCTGGGTCACAAATCAAGCCTCAGTAAATTTAAGAAAACTGAAATTGTATCAAACATCTTTTCCAACCACAACGCTATGAGATTAGAAATCAATTACAGGAAAAAAATGGAAAAAAAGTACAAACACATGGAGGCTAAACAATACATTACCAAATAACCAAGAGATCACTGAAGATGTCAAAGAGGAAATAAAAAAAATACTTAGAAACAACCTACAATGAAAACATGATGACCAAAAACCTACTGGATGCAGCAAAACCAGTTCTAAGAGGCAAGTTTATAGCAATACAATCCTACCTCAAGAAAAATCTCAAATAAACAATCTAACCTTATACCTAAAGCAACTAGAGAAAAAAGAACAAACAAAACCCAAAGTCAGTGGGAGGAAAGAAATCATAAAGTTCAGAACAGAAATAAATGAAAGAGAAACAAAGAAAACAAGAGCAAAGATCAATAAAACTAAAAGCTGGTTCTTTGAGAAGATAAACAAAATTGATAAATCTTAATCCACACTCACCAAGAAAAAAGGGAGAAGACTCAAATCAACAGAATTAGAAATGAAAAAGGAGAAGTAACAACTGACACTGCAGAAATAAAAAGGATCATGAGAGATGAGTACAAGCAACTATATGCCAATAAAATGGACAACTTGGAAGAAATGGACAAATTCTTAGAAAAGCACAGCCTCTGAGACTGAACCAGGAAGAAATAGAAAATACAGACGGACAAATCACAAGCACTGAAATTGAAACTGTGATTAAAAATTTTCCAACAGGGGCCTCCCTGGTGGTGCAGTGGTTGAGAGTCGGCCTGCCAATGCAGGGGACACGGATTCGTGCCCCGGTCTGGGAAGATCCCACATGCCGCGGAGTGGCTGGGTCCGTGAGCCATGGCCGCTGAGCCTGCGTGTCCAGAGCCTGTGCTCCACAACAGGAGAGGCCACAACAGTGAGAGGCCTGCGTACCGCAAAAAAAAAAAAAAATTTTCCAACAAACAAAAGTCCAGGACCAGGTGGCTTCACAGGTTAATTCTATCAAACATTCAGAGAAGAGCTAACACCTATCCTTCTCAAACTTTTCCAAAAAATTTCAGAGGGTGGAACATTCCCAAATTCATTCTATGAGGCTACCATCACCCTGATACCAAAATCAGACAAAGATATCACAAAAAAAGACAATTACAGACCAATATCACTGATGAACTTAGACGCGAATATCCTCAGCAAACCAAATCCAACAATATATTAAAAGAATCATACAACACGATCAAGTGGGATTTATCCCAGGGATACAAGGATTCATCAATATACACAAATCAATCAGTGTGATATACCATATCAACAAAGTGAAAAATAAAAGCCATATGATCATCTCAATAGATGCAGAAAAAGATTTCAACAAAATTCAACACCATTTATGATTAAAAACTCTCCAGAAAGTGGGCACAGAGGAAACCTACCTCAATATAATAAAGGCTGGATATGACAAACCCACAGCAAACATTATTCTCAATGGTGAAAAACTGAAAGCATTTCTTCTAAGGTCAGGAACAAGATAAGGATGTCCACTCTTGCCACTACTATTCAATATACTTTTGGAAGTTCTAGCCACAGCAATCAGAGAAGAAAAAGAAGTAAAAGAATCCAAATTGGAAAAGAAGAAGTAAAACTGTCACTGGTTACAGAAGACATGATACTATACATAGAAAATTCTAAAGATGCCACCAGAAAACTACTAGAGCTAATCAATGAATTTAGTAAAGTCACAGGATACAAAATTAATACACAGAAATCTCTTGCATTCCTATACACTAACAATGAAAGATAAGAAAAATTAAGGAAACAATCCCATTTGCTATTGCAACAAAAAGAATAAAATACCCAGGAATAAACCTACCTAAGGAGGCAAAAGACCTGTACTCAGAAAATTGATACTGATGAAAGAAATCAAACACAACACAAACAGATGAAGAGATATACCATATTCTTGGATTGGAAGAATTAATATTGTGAAAATGACTCTACTATCCAAAGCAATCTACAGATTCAATGCAATCCCTATCAAATTACCAATGGCATTTTTCACAGAACTAGAACAAAAAATTTTTACAATTTATATGGAAACACAAAAGACCCCGAATAGTCAAAGCAATCTTGAGAAAGAAAAACGGAGCTGGAGGAATCAGGCTTCCTGACTTCAGACTCTACTACAAAGCCACAGTAATCAAGACAGTATGGTACTGACACAGACACAGAAATACAGATCAGTGGAACAGAATAGAGAGCCCAGAGATAAACCCACACACCTCTGGTCACCTAATCTATGGCAAAGGAGGCAAAAATATACAATGGAGAAAAAACAGCTTCTTCTATAAGTGGTGCTGGAAAACTGGACACTACACATAAAAGAATGAAATTAGAACACTCCCTAACACCATACACAAAAATAAACTCAAAATGGATTAAAGACCTAAATGTAAGGCCAGAAACTATCAAACTCTTAAAGAAAACATAGGCAGAACACTTTGACATAAATTGCAGCAAGGTCTTTTTTGACCCACCTCCTAGAGGAATGAAAATAAAAGCAAAAATAAACAAATGGGACCTAATGAAACTTAAAAGCTTTTGCACAGCAAAGGAAACCATAAATAAGATGGAAAAGACAATGCTCAGAATGGGAGAAAATATTTGCAAACCACGCAACCGACAAAGGATTAATTTCCAAAATATTCAAGCAGTTCATGCAGCTCAATTTAAAAAAAAAAAAACAAAAACTAACCAAAATATGGGCAGAAGACCTAAATAGACCTAAATGTTCACTACAGCACTATTTACAATAGTCAGGACATGGAAGCAACCTAAGTGTTCATCAACAGATGAATGGATAAAGAAGATGTGGTACATATACACAATGGAGGGACAAAATTGGGTCATCTGTAGAGACAAGGATGGACCTAGAGAGTGTCATACAGTCTGAAGTCAGAAAGAGAAAAACAAATATCATATACTAACACATATATGTGGAATCTAGAAAAATGGTATAGATGATCTTATTTGCAAAGCAGAAATAGAGACAGAGATGTAGAGAACAAATGTATGCATACTAAGAGGGGGAGGAATTGGGAGATTGGATCTGACACATATACACTATTGATACTATGTATAAAATACACAGCTAATGAGAATATACTGTATAGCACAGGAAGTCTACCTAATGCACTGTGTTGACCTAAATGGGAAGGGAATCCAAAAAAAAAGGGATATATGTATATATATAGCTGATTCATTTTGCTGTACAGTAGAAACTAACACAACATTGTAAAGCAACTATACTCCGATAAAAATTAATCAAAATAAAAAGAAAAAAATTTGTTCAAGTTAGTTCATAATCTGGAGGGTACAAATTAAAACCACAATAAGAAAGAAGCTGCATCTCTCAGATTAACAAAAGTTGAAAAGCCCTGAAAATACCAAGTTTTGGTGAGAATGTGGAACAATGGGAACAATGCTGGGAGTGAATATTGGAACAAATCCTACAACTCCAAAATTTAACTTCTAGACATATAAACTCAGAAAAAACCTCTTGAATATATGTACAAGGAAATTGTTTTAACAACTTTTCTGGTAATATTAAAAGAAAAGCAGAGAAAGTTTGAATGTCAACACGGAGAATGGATCAAAAATTGCATATAATGATGATGGAATACTCTATATTAATAAAAATAAATGAGTTAGGATTACATGTATCAGCAAGGCTAAATGTTCACCACCCCCTCCCACCAAATCCCCCTAAATCATAGGATAAGATGAATAACATGACATCATTTTAATATATTTAAAAAATGAAAAGCTGTATTACATATTATTTAGAATATATAATTAGAAATATACATTTATATATAAATATTTGTTATGTATGTGTTATATATTTACATATATACATATAAATTATAATGAACGCACATGAATGAAAAATACCAAAATTATGATTATGATTATGGTTACCTCAGAGAGAGGGAGAAGAGTTCCTTTGGGAAAGCGTTCTGAGATCCTCAGCTATGTTTTTAATTCTTTGTGAGTTATATTCTTCTCTGTATCTTCTTATATATTTGAAACAGTTCAAAAAATGAATATTGGAAGGAATTTTCTGAAGGAATATAAGAGTTGGAGGAGGGTGGGGAAGTAAACTCTGACCGGAGGGAATCAAGGAAGGTAACGAGCTGGTCAAAGCAGCAAAGGGGTGAAAGGCTGGGATGGAAGTGAAGAGGGCACTCAGGGGAAGGTAACATCTTGAGCTTCTGCCTGAAACTAAGAGCAACTGTAGAGAACTGGGGATGGCTTTGTTCCACTTGAACATGGAGGCAGGTAGAGAACAGGAGGAAATGTAATTTAGGAAGCTCAGGAAAAGCTTTGACCATTAGGGTTTTCTATATTGTTCCCATAGAGTGGAAAGATACATACAGGGCTTTTCAGCAGGGAATTATAAGATTTGCTGTGTGCTTTAGAAATACTAAAATGGTACAGAATAAATCAAGACTTGTAGTGTAAAAATGATGAATCTGATATGTGAAGCATACTTAAGAAACCACTGCAGGATTCCAGACAAGAGATGATAGAGAGGTACCTGTAGCTAGGAGGGTGGCACCGGAAGTGGGAAAGAAAAGATAGTTGTGAGAAAGAGTATTAAGGTAAGAATGAGAAGATTCAGAGTCTGATTGAGCATGGGGTGTGGGGATGCCATGTAAGATTCACAGATAACTACAAGGTCATTAATAGAAACAGAAATATCAGAAGGATGTGCTGGTTTTGAAAAGAAAGTTCAGTTTTATACGCATTGAATTTCATCTATTCTTACAGAGATATTGAGAAGACAGCTGAGAACCATGTATCTGGTCAATGATGATATTAAAACACATGTAACATCCTAAAAACACAAGAAAATATTGGTGAGATAGAATCTTCTGGAATGACTATTTTTAGGATGCTGAAAAAGAACCAGGTAGAGTTGCATAAGTGGTGCTAAGAGATGGGCTAAGTAGACGGTCACAGCATCATGCTGAAGTGAGTTGAAGGAACTAGAACTGAATTTGAAGATTCATAGGTCACCAGTGCCTATTGAGAGAATAGTTTTAAAAGAAAGGCTAAAAATGTAATGCATTGTTTAAAAACTCTAACGAAATTCTGATTATAACTTAGTTTTAAAGCATTTCTAATGCTATTTTAACTAATTATGTAATTTGATTCAAATTCTTTGATTGTTTCTTACTTCTCTTCCTATTTATCACTCTTGTAGGGATTTTCTCATCTTCAGGGCATTTACCAAACAATAGTTTCCAGAAACAGTTATAGGACGAATGAAGTATAGCCAAACAATCTAGCTTCATTTTTCCCCACTGACAGAAGTGTCTTCCAAAGCCCTAAGGTTTTGTTTTTTTAACTTTTTGGCCTTACCTCAGGGCATGTGGGATCATAGTTCCTGACCAGGGATCAGACCTGTGCCCCCTGCATTGAAAGTGTGGCGTCTTAACTACTAGACAGCCAAGGAAGTCCCCTAAAGCCCTAAGGTTTTAAAAATGACTTTGTGCCAGGAATTTTAGTGATAATGCCTATTATGTTCACCTATTTTAGCTACATCCATCGAATTAATGGGATTAGTTTGTGTTTTTCTTTTTAACTAATTAATCTGTCGGCATATGACACAACCAGTTCCTCAGGTATAACAATATAATTTTGGTATTCCATGTCCTCAAGTCTTTTATCAATAACATTTGTATGGTCCAGTTCATATTTTTACAGACTTACAGTAGCTTTCTCCTTCAAGTATTTCTCTAAAAAATGTCATAGTAAACCCTAAATATTAGGCATTTGGTTAAAAAATTTATATTTGTTATTACTTATAATTCTTAATAAAATTATTATTATTTTCACATGCAGAATCACCATAGCATCTTAAATCTGGAAGAGGCCTTAGAGAAAATTAACCTAATTTAACCAAATTAAATTTGACATATGAGTAATGAAAATCCCAGAAAAATTAAGAAACTAGGTAAAAGTCACATGGCATGTTAACACATCATATATGATTCAGTTACAAAGACCAACACATAATAAAATGATTAAACAATTATCTGCCTGTTTAGTCATTCTAATATTATTAGATTTCCACAATAGATATCAAATTATATTAGGAGCTTATGAGGAAACAAAAGGAGGTGATAACATTGTTCCAACCCTCTAGGAGGTACATACTTGGGAAAAATCTTTACTGTGCCATCTACAGAATCTATTATAGAAAGCTGTCAATGTCGGATGAAGGAAGAATGAGGAATTTTAGTTAACAAAATGCCTTTTCTCTATTACATAGTAAAAGTACTAGCAGACAAGCCAATCAAGGGATTTTATAGATTAATATTTTTAAACAAAGCAGTCAAATTCATTATCAAGTGCCAGATGCTTTAAGAGTTCACTTCAACCCAATTTTTTTTGTTATCAGAAAGGCTGACCAAGCAGGGTTGGGAAATTTAGCTAGATTTTTCTCCCTTTTCCCTTCATTTAGGAAATCTCTTTACTTCTCACTCAATACTAGAAGTAGAAGGGTGTGCACACACTTTGAAGTGAGTATATATGAAAACAGTAGATCTTAAATATTCAATGTAATGGCACAAAGATTTGAAATAACTATAAAATTTAAGCTTAAAGTCAGAACTCAGGTTATTGTATAGTAGATAATTTTGGGGGAAAGGAGTAACGGTTGATAAGGAAGTTACTGTTAAAATAGAGGAAGAGAGATATAATATAGTTCCAATTTTTTTCTAAATCATGTATTTGAGTTTTTTTAAAAATTGCTTTTGGATATGAGTAGGCTGAAAGACAGAGGAGTGAGCCATTAGAAAAGCAGCCACAGTAAACTATGCCAGTGTGACATTAAGCCATGATGATTAAGGGGTACTAATAAAATTCTGAAAGATTAATTTTCAAGAAACTATTCAAATTAGTTCCGTTTAATATTAAATGAATGCTTGGGTGCATTACTCTTACTTAAGACATGAAAAGCTTATGTTCCCACAGAGTAGTAAATTATTCTGGATTTGGCCACAGTGTGGAGATGTTGTGACACAGATTCGCCTTGCCATGCCAGCGGAATGCTGAGTTCTCATATTGGAACAGGGATTTCCACTACCTGCTCCGATTTTCCTTTCCACTTTATAACATCTTATCATAAACGAGTGCTTCCGTTTTCTAGTATAAGTTCACACGTGTATGGCACACTTTTTTGGGGAAGGAACATTAGAATTTCTATGCATCTGGTACCCCTAAATGTTCACATATGATGCTTTTAACTGTTCCTCCATATTACAACTAGGAATCCATGTAATGCCAAATGAATCAATTTCAATATACAGTGTTCTTGAGAGACCCACTAGAGCATATAAAATAATAGCAAATACCACCACAGTTTGTGGGTTTCATCTAAGAATGAAATGGCATTTGTGGTAAAAAGCATTCATGAATTCATGTGCAAATCAAGCTGTTCACTCATTCCACAAACATGAAGTTCCTACTCTGTGTCAGGCATACTTTCTGGATGTTCAGGGAGAGACAAAAACATGATACCTCCCTACTGGAATACAGCGCCATTGCACAGATATAAAAAGACATAATTACTATGTGAATTAAACATAATGAAGGGAAAATAAAGAATATAATAAAATATTTTAAATTGATACAGCTGAGAAGAGAGGAAGGCGGGAGGTGATGTTATCCAGGTGGAACGTGTTCCAGGCAGAGGGAACAGCATTTGGGGAGGTCCTCAGGGGGAAGGAGTTTGGCAAGGTCAACAGACTGAAAGGATGTTACTAGGTCAATAGGGCTTGAACCTGTTGAGTACGGTGGGCTGAGAATGTCAGGAGGTGACCTGTCATGTCAGCAGAGGCCAGAACTTTAAGGCCGGTGAGTGAAATGACAAGGATTAGTAGATTTTGTTCCAGATTCTGTGGGAAGCCACTGGAGGGTTTATAAGAAAGAGAACAAGAAGATTAGCTTTTTGTTTCCTGCTATACTATGTAAATTCCAACACTGAACATTAAAAACGTTAAGGATTTTTTTTTTTACTAGTTTTCTTTTTTCTTCAATTTTATATTTATTTTCCCAGAAAATACCTTGCACAAGAGATGCTTAAAGTTTAAGGATTAGAGCTTTTTGGGTAAAAAAAAAAAATCCCTTTGAAAATATGTTTGATTCTGGTGATAATATTTCACTTTTTTACTACAACATAATTCTCCCTTCAGCCATGAATTTGTGTAATTTGATAGTTGAATGGAATTTACCTTTATTTGAAAAACAGTTGGATCATTAAACTCCTAAGCTGTATTTTAGCAATGTTGATTGAATTTATTATTCAGGGAAAAAAAAAAGAACAAAAAAATCCCAACGATGGTGTTCAGTACATAATTTGCAGGAATGTAGATCCTTAAAACTGAGCTGAGTATCTTTTGGCAGACAGTGAGAAAGCCTAGGCTCTTCTCTATTGAATGAATTTGCTATGTCACTCTTTGTAAACTATTTACATTCTTTTGCTGGCTGAGAATTCCAGCACCTACATTACCACACAGCTTGTCTTGGAGAGTGATTTTTATGTGCTGAAGTGACTGAAGGTGCTTCAGAATTGGCTACATGTTAAAGTAGTTAAATGTCACCCACACTCATCGGCTACAAAGATGCAACATAAAGGGAAAAGAAACAGAACGATAAAGAGTGGATAATAATTACAGGGATGAAATTAAGATACAGAGTTCTCTCAAATTGACTCTACTTGCAATCCACCCTCAGGGTAAAAAGTAAAAAATTTACAGAAATAAATGCATGGGAAACTTGCTTCAAAAACATACAGGTTTGGAGGGATAAATTTGTTTAATATTTTTTAAAATGACATTTTAAATAAATTAAAATTGATGATGAAGGTCTTTTGCATTTGCCCACATACCATTTTTGAGATGTTCTTCTTTCTTTCATGTATATTCAGGTTTTCATCTGGTAGCATTTTTCTTCTGCCTGTTGTATTCCATTATCATTCTTCTTAATTCCTGACTGTTAACTATGAATTCTCTCAGCTTTTTTGAAAAGTACTTCATTTCAATTTTAGTTTTAAAAGATATTTATTCTGGCTATAAGATTCTAGGTTGACTTTTTATTTTCTTTCAGGATGTTAAAATGTAGCTTCATTCTTATTTTTGACAACGAGAAGTCTAAAATCATTCTTATCATTGCCCTCTATACATAATGAATCTTCCCTCGCCTCTGGCTGCTTTTAAGGTTTTCTCTTTATTACTTGTTTTCATCAATTATGATGTTTGCAGTATAGTTTCCTTTTTTCTTTATCTTGCTTGGGATTTATTAAGCTATTTGAGTCTGTGGGTTTACAGTTTTTATCAAATTTGGAAAAAAATTGTCATTTTTTTCAAATATTTTTTCTATTCTACCCTTTTCTTTCATATTTTTTCCCCTACCAGGAGATACCATAAACACAGGTTAGGCTGCTTGATATTGTCCCACAGGACAGTGAGGCTCTGTTCATTTTCTTTTTTTTTTCATTTGATTTTCTCTGTGTTTTTTGGGGGGATAGTTTCTATTGCAATGTCTTCCATTTACTTTTCTTTTTTCCTCCTGAACTGTTTAATTTGCTGACAACCCATTCAGTGAAATGTTCATGACAAAGTATTTTTCATTTCTGGATGTCTCACCTGAGTATTTTTTATATCTTCCAATTCTTTCCTCATTATATTTATGTTCTCTTTTAAATTCTGAGCATATTTACAAAGTCTTTAGTTGCTTTAAAGTCTTTGTCCACTAATTTCATCATCTGTTATTCTTTGGTCTGTTTATATTGATTGATTCCTTTTTTTTCCAGGTTAAGATTTATGTTTCCCTGGGACTTCCCTGGTGATCCAGTGGGTAAGACTGCATGCTCCCAATGCAGGGGGCCCGGGTTCAATCCCTGGTCAGGCAACTATATCCTGCATGTGTGCTGCAACTAAAGATTCCACATGCCACAGCAAAGATCCCAGTGCAGCCAAAATAAATAAATAAATAAGTATTTTAAAAAGCATAGGCAATTTTAAACATACATTTAAAAAAAAGATTTACATTTTCCTACTTCTTGGTGCATTTAGTAATTTTTGATTGGATGCTAGACATGGTCAATTTCTGGTTGTTGAGTGCTAGATTTTGTTGCATTCCTTTAACAAGTTCTGTACTTTGTTCTGGCAAGTTGCATTACTTACAAATAAGTTTGGTCCATTCAAACCCTGCTTTTAAGTCATTTTTGGGTGGGTAAATGTAGCCATTCTTTAGGACTAGCTTATCCCCAATATAAAAAGTAGTCTTTCCTGGAGACCCTTTAGGCACCCAGTGTATTAGTCTGCTTGAGCTGTGATAACAGAATACCACAGACTGGGTAGCTTAAACAACATAGGTTTATTTTCTCACAGTTCTAGAGCCTAGAAGTCCAAGATCAAGGTGCTGGAAGGGTTGGCTTCTGGTGAGAGTTCTCTTCCTGGATTGTAAATAGACACCTTCTTACTGTGTTGTCATATGGCTTTTTCTCTGTGCATGTTCTGAGACAGACTGAACTCTTTAGTGTGTCTCCTATCTTCTGATATATAAGGACACCAGTACTACTGGATTAGGGTCCCACCCTTATGACCTCATTTAACCTTAAATATTTCCTTAAATGATCTCATTTAACCTTAATTATTTCCTTGAATGTCCTATCTCCACACACACTTACATTGAGGGTTAGGCTTCCAATATCTGAATATTGGGGGAACACAATTCAGTCCATGAAACCAGTATGTTCAATGAGGCTTTTCCACTCTGGTTGGTGTTTTACCCTATACTTGTTCATATTATTCTTCAAAGACTTCATATCTCTATAACCATATGTAGAGTCTAGATAGATAGAAGGCAAGTCTAGATATATCTAGAAGGCAAGATATATATATATATATATATATATATATATATATAATCTTGTTAATCTAAATATATTATGTCATACTGTGGTTCTACTCACAACCCCCAAAACCTAAAAATTATATTTAATTAAAATCTGACATGAAATCCTTACAAATAAAATTCAGTCTCACAATAGTGAAAATGTTGTGAAAAATATTGTGGAAAATTGCCCCCAGTTGAGGGCCTCCCTGGTGGCGCAGTGGTTGAGAGTCCGCCTGCCGATGCAGGGGATACGGGTTCGTGCCCCGGTCTGGGAGGATCCCATATGCCGCGGAGCGGCTGGGCCCGTGAGCCATGGCCGCTGGGCCTGCGCGTCCGGAGCCTGTGCTCTGCAACGGGAGAGGCCACAGCAGTGAGAGGCCCGCATACCGCAAAAAGAAAAAAAAAAAAAAATTGCCCCCAGTTGAGAACCACTGCTGTAATGTATATTTAAATTGACCAAACGTGAAAATAATGAAGCTCTTTGTTAAACAATTGAATTTCACTGCTCTCACGAACATTCTATAGCAATGTCACTTAACCTTGTGTAAGTGAGAATTACACAGATGCAAGTAACTGTAGGGAGTGCATCTGAGTTTAAAAAGTTGTACAGGTGATAATGATGCACAACTATTGAGAATTACTATTCTAGAGCTCAAACTTGAGTGTGTCTCAGAATCAGCTGGAGGCCTTGTTAAAACACAGATTGCCAAGGCTCACTCCCTGAGACTTTGATTCATTAGGACCAGAGCTTAAGACTGTGTGTACATTTCTAACAATTTCCCAGGTGATGCAGCTGCTGCTACTTAGGGAACCCTAACCTTGAAAACCATTGTTTTATAGCATAGTTATTTGTGCTACTTAACTCTGGCAATAGTAATTTTTCAAACAAAAATTCTATTAATAATGTGATAAGTTTGAGAGCACCGTGTTTTATAATCGAAGAAGTATGGGAATTAGAATCAAAATGAAAACAAGACACCTTAGTTCAGATCTTGCTCAAACCTTACTGGAAAGTCATTTTGTGTTCCTGAATCTCAGATTCATCATCTGTAGAAAGGGAATTATCCTATATGATTAACTATCTGTATAAGCAACACTTTTACATTAATTAATTTTCAGTAATAAACACTACTTTCACTCCACCTCTTTCCTCATACACACTTCACTGAAATAAAATATATATACTGATGATAGTGTATGGACACTTTTAACTAAAAAGCCTCTAAACAGTTAAGGCAAAAGTCACTGGCGGATCCTCTATTGTGTTACCTGGAACATAGTAATCATTTTAATCTTCTTGGTCAATTCTCGAATAGTCCTTAAGAAGTACAGTGAGCCCTGAGTCCTGATTGGATAGATTACATCTTGAATCTCTTTAACCCTTCTTGGAATACGCAAATTCTGGATTTACTTTAGAATTAACCAGAACTTTTGAGATTCTAATAATTTGAGGAATAACTAGGAATATATCCACTATGATTATTTCAGACTGAACTGAAAACATTTATATCTACCTTATTGAAGTTTCTGGTTACTTTTGGTCATTTATGAGAAATAAACATGACTTCACTTGAGAGTCTGCTTGAAAGCTTTGCTGGTAAGATGCATCAGTCATTAGGAGCTTGCTTCTTAAGACAGACATATTACACAATGTTCTTTACTACATATTCCTGATGGAAAGCTGTGTAATGCATGTTACCACTTCTGTCATTAAGGGTATGGATCTTGCTTAGCATGACAGTTTGTGGGATCCTCGTTGTGTGGTATATTTATAGGCATCTAACCAGATGAATAACATCTGATGAGTTCAAAGCACACACATTAATGGTAATATGGACATCTTTCTGAATAAACTACAAAAACAAATCCAAATTCTGTGGTAATGCTTCCATCTGTCCAATGATATTCCTTATTGTAGAATATCATACAGTGGTGGTGTCACTAATGTTATGTCTCTAGAGCATCATGTAACCTTGGGAGCAGAAATATCTGAAGAACCAAAAAAGAGTAAAGGCTGTAATTAAAAATAAGCCCCAAGAAATAGTTTCCATGTGGTTGTGAGAAGCCCTTGAGCACAGCTGGAAAATTTCAGGCTGAAATATGTTGGAACAATAGTTTACAGAGGAAAGTAGCTGGGTTTGTGGTTACACTTGGAAGTGAAATTTCCTTGCTTGGTCATAATAGCAAACTAGCTATAAAGTTTGGAAGAATATTCCCTAAAGAAGATTGTCACTCCCTGAATTACAAAGAGAAATATAATAGAAGATGATTTCTTAAATGAGCAGATGAGCTTATACTCACATTAAGTATAGTTTAAGAATAGTTTATTATATACAAATGAAAATAAGTTTCTAGGTGTAAAGAAAAATACAGATTTATTTAATAATAAAGGGTTGAAGAATCCAAAGTTTGGGAGAGGAGATTAGGATTTAGTATAAAGTTGTAAAATAAAGTTACATTTTAAATCTTATGGTACAAATCTCTCCTTTTAGTGTTTGAATAAACATCCCAATATATCCAAAATCAACTCACTGTTTCCTTCCAGAATTGCTTTTTCTTCTGTATTGCCTTTTTTGTTGTTATTGTTACTGGCATAATCTTCCTTCAAGTCATCTACTCTTGAAACTTTGGTGTTATTTTTTATTTCACCTTCTATTCATCTTTCACATTAAATCAATTGTTAATTTCTTTCATCTGGACTGCCAATAAGTCATTCACATCCATCTCTATTTCTTAAATTGTTTTAAGATGCTGGAATTATTGAAAATAGTCTTAAAAGAAATGCCAGACAAGCAGAGAAGTACTGTAAGTTGTAAAGTCTTCAGGTGTGGATAATCATTTGGAAATGGGAGGAGGGGGGGATGGGTGGTTAATTTGTGGTTGATGAAATTTTAAGAAATCAACGCATTGAAAAGCTAGAGTGGAATCCAAGAGTAGGGATAGAAAAGCTGAAAACAGATTTGTGGCAGGCACATGTGGGCAATCATGAACAATATTTTGGATGATAGAGGTGCATTTTAGAAGAAGAACGTATATTGCTGCTGACAAGCAGTATTATCAAACTATTAAAAATGATTCCTAATATGGGTTTATCTGGGGTGAAAATGAAATATCCCTTCTATGAAAGTAGCTTCAATCAATGTTTCTTCAACCTTCAGACATATATTAGTAAATTGTGTAGTTGTCAGAATATAACGCTGGCGATTTTCTTCAATGTTTGTTTGTTTTCAAAATAATAATAAAAATTTTTATTGCTGTTGAAAAGGAACTTAAAAGACCAGTGCAATCTACAGTTGCTATAACGTGCATGCTGGCTTAGTGGTTAAGATATCAACATATGACAAATTTAAGTACTTTGTTAGAGACCCAAATCATCATGTAAGTTCAGTGAATCAGTAGGTGAACATTAGGGTTGTTCCTAGTTGAGTTAGTTTTCTATTGCTGTACAACTAATTGCCCCACATTTAGCAGTTTAAAACAAAACCCATTTATTACTCACAATTCTGTAAGTCTGAACTCTGGGATGGCGTGGCTGGGTTCTCCGCTCAGGGTCTCAAAAGGCTGAACACAGGGTATCAGCAGGATTTGTTCTTAACTGGAGCACGGCGTCTTCCCATAATTCCTGTTTTTGGCAAAATCCAGTTCCTTGCAGTTATAATAGAGAGGTCCCCGTTTCTTTGGTGGCCATCAGTGGGCAGCTGTTATCTCCATAAGGCCATCTGAAACCCTTCTTAGGAGGCTTCTTCCACCCTCATAACAGCAAGTCCTCACACTTCAGATCTCGCTGACTTGCTCTTCTGCCATCAGCTGGCGAAAGCTTTCTGCTTTAAAAGGCTTGTGTGATCAAATCAGACTCACCTGGATAATCTCCCCGTCTTAAAGTCAACTATACCACAGAGCACAACATAATCGCAGGAATGATACTTCATCATATTCACAGGCTCTGGGGGTTACGGGGAGACATCTCTATGTGTGCCTGCCACAGGCGGGGTGGTGGCAGGGATGCATTTTAGAAATTTTGCCTGCCACACCTGTGTGATGTCAGCAATGGGATAGTGAGGTGGTGGGTCACAGTGTGAACCAGTAAGAAAGAAAGGCAGGATGGGATTGTCCTTCCCATTGGATCTGCAGGTACCAGAATGCCCTGATTAAATGAGAGTTAACAATGCAGGAATCAGTAATTTTCAAAGAATTAGAGTTAAATTCACTTAGGATGATATTTAACAAAATGAATATGGAAACATTTTTGGTAAATTTGAAGACAATGAAGCCACTAACATCTTATGCAACTATTCTCATGATCCTAATAAATTGCATACATGTTGGCCAAAGGGCTGCAATGAGATAAAATAATTTACCATTCCTAGACATTCTCAAGCAGAAGCATAAAAAGGAAATCTTGGATTGCCATGATTTTCTATGGTTTAAGAGAAAAACAGTTAATTGGAAAATACTGCTTACTTAAGAAAACATTTCCTAATAAAATGAGTGGGCCTTTTCTAAGATTTCCTTACCAAATGTATATATACTCCTCTCCAACCTCCCTGCCCCACACCTTGTGGTCTTAAGAATGCTATAAAAAACTCTCATAGGAAGAAGTTTTTTGCAACAAAATTTGGGCAAATTATGCTTAATAATATAAACCATTATACTTGAACAAAATTTCATATTAGACACATTCAAATGTATACACGTGAATTCAATCCCCTGAATATGTCCTTCGGAAATATTAATGGATTTAATTCTGAAATAAAATATGAAATTGAATTACTAAAAAAAAGAGGAAATTTGACTAAAAAATATATGAGTAAATCTGTTTCTGGATTTAACCATAAATAACAATATTATTTTTTCTGCTTAGTAATGGATGAATAATTGATTTGAAAAATTTTAAGATATTGAGCTGTAATTTGAGTGAATTTCCATTTCTATTTTCTCATAGGAAATTTGGTGGTAAGGGAAAAGGACAAAAGTTATTAAAAAGTTATAAGAGTTGGAAAATTATG
Source organism: Mesoplodon mirus (assembly GCF_964341445.2). Lineage (NCBI taxonomy): Eukaryota > Metazoa > Chordata > Mammalia > Artiodactyla > Ziphiidae > Mesoplodon > Mesoplodon mirus. The sequence goes on along the minus strand of NC_138982.1, from coordinate 106,493,396 downwards.
GATTATTGGAAGAGCCTTATAATGAGTGTCATGAGATTATAATGTAAAACTAATTTTAATGATATTCAATTTACTATTTTTAAGGAATATTGTATAAGCATTCATGCTTTTTGTTTTTTTAATTTAATATTGTTATTATACTGGCCCCTACAAATCTAGTCTGATTATCATCTATGAATCTTTTCCTAGAATATTAAAGCCAAACTATATTATAAATTAGTAACATTAATTATGCCATGGAGAAATGAACCCTTTTCCTTCTTTCCCTTTTCATTTTTAAATAGGTAACTTTCTTTTCTTTTAATTTCACAGGTCAATTTTTGTCTTATCATAATATATAATTCCATGAAGATACTCTATTCATGAGAAATTTTATTCAATTATTTCATTAAAAATGCTTAAATGAATCAAATTTAATGATTTATCAGCACGTATAACTTACTTTTAGTTTAGAATAAACCACATATAGAGAAAAACTCAATCAGAATGCCATTAATTCAAAATGTGTAAATATTCAACTTGGACTAATTGGAATTAACCTTTACATGATCTGTAAAGAGATAATTAAGACATATTTTAGTTTTATACAGATCAGGCATTGAAGAAAGGGAACTGTTTAGCCTGATATAAAAAGAATAATTTTCCCTTAGTTCTTTCATATACTACTACCTTATCTTTCAAAATATATCTTTTAAAATATCTAAAATGTATATAAATAAAATATAGAACATCACATAGAAATATAGTACTTTCTCTAAAGCAATGTGTAATTTTCACCATTCATCCCATAATTAAATGCTTATTGAGCACCAACTGTGTTCTAGGCACTGTGTCAGAGATAATAATAATAGAAATACCAATGGAAGATATTTATTGAGCACATTATGCTATGTGCCAGATCTTAACATGTATTATTTCATTAAGTCCTTACCACAACCCTATTAGACAGATTTTACTATTATCCACATTTTTGTGATAAGAGGACTGAAGCATAAGAAATTAGATGACTTACCCAAAGTCATAGCTAGTCCTATATCCAGAATATACATCAAGTAATGTGAATCCAGAGAGAAAAATTATCACTATTATATCAACCATGGTTATAGAAAAAAAATAGTATTCCTGCCCTCATCAAACTTACATCCTACTTACTGGAGACAATATTAAAGAAATAAAATAAGCAAATATTCAATTACAATTAGTAATATTTTATGAAGAAAAATGATAAAGAATTGTGGGAAGACCTATTTTAGGTAGAGAGATGAGGTTGTCTCTGAGGTGATGATATTTAAGCTGAGACTTTGGTGAATGGGAGTGAGTAGGGCGAGTGGGAGTTAGCCAGGACACAAATGCAATGGAGGGAGGAACAGCATTTTCCACCTGGAGAGTTGAGTATGGAGAAAGATCCTAAGATGTTAAGAGCATGGTAGGTTGAGGAATTGAAAGAAAGTCAGCAAAGGGGAGAGTGTCATGAAGTGGGCTGAGGCAGGACTTTGTAAGATTTTAAATTTTATTTTAAATTCATTGGGAAATAATCCAAGGGTCTTCAATCTTTAAATCATCACTCAGAGTGTAATTTGAAAAACAGATTAGAAGGTGGAAGAAGGCGTTGAGGGAGATCAATTAGGATGCAGGAAATCAGGTGCTAGAGAGTTTGGGCTTTGACTAGATTAGGAGCAGCAGAAATAAAGACAAATAAATGGATTGAAGTACTAGTTAAAACAGAGGTAACAACTTATGTGCGTGTGTGTGTGGGGATATGGTGATGGTGATGAAGAAGAGGGACATGAGTGGAAAAAAGGGAGGAAATAAAAACACTAAGAAGAAACAGCCAGAGAAATAGGAGGAAAACCAGAGTATGGTGTCAAAAAACCTAGGGGAGAGAATCTTTAAAGAAAGTGTTAACTGGGTTAAAAACCACTTCGAAATCAACATAAATGATATTGAAAATTTTCCAGTTTATTTGCGAACATGGAGGTCATTAATGGCTTTTTCATGAAAAGTTTTAGTGGTATAATGGGGCTAACACTAGATTAGAGACTATTAAGGAGTGAGTAGATACAGCCTGGTAAACAATTCTGTTGAGATGGTTGAGTGTCATGGGCAGTAGCTTGCAAAATATATAAAGTCAATGACTTATTGACTTGAGATGGATTTAAAAATACAAATTATTTGCTTTTTTTCCATTTCTAATTTTCTTCCCCTTGAATTTGTGCTAGCTTTAGTGACTTACTGAACAACAGAATGTGGCAAAAGTAATGTTTTGGGGCTTCTGAGATCAGTCATTAAATGCTTTGCAGCTTCTAGTCTGGCTTCTTGGACCACTTGCTCTTAGATCCATGAACCATTAAATGAGAAGTCTAAGAAGGAGAAGTCCATGCTCTAAGGAAGCCCAAGCTAGTCACATGGAGAGGCTACATGAAGAGAGAGATACCTGGACATCCCATTTATTTCAGCCATCCCAGTGCCCAGAATAGGACTTGAGTAAAGAAGCCACCTGAACACTGCAACCTTAGCAGATGTGACGTGGAGGAGAATTGAGAAACCCAGCAGACAGCCAGAAATGAGGCTCTAGACATATGGCCTCAGTTGAGCTGTTTTAACCATCTCAGCCCAGCTGAGACCTCAGCTATTATGCAGCAGAGACAAACCATTAGCACTGTGATCTGCCCAAATTCCTGATCCACAACATAATGAGCATAATAAATTAGTTACTATATAATGTCACTAAGTGTTGGGGAGGTTTTTCCAATGATAATAGAAAATTGGAATAACTTTACACACAGTAGTTGTTCAATAAATATTCATTTAATTGAATAGCACAATTCACAAAATTCAATGTATTTAAAATTTTACAGAAGCACTTGTCAAAATTGGACAAATAATTATGTGCAAATTAAAAATTTCTTAATATATAATTCAGTATTTCAGTCATTTAATTGCTCATTGCTTTACTAGTCAAAATTAGTGAAAACTTTTATATTCATAAGTTATTTAAACTCAAAATATGTAAACTTCTTGTATATTTCAAGCAACTTTTTTATCCCCCATTTTGAAAACTATTCTGCATTGACTTGATATACACTTACTTTGTCCCAGGCATTATTTTAAGAACTTTGTGTGTATCAAATCATTTAATCTAAGAACAACCATGCCTAGTAGGTATGATTTTTATCTGCATTTTGCAGAAGAGTGAATTGAAACACAAAGAAGTTAAATAATACCATCAAGGTTGTATGGATAATACCTGATCAAACACGGAATTTGAATCTGGGCAGTCACAGGCTCCAGAGCTTGTGTTTCTACCTACTCAGCTATCTGACAAAGGCTGCCTGATTACCTTGAAGCAGGGAAATCCTTCCTCCCACCTTCACTCCCCCCCCACAATATTGTTTGGGTGCTTTCTTCTCAACTTCTGTTTGAGAAAGGATATGGTAATTGGAGTGCTTGACTATCAAGATGGGAGGAAAGTGAAGGAAAATTCTGTAACTGAGAGCACGTCCCAGACCAGGTGTAACAGTGAGCGCCTATAGGGAAGAAGGTGGTTGCTTAGAGGGATGAACCCCTCTCATATCTCAGACTAGATCTGACACTCATCTCTTCCTACGCCGGGGAAATTGAGGTGCTGAGCCTGAGTCAGTTACAGGATACATTTAAGATTTTGTGTCTGTTCCAATATAAAATCTCTAAGCAGAATTTTACTTAGAGCTTCCTATACTTTTTAGTTATGTGTTAAATGAGGTCTGAATATTGTCACACATCCAAATAGAGCTTAATTGTTAAGCTTTGAAGTCTTGAATATACTCAACTCAATACTCAATATTTGTGAATAAATACAATCCCCCTTCTCCCAAAGTAGGTGTAATCACTGAAATAAAGATGTTATACTGTTCTTCAGGAAGGTCTTGGCAGCTTTTGGATGTTCTTCAGCAACAATATCCCACATCAGCCTTCAAGGAAATGACACTGGCCTGCTATGAAAGCTTTGTTACATGTCACCCAGAAATATGACTCTCAGTGGTGAATTCTTGTAGCTTTCTCTAGATGGATTATTCCTATCATGTGTTAGAGGTGACTACTGATTGAGCTGGCAGGAGATAATTCTTTAGCAGGAAAAGCAACTTGAATTTTTTTATGTAAGGTTAACTTTATCCCATTGAAAGTGGTGGTATATTAAGTTAAGAAGTCTCTTAAAAAATGAAATTGTGTATGGACTACAATGTCTGTTTCTCCATATATTTAATTCTTTTTCGCAGGTAAGAGGAATATTCACCAAATAATATTCCAGATTGAGCAGATGTAATTTCTAGAATAGTAACATTGTGACCAACAACACTCTCACCATCAAGCGTGCCTTTGGTGCAACTCCCTTTGAATGGGGACAGAAGGTGTGGCTATAAAAGTGTATGGCGGAGGGGCTTCCCTGGTGGCGCAGTGGTTGAGAGTCCGCCTGCCAATGCAGGGAACACGGGTTCGTGCCCCGGGCCAGGAAGATCCCACATGCCGCGGAGCAGCTGGGCCCGTGAGCCATGGCCACTGAGCCTGCGCGTCCGGAGCCTGTGCTCCGCAACGGGAGAGGCCACAACAGTGAGAGGCCCGCATAACGCAAAAAAAAAAAAAAAAAAAAAAAAAAGTGTATGGTGGTAAATGTGAATTTATCATATGGGGGAAGCAGGGCAAGGAAGAGAAAGATGAGGTCGCCCAAGACAAATGAGTGTGCAACAGAGCAGTGAGATCAGCAAGTAATAAAAGGAAAAGCCAGGTTCCATCAGAGGGCTAGGATGATGGTGGTTGGTTAATGAAATAGTTTCAGGAGATTCTGTAAGTGAGAATTAATTAATCAATTAAAATTAATCAATTTTTTGATGGATACTTGAAGTTTCTCCCATTCTCCTTTCATATCAAGCAAAGATTAACATTTTTGCTTCTTATAACAAGCCTCTAGTTTCTAGACAATGATAATTTTCACATCATGAAAAACTTATACAGAATCTTCAAACTCAGCTCCTTAAATACGATAAGATTCTGTTCTTGGGTATCATCTGCTCTCAGATGCTTTTGCTATAGTTATTATGTTTCAGAGACCATTTAAAAAATTAAAAAAAATAGACTCTAGGTTTCTGCCATTCATTTTCTGACCGGGGGTATCCCAAACCATTGAAACAGAAGGGGTGTGTGGGATAGCGCACACTGGGTTGTCTGCCCATGTCCAATCTCAGGCTTCTTCCTGAGGGCAGAGTCCTGACTGGCCTTGTGGGTCTTGTGCTCCGGAAAGAAAGCTCCTTTCCAGCCCTAGGGAGGTAAATCTTGGTTAAGCTAAGCCATATATGGTGATTAATTCCATCCAGTTATTGGTTTAGGCATGTGCATGTCATACACTTCTGGCCAGGTGGATATGAGGGAAAGCCATCCGGGGCTGTGTCAGTTCCTAATTTATTGCCTCTCAGCTCTGAACACACTCTTGAACATTCACTCTATAATAACGGAATTCCTGTAACCATTTCCCCTTTAAAGTGAATATGATCATAAGCATTTTCAGTAGAGGCCGCTGGAGAGACATTGCAGGAGGAAGAGGCTTCTGCAATTTACAGCCTGAACTGGGGGTGGGGGGACTTTGGGTGAGACCTGCCTGAGCCCCAGGCCCAGAACGCCATCTCTCTGTGACCTTGTAGCCTCGGCCTGGCCATAACCTGTCTGGCCTGCTACCTGGGACCCAAAGAGTGGGTCATGGGAAGGGGAGAATGCATACAGAAAGCTCCCTCTGCAAGCCCCTCCCTGCCAGCACTGCCCTTTGAAGGTTTTCTCTAGCTGCCTTTCCCCACCCCACAAAAGGGAGCCCAGACCCCCACTGGCCACCCATACCATGGGTAAGTGACCCCCTGCTCCCCGGCCTGCACTGGGCAGGGCTGCCTATGATTTGACCAGCAACTCCAGATGGGCCAATTTCCCTGTTGTCCTGTGGCTGAAGCACACCTTCCTCAGCAAGGCCAGAGCTCCTCGAGGGCTCCCCCTTAGTGGTAGGATACCATATAGAGGTTCCTTATATTTTATAGTTTCTGTTTTACTTTAGCTAATAATTCTTATATAAAACTTCCCATTTTTAACCTACTGGGTGATGTCTCTTTTGAGTAGGTGCAGACTGCTACAGGGGGTTACTGAGACACCGTATCTTCACTAATAAAAAGCAAAAATTAATTTAGGCTTCACTTTTCTGCCTCTGAATGTTAATACATGTAACCCCTGGAACTTCAGCATTTTTGGCCAATGGGAAAAGACAAGTAGAAAGAACCTGGATTTTTTATGACATCATCATGTTATTGAGTCAACCAACCTGTAGACCTCTTGTGTGAGGTAGGATCAAAAAATATCCTCAAATTTAAGATTCCAATTACTTGTAGCACAAAGCTGTACACAAAGATATGTAATATTCCCTTGTTTAGAGTCATCGTTATTCTAAAGAGTTTTATTTTCAAGTAGTCACATTGTCTCTTGGCAATCCTAAGTGATGACATCGACTGTTACACTTTTCAGTCATTAGGTTGAATTACCCACCTTGCTTAACAAATTCACTGTTATAAAGTTCTTAGTTTCCTTTCACTGTTACACATATGCAGGTCCCTCATATCATAAAATTATATAGGCATTTAAAAAAATTTTAGTTTTCCTTTCTGATTATGTTGAGTTTCTATCAGTGTTTATGACAAAAAAGCCATTGATACAAAAGAACTGCATGTTTGGTTTTTTTGTTTGTTTGTTTGGGAGGCTAAAACCCCTCTTAAATGGCAGTTCTTTCTCAGAAATCTAAGATAGTCTTCTCCTGGAAAGTAGACACTTCAGCAGATTTCCAACTTCTCTACAGGGAGGCGGCTGGGTATAATGCTTCATTTAAAGTCTGTATTTAGAATTAATATATACACATAAAAGAAATAAAGAAAGAAATACAGCACTCTAAATTCTATTGTCTCACAGCGCCTGTGTCCCATAACAATTCTTACAAATTTCATCCTTGATTAAAAGGAAATCTTTCCAGAGAGGGGTGGGCTACAGGGAAGAAGCTGGCCACATGGCTTCTGCAAGTGTGTTCTGCTTATTATCCTGTACTTGCATGGCTACTTTGCTCTTTATTTTCCATGTGTGGTTTCTGGAGTTTCCTTCGCCTACTGTGACTTCTTTGAAACTTCCTCCAGAAACACGTCCAGCACTCTAGGTACCATCAGTCCTGTCCAGTTGGTGCCAGTGATCATAACGCTTTCTGTGGAACAGTGAAGGTCTTAAAGCAATTCCCCCATCCCAGCCCATCCAGGCATAAGATAATACATCTGACTATTGCTCTTCTGTCTCTTGATGCTAAGATCTTCTCCATGCTCTGGTTCTTTTTTTCTCTTCTTTTTCTTCACAAAGCGGCTCCCTCCATACTCCTTTAGAGCACTGCTTCTATTCTGGGCTTTGGGAGACCCAGCATCCCTGGCTCCTTTCCCAGACAGACTTGGTGACCTGCATGAATATACTTCCAACCCGCATATGTCTTCTAGTGAATAATGACGTTCATGCTTTCTCATGGATCTACTGAGGCAGTCTGGCTACTACTAAAATTAATCACTGCCTTACAGGAAAGGAAGGCTCAAACACTTAATGTAGAATATTAACTCTTTGGTGTTTACCCCAAAAGAAGTAGGATTCAGAACTTAGATAAGGTTTGAGGGCAGGAGAAGAGGAGGACAATAAAAATGAACTTCCTCTTACTGTCCACCTTCAATGCCCCTCCCCTGCAGGTGCTCAAGGATAACTGTTAGTCTAAGAAAATGAAGGCGAGACCCTGGATATCTAGTGGGATGGGGGTAAGAGGAAGGAGCCCCTCAAGATGGGGTTGTAAACCCTAGAAACCAGAAGACCTTATCTAGCCACCCTCATTTCCATTCTCAACCCCGCAGTGCAAAATGTCATAACTGATGACCCTCTGATCAGAAAATGTCTTGATATTTGATTTTTAAATATCAGAAAAATAAATGTCAGTGAATGTAACCCTTTGAAAGTCATGCAAGTCTCCAAAGATGAAACACTAAAATCAGGAGCTGAGTTTGAGAAGCTATTCATTTTGCAATTGGGGCAAGGAGCCTGGAAATTAAAAATCAAGGGTGTAGCTTACTTTTGTGAGTTTATTGAAAGACCTGTCTACATTCTTGCAGTTCTTGCTTTTGTTAGCTTTGTTGCTTTCTTCCTTGGAAGAAATGAAAACTCCTAAAATGATCTTGAAGATTGGCCTCCGTGGCCCTGTTCTACTTGTCCTGCCTCCCTTCCATCCAGAAGTCACTGGGGATGAATTAGTTGAGGATGGCTGCTCTTGCCCTGGATCAGGACATGTCACAAGTGATCTCAACTTCTTATACCTCAGCACGCGTATCCTGAAGCTCTCTTCAGGAGACAGACGTCTAACCTTAAAATCATTAAGGTCAAGAGAGGTCAAGAGACTTCCTCACGTTCCACCTCCCTTTGTATTAGGGATGACATAATTTTATCCTAACTGTGCCTCAGGTCCTTAATAAGGTATTCGTTAATGCTTTTATGAACTGTCAAGTCTTAAAATTTTTATTTTTTATTTTTTATTTTTATTTATTTATTTATTTTATTTTTTATTTTTTATTTTTTATTTTTTTGCTTTATGACAAACTAAATCAGTTATACATATACATATGTTCCCATATCCCCTCCCTTTTGCGTCTCCCTCCCACCCTCCCTATCCCACCCCTCCAGGCGGTCACAAAGCACCGAGCTGATCTCCCTGTGCTATGCGGCTGCTTCCCACTAGCTATCTACCTTACGTTTGGTAGTGTATATATGTCCATGCCGCTCTTTCACTTTGTCACAGCTTACCTTTCCCCCTCCCCATATCCTCAACTCCATTCTCTAGTAGGTCTGTGTCTTTATTCCTGTCTTACCCCTATGTTCTTCATGACATTTTTTTTTCTTAAATTCCATATATATGTGTCAGCATACAGTATTTGTCTTTCTCTTTCTGACTTACTTCACTCTGTATGACAGACTCTAGGTCTATCCACCTCATTACAAATAGCTCAATTTCATTTCTTTTTATGGCTGAGTAATATTCCATTGTATATATGTGCCACATCTTCTTTACCCATTCATCCGATGATGGACACTTAGGTTGTTTCCATCTCTGGGCTATTGTAAATAGGGCTGCTATGAACATTTTGGTACATGTCTCTTTTTGAATTATGGTTTTCTCAGGGTATATGGCCAGTAGTGGGATTGCTGGGTCATATGGTAGTTCTATTTGTAGTTTTTTAAGGAACCTCCATACCGTTCTCCATAGTGGCTGTACCAATTCACATTCCCACCAGCAGTGCAAGAGTGTTCCCTTTTTTCCACACCCTCTCCAGCATTTATTGTTTCTAGATTTTTTGATGATGGCCATTCTGACTGGTGTGAGATGATATCTCATTGTAGTTTTGATTTGCATTTCTCTAATGAGTAAAGATGTTGAGCATCCTTTCATGTGTTTGTTGGCAGTCTGTATATCTTCTGTGGAGAAATGTCTATTTAGGTCTTCTGCCCATTTTTGGATTGGGTTGTTTGTTTTTTTGTTATTGAGCTGCCTGAGCTGCTTATAAATTTTGGAGATTAATCCTTTGTCAGTTGCTTCATTTGCAAATATTTTCTCCCATTCTGAGGGTTGCCTTTTGGTCTTGTTTATGGTTTCCTTTGCTGTGCAAAAGCCTTGAAGTTTCCTTAGGTCCCATTTGTTTATTTTTGTTTTTATTTCCATTTCTCTAGGAGGTGGGTCAAAAAGGATCTTGCTGTGATTTATGTCATAGAGTGTTCTGCCTGTGTTTTCCTCTAAGAGTTTGATAGTTTCTGGCCCTACATTTAGGTCTTTAATCCATTTTGAGCTTATTTTTGTGTATGGTGTTAGGGAGTGATCTAATCTCATACTTTTACATGTCCCTATCCAGTTTTCCCAGCACCACTTATTGAAGAGACTGTCCTTTCTCCACTGTACATTCCTGCCTCCTTTATCAAAGATAAGGTGACCATATGTCCGTGGGTTTATCTCTGGGCTTTCTATCCTGTTCCATTGATCTATCTTTCTGTTTTTGTGCCAGTACCATACTGTCTTGATTACTGTAGATTTGTAGTAGAGTCTGAAGTCAGGGAGCCTGATTCCTCCAGCTCCATTTTTCGTTCTCAAGATTGCTTTGGCTATTCGGGGTCTTTTGTGTTTCCATACAAATTGTGAAATTTTTTGCTCTAGTTCTGTGAAAAATGCCAGTGGTAGTTTGATAGGGATTGCATTGAATCTGTAGATTGCTTTGGGTAGTAGAGTCATTTTCACAATGTTGATTCTTCCAATCCAAGAACATGGTACATCTCTCCATCTATTTGTATCATCTTTAATTTCTTTCATCAATGTCTTATAATTTTCTGCATACAGGTCTTTTGTCTCCTTAGGTAGGTTTATTCCTATGTATTTTATTCTTTTTGTTGCAATGGTAAATGGGAGTGTTTCCTTGATTTCACTTTCAGATTTTTCATCATTAGAATATAGGAATGCCAGAGATTTCTGTGCATTAATTTTGTATCCGGCAACTTGACCAAATTCATTGATTAGCTCTAGTAGTTTTCTGGTAGCATCTTTAGGATTCTCTATGTATAGTATCATGTCATCTGCGAACAGTGACAGCTTTACTTCTTCTTTTCCGATTTGGATTCCTTTTATTTCCTTTTCTTCTCTGATTGCTGTGGCTAAAACTTCCAAAACTAGGTTGAATAAGAGTGGTGAGAGTGGGCAACCTTGTCTTGTTCCTGATCTTAGTGGAAATGGTTTCAGTTTTTCACCATTGAGGATGATGCTGGCTGTGGGATTGTCATATATGGCCTTTATTATGTTGAGGAAAGTTCCCTCTATGCCTACTTTCTGCAGGGTTTTTATCATAAATGGGTGTTGAATTTTGTCGAAAGCTTTCTCTGCATCTATTGAGATGATCATATGGTTTTTCTCCTTCAGTTTGTTAATATGGTGTATCACGTTGATTGATTTGCGTATATTGAAGAATCCTTGCATTCCTGGAATAAACCCCACTTGATCATGGTGTATGATCCTTTTAATGTGCTGTTGGATTCTGTTTGCTAGTATTTTGTTGAGGAGTTTTGAATCTATGTTCATCAGTGATATTGGCCTGTAGTTTTCTTTCTTTGTGACATCCTTGTCTGGTTTTGGTATCAAGGTGATGGTGGTCTCTTAGAATGAGTTTGGGAGTGTTCCCCCCTCTGCTATATTTTGGAAGAGTTTGAGAAGGATAGGTGTTAGCTCTTCTCTAAATGCTTTATAGAATTCACCTGTGAAGCCATCTGGTCCTGGGCTTTTGTTTGTTGGAAGATTTTTTATCACAGTTTCAATTTCAGTGCTTGTGATTGGTCTGTTCATATTTTCTATTTCTTCCTGATTCAGTCTTGGCAGGTTGAGCATTTCTAAGAATTTGTCCATTTCTTCCAGGTTGTCCATTTTATTGGCATAGAGTTGCTTGTAGTAATCTCTCATGATCTTTTGTATTTCTGCAGTGTCAGTTGTTACTTCTCCTTTTTCATTTCTAATTCTATTGATTTGAGTCTTCTCCCTTCTTTTCTTGATGAGTCTGGCTAATGGTTTATCAATTTTGTTTATCTTCTCAAAGAACCAGCTTTTAGTTTTATTGATCTTTGCTATCATTTCCTTCATTTCTTTTTCATTTATTTCTGATCTGATTTTTATGATTTCTTTCCTTCTGCTAACTTTGGGATGCTTTTGTTCTTCTTTCTCTAATTGCTTTAGGTGCAAGGTTAGGTTGTTTATTCGAGATGTTTCCTGTTTCTTAAGGTGGGATTGTATTGCTATAAACTTCCCTCTTAGAACTGCTTTTGCTGCATCCCATAGGTTTTGGGTCGTCGTGTCTCCATTGTCATTTGTTTCTAGGTATTTTTTAATTTCCTCTTTGATTTCTTCAGTGATCACTTCGTTATTAAGTAGTGTATTGTTTAGCCTCCATGTGTTTGTATTTTTTACAGATCTTTTCCTGTAATTGATATCTAGTCTCATAGCATTGTGGTCAGAAAAGATACTTGATACAATTTCAATTTTCTTAAATTTACCAAGGCTTGATTTGTGACCCAAGATATGATCTATCCTGGAGAATGTTCCATGAACACTTGAGAAAAATGTGTATTCTGTTGTTTTTGGATGGAATGTCCTATAAATATCAACTAAGTCCATCTTGTTTAATGTATCATTTAAAGCTTGTGTTTCCTTATTTATTTTCATTTTGGATGATCTGTCCATTGGTGAAAGTGGGGTGTTAAAGTCCCCTACTATGAGTGTGTTACTGTCGATTTCTCCTTTTATGGCTGTTAGTATTTGCCTTATGTATTGAGGTGCTCCTATGTTGGGTGCATAAATATTTACAATTGTTATATCTTCTTCTTGGATCGATCCCTTGATCATTATGTAGTGTCCTTCTTTGTCTCTTCTAATAGTCTTTATTTTAACGTCTATTTCGTCTGATATGAGAATTGCTACTCCAGCTTTCTTTTGATTTCCATTTGCATGGAATATCTTTTTCCATCCCCTTACTTTCAGTCTGTATGTGTCTCTAGGTCTGAAGTGGGTCTCTTGTAGACAGCATATATGTGGGTCTTGTTTTTGTATCCATTCAGCCAATCTGTGTCTTTTGGTGGGAGCATTTAGTCCATTTACGTTTAAGGTAATTATCGATATGTATGTTCCTATTCCCATTTTCTTAATTGTTTTGGGTTCGTTATTGTAGGTCTTTTCCTTCTGTTGTGTTTCTTGCCTAGAGAAGTTCCTTTAGCATTTGTTGTAAAGCTGGTTTGGTGGTGCTGAACTCTCTCAGCTTTTGCTTGTCTGTGAAGGTTTTAATTTCTTCATCAAATCTGAATGAGATCCTTGCTGGGTAGAGTAATCTTGGTTGCAGGTTTTTCTCTTTCATCACTTTAATTATGTCCTGCCACTCCCTTCTGGCTTGTAGAGTTTCTGCTGAGAGATCAGCTGTTATCCTGGTGGGGATTCCCTTGTGTGTTATTTGTTGTTTTTGCCTTGCTGCTTTTAATATGATTTCTTTGTGTTTAATTTTTGACAGTTTGATTAATATGTGTCTTGGTGTATTTCTCCTTGGATTTATTCTGTATGGGACCCTCTGTGCCTACTGGACTTGATTAACTATTTCCTTTCCCATATTAGGGAAGTTTTCAACTATAATCTCTTCAAATATTTTCTCAGTCCCTTTCTTTTTCTCTTCTTCTTCTGGAACCCCTATAATTCGAATGTTGGTGCGTTTAATGTTGTCCCAGAGGTCTCTGAGACTGTCCTCTGTTCTTTTCATTCTTTTTTCTTTAGTTTGCTCTGCAGCAGTTATTTCCACTATTTTACCTTCCACCTCACTTATCCATTCTTCTGCCTCAGTTATTCTGCTATTGATCCCATCTAGAGTATTTTTTATTTCATTTATTGTGTTTTTAATCGATGCTTGATTCATCTTTAGTTCTTCTAGGTCCTTGTTAACTGTTTCTTGCATTTTGTCTATTCTATTTCCAAGATTTTGGATCTGGGAAATAGAATCTTAGATCATCTTTACCATCATTATTCTGAATTCTTTTTCAGGTAGACTGCCTATTACCTCTTCATTTGTTAGGTCTGGTGGGTTTTTATCTTGCTCCTTCTCCTGCTGTGTGTTTTTCTGTCTTCTCATTTTGCTTATGTTACTGTGTTTGGGGTCTCCTTTTTGCAGGCTGCAGGTTCGTAGTTCCTGTTGTTTTTGGTGTCTGTCCACAGTGGCTAAGGTTGGTTTAGTGGGTTGTGTAGGCTTCCTGGTGGAGGGGACTAGTGCCTGTGTTCTGGTGGATGAGGCTGGATCTTGTCTTTCTGGTGGGCAAGTCCACGTCTGGTGGCGTGTTTTGGGGTGTCTGCGGACTTTTTATGATTTTAGGCCACCTCTCTGCTAATGGGTGGCGTTGTGTTCTTGTCTTGCTAGTTGTTTGGCATAAGGTGTCCAGCACTGTAGCTTGCTGGTCGTTGAGTGAAGCTGGGTGCTGGTGTTGAGATGGAGATCTCTGGAAGATTTTCGCCATTTGATATTATGTGGAGCTGGGAGGTCTCTTGTGGACCAGTGTCCTGAAGTTGGCTCTCCCACCTCAGAGGCACAGCACTGACTCCTGGCTCCTCAATTTGGGATGATTTGTTGTCTATTCATGTATTCCACAGATGCAGGGTACATCAAGTTGATTGTGGAGCTTTAATCCGCTGCTTCTGAGGCTGCTGGGAGAGGTTTCCCTTTCTCTTCTTTGTTCTCACAGCTCCTGGGTCTCAGCTTTGGATTTGGCCCCGCCTCTGCGTGTAGGTCGCCGGAGGGCGTCTGTTCTTCGCTCAGATAGGACAGGGTTAAAGGAGCAGCCTCTTCGGGGACTCTGGCTCACTCAGGCCGGGCGGGAGGGAGGGGCACGGAGTGCGGGGCGAGCCTGCAGCGGCAGAGTTAAGCGTGACGTTGCACCAGCCCGAGGCGCGCCGTGCGTTCTCCCAGGGAAGCCGCCCCTGGATCCCGGGACCCCGGCAGTGGCGGGCTGCACAGGCTCCCGGGAAGGGCGGTGTGGACAGTGACCTGCGCTCGCACACAGGCTTCTTGGCGGCGGCAGCAGCAGCCCCAGCGTCCCACGCCCATCACTGGGCTCCGCGCTTTCAGTCGTGACTCGCGCCCGTCTGTGGAGCCCCTTTAAGCAGCGCTCTTAATCCCCTCTCCTCGCGCACCAGGAAACCAAGAGGGAAGAAAAAGTCTCTTGCCTCTTCGGCAGCTCCAGAGTTTTCCCGGACTCCCTGCCGGCTAGCTGTGGCTCATTAGCCCCCTTCCGGCTGAGTTCTCGCCGCCAGCCCCAGTCCTCTCCCTGCGCTCCGACCGAAGCCCGAGCCTCAGCTTCCAGCGCCGCCCGCCCCGGCGGGCGAGCAGACAAGCCTCTCGGGCTGGTGAGTGCTGCTCGGCACCAATCCTCTGTGCGGGAATCTCTCCGCTTTGCCCTACCCAGGTATGTGGGGAGTTCCTTGCCTTTTGGGAGGTCTGGGGTCTTCTGCCAGCATTCAGTAGGTGTTCTGTAGGAGTTGTTCCACGTGTAGCTGTATTTCTGGTGTATCCGTGGGGAGGAAGGTGATCTCCGCGTCTTACTCTTCCGCCACCTTACCCGGAAGTCCTTAAAATTTTTCATAGCATTCCTATACTATCTTTTATGTCTGGAAATTTAACCTAAAAATTATGGATATATATAAAAATTTACCTACAGGATATTTGTTATAAAATTACACAAGTCAGGGACTTCCCTAGTAGTCCAGTGGTTAAGACTCTATGCTTCCACTTCAGGGGGCATGGGTTCAGTCCCTGACAGGGGAACTAAGATCCCACATGCTGTGTGGCCAAAAGGAAAAAAAAAAAAAAGGAAAGACAAAATGACACAAGTCAATACACATACATGTATATAAACTCTCACACACGGAATATATCTATATATAGCATATATATGTTTACCAGTCCTTTGTTGCTTTTGAAAAACATTTAATAACCTAAGAAAATATTTATTTTTAAGTGTTAAATCAAGTTCAAAAATGATACTTGTATGCTCTATCTATATCATCTTACATCATTGTGTCTATACGTGCCATTATCTATATCCACATCTATAACAGTTACATCATTTATTATCTTTATTGCCTTCACCATCTGTCTCTTCTTTCCCCCACCATCTCTTCCACCACTCTTCTACCCTCTTCTCTTCTTCTATTCACTAAGATCTTAAGAATGTTACTAGTTTAGAGTTAAGATGATGGCTGGTTTATATTTTCCTCTCTCTTCTTGCTTGTATTTTGTCATTTTTCTGTAATAATTATATATAATTTGGCTTGCTCTCTGACTCTTACACTTCCTGGAATGACTCATAAATAGAGCTTTAGAAGCCTCAGAAATATTCTCAGCTATAAAGATGACAATAAATAAAGGCCATTCTGCCTGAATTATTAGTGGTTTCATACGGTTTGACTGGTTCTCAGTTTACACAGACTCCAAGAGCTGGAAAAACCTTAGAGGTTATCCAAACCGGTCTCTCATCTTAAGGGGAGTAAACTGAAACCCAGAGAGGCTGACACTCAGTCAAGAAGTCACAGAGTTGGTGGTGAATCCAAGATTACTTTAATGATAACAATATGAACTTATTTGAAATTTCATTGTTTAATTCAGTGGCTGTTGGAACACATACATACCTAACAGACACATGATTAATGATGACAACAGGCTTGGCATCTCTAAGTCGGAATGTTTAAAATGGTTTAAAATGGGAGAAAACATCTTAATTCCAACATAATTGTAACAAATTTAAATATGTTTGCTCAAAATAGCTTCAAATTGTGAGTTTAATGCTGTTTCATTATGAAAAGGGAACTCATAAAAAATGTCCATTATAAAAAGAGACACTTCCTAAAGATACTGTGCTAATGATACTCAAGCTATAACTTTTATCCCCTAAGAACTGAATGCCAATATATAAAGAAATTCTTCCAGAAATTGTTAGATTTTAGATCAAAATGTATTGTAAAAATCAAATACAAGCTTAAAATAATTCTTATGCTTATTATATAGGTATGCAGGTAAAAATAACCGTTGCCATAGTTGGAATACAGTAGTAGTTTTATCTTACCTGAGCTACATTTTTCATCTTTGAAAAGAGGACTTCTGGGCATTCTACTACCCAACACACACAAATTGACAATCTAGACCAGACCATGCTCTGTAAAATTGCACCAGAGAAATTTGTAACACCCTCCATTTGAGCTCCTGGTTCCCTGATTTCTCGTTATTTGATCTGGTTCAGTCTGGCACGCTGTTTGTGTTTATACAGCGTAATAAGACATCTGCTGCCCACCAGAACCCATTATGATCTGTGGCACTCCCCAGCTGACTGCCATCCTATTTATATTAATTGAATGCAGTATATTCTGCATACACTACTGATTACCCTCATTTATTTCAGTTCCTAAAGACACAGGATCTCACTTCGTGCCCTTACAACATTGCTCTACTCATTTGGCTCCAATTAGCTTCAGCTAACAAAAATACATTACAACGAAGATCTGGTTAGCCATTGCTGTTTCTAATGACATAATTTGTGAGTTTTTAGCCTATGAAAGTAAAGACATTGGGAATTAAGTTATAGTATCTTCTGTGGGGCTGAGAAATATTAATTGCAGGCATCTGGGCTCACTTTCTTAAAGAAGATTTGTGATTTCTATTTAACTAATAAATGTTGACATAATTGAAGAACTATAAGCTCCATATGTTGGACTTTCTGAAGAATTTCTGATTATACCCTTGTTCAGTTAAGCAACAAAACACTCTGGCATTAACACTATATCATGGTTTACTTGCACTAATTATTTTATAATTATATTGCATGGTTAGAGATCTTATCCAAAAGAGCTTCTTTAGCATTTATTAAAATATGCAAATTTATCCCAAAACTATAAAAAAAAAGCATCACTAGTTTAGTGAATAGTTATTATTTTTAATTAAAATTTTTCTTCTCAGTGAACTAATTTTTCCATTCTAGTGTACTGTTTTAGCTCCAGACTCTGGGATCAGACTCTAATGGTTTATGTTTTAAAGATAATAGTCTTTGCAGTGACATTTTTGAATATGATTCCTTCAAAAAGTATTTTCAGATGTATTCCAGACACTTGAAAAAAATTGAGTGGATCACAATAGATTCTATAACAAATTACATTACCTTACTCCTTAATAACAAAGTTATAACCAAGAAGCTCAGCAAGTTTCCTGTCTTTTCCATTAGTTGTTTGCATACTGTACAACTGTCCTTCATGGTATAAAATCCAGATTTTGCTCTGTTTTGAAATGTAATCAATTATCATATACTAGTCTGAGGAAATTTCACTGCTAAATTATAACCTCAAGCAACAAGTCTTTCTACTTATCACTCCTTTGAAAGTTTTAATTTTTAAATGTTCTCATTGCATTTTATGTTTTTTTTCCCCTTCCATCCCAAACTTGAAGAGACAAGGCCAATCGTAGTCAAATACAGTAAAGGCTGTGCTCCCATGGTTTTTATGTAAAGTTAATAAAATAAATAAGAGGCAGCTGTGCATTTCAGGAAATCACTCTATTGAAGGGTTCTGGGACTACTATAATCACAAGTGTGAAGCTGGAGTCACCAGAAACCCTCAGTGGAATTATAGCTCAATAAATCAAAATTTGCTCCTTTTTACCTTTATGGTATAACTCTGCATTCTCTGTGGTGCCTATGCTTTACAGCATTCCTACTGCTGTCCTTTTTTTTTTTTTTTTTTTTGCTGTACGCGGGCCTCTCACTGTTGTGGCCTCTCCCGTTGCGGAGCACAGGCTCCGGACGCACAGGCCCAGCGGCCATGGCTCACGGGCCCAGCCGCTCCGCGGCATATGGGATCCTCCCAGACCGGGGCACGAACCCGTATCCCCTGCATCGGCAGGCGGACTCCCAACCACTGCGCCACCAGGGAGGCCCCCTACTGCTGTCTTTTTAATTATCATGGAACTTTTTGTTTTCTGTTCCAGCAGGTTTAGATTTGGGGGGATCTTTTGCTGTACCTTAGTTGCAGTGTGTCTCAAACACTTAGGGTCTAGGACTGTGGCATGGTACTAAATCCCTCTCACCTGCCACCACGAAATATGAAAGAAAGAAAAAGTGAATATGAAGAGCTGTGAGGCATTTTGATAACATTTCATGGAGGTTAAATAATAAATACATCCATGCCAGACTGTAATGTCATACATGTTAATAGGTCCATGGACTGACGGTCCACATAGATGACCCTGCAGACTACTGAGTCTTGTAGTTGACTGATAGGCTATGAATTACTGTTTTTGACAATTGCAGCAATACAGTTATCATTCTTCTCATTAACTTATGTATTCCTTGATGACAAACCTAGTGAATTATTTTATCCCAGAATGTCTTGTATGTCTCCTCCACCCCAATTTTATTTAAAAGTACTAGCAAAATCTTAATTTCTTTAATTAAGAAAACACTACACATGTTCTTCTAGCCAAGCAGATCAAACACCAAAAAAAGTATCCATCAATCTAGAGCCTGGGTTCAAATTCTGGTCTTTATCATTTGTTAGCTCTATAACCATGGGCAGGTTACTTAGTCTTTTTATGTCTCAACTTTTTTCAAAAATATTAGTACCCATCTCCCAGGATTGCAGTGAGGTTTATCAGTAAGCTTCTACTGTGTAAAAAACTACCCAAAACTTGATGGTTCAATACAATCAACATTTATTATTTCTACTTTTCTATGGTTTGGCTAGAAGTCTCTTCTGATCTGGAGAGGCTTGACTGAACATGGATGGCTTAGGGTGGCTTTATTTACACATCGGAATGTGTCTCATCATCCAACAGGCTAACCCAGGCTTCTTCACATGGTGCTCTCAGAGCAGCAAAAGAGAACAAGTCCATTTTTAAGCCTCTGCTTGCATGATGTTTGCTAATGCCTTTTGATTAAAGAAAGTCACATGGTCAAGCCCAAATGAAAGGGGTGGAGAGACAGACTCTATCCCTTGATAGGAGGAGTGGGAATTCACAACACAAAGAATCATACATGCAAGGATGGGTGGAATTTGTGGCCTTTTTGCGATTTGCCATATGAGGATGAGGTGAGTTAGTAGTTCTGAGAGTGAAGTGCTTAGAATCAGAGATGGCTATATATTGAATTAAATATTATCTACCATTCTCATCATATGCATAAATAGCACCATCTTCACACTTAGCTCTTTCCATTAGAGCAGGTTTTATGTTGTTATCTCTTTTATATGTAAATAAGAACTTGTATCAATTTAGATGCTGTTGAAATTCTGATCTTCAGTTTCGGAGTCTTTTGCAATATCCTACCAGATGGACTCTCTTGAAGAAGGTAACATGGTCATTACAGACAAGAAAACTTATCTAACATGGTCATTACAGACAAGAAAACTTATCTCCTCAGCTCATTCTTTACACTGCTGCCTGAGTGATACATTTTTACAAAATCTGTCTTCCTCCTTTTTTTTTTTTAAGATTGTTTTCATGTGGACCATTTTAAAAGTCTGTATTGAATTTGTCACAATACTGCTTCTGTTTTATATTTTGGTTTTTTGACTGTGAGGCATGTGGGATCTTAGCTCCCCGACCAGGGATTGAACCCGCACCCCCCACTTTGGAAGGTGAAGTATTAACCACTGGACCGCCAGGGAATTCCCCTCCTTTTTAAAAAAAAAGTTAATTAATTATTTTAAAAAAATGTTTTTGGCTGCATTGGGTCTTCATTTCTGCATGCAGGCTTTCTCTAGCTGCGGCAAGCAGGGGCTACTCTTCATTGTGGTGCACGGGCTTCTCATTGCGGTGGCTTCCTTTGTTGCGGAGCATGGGCTCTAGGCATGCGGGCTTCAGCAGTTGTGGCACATGGCTCAGTAGTTGTGGCTCACAGTCTCTAGAGTGCAGGCTCAGTAGTTGTGGTACGCGGGCTTAGTTGCTCCGTGGCATGTGGGATCTTCCCGAACCAGGGCTCAAACTCATGTCCCCTGCATTGGCAGGTGGATTCTTAACCACTGCATGACCAGTGAAGTCCCCCTCCTTTTTAATTTCTAACTTTCTGGCCCTATTTCCCACAATCTTCTCAACCTGCCCCCAAACCCAACCCACATGCCTTGAATTGCTGCTTGAACTTGCTGAAACTTTTTGCAGTGCATTTCCTTCTGCCTATAATGTTTTCCAGTAACACGTAGAGAACTGGAACTTTGCGAAATGTAATGTTTTTTTAAAGACCGTCCCTCACATCTCCTGCAGAGATAAGAACTTCCCTCTTCTGAGTTACCATAGCATTCTGCATATGCCAGAAACCAAATCCATGTTTCATTTGCCAGAGAATCCTTTTCAACACAGTACTCCAGGTACCTACTAACATTTAACTGTTCAGCATGTGAACTTACAATCTAAGGGTGGATTCTATTATGAACAATCCCTTTTTTCTATTTTTTTATTTGCTCTCTATGCTCATGGTTTCACAAAAACATAAACCAAAAGATTGGTACAAAGCGAAGGAATCACTCTTCATTGGTGAGAAGAGTTGAAATAAGTGCATGATCAGGATAGCTCTGTGAAATTAAGAGACCTGTGGGGGTCAATTCAAGTGGTACTGAGATGTCAGAAAAATGAACTCTGCCTTTCAGAATAAATGGACGACTGCCACAGGAAGATGTGTATATGTTTCCCTGTGTGAGGTCAGGATCTATAAACAAGGTCAGTGGAGGGTGGAGGTTAGCAGGAGTGATGCTGAAAGGAAACCAGACCAGAGTAGTTCATGAGTTGATTATTAGCTTCTTGAAGGTAGTGACAATTTCTGATGAGTTTTTTGTTTGTTTGTTGTTAGCACATTGTACAGTGCAGGGCACCTAAAAAAACACTGTGAACTACTCTATCTGTGTGATGAATGAAAAGATTCATAATGCAGTACCCAGCTTTAGCTCACATAATGAATGCACACTTTCTTGCCCATTAACACAAAGTATAAGAACAATTTCTGATCTGGTGAATAGCTTTCCTGAGAAGAAAAGCACGTATCTTGGTCAGTGTTCTCTAACTTTGCCTTGGAGGTGAGGATCTTGAACTACATCTTCCTAGAGTCTGTTCAAACCAGTAGATTCAGTGGTAAATGAAGTTGGACTTGGGTGAAACCACCCAGATTAGACAAGTGTCTACTCTAGGATTATTGAAGGATAGGCCTTTTATGTGGGACGTAGTCCACGCAGATGATCCCAATTCTACCCTGAAATAATCTTAGCTCTTTCTTTAGACAAGGTTCTCAATTGTGGATGATTTTGACCCCTCAGGGACATTTGCCAAAGTCTGGAGACATTTCTAGTTGTTACACTAAGCAGAGGGTGCTACTGGCATCTAATGCATAGAGGCCAGTGATGCTGTTAATCACCTACAATGCACAGGACAGCCCCTCACAGCAAAGATGTTGATGCTGCTACTGTTGGGAAACCCTGATTTCCAGCATAGCTAGTATTGGTTGGGCTCAGATTTTGGAATTTCCAATCCTTTACAGGATTATGTCTCAATAGTGAAGTATAATTCTTCCCTTCCCATAATTTTATTGAGATATATTTGACATACAGCACTGTATAAGTGTAAAGTGTATAGTGTAATGGTTGACTTACATATATTGTGAAAGGATTATCACAATAAGTTTAGTTTAGTATCCATCATCTCGTATAGATACAAAAAAAGAAAAAGAAAAAAAATTTTTTTCCTTGTGATGAGAACTCTTAGGATCTATTCTCTTAACAATTTTCAGATATGCCATACAAGCAGTGTTAACTACAGCCATCATGTTGTACATTGCACCCCTAGTAACTGTCTTGTAACTGAAAGTTCATACCTTTTGATTGCCTTCATGCAATTCCCCCTTCTGAAGTATTATTCTTTAATAATATGCTTAGAATACAATAACTTGATTAACTATATCATTACCATTTTCTTTCCTTGAAAATAAAATCTTTTTTTTTTTCTCTCTCTTTTTTTTTTTTTTGCAGTACGCAGGCCTCTCACTGCTGTGGCCTCTCCCGTTATGGAGCACAGGCTCCGGACGTGCAGGCTCAGTGGCCATGGCTCATGGGCCCAGCCGCTCCGTGGCATGTGGGATCTTCCCGGCCCGGGGCACGAACCCGTGTGCCCTGCATCGGCAGGTGGACTCTCAACAACTGCACCACCAGGGAAGCCCGAAAATAAAATCTTTAAAGATTTAAAGTTAAATGGTTTTGAAGAGATTTTATTTTAAGTGAAGCAGAAACTGATCAACCAAACTTAAAATGGCCTTGAAATAAACTAAACTGACTTCTCTCAAACTGGAATCTCTAACCGATAGTAACTGCGCTGCAGCTAAAAGCAGTATTCACAACCTGGACCTTCAGAATATGAAATGGAGCCCTTGAGGCTGATATAGTAGATGAACTCATATTCGTTTAGATTTCATTATGCTTGATAACTATGATAAATGCCAGTCATGAATTCTTGCAAATTCAATCCTGGGAAAGTTTCCATAAAGATGTGACTCAGGTAAAACGAATGTATTTTAAGTATCTAATCTACAGTGAACAATTTGTCCTATCCCCAAGGAATGAAACAGTAATTTCAAACACATGTTTGGGTAACTGGACAGTAAAGGCAATCTGAGGATTGCCATAGTAGCTTGTTTGAGAAAATGATATTCATGTGTAGTCTCACTGGCAAGATTCTGCTCAGATAATAAAAATGATTCTGTGCAGTGAGGAGAGGCATCAGCTCGCTCTCAGGGGTGCCCTCCCCTCCTCCCACCCCAAACACAACCCCTGCCAAACTGGGAACCAGCAGTACTTTATTTGGACCTCACAGAGCCCCAGAGGGTCCGCCTGAGCTTTCTCATTCACAGGAGGAGCTGGTGCCTCAAGTCAACCCTTTCCTCCCACCTCTCATCCTTTCTTTCCCATGAAGTGTTTATGGGGAGATCCTGAAACCATGCAACTGTTTGCGTGTTTGTTGACAACTGGTAGGTGGAAAATAGCACAGCTTGACACAGTTATTGTAGGAAGATTGAAAAAAAATCTGCATCAATGCCAGGGGACTAAAACTATTTCCCTTCCAAATATCTTGATGATTTAGATGCAGGACATTTTTTCCCTTATATTTAGCTGAAAACTTCAGTTTCTTTCCTTTGGGTTCATACGGCTTCTTTATCTGGCATGGGAGAGAGAGGAGGCCTGAGGACCAAAGGTAGATTTAGAGGGTGAGGGCCAAGACCCCAACCCTGACCCTGGACCCTCTGCACCTCCTTGGCGCATAGTCTGATGGTGCCATTACTGGTACCTTAATATGGTTGAGTCTAAACTTTAGACAGGACAAAAGAAAATAAAGATATTTTTTCCCCTTAAATGTGATAGCAGAAAACTCCTTGGGATCATGTGTTTTGAGTAACCACAGGTGATGGACACTACTGGTAAAAATAATTAACTACCTCAATCCTATAATAACATTAGAACCAAGGACAGGCACTTGGTGTAAAGGGTGTGAATCCCAGCCGGGAGAAGTAAGTTGAAGCTTGTACCACAAAAGGTTTTTCATTCGGGAATAGGTAGACCTTCGAGGATACCCCTCTCATATTAGTTGGCCATTAGGTCCACGCTTTCTACCTTCCTTGCCCTGGGGTCCTATGTTTCACCCCTTTCCCTCCACCTTGTCCATCTCTCATGTACTATATCTTTGTTGGACCAGAGGGTGAGAGAAGAAATTGCCCCTCCCCTTCTCCCAGAGGAGGTGAAATCTGGGGTTCGAAGCCTGGGGAAACCAGAGCTAAGACCACTTCAACAGGGTTTCTTTGAGATGCTCCACCTCCCGTGGACCCCCTTCTTAGTCTTCAAGGGGACACGTCACTTAAGAAGTGGAACAGGACTTTGCCCTGAGAGAGTCTGAGGGCCGGGTCTTCTGGATTTGCTCAGGCACCTTTGTAGTTGAGGAGTTCCACTGGGCAAACCCAACCCCTCCCCAGCCTCTAATGGACCTCTTCATAGAAACCCCATTTCACTCTTATTTTGTCTACCCCTTAGCAAATTAACAATAGAAATAAATTAGTAGTGACAACTCCACTTGCTTAGGTTGGGGGATGGAGGGAATGATTTCTTTCTCCAAAAGAAAAAGAAATTACCTTAAAATTTTTGCATTACTTTCAAAAATAAAAAAAAAAAGAAGAACCTTCCCAGTGACCACTGGATTGTTTTAATTTCCCAAAATTTTCTTTTGTTTTCCCTTGTAAATAGGTTTCACTCATTGGCAATTTCCTTCACTTGTTTAAGATAATGCACTATTCTAATAGGTAGAGCTTTCAGTCTGTCCCTCACTTGCCTCACTCCAACCCTAATCCTGCTGTAAGTACCACCTGTGCTTCTCACCCTTTTCTCCTCCCAACCAGGTGACTTCAGTCACCCCCACCAAGAACCAAGGCTTTGTGTGTGTTGGGGGTGCTTAAGTTGACTCACCACATTTCCTTTAGTGGTTGAAAGACCACTTGTAGCATTTCTGTGAAAATTTTATGTAACTCACTGCTATGTAAAGATGTTCAAAATGAATTTCAGCAGGTGATAAGTTAGCGTAATGAATAAATATCCTGTATCAGCATTTGGACTGCCCCCTTTCTACAGAATCTTGATCTTGACCTCAGAAACCAGAATAAGTCAAAAGATCCTCCTCCCCTGAAGCAAAGTGAATTACTAATCATTCCTGATTACTCAGGATAGTGAAAATTTTATTTTTTTAAATGGGCATCAGGGTGAGGGTGGGAGGGGGTACTCCTGCTTGTGACTGTTTTAAAAAAATAAGTGCTACACTGTTCTGTAATTGTGGCAACTTTTTTTTTAAACATCTTTATTGGAGTATAATTGCTTTACAATGGTGTGTTAGTTTCTGCTTTATAACAAAGTGAATCAGTTTTACATATACACATGTTCCCATATCTCTTCCCTCCTGTGTCTCCCTCCCTCCCATCCTCCCTATCCCATCCCTCCAGGCAGTCACAAAGCACCGAGCTGATCTCCTTGTGCTATGCGGCTGCTTTCCACTAGCTATCTACCTTACGTTTGGTAGTGTATATATGTCCATGCCTCTCTCTTGCTTTGTCACAGCTTACCCTTCCCCCTCCCCATATCCTCAAGTCCATTCTCAAGTAGTTCTGTGTCTTTATTCCTGTTTTACCCCTAGGTTCTTCATGACATTTTTTTTTCTTAAATTCCATATATATGTGTTAGCATATGGTATTTGTCTTTCTCTTTCTGACTTACTTCACTCTGTATGACAGACTCTAGGTCTATCCACCTCATTACAAATAGCTCAATTTCGTTTCTTTTTATGGCTGAGTAATATTCCATTGTATATATGTGCCACATCTTCTTTATCCATTCATCTGATGATGGACACTTAGGTTGTTTCCATCTCTGGGCTATTGTGAATAGAGCTGCAATGAACATTTTGGTACATGTCTCTTTTTGAATTATGGTTTTCTCAGGGTATATGCCCAGTAGTGGGATTGCTGGGTCATATGGTAGTTCTGTTTTTAGTTTTTTAAGGAACCTCCATACTGTTCTCCATAGTGGCTGTACCAATTCTCATTTCCACCAGCAGTGCAAGAGTGTTCCCTTTTCTCCACACCCTCTCCAGCATTTATTGTTTCTAGATTTTTTGCTGATGGCCATTCTGACTGGTGTGAGATGATATCTCATTGTAGTTTTGATTTGCATTTCTCTAATGATTAATGATGTTGAGCATTCTTTCATGTGTTTGTTGGCAGTCTGTATATCTTCTTTGGAGAAATGTCTGTTTAGGTCTTCTGCCCATTTTTGGATTGGGTTGTTTGTTTTTTTAATATTGAGCTGCATGAGCTGTTTATATATTTTGGAGATTAATCCTCTGTCTGTTGATTCGTTTGCAAATATTTTCTCCCATTCTGAGTGTTGTCTTTTCATCTTGCTTGTAGTTTTCTTTGCTTTGCAAAGGCTTTGAAGTTTCATTAGGTCCCATTTGTTTATTTTTGTTTTTATTTCCATTACTCTAGGAGGTGGATCAAAAAAGTTCTTGCTGTGATTTATGTCAAAGAGTGTTCTTCCTATGTTTTCCTCTAAGAGTTTTATAGTGTCCGGTCTTACATTTAGGTCTCTAATCCATTTTGAGTTTATTTTTGTGTACAGTGTTAGGGAGTGTTCTGATTTCTTTCTTTTACATGAAGCTGTGCAGTTTTCCCAACACCACTTATTGAAGGGACTGTCTTTTCTCCATTGTATATCCTTGCCTCCTTTGTCATAGATTAGTTGACCATAGGTGTGTGGGTTTATCTCTGGGCTTTCTGTCTTGTTCCACTGATCTATGTTTCTGTTTTTGTGCCAGTACCATATTGTCTTGATTACTGTTAGCTTTGTAGTATAGTCTGAAGTCAGGGAGTCTGATTGCTCCAGCTCCGCTTTTTTTCCACAAGACTGCTTTGGCTATTCAGGGTCTTTTATGTCTCCATCAAATTTTAAGATTTTTTGTTCTAGTTCTGTAAAAAATGCCACTGGAAATTTGATAGGGATTGCATTGAATCTGTAGATTGCTTTGGGTAGTATAGTCATTTTCACAATATTGATTCTCCCAGTCCAAGAACATGGTATATATCTCCATCTGTTGGTTTCATCTTTAATTTCTTTCATCAGTGTCTTATAGTTTTCTGCATACAGGTCTTTTGTCTCCCTAGGTACTTTTATTCCTAGGTATTTTATTCTTTTTGTTACAGTGGTAAATGGGAGTGTTTCCTGAATTTCTCTTTCAGATTTTTCATCATTAGTGTATAGTAATGCAAGAGATTTCTGTGCATTAATTTTGTATCCTGAAACTTTACCAAATTCACTGATTAGCTCTAGTAGTTTCCTGGTGGCATGTTTAGGATTCTCTATGTATAGTATCATGTCATCTACAAACAGTGACAATTTTACTCCTTCTTTTCCAATTTGTTTTCCTTTTATTTCTTTTTCTTCTCTGATTGCCATGGCTAGGACTTCCAAAACTATGTTGAATAATAGTGGTGAGAGTGGACACCCTTGTCTTGTTCCTGATCTTAGAGGAAATGCTTTCAGTTTTTCACCATTGAGAATAATGTTTGCTGTGGGTTTGTCATATTTTGCCTTTATTATATTGAGGTAGATTCCCTCTATGCCTACTTTCTGGAGAGCTTTTATCATATATTGGTGTTGAATTTTGTCAAAAGCTTTTTCTGCATTTATTGAGGTGATCATAGGGTTTTTATTCTTCAATTTGTTAATATGGTGTATCACATTGATTGATTTGCATATATTGAAGAATCCTTGCATTCCTGGGATAAATCCCACTTGATCACGGTTTACGATCCATTTAATGTGTTGTTGGATTCTGTTTGCTAGTATTTTGCTGAGGATTTTTGCATCTATATTCATCAGTGATATTGGTCTGTAATTTTCTTTTTTTGTAGTACCTTTGTCTGGTTTTGGTATCAGTGTGATGTTGGCCTCATAGAATGAGTTTGGGAGTGTTCCTTCCTCTGCTTCATCTATAATCTCTTCAAATATTTTCTCTGGTCCGTCCTTTCTCTCTTCTCCTCCTGGGACCCCTATAATACAAATGTTGTTTTGTTTAATGTTCTCCCAGACGTCTCTTAGGCTGTCTTCATTTCTTTTCATTCTTTTTTCTTTATTCTGTTCCACAGCAGTGAATTCCACCATTCTGTCTTCCAGGTCACTTATTCGTTCTTCTGCCTCAGGTATTCTGTTATTGATTCTTTCTAGTGTAGTTTTCATTTCATTTATTGTATTGTTCATCTCTGTTTTTTTGTTCTTTAATTCTTCTAGGTCTTTGTTAAACCTTTTTTGCATCTTCTCGATCTTTGCCTCCATTCTTTTTCCCATGTCCTGGATCATCTTCACTATCATTATTCTGAATTCTTTTTCTGGAAGATTGCCTATCTCCACTTCATTTAGTTGTTTTTCTGGGGTTTTATCTTGTTCCTTCATCTGGTACATAGCCCTCTGCCTTTTCATCTTGTCTATCTTTCTGTGAATGTGGTTTTTGTTCCACAGGCTGCAGGATTGTAGTTCTTCTTGCTTCTGCTGTCTGCCCTCTGGTGGATGCAGCTATGTAAGAGGCTTGTGCAAGTTTCCTGATGGGAGGGACTGGTGGTGGGTAGAGCTGACTGTTGCTCTGCTGAGCAGAGCTCAGTAAAACTTTAATCCAATTGACTGTTGATGGGTGGGGTTAGGTTCCCTCCGTTTTGGTTGTTTGGCTTGAGGTGACCCAACAATGAGCCTACCTGGGCTCTTTGGTGGGGCTAAAGGTGAACTGTGGGAGGGCTCATGCCAAGGAGTGCTTCCCAGAACTTCTGCTGCCATTGTCCTTGTCCCCACAGTGAGCCACAGCCACCCCCCGCCTCTGCAGGAGACCCTCCAACACTAGCAGGCAGTTCTGGTTCAGTCTCCCCTGGGGTCACTGCTCCTTCCCCTGGGCCCTGATGCACACACTACTTTGTGTGTGCCCTCCAAGAGTGGAGTCTCTGTTTCCCCAGTCCTGTCAAAAGTCCTGCAATTAATTCCCAGTAGGCTTCAAAGTCTGATTCTCTAGGAATTTCTCCTCCCGTTACCAGACCCTTAGGTTGGGAAGCCTGACGTGGTGCTCAGAACCTTCACTCCGATGAGTGGACTTCTGTGGTATAAGTGTTCTCCAGTCTGTGAGTCACCCACCCAGCAGTTATGGGATTTGATTTTACTGTGATTGCACCCCTCCTACCATCTCATTTTGGCTTGTCCTTTGTCTTTCGATGTAGGGTATCTTTTTTGGTGAGTTCCAGTGTCCTCCTGTTGATGGTTGTCAAGCAGGTAGTTGTGATTCTGGTGTTCTCACAACAGGGAGTGAGAGCACGTCCTTCTACTCTGCCATCTTGGTTCAGGGTCAGGACTTTAAGTTGCTTTTTGTTTAATTCTTAACCCCATAGACTCAAATCTTAAAGCATCCTTACAAAATTATTATTTTGAAATTTGATCAGTGAGAACAAAGTGTAATCTGGGAAACCCATTTCTCTTTAACCCTTTCTTCTGTTTATACCTAAATTCTTTATTATGTTTAGCTTGAAGATGATTTAATATGGAACTTGTTATATTGAATTTTGGATATTTTCCTCTTTGTGCAATGTTGATGTGGTAAATTTGATATTCTGATTTTAATTTATCCCCATAAACTATATGAAAAAATCTTTTTCTTGGAAGTTTTAAGGCTTCAGTGGAATTAGGTAACTGATAATTAAATATAATTCTTAAAGATTATTTTCTTTCATGTTGTAACTGCTCACACAATAAGCAATTCTGCTATGATTAAAGGAGATAGTGGTGGGTTGTCTGGTCTTAAGGAGATAGTGGTGGGTTGTCTCTCTCTGGCACCGAGAGCCTCCCAATTAAGGTTGAGCATCAAGCTTTTCAGAATCCTCTTTGCTGTACAGTTCTGGTTATAGTGATTCTTGTTGAGAGTAATTTGTGTAAGATGTGAAGATGGAAGCAAAGTACTGATAGAAGCCATGTTCCTGAGATATCGTGGTGTTAAGACATGGTGGCCTTGTTGATAGACTTATGAACTCTCCTTTCATGGCCATGGTGTAGTGATATCTCAAAGTTCCCTGCAGGCTTCAGCTTCTCCATACTCCAGGGCTTCAGGATGACATCATGAATAACTGTTCCTGATGTCTTGGCTTCATCCTTGCAGATGTCTACTCCCCAGCTCCTTCTTTAATCACATAAGCCCTAATTCCTATATCACACCATTATTTTCATAATTCTTTTTTAAAATAGACTTATTTATTTAATTTATTTATTTTTGGCTGCATTGGGTCTTCATTGCTGCATGCAGGCTTTCTCTAGTTGCAGTGAGCAGGAGCTACTCTTCATTGTGGTGCATGGGCTACTCCTTGTGGTGGCTTCTCTTGTTGCAGAGCATGGGCTCTAGGCGCATGGGCTTCAGTTGTGGAGTGCGGGCTGAGTTGCTCTGTGGCATGTGGGATCTTCCCGGACCAGGGCTCAAATCCGTGTCCCCTGCATTGGCATGTGGATTCCCAACCACTGTGCCACCAGAGAAGCCCCATTTTCATAATTCTTATAATGAATCTCTTCTTACAATCAAACTCAGATTGATATGACTTTAATTTATATACATATATTCTTTTTCATATTCTTTTCCATTATAGGTTCTTACAAGATATTGGACATAGGTTCCTGTGCTATATAGTAGGTCCTTGTTGTTTATCTATTTCATATATAGTAGTGTGTATCTTTTAATTCCAAACTTCTAATTTATCCCTTCCCCCTACCCTCCTTTCCCCTTTGGTAACCATAAGTTTGTTTTCTATGTCTGTGAGTTTATTTCTGTTTTGTAAATAGGTTCATTTGTATCATTTTTTAAGATTACACTTATAAGTGATATCATACGATATTTGTCCTTCTCTGTCTGACTTACTTCACTTAGTATGATAATCTCTAGGTCCATCCATGTTGCTACAAATGGCATTATTTCATTGTTTTTCATGGCTGAATAGTATTATATATATATATATATATTATATATATATATTATATATATATATATTTTATTTCCTTTTATTCTTGACTGTTGTGGCTAGTACTTCCAAAACTATGTTGAATAAAAGTTGTGAGTGAGCATCCTTGTTTTGTTCTTGATCTTAGAGTCAATACTTCCAGCTGTTTTTTGCTGTTGAGTATGATGTTAGCTGTGGGTTTGTGATACATGGCCTTTATAATGTTGAAGAATGTTCTCTCTTTCTAGATTTTTTTTTTCCACCCTGGTCTTTCTGACCTAATAGCATTAACACTATAACCTGCATTCCACCTTTGAAATGTCATCCATAGCTCTACTCTGGTCCTTAAAATAACCACCACTTTTCAAAGTCTCCATCCTGAGCCCTTCCCCAAATTTCACACGTGTGTCCAGCTGCCCATTTGATGTCTCCACTCACTGTCTCTGAAACATCTCAGACACTTAACAGTGCCAAAACAAAACTTCTGATATTCCCAAGGAAGTAAACCTATTGACAACTGCCACATCCAAGTTGATGAAGGATATATCACTTCAGCTGCTAGAACCAAAAACTATGGAGTCATTCTTAACCTCTCTCTTCTTCTCCCTCACCTAAGACATTCAAACATCTACTTGGTTCTTCATTAAAAATGTACCTAGAATCCCAACTTGTGTCCCATCTCCATGGCCACAATTCTGGTCCTTCAACATTCATCTGGATTACAACAGTAACCTCCTCCTGGGCTCCCTGCTTCCTTCCTTAACTCCATAGACTTTTCTCTTCTCTCCAGCCAGATGGAGCCTACTAAAACCTGGTTAGTACCACCTACTTCCTGTTATCCAAACCTCTCATTACCTCCATAAATGATGCCAAACTTCTTAGATAGCTACATCACAGGCCTGATTACTGATCCCCTGCTCTTTGTTCTTAAAAAAAGTTGGAGACCTGCTGTATCCTCTACCCAGCTCAGTCACACCTCCAAGCATTTGCACATGCTGGTATCTGTTCCTGGGATGACCTTCCATACCAGTTTATACTTGTTGTCAGGAATGAGAATACCTCTATTTAACCTTGTCTTGCACTCAGGACCCAGGGCTTGGGGACACACTCAGGGCCCCCACATCCAAACACTGAGAATATATTAAGGGAAGAGTCTCAAGACACCACAATACCCAGACACCCTACTGGTAGTGTCATTACCAGTGAAGGACTGAGACACCCTCTCCTGCCTTGTGTAGGATCCTTAAGTGCTTTTTCAACCTTTGGCACCTGTGGGAAAAGGAAGGTAACTATGGCTGGGCTCCATGTGTGCAGGACTCTCCTGTATCCCCATCCATGATTGGAACCTGGTGACCACCAGTTAAGTTACTAACCTCTGTGTTTCAGTCCTCAGAGCTGCCTCTTACCAGATCTCTGATCTTGAACAAGGACTCTAGCTCTCTGTGCCTCACTGTCCCCAGTACCCACATTCCAGTCTATTCCTTCTTCCAATAGCATTTTGATAACTCTTAAAACCCTAACACATTATGTTTCCACTACCCTCCATGGCCTCCAAGGACCTCAGAAGGAATAACCTCTCTGCCCATCCGGTGCCACTCGGCCTCACTCTGTTTATTGCAGACAAGATGGACCCAGGCTTCCCAAATCCTCCGGCCTCAGTCCGACCTCCAAACCTTTACACGTGCAAGTCTCTCGGCCTGTAACCCTTTCCAATGCGCCGTCACACTGTTTGTCACAAATAGGGCCCCACCCACGACTGCCTTACCGTTCTGGACACTGGGCCTGGGGTGCAGGCACACGTGCAGGCGCCCCGCACTGTGGGGTTTAGTGTCTGGTGGGTGAAGGCGTGAATGCCCCACCGTTTCCCTGAGGCGGGTCCCTTTGCGCAGCCATCGAAATCTGTGGGGCGGGGCGGGGCTGAAGCAGCAGGAAAAGAGGAGGGACTGGTCTGGAGCAGGTGCCCCAGGCTTGTGTCTCCTGGCCTCAGACCCGCCTCTGTGGGGGGTGGGGAAGGGGGGAAGCGGGCTCCTCTGGCACTTTCTCAGTCTCCTCACCCCAGCCCAGACCCAGCCTGAGGTCGGGGGTACAGAACAGACCCAGAGCAGGCAAAATGGTTGCTGAGAAGATGAGGCCAGGAAGTCCCACCTGGAGAGTTGGGTTGGTTGGTTGGTTTTTGGTACAGTTTTTTTTTTTTTTTTTGATTGAAGTATAGTTGATTTACAATGTTGTGTTAATTTCAAGTGTATGGTGAATTGATGCAATTTTATTCATATATATATATATATATTCTTTTTCAGATCCTTTTCCCTTACAGGTTATTATAAAAATTTGAATATAGTTCCCTGTGCTATATAGTAGGTCCTTGTTGGTTATCTACTTTATATAGAGTAGTGTGTGTATGTTAATCCTAGACTCCTAATTTATTCCTCCCTGACTTTCCCTTTTGGTAACCATAGTTTCTTTTTTTCTCTATGTCTGTAGGTCTGTTTCTGTTTTGTATATAAGTTCATTTGTATCATTTTTTAAAGTGATATCATATGATATTTGCCTCTGTCTGACTTCACTTATTATGACAATCTCAATGGATCATATGGTAGCTGTGTTTTTAGGTTTTTAAGGCCACCTGGAGAGTTTTGATCATAAATGGATGTTGAGGAAACTTCTTAACCTTTTAAAACCAATTTGTCAGCTATTATCATTGACTATTATTTTTGCAACTAATTTTGACAATGTTAATGAACTGTACTTCAGCTGAGTGACGAGTTTCAACATATAAAGCACGTAAGATTGTTTTGTTCAGATTACATCTAGAATGCTTTTATCTATATTTGAACGTAAATTTTCAGAGCATGACAGTAAATCTGAATGACACGTCTTATTTACATTACTGACATTGTTATAGTGATTAGATATGTTGGTAACTTATCAAACACCTGTCATTGATCAGGCACAACTTCAGGAATCGCAGCAGTTCTTTAGTTCTAAGATGGCCCAAATGCCAAGACTGAAGCTAAAGTCAGATGATTTGGGCAGAATTCTGGGGAGAAGTTGACAGTGCATCATGAGAGCACTGTGCATCCAGGGGTACTCAAGAAATATTCACTTTTTGACTAGTTGAGGATACTAATTATGATTTAAAAAACAGTTGCAGTCTCAAAGATGTATAACTTGTATCAGCAAGTACAAAAATTAAGAAAAATAGGCTGGCTTCCTTATCCCCTGCCTTGGTTAGAAAATGCTTGCTTTGGTTTCCCTCTGAAGTTCATTGAAAGGGGCTGCTTGGAAACTTCTGTAATCGATTCAGCATTTTGCAATTAGAGCACTTAGAAGCACTTGTCATTTCATGTGAAAAAAATAGACATTTGAAAAAATAAAATGTCTTCTCATAAATATCTTTTCAGGGTCACTCAATGGTAAGTGGAAAGTTGCTTTGCATTAGTAAAACACATTTTTATTTATAAGATGCCAGAAATGATTCGTTCTTATTTTCAGTTTCTGAGTCATCTGTTATGTAACAGTCCTGCAGGTGTCCAGAGAAATGAATTATAATCTTTTGGCAATATAAGTTGTTTCCAGAGGACCCTTATGGTATTGTTGTAGAACTTGAGAGACAAGTCTCAGTTAGAAGCATGTATGTAAGAACATATCAGAATTCTAAAGGCTTTTGCCAAATCCTTAGGATAAAAATCTGTTAATCTGCTGCCGTCCAGAATGCATTCAAGATAACAAGAATAGCATTTTTTTTACTTTGGTCTGCTGCACATGGGTTTAATGAGTGACAACTGATGTGCTCAGTAATAGAACAGAAAATCAACACGATTATATATGGAAATGTTTGCCCCCAGGCATTCTGGGGACAGCGGGGTCCAACTGCCAAAATTGTTTTCCTTAAGGACCTAAGTAAATTGGTGCAGATGCATTAATCAAAAAGAAAAGTTTTTAAAGAGTTTATTTTTGAGGTTTATTGTCATTGTTCTCAGTGAATTGATAATCTTAATTGGATATGTTTGGAATTGATCCAAATTCTTATTTGGAGATTGAATTGTTTTAGTGATTAAACAAAGTAACTGAGGTCATCACCCTATTCAATAAGGTATTTTTTGGCATGTAATTAATTATAATCTCATTGTAAATCCTTTTGATTTAAAGATTAATGTTGATTCTTTGCTTCGATTATGCTATTCATTTGGTTTTTTAATTAAAATTAAGGCACACAGCAGATCACTGTGGAACTTCTTCAAGATGTTGATCCTATTCATTTAAAAAGGCTGTTTTATTTTTTAGTCAAAAGCAAGGGATTTGGCATAGCTACATTGATTCTGTTATATTGCAGAAGGAAGATACATAGGGATTACGTATTTCATTTTTTTATAACAGGTCATTTATAAATGTTAGTTTTATTGTTTCAATTTAAAAAGTATGACCAATTTCTTTAGGTTTTCTCCACGATTTTATGAATCTTTTATTCATTTTCTTGACCATACTTTCTTTCCACACATGCACACACACACACACACACACACACACACCTTAAAAACTATGTTAATGAGGACGGTTGACTTCATAATTCCTCAGGCTCAGATTAAGTACTCATGGGAAGATTTTCCATAGTGTTTCCAACCAAATGAAATGAATGATTTTACATATTTTCTTACACTTAGAGTTACTATTCTATTTAAACGCTTACAGCTCTTATTCAGTATAATTTTTTGTCATAAATATCAAGAGGGATAAAGTTAGATATTAGAGTTGCAACTTAGGACAGGATGTTGTTTTGCTGTATATGGGTATTATAGATTTTAATGTTTTACATATCTGCTAGATATAGAAATCTTATAATACATACTACTAATTTAACATTTTCATGTGTAAGAATGAATAAAAATGACATTTAAGTAAAGCATTCATTTATTCTTAGAAATAGAAATCACATAGGTAAAATGCAAAAGAGATGTTATTTTTTCTGAAACATATGATACACATAATATTAACTAATAATAACTTAATGCTATAGTGCTAGTAATGACTTTGAGATTATTTCAATATCATGTAGTCATGAGATTTAACTCCCAGTCTGCCTTGGATGGGATGGAGATCAAGTTGTGCCCATGGTGAAATTTAAGGCACTAATAGTTGAAGGATCATAACAGTCACTTGCCGGTTTGCCCTTTGGAATGAGCTGTCTGATTTCCACCAATACAGTGAATGCTAGAGACAATTTTAGGTCAAGAAACTAAAGGAGAAGAGGTGCCATACCACTGAATAGGAATACAAAAAGTAAAATCTAGCAATTATTCCAGCTTTGGAGTCAATGGCACTAGCACTGAATTTTCAGATGAAGCAGGTCTGGCCAGAAGGACTTTGACCCAGGAAACTGGAGGAGCTTCTAATACTGATTCTCCTATTCTCAACTAACATCTCCCCTACTCCTGGAGGTCAAAGCAAAAGTGTGAGAATTAACCTTGGCTCTAAACCGAGACAGAATTCTACACTATTTTCTATTTCTCACAGGGAGTCTGGGTCAAGTCTAAAGGTGTAAATTAAGTTAATCACATGTAGATTATCACAGAGATAATAACATTTATTAGGTGATTCATGAAGGTGAATCTTAAATGTGGAATGGTTTGTCAATGAGGAAGATAGCATAATTTCAAGCCTACTGTAAACTATTTAATCGGCAGCCTATTTAAACTCTGGAGGGGCCCTCTCTTTGGGTAAGGCCTTGAAGTGTTTTCTCACCTGATGAGTGTCTTTGGAGTCTTGTAGGCCTCCTCTGTAACCTGTCTGTCTACCATAGGGCTCTTAGGGCCACACAAGTTCTACAAGTTGTGGTTATGTAAAATAATTCCACATTCCTAACACCGTGAGAGCTCCAAAATCATCTAAATGGAATATGAAATCCCCACATTCACATCACTGTGTCTATTCCTTTTGCCCCATGCAGAAATTTTCCAAACTGGTGCCTCAGTTGGGAACTAGATATTCTTGATGTTAAAGCTCAGAACTAACCTTATAATTTACTCCCTTCCATATGAAATCTTCTGTTTCAAGGGTATATCCAAAATAAAACTAAAGACAAGTGCTTCGCTATGTTCATTTTACATTAGGTTCAATTCAACAGTTGCTTCTATTCAGGCAAGGTACTGAAATCTTTTAAATAAGATATTAAAACCAATAGCTTGACATCTAGTTTCTAAACCAATTATCTGGGAATCTACTGCCGTATCTCTTTGTTATATATGAAGGTTACCACAGTGTTCACCAAGGTTTCAGTTTTAATGAGAACTTAAGGAGACAAGAGTGTTACAGTCACCACATAGACATTTTCTCTGGTTCCCAATGTTCTGAAGTTACTTGAGGATATCTGGGGCCCTGAATGTGGCCCAGAGAAATCTATTTTGCCAAATATCCAGTTATCAAACAGAAGTCTGATCCTCTAATGAAAATGGAATTGCCTATTTCTACATTACATAGTCTTATGACAATTAGAATCAACCAGAATACATCATTGATCTTCCTCAGATATAATTCTTCTTTTGTCACAAAGGCAGGATATTTTCTACTGATAGTATTCACATAAGGAAACTGCTTAATTCACCACAGGTTGTTCTAAGGAATGGCTCATGTCTCTTGTTTAGTCAGACATTTGATGATAATTAAGTAAAAGAATGTAATATGAGGTAAGGTATAAGTAGGATCATGGACCATGACCTCAGCTAATGTTAACCTGTATAAGCCATTGAGTTGGGACATTAATTCTAAATTTACTTATGTCTAAACTTACATATGGAAAATGCATCATTTTGATTATTTTCTCCCAGTAGTCGAGAAGGTCAATTAATTATAATGATGAAACATGATTCACCAAGTCTTTTTATCCTAGGTTTTTGAAAAAATTTTTACCAGGGATAGAGATAATTAACCTCATTATTCCATCATCCATCTATCCATCCATACACACCTGCATACCTACATAATGTAAGACATTTATGGAAGGCCTACAGTGTTACATGCTCTGTACCATGATCTAGAAATGTGATAGTGAATTAGACAAGTACCTGCTCTCAAGATACTTACAGTCCACATTTAGGAAACATCTGAGTAGCAGACACTGTTTGATTGCCTCCCTAGCACCCAGTTGTCTCCACTCTTTTCTTAGTACAGATTTGTAGAACCATGATGTTTGGGGGAAGCTGATATTAAACTAACCATTGCATTCCATCTCTCTGGTTTAGTTGTGGGCATATTACCTAAGTTGGTACGATCAGAATAAATATCTGGATTTTTTATTGGATTTCAATGAATGGTGCTATCTCTTCCATTACAATCTTCCATGATGGATAGATTCATGGGGTAGAAAAACAGAACACAAGTGACATCTAGCCAATAAACGGGCCAGATATCCTAGTATATTTGGTCAATCTATCACGAAGGCACCCAATAAAATGGACATTAGACATTCTGGAACTTACTTCTTTTACATTTTTAAAACACAAGGAGATGGAAGCCAATTTGCCTTGTTTATTGGACTTGAAGAGAACCATCAGTTTAAAAAATAACATATAATGAGTTAATTCATTCTTATTAAAAATCTAGGGTAACAATTTGATGTAAAGTTACTGATTAAAGCAGGACAGGAATTTATATATTTAAGAATTACCAGACAGGGGCTTCCCTGGTGGCGCAGTGGTTGAGAGTCTGCCTACCGATGCAGGGACACGGGTTCGTGCCCTGGTCCGGGAAGATCCCACATGCCGCAGAGCGGCTGGGCCTGTGAGCCACGGCAGCTGAGCCTGCGCGTCCAGAGCCTGTGCTCCGCAATGGGAGAGGCCACAACAGTGAGAGGCCCATGTACCGCAAAAAAAAAAAAAAAAAAAAAAAAAAAAAGAATTACCAGACAGATATATTTATTTATCTGACAAATAAAATTATAATATATTTAAAGTATATAATGTGATGATTTGATATACATATATACTGTGAAAGGATTTCCATAATTAAGTTAATGAACACATCCATCACCTCACATACTTACATTTTTTTTGTGGGGGGGGCATTTAAGTTTTACTCTCTTGGAAAATTTCAGTTATATATCAATAGCTCTGTATTATCAATTATAGTCACCACATTAGTCATTAGAGCCTTGGACCTTTTTTGTGTTGTTAATGAAAGTTTGTATCCTTTTACAAACCTCTCCTTATTTCCCCCGCCCTTCCTCCCCTGGCAACCACCATTCTACTCCATGAGTTTGACTTTTTCTTTTTTTAAAATTTAGATTCCATATAAGTGATACTATGTAGTATTTGTCTCTTTCTCTGGTTTATTTCACTTAGCATAATGTCTTCCAGTTTCCTCCACGTTGTTGCAAGATTTATTTCGTTTATAAGGCTAAGCAATATTCTGTTGTATCATATTTGTATCATTATATCACAAATATCACATTTTCTTTATCCATTCATTTCTGGACACACATGTTGTTTTCATACCTTGACTTTCATGAATAATGCTGCAGTGAACATGGAAGTACAGATATTTCTCTGATATAGTGATTTTTGTTTCATTTGGATATATATCTGGAAGTGGATTTGCTGGATCATATGGTAGTTCTATTTTAATTTTTTGAGGAACCACCATACTGTTTTCCATAGTGGTTGTACCAGCTTACATTCCCACTGACAGTGCACAAGGGTTGCCTTTATTCCACATACTTGCCAGCATTTGTTATCTCTTATCTTTTTGATAATAGACATTCTAACAGGTGTGAGGCGATATGTCATTGTGGTTTTTGTTTGCATTTCCATCATAATTAGTGACATTGAGCACCTTTTCATGTGCCTGTTGGCCATTTGGATGTCTTCTTTGGAAAAATGTCTATTAAGGTATTTGCCCATTTAAAAAATTGTATTATTTGGTATTGCTTTGTATGAGTTCCTTGTATAGTGTGGATATTAACCCCTTATTGGATATGTGGTTTGCAAATATTTTCTCCCATTCCATGGGTTGCCTTTCATATTGCTAATGGTTTCCCTTGCTATGCAAAAGCTTTTTAGTTGGATGTAGTCTTACTTGATTATTTTTGCTTTTATTTCCTTTCCTTTTTGGTGTCAAATAAAAAAAAATCATTGCCAAGATTGATATCAAGGAACTCTTACCTCTTATGTTTTCTTCTAGGAGTTTTATGGTTTCAGGTCTTACATTCAAGTCTTAATCCATTTTGAGCTGAGTTGTGTATGATGTAAAATAGAGGTCCAGTTTCATTCTTTTGCATGTGGATACCCAGTTTTCCCAACTCTTTTTGTTGAAGAGGCTATTTTTCTCCATTGTATATTGTCAGCAGCCTTGTAAAAATTGAACAAATAAACATATAATTTTTTTTCTGCATTCTTGATTCTCTTCTATTGATCTTTGTGTTGGTTTTTATGCCAATACCATACTATTGTAATTACATAGCTTTGTAATATAGTTTGAAATCGAGAAGCGTGATGTCTCCAATTTTGTTCTCCTTTCTCAAGATTGCTTTGGCTGTTTGGGGTCTTTTGTGGTTCCATACTAATTTTAGCACTTTTTTTCTTTTTCTGTGAAAAATGCCATTGGAATTTTTATAAGGATTGCACTGAATCTGTAGATCACTGTGGGTAGTATAGATATTTTAACAATATTAGTTCTTCCAATCCATAAGCATGGGATATCTTTCCATTTATTTGTGTCTTCCTCCATTCTTTCATCAGTGTTTTACAGATGTCAGTGTACAGATCTTTCACCTCCTTGATTAAATTTATTTCTAAGTATTTTATTATTATTCATGCTATTGTAGATGGGATTGATTTCTTAATTTCTTTTTCAGATAGTTAGTTGTTAGTGTATAGAAATGAAATTGATTTTTGTATACTGATTTTGCTCCTAAAGGATTATGAATTTCTTGCTCTTTTAGCTCTCTGATGCAAGCTAATTAGAAGTCCTATCTTCAGGCAGCAGCTGGGAAAGTCAGAAGGTTACATATATATCTTAGCCCCCACTGGGGAGAAATTGGGATCTGGGTGTTTTCGTTTACTTTCTCTGTGCTGAGACAGAGGGAATAGTTGCTGGGAGAGCTTGTGCACCCAAATAGAACTGCCTCTTTGTTTTGTATAATTCCAGGGGATTTGTGCATGCTGAGCCCCATTAGTTCCCAGAGCTAGGTTAGTTGAGATCCAGTCCCTCAGGTGGTAGCTGTAACAGTTGGGCTGTTAAATGTGTGGTCAAGCTCCTTTCAGGAAAAAGCTTGAGACTTGATTGTACAGTTGGAACTAGTAAGGAGGAGACAGAGGTTGATGTGCCTACCAGCTCTATCACGGGAGGATCCTGGTCAGCTTTCATATGCAGGCTGATTAGAAAGCAGAACCTTAGGCAGCAGCTGGGAATGTATGCAGTGAAATCCCTTCTAGAGAGAAAGTGGTGGTGGGCATTTTTGCCTG
This sequence comes from Mesoplodon mirus, assembly GCF_964341445.2. Classification (NCBI taxonomy): domain Eukaryota; kingdom Metazoa; phylum Chordata; class Mammalia; order Artiodactyla; family Ziphiidae; genus Mesoplodon; species Mesoplodon mirus. Next base: position 106,451,712 of record NC_138982.1, on the reverse strand, counting down.
CTTTCTTTGTGCTGAGCCCAGGGTACATCCCGTAGGAAGTACTTGAGTGCCCATTTGAAAGCTGCTTTTCTTGTTGTTTAATGTGGTCCTATGAGATCATAAATACTGAGCCTTGTTGGCTATCAGAGCTAAGGAATTTGAGGACTTGTTCCTGGGTGGCAGCAACAAAAGTTGTGGAAACAGATGTGTGGACAAGCTTCTTCCAGGGAGAAGCTGGTGACTGGGTTTTATTGTTGGAGTGAGCAGAGGGAGAAAGCAAGGATCTGCCCACTGGTCCTCAGGTGGCAGCTGGAAGAGTATGCAGTCAGACCCCATCCAGGGAAAAACTGGGACATGGGTGTTTTTGCCTGCTCCCTCTGTGCTTAGGGGAGATAGCTGTGCGCAGTGTTCATGAGTCCATTTAACAACTGCTTCTTGGTTTGTTATAGTCCCATTGGACTTGTGAATGCAAGTCCCTGTTGACTATCAAAGCTAGGTGATTTGGGGGACAAATTCTTCGGTGGTGGCTATGAAAGCTGGGGTGTTAGATGTCTGGACAAACTCCTTCCTTCTAAGATGAAGCTGGAGACTTTGTTTTATTGTTGGAGTAAGCCAGAGGGAGAAGGTGGGGGAAGTGCCCACCTGCTCTTTCGGGCTCTGGGAAGGATCTCAGTCAGTACCTAGTTGCAGGCTAATTAGGAGCTAGACCCTCACGCGGCAGCTGGTGAAATATGTAGTCAAACCCCTTTCAGTTAAAAACTGGGAGAGGGAATTTTTGTCTGCTCCCTCTGCACTGAGCCTGGTGAGAATAGCCATGGGGAGTGTCCCCTGCCTGTTAACAACTGCTTCTTTGTTTGCTATAGTCCTGTGGGATTTGTGATGCAATCCCCATTGGCTTTCAGACTAGGTGATTTGAGAGCTAGTCCCTTGGTGGCAGGTTTAATAGTTGGAACACTAGATATGGGGTCCAAACCCTTTGGTCCCCAGGGAGAATCTGGAAGTGGGAGTTCCCTTCTGACTGTAAGGCACTGTGCCAGAGGTGGGGCTCATGGTAATTAAGAGTGTATCTCAGCCTTTGTGGGTATTTTCTCAGTTGCCAGATATGTAGGAAGCACTCAAGCAGTTTCTGGACTTCTCTATAGGGAATTGATTTGTATGTGGCTGTATATTTGGTGCATCCATGGAAGGAGGGGAATTCAGGAGGCTCCTATGTTGTCATCTTGGTGACATTCCCAGAAAGAGTTAATGTGAATAAAAATTCTCTTTAATCCAATTGAGAAGGTTAACTTCTGGTGAGTAAAGCTAGAAAAGGGAGAAGAAGAGGCAAAGGACTCAAGCAGTATGGTATAGGTAGTTGAGTGAGTAAGTGAGAATTATAATAAGACTCAGCAGTCATTTAGAATGAAAAAGCCTTTAATATTTTTCTTTTTGAGAATAGATCACCTAATACTCTTACCTGTGATGATGACTGTTGTTTTTCAGGGCTAGAGTTACCAATTCATTTCCAAATTATTCCTGCCAGTAGTATGCAGGACTTTGAATTTAATATCATTTCTTCTGGTGGGAACTGACACAATTTATCACACGTTTGGTAAGCTCTTCTGCAGTTGTGGGTGACAGCCTGAACAACACTGATCACCCCTTCTGAGATGGGCTGTCTGTGGAGGCCAGGATTGGATTCCTAATTCATAGCACCCAATAAGACCCTTGGACAGTAACTGTGGTAGACACTGGGCCATTGAGAGTATCTGTGGTAGACACTCACCTATGGAAGAGACCATTCTGGAGAGGTGTATTAGTAGATTGAAACAGATGCTAATGATAATTGGGTAGACACAAAGCCAAACTCTAGGTGTTTGGTGTGCTGGCAGAGTTAAAAATCATGCTAGAACAGAGCTTCTCAAACTATCTTCAATGAAGTCCAGATCTTTGCTTTTTTTTTCTGTTTTTTTTTATGTTATATGTCCATTCTGTCTTGGACTGATACTTTTGTAAAGTACAATACAAATTAATTGCTAGAAAATTTAAATACAAACTTCCATTTAAAAATTATATTAAACTCTATCAAATGGCTATAATAGTGTCTAAATGTTAACAATCTCTCTCCCTCTATATATATATATATGTATATGTATAAATAATTATATATATTATATATATAATTCTCAAGTGTAAGTTAAATGTTTTTGTTAACATGAGGAAATAGTTTTATGTGGTGGTACTACCTTGAGAGAACCTCAAAGACTTTCATTTTTTACACCTCAGTTCTGGGGCCACATACCATCTCAAGAGAATTGGAATACTACATGGAGAAAATCCATTTAAGACCTTTTTTGGGGCAATACCCGGGTGAAGAATATCTCTTTGTTGGAGGAGGTCATCTAGAGGACATAACCGCTGGTTGACCTGTAAGCTGGACCTGGGCAGTTGGAGGCTCCTCTCACTCCCTCGCTGTCCTTAAAATGTAATTTCTGTCCACAGTTCCCACAGTGGAAGCTGTTTTCAAGAACGCAGCCTTGAGGCCTTGAGAGAGCAATGTGGTGTTGAGACCATCTGGATGGTATATGTGACTGAACCCAGTTAAAGCCTCTACTTGAACTTTTAAGATTCTGCTGGGCAGGTGTGGGAATCTACTTGTCCTATAGCCACCCAAGACAAGCCTCATATGTAATTTCACTTGCTTATTAAAACTACCACCTATCAATGTGGAGTCGCCTGCCTCTCTCCTCAGTCTCTCCTTACCCTCTGTGTACAGGGCTAGTTTCAGATTTCACTGGGGAAACTCCTGCAGTTGTGAACCAACATTCTTACTCCACCTCTTTTAAGATGATGCAAGAGGAAATGATAACTTAATTTTTGACTTTTGAAATAATTTAAGAGAAAAAATTACTAAATAAATAGGCTGAGAAAGCAGTAATTTAAAACCTGACTATTGGGCTTCCCTGGTGGCGCAAGTGGTTGAGAGTCCGCCTGCCGATGCAGGGGACACGGGTTCGTGCCCCAGTCTGGGAGGATCCCACATGCCGCGGAGCGGCTGCGCCCGTGAGCCATGGCCGCTGAGCCTGCGCGTCCGGAGCCTGTGCGCCGCAACGGGAGAGGCCACAACAGTGAGAAGCCCGCGTACCGCAAAAAAAATAAAAATAAAAATAAAAAATTAAAACCTGACTATTACTTAAGGCTATTTTACATATTAAATAAAGGGCTTGGTTGACAAAACTTTTACTGATACACACATTTAAATTTTGCTTATAAATGTAATCATTTATTAATTTTAGAGTCTGAAAGGATAATGGAGTCATTACCGATCTTTGGCCATGGATTTCTCTCTAATGGTGGATCAAGAATTGAAATGGATAATAATGAATGTTGAGACCAAAGGTGTCATAGCGGCAAAGTTATGAGGGAGTTTCTTGCTATGCTGAAGAGCTTGGCCTTGAGTCAGTGGAAAGTGGAGAACAAGTCAAGAATTTTAAATAGAATTACATCATCTGACTGCATTGCTTGTTTGTTCTTTTCATTTTTGATTTTTTGAAAAATCACCTTTCCTGTTGGGTGGGGAATGGATGGGGGATGGGATCGGGATAGTGCATAAGTATCAGAGGCAAGGAGGCCAGGTGCTGGTGTTAAAGTATAGGCAAAAGACAATGAAGACCTGAACTAAGACAGTAACTGTGGGATTAGAAAAAGAGAAGGGATTTAGATTCTTGAAATAGTGTAATCAGAATTTATTGGCGAGTGAGTGAGTAAGGTGGTAAGGGAGTGGCAGAATCCAGGGCAATTTCCAATTTTCTGTCTTTGTCAAATGTAAGTGGTGGTGCATTTCACAGATGTGGGAACACTGGAAAAGGAGTAAGGATGAGGAGGCAAGAGATTGATTCTATTCTGGATTTGAGATTACTGTGGATCCTGGAATTAATTATGAGTAATTGGCAAAAGGATGCTTCTTTTGACTTTTGGGCTGTGGTAACTAGGAAGATCATAATTGTATAAACAGTTTTTAGAAAACTTCTTTGAGACCTTTGGACTACAAAGATTGCAAAAATTTAAAACAGACTCTGTTTTTCTACAAAGCCTCTTTATGAAATAGACATGTTTCAAAATCAGAAAGAATTGAGAGGGTGGCTGGGATAATGCTGATGTCAGACTCAACTGATATCTAAAATGAAGAAGAAGAAACAAACAAACATTAACAGTTTTCTCTAAAGTTTCTGTATTGGAATTAAAAAACATATACAGTTGGTATTTATTAACTGTGATGTGTTTGGACTATTTAAAGTTTGCAGTCTGCGTTTAAAGAGGAATGTAAAAAGTGAACACTCAAACAAATAACAAAAGTGAATACGGAGAAGTGGATATGGGATCCATAATGACTTCTGAAGAAGTTAGGATCATCTCTATATATAGGAATATATGTATATCTCCTACTGTTCTTTTTCTCTGGAGAACCCTGACTGATATAGGACATTTAATAAAAATGCTCAGGTTGGCCTTGAAAATTCTGTGTATTTGAAAAAAAGCAAAGTAAGAAAGCAACTTAGACTTTGGAAAACCCAAGCCTGGATTAAGCAGTGATTGATAATGGTTGACATTTAAGAAGATCAATTTACCATTTTGAATAGAAGGGTTTCATTTCATTTGAACAGATTTAATGGTTAATATTTAAATATTTGTGCAATTATTAATGTTTCATGTTTTCAAAGGAAAAATTAATTGAAGAGTTGTAGAAATACATATCACCAGTGTTTCAATGGAAATATTGGTGGTATAGACTCCTGTTGTCTGGTCATAACTTCACAGGTAGTTTGCCTGGCCTTGGAGGTCAATAAACATTCTTAAACATGGGGAGAAGGAAGAGGGAGGTGTATATTTTAAAATCACAATGCAGAGGTGACTGAACAGATAATTTCATTGGGAGGAATAAACCTCTGCCTATTCTATTTTAGGACAGGAATTTATCAAGTAAAATTTTTCACCTACTTTCTAAATAACCTAAGAAAATATTTGCAATATTTGTGCAAAGATGTTAGTTGAAGTAAGGACAGATTGAAAATAAATTATATAGCTATAAAAAGTGATTGGACGAATAAATATTTGTGAAATATTATGCAGTCATTAAAAGTGATGCTGTTGATCTCTAATTATGACATGACTTGATATTAAACTTATCTATATATGAAATTAACATGTACTAATAACTCACACCAATTTTCATATTTAGAAAGGACCTGTCTTTGTTTGTGAGAACCCTCAAGGTAGAACATGAGAAATGGTGGCATGAATGGAGAAAACTGAAGAATCAAGAGCTATTTCATCTGCTCTGCATGACCACATGGGAGCAGAGGCAAGCAAAAGCAGTGAGAGGACAGGTCCACTGAGATGTCGTGAGAAAGGGATTGCTTACAATTAAGGGCCAGTGCAAATTCCCCAGTAGTGGGTTTACCAAAGATCCATTTGGGAACTTGGATGTCTAATGTTTGATTTAAATGTTGGTGCTGCTGTGCTGTAAACTTAGTTTTTAGCTTCCTGCTAAACCTTCAGTAAAGTCTAATCTCTCCCAGATGCTTGTGTAAAATGGGTCTTTTTGTGGAAATCAAGGAAGGGTCTCAGTTTGATATCAGACATGGAAGAAAATGTAAAGGCTGGAGACTGGAGGCTGAGTTGCTCAGGAGAACAACTGGGAAATTGGGGTAGGGCTCTACACAAAGTTCATCCACAGCCTGTGGATTTAAGGTTTGAGGCAATATTATATAGATCTTATTGGGCAAGGAGGGATTAACTGACACTGCCTGACATGTGATATATAGTATTGAGCAGAACACCACACATGGGTTCCCACTCTCAGGGGAGGACTCCAACTATATGGAAGATAGCAATGCTCATCTCTACGCCAACCAACAGGAAGAGGAATTCATATACTTCTGCCCATTGCCTCTTGGTATTGAGGTCACTGAGGAAAATACAACACATCTAGCACTGGATGGAGCAAATGCTTTACTTACAGAGAGAAGAGGCAGGACAAGATCAGCTTTAGTGGTGGGTGTCGGTCCCCCAAGGCCAGTGAGTCTCTCTAGGCAATCCATGCAGAGCAATTTACCTACACCTCCTGAGCTCCAGTGGAAGAGCCTGTTCCCTCCCTGTGGAGGACAGGTATAGTTATGGGGTTGGGCGGGTGCAATAAGATGCAATGCTTAAGCAGAACAGAGGATCATACACTGAGTCTACAGTAGGAGAAGCTATTCCCACAAAAAGTGATCTGCCCGGCACAGGCAGTGAGGGTTTGTCATATCTTGGTAAGGAAGTGTGCCATGCCCAAGGTCCACTCTTTTTATATTTTATTTTATTTTATTTTATTTTATTTTATTTTTGAAGTATAGTTGACTTACAATGCTGTGTTAGTTTCAGGTGTACAGCAAAGTGATTCAGTTATACATATATCCAAGGTCCATTCTTATGTGGCCCTCTTGGGTCAAAGACTGCACACAAGGAGACTGCCTTTTCCAACAGTAGGTTACTCCAAGTAGTACTTTTTTGTTCAAATTTGAGGCTACACTCAGGCATGCACATACATTCACACAGAACTGGTTTTCAACTTGTATGGATAATAAGCACTGGGGTCAAGTGCTTAGAATAAGGAGTCCACTCTTACTCAATTCAGTCATAGCTATATGACGTTTCATGACATGAACCCACAAAACAGATTTAGAATAGGCTTTTAAGTATAAGTAGTATATAAGCACATCACCGAGAATATTTTAAGAATAGTTATATGATTAATGCTTAAAATAATTCATACTTATTAAGAATAAGTATATGCATTATACTATCCTCCTCAACATTGGTGTTTATTAAAAAATTTGATACTTTCTCTTATCTCTAGTGTGATATTTACTTTGCAACACATTTACGATTGTCCCATCTGTATTAAGTTTAACTTCAAAAATACCTGGTATCTGTTCTGTATCCAACTCCAGGAGAAAGCTGCTCTGTCCTACTATCATCCATTATTATTATTATGTTTTCTGCAATGCATTATACCATGTGTAACTAATATTTTAGAATTACAGAGAAGCATCTGCTTCTGTTTTAATGTCTTGATAAAAGCGTTGTAAATATTGTAGCTGTATAAGATTCTTTTCTTTAAAGAATCTGTTTCATTTCACCTGGAAACTATCTTAATTCTTAAATCCTTCACCCAGATGATGCATCTAGTAGATGAAGTACATGACTTTTAATCAACTTCTTTGTTAATTAGTTATAGAAAATATGCAGCTTTACATGTTCAAGAAGTGGTGTTAGAATTCTAAGATAAACAAAGAGCTAGTGATGTAACATTTACTCCTGTACCATACAATTAACCTTTTAGAACATTCATATTCACTTAATCACTCCAGGCAGGAAAATTATACTTACAAGGCAGAAATAACTGGTTAGGGCCAGCAGAGCGTACTGCCCACAAAGCCGTGTGACTTTATTCCGGGAGCCCTGTCTTTTGGAGAGCTACCTCCAGACTGTGATTGCCTCCTGATGCCCCTTTCACTCAGTGATAATCACTTTAAACAAGCTTAGAGGGACAGCTGGAGAGTTGCCCTTTCTCCATTAAGACATATATCCCAGTGGGAACAGGGAGCAGTTAAGGATGTAGCAATGAACTCAAGTTGGGTTATGTTCAGTTTGTTGATTTAAGGTTGGGGGTAGGGGCTAAGGGCTAATTAACTCTGTTTTTTTCCTGGAAAACCTTAGTTTCACAGAATGTAAGAGCTGAAAGTGAACCTAAATATCTGGTTTAATAACCTTCATTTTGTGGGCCAAGAAAACAGTTTCATAAATGTTAACCATGTAACTCCAGGGAAAATAGTCATCCTGGGTGTTATGATCCTCATTCGATTAACATAACTGTCATTTCGCTCTTTGTAGGAAGACCATTAGTGTGCCTGAGGTTTATGTAAATTATCAAATTCACTTCTAGCTCTGACTTCCTGCCCATACTAACTTTGATGAGAAGTCACCTTGCCCTCTCTCATGTGTGCTTCTGAATCACACAGGACTTAATCATTTTTCTTAAATTTTCCACCAAACAATTGTTTCTCCAACCTCCTGCCATTCAGTCAGCCCTGCTCTTTCCTTTGTTCCCAATTCCCATTTTATTGTCAAGCTATTTTAATTCTTCTTGTGCTTTTCTTCTTCCTCACATAGTGTATTAAATTTTTCTTTTTTTTTTTTTTGTGGTATACACAAAGTTCCATCATACTCTAGGAAGTGTCAGATGCCAACCAAAAATATTGCTAATATAAGCCAATAAATAAACATAAATAAAAACAGAAATACAATTGATTTTAATTAGTGTTTATTAAGTGAATTTACACATAAATATTAGAGCTATTCCTTTTCATTCCTTTTCTTATACATGGACTCTTTACTCCTCTCTCCATTTGCAGTACTTGTCTGGCAAAACCGAAATTCTGGTTAAATCTGACTATGGCTCTCTGTGCCTGCTCTTGAATGACTGAATGTAGCTGGAAGAAAGTACCCAACCGTGCTGAGTGATTTCTCATCAGCTCATGACTCTGTGAGCCCTTGGCACTGCCTGCAGTTGGACTTCATTTCCTAGACATTGACTCTTCCACTCTCTAAGATGGCTGTTTCACACTCTCCTCTCTCCTAAACCTTCAATACTTCCCCCTCTGTTCTTCTTTCAGCTGATGAATCTGCCTCCTACTTCACTGAGGAAACAAAGGCAAGTTGAAGAGCTATTCCTCATCTCCACACCACCTAATCCACCAGCATCTGTATCCATAAACTCCACTATCCCTCTTGTTAATATGGATGACTGCTTTGTGCTTGTACCTAAGGCTAGCCCTTCCACTTGTGCACTGTTGTATCCTTAGTACTTAGAGCTGTGCTTGGTGCATAATGGGTTTAAATGCAACAAATGCTTATAAATGAGAGAATGAAATCCACTCTTTCCTTGGTTGACATAGATTCAAGGGCTGTCCAATGAGTAAAATGTTGAGCTTTAAGAGTGTTGTTTTTATGACCTCTATATTGCTGCACTGACGCTTCCAAGCTTCCTCTATGGGTTTAGGTTGGATGTGGCTACCATGCATCTGAATTTTCTTTAGCTGCAGCAGAAGTTCCAAGGATTGTGCTAGGGGATGAGGATAGAACAGGGAATATGACAACATCTCTGTTGTCAAAAATTTGTGAAGCATTATTCTATTCAAAATTTGATAGGTTTTGAGCTATTTTGAGGTTTTCCCTAAGTTTGTTCATTAATAAAAATAGCAAATTAAACAAATATAGATGGATATTTTCCCTTTCTACTTGTCTGATTGCCTTTTCTTATAGCTTATTTGACTTGATGAGTATTGTTTTTCTTTACAATGCCCTTATTGCTCTTTTACCTGAATTCCAACCACTGCAGCTGCTTTCCCACTGTACTTTACCCCATGATATGTAATTAAGCTGTCCATTTTCCTGTAATTAAAAAGGTTAAAGAATTGATTGTAATCACTCTCTGAGGAAAAGCAGCAGGAATAAAATTACAGATGATAGTTTTATTTTAAAAACCAAACATGTTTAATATATGTTTCTTTCAAGTGGATTTCAGGATTTACAGAATAGAGCTTCTTACACATCCCCAGGCTTTTAGGAAGAACAGGAAACTATCTTGTTCAGATAATTATTCTCCTTAGTAGTTTTAAAAGAGGAGAATCTTTGTCTCTTTCTCTCTTGGTTTTATGTTTTATAAGTTTACATCTTTATAAATTTGTTTCTTATATCTTACCTGGTTCCTTTCTGTAGAAATTTAAGCTCAAGTTTTCACCAAATATAACACTAACCTTATTTATTTCATCCATCTTACTTCCTTTCTTTAGTCTAAATGATTTCATTTCTCTGAAACTTTCCTTTTGGGCTTTTTCTTACAACCTTCTCTTTCTCATTATTTTTCTATAGACATAACTATCAAATAGCAAAATATCACTCTGCACATATTGTCAAACAAAATTTTTATTTGGGTCAAATACAGCAAATAAATTACTCCTTCCCAATTTTTTAAAAAGTAAAGCTTACTTACATGACCTAGGAAAAATATTGTAATGCCTAGAATGTTCTTACTGTATTAAAGCATTTACCACTATGTAAGAAATGCAGATTTAAACACATGAATATAATCAAGAGAATGGACTTTCGAATCAACCTGTTGCTAAAATTGCTGGTTCTTCTCTTAAAATTACAGTTTAGTGGAAAGATAATATATGTACATAAAATTATAGATTATCAGTATTTGTGTGCTGAATTATGTGTTATGGTGTATTAGATGTCTTCACAGGAAGAAAGAATTAGGGTGGGCTTGAGTAATTGGGAAAGTAATTATGTCCAGGTAGGAGATGGGCCTTAAAAGAGGGAGTAGGATTTGCCTGTGGGAAAGAAGATATTATAGATAAGGGCAGTTCCTGAGTGGAGACAAGGGGTCTTGGCATTAATAAACTATATGAGGATACTTGGAATATTGGCTAATATCTTCTGAGAAGGGCAAGGTATTAATCAGTGTTCTCCAGAGAAACAAAACCAATAAGATCTATCTATCTATCTATCTATCTATGAATGAGGAGATTTATTGTAGGAAATGTTTCATGCAATTATGGAGGCCAAGAAGTGTTACTACCTGTGCTGTCTTCAAGCGGAAGGACCAGGAAACCAGTGATATAATTCAGTCTGAGTCAAAAGGCCTGAGAAGCAGGGGGCCAATTATGTAAATCCTGGTCCCAATCTGAAGGCCCAAGAACCAGGAGTGCTGATATCCAAGGGCAGGAGAAGATGGGTATCCCAGCTCAAGCCAAGAGAGCAAATATGGCTTTCCTCCACCTTTTTGTTCTATTCAGGCTCTCAATGATTGGATGAAGCTCACATGTGCATTAGTGAAGGTCTTTATTTAGTTCACCAATTCAAACGCTGATCTCTTCTTGAAACACCCTCACAGACACACCAAGAAATAATATTTTACCAGCTACCTTGACACCCTTTGGCCCAGTGAAATTGAAAGACACGATATTAACCATCACACTCCTAGGAAAAGAAATGTTTAGTTGATTCCTCCAAAAACAAAGCCTTTTCTGATTATAACAGGAAATAATTGGGAGTTTTGAAGAGCAAAACACTTGACTAATTCTTTATGCTTACTTGATTCACTTATGGCTCCTTTTCAGCCATCTGTCTACACCCAGTCTTAAACAGATGCAGTTTAATATGTATTTTCTCTGGATATGGTAATAATTCTAATAAAAAAGATAATAGCTTCATGTACTTACTATGCACTAGGAACTGTTCTAAGTGCTTTGTAGTGTTAACTTGCTCAGTCTCTTAGAATGAGCTTACAACATAAGTACTGCTATCATCTCCATTTTACACATAAAGCAAGTGAGGCACAGAGAACACATGAGAGGTTGTTCAACATGATAGATTTATAATCGGCAAAGCCAAGATCTGAGCCCTAGTTGTCTGGTCCCGGAGACTGTGCTCTTAATCTTATTCAGAGCCTGAGTCCTGGACTTAGTCACTTAGGCACTTTTGTTGGGCACTGTGTAAGTGCTGGACACTGTGGTGCTAAACAAATATGAGATTTGGTTCTCCCCTTAAAGGGTTGACAACTTGTTGCTAAATTGTGAGGGATGGATTCATAGGCTTTAGCTGTTGAGAAGAGACACGATTAATGAGATCAGGGAAAGTCAATGAGGTCTGCACTGAGGTTCAGAGAGGGGTTGGATGAATCCACTGGGATAGAAGAGAGCGTTTGGGCAGGATACCCATTGGAGTGAACATGCAGAGGTGGTGTATTAGTTTTCTAGGGCTGCTGTAACAAAATATCACAAACTTTATGGCTTAAAACAACTGAAATTTATTCTTTCACAGATCAGGAGGCTAAAAGTCTGCAGTTAAGGTGTGGGCAGGGCAACTCTCCCTCTGAAGCCTCTGGAGAAGAATCTTTCCTTGCCTCTTCCTAGCTTCTTGCGTCTCCTAGCATTCCTTGACATTCCTTGGCTTATAGCTGCATCATTCCAATCTGCCTCACTCTTCACATGGCCTTTGTTCCTGTGCCTTTGTGGGTCCTCTCCTCTTGTAATAAGGACATAAGTCATTGTATTTAGGGACCATGCTAATCCAGCATGGCCTCATCTTAACTAATTACATCTGTAAGCCTCTATTTCCAATAAGGCCACACTCTGAGCTGAACATGATTTTGGACGTGAGTGGGGACACTATTCAATTTGCTATAAGTGTTAACAGCACAGGGAATATGCTGTTTGAGAAAAGGGAGTAAGTGGCAGATCTTTGGGGGGAGAAAACATGAGTTGTACTTTAAACTACATGAGTTTGAGGTGACATTTTTGGATATGTTTCAATTTCAATATGAAACAGTTTTATTTCCTTAGAAGTATCACCCATTTCTAGGTCCTGTAAAGCACTTGGTTATTGCCATACAGAAAACTTAAGTAGGTTATTCCTCTGCTGAAATGTTCTTTCTTCTCTTTCATAGGTTTATATCCTGCAGCTGATTTCCATGCTCTTCTGCATCCTCCTCCTCTGTCTCATAATTAGCACTGTCATAGAACAGCAAACATTTATTGAGTACCTATTACACACCCAGCACCAATCAAAGCCTTTACACTTAATCTTTGTAACAATTTGATGAAAACTGCCCTATAACATATTATAGGTGAGGAAACTGAGATGATTTTTATTTCAATGTTGCTTTTTAATGAAAATTAAATATTCTTGGGACAATTTCCTCATAATTAGTAGTACAAATTTTAGTTAAAATGTAACCACGTTCTTGTGCTACCCAAGACAAGAATCAGATGCCTCTTATACTGGGTAAGTTCTTAAAAGCTAGAGAAATACCCTGCCTGGAGATGGGAGGTTTCCTTTGACTTTGATCACAAGACAAAATACAGAAAATGCTGGAGCTTAAAAACATATGTTGTAGAATCAAGGATATCTGATAAATCTAGTTTATCAATTCATAAATTATACTATACATTTCTTTTGGTGATATGAAGCTACTGAGAACTTGAACTACTAGTTGTCACACATATATATTCAGAAAGTATTACCTTTCAAACAGCTACTTTAAGTTTCTATTTCTCAAAATCTTATGTGAGGGATTCTAGAAGGGTGACTAAGAACACCACTGTTGGAATCAATCTCCTGACTTCCCGTTGTGGTTTGCTACATGAATGTGGGAAAGTTGCCTACATTTTCTGAGCCTCAATAACCTCATGGAGATAAGCATAATTAACATATGGGACTATTTTAAAAATTATATAAAATTATATGTATTTGCCTATAACAGAATAAATGCTATACTTATTAACTAAAATTTAGTAATGAATAAAGAACACACGTTTACTTCATTTTTTATGAGATTATACTTAATGGCTCCTTTTTAATGCCTGGGTTTGTTGTTTCTATTTCATAGTTGGTAGATGGATTTTAGCTTATCTTCTTTCAAGTCATAAAAATTAAGCACGAAATTCTTTCAAGTTTCAAATGCAGACAAGCGAGTGTAAGGAAACATGAAAGATTTGACTCATATGATTATTAAATTACTTATAATTATGCATAATTGTTTTTTTTGGATTGCTAGTTATGCCTTTAAAATATGTAGTGCACATTAGAGCTTGATGCAATCAAGTGTTTTGGCATTTCTAAAAGTCTTTGAAAAGATGTCAATATTATTATTAGACTACTAGAATAATCTCCAGTTTAGGTAACTCTTTAAACTCTGGTTGAAGTATTAGTTGATAATGATCCTATAATTTCCAAAATCCCAAGACAATTTATCATCTTCTGATGCATGGAATACTCACTTATAATTTTCAAAAATAAGATGTAGCCACTTTTATAAATATTAATTTTGTATATAAATGGACTTTGTTGCAGGTTATCAAACTTATTATGTATGTTTCCATCCTCTTTTGATTCCAAAATTTCATTCTGTTTGCCACATATATGAATATTTTAAATAAAATAATATTATTCATACTTTCTTTGCCTTTACAGAAAAGTGACTAATTCACAACTGGATGCCTTAAGTACTCTCTACCCCAAGATGATTTATTTTGCAAGTGATTAATTTAGTTCTCAGTATATTAGAAATCTATTAGGTGATTTATTTTCATTTTTCTCATACATAAAGCAATATGAAAATTGTGGACATGTCTTGGATCAAGAAGCTCAAGACATTTACAGACAGGAACTGGAAATCAATAGGGATAAACATTTGCTGAAACCTTCATCTGGCTAATGATTTTTTAATTCTATCAGAGTTCAGGCTTGTAAGCTAGTTATAAAATTATCTACTTCTGTATAATAAACTTAACATACACTCTGAAAATATCATACATAGCTTAGGTTTTGAAGTTTCCATAGATCTCCTTCCTCATATGTTATGAAGTATTATTTCAGTTTGACATCTTATTTATAGGAAAAGAACTGAGTAGATTGTTTTCTAAAGATTGATATATAAAAATCAGTTGCTTTATTCTAATTTTATTTTTTAAAATATCTCATACTACAGACATTGTACATTCTTTATTTTTAACACTTGCTTAGATTTGTTTTTAAGTGACACAGTTGTTGACTTACACTTAGACCAATATTTGGTTTACATAAACACAACTCTAAACTACAAACAGATTTTAGGTCACTTAAATATTTGACCCATTTATAATAGAAAAATATGATTGCAATAAACCTGTCAACACCAGCTTTCTAAGGGATGGTGTTATAAGTCATAATACTATACTTTTCCTTTATTTCAACAAATATTCATGGGAAATGAAAGAGTAAGAATGGCTTATTAAGATGACTGGATATAAAAAAGGTATTGCTTTGCTGAGTTTGGGTACAGGGGCTGGCAATAGCTGAAATACTCTGTAAGAAGATAGGATAATTCTTTTTTTTTTTTTTCCTTCTGAAGGGTGGTCAAAGAGAAGAGCAAGCATTGGGGGAGAACAGAGAGTAGAGAGGAGGGTTGAGTCACCTAATAAGGTGTGTGAAAGGCACTTAGAAATAAGGATCTAACATTGAATTTAAAATGTTTGATTCTTCAAAATTTCTCCCTCTCTCCAAGCTTTCATCGAAGTCTGCAGCACCAAATATCTTTTGCTTGTGTGTATAAATCAAGGAGAGGTGCTAGATGTGAGGTCAGAGTTATTATTTGAATTTAAATTTGTTCCCTCAATCTTTTTAACTAACTAGAATGAAAGTATTCTCATTTTTTTCTCTCAAATTTTGAAATAATCACCAATTTGACAGTATTCCCAAATAGAACATTGTGAGCTTATGTAATTTTCAAGTGACACAAGCATCATTTTAAGGTCTCCAAGGAATGTATGGCAATGGCAATATAGTAGATCTATGCAGTGTTTGTGTAGTTGGTCATCAGCGTCCTGCATGGTGGCATGTGTTAAAGCCCAGAATGGTGTTAATAACCCTGAGGGCATATTTATCTAATACCATAATGATGGGAAAGTATGATCTACTGGCAATTCATGCACTGAGTTTATGTCAATAAGGAGTCAACCAACTGATTTAGAGTGTGCACTATCATTATCCTGTGTCATAGGAGTCAGGCATACATATGCATATAGGGGCTATGCAACCATTTGACATGCCATCAAGCATTTAACAAGAAAATAGGATTTCAAGTGAAATTAATGGTATTAATGGTAATATTAGGTTGCACAAATTGTTCTTTTATTTGGTTTTTAATGTATTAAGCAACAATCATAAAAATCTCTTGAAACTGGGGCTTAGTTATGGTGAGGTCAACATGTGTCCTTTATATAACATGGTACAAAATTCATCTCAGTTGCTACAGTCTAGTGAAGTTATAATGGGATTATTCTTTATTATGCAGAATCCAAGGATTTCTACTCCTTTTCAAAATGCAAATCTCAGGAGATTATAGTTAAAGACTATGTTATTGACCTAATTTCTCTGATGGTTTAAACTCATTCATGTTTTCATCTGAGGAATTTTATGCTTGTAATTTTCAGCTCATGGAATGTGCCCTATATTCCAGTTCATGGCAACTTTGCTTCCCACAATCCTATTAGATGACCTAATGTGCTGTTTGAATATTTAGATTGTTAGTTATATAAATGCCTGCCTCTACATATTTGCACACATATTTAAAACTGAATAAACAAAATACCAACTTTAATTTATATGAAGTGGAATGACTTCATTATAGATTAGTTTTCTACTATTAAATAGAATATGCCATGTCATATCATGGTTTAAGATAACTGAGAATATTTTTAGGATCTTTGTGAGAACAGAGGACATACAGAAATACTTTAGATTGCAACAGTTAAGTTTACCATAACATGTAGTATCTGTACAGTTGGACAGAGGGATTCAAACTATCTACAGTATAAATTATTAGATTAAGTTGCTTCCATTTCCTGTTACTCAAGTTCCAGTGTATGTCAAAGCTATGTATTATTCATTTTTCTGAATTTAAAGATCTTTTTCCTTTTCATTAAGGTAACTATGAAATTTTGTTGATAATAAGATGGTATTATTTTAGATCTATTTATTGCTATTTTGTTTTGGAAAGAGATGACTGCAAAGAAATATAAACTATTAGTGGAAACACATATTTACATTGTGATGTATTATAGGAATTTGAACAAATAGTGTTACATTTGATTTTGAATATGTGCACTCATATATTCATAGAAGGCTCATCATGGAAAGATCTGAGGGGAAAGTTAAGTTGATACCCTCAACTTCTGAGAACAACTCTTCTCCCCAGATGCTTCTTTATTGATGCTCCATTGGTCTCTCTCCTGGCAGATGGCATGAGTGGGCTATATAAGTATTATCCTGAAAGGAAAACCTATTTATCATTTAGTTAAATATTATATAAATACTAAAAAATGAAGCAGAGCATATTTCTGTGATTCCTAGAATTTCTCTTTATTTAAAATATCTTTTTTTTTTAATTAACACCTGTGGCTGACCTAGCCAGTTAGCAAATATATATCTATTTCCAACTCCTTTATTCCTATCCTTCCACTGGAAATCAGAAGAAAAACCTAATTTTTCACTTTCCCAGCCCCTCTTGTGATGAAGGGTCATGTTGGGACACAGTTCACAGATGTAAGTAGAGGTAGTCTGGGAAGGACTTTACTGGTGGTGCCTTTTCCCTGTTCCTGCTTTGGATACTGATGCAATGTCTGGTATTTTGGTAACCATTTCATGAACCTGAGGTGTTAAATATGAGGAGAAATCCTGCAGACTACTAGGAATCTAACCCCAGCAGCCACTTCTCTTACTTGTGTGATCCAGTATGGTAGTCACTAGCCACATCTGGGTAAGAACACTTGAAATGTGGCTAGTCTGATTTGAGATAAACTGTTAGTACAAAATTCACACCAGATTTCAAATACTTAGTATAAAAAACAAGAAGGAAAATTATATCATTAATATTTTTAATATTGATTGCATGTTGAAATGATAATATGTTGGATATATTGGGTGAAATATTATATATTATTACAATTAATTTTACCTGTTTTATTTTACTTTTTTAACGTGGCTACAAGAAACTTTACTAGTACATACGTGAGCTGAATTTCTCACATTATATTCCTATTGGACAACACTGCTCTAGATTTTCTCATGTGTGAGTAAGATGTGTTTAGGGCAATAAAAGTTGGGCTGACTGTTACTTATGGTTGAAAGCTTCCCTTAGTGTTACCAAATGTCATTTTCAATCACTGAATATTGGGAATATGGAAGTCATTAGTTAAGTCTTTCCAACACACATGTAGATGTTATGTTTTTATAGTATTTGATCAAATCATAGCACCAGCTTTATCACTTTTGTGCTCATCCAATGCTACTTCCTGGCTATTATTCCTTTTAGAAAAATACTCATTTTAAACATTGGGACAGAACTGGGTATGCATCTAGACTCAACTCTTTGTTGTCTATGGACATTATGCAAGTTATTTAACATCCCAAAGTCTCAATTTCCCTAGTTTTAGAAAAAACAAGGTCATTCCTGACCTGTAAGACTGTGTAAGGATTAAGTGATAAAATTTATATGGGAAAATTCTCCAGAATAAATCATATCTTGGGTCACAAATCAAACCTTGGTAAATTTAAGAAAATTGAAATCATATCAAGCATCTTTTCCGACTACAATGCTATGAGATAAGAAATCTGTTACAGGAAAAAAACTGTAAAATCACAAACACATGGAGGCTAAACAATATGCTACTAAATAAGCAAGAGATCACTGAAGAAACCAAAGAGTAAATCAAAAAATACCTAGAAAAAAATGACAATGAAAACATAATGATCCAAAACCTATGGGATGCAGGAAAAGCAGTTCTAAGAGGGAAGTTTACAGCAATAAAATCCTACCTCAAGAAACAAGAAAAATCTCAAATAAACAACATAAGCTTACACCTAAAGCAACTAGAGAAAGAAGAATAAACAAAACCAAAAGTTAGTAGAAGGAAAGAAATCATAAAAATCACAGCAACAATAAATGAAATAGAAACAAAGAAAACAATAGCAAAGATCAATGAAACTAAAAGCTGGGTTCTTTGAGAAGATATACAAAATTGATAAACCTTTACCAAGACTCATCAAGGATAAAAGAGAGAGGGCTCAAATCAATAAAATTAGAAATGAAAAAGGAGAAGTTAAAACTTACATCACAGAAATACAAAGCATCATAAGAGACTACTACAAGCAACTCTATGCCAATAAAATGGACAACTTGGAAGAAATGGACAAATTCTTAGAAAGGTACAATCTCAAGACTGAACATGAAGAAATAGAAAACATGAACAGACAAATCACAAGTAATGAAATTGAAACTCTGATTAAAAATCTTCCAACAAACAAAAGTCCAGGACAAGATGGCTTCACAGGTTAATTCCATCAAACATTTAGAGAAGAGCTAACACCTATCCTTCTCAAAGTGTTCCAGAAATTGTGGAGGGAAGAACACTCCCAAGCTCATTCTATAGGACAGCATCACCCTGATACCAAAACCAGACAAAGATATCACAAAAAAAGAAAATTACAGACCAATATCACTGATGAACATAGATGCAAAACTCCTTGACAAAATACTACCAAACCAAATCCAAGAACACATTAAAAGGATCATACACCATGATCAAGTAGAATTTATGTTAGGTATGCAAGGATTCTTCAATATACGCAAATCAATCAATGTGATACATCATATTAACAAATTGAATAATAAAAGCCATATGATCACCACAATAGATGCAGAAAAAGCTTTTGACAAAATTCAACACACATTTATGATAAAAACTCTCCAGAAAGTGGGCATAGAGGGAAAATACCTCAACATGATAAAGGCCATAGATGACAAACCCACAGCAAACATCATTCTCAATGGTGAAAAACTGAAAGCATTTCCTCTAAGATCAGGAACAAGACAAGGATGTTCACTCTTGCACTATTATTCAGCATAGTTTTGGAAGTCCTAGACATGACAATCAGAGAAGAAAAAGAAATAAAATGAATTCAAATTGGAAAAAAAAATTAAAACTGTCACTGTTTGCAGATGACATGATACTGTGCATAGAAAATCCTAAAGATGCCACCAGAAAACTACTAGAGCTAATTAATGAATTTGGTAAAGTTGCAGGATACAAAGTTAATGCACAGAAATCTCCTGCATTCCTATACACTAACAATGAAATATTAGAAAGAGAAATTAAGGAAACAATCCCATTTACCACTGCAACAAAAACAATAAAATACCTAGGAATAAACGTAACTAAGGAGACAAAATACCTGTACTCAGAAAATTATAAGATACTGTTGAAAGAAATCAAAGGTGACACAAACAGATGGAGAGTTATACCATGTTCTTGGATTGGAAGAATCAATATTGTGAAAATGTCTATACTACCCAAAGCAATCTACAGATTCAATGCAATCCCTATCAAATTGCCAATGGCATCTTTCACAGAATTAGAACAAAAAATTCTACAATTTGCATGGAAAGACAGAAGAACCCGAATAGCCAAAGCAATCTTGAGAAAGAAAAATGCAGCTGGAGGAATCAGGCTACTTAACTTCACACTATACTACAAAGCTACAGTAATCAGGACAGTATGGTACTGACATAAAAACAGAAATATAGATCAATGGAACAGGATAGCAAACCCAGAAATAAACCCATACACCTATGGTCACCTAGTCTATGACAAAGGAGGCAAAAATATACAATAGAGAAAAGACACTCTCTTCAATAAGTGGTGCTGGGAAAACTGGACAGCTACATGTAAAAGAATGAAATTAGAATACTGACTAACACCATACACAAAGATAACCATAAAATGGATTAAAGACCTAAATGTAAGGCTAAGCAATATAAAACTCTTAGAGGAAAATATAGGAGGAAAACTCTTTGCCATAAATCACAGCAAGATCTTTTTTGACCCACCTCCTAGAGTAATGTAAATAAAAACAAAAATAAACAAATGGGACCTAATGAAACCTAAAATCTTTTGCAGAGAAAAGGAAATCATAAACAAGACAAAAAGACAGCCCTCAGAATGGGAGACAATATTTGCAAAGAAGCAACTGACAAGGTATTAATGTTCAAAATATACAAACAGTTCATGTAGCTCAATACCAAGAAAAACAAACAACCCAACCAAAAAAAATGGGCAGAAGACCTAAATAGGCATTTCTTCCAAAGAACACATACAGATGGTCAACAAACACGTGAAAAGATGCTCAACACCACTAATAATTAGAGAAATATAAATCAAAACTACAATGAGGTATCTCATTGTACCACTGAGAGGTATCTCACAGTGGTCAGAATGGCTATCATCAAAAAATCTAGAAACAATAAATGCTGGAGAAGGTGTGGAGAACAGGGAACCCTCTTGCACTCTTGGTGGGAATGTAAACTGATAGAGCCAATATGAAGAACAGTATGGAGGTTCCTGAAAAAACTAAAAATAGAATTACCATACAGCCCAGCAATCCCACTACTGGGCATATACCCTGAGAAAACCATAATTCAAAAAGGGTCATGTACCACAATGTTCATTACAGCTCTATTTACAATATCCAGGACATGGAAGCAACCTAAGTGTCCTTCGACAGATAAATGGGCAAAGAAGATGTGGCAAATATACACAATGTAATATTACTCAGCCATAAAAAGAAATGAAATTGAGTTATTTGTAGTGAGGTGGATGGACCTAGAGTCTGTCATACACAGTGAAGTAAGTCTGAAAGAGAAAAACGAATACCATATGCTAACACATATATATGGAATCTTAAACAAAATAAAAGATAAAAATGGTTCTGAGGAACCTAGGGGCAGGACAGGAATAAAGACACAGATGTAGAGAATGGACTTGAGGACACGGGAAGGGGGAAGGGTAAGCTAGAATGAAGTGAGAGAGTGGCATGGACATATATACACTACCAATTGTAAAATAGATTGTTAGTGGGAAGGAGCTGCATAGCACAGGGAGATCAGCTCAGTGCTTTGAGACCACGTAGAGAGGTGGGATAGGGAGGATGGGAGGGAGATGCAAGAGGGAGGAGATGTGGGGATGTATGTATATGTATAGCTGATGCACTTTGTTATACAGCAGAAACTAACACACCATTGTAAAGCAATTATACCCCAATAAAGATGTTAAAAAAAATAAAATAATATAAAATATAAAACCTTTTAATGGAGAGTTTCAAAAAGATTCCCAGAATAGAAATATATAATGAACCCAGTGTATCTATCACCTAGGTTCAATAATTACAACATTTTGAGAATATTTTCAGCGATCTTCCCTCTCTCTTGTTTCTTCTGGAATATTTTAAAGCAAGTCCCAACATGAAATTTTACTTATAAATACTTCAGGATGCATCATTAAATCTTAGGATTTTTTTCTTTTTAAAAATATTTCTATGACAGCTTGAGTTTTGTTCCTTCTTTGATATTATAGTTTTTGCTTAAAGGGAACTTTCATAATGGGAAGAGTTTAAAGAGGAATGAAGGGGAAGTTGGAGTGTATATGTGGGGGCATGGGAGAGTAGCAGTGAAGGTCAGAGTTGTTGTTAAAGGGAATTTAAATCTGTCTTTGAAAATTAAATACAGGTGATCAGATGATTCAAACCTTAACTGGTTACCTGATATCACCATGTTACAGTTATTATTTAATCTCACTTGTATGCTGATGCTTTTCTAGGGCTTCCCAACACAGGTCCAAAGCTTGAGTATATTTTAATACATATTCCATTATGTATCTCTAAAAGATAATGTCTTTAAAAAACATAACTATAATTATATAGTTATATCACCTATAGAACCATATCACATGAAAGAACTAACAGTAAGCCATAAGCATCAATAAAATAAACAATTTTCCAATTATCTCATAAATACTCTGGACTTTTTTCATTTTATTTGAATCATGTTGTGATTGGTTTATTTATGTATATTTATATATATGTGTGTATAATTGAAGTATAGTTGATTTATAGTTGTAAACTAATCTTACATTAATTTCAGGTGTACAACATAGTGATTTTATATTTTTATAGATTATGCGCCATTTAAATTATTATAAAATATTATTTATACTCCCTGTGCTGTACTTTACATCCTTGTATCTTATTTATTTTATACTTTGTAGTTTTACCTCTTAATTCCCTTCACCTATCTTGCCCACAGCCATCTCCCCACTGGTAATCACTAGTTTGTTTCCTGTATCTATGAGCATGTTTTGTTAATTTAGTTCACTTGTTTTATTTTTAAAATTCCACCTATAAATAGTAAAAAAAAATTTTTTTTAATTAGAAAAGAAAAAGGAGAAGTTACAGCTTACACCACAGATATACAAAGTATCATAAGAGACTACTACAAGCAACTCTATGCCAATAAAATGGACAACCTGGAAGAAAAGGACAAATTCTTAAAAAGGTATAACCTTCCAAGACTGAAATAGGAATAAATAGAAAGTATGAACAGACCAATCACAAGTAATGAAATTAAAACTGTGATTAAAAATCTTCCAACAGGGCTTCCCTGGTGGTGCAGTGGTTGAGAGTCCGCCTGCTGATGCAAGGGACACGGATTCATGTCCCGGGCAGGGAAGATCTCAAATGCCGTGGAGTGGCTGGGCCCGTGAGCCCTGGCTGCTGAGCTTGCGCATCTGGAGCCTGTGCTCCACAATGGGAGAAGCCACAACAGTGAGAGGCCCACGTACCACAAAAAAAAAAAAAAAAAATCTTCCAACAAACAAAAGTCCAGGACCAGATGGCTTCACAGGTGAATTCTATCAAACATTTAGCGAAGAGTTAATACTGATCCTTCTCAAACTCTTCCAAAACAATTGCAGAGAAAGAAACACTCCCAAACTCATTCTATGAGGCCACCATCACCCTAATATCAAAACCAGACAAAGATACTACAAAAAAAGAAAATTACAGACCAATATCACTGATGAATATAGATGCAAAAATCCTCAACAAAATGCAAGCAAACTGAATCCAACAACACATGAAAGGATTATACACCATGATCAAGGGGGATTTATCCCAGGGATGCAAGAATTATTCAATATATGCAAATCAATCAATGTGATGCACCATATTAGCAAATTGAATAAAAAAACATATGATCATCTCCATAGATGCAGAAAAAGCTTTTGACAAAATTCAACACTGATTTATGATAAAAACTCTCCAGAAAGTAGGCATAGAGGGAAACTACCTCAACATGATAAAGGCCATAGATGACAAACCCACAGCAAACATCATTCTCAATGGTGAAAAACTGAAAGCATTTCTTCTAAGATCAGGAACAAGACAAGGATGTCCACTCTTGCCACTGTTATTCAACACAGTTTTGGAAGTCCTAGCCATGGCAATCAGAGAAGAAAAAGAAATAAAAGAATACAAATTGGAAAAGAAGAAGTAAAACTGTCACTTTTTGCAGATGACATGATACTATACATAGCGAATCCTAAAGATGCCACCAGAAAACTACTAGAGCTAATCAATGAATTTGATAAAGTTGCAGGATACAAAATTAATGCACAGAAATCTCTTGTATTCATACACACTAACAACAAAAGATCAGCAAGAGAAATTAAGGAAACAATCCCATTCACCATTGCAACAAAAAGAATAAAATACCTAGGAATAAACCTACCTAAGGGGGTAAAAAACCTGTACTCAGAAAACTATAAGACACTGATGAAAGAAATCAAAGATGACCTATACAGTTGGAGAGATATACCTTGTTCTTGGATTGGAAGAATCAATATTGTGAAAATAACTGTACTACCCAAAACAATCTACAGATTCAATGCAATCCCTACCAAATTTCCAGTGACATTTTTTTACAGAACTAGAATAAAAAATCTTAAAATTTGTATGGAGACACAAAAGACCCCAAATAGCCAAAGCAGTCTTGAGGGAAAAACACAGCTGGATGAATAAGACTCCCTGACTTCATACTGTACTACAAAGCTACAGTAATCAAGAAAATATGGTACTGGCACAAGAACAGAAATATAGATCAATGGAACAGGATAGAAAGCTGAGAGATAAACCCACGCACATATGATCAACTAATCTATGACAAAGGAGGCAAGGATACACAATGGAGAAAAGACAGTCTCTTCAATAAGTGGTGTTGGGAAAACTGAACAGCTACATGTAAAATAATGAAATTAGAACACTCCCTAACACCATACAAAAAAATAAACTTACTAAATGTAAGGCCGGACACTATAAAACTCTTAGGAGGAACACTCTTTGACATAAATCACAGCCAGATCTTTTTTACTCCACCTCCTAGAGTAATGGAAATAAAAACAAAAATAAACAAATGGGACCTAATGAAACTTAAAAACTTTTGCACAGAAAAGGAAACTACAAACAAGACAAAAAGACAGTCCTCAGAATGGGAGAAAATATTTGCAAATGAATCAATGGACAAAGGGTTAATCTCTAAAATATATAAACAGCTCATTCAGCTCAATATTAAAAAAACAAACAACCCAATCCAAAAATGGCAGAAGACCTAAATAGACATTTCTCCAAAGAAGACATACAGATGGCCAAGAAGCACATTGGAAGCTGCTCAACATCACTAATTATTAGAGAAATGCAAATCAAAACTACAATGAGGTATCACCTCACACCAATCAGAATCGCCATCATCAAAAAATCTACAAACAATAAATGCTGGAGAGGGTGTGGAGAAAAGGGAACATTCTTGCACTGTTGGTGGGAATGTAAATTGATACATCCACTGTGGAGAACAGTATGGAGGTTGCTTAAAAACTAAAAATATAATTACCATATGACCCAGCAATCTCACTCATGGCCATATACCCAGAGAAAACCATAATTCAGAAAGCCACATGCACTGCAATGTTCATTGCAGCTCTATTTACAATAGACAGGTCATGGAAGCAACCTAAATGCCCATCGACAGATGAATGGATAAAGAAGATGTGGTACATATATACAATGGAATATTACTCAGCCATAGAAAGGAACGAAACTGGGTCACTTGTAGAGACATTGATGTATCTAGAGACTGTCATACAGCATGAAGTATGTCAGAAAGAGAAAAATAAATATGTATATTAACGCATATATGTGGAACCTAGAAAAATGGTACAGATTAACCGGTTTGCAGGGCAGAAATTGAGACACAGATGTAGAGAGCAAATATATGGACACCAAGGGGGGAAAGTGGCAGAGAGTTGGTTGTGGGATGAATTTGGAGATTGGGATTTACATATTTACACTAATATGTATAAAATAGATAACTAATAAGAACCTACAGAAACTAACACACCATTGTAAAGCAATTATACTCCAATAAAGATGTTAAAAACAATAAATAAATAAAAATAATCCACTGCCCAGAATCTTTAGAGTTGTCTTCCTATCATGCTATGTAATAATGATAATGATAACAATAATAATAAAGACACTATCTCTTTCCCTCTTCTCCTTTTTATATAAAGAAAAGTTGGATTGTAAAGAAAGAGATGCAACTTGACAAGAATACAAATCATGTTAGCTGCAGGTATAAAGCATTCTGCGTGTCTGGCTGGCACTCCTGGTTTCTCAAACTTTCTTTTTCAGGTCCCATTTCAGAGTCAGCCTATGTCTGACTGGCACTAATCCTCCAGATTACAGCTAGAAAAGGAAACCAACTGCCTACTGAGATCTTAGTCCACCCATTGGCTTACTGTATAGAGAAGTTGTGAAGCCCAACCTCAGAGGTGCTAGAAGTGGCATCTCCTGAACCCGCTGAAGGATAAGGGTTTTGTATTGCTCTAGTGGTGATGAGTGGGATGGCAGAGGGAGTCTAGTTGGCCAGACTGTGGGCAGTGCCCAGAGCAGGGAAGAATTGATTTTGTTTGCTGCTAAAAAGCTAGCAGTGGGAGCACTGGGGAGAATGGCAAACTGTTAAAGAGGCAGGGTATAAAACAATTAGAGGACACTATTGGCTAATCTGAATATCAAGTAAACTTTTGGAAGTCTAGCAAAATATAGGAGATAAGAAATAAAAGTATAAATTATAGTCATCATTTCTAATTTCAGGTGGCCAGAGCCCTTCTACTCTGGAAAACTAAGAAACTAAACCTTCTTCCCTGACTGCTGGAATGGGTTGTTTACAAGGACCCAAGTTGTGTGTGTGAATGTGTGTGTAAAATATAAGTGTGTGAAAATGTGTGTACAGTTTTTGTGTGCATGCTTATGTGTATGAGTATGAGTGTGTGGGTGTATGTGAGTGTGTATGTTAGTGTATGTGAGTATGTGTGTGAGTATATGTGTGTACGAGTGAAGAGGACTCAGAAAAAAAAAGAGCTGGCTTTCCTCACCCAAGCACATGCTGAATACCTAGGCTGAGACACTTCAAAGTGGCTTTTGTTTAAAAACAAAGAAATCTGAAGAAAGTAACCAAGATAAGAGGAAAATGTAGTGGTTGGTGTCTTATGATTACAATTGTGATGAGATTTTCACCTACCTGTATTATTTATTTAGTTGTTTGACCTTTGTAGATAGAGAAAGCTTTTAGCTTGCTTTTGTATATTTGATGGTACCTAGTGTAATGACTTGTGTTATAAATACTTGGCCAAATACAATAAATGTATTATTTCCATTACTGTGTTCTTGTATTTGGAAAGTCCTCAATTATGACATCTATTGTTGGCCTTTTATTTCATCCATTAGTTTCATCACTAGGTGGGCCCTTTCAGTTTCAAACTCAAATCCCTGAGTTCTGGGAATTTTTTGAATCATTTTTTTCACTCTTATCTTCTCCAACTTTTTGTTTTTTCTTTCTGGAGCTCTTACTATTTATTGAATTCCCTGTATTGATGTTCTGTTATTTGTATCTCCTTTTCCTTATTTCCATCATTTCCCACTGCATTTCCTAAGAGATTCCTTAAACTTTATGCATATTTTTAAAATATTTTATTTCTCACATCCTAGTTTTAATGAGTTTAAAAATTTTTAGTTTTATTTTTTCTCTGAATTCTTTTTTCTTTTCTCATTTCAAAGATCTCTTCAATCTCTGAGTGTATTCAGTATAGTTTATTTACATTTTCTCTGTTTTCTGCTTTGTCTCCAGTTTCTTCTTTTATTTGTTCGAGGCTTTTCTCCAATGTCAGGTGATCTTTGACTGACCATATTGAGAATAAGGCAGATAAAAGCTGATTGAAGCTGTGTGTGTGTGTGTGTTGTATGTGTGTGTGTGTTGTACCAAAGGGATAGTTTATTGAGTAATAGACTTCAATATATTGGGCTCAGTGTGGACTATTTCCCTGGACTATTTCACTGTTAGAAGGTTTTCTGTTTTCTGTTTTTCTTTTGAGATAATCAGTTTCCTCAGAGAGGAATCCTCCAGTGTAATATCTGAGTTATATAAGCCTGACTTTCATTGTTTTCAAGGCAAAGTAAGAGAAAGGGGTTTGTAAGTCATCCCTTCATATGTAGACTTTCACTTAATCACCTCATCTTCAGTGTGATATCCTACCCTGTTTTAGTAAGTTCAGGTTGCTATACCAAAAATCCTATAGGCTGGGTGGCTTAAACAACAGATAATTATTTCTCACAGTTCAGGAGGCTGGGGAATCCAAGATCAAGACCCTGGCAGATCTGATGTCTGGTGAGGACCCACTTTCTGGGTTTCAGATAGCTGCCTTCTCACTGTATCCTCACATGGTGGGGGGAAAGACAGAGAGAGGGAGAGGGAGAGGGAAATGAAGAGGGAATGGGAGGGGGAAGGAAAGAAAGAAAGAGAGAGAAGGAGAGAAAGAGAAAGAGAAAGAGAGAGAAACGATTTTTCTCAGTCTCCTCTTAGAAGGGCACTAATCCCATTTGTGAGGGCTCCACACTTATGACCTATTACCTTCCAAAGTCCCCACCTCCAAATACCATTATTTTGGGATTAGGCTTCAACATATGAATTTGGAGAGGACACATTCAGTCCATAGCACACCCTCAGCTGTGCTTAGTGTATCTTCTTCAGCTTCTCTATAGAATACTTTTATGACTTTTATGGTGGAAGGAGGTGGCAAAGGTTAGTCACCTAGCTGCATGCAGAGGGCATAGGGAAAGGATGGGGGGGGAGAGTCTGATGGGTGTAGTGCATCTCTTCTTTGCAACCTACCAAGTGCCTCCTATTCCTGGAGCATCCTGGGGTTTTATACAATTAATCAGCTGGCATCTAAGACCACTTCCACATAGGCCTTGATTTCTCTTTCCCTTCTCTGTTGTGCTAAATCAATCACAACTTACCTATTTCCAGATTTCAAAATTTTACAAGTTGTCTTTTCTCCAGTTCTCTTTCCCTTGGGATCTCTACTCTCTGCCATGCTCTTAAAATTTAACAACTGTCCTTTCAGTAAAGTGTGCTTAAGGAACAGAGTAAATGTGTCTTCAATCAGCCATGTTTTACTGGAATAGATCCCCAAAATATAAAGTCTGGGGCAAATTCATGAAATATTTAAAGCTGTTGATACATATTGGCATTTGAATTTTTTAAAAATGATTTTAACAGCTTTGTTGAGGTATAATTGATGTACAATAAGCTGCATATTTCAAGTGTACAATTTCATTAGCTTTGTCATATTTATATGCTTGTGAAGTCATCATGACAATCAAAACAATAAAGATATTCAACATCTCCAGAAGTTTTCTTGTAGCCTTAGTGTATTGTATCTATAGATCATATTGGGAAGAATTGATATCTTAACAATATTGAGTCATTTGACCTTTGAAATGGTATATCTCTCCATTTATTTGGGCCCTTTAAAATTTCAGCAATGGTTTGAAGTTTGTAGTATACAGGTCTTGCACATTTTTTGTCAGATTTATTCCTAACTATATCATATTTACTTATAATATTATAAGTGGTATTTAAAAAGTTATATTTCTTATTATTCACTTCTACTACATAGAAATAGAATTTCAATTTTGATGTTATATTCTACAGCATTGCTAAACTCACTTATGATTCTTATAACTTTTTGTGGATTCCATCAAATTTTCTGTATAAATGTTTCTTTTGTTTGTGAATAAAAACATTTACTTTTGTTTTTTTCCAATCTGGATTCCTGATTTTTGTTTGTTTGTTTGTTTGTTTGTTTTAATCTTGTCTGATTACATTGGTCAGAACCTCTAGCCCAGCATTGAATAGAAGTGGTGAGAGTGGACATTCTTGTCTTCTTCCTAATGTGAGGAGGAAAACATTCTTTCAACACTAAGTATGATGTTAGCTGTAGGTTTTCCACAGATGCAGCTTATCAAATTGAGAAAATTTCCTTTAATTTTGAGTTCTGTAAGAGTTTAAAAAGGTTTTTAATCAGGAATGAATGTTGGACTTAGTCAAATGCTTTCTTTTTTTGTTTGGCAATAGAGTTGATCAACTGGTTTTTCTATTTTAGTTTGTTGGTATGACAAATTAATTTGATTTTCAAATTTTCAAACTGCCTTACATTATTGGGATAAACCCTAGTTAGATATAATGGGTTATCTTTTTAATATATTGTTACAATATATTTGTGAAAATTGCATCTTTTTTCATGAGGGATATTTATCTGTAGCTTTCTTTTCTTGTAATGTATTTGTCTTGATTATATATCCCAGCAATACTTGCCTGATAGCATGGATTAGGAAGCATTCCTTTGCTTTCAGTTTTCTAGAAATATTTGTGTAGAGTTGGAATTATTTCCTAAATGTTTGGTGGCTATCACCAGTGAAGCCACTGGGGTTTCAAATTTTCTTTGTGGGAAAGTTTTTAAGTATAAATTTATTTCATAGATAAAGGATTATCCCAGTTATCTATTTCTTGTTGAGTATTTGTACTTTCTTTCATTTTGATATTGGTAATTTGTGTATTCTCTCTTTTTTTCTCCCAATGAGTCTAGCTGGAGTTTTATCCATTTTGACTGCCTCTAAGCATCAGATTTTTAAAAAGACATCTTTTTTAGAGCAGTTTTAGGTTTACAACAAAATTGAGAAGAAGGTACAGAGATTTCCTATATACCTTTGCCCCCACATATGCATAGCCTCCCCCATTGTCAACATCACTCACCAGAATGGTACATTATTTATTTATTTATTTTTACCAAGGATGAACCTGCAAGGACACATCAAAATCACTGAAAGATTATAGATGACTTTAGGGTCCACTCTTGGTGTTACACATTCTGTGGGTTTGGGCAAAGGTATAATGAAATATACCTATCATTATCTCATAGAGAGTATTTTCACTGCCCTAAAAATACTCTGTGCTTCATCTGTTCCTCCTTCCACCCAACCCCTGGCAACCACTGATCTTTTTATTGTCTTTATAGTTTTGCCTTTTTTGGAATGTTGTATAGTTGGAATCGTATGGTATGTAGTCTTTTCAGATTGCCTTCTTTCACTTAGTAAAATGTATTTAAGTTTCCTCCATGTCTTTTCATGGTTGATAAGCTCATTTCTTTTTAGTGTTGAATAATATTCCATTGTCTGTATGTAACACAGTTTATTTATCAGTCACCTACTGAAGGACATCACAAATTTTGGCAATTGTGAATAAAGCTGCTATAAACATAAACAGGTTTTTGTGTGTATGTAAAATTTCAACTCCTTTGAGTATACACCAGGAAATACAATTGATGGAACTAGGGTAAGAGTATATTTAGTTTTGTAAAAAACTGCCAAAATGTCTTTCAAACTTCCAAAGTAGCTGTACCATTTTTCATTCCCACCAGCAATGAATGAGAATTCCTGTCATTCCATATCCTCAACAGCATTTGATGTTGTTGGTTTCTGAATTTTGGCCATTCTAATAGGTGTGTAGTAGTATCTAACTGTTGTTTTAATTTGCATTTCTTTGATGACATATGATGTGGAACGTCTTTTTAAGAATCAGCTTTTGATTTTATCAATTTTTCTCTCTTGATTTTCCATTTTTAAATTTTATTGATTTCTCTCTGATCTTTATTATTTCCCTTCTTACTTTGGATTGTTAATTGTTCTTTTTTTTGGTTCTTAATGTAGAAGCTGAATTTATAAATACAGGACCATTCTTCTTTTCTAATTCAGGCGTTTAATGCTGATAATTTCCCCCAAAGTACTGCTTTGGCTACATCTCACAATTTTTAATTTTGATTTCTTACTTCACTGTTCTTAAACATTTGAATTCCTTAAGCATTTTAAAGCATAATAGTAGCTTGAAATTGTCTAACACTTCACACTTTCTGGATTTAAAAAAGTTTTTAATCTCTTTTTATTCTCAGAATAAGTTAAAATAAGCCCCTAATATGTCCCCAGTTTGTCAGTCATTCAGAAAATATTTGGTGAATGTCACACTTTGTGCCAGGTACTGGGGATATGGTAGCAAAAAAAAAAAGTTTCCTCTGCAAAGGAGTTTATTTTATCTTTAGCAGAATGTGAATTTTAAAGATGAGATGTGGAAACACAGTGAAGTTAAGTGACTCCCTGAAGATCACACAGTTATAAATGCTAAACTCTAATCTTTCAACCACAATGTCAAAGGCTCTTTCTTATACCATAACACCTCAGAGGTTTTTTTTTAAAAAAACTAAATATAAAAATGTAAGTGTAGTAATAAAACATATGCACATTATTAAAGCAAAGTCACATAAAGAGCTCTCAATAAAGCTATAGACTACTGTTTGCTCATGCGGATGTGAAATTAAGTCTCTCATGATAGATTCAATGAAAAGAGATATACTACAATGTTAATACTACCTGACTGGGAAGAGGAGAACTATTCCACAAACACATATTCATTTTGGGCAAATAGCCTTACTTTCTGGTTTTCAGTTTCCACGTTAAAAAAAAAAAAGAGGTTAGGTCAAATGATCTTTCACATTCCTTCTAGCTTTTAGATACTAAGAATTTAAGTTTTAAATATTTATTGAGTATTCACTGCAGTGCTGTATAAGGGATTCAAAAAAAAGTAAGACACAATACTTGTACTGAAACAATCTAGCTTAGGAAGTAAGATGCATACCTATGAAATATTTTAAAATGCCAACATGAGTGATACAGACAGTAATGATCTAGAACACTCGGCAATGATTTTGCCCCATCAGGGACATTTGACGAAATCTGGAGACAATGTTGCTTGTCGCTACTGAGGGGTGACTCCCACTGGTAGAGCCACCAGTAGAGTAGAGGCCAAGAATGCTACTAAATGTCCTGCAGTGAATGGGACAGCCTCCCATACAAAAGTTACTGGTACCAAAATATCAATAGAGTTGAGGTTGAGAAATTGTTCAAGAAATTCAGAGGAAAATCATTGTGGGGAGGAGAGATTAGGAAAGTTTCATAAAGGAACTGTGTTTTTCCATGAACTTCTAACATCTGGAGAAAGACAGCATAAACAAGGTTATGGAGAAGGGAATCAGCATTGTTTATTTGGGGAACAGTGAGAAACACAGTGCAGCTGGAGTGGAGGGCTCACATGTCAGACAGAGAGTTCAATCGGTACCATCTTGTGGAGGACCTCAAATGCCAGGGTGAAGACTTCTTACTTTATTTATTAGACAATGGGGAGCCACTCAATGGGCATACTTTAGAGTAAATATTGTTTTAGTTAGATGAGTCTGGCAGTGGTCTGAGGTCTATTGCATTGGAGAGGCTGGAAGACAATCCAGAGGTTGTAACAATCCAGGTTTGAGGTACTATTAATTCAAGCAGAACTTGACTTAACCATGATGCTTGCACCACATAGCCTTGTCTAAATGCAATGATAGATAAGGGTAGAACATTCAGCAGTGGTAGCTGAGTTTTTTTCATGCAAGTGTTTACATGATAAGTTCTAGTTTATAAGTGATGTGGGTTTTTTATACCACGCAATTTTGCTCATGTGTTTATATTGAGTATGGTTGGTATGTTTAAAAAATTGCTATTTTATTTCATAGACTGAAGCAATGAAAAACTGTTATATGAGAACATTAGCTTTTATCACTTTAATTTTGGGAACTTTCTGTCCCTGGTCTCTCTGTCCCTCTAGAGTAATACTGTTCCTTAAACATTGGATTCCATGAATTTTTGTACAAGTACTTTGCTTTGTAAGTTTGCCACATGTTTGTTTCCACTTGCCTAGGAAAAAATAACCACCCAAAATTTCACCCTCAGAATCTCAGTGGGAGGTGAGGTGAAAAATATCAGGACATTTTTTCAATGCTTGTAAGTTTCATTGACTTTATATCAGTAAGGTCAGTGCAAGCAACAATTTTTCCTCCATCCTCTGGTTTCCCACTGCTCTGATGGAGCAAATATCTCTAGTTATCTCTGTGTAATTGTTCATTCAAACTTATATTTGGGCATCAGAATTGTTCCTTTGAAGTCTGGAAGAAGCAGTCTTGTGACCATCACTGCAACAGTAAGTTGTTCTACCCAGTTGTCATAATCACTTTGTTATACTGTCTTTGTAGCAGTACCTCAATAAATATCAATGGTATGAATGAACAAATGAATGAATGAAAGGTACCCAATATAGCATGGCAAAGATCCTGGAATTGATTTCTGGCTTTTTCAACCATTAGCTTTTAGAAAAAACAAGAATTTTTGAAAATGGAAGGAAAAAGTAAATGTTCTTCCTCCTTTACTTTTTCTTTTTCTATTAGAAGAGACCTTCTAGGAAATTTTATTTTTAATAAGTTGCTTTCAAACACTGGCTATTTTGACAATATTCATGACTGATTTAGATGTATGCTTAAAGCATAGAGAAATAATTGATAATAACTGACTTAGTCTTTTAAATTGAAATTTTCTTTCATGGTGAATGTGCCTCTTGGAAAATTAAACTATGAATTAACTTTTCTATGAAGAAAAATATTGAAATGATTTATATGACTAAACAGCAGGTACTTGATCTTTAAACTAGTTCAAGTTAGATTGTCACCTAGTGATCAGATCATTTTGCTGATAAGAGCAAAATCCAATCCAGTAGATCATTCTATTGATGAGAACACAGTCTTACTCTGTGCTAGGCATTTTACCGAGGGATGAGAAGACAACCTTTCACTGACAAGTAAAGATAAGGTAGGAGACACAAGTGTCAATTAATATGTACATTGAAACATCACCATTTTGGATTCCATGTGCATAGAATGCTGTAAATTACTTCATAAAAGAGATAATCTGAGCGGACGGATAATTTCCTTTGCAACAAGAAATACTGGAGGTGAAGACACTCAGAATGCACTTGTTTGTGATCACTCAGAATAGCATTAAAGTTGCCTGGGAGTTGGCTGCCTATCATCGATGCAAATTTTTTCTTAGATTATTCCTGCAGTTAACTAGGAAGGCCTGGAGCTGTCAATGGGTATGATAATACTATCACCTTTGATCCCACTAAACCATTTTTTAGGGCAACTTCTTAGTAGAGATTGCCTGCCTCCCATCCAGCATTGTCCCTCATGTCAGGCGCTTGCTTCCTAGGGACAGCTAGTGTTGCCTGGTTCATACCAATCAGTGTCCACCATCTTGGCACCTTATTTTAAAGGTTCTATTGTCGACTTCTGATAAGCTACCTCAAAACTTCTAAAAGGAAGGAAAGTGTTTTGAATCAAAATAATGACTTCTAAAACCTAAGGCATCTGTTTTGAAATATAATTCACCATGCAGGACCTGATTTAGGAGAAGCAGTTGTAACTAGACTGCTGTGGAGACTGTTCAGGATGGTTTGATCACTCCTGCACTGGAACACCAGGCACAAATAAAGGTAGTTTCACTTGCAAATCCCCCTTGAATGACTCTGCTTCTCTTAGACACACAGATGCTCAATGTTTCCACATTTGGAAAAAACAGTTATAAAACAAAGGAAATGAGTTCTGCTGCTCCCACTTTACATAGGAGGGTGATAATCTCTTTTTTGTCTAATAAATTTCATTTACAGGACTTTTGGTTATATAAAAATAGGCCTTAGAACTTAGTATTGAGTAGAGAATAAATAAATGTGAGATAAATTATGATTCATGATTAAGTAAGAGGAAGTTGGGGATTCTAATATGGCATCTGGAAAGGATGATAGGTTGAAAGAATCTGGAATTGGGTAACAGAGAGGACACAGGTATTGGGACAAAAGATGATAATGGGACCCAGGACACTTTACTGGACAAAGACCAAAAAAGATAAGTGACTGCTGAGAAATCCCCAGTGGTGGTGATAATTAGGAAACTTAGGAAGAAAAATGTCTAAATATTTATTTTAAAGTCATTTTTTATTTGGTTTTGTTTCATTATCTCCCTTAATTATCCCCATATCTTTAGTAAAAATAGATACACTATCCTTGAGTTAATGGTGCTCTGGGAAATACAAGAGGAGAACCTCTATCTTCATTTGAGTACATAGAGAAGGTAGCAGCAGCAGTGAGCAAGACAGTGGGGTAGGAAATTGAGACTTAAATCTGGCCTAAAAATTTGGAGCTAGAGTCAGTAGTCTAAGGAATATTAAAGAGATGCTGAATTTCCCACTGTAATGTGCTCATGGGAGCTGTTTTTTAAATTTCTTATTATTTTCTAAAAGGATCTTTTTTTCAGAGCAAATTTAGGTTTATAGAAAACTGAGAGGAAGGTACAGAGATCTCTCCTATAACCCCTGTCCATTCACATGCATAGCCTCCCTCATTATCAGCATCACTCACCAGAATGTTACACTTTGTTTTTTAACCAAGGATAAACCTACATTGATACATCAAAATCACCCAAAGTTTATAGTTGACCTTAGGGTTCACTCTTGGTGTGTACATTCTGTGGGTTTGAACAAAAGTATAATGACAGATATTCACATTATAATATCATACAGAGTATTTTCACTGTCCTAAAAATCCTCTGTGCTCCACCTATTCACCTCTAACCACGGCCACCACCACCCCTCCTCCCACCCTGTCCAAGCTCTTGTCATTTTATACAGATAATAATAGGAAGGAAGACTCATGAAGACTGGATGATTTGGGTAAAATTCCTTATGTTAGGGATAAGCCCAAGAGAAGAGAGGAGAAGTGCAAAAGTGAGGCAGTAGAGCCCCCAATTCATAGTATTTTAGTCTTTTACCTCCTAAGTATTTCATATCGGTTAAATCAAGTTAAAATGAAGTAGCACAGTCTTCAGAAAAGAGAATGTAAGAAAGCAACAGTAAGCAGCAAGCATTCTGAGGACAATGTGATGCTAGTTAAAAACGGGCTGTCTTGCGCTTGCTCCCTTTCAAAGGGGTTGTGTAACACTGCAGGCTTTTATTTAGCACCATCTGGCAAAGCCACATCTCTCCCTCAAGGCTCAGGACCTTTCTCAATCTTTTAGTTTTACTACCCCCTTAGGACATATCTGAATGGGATACGCCCTGACAGAAATGATGCTTGATATTTTTCTGAAGATAGAGAAGACTTAGAAATGTAATCACATCACAACGGCTCATTAGCCAGTGGTCCAGAGGGAGGGGATATCCTTATAGGAGTAGAAAGTGTAGAAGACAATCTGGACCAATGTCCTTAATATTCTCAAAAGGAGTTTGAACACTAAGGTGGGATTTGAGAGGACAACTGAAATGTGCATGATCCATTTAAGTAGCTCTACTGACATGTCAGTTAACAAGGCCCAGTCTTCAAAAGAATACCTGACAATACAACCCTCAACCTTTAGAAGATCAAGGTTGTTCTGGAAGGAAAACACAAATGTGAAGCTTTATGTGTGACCTGGAAAATGTAACCTCCTGGGCTTCAATTTCCTTGTCTGTGAAATAAAGAGATTGGAATAAAAGATTTTCTAATACTTCTAGTTCAAAGATTTTATAATTTGATAATGTTAATCAGACAGAATTCATTAACACGGAGTCATTCAAGGCCCTCTGACAAATTCTAGTGATACAGGAGTTTAAGACTGATCTTTGTCTTCAAGTATCATATAAGTAATAATTAGCAAAACAAGGTATAGGAATAAATTAAAAAGTAGAAATCTCATTCCATAAACTCAACTGTACAAAAAATAAAGCAACTTGTTGTTATCTGAAAAGTAACTTAATGTAGTATGACAAATTTGATGTTAGTTACTTTGGGGGATTCCTATCCTTCTCCAGAGTTGTGTTACACACAGTTCTGGGGACTTGTAGAGGCTAAGCTGGGGTAGACCCTGGTATGCAGCTATTGGTCCATGTAAGTAAATGTTAAGAGATTCAGGGTCGCAATCTGCATGGTATCCTCAGATCCTGTGATGGTCTGTTGCTTCCTCATCATGTCTGGGACATGGGGAACTTCTTCAAGGCTGCCTATGACCAGCAGTTACACCTACCATACAGACAAAACTCTCTGGGCTTGTGAGGTTTCGGCGGGTGCCTTCAGGGACCTGTGTGTTCTGAAGAATTGTGGATGTTGCCTCTCTGTCTTTGCCTAGGATATATCCTTCGTCTGGGGTGAATCATTTCCCCTTCATGTTCTTCAAAGATACTCTGTTTATGTTTGTGAAGTCGCTAAATTCTCCACTGGGTTTTGGCTTTTGAAATTTCCAAAATAAAAAAGGCTTTCAAGCTACCTCTTGGTTTGCCTCCCTTGAAGCAATGAGTCACTGAGGCCTCTGTCTTCTTTAAATGGAGGGAAAAGAAAGGGGATATATATCGAGAAAAAAAAAGTTAATATCTCAAATAATTTGATTAATGATTAAAAAATAATAGAAAGCACAGTAGAATGATCTTTTCTTCCTGGATGTGTGTTTTTTTATTAAGTGCATTTTAACCCTGCCTAATTGTAATGTATAGATTTTTGCAAGGCCTCTTGGAGGATCTGAGAAAAGGGGGAAGAATTGTCAGCCTCTCCTAAGAAGGGCCGGGTGTCAATATTCTCTGCTTTACAAATTAACAGAAAATTAAGAGTATCATTTCCAGAAAAGAACTCAATAAGAGTGCCAGATGGGGGTGGGTAGCCTAAGAAATCTACTGGTGTTGTTGTTAGGTGAGGAACAGAGGATGTGGGGGAGAAGCTGGCAGAGAATCACATAAGGAAAGAGACTTTGAGAAGTGGTGCTCCCTACCTGAGGCCATGAGGTCACTAGACTCTGAAACATGGGTTCTGAACATGAGCTTTGCGGGTCTGTGAATACCTGGAGAGAGCTTGCAATATTCCTTGTGTAAGTGCTTGGTTTTCCGTAGAATCTGGTGAGTGAATATCTTCAAGTTTGGGGAGGGATGTGCGTGGGGGTTGCCAGAGGCATGGTGACTTGCCAAAGGGTAAAATAGTTTTTCCTCAAGGCACAGAAAGTCAGAACTTGGGTTTTTATGTCGGGGTTACTGTCGAGATGAAAGACAGGGAAGTCTGAAATAAGAGGAAGCACTGAGATGGCCCAGGACCCAGAGAAATGACCAGCACAAAGGCTCCAGCATGAATATTCTTCAAATTAGACTTATGGCATCTGGGACAGAGTTGGTGAGGACAAAAACTAAGGGCCTGTATACCCAGAAATTAAGCCAGCCAAGACAGTCTGTGGTTAGACCAAATTCCTGTGATGGTTAAAAAATATGCACCATAAATAGGACTGTTTCTATGATTTTGTTGCTATGTCGTTGTTCTTGTTTTTTCAATTTTGCTTTTCCTTTAGCATTTTAAGAGAGCGCTTTTGGAGAATTCCAGTTTATCTCAACTAAGACATGGGATGAAAAAATGTCTCCCTCTTCTCCCCACCTAAATTTGGAGAACAAAGGAGTCAGTGTGAGGGTAGGAAGAAGTGGTAGAACTAAGCACACATTGGAGGGGTCCTGAGCTAAAGGCAGGGTGTGCTAAATGCTGAACATGTAGTTTTTAATCTGAGCACTGTAAAATGACCTAGGAGGAAGAAATCAGTGTGGTTGGGTTGCCGGGAAAGAGATCATGAAATAGTTATTTGAAATAGACTTTTAAATATGGATAAGGACTCAAACAAGTGTACTTGGGTATGAGTATGCCTTATCTATACACAGGCATCATTTTATTGCGATTCACTTTACTGCATTTTGCAGATAATTTTTTTTTTTTTTTAAACAAATTGAAGGTTTGTGCTGACTCTATGTTGAGCAAGTCTTTTGGTGCCATTTTTTTTCAACAGCATTTTCTCACTTCATGTCTCTGTGCCACATTTTGGTAATTCTCACAATATTTCAAACTTTTAAAATATTATTATATTTGTTATGGTGATCTGTGATCTTTGATGTTACTATTATGACTCATTGAAGGCTCAGTTGATGGTTACCATTTTTTAGCAATAAAAAATGGTAATATGCTTTTAATTAAGTTATGTACATTTTTTATACATAATGTTATTGTACACTTAATAGACTACAGTATAGTTTTAACATAACTTTTATATGTGTTGGGAAACCAAAAAATTTGTGTGACTTGCTTTATTGCAGTGGTATGAAACTGAAACCACAGTATCTCCAAGGTATGCCTGATGCCAAAAACTCGGCCTCTGTGCACTGGTGCTGAATCAAATCTTGGAGACAGAGTTTGGGTTGAAGTAGAAAAGAATAGCTTCATTGCTTTGCCAGGGAAAGGGGGAAACAGCAGGCTCGTGCCCCTCAAAATTTCATGTCCCAACCTGGGAGGACTTGGTGAGAATTTTTATAGCAATTGTTCATGGACAGGTTTACTGATAAGGATTAGGGTGTGCACAGGACCTGCACTCCTTTAATCTAGTCTCAGGTAGTCTCTTGATGAGCTTCTCTGGTTCCTTTAATCTGGCCTTAGGTGGTCTTCTCTGGAGTGAAGACTGCTAACATCTTCCATTTGTTGGGGGTTTTAGTTCTGTAAAGAGCTCAAAGATCCTGTTATGTATTATCCCTTGAGGTGGAACAAGAACCCTGCCCCAAGGCTGCACTACTGTTTCTTGGCTGCTCCTCCCTTTTCTCTGCATCCCCTCCCTTCCCTGATTAGCAACTGTTTGAAAGGCTTCCGTGCCCAGCAGCCCCACTGGGTCCTGCTTGGTTTCATGACTGTATTAGTTTCTACTAATTCACTAAACATAGCCTGTCTTCCAAAGTCATGTTTTTCACAATGGATTCTCACACTTGGCTGTGTGTGAATGAGGAAGGTGGCAAGTTACTTTCAAAGTTACCACTGTAAAGTAAGTTGATAGTGGATTTAAATAAAGATATATGGAATGTTGTACAGAGACTAATTTTTAGGAGATCTAGAAACCTGGATGAACCATGGTTTTAACATATTCTTATATGAGTTATGAGATGAGAGATAAATATTAGCAGGCAGCAAATTGCTATGCTTTAGCCTTTGGTTAACAGAACTCTGACCTTGTCCTTCATAGCTTTATCTGCAGTGGCAAAGTAAGAAAATCGTTTGATTAGTTCCTTGTATATTTTGCATGATTTCAACTGGGAAATTGATCATTGAACTGTAGATACAATAACTTTTAGATGATTTGTTTTGGGAGAGAGGCTTTCACTTCAGGAAGACTGCCTTTTAGATCTTGTTATATTACTAACTAGCACTGTGACCTTAGGCAAGATACTTAATCTCTTTTTGTATTTCCTCATTTTGAAAGTTAGATTATATCAGGAGTCCCTGATCTTTCTCTGAGTTGGATCTACTTATTTTCTATCCCTCTGAAAGCTTATGTTCTGATTAAAAAAGTAAAATTCTACATGCTATTTCAGTTCTGAAGAAAGCTAACAAAGAACTGTTGTTATTAACTTGATTTCATAACTTAATGTATCTTGTATTATAAAATTCTAACCCTTCCATCTATGTCAAGGTCTCTGGGGTTAGAAGAATTTGAGAATAGTGAAGTTGAGACAGGGTAGAAGTGATTATTATTAATAAAATTCCTGAGCAGAATAAGGGGGAGAAAGTCACCACTGACTTCTTGACTAGGCATACTAGAAAATTGTAGGAAATGGGCATTTGTTAAAAAATCTCATGGGCCTTCAACCATTTACATCCCAACTGTGTTTACTTTGCAGACCTGAAGTCTATTTATTCTGTACCAGGGATTTCAGCTTACTTCCCATCTTCTTAAAAGATTCTATAATTGACTCAAACCTAGAGATGAAATAGGTTATAGCCTCCTAAGATCTCCAGGTCCTACTTTTATGAAACTGACACCCTTTTCATTTTTGGGATTTTACAACAATTACTTGGGGAAGGTCCAGGCTAATACTCTCTTAGGTCACTGTAGGCATGGCTTGTGTTGCCTGTAGGGACTATTCTCTTGGCTAAATGTTCTGTTGCTCCTTCTTCAGACAGTTCTGGATTATAGATCTGGGATAATCAGGCTGATGCCAGATATTTTCCTTGCCCCTTCCCTCCCTAATGTAGCTTCTAACTTCTGGCTTCTAAGTAAGAAACACTTTCAG
Organism: Mesoplodon mirus; assembly: GCF_964341445.2. NCBI lineage: Eukaryota > Metazoa > Chordata > Mammalia > Artiodactyla > Ziphiidae > Mesoplodon > Mesoplodon mirus. The sequence goes on along the minus strand of NC_138982.1, from coordinate 106,409,811 downwards.
TCTTCAGTCTGCTCAGTACTGATACACACACACACACACACACACAAAACCTGTCCTAATAGTTTCTTGGTTCCCATCCGCAGAACTCCAGAGCGTCTACTGCCAGTCTTGGGCTTAAGCAAACAGTAGATAATGTTGATTCTTTCTTCATGAGTTATCTGGTTTCTCTGAATCTAAACTCATCACTCCTTTTCTGAAATTCATACCACCCGATTTCAGGCAAGTGCTCCCAAAAAGCCATTTTTGCCCTATTTCTTGTCTCTGCTACAATCCCAAGGGAATGAGGTTTCTGCTGGTTCAAAAAATTCCCATTTCTTGTGGGAACTTGGACTAAGTTTAGTCTCTAATATTTTGAAACTTCTGTGTGCAGTCCATTGGTAGAGCCCAGTGACAGACACACTGTTTAGTAAAGAATTTGACCTTGCCCAAAGAGATATCTGCTTTTGTTCCTGTCTGTGGGGAGGTAACTTTTAAATCCTAGGAGTTTCCTGAGTGGCAAGAGTGTCTTTGTTATTCATGGAGGGCCCTTTGGACCACACCTGATAGCTTATGCTAATGAAATGACTTAGGGCAGTACCAGTCACACCCAATAGTCTTAGGGTGAGGTCTGGCCACACTGAAAAGATCAATAGGATGATTTAGGGTGGGGGCTTTTGGTCATGCAGCATTGGTCAACCTAGAGACTAAGTTCAACCACTGGGCAATCAATAAATTATGCCTATGTAATGAGACCTCAATAAAAACTCTGGATACTGAAGCTCAAGTAAGCTTTCAGGCTTGGCAATACTCTGTGTATTGACACATATCAGTGGTGAGAAGGTAATGTGCCCCTGAGGACAATGGAATCTTCTTATGTGGAACTCTTCCATAATTTGCCCTAGGCATTTCTTCCTTTGGCTAGTTTTAATTTGTAATCTTTCCTTGCAATAAAAGTAAATGGTGAATATAATGCATTCAGTGAGTTCTGTGAATTTTTCTAGTCAACTATCAAACCTGATGGTGGTCTTGGGAAACCTCTGAATATGTGGTTGGTGTCAGAAGTGAGGGTGATCATGTGTGGATTCTTCCTTCTAACTTTGTAGTGGAACCTTAACTCCTTACAGTTGGGTTCAGAAGCCTTGAGAAGAGTTGGTAGTCTGGAGGACCACCTTCTCTTCACAGTTTGGCTAATGCTGAACACACACATTTGCGAAATGTAGGACAGTCCTTTTTCAGATATCAGCTGAATTCTGAGCCTCTGGTTTTCCAGGATGGATTCATTAAAGTGTTCTCATACTCGCTGGCAACCTACTCCCACCTCCCTTCCAGTAAAGTTGTTTTTTAGGAATATATTAAATCATATTTTACTTATTAAAATATAATTATATATGGCTTATTTAAGTCATAATTATACCCATTAAATTATGCTTATTTTGCCCTACATGTTATTAAATATGAATAAAAAGCATAAAGGTGGATTCCCTGCTTTATCCCCTCTGTGATACTGTGATATAATAATAAATATATATTTGGTCTGCATCCCTGTCTACTGGCCAGAGCTCCTAAAAACCCCTGTAATTTCCTAAGTGATTCGAATGATAGGAGCATCTTTTGTTACAATGTTTGGCTTTTGTCTCCAGCTCCTGAAACAGCTCTGGAGCAATAAATGTAAAAGGAGTGTCTTTTTGTTATTCATAACAAGCCCCTTTCAACCACACCTGAGTTTATGTTAATGAAGTGACTTTTGGAAAGCACTTAAGGATGGGGACTGGTTGCCAGGTGAACCAACCATGGGATTCGAGGGTTGGAACTTTCAGCACCCCTGATCCCCCCACCCCAATCCTCTGGGGAGTGGAGAGGGGCCGAAGATTGAGTTCAATTACCAGTGGCCAGTGATCTAATCAATCATGCCTGCGTAATGGAGCCTTCATAAAAACTCTAAATGATTGGGTTCAGAGAGCTTCCAAATTGGTGAAAACATTGAGGTGTTGGGAGGATGGTGCTTTCAGAGAGGACATGGAAGCTCCATGCTCCTTCTGCATACCTTGTTCTATGCATTTCTTTCATTTGGCTGTTCCTAAGCTTTATCCTTTAAAGTAAACCATTAGTAGTAAGTATAGCACTTTCCCTGAGTTCTGTGAAAACTTCTAGCAACTTATTGAACAGAGGAGGGGTTGTGGGAAGCCCTGATTTACAGCAGGCTAGTCAGAAGTTCAGGTCAAAAGTTGGGACTTGTGATTGACATTTGAAGTGGGAACAGTTGTGTGGGACTGAGGCCCTTAACCTGGGGGGTCTCTGCTAACTCCAGATAGTGTCAGAATTGAATTAAACTCTAAGACATCTAGTTGGTGTCCAGAAAGAACTGGAGAATTGCTTAGTGTGGAAAACTCACACATTTGTAGTCAGTAGCTGTCTTAGTCTGTACAGGCTGCTATAGCAAAATACCACAGGCTGGCTAACTTATAAATAACAGAAATTGATTTCTCACAGTTTTAAGGCTGGAAGTCTGAGGTCCTAACACTGACACATTTGGTAGTTGATGCAGGCTCTCTTCCAAGTTGCAGACTGCTGTGTTCTCCTCACATGGTGGAAGAGAGCTAGGATTAACTCCTCATACAAGGAGAGTTGAAGTTCTCTTTTGCTTGATGATGCTAAACATCAGTGACTCATGTTTCTGCATATGAGTTTTCTTAACCTCATAAAACTCTGTATGAGTCCCAACATTTGTGACTAGGGGCAGGGGTTCTTACACTGTATCCATCCTATCTTTTTCCTTCAAAAATATTACAAGCACCCCATAAAAAGTACTGATTCTTCTCTGGGAATGATACTTGCTGACATAGGAATTCACTGTTTGCATTATGTGTAAGGAATTTGGTGGGCAAGTTTTAAATACTATTGAATAACAAGGCAGTTCTGGAGTTTTACACATGAAGCAGTATCTTGTGATTTTTGCCCTATGTTTTCACTTCAGGAGCACTTCTCTCTCCACTAATTTAAAGAAAAAAATTAGATGTAGATAGAAACTTAATCTAAAGTTTTTAATGAAAGTGACATTTTGTCACATTCTTATATTTTTTTACCTTACATTAAAAACATGTGAATTAGCTCTGAAAGAAGGGTACATAGAAGTTACTGCTTTTGCCCCCTTTGACTTCAAGCTTCTGAAATTATTCATTGTTCAATATAGTGAGAATTCATGGCCTTGATTTAATTTGTAACAATTGAAGTCACATGGGCATTTCAGAATTATTACTTATTTATAGTATACAGATTATGTGATATTTATAGTTCTAATTTAATAGCAAACACAAAGTTTCCACGCTGCAAATGGCTATTAAAATCATGAGAATCATGGAAATTAGATTTATTTGGGCTTCTGTGGCTGCCTGAATTCCACAAAATAAATGCCAGATTACTTTTTTATTGCCAGACCCCATACTTAGGGGAACCATGAAAATCTTGGAATTTCCTAAATAACTGTCACAAAGATAGAGTTCAATTTAGACTCTAAAAAATGTATTATTATGCAGTTTTCTCTTCCCCCCAAACACTGCCATGCCTTCCTTTCCCTCCAACCCCCAGTACTCCTGCCATGCTGCTCAGATTTTATTGGTTTCATATTTGACATAAAATTCTGAAAATAATATGACTATAGGTTACTAACTTTATTATTGAAAGTCATAGCTAAATTTTATCATCTTAATAGTCTTTTATTGCCTGGGCTAGATTCTTAAGGAGGAATTTCAAGCTGCATCTGTCAGTAAATATTTATGAATCACTTGTTATGAGTTCAAAACTGTCCTTATATTGCTAGGTATATGATAAACTCTCAGGCATTATTCCTACCCTCAAAGGACTGATAGTGGCAGGTGTGATGAACAATTTAGAAGAAAGATTGAGGTTAAAAACAACTCTTAGAAGACTGCTGTGGATAGATGAACTTCGGGTAATAGTGCTTCTTATTAGTTTAGTACACTGACAAAAGGCCTATAAACCAAGGAATTAAAGATACACTGATGGCTACTAGTGAGTTGTGGAAGTCAAAGGAGACAGATGATTCTGGGATTGAGTTCATGGTACAGACATAAATTTATCTGAATAGTGGCTTTATGAGCAGATTTTGGATCTCTTGGAGCTTTGAGAGATTTACACCATATCTAGTAGAAATTACCTATGAAAGTGTAAGATATATGCATGTGTGTATGCATGCACATATAAAAAGATCTAAATATTCATCTCTCTCTCTCTCTATCTCTATCTCTGTGTCTCTCTATCTATCATCTTCTATCATCACCTATCTATTCACACACATATATAGGCAAAAACAGATATATAGACACCCCATTAAATAGCCATACTGATCCTAATCCAAAATTAAAAAATATCTGGGAATATTTCTGAAGAAATATATCTATTAATTGTCTATTTTTCAGATTGCTGTCCATATAGGTACAAGCAGTTCCTTTCCTCTGAAGATTTTCATTCTTTATTCATGTTATTTATTTCTATGGAATGCACTATGCATGTCAGCCTCATTTAGATATTCCATACATCATCAATAAGAAATCACAGTCCACATTCATTCTTCTTTTTTATAAACTTTAACTTTCTGATTTACTTTTGACACTATTGTATTTTTCAGGGTATTTCTTCAGATAATCTCGGATTTGAATTCATAAACATGTGGTAGAATCAAGTCTCTGCCTTTTCCCTCATAGCTATTTTATTTCCAAACAATGTAGTTTTAGGCTATATAAACATTAATTTCTGGCTGACCACTTTTCTGGGGTCATATTATTTTGCTTCAATTAATATTACATTTACATATTTACATATCCCAAATTGCCTTTAGGTTAAATAGAAAACATATGATTAATTCCATTGGTAGCCACATCACTGCTGTAGATACCTTATTAACATATAAATGATTCAGTTGAAAATGGAATGTATTCCCACTACATTTAGTCAGAACGTGGTAAAAGCTACCTTACTAGTGGTATTTCCCATGTATCTTTCCCAACTTTCTCCACCTGACATCCTTGTCTTCCTTTTTTTCTAATACTCTATTCTTGCAAGATCCTCACTGATAAATGTTAGCTTCTCCCCTGTACTTAGAATTATACCTTCCACTTCTTTTTTCATTAAGTTTTACAATAAAATAGGTAAAATTTAATATAAATATTAGCCTGGCTTTTTCTTTCAGGAAACCAAATTTAATTCTAAATAAATTGTCATCAATGTACATTTCAGGAGAGGTCTTAATTTTCATTTGTTGTGCTGGCTATGAAATGAAGAAACTGCACAGAAAGCCAAGGTGGTAATTCTGTCCTAAGGCTGGTGATGCTGTGTACTCTGGCCTGGACTTGCGTAGGGACATCTGAAAGGTTTCTTAGAGAAACAACTTCTAAAGCAAAGTGAGGAACCAAAGTGAGCCAAAGAGAATGGGAGTTAGGAGAGAGATATCAAGTGACAATAAGTATGTCAGGGTGATACGACTCAGTGATTCAGTGAGGCTGGGGCATAGAGACAGATGTCAGCTCAGACAGGTAAACAGAAACTAGCTTCCAAGGGACTTTTAAATGAGCTAATAGGATTGGATTTTATGGCAAAAGCTATCAAAGTAACACAACCCATCAATATACTTTGTGTTGTTAAATTAATTAAACAAGGAGACCATTAGGCTGAGGGGGCTCTAATGCCCAGGCATCCTACATAAGCAAACCAAAATCTAAGCCTGTAAAGGCTTCAAGTTTCCGAAATCAAAACGCTAGGGACAACCAGTCACAAACAGTCAGCTAGGCTTTACGCTCGCTATAGCCAATCCAACAATTTCCTTTTTTTTCCTCTGTGCTTTGTCTATAAGTCTTTTCCCCAGGCTCCTTTTGTCAGAATACGCCTAACCACTTCTGGTTTGGCACTGCCTGATTCCAGTTGATTTTTGCTCAAATAAACTCTTAAAGTTTTTAATATGCCTCAGTTTATCTTAACAGTTCCTAAGTAAGAATGCTATTTTTGTCTCGATAATATAAGTGTAGGGCTAAATTTTCTTTTAATGCAAAGTCTGTCTTTAACAGTATTCTGAAAGTTCAACCAATAAATTCATCAGCCAACATCAATCAATGAAACATAATTTCTTTAAAACAAAAACTACCTCTAAGGAAATGATCTTATTTTGGCATTTCTTAAAATCTCTAACATGACTTTGGATCATTTCCCTGCTTTTAAACCACATGTAGTTTAGATCTGAGAATGTGACTGATATGTAATAGATTCCAGTTAACTTAAATGATATTTCTGACTTATTTATATCCCCCCCCCCACCACGGTCTTTTAGGAATAACTTTCTTCTGATACAAGCAATATAATTAAAGGAAAGGAACTTCCCATAAGTATTTTTATATTTTGATATGAAACATCACTATTATGGAAATATTTACAAAAAAAACAAAAGAGGAAACAATTATCCAGGGAAAAAAGTTGGGAAATACTTTAAAGCCCTTGGAGGAAAGCACACATTTACAGTGTTATAAAAAGAATAAGAAATTAGTCACTGTAGACAGAGCCCCTCAGGTGTTTGGCACGCTCAACTGTGCTAAATAATCAAAAACCATAAATAATTTGAAAATAAGGCTACTGAGCATGAATGTTGACAAAAATTGCAAAAAAAAAGTTAGCAATGCAAAAGTTACAGGAGACAAAATTACCAGCATTCACATACACGGTGTTAGCTTTCAAGATCAGTTTTTATCATATTAAAGTGAAGACATATGAGAACTTTTAGATAATATAAAGGAAAATAAGAAAGAAAAAAATAATGTGGTAGAAGAAGGGAGGAAATTGACAGACAAGAGAAATGGCAGCTGAAATTAGAAACAATGATAGGTACTGTGAAAAACATCAAAGGATGACAAAGCTGTCCGGGTGTGAAAGAAGGAAGAAGCACTGACCAGAAAAATATTGAGCTCTGGGGACACGCAGCAAAAGAGAAAAATCATACTTACTTCAATAATTCTGAGAGTGTTTCTTTGTCACATTTAAATGCTGCAATAGTATTTGACCAGTCTAGGGACAAATTTAAGTTTTCTTAATATATGAAAATATCATACATAAAATAATCCTAACTCGTTAAGGAAAATCAGTATGCTCCATTTTTAAAAATATGACAGTAAGGAATATTTTAACGTGTTTTAAAAATGTGTTCATAAAATGATGAATGTGAAAATTCCAGAACTTGAAGTATCAAATCACCATTTGTCTGAAACTTAATTTATCCAAATAACCCTTTTCTAAGCTCTACCCACTCCACTATTGTATTTGTCTCAATATCAATGAATTAAAACTTATTTGTCTGAATTATCCAGCTAATTTTATTGTTTCACCCATCTCCTCATTTCATCTGGGTAGAAATGGCCTGATTTTGGTTCTTATTACTAAATTACTTCTTTTCTACTGGATATAATCACTTGCTTTCTCAACTGCTAAAAATTAGAAATCAAGATTTCAATACTACATTATGTGTTCAACTGGATTCTAGAGCATTCAATGTTAATGAAAATTATGATAGTAATCCCCTGTCCATTAATATACTGCCTGAAGAATAAAATGAAACAAAATGCAAATGTTGAGACTTTTCTACAGTCAGAGGGTTTGGACAGTTTCCATTTGTATCTGCTCAAACCACACAGACAAGGGCTGCTTGAATTTCCTTATCTTTAGTTTCATACCTGAATTGGATGCAGTCAGTTTTTTTTTTTTTTTTACCGTTTTAAATGTGTGATTCGATTTTAAGAACTTCTTAAAAATATTCTGGGGATTGTAAAAACGCTTAGAGTAGGGCCAAGATTTTCCTGAATTAATATACACTCTTCTCTGCCCTCAGCTACACATGACTGCCATTGACGTTTGTTGGGTACCTTTTCATACCCGTTGCTAAAGTGCCATACGATGCCATTGTACTTTTGCAAACACTTCTCCAAATTAGCTTTAAGCAAGTAGAATTCTCTGCTATTAATATGTGATGATCCTAATAGGAACGTGTGGTCAGAATCCAATAAAATAAATACAAAATGGGAAAATCCAATTTTAGAAGGCTGGCAGCTTCTTATTGCTACACACATCTTTGCATTGCTGGTGATTAAAATTGGCATGTGTATTAGCAGGAATTTTCTGCCTTGTTTTTAATTTCTCTGTTTATAACATAGAAGAACAATTTGCTTTGGCAGCTTAATTTTATCTTCAGTGTTCTCTGACACCCCATACTCTTCATTTTAAAAAATATTTGGAATAGTTGTTTACTATAATGCACTAATTCTGAAAGGATACTGAAATATTGTAGAAAGATCATTTCCATTTGTTTTGTTTGTCTATCTCTGTGTGGGCAGGTGTGTTTAAATGTTGCATGAATACTAATAAGTGTCTATTCATATACTGTTTTCATGGGCTGCAAACCTTTAAAGTGCTTCTATCCTGAGATAAATGCCTAGAATATGATTATACACCATTTATTTAGTTCCATGTGTCCAGGAAAGATTATAAAGCCTCACACAGACTTAGTCTTATAAGGCCTTTAGCACGTTCTGTGAGCAACCATTTATTGACTCCCATGTATGGTGAAGTTAATGAGGACCAAATATCAGATATAACACATAGGGTTCCCCCACCCCAGTAGAAAACAAGGTAATTTATGGCAAGTGTAAAGAAAAAATGTTCCAAAGAAATATTTTTAGTATTTGCTGGGGACTTGGTGTGATTTCCCACTATATTTATGTGTAGTTAGCGCTAGATGTTGAAACAATTTTCTGCAGGACTCTACTCCTGTTCAATCTGTTTAGAAATTTCCTTCGGAAGAACTACTGCACAAGTACTACAATATAACGGTACTACAGCTCACTAAAGTCCTTGGTGTGGCTTTGCACAGTTAATAGTTATATATATTTCAGGTAAAAAAAAAAAGCACACGCAGGGCTTCCCTGGTGGCACAGTGGTTGATAGTCCGCCTGCCGATGCAGGGGACACGGGTTCGTGCCCCGGTCCGGGAAGATCCCACATGACGCGGAGTGGTTGGGCCCGTGAGCCATGGCCGCTGAGCCTGCGCATCCAGAGCCTGTGCTCCACGAAGGGAGAGGCCCACATACAGCAAAAAAAAAAAAAAAAAAGCACACACAAATATGTCAGGTGAAGAAGCCAATCCCTCAAAGTGTAGAGCTATGAATTCACTGGAATAGGAGAGAAATCAGATATGAAATTGAAAATTATCTCTAGATAACCTACTTTTGAAAAAAGAGATGGTGCTGATATACGAAGTGTTTGTAGAAGCTGGTGGTGTTTTACCCAGATTCCTCCCAAGTGCAAGTACCCATAGTTCAGCTGCAGTGAGTGTTGGCTACTAGAGGCTCACAGTTATTTCCCTTCACAGGGAATTGTCCTCCCTGGGCTGACATTAGCTGCTGGTCTGGAGCTGGTGAGGGAGGTTTTACTTCCCACCAGCACTGCCCCCCAACCTTTGGCAGAGTGCACCCAGTGACTAACACAGGGTCCAAAATCCTGGCCGCTTTGGTTCAGTGGGACACACTCAGGTATGCCATTAATACTCCAGTGCTCCTGATAGGCTGAAGACTCAACTAAAACCGCATCTTTGCTTAGCTTCTTTCTTGGCCATGTCCTGTTTCCTCGCTGCCCTATGGGTTTCTCCTAAGAGCACTTCCCCAATCAATCTCTTGCATAGAAATCCAATTCCAGGCTCTGCTTCAAAGCAACTGGACCTTAGACAACATTGATTTCACTCCTTCACATCTAGAACTCTATTTAACAGGCAACTATTGCAGGCATTGTACATTCACATACAAAATTGCATAAGAAATAATTCCTGCTCTTGAGGTACTCAGGGTCTGGTGAGGGGGAGAACACATGACAGGTCATTACAAAGTGATATGTGTCAGAAGAGAGAAGTTTGGCATGAGGTGGGGTCAGGAGGCTTCAAAGAGGAGGTGACTGTTGAGCTGCATATTTATTAGTAAGGATTTGTAAGGCAATAAGAAAGGAAAGACAGAAAAATTCTTTTTACCAAGACACAAAAACATGATGTCTTTGGGAAACCATCATAAGCTCAATGTGTTTAGAAGGTGCCTATGGAAAAGCAATAGAGGATGAGATTGACTTAGGCAAGGGGACAGACTGGACACCAGTGCAAAGAGATTAGACCTTCCCCTGTAGAATATGGACTTCTGAGGAATGCTAAACATCCGAGTGACATGAGCTTATTTAAAATTAAAAAAAATATTGAAGATCTAAGTTTAGAGAAATAAGGAGGTGCAGTGAGGAGAAGGAGGAGGTAAGTGAAAAATATTGATGATGTAGATGATGGCAGAGAGAATTCTTTAAGGATGTGGGATAGGACAGATAGAATCAAGATACTTAAAATAATTTGGCAATTTATGAATGTAGGGAATTAGAGAAAGAGTCTAGGGTGAATTTTGATGACCTGGCTTTAATAACTGGGTATCTGATGGTTCTAAGAGGAATACAAGGGGAAGATCTTTTGATGCTAACACGGAACATTTTTTACTTATATGGTCTTGCAAATTTCTAATGTTTCCTTAGTAGGCAAATTCACTGGTAGACACAGGAGGAAAGATCTGATGATTTTTACCTTTAAAAAGTCTTTATTGATGTCCCTCTTTGAAGTTGCTAATGCTGTCCTAGTTGGCAAATTTAACTTTTTGCTCCCCTACTCTCCTTATCCAATTCAACCTTTCCTGTCAGTTGAAATATTTTATAAACCCCTATCCTCTGTCCCTTTATTTATTTATTTTTATTTATTTTTTAACTTAATAATATTAGCAGGTTTTTATTTTTTAGAGGAACAATATTAGGGATGTTAGGGATCAAATTTAGGTACCTGGTGTTTCCCACATCTCTCTCTCTATGTATATATTTATCCATATAGTATTTTGTGTATTTTTAAAATCTTTATAAACATGATTTCAGACTTACTGAAGAATTGCAAGAATAATACAAAGAATTCCCAAATATCTTTCACCCAGATTCCTCAATATTTGCTTGATCATTTTGTCTCTACTTTTTTTTTTTTTTTGGCTGTACCACGTGGTATGCGAGATCTTCCCCAACCAAGGATCGAACCCGTGCCCCCTGCGGTGTCCCCTTATTTATTTTAAAATGTATTAGGTAGTTCTTAAAAACTACAAACTATGTTTCTATTTCCTTGCCAATAATTGCTCTGTTTAGAAGTCTTTTTGTAAAAATAATATCCTTTTATAGCTTTCACCATACTGTTATTTCAATTGGTTTTGATTGAAGATGCTAAAGAAATGGTTTCCACTAGAATTTTCCCAGAGTTTCTTCAAGAGCATGTAATGGAAGATTCGTGTGCATATTTCTATGAAGTTTGTATGGTACTTGTAATCAATGGAGGCAGCTAAAACTGAGGTACCACAAAAATTCCAAGGTATTGGCCATAGTAGAAGCTTGTGTTGAGACATCATGCACACAGAAAGCAAACAGAGCCTCATATGGAAAATCTCATGGACAGATGCTCTGAATTGCAGATATTGATTTGCAAATGAACTGCTTCTCAAATAGGGAACTCTAATGTAGGCAATGTGATTTAGCTGCTGCACCTGCGACTTATTTATTTAATGATTCTCCCAAGGAACACTAGAGAGACTTATTGGTCTTTTTTTTTTAATAAGTATATTTATGTATTTATTTATTTTTGGCTGCATTGGGTCTTCATTGCTGTGCATGGGTTTCTCTAGTTGTGGTGAGTGAGGGCTACTCTTTGCTGCGGTGCCAGGCTTCTCATCACGGTGACTTCTTTGTTGCAGAACACGAGCTCTAGGCGCACAGGCTTCAGTTATTGCGGCACGTGGGCTCAGTATTTGTAGCACATGGGCTTAGTTGCTCCACAGTATGTAGGCTCGAACCCATGTCCCCTGCATTGGCAGGTGGATTCTTAACCACTGTGCCACCAGGGAAGTCTGAGACTTGTTGGTCTTTAAAATAAAATGTGTAGCTAAATTGAAAGTGAAATAAGAATATGTGTGTCATCACTTTTGTCAGAAGAAAGTGAAGAAGACTTCTGACTATTTCTAGATTACTGAGTTGGGAAGTCTATTTTTAGAATATGTTCTACAATAATCTTTGATTGGTAACTATACATTTCCACCAGGGTCAGGAAAAAAACCCAAATGTTCAAATGATTATAGGCCAAAATTTTTACTTACTTGTAATATTTTTATTTCTAATTTGGCCTGAACTAATAGCCTATCCATTTCAAATGGACAATGAGATTTCTGTTTCTATTCATATTCGTGTAATAAATATAAGTATTCCTGAAAATAAATAATATCAATCTGACTTTGATTACTGACTTTGTTTTCTCTTTGCACATTATCAAACAATATATCTATGAATAAGTATTTATTGAGTATGTGCTAGGTTTATCATGTTGTGAAATAATTATATCCTACAAGATAAGGTACAGTTCCTTAAGATTTAATGTAAAACTGTCTTTTCACAATGCCATTTTGGTATTTCAGTTACTAAGTTTTCTACTTGTACAAGCTAGTGTGGGCTCGCATGCCAACTATGACTAGATTTTAATATTTTACTACTTGGTAGAACAGGAGTATCCTCTCTAGGAATAATTCCATCTCAATTTTGGTTGATAATAAAAATCATCCTCATATCTATAAAGACATTTAGAATACATAATTTTAAATTCTGAGACTATTTAATAGATCAATGTTTATTGACTTTGTAAAGAAATAGAATGTGGGAAAGCAATCAAAGGATTCAAATAATATTTGATTTGGTGAACTTAGTTACAATGTGCTATTGGTATTTAGTGAGGAACTGGTATCCAATAGAAAATTATTTTTAAACCAAAACACAATTTAATTAGCCATTTTTTGCTTTTATGCTATTTTACAAAGGGCATTTCTGTTTTACCACAATCAATTTTGCCAACCTGCTAATGCCTTTGACCCTGATCTGAGAACCGTTTACTTGAACTTGGCCTCCCAAATAAGATAAATACTCTCATGGATGTGGTTGGCAGAGGGCAGAAGGACAGCCAGCTCCGGCTTACCCAACTGATACTAAGTGCAATATTATAGTGTAGAAGAGGAAACATGCCAACTCAAAGGTGAAAAAAATGTCCTGTGCTTTACTTCTCAAAGCATCCAGAATTATTGGGTTGGCCACTGATATACAGAAAAATATTCTAAACTGGAAAGTAATTTGTTTGAAAGGCTTTTCTGCCATGGTGAAAAACCATGAAAATAAATTTTATGTATTATAATATATAAGGTGAAAGTTGATATCCTATATCTCTAAGTAATATTTTCCTTACATGAGAGAAGTCTCTGGAGTCTTGATAATTAAAACTATCTCATAATACTGGCAAAGTGGAAGTCAGTTGAGATTTCCCACCACATAAGTATTGGCTAAGTTTTTTTGCCTGAAAAAAAAAATGTGTCTTTTCATTAATGAGCTTTTCTATATTACTGTGTGCCAGTTGTAACATCTATTTTTGTTTTACACAAGTTTTGATTTTTCCTCATTTAATTAAATTTAGATTTTTATTGGTTGGAGTTGGTTTCTTGGAAATTTTTGCCTTCAAAATAATTCCAGCAAATAACCTCCAAGTGGTCTTGTTTTTACGTTGAAAAAAAGTATGATTTAGATGGAGAGGAAAGATGAGAAGTGAATACTGCTAACAAATGAATATTCCTTTCATCATACTGTTCCCATAATTAAGAATCTAATGTCTCTCAAAGCTTATCTAAAAAAGTACTAAGTCACTTATTTGGCACTGGAGTTCTTTCATCAATAGCACTTTATGACCCTAATTTTATTTTTTGTCTAGGAGTAATCTATGTCCTACCAATACTTATCCAATTTTATTTGCTTTCCCCTTCTGAATCTTTTCACATGATTTTCCAGCTGTCTAAAAAGCCTTTTCTTCTGCTTTCTGCCCATTCAGATCTCACATATTCTTCAAGGCCTTGCTGAAATAAACGTTTTGGATGAATCTTTCATAGATAAACTCTGGCCAGGAAGGCTCTTTGTGCACCTCTGTTACTTTAAATGCCTTTAATCATGCATAAGTGATTATGTATTTACATAGCTATCTATCTATCTATCTATCATCTATCTATATCTATGTATGTGTCTATCGATCATCTACTAATCATTTATCTATCTATCTATCTATCTATATATATATATATATATCTAGCTTGGAGATAAATACTTAGGTTTTGGAGTCTATCTGCCAGGATTAGAATCTTAAACTTTTGTCTTTTGTGATGTACAAGACTAGGTCACAATACCAATTAGTAATAAATTTATACACAAATTCAAGCTGAGGACATGGGTTATTTCATTTCTTAGATTGCCTCCAAACTTTAAATTCAATATTTTTCTTGGGGAATTCCTCACAGAAATGAGGTTTGAGCTAGCTGAGCACAATTTCTGTTTGATATCTACCTGAAGAAAAGAGAGAGTAATCTAAGTAAAGGAACAGCATGAGAAAAATTCTGAGACAAGAAAGAATAAGGTATGTTTGCACAAACAATAGCAGATTGAATATAACTTACACAGTTGAAAGCCATTTAGCCTGTTGGTCCCTTATAGCCCTTTTATTTCATATGTGCACTCTTTGTTTATATGTTTTGGTTTTATGAAATAATCAAAATACAGCAGAGATAATATGCATGGCATAATACATAGCACCAAAACTATTTTGAGAAATGTGACGAAGCAGATTTTTTTGGCTCAAGGAGTCTGAATGTGTACATGAATCTTCTGGTTCAGTGTATTAAATTTCTTCTGTATTTAGCATTTTTTAACATATTTTACTCTTTTGTGCTTAATAGATTACTTAATTGTATACATAATGTATTTTAAGCCTACCCTAAGAGTTATGTGTTTAACAGGAGCAAAAAGAACCTTAGTCTTTCTTTTATCATAAATACTGAAGAGAGATCATAAGGTATACAACCTACCATCAAGGTTCCAGAAAGTTTCACTTTATGCAGATGATGAGGCATCTATCAAAACATGTGACTGATGTGAGGAATTCTGCTAACTAACTTTATACATCTTAACTGTTCTTTTGTTTCAGGTTAATATCTTCCTTCTAACTTTATGGAGTCAAGAACTGATTTGAGAGGCATGGCATAGTGTTGATATAAGATAATCCTCATTATTTATCATTCTTCAATTCAACAAATCTTTATTGAATACCCACTTTGTGAGATAGGCATTGAACTAAACCCTTGTGATATATCAGTGAACCAAACAGATAAGTAAATCTGCCCTGTGGAGCTAACATTTTTGTGGTTATACGTGATGAAGGAGACTATACTATAATGGTTACTTGAGCTCAGAAGTTGGACATAACTGGGCTCAAATTTCAGCTCTAACTTCATTTAGCCTGGGTCAGTTACTTTTCCTCTAGTTTCCCCAAGTGTAAGCTAGGGATAATTATGATACCTTCATATTAGATTTATTGTGGGAATTAAATGAGATAATGTTTTTGAAGAGGATAATACTAAAAATACTCTCAAAATTATTAAGTGCAGTTTACATTCTTAAAATATTAAGGTATTATTGATATCATCTCTTTCAAAAATAGCATTTTATTGAAAGAGAATGGCTAGGGAAGCTTCACTGAGTGTACCAACTACACAAGTTCATTTGGCATTATTAATACTTTTACAAAAGATAATCCTTTTCTCTTATGAATCTGCCAAATTGCAAAAGCAGCTCCCGCTGATTATTGCCATGGTTCTAAAATGCAGTTTTAACTCTCCAGAGACTTAACTGCTCTGTGGTTATAAAAGAGTCAAGAGTTACACGAATTTTTCACAAAAATAGGGTATTAGGTAGCAAATGACTATTTAAATATACCAAATGATACTTTACTGGTCTGAGAAAACTTTCCAAATGACCTAATATGTACCTAGAGGAAAAAGTTATTTGATTAAAAACTGACTCTGTCATTCACTCTGCTTACATTTTATTTCTATTTTCATATCAGGTGGTTCTTAATCAAAGGATAACATTTATCTAAACAACTATTTATCTGAATTTATGGAAGTAAATGAACTTGGTTCATTTATTCATTCTTTTACTCATACATTGCTCATTCAATCATCATATTTTTTCATGTTACTATATTAAAATCTACAAGAGAAGGAAAAGATTGAAGAGAAGTTGACTTGGGGAGATGTAATGAATTGAACACCTAGAGAATAAGGCTGTGATATTGGTGCAGTGTAACAAGAGTGAGTGACTTGTGGTGGCAAGGGACGTCTTCTTGGAGTCAAAGTTTGAAAGAAATGAACCCTATGCATTGGCTAAGAAGTAGTCGGGTATTAAAGGGAGGGCACATAATCAATCTTTTAGGGATATTTCGTAGTAAGGCTATTTTATGTTCTTTTTGAACAAAACACTATTTTGTTAGGTAATGGCATTTAAAATGCAAATAGCCAAAACAAAGCTTGTTCTTTAAACATTCTATGCAAAGTTCTGAAACTACTGGGAAATTTTCTTTATACATTGAAATTTGCAGTAGTTAAACTTTTCTTTCCCTTGACTTTTTTGTTTTTTTTTTTTTTTACCCTTACCAATAGGAAAATATGTCAGGACTAAAACACATTCACATACACACCGAAAACCACTTTAGCGGAATGCACAATTTTCCCCCAACCCATGTGGCTTTGAAAATGAGCCTGTGAGGGAAGAAACTGGTCTGCAAAAAAAGTGTCTCTGATTCTTGGGTGGCTTATGGTTAATGTTATTGTTTTTAAAAACCGCTCTTGGTTTCTGTGGTACATTGACCTGTGTATGGAATCTCAAAGTAAATGTTTTCCACTCTGTGGGACACTGGGTCAAGGATGAAAGGTTTTGCTCCCTTTCCAGTAAATTTTTTTTCCCTCTGTATTCAAATGATGATTTAAAGCCCTTCTCTTTATTTGAGGCAAACCTTCTTTCTTAGGACAAGCATTGCATCATTTAGGAAGCCAGCTTTCGAGGCCTGAAGTTCATTGTAAAGCACGGTGAGCACCGTGAAGCGATCCTCCATTTGGTCTAATTTTAAGAGTGTAGAGGGTTTGCCTTCCACTCAAGGAACTGCTGTTCCCAGCATTTGCCCTCAACATTTTGGTTAGGTCAGTTTTCTCCAGAATGCCTATACTAATACCCTCTCTCATTTAAGCCATTATCAGCTTGAACACAGATTAGTTTATTAGACTCTTTAGAAAGGCTGTGAGGGGATTGACAGTGGATTAACACATTTTTATAGGGAAGAGAGAAAGGGCAAATCAGGAGTTTGGTGCATTATACAGGTGAATGATGGAAGATAGTGAGATACTATTTATTGGAGACAGCTGAAAAGATACCTTATGAAGGGGCAAAGACTGAAAGTGAGAAAAAAAGGATGGTAAGAGGTGAGGACCCCCCAAAACAAACTGCCCATTTAACAAATTTTCTCAGGTTTTCTCTCATTAGACTGAGATCTTGTCTGGGGTTTCTGTAGCTAGAGTGAGGCTATGTCTGAGTATCAAGACATTTGGACTATGAGAAAGCAACTTCAGGGATTATGAGAGCTTAGATATAGCCTTAGGGCTACATCATGCAAAGTTGGAGTAACCTAAATGATTCAAGACCATAATATTTCCATAAACAGAAATCTGGAACACCCTTCAGAATTTTAGAAGGGCTGGATCTTCTTTGAAGAGTGAGCCTTTCAGATACAGCCTGGTTTATAATCCTCGTAGTAAATATCAGGACTTTGTCACCTTGTTCTTCCTGATGGAGTATGGTAAAGCCGTGTGATGCTCCTAAACTTTTAGTTCCCTATGTCCTTTGCCTTGTATTTGCCAGCACTTCAAAATACCACCCCATCCTTCCCCAACTCATAAAAGTTTGACTGCACCCCAGATCAGAAAGACAGATTTGAGCTGTGCCTCCTGTCTCCTTGCCAGTTGACCTAAAAATAAAGCTTTCTCTTTTCTCAGAAACTGGGGCCATTGTACCAGCTTCTGTGTGTATCAGGCAGCAAGCCCTTTGCTCAATAACAGCAGTCTCACTAGTTATTTTCACTCTTACGTATTGAAATTGTAGTACAGTTCCTGACACATACAGTAGCTAATCAATAACTATTTGATATGTAAATGGCCAAGGGCAAGTCCTGTTCCCAATATTTCTGGAAAAGACTACATCACTGATTACTCAGAGCTACTCCTAAAAACGTGCCTACAATCTACATGACTATCCTGTCATATGTTAAATTTGCATCTGAATTAATTGGGTTTAGACATCTCAGCAGGTATTACACTTCTAAGTTATTTCCCTCTAAATAAATGGCTAAACAAGATTTTTGCTCTGAACCTAAGGAATTGTCATTGCCAGAATCTTAGGTTTTGAAATATACTAGTCAGCTAATCCAAAGCCATGAATACACTAATTTTATAGTTTCCCCAAGCAAATCATGCATGCCATAAACCTTTTGAGATTTTATTAAAAAGATTGCTTTCCCAGCCATGCACATCTTTCTGTTTTCCCAGCTCCTCATGTGTCTTAACTATCTAGGATAACTAATTGCAAAAAGTTCACAGATGTACTTACATTGAAACAACAGGATAAGCTATTCTTTTGAAGTAAAACTGAATATCTAACTATAGTTATTAGCTCCAAAGACCCGATGGCATTCAATAGCATATATATCTCATCACTATATTGTGTAAAAGGCTTGACTCCAATCCAGGAGTTTAAACTTTGTTCACTGTACATTTACTTTTCAGTAATGTTAATTAGCTAATTTGTGAGACACAAATAAGCTATAATTAGCATGGTGCTTTGATATTTTATTTCTAACAACAGGAAGATGATTACCTTCAAAAATAATAAAAGATTTAAATCTAAGTAAGGATCTAAATTACAGTCATTGAGTTGTGAAGAAAAGTGAATTCAGTTAATCCCTATTTGCATGTGCCAATTAGTTAAGTATTAATCAATTTCCTATATAAATGGAAATGAGGATACCAGCATTCTTTGGTAAGATAATGTTTCTCATTAACACAAACACAACCTCCTGACATTTCATGAGAAAAAAATAATCTTCCCTTTCCATTTTTCTTTTTCAAAATATCTATTGATTTATTTTTCTATGGTTATGGAATCTGTGCATCCTAACACATTTATAGAATTTTTTCAGAATTTCTCTTAGAACCTAATAATAAAAAATACTGATTGAACAGAACTTAGGTTATAAATTATTTTTCTTTATTAAAAAATTTCAAATCTCAAACTTAATTTGATGTTTTAAGATGTAGGAATGCAAAATAAGAAGCTGAAAAATTTTGGATGAGCTATGTTTTAAGAATTTATTCTTCTCTCTCTCTCTCTCTCTCTCTCTCTCTCTCTCTCCCCTAGATATGTAGTATGCACAAACATACATGTTTAAAATCCTTACATTTAAAATAGATATTGGAGTTTAAAAAATCAGTTAAGTGGGCCTGATTTTTAAAAAGGTATACGACACTTGAAAAGTCAAAGAGACATAGATTTCAATATGACTATTAAATAAATAAACCATTTAAAAATGTTTTTACAAAACTTTTAGCTTTGGAGCTCAGTTTTGCACAATTCAGGCTGACATAGACATGAAATTCACAGAAGCTAGAATATGTCAACATTCTCTGCCTTTTAGAGTTACACCTTTGGGGTATATTTGCTCCATGGCAACCTGGCACTGTATCATCATACTGACATACCCCTAAATTCAATTAAAAAAATATTACTGCAAGAAGTGAGAAATTAAAATAAAACCAGAATGGGTCTTCAAAATGTGGTTAACGTGGGAAGTATTCATAGTGGTTTGTTTTTCTAATCTTATTACAAATTTTAGTTTTAGGTGCTTCTAAGTATCAGCTAGCCTGTAGATTTGCAAATTATACTTTCTTGATTAACCATCACATTTTTTTCTCTACCATTTATGAAAGGCAATATTAATCAGTGTGATTATTTAGAAAAATATTGACCAAATGACACACTTATAAAAATAATGATGTGGACTACATGAATATCTGATTGTCCTAAACTGTTTTCCTTTTTTCTATTTAATAAAAAAATGAACAAAAATTACCCACAATGCTGACTTAAAACTAATTAAAGTAGTAAGAGAATAGCCTCTTTTGCCCAGTCATGTTCTTAAAATTCCAATACCCCGAGATAACTACAGTAAACATTTTAGTGTTTATCTTTAAAGTTGTTTCTTAATTAAAAAAAAAAATCCACACACTGCTTTTTGTTTTTGTTGTATTTTACATCTTTTTGTTTTAGGTATCACATGAATAATTATTGTAAATACAGATGATTTGACTACTTTTGTCTTTTAACATCCATACTATCTATATAGTTCTTTGATCCCCTACTTTTACCATATGTTTGCTTTTACCAGTGAGGTGTTTTCTGTCACAATTTTTGTATTTCTAGTTATGGCCTTTTCTTTTCTGTTTAAAGAAATCCCTTTAACATTTCTTGTAAGGTCAGTTTTTGATTGTCTGGGAAATTCTTTATCTTTCCTTCAATTCTGAATACTAACCTTGCCAGATAGAATATTCATGATTGCAAATTTCCTCCTTTCTGTCCTTTGAATATGTCATGCCACTCTCTTCCATCCTATAAAGTTTCTACTGACAAGTCAGCTGATAGTCTTATGGGGGCTCCCCTATATGTAACTAGTTGTTTTCCTCTTGCTGCTTTTAAGATTCTCTTTTTATCTTTAATTTTTGACATTTTTATTATAATGTGTCATGGTATGAGTTTCTTTGGGCTCATCTTGTTTGGGACTTTCTGTGCTTCCTGAATTTGGATGTCTGTTTTCTTTCCTAGGTAGGGAAGTTTTCGACTATTATTTCTTCAAACAGGTTTTCTGTCCCTTTCTCTCTCTTTTCTTTTTCTGAGACTCCTATAATGTGAATGTTAATATGCTTGATATTCTCTCAGAGGTCCCTTAAAATATTTTCTTTTTTTTTTTTTTCCATTCTGATTGGGTGATTTCCACTACCCTGTCTTCTAGATTGGTGATTCATTCTTCTGAATTTTCTAACCTGCTGTTAGTTCCCTCTAGTGTATTTTCCATTTTTGTTACTGTATTCTTCAGTTCTGATTGGTTCTTTTTAATATTTTATATCTCTTTGTTGAAGTTCTCACCTCCATTCTTCTGAGTTTGGTTAACCTATTTATGACCATCACATTGAACTCTTTGTCTGGTAGTTACTTATCTCTAATTTTTTGAGTCCTTTTCTTTTTTTTTTTTAAATGTTTTATCTTCCTTCATTTGGAACATATTCCTTTGTCTCCTTATTTTGTCTAACTCTCTGTGTTTGTTTCTATGTATTAAGCTGATTAGCTGTATCTCCTTGTCTTGAAGGAGTGGCTCTATGTAGAAGGTGACCTGTGGGACCCAGACCATGATTCCTTTGGTTGCCAGAGCCAGGTGCTCCAGGAGTCCCTTGTGTTGGCTGCATGTGCCCTCTTGTTGTGGCTGCACTGTGACTGATGTGGGCATGCTAGTGTGTGTGGCTGGCCTCTGCTGTGTTTGGCTGTGGTTGGCTGTAAGGCCTGGCTGTGAATGTTGCAGGTGCTCTGGTGTGTGGCATTAACTTTGAGACAGAAGCTTCTTTAGGGGGATGACAATCCCAGCTAAGGACACCTGCCAAGTGTGGAGTGTTGGTACATCACTATGAAAGAGAATTGTCTGGGGTGGGTCTGTTTTTGAACCTTGGGTGGGGCAAGCAGTGCCATTAAGGTAGATGGGGAGAGTCAGAATGGCAGCTTCCAGTGCCAGGACAACTCAGTAGAAGGTGAGCAAAAAAAACCCTGGCACCTGCCAGCCCCCCCTATACTCACAGTTCCAAGTGATTCCTGCCCCTTGGGTTCATACACTAAAATTAATCAATGAATCTCTTTCATGTATGACCCAGGTAATTTTCAAACTGCTGCCTCTGTGCTGGAACTTAGAGCAAGTGAGTTAGTGCATGCTCTTTAACAGTCTCAGTTTCCTATAGCCCTCCAGCTCTCTGAGATTTAAGCCCTACTGTTTTCCAAGGTTAAACATTCTAGAGGATTGTCTTCCTGGTGCAGGTCCTCTGGGCTGGGAGCCCAAGGCATTCTTTGGATCCCTCATTTTTCAGGAAGGACCTCCATGACTTCTTCCTGCCTGTAGGTTGCCATGCTAGGGGTGTAGGCACTGTCCAGATTGCACCTCTGGTCCTCCTGCCCATCTCCGTGAGGCTTTTTCTTTTTATCCTTAGTTGAGGAAAATCTTTTCTGCTAGTTTTCATGTCCCTCTCAGAGATGTTTCTTTATATGTAATTGTAGTTTTGATGTAACTGTGGAAGGAGACAAGCCCAGGGTCTTCCTACTCACCATCTTGTCCCCCCTTCCTGAGTCATATTTCTTCAATCATGTCACACACACAAAATTAATTCTTGATTTTATAATTAAATATGAAAGGTAAACCAATAAAGCTTTTAGGAAAAAAATAATATCTTCTTGACCTTGAGGTAGTCAAACAAGATATAAAAAATACTAAACATAAAATAAATGGGGATAAATTGGACTACATTAAAATTAAGCACCACTGTTTATCAAAATACCCAAATTAGAGGTTAAAAAGGCACGCCTTGGGCAACAAAATGAGAGAAAAGTTTTGCTATGTTTGTGTGTGTGTTTGTGTTTGTGTGTGTGTATGTGTGTGTAGAAAAATGTGCTTCAGAAAGGAGACAATCCAAATGGCCAGTAAACATAATAAAAGATACTTTATTTCAAGGATTGGTGTATTTCTGCTGTAAAGGGCCAGATAGTAAATATTATGGGCTATGGTAAACTGAAAAATGCCCTCCAACCCCCAGAAGATATACATGTAAAATTTCTGGAACCTATGAATACTACCTGATATGGAAAAAGGGTCTTTTCAGATGTAATTAAAGTAAGGATCTTAAGATGAGATCACTCTGGATTATTCAGGTGGACCTAAATACAGTAAGTATCCTTATGAGACACACAGAAAAGAACAGACACACAGAGCAGAAGTCAATGTGAAGTTAAGACAGAGATTGGAGTGTTGTAGGCACAAACCAAGGAAGACAAGGATTGCTCACAGCTACCAAAACCTGGAAGGGGCAAGGAAAAATCCCCCACTTAGAACCTCCAGAGGAATTGCTGCTCTGTCAACACTTTGATTTCAGACTTCTGCTTTCCAGAACTGTGAGAGAATAAATTTTCTTGTTCTAAGCCAACCAGTTTGTGATAGTTTGTCATGGCAGCCCAAGGAAACTAATGCATGAGCCATATGATCTCTGTCATAACTATTCATCTCTGTGGTTGTAGCATGAAATCAGCCATAGATAATATTAAACTAATGTAAATGCCTATGTTCCAGTAAAATTTTATTTACAAAAGTTTGGAGAGACTGAGGAGCAAGGGAATTCTCATACACTACTGGTGGGAGTATGGATTGGAAGAAAATTTTTGAAAATTGTTTGCCACTCTCTATAAACTAAAAATTCTGCTCCTAGATTTAAATAGAAATGTACACATATGTGCACCAAAACATACAAAAATGCTCATAGTAACACTATATGTAATAGTTCTAAACTGGAACATAAGTCCATCGACAGTAGACTCAATCAAGTAAATAAACTGTGTAATGTGTATAGACATACAGTCACACATACACACACATTATTAATTGATACATTATTAATTTATATAATTAATAATTACATTATTAATGTAATACTGTATGACAATGAAAATGAGTAAATACTGCTGCCTCTGATGTCATGGATCATTTTTGTAAAAAATACTGAGAGAAAACAGTCACAAAATACAAAAAATTGTACATAGTGCATAATTACATTTTTGTAATGTTCAAAAACAAAAATGGTGGAGATAGGCGTCCTAGGAGAGATTACCTTTGGAAAGCAATGACCAGGAAGGGGGACATGAGGGATGTCTGGAGTTTTATTCCTTGCTCTATCTGGTGGTTACTTAGTTGTGCTTTGTAAAACTTGTTAAACTGTATAATTTGTAGTCCTTTCTGTATCTATGTTATACTTCAACCAAATATTTTTATACTTTTGGAGTCTGTATAGTATGAATTTCAATGGAAGTCAGATCAATAGTACTGTATCATGGGTCAAATAAAAATCTTCAGTAAAATTTAAATAGTGACACTTTCTGAATAGCATTTCTTTAAGAACCTGTAGAACTTTTATTGATAGTATTTTTGAAAATTAATATTTAAAAAACAATTATTCTGACCAGAACTAACTTAAACGTCTAAGTTAATATTGTGCCTTTAAAAATAAATTTTTGAACATTTCCAGTAGTTGTTTTTCCTCAAACATGATTAATGATGAAAAATGGAAAATTCCTGAACAATTTTCTTTCTAAATTCACAGGGAGGTTTTAATTATGAAAAAATTATACTTTAAAAATGGAAAATACTAGGCAAAATTAATAATGTAATAGCTCTTTGGGAATAGCAAAGGTTAGAAAGGAAATATGGGTTGTTGGCAATGGCCATTTATTCTTCTAAGTGCCATAGTTGAACAGTGGCTGAGATTGTAATATGATATTAACTTGTACTGCTTTCTTTATTTCATATACACACAGTCAATTCCCTGCTCTAGTTATTGAGTTGAAACTTTCCTGAGGTATTAATACTTAGAATTCCTAAAGTCTTTCACTGACATCAGCCACTTTATTTAATTCCTTCATCTCAGAAATGGGAATTCTACCACCTTCCTGACATCACAGTGACATAATGATTAATTGGCTAATGTTTGTAAAGTGCTTTGAGGATGTAAAGTGCTAAATAAGTGTTAAACACTGTTAAGTATCACAATCAATCAACATAATGTTTTATTGAACAGAATCTCATGTGTTACTTCAAATGCTATATACTAATTTAGTTAATGTGAGAGTTCTTATGAAATTAGGACTATATCACAAAATTGGCAGAAATTTTATGAATTATAAAGTTGCAGTAGGGATCAGAGAGTTATACTGATTTATTTATTTAGTGTTTTAATTTATATCCATGATTAATTTTCATTTTTAATCAAAAAGAAGTAAAATTTCTCATCCCAAATTTCCATTTAAAATTTTTGTATTAAAATACTTATAAAATAATCTAAGCTGGAGTCTCCTTATCCATCTTCAATTCTGAATATATATCCTTGTATCTTCATAAAATCTAACGAATGGCTTTGCATAATAAATGGCAAGAATTTTGTAATATGGGTTTTAGGTAATATAAGGCAGCTTTTCTATCTAATGGAGGTAGTCTAACAGTGACTGAAAAAGGCTTGACATAGTCCAGATATATTGACTCTTAAGACCAGATGTACAGAATAATAAAAGTAAGAAACATAAATTCTTTTTCATTTCTTTAAATTCCAGAGGACATTCATGTCTTTTTTGTGTAGGAATGAAGAGTTAAATCAAGTTTATCTATCCATATTTAATACAGAAATGAGCAAATAACATGAAAATAATTCCATATTATTAAAAATAGTTAATAAACTATTCTTTAAAAAATACCTGAAAAAGACTATGTAAGTGCATGAAAATATATTGCACTCTTTGTTGCAGCATATAATTTCCCTCTTTTGGGGGAAGGTTTAATGTGTATAACAAACAAAATGAAAGAGAAAACACGGAGGTTATGTACTCTAGGCAGCTTTCCCTTGCTTTTGTGGACCTAAGGAAATTCCTTCTCTGTGTCAACGTCAGTACTTGTGTGAGACTAATCTAAGTACAATAAAGGATTTAATTAGATAACTGACTTTGCAAAAACAAACCACACTTTAAAAAACATACAGATCCCCAAATCTTCACTCATTCTGGGAAATTATTCTGAGGTCCTAAAGATCATTTAGTGTAATCTTATGGGTGAGAACACTCAACTTAAACATATTCCCTGGATTTGCCTGTGGCACAGGACTGCTCAGTCAAGGGCCTTCACCCTGGCCACCTTGACACCGTCTTTGTGGGTGAGGGACCAGGCACAGGTTTTAGAATTAGGCAGACTAGGCCTGGAGTAAACGTCTGGCTTTACTACTTTCTGTGTCTGACTTTGAGAACATCACTTCTCTGAATATCAGTTTCAGTACCTTATAAAATAGAGAAGGATGTTGCTTTTCAGGGTTGCTGTCAAGATTACAGATAATGCACCATAAGTACCCAGTGAGGAGCCTGATGTGTAATCAGGAGCTCAGTAATTGAAGGCCAGATAATACAACTAGTCTACAGTCCCTTTACACATATTATCTCCTTTAGAAACTCTCAATGATTATAATAATTATACTAAAATAGTATCTTACATAATATAGTATCTTATACTCAACTCTCTACATTCATTTACTTAATTTCTAAACAGCTATCAGGTTGTGTTTTATTTCTATTTTACAAATGAGGAAGTTGAGACGTAGAGAGAGTAATGGATATGTATAACACAGTCAAGGCTCATGGAAATTAAGTAACCCACCCAAGGAAGACCACACAGCTTGTGCCCAGGGAGCTGGACCTCTGTCAAGTCGGCCTATCTTCCCTTCTGAATCTTATACTATAGCTGCTTACCTAGATAACTCATTAATTTTACCCTGTTGCATTGATTCTAAATATAAGCAGGAGGAATCCCCCTAAGAGAGAGAGTATGAAAAAATGAGGGCAGAAAAAAGAGGTAAGAGTAGAAATATTCAAAATGTGGTATGTAAGGTTCTTGAATAATTGATGCCATTGTTTTACTTTAATTACAGGATTAAAAAAGAAACCCCACTATTTTGTCACTCTGTTGTAAAGTTAATTTCATAAGAATTTAAACTTTTTTCTTAGTCCTAGTGTATTGTTGGATGAGGTCAGTCTACATAATATCCTCTCTTTGCCACCAATTTTACTGACTAAAATAAACTCAATGTAGTATCTGTTACTGACACAGCACTCATTTGTCACTGGTGAATGCACCTTATGTCCTCCACCGTGGCAGTGACTTTATCCACGTTTCCTTGGGGAACCAGAGTATATCACTTACAGTGCTTGGTGAGCTCATAAAGCTATTTATAATGTGTAACACAACCATTAATAGTTTAAATATTTATAACCATCTTTAATAGCTATATATCACTGGTACAACAACAAAAAAATACATATGGAAAGAAAATGGTTTCTTTCTCAAAGGTAAAATTGATATCTTTGCCTTTAAATGCACTTGGGAGAAAGACTAGATTAGCATGTGCACAGAACTGGAAATGGTCCCTCAGGAGAAATGAGTCCTAGGATTTCTGTAGCATTTGCTAAAGCATCATTACTTACCTGAACACTGCATTTGCTTTTTTCTTTGTTTGTTGTATTTTCTTACCTTCCTCTGTTCAGTTAGTTTAGGTTGGCTCAACTTATCTAATAGACATTTTACAGTTAACCCATACAAAACTGAACACCTGACCCACACTGTCTCAGCTCTACTTGAAATTCCCAGATCCATGTGAAATCATCCCCTCCTAGTCAATGGCATGTTCCATTCCTCTGTTTCTTGGACCTCAGACTTTCAAGTCATCCTTCACTCTTGTATTTCTCCCTTCTCTCTTCTCTCTGAATCCTCTAATTAGAAACATGTTCATCAACATAAACTATAGTTTCAGAAGGTTCACGCTGCCCCAAAGCCTAGAAATTTAAAGAATTTAGATTAAGAACACCTAGCCAGTGTCCCTTCCCAGTTTATAATCACATTATGCTTTCAAATGAAAGTTTTTATTGTAAAATGATACAAAATGAAATATGAGTGATTTTCCAAAGAAATAAATGATACTTTAATAATTGGTTCTTTTAATCAATAGAAAATAATATCTTAATTGGGACTTCCCATTTTCATTCCAAGTATTGGTAAGAAAGTTTTATGTGGGAAATCTGTCATGAAGAGGCTTAAGGATCAAATAAAGGACCTCAGGTCTGCCTGACTAGATTCTAGAGAACTTAGATATTCACAGTATGACCAAAGAACGGGGTTTATATGGCTCAACTGACTTTAAACATTAATTAGAAATTTCAACATGAGATAGACTGCCACCTACCATGCGTGCAAGCAAGAGAGTTGGATTTCTTTTGAAAACTCACTGGGAGCCTTATTCTTTTGAAGGTTAATCAATAGCAATCAAGTAAATTTTGATTCTACAATTAGAAATTGCAATGTTATCACACAAACTTAGTTGAGTGTGAAAAACCCCTGCCTGAAATTCTAGGAATTTCTTGACCTTAAAATTATGACAAAGCCTATCTATTGCCCTAGAATTTTGCTTATCATTTTAAGTTTCAAACAATAAAAAAGGGGATTTTTTTTATTGGTTATATCTTTTTTCTATTCTTTTCATAATATTCTTATTCCTGACAAAATTATGTTTTTATTTTAAACCTTAAATCTTTACTCATTTATAAGTGAGAAATGCAACTTTTAAATTAATGTTCCCAAACTTAAAGCAATAATTGAAACATCTCAATTGAAATATTGGCAGACTATTAATCCCCTGAGATGGCAGGGGAAAAATTAACTTGCTATGAACAGAACAAATGAAAATTTAGACTCTTTAGGCATACTTGTGTGTTCTTATAGCAAGGTTGAGAAGTTCTAAAGAAATTTTAGTAATAATTAGCATTTTGGACCATAACATACTTAGAATTCTAATTTTTAGAAGAGTTTATGGCTAAGAGATGAATAGCTTTTTAAAAAGTCCTAGTGAGTTAGGGATTTTTAAGAAGCTAAAAAACGTGTGTTTGTAAAACCATTTTGAAACATGAACAGCAAAATCAGAATTTGAGAGTTTATAAAATTTTAAACAAAATACAATAATATCATCTTTTTGTTAAAAATGAAAGAAATGTTTTTACTTACTCAAAATAACGTTAGTATAAACGGCTATCATAGAATCATAAACTTTTGGTGATAGAAGGGACTGTAGAGTTTATTTCATTATAATAAGGTGCAATAATAATTTTTTTAGGAGTACTCAATATTGGGATAAACAAATCCAAAAATACTTTTCATCATTAAATGTACTAGGTGCTCTGAAGTGTAAAAGAAACACATGACACCATTTTATTGTTATCCTTATCTCACAACAAGCAGCATGATAAATAGATATTTTGCTATATTATTTTCTTCTCTCTCACCACTAGCAGACAGTATTAACTGAAAACTGCATATACCTGCCAAGACCTGGGAGTGGTCTCAAAATTCTTTTCAACATATTCCCTAAAATAGTTGCCTCCTATTTATGAGTTGGCTAATAGATGAAACTTATTTACCATTCTCTCCTCATAGTACAACAGCCTTCAGATAGCTTATGATCTTGTCTGGGTGAGAATTATGTCTATTTTGTTGTTGTTTTTGGAAAGGTTTGACAGTCTATCACATAACTTTTTCTCCAGGATTGTTCAATAAACTGCTATTGAATATCCCAGGTTTCTCCTTAAACTGGCCTATGTCCTTTGAACAAATCCAAGAATATGCCTTTCACGTTTGTAAGGAATAGATGATATAACGTGTCTAATAATTTTCACAAATCTTAATAAATTATCACCAACCCTAAAATTCTGAATATAAGTAAACTAGTTTAGGAAACAACACTGAATAACATTATTTAAAAATATTAAAAGACTAGGGCACATTTAGGTATATTTTTGCTACCCAGTGTAGCAGCCTATCCATGCTTAATAAAGATATATTTTTTTCCATATTTTTACTGATGTAATATAGAAGTTTCTCTAAAAGATCAATACACAGTTAAAAAAAATCAAAGAATAAACAGCATGCATATCTTCATTGCAATATTCTTTGCTTTCCTTAACATGAAGCATAAAACTCTTTCAGTAACCAATGTTAAATTCTTAAAATAGATTACATTATCTTCAACCATATTATCTATTCCCATATGTCATAAAATGATGAAGTTTCCACCAGAATAACAGGAAATACACAAAAGGAGTCAGTAAGTGGTATTATTTCCCTAATGCCTTCTGGGAGAGATGCTAAATTTGATTCTGATGCTTTAATGTAACCTAATAAAATGGGAGAGGAAAAATATATTTTCATTTTTAAAATTATCATGTTAGAATACTCTGTGTTAAATTTTCTCTGATTTCAAACACCCTATAAACATGTGAAAAGACAGATTATGCATTTGCACTAATATTCATTCATTCATTGGACAAATAATTTGAGTGCCTTCTAGGTGATAGTTGTTCTAGGTTACAGCAATAAAAACCAAAACAAAGCCCATTTTTTCTGTGGTAGTCAGTCTCTAAAATGGTTCCCAGTGATCTCAGCCTCCTGATATTCACAGTCTTGTCCCCTTCCCTGAGTGTTTGCTGGACATAATGATTGACTTCTAATGAATAAAATGCAGCAAAAGTAATGGGATACCATTCTGAGATTAGGTTATAAAAAGACTATGATTTCTATCATGCTAGGACTCTCTCCAGGAACTCTCACTCTGGGAAAAACAGTCTGCCATGTTGTGAGTTGTACTATGGAGAGGCTCAAGTGGCAAGGAGCTGACATCTCTGACCAACTGCCAGTGAGGACCTGGGGCATGCTAACAGCCATCTGTGTGAACTTGGAAGTGCACCTTCTGAGGCTTCCCAATTAGACTGAACATGAAAACGGGTCCTTCCCCAGTTGTGCCTTGAGTTGACTATAGCTCTTG
Organism: Mesoplodon mirus; assembly: GCF_964341445.2. Lineage (NCBI taxonomy): Eukaryota > Metazoa > Chordata > Mammalia > Artiodactyla > Ziphiidae > Mesoplodon > Mesoplodon mirus. The sequence goes on along the minus strand of NC_138982.1, from coordinate 106,379,029 downwards.
CCGATACTTTGATTGCAGCCTGTAAGATACCTTGAGTCAAGGGCTAATCAGCCCCCAGATTCCTAACCCACAGAAACGGTGAGATAATAAAATGTTGTTTCGAACTCCTAAGTTTTGGGGGCAATTAGAAACAGCAATAGATAGCTAATACACCTGATCTCACTGTTTATACTCAAATGTATATATCTGACATAAGGAGAAAATACTTTAAGGCATGGTAGATGTAACAAGTAATGTGAACAGCATGGTGGTTCCTCAGAAAACTAAACATAGAATTATCATATGACCCAATAATTTCCTTTTGAATATATACCCCAAAGAATTGAAAACAGGGACTCAAACAAATATTTGTATACCTATCTTTGTAGCGGCATTATACACAATAGCCAGAAGGTAGAAACAACCCAAATGCCCGTTGACAGATGAATGGATAAACAAAATGTGGTATATACATACAATGGACTATTATTCAGCCTTAAAAATGAACAAGATTCTGACATATGCTGCACTATAGATGAAACTTGAAGACATAGTGCTAAGTGAAATAATCATACAAACACTGTATAACTCTACTTAAATGAGATTTATAATGTAGTCAAATTTACAGAGACAGAAAGTAGAATAATGACTAGCAAGGGCTAGGGAGAGGGGGGAATGGGGAGTAACTGTTTAATAGGTATAGAGTTTCAATTTGAGAAGATGAAAAGAATTCTGGAAATAGATGACAGCGGTGATTGCACAACAATGTTAATGTACTTAATGTCACTGAACTGTACACTTAAAAATAATTAAAATGGTAATTTTATGTTATGTATGTTTTTAACCCTGTAAAAACAAAAAGCAAGAATGGGGACTTCCGTGGTGGCACAGTGGATAAGACTCTGTGCTCTCAATGCAGGGGACCCAGGTTCAATTCCTGGTCAGGGAACTAGATCCCATATGAATGCTGCAACTAAGAGTATGCATGCCATAACTAAGGAGCCATGTGCCTCAACTAAGGAGTCCTTGAGCCACAACTAAGGAGCCTGCCTGCCACAACTAAGATGCCATGCAACCAAATAAATAAATATTAAAAAAAATAAATTAAAAAAGCAAGAACAAACAAACAAATAAAAAGAAATGGGAAAAGAAAGAACTAAAATAAAGGAAAACCCTCCCCTCACGCCCACATTTACCCTAAGCTCAGACAACCAAGGATAACTGTTTGAGTCAATTTCAAAGTGGGTGTGTTACAAGGCTTGTCAAGGTATAATGTGAATACTCTTGGTGGTGGTGGTAGACATTGGCCATGCTTTTCCATCATCAAGAAGGATGAGAGTTGCTTGAATATACAAGAAAATGATGAAATCACATTTAATAGAACAAGACAGTAAATACACAGAAAGCACAGATAACAGAGCTTCCCAGCCAGTGTGGACATTGTGGGATCAGATGGAACAAGTTAATAGGGAGCTACGGATTACGTTGTCTGGGAAACGTGGCTTAGCCTTGGTCACTAATGCAGTGGGAGTGTGGAAGCTCAAAGGTTATTCAAACTTTTTAAATTCTCCTGGACTACATTCTCAGAGTGGCTTATGTGAGTGGGGTTTTCAGGGCTAGGCTGTCATGACACTTCACATAAAGTTGAATCTATTCTATCATATAGCCAGTAAAAACACAGGGTGGGTGGTGGGGATTTGGGGCTGGAGCGAGAGAATATTTTCGGTCAGAGCACATGTGGATATATATATTTCTGAGTAGAGTAGAGGCCTTTGCCTTTACCTGCAGGTAAGATTTAGAGGACAAAGGTAACCAGCAGAGTATCAGGCTTTCAGGAGAAGGATTGCCCCATCCTTCTCCTGCCTGGAGAACCAGGTGATGAATCTGTCTAGTCAGATAGCACACTAGGCAAGCTCAGGGATGGTACATACCTCTCTAAGTCTAGTGATGAAAGTTTCTAACTCCTGGTGCCACTTTCTTCGATTCTAAGTTCTTTGGTTTCTTCAACATCCAAATAAAGCATAAAGAGGACTTAATACAATTGAAAGGTTGTATCATGACTTATTTTTCTGGGTTTTTTGAGCTGAGCATTGTCTCAGTGGTGAATTCAGAACTATGTGGTGACTGAGTGTAGGAAGAGCCTTGGAGAAGAGGGTTCACTGACAGAGTGGGTCTCGGGGACGTTTGCAGAGTGTTACACTATTCTGAAGGGTAACAGAGAAGGAGAAAGCTAAGTGGAGGATCATAGTGAGTATCGGACTAACTGGCAAGGGAAGCATTTTGTCCTCCCTGCTAATGACCTGACTATTTTTTATCATTTGTACTTCATACTTGGGTGTTATCACCAAATACTGACATTTTGATTATTAATAAATATTTGATTTAGACCATATCAGTATAATTGTGGAGTGAGGTGGGTCATAAATTTGCTATCTTCATCCATTTATTTTATTAGGTCTATATAGGACATTGCAGGTGATCACAAGGACATGCAGATGATTAAAATTAAACTATTTTGCCTTCCACAGTCTGAAAGAAAATGGAAGGAAATAAACATTTGCCTTGCAACGTGATCAGTAGGATACAGTGGTATGGAAAGGGCAGAGAAGGAGTGCTTCTGGGGTGAGAGAAACCTTCTTGGGAAAGATAAATGTTTGTTAAAGAAAAAATTCAACTGACTAAGCTTTAAAGATATTAGTATTTTTTCAGCAATTCATGAATCGGACATCATCCAATCTAGCACATAGAATGGAGGTCTGAAGAGCTGTCCATGGTGCGAGATTTTTACAGAGCAAAGTGAGCAGGGACAAGGAAGTTTCACTGGGCATTTGCTGATTGGTTAAAGCAGGGTTACTTTCCTTATATGAAGCAAGGGGAAGTGCTGGAGCCTAGTTAGGGAACTGGTACTGAGCAGGCAAATGCTGATTGATTGACTTAGGACTTATTTTTCTGGGATTGCTGAGTTCAGAAACTTAGTTAAAGTTTTTCTTGCTGACGGAGCCTGTTGTATGGTTTAGCAGGAGTGACTCCCTCTTGGTTCTGACCTGGTTATTGTAACATGTTAAACAGTCTTGAATAGGTTCTAGCTCATGGAGAAGCAGGGGACTGTGAGAGAACATGAAGAAAGCAGGCATATATTTTAATACCACTCTAGCCCTGGATATGGATGGGAGAAGAGCTTGAGATATGTCACAAAAGGCAGGTAGAAGGCAGACCCAGCTGGGCCCTGTGTGCCTGGCTGTATATTCTTGCAGACGATGGAGGCACTAGTGATAGAAGTGAGATGATCAAATTTCTATTTTTTGTAGTTGACTACGATAAAAAGGATTATTCAACTGTAGTTATAAGTGGTAGTAATTCTATGAATTATGTGGACTTTCTCCCTCCCCTTTCTCTGTCTCTATCTCCACATTTTTTAAGGTCAGCTGTGATTACTCAGATGTAGATAATTCCCACTCCACCTCACTCCCTGTCCACCCTTCCACCCATGTGGGGAGATATAGAGGTTAATGGTTGAATTAGAGGCAAAAAGGTTACATAAAATTGTTGATTTATTTGTAAAAAATTAAGACTACTGTGATTTTTTTCAAAAATTCATTTTTGGAGAACTTTTTATCTGGGAGACAAAACTGATCATTAGGGTTCCTATATTTCCAAAACTGAAGGAAGTAAAAAATGCATTTTTTCTTTTTTTCTTCAATTTAAAATTCTCCCTCTTTTCTTCTATTATCTTCCCTCCTCCTCCTAAATATTTTATGCATTATTATTTTTATTTTCAATTATTTTTGAAATGTTATCAAATTAATGGAACATGGTGAAAGTTTTATATATGGAAAGGATAACCACAAGAGGAATATAAGAATAGTATTTCATAGATACTGGAAAAAATTGTTTTGTCTCCCTAGATTACTTAAGTGTATCTTTAGACAAGCTAGTTTGGTTCCATTAATTGCATGATATTTATTGAATTATTTCAAAAATAAGATATTTGTATTATAAAATGGAACATTGGATATAACAGTCCCCCTACCATGAAAATTCTCTACTACAAAAGTAATATACTCACCAAGGTAAAAATAGCTTGAAATTTTATAATATAAGGATTTGTTTCTGGATGAGCCTGAGAGAGATTAGTTACGAAAAATTAAATTAAATTAAATTAATTAATTAAAAATTTAAAAAATTAAATTAAAATATTAGCTAAATATTTTGAATTATTTGATAGGATTTCTGTTCTTCTTAGTTTGGAATTGATTCCCAAGAATAGTGTGGGTGGAAAATCAGTTTGAAGAGAATATTCAAAAAATCCTCCCTAAGATCCAGTGAAGAAATATATCGCAAAATCAAGTAGCAATAGCAAAGCAACAAAGAAAAACAAAAATAAACAAAACTAAAATCCTAGGCATACCTGAATTAGTTTCAGGCTAGAGACTAAATCTTTATGTTTCGAGAAAATATATTTTCCTTGATGAAAATTATGAGTTAGGTGGAACTACTGCTTTCTGTGCCTTTCTGTTTTTCATTCGTTAGACAATGGTTTTAGGTGAGTTCGATGCACTGGTCACTATACATAGGTGCCCTTATAGAGCTAACAGTTGTAGGTACTGGAGAGAAAGTCACAATATACAATGACATACTTATATGTGTGAATAAACAATAAAACCCTTGGCCTGATAAGGGTAGGGATTATATATAATTTCTGAAGTAGAGAATAGATTGAGCACCTTTTGGGATTCTATTTTCAGGTAAGATTGATTGAGTCAGATGGTAAGCCTTCCCTACCACTCTCCTTGCTTCTTTACCCAGATTTTTATAGTGTGAAAGGTGGGGAGGTAAAAATCTCTGAAAAAAGCCATTTTTTTTGTCATAGACTCTTCCACCCTTTGTATCCCCTATAAAGTTTATCATGACTGGACCTAAAATAATTACTTAAAAAATCAAAAGCAGTGTATCTGGATTAGGGCAATAGGGTTTTCTGAAGAGCCTTCATGTATTTCAAATGCTTTTAGTGAAAAAAAAAAAAAGTAAGGTGATACTCTTTTGGACTGAACATTTCAGGATGTACATGTATAGTTTTCCTGTTGTATTCTTTTTTCCTGTTCCTTTTGTCCATTTAAGGAGTTATTTATCTATCATGGACATCAAACCAGGCATGAGTAGATTGGAAAGGAGACAAGTCTGTGTGGATTTTGTTTTCTGAAAACCTAAGTCTTTAAAATAATTTGGAGGGATGGTGGAGGAGTCAAAAGGAAGGATATTCATGGATATAGACAAAATGACTTGAACAGGTTTTCTTGGCGACTGGTGTTTCCCCTCTAGATTGGAAAGACTTCTCCATGCTTAGAAGTTCAAGGAAGATGCTGGAGGAGGAAATGTGAGTCCTGAAATTAGCAATAACCACTCGCTGTATCCTGTAGCACTGCTGGTGAGACTGCAAGATCTGAGGATAGAATGTCTCGTTGGTGTCTTAGCAGGAGGGATCATAGGCAGCTTCAACAAAGTGTCCTGTGGCCCCTGAGCCTGGCTCAAAAGCAGCAGAGCCTTGAGGGCTGGCTGGGCCATGCAGCAGGAGCAATGGGTAGCTGAGAAGAAATCTGTGATGCTCATACTGCCTCCGATGCCTTGGTACTGATCTGTTTCAAAGTCACTAGAAGAATTCAGTGTGACATGATCTTACTGTTCCAGAAGGGACATCGATTCTCAGTTTGGTGAATTTTGAAGGACAAGAAGGGCAAGCCCCACCGAGAGACATAAAGAAGTAAAGAATCAAAACATTATAGGCGGGCTTCCCTGGTGGCGCAGTGGTTGAGAGTCCGCCTGCCAATGCAGGGGACACGGGTTCGTGCCTCGGTCTGGGAAGATCCCATATGCCGCGGAGCGGCTGGGCCCGTGAGCCATGGCCACTGAGCCTGCGCGTCCGGAACCTGTGTTCCGCATGGGAGAGACCACAACAGTGAGAGGCCCGTGTACCGCAAAAAAACAAAACACAGAAAAACAAAAAAAACTTATAGGTGCTGCTCTCCCCCAAACTTTAACCAACATATTCATACTGAAGTTTTTACTTTGGACTCACTTTAATATAGATCTATGATTTCACTAACAGAGAAAGTAACCCACACTCTAAGTATATGACCAAATTTCTGGGTTCCTGTTGCTGGACAGTTGAGTCATAAAGCTTCTTAATAAAGAATTTTAAAAGTGGAATTCATGTATATAGTAACCATCAATAAGAAAAGGATCAGTATTAAATTACCTTTTATTTCAGTTGTAAGGTAAAAGAACCCAGGTTACACTATATGTTTTACATACCTTTCATGTCATGCTCACAGCAATCATATGATAAAAATGATTCTCAAATGTTAAGTTTCTGAGGTTAAGTAACTAGGAGGCTGCCGAGTTGGTTTGTGAATGAAGAATTTTCTCCTCTTTCTCTCTCTCTCTCCTTCTCTGCCCTTTCTTCTGCCCTTCTTTCCACTAGTGTTTCTATTTTCCTTCCACAGTCATGATTTTTTTATAAATATACATAATTTATAGATTCAAGCTAATATCTTTTGTCTCAAAACTAGAAAATTTGTACAAATATTCTAATAGTATTATTTTTTGTAAAACAAATTTAGGAAGCCTTTCTGCATTTGCCTTAAAAATCAATTTATGAACCATGCAAAAAGAGTTGTATTTCATGTCTCGTCACATCATACACGTCTAAAATTGACCCTGGCTTGGTCACTGACAATTATCATGAGGCTTGGTACTGGATAACTAGTGGATAACTTAAAAAAATCTTATTGGATAAAAGATATGACATCTACGTTGACTTTTGGAAAAAAAAGTTATGAGCTCTTGAGACAATTTTTTAAAAAGACTTATAGTGTGAGATCATAGCATTTTAGAACTGAAATAGATCTTTGCTCAACTTTCTTACTCAGCTCTAAGTTACTTTTAAATGGTTTAATTGTAGTTTAAAGATAACATACAGATTATCACATTAGAAACACAGTTATGCAAGAAAATATTCACCAGAAAGACTCATTTTCCATCTTTACACATTCTTAAGACATTTAATTCTAAGAAGGAGATTTAATGTCTACCACTAGAGCTAATGGAACAGTGAAGACAGATTTCTACTTAATCCCCCTGAACCAAAGAAAGCTAATTTTTAAGGCTTCATATAACAATGAAGATTAAGAATTTCATGAAATCCAGGTGGATAAACAGTGTCCATATTATGTCCTTAAAAATTTATACCTTTTCTTAAATGTGTTTTAATTTCACTTTCGAATACTCTGGATTTTAATCATTATTCATTACTATTATTTTTATGATACAGAAATATTGCATGTATTATGTTTCCCTAAAGCTGAGTTAAATATCAACTTGTACTTTTTAATAGCTTTAAAATGGACAGTCGCTTCTAAAATTCTGAGTTATTCGTAGTGAAATTTCAATTTTCTTACAATTGAGGACTTTTTACTGAATTTACATTAGAAAAAAAAATCTCAATACTATACAACTGTACTTTATTAATGGGAAAGCAATAGTGTGCAATTTTATTTAGAGAAGCCAACTAAGTAATCACTTTTAAATGATTGTTATAATATTTTTTATAGCTGTAGCTTTCCATGTAATATTAATAATTGCTCAAGAGATTACATATGGTCTAAGATTAACATTTTTAAAAAGGTGCTTAAAAAGGGCTTTTTTTTTTTTTTTTTTTTTGCCACATCTAAAAATGTCTGCTGTTGTGGGACTAGCAGTATCAATTTGCTGGGTAGAACACGTGTAACACAAAACTGCTTGTGTTCTTCAAAACAGTGAAAAATTTACAAAAATGTAAATATACTTCTCTCATAAAAATACAGATTAAGTCAAATGTTTAGATCATCAAAATTCCTACTAAAATTTGAAATGAGAGAAAATATTTTCAAATATTCTTATAATACTTACTATTGCCTGGAATTCAATATATACTTTAAAAGTTAATTTTAAAAATATTCTGTTAAATGGTTTATCTAATTTATCTAATGAAGGGAATATTCTTCAATAAGTCCTTTATATGGCCCTTGAAACAACATGTGATATTCTAGCTCTGAATACTGTTTTCACCAAAATGTGCCAAGTTTCTGAGGCAATGTTATTTTAAAAATATGTTGATTATAATGGTATTCTAGTAGACTGCAGCTTTCTGAAGTCAGAAAATTTGTCTGATTCATCCTAGTGTCCTTAGCACATAGCAAAATTCTTAGGACTTGGCCTATTTAGTTAGTCTATTGAATGAGTGGATAAATAAGCTTTTCTTAGCATATCTATGTTTTTTTTAATATATTGTATTTTTATTTTTCAATGGAAGCATATCTCTTGAGTTTCTTAATGTAGCTCCAATTGTGACAAATTATTTCTTGAGTACCCATGTGAAAATGAAATACAAGTTATAGTCTCTAAGAATTTTGTTTCCTAGGGGAGATACTGAATTAGTAAAGATACCTTAGTAAAGATGCATTGGGCTAGTAAAGATGCATTGGGCTAAATTATGAAGACCTTGAAACTGAGGCATGAAACTTAGGCTTAGTGAGGTAGGCAATAAAATCCATTTTAGGTCTTAATCAAGGGTTTCAGTATGATAAAATCAGGATTTAGAACAACTGAGCCTAATTACACTATAAGAAACCTTGAAAGAATGATAAGGTTGAAGACAGGGAGATCAGCTGAGAGACTATGGCTGTGATTCAGGTGTGTTCTGTATGGTGGAAATGTGACTGGAGAGGGATGTAATGGAAGATATTTGACAGGAAATATTGATAAGAAGGGAAACAGGCCAAAGAGAAGTCGAATTAAAAGTTTCAAACTTGTCTTACTAACGAAAATACTTTGAAAAATTAAGGCAGGAGGGAGGGGGACTGTAAAATATGATGACTGATTTTAAGCTCATTAAATTTTAAATGACAGTAGGGAGTCAAAAGCATCCATATATATATATATATATATATATATATATATATATATATATATATATATATATATATTAGCATAATCAGCAATGAAGGAGTAGCTGAAGTTAAGCTAAGAGAGTGTGCTGTGGGATTACATAGGGACAGAAAAACAGGCTCACATTGAATCCTATAAATTGAAAATGAGATTAGGAGAAGGAGCTACCTGAGAATAAATAAGGGAAAGTCAAAGAAGAAAGAAGAGAATCTGATTAAAATAGGAAATGAAGAGGGTAGAGAGAGTTTTAAGTAAGGAGGAATAGCTGTGGTGTGCAGAAGCCTATTTCTATCTGTTCCTGAGAGCTGATTGTTAGATTTTCAGGAATTTTATGAGTCAAGTTTTCTACACATGCTTTAAAAAATTAAATTATATAAACTCTAAGTAAATAAAATATGTCAAAAACAAAGTTAATAAACACAACTCATCACTTTCTAATTATTTTAATACCTTTTGCTATTATCCATATTCTTTATTTATATATATTATATCTCTAATAGACTGGAAATACCATATAGTGGTTCCTATTCTACTGTTCATCTTTTCCTAACTAACTCAGCATGCACTGATGTCACATTAGTAGCTTGAAATCAACAGTGTGGAAGTATTTACACCATAAAAATGGCAAGTGCTAAAATTCAGGTTCATAGTTCTGTTAGGTAAAGGATTGGCAAACATCTTTTGGGCCAAATCTAGCCCATTGCTTGCTTTTGTGCATAGTCATATTATTTGTACATAGTTCAAGTTTTATTGGAACACAGACACACCCATTTTTTAAATAAAATATCTATGGCTCCTTTTGCATTATAATGGTAAAGAGGAATAATTATAACAGAGACTGTATGGCCCTTATAGTCTAAAATATTTACTATTTGACCATTTACAGAGAAAGTTTTTCTACTCCTGGTCTACTCATAAGAAAGTGATGGAGAACATATGAATGATGCAAATTAAACTTAAAAATGTGTTATGCATACAGATGTTACATTGTGAGGACCACAATAATTCGAGAAAATATTTCTCTAGTGTTTGAAAACTATTATCTGACTCAGCAAAAAATTTGCTCACACTGTTGACAAATGTGTGAAATTCTGACATATGTCTGTTTTGTCATTTTTATTGTACTAAAATCGTAGACAAAAATGTCAACCAATATCCACATTGGAATTACATTGATTTGTGAATTTCAAATACAGATTGACTATGGATACAAGAGTTTGGCCAAAATCATCAAAAGCATTCTGTGAGAATTAATTGGCTATATGGGATTTTCAATAAAGAATATGGTGTATTTTATTATTAGTTGAAAATTGTATGTCAGTAAAACTTACAATAAACTCATGGACATATATACATGCCTTACTTTTCATTCAGAGAGCATGTTGTCCATCATTTACCAGCCCAGCACAGTTTTAGAAACAATGGAGTCTTGGAAGAAGGTAAGAAAAAAGTATTACATTTAATAAGTATTAGTATATTTGCCATTCAGAAAACTACGAATCAATTAAAAAATTCTCAGAGCAATTAACTGCATATTTTCTTTCTTTTGTCTTTTACTCATTTAGCAAACATCTAATTACTTGCTCTGTACTAAGCATCATGCTAAATGATGGATATACTTGGAAGAATTAAGAAAGACAGCTTGTTTTGTGGAGTTTATTATCTGATGTAGAAAACAGATGATAAAGGAGTAAATACATAAACAAATATATAATTTATAAAATTATATAAACGACTTTAGAGTTAGTGAATAATAGAAATGAGCTTGAATTGACCTTCGTGAGCAGGGCATCCAAGAAGGTCTCTTTGCTGTTTCAACTGAGACAGAACCCGGGCTGGGGAGATTGTGCCTGGTGAAGGGAAAAACCTATATAAATATCCTGAGGATTTAACTTTTCAAAAAAATTTATTCACTTGCAATAATAAGGTAATCACTTTCAATTGTTCATTAATTATACAAGAAACTAAATTTTAAATAATATTACTCGGGATATAGGCAGTTACTTTCCTCTAAAAACCTCAAAGTTAATCATGTGTGGAAGTTAATTTCCCGAGTTTCCTTTTAAAGCTAGTGTGGAATTCTCAGTATGTTTACATATGACCTTCATTAAGGCAAAGAATTTCTTCATTTAGATTCTGGCTTTATTTGATGCTAATATGTTAAGTCAGGTTGTTTCTCAATACTTTATGTCAAAGGAGGATGATTCTTTTTCTTCACTTTGTGTGGCTGAATCTCTAAACCATACTTAGGCTCAGAGAGGGAGACATTCCCACGTTTATCCCATTTGATTTTTTCTTAGTTCATCAAACCTCAGAGCTAGTGTATTTTTTTTTTTTTTAGTTTCATGAAAATACTGGGTAACTTCAACATTACTATGGAAATCTGTCTTGTGAGAAAAGATTAATTGCATTTTCTCATCTTTTATTCTTTTTGCTTGCTACATGGTTATTTTTCAACAAAAGGCTAACTCGGGTATAATAAGTTCTTCAAGTGATAAAGATTAGAGCTAATATTTGTGACCATATTGAAGTGTTGACTGAAATATCCTCACCATCACTTCCTCCCTTTTCTGCCTGACCTCATTCCCCACATTTAAACTTCTTTGATTTGCTTTTCTTGGGCTTTGAGACCTTTTATTCCATTGCAGACATCCAGAGATTAGTCATCAGATGTTATCATTGGAGGACTGGGGGAAAAAAAGAAAAGGCAGCAAATCCTTGGCTTTTAAACTCAAAAGTTTTATTTCCTATGTAAGAAGGAAGTGTTTGGGAGGAATATTTGTTATCCAGTTCCAAACGCCCTCCCTCCCACTCCTGCCATGAGCTCCTCCGAACTGTAGAGAGGAATAGAAAAGGAGAGGAAGCAAGATAGTTAAACCTGCTTAGGGCTGGGCCCATGCTCTGCTTCTCTTCCCTACCCATGGTTATTTCAAAACAGGAGGAAGAATATTGATAAAAAACCCCAAGATAAGTTTGAATATCCAAAAGATAGAGGGATGCTAGTTCTAGGATGTCAGCAGGCTCTACTCTTGAAGGTATTTCCCATATTGATAAGGGTGTGAGTTCTTATGGATTTTTGTGGTTTCTAAGACAAAGTCTTGATAAAGATTTTGGGCGATTCCAGAGAAGCATGTGAAAATAGTTTAATTTTCCCAACTGCCTTCAAAGACGGTGCAAAATTGGCTGAAAAAAAGAACTAACCATAAAAGTGACTTCTCAGTTTTGGTTGTTTGATGCTACTGCAGACCATAGAGTAATGACTGATTCTCAGAGAATTGCAGTGTGGATGGATGCAGGAGCAGAGGCCAGGAGAGGTAAAGGCCATCTCAACAGATCACTGTGTAGTACAGAAGGCCAGACATGCCCTCCTGGACTCCCTCTCCTCCATATAAGCCCCCGGAAAATTACATACCAGGTTGAGGAGAAAGAAGAGGAAGGGAAATTTTGAATGAATTACACTTAAACCTGAAATGACAAAGGATAACAGGAAATGACTAAGATTCTGTTTTCTGACATTAGGCAAGATTGGGCTTGACATTTATTATTCAACATATGTTTATTGAACAATTACTATGTGCCAGACAGTGTTCTAGATACTTGAGATACCCTGGGGGCAGAGATATATGCCCACAGTGAGCTTCATTCTTGCAGGTTGACACAGAAAAAAAAAAATGATTGGAAGGGTGGGATGGTTGAGGTAGTTGCAGTATTAAATAGAATGGTCAAAGTAGGTCTCATTTTGAACATAAGATTTACACAGATATTTGATAGAGGTGAGGAGGTTAGCTAACCTGATATTCTGGGGAAGAGGGTTCAGGGAGAGGCAAAAACTTGAGCAAAAGTCCTGGAAATGGCAAAAGTGTAAGGCTTTTGGCAAAAATAATGGCAAAATAAGAGAAGAGGTTAGAGAGGTAGTAGAGAGCAGATCATTGGGACTTACAGCTCATTTTACAGAATTTGGCTTTTACTTTGAGTAAAACAGGACTCCACTTCAGTGTTGAGGAGTAAAGTGATCTGATTTGCCTTTTTAAAGCCTTGTTCTGCCTACTGTGGTAAATGCAGATGGTAGGGACAAGGGTAGTTACAACAAGAGCAGTTAGAAGGTTATTGCTGCAATCCAGGCAAGGGATGACAGTGGCCATTGTGAAGGTGAGCACAAGTGATTCAATTATGAACATCCTTTAAAGGTGGAGTTAATAGGATTTCCTACTGTATTGGATGAAAGATATGAGAGAAAGGGAGGAGTCAAGAGAACTACAAAGTTTTCTGTGTTGAGTTACTGGAAGGATGCAGTTGAGATGGAGAAGGCTGCCTGATAGACAAGTTTGGAGTTGGAGGAAATATCAAGAGATTGATCTTAGATATATTAAGTTTGAGATGGCTATCTTACAGCCAGTTGGAATGTTGAGCATGCAGTTTGATACTTAAGTCTGGAAGATCTTGATTGGAGATATAAGTTAAGGAGTTTTAGGCATACAGATAGTATTTAAGTTCAAGAGGCTGAATTGAGGGCTAGTTCTCCATTTATATGTTTGAGTAATCTAACAGACCTTCATCTTGCAAATAAAAAAAATAAATTCTAAATAAAATATCTAAAAGAACTACTCAAAGGTACCGAGAAGCTACCCAAACAGGCAGATTATGAAGGAAAATTGAAACTTGTAAGAAGTAATTGGCATTGAGCGAGATCCGCATTTTCTACAAATTTTAGCTTGAGTGCATCTTCAGTAGTTTCTGCAAGGAATGTTTTAAACTGCAATAGAAAAGCTTAAGTTTCTCTGTCCTGAAGAATCAGTAGATAGAATTTGGGGCAACCACAGAGAGTACAAAGTAATGGGGAAACAAAGAGCCAGAGAGAGGGAGCCCTACTTTCTGTGTATAAACTCTATCAAACTCTTGCTGACACTTGAACCATACATGATCGAGAAAGATTTCAGTTAAGGCCAAGAGAAGTGAACTGATATTTAAGCTACCTCTGGTGAGACAGTTTGTAGTTTGAGTCCAATTAAATTAAGTATCTGATTAAACAAATATTCCACTCTCTGAAAGAATAAGATAGAATATTTTATATATATAAAATAGAGACTCTTCTCTACAACATACCATTTACAGTGCTCTGACTATAATCTGAAATTGCTCAACATATGAAGAATCAGGAAAATGTGATCATTCTAAAGAGAAGTAACAATGGAGGCCAACTCTGAGATAAGGCAGATGTTGAAATTAACAGACAGGGATTTTAAAGTTGCTATTTTAACTGTGCCCAATAAGGTAAAGATGGTTATAATAAATAAAAATATATTTCTCATCAGAAAAACAGAATATAAAAAAAGAATCCAGTGAAAATTCTAGAACCAAAAAACACAGTATCTATATTAAAGAATTCCCTGGATGGTGTTAAAAGCAGAATGGAGATGACAAGGGAAAGAGTCAGTGAACTTGAAGGAAGATCTGTAGAAGTTATCCAATCTGAAAAAGCAAAAAATAAAGATTCAGAACTTTGAACAGGTATTTAGAATCTGTGGGCAATACCAAAATATCTAACACAGCTGTAATTGGAGTCCAGAAGAGAAGAAAGAGAATAATCCAGAAAAAGTATTTGAAAAAAAAAATGACTGAAAATGTCTCCAATTTGATGAAAGATAGAATACTACAAATTCAAGAAGCTAAGCAAACCCAGATGAAGGTAAATATAACTCAAACTATGTCTGGTCACATCATTGTCAAACTTCTGAAAAACCAAAGGTAAAGAGAATATCTTGAAAGTAGCAAAAGAAAAATGAGTTCTTACCTATAGGAGAATGATAATTCATAAAATCACAAACTTCTAATCAGAAATTATAGACATCCAAGATGATATAACAAAGTCTTCAAAGTACTAACATAAAGTCCTGGAACTACATAAGATCCCTAAGGAAGCAGATTGAGAAGAGGAACCAAGAAATTAAGTGAAGTGTTAAGAGAGATAAAACAAAAACTGAGTGGGAGGTATCCTGGAAAATGTATCAATAAAGAAGGAATGCTCATCTGTGTCAAACGCTGCTATCCTGTCAAGCAAGGGCAGAAAACTAACCATTGGATTGAACAAGGACATCAGTAATAGTCTTGACAGGAAAGGTTTGGTAGAAAGGTGAGCTTCAGGTTTGATTGGAGTAGGTTTAAGAGAGATGAGATGAAAGAAATTGGAAGTTATAGGTAAAGGCAACTCTTTCATAGAATTTTGCTGTATAGAAAGGAAAGAAATTGAATGGTAGTTAATGTGAAGAGTGGGGTCAAAGAAAGTTTGTTTTGTTGTGCAAATATGCTACTTAGCATAATATAGTAAAAAGTAAAAAATATGTGATATTTTGGATAAAAATAAAGATACTTGTCCAGTGTTACCAGACCCGTAGAAAATAAAAACAAAAAAATCCAGTCAGTTGAATTAGAATAAAAAATCAACACATTAATATAAGACTTGAATTCTCATATCTCCCTTATATTGGTCAAATCTCTCTACTCCCTAGATTTTACTATTTATAATTTGATCATTTGTCAATGCAAAATATTTGAAAAGTATGTCCACTAAAAATTATGTAAAATCTATGATTTTACAGAGTGCTAACTTTGATTTCTTCCCTTGTTTTCTTAATTTATTGACATTTCCCAAATTATGGACAGCATATATTTCAAAAATTGATTTCAGGTATTTTAAAACTCCAAGTGGATCAGCTCGGTGTTTTGTGACCGCCTGGAGGGGTGGGATGGGGAGGGTGGGAGGGAGGGAGATGCATGAGGGAAGGGATGTGGGAACAGATGTATATGTATGACTGATTCACTTTGTTATAAAGCAGAAACTAATAAAAAAATAAAAAAATAAAAAAAAACCTCCAAGTGTATTTTTCTAATAATATTGACATTATATGAGTAGTTTATCCTGGCGAGACCACAAAATCATATAAAGTAGCCGAATTATAATACTAATTATATGGGAAGCTTTAATTATTCAGACTTATATTTCTTTTTTTTCTTTTTTTTCCCCTAGGTTCTTCATGACATTTTTTTCCCCTTAAATTCCATATATATGTGTTAGCATACGGTATTTGTCTTTCTCTTTCTGACTTACTTCACTCTGTATGGCAGACTCTAGGTCTATCCACCTCATTACAGATAGCTCAATTTCGTTTCTTTTTATGGCTGAGTAATATTCCATTGTATATATGTGCCACATCTTCTTTATCCATTCATCCGATGATGGACACTTAGGTTGTTTCCATCTCTGGGCTATTGTAAATAGAGCTTCAATGAACATTTTGGTACATGACTCTTTTTGAATTATGGTTTTCTCAGGGTATATGGCCAGTAGTGGGATTGCTGGGTCATATGGTAGATCTATTTGTAGTTTCTTAAGGAACCTCCATACTGTTCTCCATAGTGGCTGTACCAATTCACATTCCCACCAGCAGTGCAAGAGTGTTCCCTTTTTTCTACACCCTCTCCAGCATTTATTGTTTCTAGATTTTTTGATGATGGCCATTCTGACTGGTGTGAGATGATATCTCATTGTAGTTTTGATTTGCATTTCTCTAATGATTAATGATATTGAGCATTCTTTCATGTGTTTGTTGGCAGTCTGTATATCTTCTTTGGAGAAATGTCTATTTAGGTCTTCTGCCCATTTTTGGATTGGGTTGTTTGTTTTTTTGTTATTGAGCTGCATGAGCTGCTTATAAATTTTGGAGATTAATCCTTTGTCAGTTGCTTCATTTGCAAATATTTTCTCCCATTCTGAGGGTTGCCTTTTGGTCTTGTTTATGGTTTCCTTTGCTGTGCAAAAGCTTTGAAGTTTCATTAGGTCCCATTTGTTTATTTTTTTTTTAATTTCCATTTCTCTAGGAGTTGGGTCAAAAAGGATCTTGCTGTGATTTATGTCATAGAGTGTTCTGCCTATGTTTTTCTCTGAGAGTTTGAGAGTTTCTGGCCTTACATTTAGGTCTTTAATACATTTTGAGCTTATTTTTGTGTATGGTGTTAGGGAGTGATCTAATCTCATACTTTTACATGTCCCTGTCCAGTTTTCCCAGCACCACTTATTGAAGAGGCTGTCCTTTCTCCACTGTACATTCCTGCCTCCGTTATCAAAGATAAGTTGACCATATGTGCGTGGGTTTATCTCTGGGCTTTCTATCCTGTTCCATTGATCTATCTTTCTGTTTTTGTGCCAGTACTCAGACTTTTATTTCTATGGGAAAACAATTCTAATTTCCAACCCAAGATTCTAGAGCACATCTCTCATTATGAAGTGGGCCTGAAGGTGGAAGTGGAAACACAGCCCCCTTGTCACACTCCCCACCCTCATCTTCCAGTAATGAGGGTAGGACATCAAGGTTTTCATGACACCAAGGATTCAAGCAATGGGGTAATGGAGATCCTGGACATTTATTTCCTCACTAGTGAAAATTAAATGAAGACCCAGGATTCACTACAACTATAGTGATGAGAAGGAAGTTTCAGCAGCTACAGTGTGTTGGTGAGTTCTTGGCTACATGGCTGCTTATATCTTTAAGGGCATGTTAAAGTCTTTTTGTGCTGTACAAGATTGTGTGTGTCTGTGTGCACGCATGTCCATGTGTGCACATGTGGGCTATTCTTTCTGTATATACTGAAGCCTTGTTGATCTGCAAACCCAACATCTAAAAAATGTCAGTGAATATATTTTCCATCAGATTTTTGATTTCATGATTAACAGATAAATGTCCATTAAGTAAACTAAAAGCAGATTTATTCCCACATATATTTTAAAGTACATATAGGAAAACTCCATTTCCTATATATTCTGCACCTACAAGACTGCACAATATAATGATGTATGTGTTTAATGATGATGCACAAGGCAGGGAGAAAATACTGAAGGAAATTCTGAATCATCCATAGTTAAATTATTTTCAGCATAAATTCAGTACTCTTTATAAATCTTTGAACATTGATCAACCATATAATTTTGAGGTAAAAGGATGTTAAGCAGAACAGCTCCCAATTATGGGGGTGAGAACTTACAGTTGTTTCTTTGAGTGGAGAGACAATTTATTTAGATCTACTGAAGTAAATTAAAAAAAAAAACTTTTCCTCTTGATCTTCTGGGTCATCATTATAACTGTCTCCATCCTGCCTATTCTGAAATGTAAAGCTCGTAATTTTAGGTACATGCTGGACTTTAAGAATTGGAGGTGCATTCACCTATTTGTGAGGACACTGAATGATTTAAAATTCACTGGATGGGATTTTTTTAACTTAGATGCACTAGGGAAGCACTTGAGTTCAAAAGGCTTAGAATCATTGTAA
Source organism: Mesoplodon mirus (assembly GCF_964341445.2). Taxonomy (NCBI): domain Eukaryota; kingdom Metazoa; phylum Chordata; class Mammalia; order Artiodactyla; family Ziphiidae; genus Mesoplodon; species Mesoplodon mirus. The sequence goes on along the minus strand of NC_138982.1, from coordinate 106,360,747 downwards.
TTATAATTCATCGAGAGTAAGAATTACAGCTAAGTAATTTTCTTTTCTTGTCTCAAAAGAAATGGGTACACAGATGTACATTCTGAATACTTACAGAGTCTTAATTGCCTGCCATGCAGTAGTATTTTGGAGCATGATTAAATGGGTTAAGACATCTATAGAAAGAAAACCTCTAACTAAGAGGGAATGTACTTGTTAACATTGCTTCTGAGACTGAATTTAAGGTTTATAGTAGCAACCATTTTTTAAAAAAGTTGCATGTGGTTTAATGCACACATTGTTGTAAACTAACTGACTTGTTCACAAATAATATACTTTATGCTGATTCATTGGCATTGTTTTTCATTTAATAGTTGCTATTTCAAATCTTCTTACTTTTTAAAAACTGCAGAGACATTCTTAAATACCAAGATCTCTTCTCTATAATCTTGTTCTCCTAAGATATCAGTGGTTCTGTGATCAGGAGTTATTTGTTCAGTCATGACCTGTGGGGCTTTCTTAACCTCTTATAAACCTAAGTGTCAATCACCAAGCTGGAAATAATTACATTTTGGTGATTTCTTTCACCTTTGAAAGCTAATGGATAGCCTCAAGTATTTAAATAACTGCTTGAACTTTCTTAATTGATACAAACTCTCTGTAATAATTCCACTTTGTCTAGTATGCCACCTGAACAGCTTTATCTTAGGTTTATGTACTTAATTGATAGTGTTCAATGGTACATGATATTTATATGAGCCTTTGTCTTATTGAACTGTATATAGGATAATCATTCTAAGTTATATTTGAAAGCTATATATTAACTTCATAAACTAAAATATTGGAATCAATGTTTGTAAATTTAACACTTTATACCAAATTTTGTTAGTCTTTTGTAAACATACTAAAATTTATACAGCCACATGATTTTTCCTATTTTTTTCACATTGCACATTTATATGGACACATATTTGCTTTTCAATTAAAATGAAAGTATCCATGTTAATTTATGAAAACTATACCAAAAGATTTAATATTTAATTACAACAAATAATTAAAATAAGTAAATAAATATTTGAAGGCTTTTACTGAAGGGATTTATTGATTTTCTACATTAAAAATAATCAATATGTATTTGGAGGAATAAATTTGTTCATAGCTTACTTTCCTTTAAAAAATAACATCATAAAATGTATATTAGATGTTGATCTGGATTATGATATAAGTTGTTATAACTGAAGTTGTGGGAGTAATAACAATTATAAATTAAAAAAAAAATTTGGAATTTCTCATTGAGAATTAACCTTAGCATCCCAGATTTGCACTAGCTAGATATATCTGAGTCTGAATCCTTGCTCTGCAATGTGCCTGCCATGTTACATTAAACAAGATATGAAACTTCTATGAACAGCTGTTTCCTCATCTGTAAGATGGTGCAATAATTATCAAGACTAGAATAATTATGTTCAATACTCAACACCTCTTGATATTTCATGGCCATCCAATAAATGTTACCTCATTACTATTATTCTCACACTATTATTTTTTAGCTTCATTTTGATTATATTCAGAAATTATGACCCAGGTTTGGCTTTAGATGACATTAAATTATTTTTGAAAATAAAAATGTACTCAATTAAGATCAGACACCACTAATGTTATCCATAAGAATATTTCAGAGACTTTAAAGGCAGTTCATTTTTCTGAAAAGTAACTGGTTGAGTAACATTTGTGAATGTATACATTTTAGAATGTTTGAAAACAATGTTGATGTTCTATAATTATTCATATATTAACATTTGAATTCATTGTATTATCTTTCTTAATAAATAGAGGATTATATAAAATCATATGTAATTAAGTAGGTATTATTAAATCTAAGCCACTAGGCTTTAGATCAGTCTCAGATTGCTTGCCTATATACAAGTATGAATATGTTATTTTTGGTGTTAGTTTTTGTTTCATAGTTTTTATTTGAAAAGAGGTTTGTGGTGTGTTTGTGTACGTGTGTCTTTTTTTTTTTTTTTGAGTATCAGCAACTAATATGGCATAGTAAACAATCTTTGAAATAAATCTTTGCTATAATATTATATGGGGATATGATTTGTGGATTCTGCATGACCAGTGACATGCCTTAGTATTGAGGAGCATGTATATACTCAGAACTTTTTTTATTAAAAAGGAAGGAAAGTCATTTGCATATGTCTTACTCCATAGGGAAAATGAAAGGGTTAGAACCATGGTTAAAAAGACCGAAAATGATATAAATGACTCTGCTACCCCCATTTATTATTGGAAACATGTCGATAATTTTGCATATTGGTCATTTTGGTGTGTATTTTGCCAAGTTCCAAAAACTAATGGATACAGCATAATCATTTATGAAGAATTTTCTTTCTTAAGGGTAGCCACTAGCCACATGGGGCTATGAACACTTGAAATTTGGCTTCTGTGACTGAGAAATGGAATTAAAAATTTTTAAAATACATCTTTATTGGAGTATAATTGCTTTACAATGCTGTGTTAGTTTTTGTTGTACAACAAAGTGAATCAGCCATATGATACATGTATCCCCATATCCCCTCCCTCTTGAGCCTCCCTTTCCCTTTCCCTATCCCACCCCTCTAGGTCATCTCAAAGCACCGAGCTGATCTCCCTGTGCTATGCTGCTGCTTGCCACTAGCTATCTATTTTAAATTTGGTAGTGTATATACGTTGATGCTACTCTCACTTTACTCCAGCTTCCCCCTCTGCCCGGTGTCCTCAAGTCCATTCTCTATGTCTATGTCTTTATTCCTGCCCTGCCACTATGTTCATCAGTACGATTTTCTTTTTGGTTTTTTTTTTTTAGATTCCATATATATGCATTAGCATAGGGTATTGTTTTTCTCTTTCTGACTTACCTCACTCTGTCTGACAGACTCTAGGTCCATCCACCTCACTACAAATAACTCAATTTCATTTCTTTTTATGGCTGAGTAATATTTCATTGTATATATGTGCCACATCTTCTCTATCCATTCATCTGTTGATGGACATTTAGGTTGCTTCCATGTCCTGGCTATTGTAAATAGTGCTGCAATGAACATTATGGTACATGTCTCTTTTTGAATTATGGTTTTCTCAGGGTATATACCCAGTAGAGGGATTGCTGGGTCATATGGTGATTCTATTTCTAGTTTTTTAAGAAACTTCCATACTGTTCTCCATACTGGTTGTATCAATTTTCATTCCCACCAACAGTGCAGGAGGGTTTCCTTTTCACCACACACTTTCCAGCATTTATTGTTTCTTGATTTTTTGATAATGGCCTTTCTGACCAGTGTGAGGTGATATCTCATTGTAGTTTTGATTTGCATTTCTCTAATAATTAGTGATGTTGAGCAGCTTCTCATGTGCTTCTTGGCCATCTGTAGGTCTTCTTTGGTGAAATATCTATTTAGGTCTTTTGCCCATTTTTTAATTGTTTTTTTGTTTGTTTGTTTTTTTGATAGTGAGCTCCATGAGCTGTTTGTGTATTTTGGAGATGAATCCTTTGTCCGTCGTTTCATTTGCAAATATTTTCTCCCATTCAGAGGGTTGTCTTTTCATCTTGTTTATGATTTCCTTTGCTATGCAAAAGCTTTTAAGTTTAATTAGGTCCCATTTGTTTATTTTTGTTTTTATTACTCTAGGATGTGGGTCAAAAAAGATCTTGCTGTGGTTTATGTCAAAGAGAGTTTTTCCTATGTTTTCCTCTAAGAGTTTTATAGTGTCTGGACTTACATTTTGCTCTTTAATCCATTTGGAGTTTATTTTTGTGTATGGTGTTAGGTAGTGTTCTAATTTCATTCTTTTACATGTAACTGTTCAGTTTTCTCAGCACCATTTATTGAAGAGGCTGCCTTTCCTCTATTGTGTGTTCTTGCCTCCTTTGTCATAAATTACGTGATTATATGTGCTCAGCTTTATCTATGGGCTTTCTGTCTTGTTCCATTGATCTATGTTTCTGTTTCTGTGCCAGTACCATACTGTCTTGATTACTGTAGCTTTGTAGTATAGTTTAAAGTCAGGGAGCCTGATACCTCCAGCTCCATTTTTCTTTCTCAAGATTGCTTTGGCTCTTCGGGGTCTTTTGTGTTTCCATATGAATTGTAAAATTTTTTGTTCTTATTCTGTGAAGAATGCCACTGGTAGTTTGATAGGGATTGCATTGAATCTGTAGATTGCTTTGGGTGGTATCATCATTTTCACAATACTGATTCTTCCAATCCAAGGACATGGTATAACTCTCCATCTGTTTATGTCATCTTTGATTTCTTTCATCAGTGTTTTATAGTTTTCTGAATACAAGTCTTTCACCTCCTTAGGTAGGTTTATTCCTAGGTATTTTATTCTTTCTGTTGCAGTGGTAAATGGGATTGTTTCCCTAATTTCTCTGTCTGATTTTTCATTGTTAGTGCATAGGAATGCCAGAGATTTCTGTGCATTAATTTTGTATCCTGCAACCTTACCAAATTCCTTGATTAGTTCTAGTAGTTTTCTGGTGGCATCTTTAGGTTTGTCTATGTACAGTATCATGTCATCTGCAAACAGTGGCAGTTTTAATTCTTCTTTTCCAATTTGGAGTTTTAAATTTCTTTTTCTTCTATGATTGCCATGGCTAGGACTTCCAAAACTATGTTGAATAAGAGTGGCGAGAGTGGACAGCCTTGTCTCATTCCTGATCTTAGTGGAAATGCTTTCAGTTTTTCACCATTGAGTATGATGTTTGCTGTGGGTTTGTCATATATGGCCTTTATTATGTTGAGGTTGGTTCCCTCTATGCCCATTTTCTGGAGAGTTTTTATCATAAATGGGTGTTGAATTTTGTCAAAAGCTTTTTCTGCATCTACTGAGATGATCACATGGTTTTTATTCTGTAATATGTTCATATGGTTTATCACATTGATTGATTTGCATATACTGAAGAATCCTTGTATCCCTGGGATAAATCCCACTTGATCATGGTGTATGATCCTTTTAATATGTTGTTGGATTCTGTTTGCTAGTATTTTGTTAAGGATTTTTGCATCTATGTTCATCAGTGACATTGGTCTATAATTTTCTTTATTTGTAGTATCTTTGTCTAGTTTTGGTATCAGGGTGATGGTGGCTTCATAGAATGAATTTGGGAGTGTTCCTCCCTCTGCAGTTTTTTGGAAAAGTTTGAGAAAGATAGATGTTAGCTCTTCTCTAAATGTTTGATGGAATTTGCCCATGAAGCCATCAGTTCCTGGACTTTTGTTTGTTGGAAGATTTTAAATTACAGTTTAAATTTCTTTACTTGTGTTAGGTCTGTTTATATTTTCTAATTCTTCCTGATTCAGTCTTGGAAAATTGTACCTTTGTGAGAATTTGTCCATTTCTTTGTGGTTTTCCATTTTATTGGCATATAGTTGTTTGTAGTAGTCTCTTGTAATCCTTTGTATTTCTGCAGTGTGAGTTGTGATTTCTTCTTTATCATTTTATTGATTTGTGTCCTCTCTCTTTTTTCTTGATGAGTCTGGCTAAGGGTTTATCAATTTTGTTTATCTTCTCAAAGAACCAGCTTTTAGTTTTTTTGATCTTTGCTATTGTTTTCTTCATTTCCATTTCATTTATTTCTGGTCTGATCTCTATGATTTCTTTCCTTCTACTGACTTTTAGTTTTCTTTGTTCTTCTTTTTCTAGTTGCTTTAGGTGTAAGGTTAGATTGTTTATTTGAGATTTTTCTTGTTTCTTGAGGTGAGATTGAATTGTTCTAAACGTCCTTCTTAGAACTGCTTTTGCTGCATCCCATAGGTTTTGGGTGGTCGTGTTTTCATTGTCATTTTTTTCTATGTATTTTTTAATTTCTTCTTTGATTTCTTCAGTGATCTCTTGGTTATTTAGTAGTGCACTATTTAGCCTCCATGTATTTGTGTTTTTTACAGTTTTTTTTCTTTAATTGACTTCCAATCTCATAGTGTTGTGGTTAGAAAAGATGCTTGATATGACTTCAATTTTCTTAAATTTTCCAAGGCTTGATTTGTGACCCAAGATGTGATCTATCTTGGAGAATGTTCCATGTGCACTTGAAAAGAAAGTTTAATCAGCCACTTGTGGGTGGAATGTTCTATAAATATCAATTAAGTCTATCTAGTTTATTGTGTCATTTAAAGCTTGTGTTTCCTTATTTATTTCCTGTTTGGATATCTGTCCACTGGTGTAAGTGGGGTGTTAAAGTCCCCTACTATTATTGAGTTACTGTCAATTTCCCCTTTTATGGTTGTTAGCATTTGTCTTCTGTATTGAGGTGCTCATATTTTGGGTGCATAAATATTTACAATTGTTATATCTTCTTCTTGGGTTGATCCATTGATCATTATGTAGTGTCCTTCCTTATCTCTTGTAACAGTCTTTAAATTAAAGTTTATTTTATCTGATATGAACATTGCTACTCCAGCTTTCTTTTGACTTCCATTTGCATGGAGTAACTTTTTCTACCCCTTCACTTTCCCTCTGTATGTGTCCCTAGGTCTGAAGTGCATCTCTTGTATACATCATATATATGGGTCTTGTTTTTGTATCCATTCAGCCAGTCTATGTCTTTTGTTTGGGGCATTTAATTCATTTACATCCAAGGTTATTATCGATATATATGTTCCTATTACCATTTTCTTAATTGTTTTGGGTTTGTTATTGTGGGTCATTTTCTTCTCTTGTGTTTCCCACCTAGAGAAGTTTCTTTAGCATTTCTTGTAAAGCTGGTTTGGTGGTGCCAAATTCTCTTAGCTTTTGCTTGTCTGGAAAGCTTTTGATTTCTCTGTTGAATCTGAATGTGATCCTTGCTGCGTAGAGTAATCTTGGTTGTAGGTTTTTCTCTTTCAACACTTTAAGTATATCCTGCTACTCCCTCTGGCCTACAGGGTTTCTGCTGAAAAATCAGCTGATAACCTTATGGGGATTCCTTTGTATGTTATTTTTTGTTTTTCCCTTGCTGCTTTTAATATTTTTTCTTTGAATTTAATTTTTGTTAGTTTGATTAATATGTGTCTTGGTGTGTTTCTCCTAGGGTTTTTCTGTATGGGACTCTCTGAGTTTCCTGGACTTGGGTGACTATTTCCTTTCCCATGTTAGGGAAGTTTTCCACTATAATCTCTTCAAATTTCATCTCAGACCCTGCCTTTTTCTCTTCTTTATCTGGGACCTCTATAATTCAAATGTTGGTGTGTTTAGTGTTGTCCCAGAGGCCTTTGAGATTGTCTTCAATTATTTTCATTCTTTTTTCTTTATTCTGCTCCTCAACAGTTATTTCCACCATTTTGTCTTCCAGCTTACTTATTCATTCTTCTGCCTCAGTTATTCTGTTATTGTTTCCTTCTAGTGTAATTTTCATTTCAGTTATTGTGTTGTTCATCTCTGTTTGTTTTTTCTTTAGTTCTTCTAAATCTTTGTTAAATATTTCTTGTATTTTCTACGTCCTTGCCTCCATTCTATTTCCGAGATTCTGGATCAGGTTTACTATCATTACTCTGAGGATTTTTTTGGGTAGAATGTTTATTTCCTCTTTATTTATTTGGTCTTGTATGTTTTTACCTTGCTCCTTCATCTGTGACATATTCTTCTGCCGTCTCTTTTTTTTTTTTTTTTTTGATGGGTGGGATTGTGTTCCTGTCTTACTGGTTGTTTGGTCTGAGGTTTCCAACAATGGAGTTGGTAGGCTCTCGGGTAGAGTTGGGTCTTGGTGACAAGATGAGGACCTCCTGGAGACTTCACTCCAATGAATATTCCCTGGGTTCTGAGGTTCTCTGTTAGTCTAGCGGTTTGGATTCGGAGCTTCTACCACAGGAGCTTTGGCTTGACCCCTGGCTCATGACCCAAGATCCCACAAGCTGAACAGGGTGGCAAAAAACAAAACAAAACAAAACAAAAACAATAACAAAGAGTAAAAAATAAAATTAGACCAGGAAACTAACAGATATGTTAGAAAGAATATAAAAATAAAAATATAGATGAAACAACAATCAGAAGATAAAACAGAACCACAGTAGTAAAAAAGAGGAGAAGAAAAAAAAAAAGGTGGAAAAGGTCTTGTCTGTGGAGGGCAGGGCCTAGGCAGGGGTGGGGTTTGGGCAGTGGGTGGGGTCTATGCTTAGGACCCACAGGGCTGGAAAAGGCCCTGGGTGGGTGGGGGAGGCTTAGATTCAACAGAACAGAAGGGGCCCCTGCGTACCTCTGGTCTCAGCAGGGGGGATTACAGCCTGGGATCCCAGCAGGTTTCCTGGGCCCAAGTGGGTGGGGCAAATGCCCTCTGCTCCTCTCCCGCTCCTCCAGTCCTGGAGGGACCCTCTCGCCTGCCTTTTCTGTTCTCCCCTGGCCTTCCTTGTATACCCTCTGGACCAATGTGGCCTGGAGGGGGTCTTGGAGGTCAGGGAATCTGGACTGGGAACTCAGCAGGTTTCCGGGGCTCTAGTGGGCCAGGCAAACGCCCTCTGCTCCTCTCCTGCTCCTCTGGTCCTGGAGAGCCCCTCCTGCCTGCCTCTCCTCTTCTCCTCCAGCCTCCCTCCTACACCCCCAGAAACAACGTGTCCTGAAGGGGGCCTCTAAGGGTATAGGAGCTTCCCCAAGAGCTGGACAGACTTCCTGGGCCGATTGGGCAGGGGAAACATTAGGCTTGCTCCCCCCCCCAATCCGAGCCCCTGAGGGTCCCTCTAGGCATGGGAACCCCTCCCCGCCACAGCCACCCTTCAGGAGCACCAGCCCTGTCCAGCCTCCACTTTTCCTCCCCCTCAGTTCCCCTATTTCCTACTGGTTTGCTTGGTAGGGTTCCTCCCATCTCCTTGGGCATCGAGGTCCCCCACCAGCATCCAGAAGGCACCCTAGTTGTGGGGAGACATGAACTCCACGTCTTCCCACTCTGCCATCTTCTTAAATTTTATTTACTATTGGTTTCTTTATATTTTAATAGCCATATGTGACTAGGGGATACCTTATCAGACAGCGCAGCTCCAGATTTATGTGTGATTTTCATATATAGTTACATTTATGTCTTGGCTTGCTGCAGACAATGCCCAGGGTACAAGTGCCCTGGGGTGGCATGTCCTTATACCAAACTCATCTTATAGACACAGCCCATGCAGGTGATTACCATGCAACATAATGGCAGAGATGTGACTCAGCTCTCCAGATATTGTATCTCAGTCTCAGCGTCCCCACCAGAACTTAATTTCTGATTTCCTTATGACAAGTGATAAACTTGGTATAAGGTGATAATGATATACAACAACCACAATAATTAAACTCTATGTCCCTTTCTGTGGTGTGCTAAGAAAGGAGAAAAAGGAGACAGAATAAGAGGAACATTTGTGACTAGTCTCTGCTTCTTATCTCTCCAGTGAGTCTGTTGACAGAAGTGGACCTATTCTTAATAAGCATTATCATTGGGCTTGGTTACAAATTATTATCTAAGTTTTCTCTGTGAAATCATTAATCTGAGTAACACAACCCTATTTGATAAAGAATAACATTGATATGTAAATCCAATAGGGTAACTTCTCAGAATTATTTTCTGATAGTAAAATGTGGACTATTTTAGTAATAGTAAACTCACCTTACACTGAACTACACAGGGTAGGTGATTTGGGAATCAAAGGACCATTGCATATAAATTACTGAACAAATGCCAAAAGCCATCTAGAGACTGAGACAAGAATCTTTATATCTTTTTTTCAGTTATATACTAGCTGTTTGATATTTTGTTCTTCTGTTAGAACAGAATATCAAACAGGTAGTATGTAAGAAGCAAAGAAGTGCAATGTATGTGCCCTTCAAAGTTACCATAACAATGATAGAACACAGAAGAAATTGCCACATAGCTTCTTTCATTTTCCCAGTCTAGATTTCGCAGTGGATCTCTCAGGTCAACCAGTCTTTCTATTATTAGGATTTATTTATAGGAGGGCATATAATAAGAAATTCTGATCCATGGCACTTCAGTAATAATAATTTCGACAATGTTTTGCACAATTAAATTTTTAAGATTTCACAACTTCTAATTCCGAGTGTTATGACTTTGTGGTAGAATTTTAGTAGATATTAATAATATTTCTGCTAGAAATTACAATTAGGCTCAAGTTCTATTTAAAATGTATCCTTACAATTAATAGTACTAAGCTGTTAGCTATTTATAGGAGCTAATCTTATGTTTAGAAACTGTTTATAATATTCTGGTATTGTATATGAATATATGAAATAATTCCTGTCACCAACAAAATTTTGTTTGTGGAAAAGGCAAATACTCTGAGTTTTAAATATTGGTATATTTTGAACTTGCCATGAATGCATGTGCTTTTTATTTTCTTGAGATGTTGTTTTAAAATCCTCTGTTTAAATTGTTCTTCTCTGAGCTTTAGTAATAATTATAGGTTCATATTGAGCAGTTCATCAAATCTTGGGCAGAAAACAACAGAAATAATATAAGAGAGATCCTGAATTTAGAAAAACAGAGCCCAAAGCTGAGTTTAAAGTTAATCACACTTATTTTGAGTCTGTATGATCCACAGTGGATATTTACATGGATTTTATATACTTACTTTTTTCTTGATGTGCAACTTCTTTTTCATCTTTGTGGGTAACCTATGAATATAAAATTGAAACTCATTTAAACTTGCTATTTCCTATTCCATTGGAAAGATCTCTGTTTATAACTACAAGAAATAAGAGTAAGCATACACATTTCTCATATTAAATTATTAATGAAGAGAGAGAGCTATCTTTACTACACTGTAATTATACAGTAAGTCTTAGGTGATTTATTTAGTACCTTAAACTCCTAGGAAATTTCACTAGTTGGCAGCAACTGGCAATGCATATTAATTACATGCTCAATCACACATCTGAAATAAAAGGAGAACATCAGGAATAGACCAATTCTTATTTCCTTTTGAATATCATATTTTAATTTCTTTTATGTTTCTTTAATCTTTTCAGCAGTGCTTAAGGATTTGGAAGATGTTGATTAAAGCATTTCCTCTGATTAATTATATTTTGGCTTTCAACTGTTTTATTTTAAAATGAAGCGCACACACATTGTCTGGATTATAGGAGCATCTGCTCTTCCCAGCCTCTGCAAATATTTATATAAATCTTACTGCCACCCTGTTCTCTCCAAGTTCTCACTGCTTAGCTAATCCTGATTGCATCTCCTCATTAAGCCATGTTCAGGATATGGAAACATAAATAAAACAGACTTACAGCCTACATTTCAGGAATATTTGTGTGCATGGTTTGCCGTTTAACTTATGTTATTAAATTCTCAGAATTCATTCTGAAGTCATAGTTTTCCCTTACCTCTCTTTCTTTATTTACACATCTGATTACTGTTAACCTAAAAACTATATTGGGTATAATAGCTTGGCCCTTACCAAGAGGATATACTATTTTTAAGCAAGGTCTATGAAATTATTATGACTGAAAATTTAGAATTAGTAGGAAGTTTAAAGGTAACACATAAGTGTTGAATGTCTTCTGTATTTGTTTTTCTTTCAACTATCCTTAGTATTTGTTCCCTCCTTTTTTTATGTGTCTGTGGGCTGAGAGAATATATAAAGATAGTACCTCTCCACAGGGATGGAATGTTAGTGCTTTCCATAAAAATTGTCCTTCACCTGGATTTCCTTAACTAATTACAGCTTTCATATGGCGACAGTACTTTAATCTGGGATCTTAGCTTTATATCATGCTTTGATATAGAGTGAGAGACATCTATTTGACTTCATTTTACAAATTGTCTTTGACCATGTAGTTTCTATAGACAGAATGATTTTTTTGATAATAAATTTCTAAGACTGAGAATTTCTGTTCTTGCAGCTTTATGTAATTATGTTCAAAGGGGTTTGAATTAAAATGGAACAGATGTGTCCATCTTTAATTATGGTGTAACAAATTGTGTTACTCTCAGTCTTTATTAAGTGAAACGCTCATCTTTATGTAATAATGGGTCAGACACTTTCAAAATGATATCAGTGAGCACAGTGTATCGCCTATTCCAATTAGACTTCAAAAGGACTGTTAAAACTCAGAGGCTATGTATGTAGAGGCAGAAGAAACTATGGAAAATACATATACATATTTGTTTTTTTATTCCAAGTTAAGCGAAAACAATCGTTAGAAATATATGATGAATCGTAATGTCATCTAAATAAGACAAAAATGTAATATTTGTCTTGACAGATCTATCTAATGAGTAGTGGGAATATACAACTGTCTGCATTGGGAAATACCATTTTAGGATTTCCTGAAAACCCTTTTGTATTTCTTTGTATAAACACTCTCTTTTAAATGAGTGGCCAGGGAAGTCTTTTTTTTTTTTTTTTTTTTTCATCTCTTCTAAGTCAGTACAAAAAAATCCTTTTTAGGAATAGCTAGTAGCTACCTAGATAACCAAAAATTAGCAAGAATAAAATGAATTGACACAAATCCTGTGATGTAAGTCCCACCCCACTGTTTCCATTTCTGTCATTTGTACCAAAATTCTTTCATGCTTTGAAACGTCTTCAACTCCTCACATATTTTGCCTTCCCATAACTCTATCTGTTATCGATTATTATTTTTATTTCCTGAATTATTTTCTTAACATACTCTCTGCTCCATTATCATCACCACTCTAATCCAGGTTCCATTACCCCATAGCCAGGTTATTGCAACAGCTTTCTAATGAGCTTTCTTGAACTTTGTCTCCCCTTCCCATTCTCTAATTCATCACCAATCCAATGTAAAAATAATAATTTTACTATGACACATTATTTCTTAAAATATTGTGATAGATGCAGGCAAAACACAAAGGTATTGTGGGTTCAGTTTCAGACCACCACAATAAAGTGAACATCACAATAAAATGAGTCACACAGATTTTTTGGTCTCTCAGTGCATATAAAAGTTATGTTTGCACTGTTTGCAGGGCAGAAATAGAGACACAGATGTAAAGAACAAATGTATGGACACCAAGGGGGGAAAGTGGCAGGGGGGATGGTGGTGGCGGTGGGATGAATTGGGAGATTGGGACTGACATATATAGACTAATATGTATAAAATAGATAACTAATAACCTGATGTATAAAAAATAAATAAAATAAAATTCAAACATTCAAAAAAATAAAAGTTATTTTTGTACTATACTGTAGACTACTAAGCGTGCAATACCATGTTTAAAAAACAATGTACATAACCTTAATTAAAAAATACTTTGTTAAGAAGTGCTAACCATCATCTGAGCCTTCAGTGAGTCACAGTCTTTTTGCACTAGTACTGTTAAAAATCACTGATCACCATAACAAATATAATAATAATGAAAAAGTTTGCAATATTGTGAGAATTATCAAGATATGACATAGAGACATGAGGTGAGCAAAGGCTGTTGGAAAAATGGTGCTGATAGACTGGCTCATGCAGGGTTGCCACAAACTTTCAATTTGTAAAAAAATCAGTATCTGTGAAGCACAATAAAGCAAAGCACAAGAAAACAAGGTGTGCTTGTGTTAGTTGTCCATTATATGAAGCCATACTTTTTTTTACATGTATCTATTCTTTTTTATATTATTTTCCCAATTATGTTGTTACAGAATATTGAGCAGAGTTCCCTGTGCTATACAGTAGGTCCTTGTTAGTTATCCATTTTAAATATAGCAGTGTGTACATGTCAATCCCAAACTCCCTAACTATCCCTCTCCCTGACCCTTCCCCCCGGTAACCATAAGTTCATTCTCTAAGTCTGTGAGTCTGTTTCTGTTTCGTAAATGAGTTCATTTTTATCCTTTTTTCTTTCTTTCTTTTCTTTAGACTCCCCCAATAAGCCATAGTTTTCAGTCTGACCTTCAGGATCATCCATAATCCGTAAGCACCTTCTTCTCACTACTGTTTAATAAAGCTAGTGATAAGATCTTCTTTCATAAAGTACCTTTACTTTCAGTATGAAAAACAGCTTCCTCCAGGAAGGATTGTTCATTGCATCCCAACATACATGCTTTTATCTTCACCTCCATGCTCTTTCTCCAACCTAGGATGACGTGGTAGCTTTCTAATTAAACACATCCCTTTTCTTTAAAGGCCATATTCTCTGTAATGCTTTTTTTCCCTTTTTCCTGTCTCTGAGATATCAATTCGGTTTTGATTCATACACTAATCATTTTCTGAACTGATTTTGAATCCTCATAAAGATCTTCGTCTCCTCAGGTCTTATTCAGAGTGACTAAATAAGGAATTACTCAGAGTGACTAAAGCAAAAGTATAGATTGGTTGATCAATTGACATGAGGGAATAATTGCTGAGGCTGTCTTCATGGTTATCGGGATGGGTAAGGGGCAGAAACATGAGATGGGTAAAAGAGAAAATTTGCAGAACAAATGTTTTATTTTATTGCAATGTCCATAAAATTGTTGGTCTTAAGGGAACAAATAAACTAAGTTCAAAGATGAGAAAAAAAAAAAAGTAAACTTCACAGAGCTTTAGTAAACATCAGATGTTGAAAGAGAATCTTACCAGGCAAGCCTTCTTCAGCTTTCATCTCTAGGAGATGAATTACAACAATGAATCAAAATAAACATTAAGAAATCATAGGGACATTAAGTGACAATGCAGAGCTATAGATTTCAAAATAGAAGACACACCCAGGGAGCCATTATCAGTGTGTCCCTTCACTATCCAGGGTTGCTGCTCCGGGTCCTTTTGCTTTCACAAGAATCTGCTGCTCTCTGTATTTTGCTTTCCTCTCTTTTCCCCCAACAGACAAACACAATCACAATTTCAGTATCCAAGGAAGGGAACAAAGCTCGATTTTCTGGTTCCATCAGGGCAGCAGGATAGCGATGTAGTTAAATACTTTTTCCTGCTAATCCTCAACACAGAACTCGGAATTCTCATCTAAGGACTAAGAATACCTTTAACTCTGATGAATCAAAAATAAGAATTATAATTGAGTTACTTATCTAGTATTAAAAAATGAAGAAATGTTGATCATTGGGTTAGCTTGGTTCACTAAGTATAGTTTTATGATTTGTACATATACAACGATATAGGATTTTTCTTATTCTTTAATAACCAATTTAAAGTAACATAAATCTCATCTACATTAAAAAGTATAGGGATGGAAGTTAACAGTAATATAATCAGAGTATGATGCTACAAATGAATGATACCTTATTAGATAAATAGATCTGTTATTGTAGATCAAATAATGAGGTGCAAAGTGGACATGGCTTCAGAGAAGATGTTGATTTCTTGTCTTTTATTTTTCTAATATCACAATTATTATGTTTATTGTAGAAAATTTGGATAGAGAGAAAAATATGAAGCAAAAAATTACCCTTAATCTCATTCTACCATCTAGTGATAACCACAGTCAATATATCGGTCAACATTTTACCAAGAGGTAGTTTTACACAAACATTTTCCCATTACAAAAATATCACATTATATGCTATTTATTAAAAACTTTTCACTTAATATATAGTCATTTCCCACATCAAATAATATAATATGCTAAAACTTTCATGCCTAATATAAACAACTCTAAATGTAGGATAGCTCTTATTTGCCTTATTAGTAAGCCAATTTATTTAGTTACAAAAACTTATTTAAAATCATATTTTTGCAAATACTAAATTTATTTTAAAATGTTAATTTAAAAAATCTCACGTTCCATGAGATGTCATTAATTTTTCATCATTGGAGATATTCTTTTGAGTCACTGCGTTTTTTAGAGTTTATCATCTATCCTTGTGTATCTGTTTATGATGCTGTTACTGGAAACCTTATCCCAAGATATAAATATTCATTTATATAACATTAAGACTTTTAGTATTATTGTTAATTGCCACAATATGACGTTTTATCATCTTGCTTTTAAAAGGGATCTTGTTTACCACAATATCATCACTTGGAATTATGTGGCCAGACTCCAGGAGAAACTATTAAATATGTGTTAATTTTCTCCAATTCTAGTTTTTACAGTCTCAGTCATATTATCTATTTATCATTTATCTAGCTATCTTCTATCTAAATATACACACACATAAAACTAACATTGATGAAGGAAATTCGGGGCTAATGTCTTCTCCCAATCCTCGTAATGCTATTCAAGACAAAGGAATTGAGAAAGTACCCTTTGAGAAGATTGATTTAAGCTTTTTTGAGGGATCATTTTGTGAAAAAGAAATTTACCTTATATTTGAGTACGTAGGTTATAGGAAAAGGGATAATAGGATTATGTGAAATATGTATTTGAGTTTTTTTAACACTTAATAAAATCTTTTTATAATCCACAATTAGACAATCAGAACTTTTTTTAAAGAACATTGAATCTGAAAGTGATTTTTTAGATTTCTTCAGTAGATTGCCTATCTCCACTTCACTTAGTTGTTTTCCTGGGGTTTTATTTGTTATTTCGTTTGGAATGTGTTCCTCTGTCCTCTCATTTTGCTGTTTTTATTTCTTTGTATCAGGTAGGTTGGTTATGTTTCCTGACCTTGGAGAAGTGGCGTTTTGTAGGAGACGTCTTATGAGTCCCAGCAGTGCACTCCTCTCTGGTCAGTAGAGCTATATGCTCTAGGGGTGTCCCCTATGTGGGCTTCTGTGTCCTCCTGTTGTGGTGGGCTGACTATTGTGGGTGTCTGGTAGGTTTGGTCAGCCCCTGGTCTGGTTGGTTGCCAGGCTCTGACTTGTGCAGAGGCTGCCGGGGCTGCATGGTGGTTCCACCATGAATCAAGGTGGTTGGTTGCAGAAACTTGGGGGAGGGTAGCAGGGGGCTAGTGCTGGCCTACTTGTGGTCAAAGTTGGGGTCTAGGAGATCCTGGGGCTGGTGCCTGCCCACTGGTGGGTGAAGCCATGTCGTGTAGCTAGTGCTGGCCCACTGGCAGGCAGATTCAGGTCCTGGGGTCGGACTGCAGGGCCCACAGGTCCCAGAGCTAGTGTTGGACCTCTGGTGGGTGGGGCCAGTTACTGACACAGCGGCTGGCGCTGGGAAGTCCAGGGTGTCTCAAAGCTTGTGTTGGCCTGCTGCTGGGCAGGGCCAGGGCCCAGGGGGTCCCACTGCTAGTGCTGTCTTGCTGATGGATGGGCTGGGCCCGCTGGCTGTGGGGCTGTGGTTGTCCTGGGATTGGTGTTGTCTCACTGATGGGTGAGGGTATTCCTGAAGCTAGAGCAAGCTTGCTGATGGGTGGGACCAGGGATTCTAGGGCTGGTGCCTGCCCACTGTTGGGTGGAGCTGGGTCCTGGGGTCTCTGGCTGCAGGGCCTTGGGGGTCCCTAGTCTAGTGCTTGCACACTGGTGTTTGGAGCCTGGTTCTGGGTCCTCTGGTGGGCAGGGTCATGTCCAAGAGTGGCTGTGGACACAGGTGAGTCCTAAGGTGTGTCTGTCTGCTAGTGGGTGGGTCTGTGTCCATGCCCAGTTAGTTTTTTGATCTGAGGTATCCCAGTACTGGTGCCTTTAGTCTGACAGATGTGGGCAGGGCTGGGTCCTGAGGGAAATAAGCTAGAGATAGAACGAGTACCCAAAAATACTTGCTGCCAGGTTCTATGTCCCCAAGAGTGAATTCCAATTGCTTCTTGCCTCTTTGGGAGACTCTCCAAGATCAAGCAGGTAGGTCTGACCCTGGCTCCTTTCAAGTTATTATTTCTGCCCTGGCTCCTGAAGCCTGTGAAATTTTGTTTTGGAGTCCCTATTTCCCACAGCCCTCTGTCTCACCCCAAAGTAAGCCCCATGGCCTTCAAAGTCAAATGTTCTAGGGGTTCGTCTTCCCAGGCTGGGGAGCCTGATGTGGGGCTGGGACCTCTCACTCCTTGAGGAGAAGCTCTGCAATTGTAATTATTCTCCCATTTGTGGATCACCCACTGGGGGTATGTGTCCTGACTATATTTCAGCTCTGTTCCTCCTATGCTATGGTTCCTTCTTTATATCTTTAGTTTTAGAAGATTTATCCTGGTAGGTTCCGACCTTTTTCATCAATAGGTGTTCTGTAAATAGTTGTAATTTTGGTGTGACTGTGAGAGGAGGTGCATTCAGGGTCTTTCTACTCTACCATCTTGACCAACTTCCCCGCCTAGTACACTCTGTTTCAGGATAATTTCCCCTTAATTATCTCTTAAGAAATCCTGCATTACTTGTTGTTTAAGAAAATGAAGATAAACTTCTCTACTTTTTCTCCTGAGAAATACTGCCCTTTATTATCTGTATGGATGCTCCTTCCTCTCTTATAGTTCCTTATTTAGGGAATATTACTTAGATGAACTAAGCTTAAACTTTTTTCCTAGTCTTTCACAGCCCCACATTATCCCTGGCATTCATTTATTTATTTGTTCAACAAACTTACACCTATTGAGTCACCTGTTATTTTGCACTGAAACAAATGAAAAAGATAAAATTTGTGATAGTCACTAAGGTTATTCTCAACATTCCAATTTTTCTATTTCTAGGTATATGGTATGATTAAATTGCATTTCTTCATCTCCTTGCCGTTAGATATAACTTTATTACTTTATTTAGTTATCTATGCTTGACTCTGCTGGATCTCATTTCCCCACCATGGAAGCATATGTTAAGAGGAACCTCTGTCAGTCTGGGTCCCTGAGTGACCACCACAAACAGAGCTGTTCTCCTGGCCAATGTTGGACAAATAAGATGAAGGTATTAAACTACTGAGAGTTTAGGGCTTGTTACCACAGCTTAACTTAGCCTATCCTGATGGATAGAAAGCCCTTGCTTTCAAGATCCTCTTAATTTAGTGGAGTAGAGGTGATAATGAAGTATTTCAACTACACTCTAATCAGATTTATTATTAAAACATACTTCTATATAATGGAAGGACCAAGGAAAGAAATCATACTTAGGAGTCAGATAGCCCTGAGTTGAAATCTTAACTCTATCTTTCAGTTGTATTTAAGTTATTAAACTTTCTAAATCTCACTTTCCATGTTATAGAATATGGGCAATAGTACTATTTATCTCATAGGGTGTTTGTAATAATTAGGTGAGCTACATAATAAGCATTCAATAAAAAGTAGTTACTACTATTATTTTTAATATTGTTATTTTCTAAATCTGTATTTGGTATAAATGGGTAATGTTGGATTCGCAAAGTCTCATATAAGTAATGCTGAACAGTTGAGGAGTTGGGGAGTTGAACTGTGAAAGAGCCATATCTGTTAGAGGCTTGGGCAAATATTTTGGGTGAGGAGAAGTTATGCATAGAACACAGGTGAATGGTGAGAAATTAAGCTGGAAGGTAGCTGAGAACCGAAGGAGAAAGACCTACCTACCATGACTAGGAAGAAATGGCGACACTGATGGAAGTGAAAAGCATCAAAATTTTAAGATGAAATCAACATTTTAGAAAGATCATTAAAGTAGTGGAATGGAAGAGGGATTGTAAGAAAACATGAGATTGGAAACAGATCTGTAAAGATGTTACTGAAGTCTTTCAGGGAGAAGAGTGTAAGTATACTGATAATATTTGAAACGATGGATGCACATGACTTCATAAAGAGGGTTCTCTTGATGTCAGGGCTTGGAATTGGTATTGCTAACATTCCAAGGGTTGTATGAAGCAAAGTGTTCTTGAGGAGAAAATGGACAGGAGAGGAGAAGACAGATAGAAGCCAGGAACCTTGGCTATCATGGATGCCAAAGTATGGGAGAATGTGAGCAGGGGATAATCAACCCTGTGAAATATGGCTGAAATGCAAAGTAAGATACTGTCTTAAGACTCTTTTATGTCATGTGAGAATTAGGAGGTCATGGTGGATTTGTGTGGAAGAATTTTGGTAGGTTGCCAGAGGTTAAAGACAGACTGCAAAAAATGCATGAGGGAGGGTGGTGGAGTGTGGAAGTAGAGTGGGTGAGAGTACTTTCAAGAAGTTTGGCTGTAAATAATAGGGGGAAAGTGGGGACACAGATTAAGGAAAGTTCTTTTCTTTGAAATGAAAGTGACTTTAACATATGTATGCTTTGGAGTGTCCCTCTTAGATTCAAGCAAATGTTTCTGTTACCCTGGGTCTATACTTTAAAAGGACCCCTCTGTCCTGTTGACCACATCTGTCCCCAAGGCAAGGAATCTCAAGTCCAAAAGGACACATACCACTGAAGAGACTTCTGGGCCCAAATGTCTCTGATCACACTTCCAGAACCTACATAGACTTCTTCCCTGAATCTGCCCTCCTGAGGTTATGGGCTGCTAGGATGTTCACCTCTAGGCTTAGGGGGTGGCCATGGAATAGCTGTCATGATGGTGGAGAGGTGGGTGGGTGGGAAATCCAAGGAGTCTAGGAATTCTAAATTCAAATCTGGCCTTCCAGGTCATCATAGGGCAGTAGTTGTCAAGGCAAGATGATAAAATATATTCTTGTGGTCTGTTAGGTGGATTGATTTATCTTTTAAAAGCTTCAAGTTATAGTTAACGTATGATAATCTGCACATATTCAAATTGTACACTTTGATGTTTTGACATCTGTATAGGCTTATAATACATTACCACAATCCAGATAGTGAACATATCTATCCATCATCTGCAAAAGTTTCCCTGTGCCCCTTGTAATGACATCCTCCATGCTCTCCTGCTTGCCATGCTCCCTGGTAACCACTTACCTGCTTCCCATCACTCTGGATTCGTTTGCATTTTCTAGAGCTTTATATAAATGGAATCATATACCATGTATTCTTTTATTGTTTGTTTACTTTTGGTCTGGCTACTTTCACTCACAACAATTATCTTTTAATTTATTAATGTTGTTGCATTTCCAATAGTTCATTCCTTTTAATTTCTGCTTATTCCATTATATGGATATACTACAACTTGTTTAGCCATTAACCTGTAGGTGGATATTTGTTTCCAGTTTTTGCTTGTAAGAGATAAAACTGCTATGAACATTCTTGTACAAGTTTTTATATGGGTGTGTAAGATAGAATATATATATTCTCTTAGGTAAATACTAGCAAGGAAAAGGCTGAATTATATGGCAAATGTGTGTTTAACTTTTTAAGAAACTGCCAAAGTGTTTTCCAAAGTGGTTGTATCATTCGACTTTCTGGCCAGCAGTGTGTGAGAACTCCAGTTTCTCCACATGCTTAACAACATTTGGTATGATTGGTGTCATTAACTTTAGGTATTATAATAGGTGTTTAGTGGTATCTCACTATAATTTTAATTTGCATTTTCCTAATGACTAATGATGTGGGCATTTTTAATGAACTGATCTTCTTTGGTAAATTGTCTATTCAAATCTTTAGCCCATATTTTAATTGGGTTGTATGTTTTCTTATTGAATTTTGAGAGTTCTTTATATATTGTGGATAGAAGTCTTTCATTAGGTATAAGTTAGACAAATATCCTCTCCCAGTCTGTGGCTTGTCTTTCCATTTCCTTAGAAGTATTATTTGAAGAGCAGAAGTTTTTTGCTTTGATGAAGTCCAACTTATTTTTTCCTTTGAGAAATTATGCTTTTGATGTCATATCTAAGAAATGTTGGCCTAACTTAAGGCCACAAATAGGTTTTCTCTTAAAACTTTTATAATTTTAGGTTTGACATTTATATTTATGATCCACTTTGAGGTTTTATTTATGGTGCAAGAAATTGATCAAATTTTCATTACCATTTGTTGAAAAGACAATCTTCTTCCATTGAATTACTGTTGCATCTTTGTCAAAAAATCAGTTTTTTATATTTGTAGGAATCTATTCTCTTTCAATGATCTGTGTAGCTATCTTGAAGCCAGTATCACACTATCCTGAGTACTACAGCTTTACACATCTTGAAGTCAGGAAGCCCTCCAAATTTATTTTCTTTTTCAAAGTTGTTTTGGCTATTCTAGTTGAAGTGTATTTCCATATAAATTTTAGAATGGGCTTATCAATTTCTACTAAAATATCTGCTGAAAATTTGATTGTGATTGCATTGGGCCTATAGATAAATTTGGGAAGAATTGATATCATAACAATATTGATTCTGATGAACCAAGAACAAATTATATCTCTCCATTTCTTCAGATCTTTTAATAATTTGCTCAACATCATTTTGTTGTGTTATTGTACATTTCACATCATTCATCAGGTTCATTTCTAAGAATTTCATCTGATGCTATTGCAGATGGTTTAAAAACGTTTTTTTTTTAGTTTTCTATTGTTCATTGCTAATATTTAGAAATACAATTGATTTTTATATATTGATCTTTCTGGCAATTTTGATAAGCTAACTTATTATCATTAGCAGCTTTTTGGGTAGTTTCATATGGATAACTACAGTAGTCTGAACCCCCAGTATAAAGTTGAATAGACATAGTAAGAATGGGTTGTTTTTAAAAATAAGGAATGGATATTAGATTTTGCCAAAAGTTTTTACTACCATTATTGAGATAATACATTTTTTTCCTTTTATTTTGTGAATATGTGAATTACATTGATTTTCAAATATTAAACCAACCTTGCTTTTTTAGAATTAATTACTATTTGGTCATGATATATTACTTTATATATATATATATTTATAGAGATATCTATCTATTTATATCTATTATCTATCTGTCTATCAATCTATCTATCTATGTATCTATCTATCCACCGTCTATCTATCTGTCTATAGAGAGAGAGATTAAGGATGAGAGAGATTGAGAGAGTTGAATTCTATTTACTAAAAATGTGTTTATAATTTTTGCAACTCTATTCATGTTTTGATTTGGGGGATTTATTTGCTTTTCTTTTTCTAGGTTCTTAAGGTGGAAACTGAGGCAATTAATTTGACCTCTTCTAATATAGGCATTTAGTGCTATAATTTCCCCATTAATACTGCTTTCTGACATTTAATTTTTATTCACCTTAAACTATTTTCTAATTTCCATTCTTATTTCTTCCTTGATCCCTGGGTTATTTGGAAGTGTATTATTATTTCTAAAATATTTGATGATTTTCAGATATTCTGTTATTGATTTCTAATTTAATTCCATGTGGTCAGAGAACACTCTTATGACTTGAATACTTTTGAATTTATTGAGACTTGTTTTATAGCCTAAACTGTGGTCTGTCTTGGCAAATAGTCTGTTTACTCTTGAAAAGAATGTGTATTCTGATGTTGGGTGGAGTGTTTCATAAATATTCTTTAAGTTTGTGTATTAAGTTTCTTGAAGTTATTCCACAACTGACTGATGCTCCTTAATTTTTCAAATATTATTTCTTTCTCTCTGTTTCATTTTTAATAATTTCTATTATGCTCTCAAGTTTACCAATCTTTTGCAATGCCTAATCTACCTCTAATTCTATTCAGTGTATTTTTTATCTTAGTCACTGAAGTTTTTATCTCTAGAAGTTAGATCTGGGTCTTTTTTTATATTTTTCATGTCTCTACTTAATCTTGTAACACTGAATACTGTTATTATAACCATTTTGTTGTCCTTCTTTACTAACACTTCTGTTAGTTCTGGGTCAGTTTCATTTTATTGATTATTCTCCTCATTATGGGTCATTTTCCTGTTCTTTTGCAAGTTTTGTAATCTTTGACTAGATGCTGTACCTTGTGAATTTTACCTTTTTGAGCACTGGATCTTTTGTATTCCTATAAATATTCTTGAACTTTATTCCAGGATATAGTTAATTTAGTTAGAAACAGTTTATCCTTTTTGGTTTTTCCATTATGACTTGTTCACTGGGCCTAGTTTTGTGCTCATCCTGAGTTAATTTTTTCCTCACCCTGAGGCAAGACCTTTGTGAGTAGTCCACCTAATTACCTGTGAATGATAAGTTTTCTTAGTCTGGATGATGGGAAAAGGTACTCTTCCTATCCCCTTGGTAGTGCCAGGCATTGTTCCTGTCGATTTTGCCCTGGCTTGGGGTAGTTTTCTCACAGGCACTCACTATAATTTCTCTGCCAAATGCTTGAGTTGATCCTCTGCAGACATCCAGGGTTCTGTTTCTGTGCAAGTCTCTCCTCTTGGGTACTCTGTCCTTTGAACTCTAGCAGCCTTATTCTCCCTGTACTCCCAGCTCTGTCTCCTTTATTCAGAGAGTCCACTGGGGTCCTCCCAGATTGTTCCTCCTCTGTTGTGGCCTGAGAACTCTCTCAAGACAGTAAATTAAAGAAATTGTAGGGCTCACCTCATTTGTCCCCCATTTCTCAGGGATCACTGTCATCTGTTAACTGTTGTCCAAACTCTTAAAAAACATTGTTTTATATGTTTGGTCTGTGTTTGTGAAGCATGGGTTTGTTTCAGGTGGGATAGTAAATCTGATTGCTGTTACTCCATCCTGGGTAGAACCAGATGGTTCTGTTAGTTTGTTTTATAATTTTTAAATATTAAAAAAATTGTACACAGGCCTCCATTTGTACTTTTCCCCTGGACTCAGCAAATGTTGTGGCGGATCTAGGAAAAAGTCAGTAGTATGAAAATATATGAAAAGAAAAAAGAGAGAGATAATTGATGTGATAACACAGTCTCAAAGGGAAGGAATCATTATTCTTAAAACTTTTACAGAAAGGAGATAATAAAAGATATTTGAGGAATATGGCTTATAATATATGCTGTCAATATTTAGAGATATTGTTGTTTGTTGACATGTAAAAGGTTTACTGAACCATAGCAATAGCACAATTGCTTTGGAAGGTCTTATACTTTTGATAGTTAATACCCAGTTATGTATTTTCCCGTTGGCTTTTAGCAGTGTTGGTGTGAAGCAGAGCAGCTAGTTTAGTAAGTTTGTCTATGTCTTATGTGGAGAAAAGAAAATAATGGAGCACAGATTTTAGGCTGGATATGGAAGAAATCAGGAGAAAATGAACAAATTTAAGAATAAATAAATGGGTACAAAATAACTAACATTTATTTAGCACCTACTATGTTCCATACCCTACACTATGCTAAATGTTCCATGTTGCCTCATTTTATCACCATAACAACTGTATTAGATGGACTTGAGTATCTGCTAGGATAGACATAATACCATTTTCTTTATAGGACGAAATTAGGCCTTGTTTAAGTTGACACAGCTAGGAAGCAACTGATCCAGGATGTGGATCCAAGCAGACTGATTTAAGAGCCCACACACTTAACCACTGACTCTGTTGCCAATGAGGTTAAAATGGAAATGGATTAAAATACACAAGGGAGCTGGAAGAATTGAGGGTTGTGGTCAGCAAGCAAGATATTAATGTTAAAGATGTCAGAGACAGAGCTGCTTTGGGTGACGTTGGATCTCAGGTGGGTGGCTGAAATAGAGCTGAAGTTAATATAATTAAGTTAAGGCAATTTAAGAAACTTTAGGCAGGGTTTTGCCTAATTTGTGTTCATGGATATTAAAATCACTCATGATTCTGCCTGAATTTGAGATGGAGGATAAGACTAATGCAGTTTTATTTTTCTATTTGTCCTATTGGATGGTTTTCTCTAAGCCTTTAGAAAAACTCAAGAAGTTGAGGAACCCTAACATTGGATACCTTATTTACTCAGTCAGGAAATGTTCCCAGGTCCCCAACCTGCCAGCAGACAATCTAGTAAATGGATATACTTGCTCTTCTGGTGTCCACTACTTATCACTCCTGAAGTAATCTGGGTCTCAGTCATGTATCCCTTCCCCAAGGAGAGGTCTTGATGTCATTGTTTGAGATTTACTATCTATGCAGAGTCCTTTTGGCACCTTCAGTCAGGTATTTCATCAGTGCCAGAGAGGAACTGCAACACCTAGGAGAGGGGTCATCTGAAGTTTCCTGCTGTAATAAGGGAATTCACCAGGATAAATATATATCAAAAGGCCAAACTTGTGGAACCCTTGAGTTTCTTGGTTGTTGGTTTAATATTTCTCAGGTAATCTCACAGAGTATCAGCTCTCTAATGTCACCTTAACTCACAGTAACATATCATTATTATTTTAATAACAAATTCCTTTAAAAGGCTTGTTATTTCTATAAATTCTTTGATGGGGATTACAGAAAAAGGTGGTGCCGATTTCACCCTATGAAAGGAGATTATCATGGATTCTATACTGTACCCGATGGGATTATAAGGTGAAAATCAGTCCTAAAGTAACTGTAATTTGGCAATATTCTCTTTCCTCTGATTTTGTTTAGTGTGGGTTTCCTGCCCTGTAGCATTTGATTCTCAGCAGAGGATTTTAAACTCTAGCACTTTTGAAGTCCAACAGACTCACAGACCTATGCCAGGTCCTGGGTTTCCATCTGTGGCCAGTTCTATGATTAAAAAGCTTCAGAGCACGTCTGTGACAAGATAGAGTTGACATTCCAGGGCAGTCAGTTTGTGTAATGGTTAAGCCACAGTTGTATGTGGGTATCATATTGTCATCATGTTCTAGAGTGAGTCGACCAAAAACCAAATGAGGCAGGGAAGGCATAAAATCAAACTATAAGGCAAATTAGGAAAGAGAAATTTGTTTTTCTAAAAGAGATTTGAAGTTTTCATGTCAGCAAGTCTTAAAATTTGGTTTTTAAATGAGTCTTGAAGTTGTAAACAAAATACTTTTATTTCCTCAAGCCATAATTCTGTGTGCCCCACCACGTTTATATTTTAATAGAGAATGGGTACACACGGGGTAAGTTTAAGTGGTGTGTTAGAGTGATCACTATTTTCTAGGATTAAAAAAAAAAAAAGGTAGTGGTTATATTGAAGGAGGAGAATGAGGGGCAAATTAAGTGTGAAATATGTAATTGCAGCCAACACAAGAAACAAGGGAACGTATTATAAATAGGAGCATAATTAATACTGTAAGTTAAAATGTTTTTTTTTTGTTTTTTTTTTTAAAAGTTAGTTTGTGCCTCAATCTGCCCCTTTATTACTCTGAAGAGAAGCTTTCTAATTCACAGGAGGGAATAGAAGAAGAAATTCAGGTGAAAAAGAAGAGTCAGATAGTTGCTGGGTACTTTGAGGCTTCATATGTGAAAGTCGTGCTCAGAGTGAGTCTTAATTAAGGATGGGACACTAGATGTTTAAGACTGAGATGGGGAAAGTGTCATATAGGGACAGTGGCAGGCAATGGAGAAAGGCTGTATTGAAGATAGTGCTTGAACACAGTCGCTTAGTACATGCTGAGTTTTATTTTTCATGCATTATTACCCTGTAGTATTTGCAACTAAGATAAAAAAAAAAAGAGTTCCAAAGCTATTAGAGATAAAAAACAAAAGCAAGAAGTTTTAAGGGGACTCCACATTTTATACTTACGTTTCCTTAACATTTAGAAATCTGTGTTTTCGAAACTGGTCTTTCACTTTGTTGCAGACAGTGCTTTGGAAAACAGATCCCTAAGTCTGAAAAGGTCAACGCAAGTCCTTCACACCAACAAAAATGCATATTTTCCTTTCATCACTCAGGAATAGTTCTTCTGATGCTGTTGAATATTAAAGTAATGAAGAATTTCTGTGTTATCTAAATTATTTGTTTTGTTCTCTGGGCATATGAGCTAGCTAATTTACAAAGCCTAGTTGAAAAAACCTCATTTGTATAGCATTTAAGAAAAATGCAAGTCTTTTGACTAATGGTAAGATGATAGTATTTGGTTTTTCTCCCAAGTAAACAGATTTGTTTCCAGGAATTTGAGTGATGGAAAAATGACCTTTAAACCTATTTTTTCAAGTTGAAGAGACTGTTCTGTTGTGAAAATTCATATACAACTATTTTGGAGAGTAAAAATCTCCAAGGAATTAATGGGGAACAAACATCTATGAACTAAACAATATGGACTTCAGATGATATAATGGACATTTTTCTCCTATAAGTAAACTAGTTTTATAATATAAATTTGGAAGATTTTTATTCTAATGAAGAATAAGTTTCACCATTAAAACTTTTTCTAGCCAAGTTGGCACATTTATGCTATTTTTTAAGTTGATAACTGATTGTCGAGGGTCTATTAGCTACAAATCCTCTTCTAGGCATTGAGAATACAATAGTGAATAAGACAGTGTTTGCCTTCAAAGAGTTGAAATTCTTACTAGGAAAGATAGATAGATAATTAAAAGAAAAATATGAACAATAGATCAAATAGTAGTAAGTAGAAAAAGAAAATAAATTAGGGACAATAAATTACTTCAACCAGGCTTGTTGGGGAAAGACTCGGAAGAGACTGTACTTGAATTGGAATTTGAATGATGAAAAGGAGGCAGGCAAATTAAGATCTGGGGAAAGAGGTCTTAAAAATAAGTAATAATAATTGAAAAGGCCTGAAAGCAGGAACAAGCTTGGTATTTTTGTGAAATAGAAAGAAGACCAGTATACTTTCTTTCATAAGAAAGGGAAAAACATTTCCAATAGTTTAAAACGATTAAGACACATTTCGGCTCACATAACCAGAAGTGCAAAGGTCAAGTAGTTTTCAGGGTTGTTTGATCCTGTTGAGCCAGTGGCATCTGTTGCCTATTTTATCAGAAGTAGAAGTTCAAAGACAGTTTTGCCCACTGCAGCTTGGTTGGAGTCATCAAAGAAAGCATGACACAGGCAAGCACTGGATTGGATATAGGGAAGGGACAGCGAGATCAGTTCTGGAGTGGAAGTTGGTTCCCCAGGGCCAGCAGTTCCCTACTGACAGCCTATGTAGGACAACTGGCTTACATGCATGTCTCTTGTGCTGTAGCAGAAGGAGTCTCTCCTTGCAGGAGCAGCTATTGCAGCAGGGTTAACCAGGTGCCATACATTGCACATGCTTAAGCAGAGCAGTGGAGAACACACTGAATCCGAAACAGGGAAAGATATTCCCATGCAAAGAGATAAGCTCAGCACGCTTATGGCCATGAGGAGTCTTGATGTCTTGATAAGGATATGTTCCAGGCCCAAGGCCTATTCTTAAGCAGCTAAGATGGGGTGGAAAGACTGCAAGCAGAAGACTGCCTTTCCCAACAGATCCCATTATCAAGAACCCATATTTTTTCCCTTCTTTTCATTTTCTTCCCCAGTATATTCACATTAACCTTTGATTTGTACTGAAGGTCAGTTCACTTTGTGGCTATAGGATGGAGGCTGGTATCTATCAGACTTTACTCATTCAGGTTCAGGGGACAAGGAAATTAATTCCCAAATGTCTCTTAGAAGAATGAGAAGGAACTTTCTTAGAAGCTCTGTCAACCTCTTCTCACCTGCTACCCATATCTTTCAAACAACCAATGCTGAACTAATCAGTGGTGAAGGGAATACAATTATTCTTAGATATATCAGGTCCACCTCTAAATATGTCTGCGGAAGCAGGAAAGCTATACTTCCCACATTCCTGAGATATGTAGCTTGTATAAAAAAACAAGAACATGAAAAAATTATCTTTTTAGAGGAATAGGGTGTGGGCAAACTGTTGATTAAGCAAACTATTGATTAGCTGATATAGCTATTATGGCTATAGTATAGTGAATAAGGAGGAAAATGGAAAGAAATGAGGCCAGATATTTAGACAGTGGATAGATTATGGAGAGTACTGTAGGATATTGAGTTTGCACCTTAATCTACTTGAAGGGAAAAGCGATTTTTGGATTTTTAAGCCACTGTGTATGTGTGTGCTTGTATGTGACATGATCTGATTTTTGTGTAAAATTGATCACTGATAATAGGTGGTGTGACAAGTTCAGGCAATTCTTCCTGAAAAAGACAATTACAGAAACTGGAAGAAAAGCAAAAACAATCATTTGAAGATACTGGAAAATGACCAAAGGCAGGCAGAAACTTGAGAAGAGTTTACTACTGAATGATTGCCACTATGTCATGTAGAAAGTACAATTTTGTAGCTTTAAAAAAAAAAAAAAACAACTCAGCCTAAATGACTCAATTTCAAAGCAGGAAAAATCACTGGATATTTAGGAAAAACTTTAGAAGCAGGAGTACCACAAAAGAGTTGAAATCCAAAAATCTGAGTATAAACTTTGTCCAAATGCTTGGATGACCAGTAGAGTATGCATGCATATGGATGACCCCGGGCATTCTGGTTCAAAAGCAGGGAGAAAGTAGAAATGGGTCTTTTGAAAGATGGAATTAATTCTGTCAAAATACTGGAGTTTGTTATTCCTTTGATTGAGCGCATTCCCTATTACACAGAGAGCTTGAGTGGCAGAAAACAGTAGCCTTATTAGATTGATTTGTCAAAAGAAAGAATTCTGGGATAGAAAAGTAACTGGAAATTTACTACAGAGGCCCTGGAGGCAAGAAACCACCAAAAGGATGAGCCTAAAAATCTGAGTATCAGCTCAGCTAAATTCCTTGGCAGACATCTAAACTAAACAGGTACAGAAGAGACCAACATGGAAGCTAGGCCAAAAAAGCAGCAATTAGAAGCCAAGAGAACTTGGCAGGGGTATCATCTTTTCCACACTATGGGACAAACAAATTTTAGTTTGAGTTCAGGCAAGTTCATGGCACCAAAACCCAATAATCTTAAGAAGAAGAAAAGAGGTTTCAGAGTAACTATAACATATTATCTTCTTATGGACTGATTTTTTTTCCCTCAAAATTTGTATGTTGAAACCCTATCCCCAATGTAGCTGTATTTGGAAATGGGGTCTTTGAGGGAGTAATTAAGTTTAAATGAAGACATAAGGGTGATGCCATGGTCCAATAGAATTTGTGTCCTTATAAAAAGAAACACCGGAACATTCATTCTCTCTCTGCACACATACGGAGGAAAGATCATGTGAGGACACAGTGAGAAGACAGTGGTCTGTAAGCCAGAAAAAGAATTCTCATCAGAAACTGAATTGTTTAAGAGATAAAGGAGAAAATAAATTGTGTAATAAAAATTATTTGTTTAACAAAAAAGAAGGTGGGAAGTAGGAACAGAGGAATAAAATGAAGGTGAGGCAAACAAAAGATGAATAGCAAAATGTCAGAAATAGGTCCAACCATATTGATAATTATATTAAATTTAAACAGACTTCAATCAGTAGATATTCCACACTAGATAAAAAGCAAGACTCACATTTTGACCGTAAGAGGTGGATTTTAAATATAAATATCTTGAAAGTAGAATAATAGAAAAAGTATAATATACAAACAGTAAGCATATGAAAACTGAAGTGGCTATATTAATATAAGATTAAATAGACTTGACACAAGGACTATTACTAGACACCAAGCTAGAGATTTCATAATGATAAAAGTATCAATATAACATGAAGATATAACATTTATAATGTGAATGCATCTAATAACAGAACTCCAAAATACTTCAAGAAAAACTTTATAGAATTGAAAGGAATAATAGACACTTTAACAATTATAGTTATTACCACTCAATAATTGGTAGAACAAGTTGACAGAAATTCAGTAAAGGTATAGAAGAATGAAACAATACTCTTAGCTGATTTTACCTAATTGTTATTTATAAAATACTCTACCCAACCACAGAAGAATACATTTATTTTCAATAGTATATGAAACTTTTAGCAATGTAGGCTATATTCTGGGCAATAAGACACAGTATCATTCAAAAAGATGTATAAAAGAACATTTAAAAGTCATAGAAAGTATGTCCTCTGACCATAATGCACTAAATTAGAAATCAACATCAAAGATATTGGGAAAATCCCCATATATTTGAAAATTAAATAATGCTCTTTTAAATAACTTGCGTTAAAGAAGAAATAAAAGGAAATGAGAAAATATTTTGAAATGAATAAATTTAAAACACAACCCACACAACAAATATTTTGAACTGAATAAATTTAAAACACAACACAACAAATTTAAATTTAAAACACAAATAAATTTGTGGGATACAGCTAAAGTGGTATTAGAGGAAAATGTTTTAGTAAATTCTCACAGAAAGGAAAGGGTGAGTCAATTACCTAAGTTTCCACTTTAAGAGGCTCAAAAAAGAAGAGCATATTGAATCTAATATAAGTAAAATAATGAATATGAGAGGAAATTATTGAAATAAAAATAGAAAAAAATGAGCAAAACAGAGAAACTCAATGAAACCAAAAGTTAATTCTTTGAAAAGAAAAAAAAAAAGATAAATATCTAGCTCAACTAATGAAGCAAAAATTAGAAAACACAGATTACCCATCTCAAGAATGAAAGCTGAGACTTCAGTACAGATACTGTATTTAAAAAGGATACAATTATAAACAACTTTGTGTCAATAAATTTCAGAAATTGAATGAATGAATAATTTTTTTTTTTTTTTTTTTTTGCGGTACGCGGGCCTCTCACTGTTGTGGCCTCTCCCGTTGCTGAGCACAGGCTCCAGATGTGCAGGCTCAGCGGCCATGGCTCACAGGCCCAGCCTCTCCACGGCATGTGGGATCTTCCCGGACCGGGGCACGAACCCACGTCCCCTGCATCGGCAGGCGGACTCTCAACCACTGCGCCACCAGGGAAGCACTGAATAAATTTTTTGAAGACAAAAATTACAAAAATGATTCAAGATAAAATAGAAAACCTGAATAGCCCTATATCAATAAAAATAGATAATTGAAATCTGTAACTTAAAATTTTTCCACCAAGGAAGTCTAGACCCATATGGCTTCTCTGGCAAATTCTATCAAATATTTAAGAAATAATTAATACCAATTCTATGTGGATTCTTCTAGGAAAGGATTACTTAGGCTACTTTAGGGAGAATGGATTGTAGAAGAACAAGAGTTGAAACGGGGAATGATTAGGAGTTTATTAGAACAGTGCAAATTAAACTGAAAAAATAGAGTTGTAACAGTGGACTTGGTGAGAGTGGTTTATTTGGAGATGTATTTTGTAGGTAAAGATGACAGGACTTACTGAGTTTTGACAGGTGTGGGACATGAAAGAAGAACAATTAATATGCCTGCTTAGTCTTTGTCCTAAGCAATTAAGTGGATGAGAGCTATTAGTTACAAAATAGGGGACAAGAGCAATGTATCTGAGAGTGAGGGAGTAGTGAAGAATTCTAGTTTGTATGTGCTGAGTTAGAGAGGCTTCTGAGATATCCAAGTAGAGTTGCCAAGTGGGCAACTGATGGAATGCTACTGTGTTCAGCAGAGAGGTCCTGGATGAAGACATGGATTTGGGAGTTACTGGCATATAGAAAAGTGTTACTAAGGAACTGGATAAAATCATCTTAGGCTGCGAGTGTAGATGATGGAGTAAAGATGTTATGGACAGATTGCTGAGATCCACTAGACTTTTAGAAGCATATGTGAGCAAGAGAAGACAAAATTATGTGACTCTATATCTATTCAATACTTTTCATTTCTCTATGTCTCTTCCAAAATTCTATTTCACAAGCACTCAAAACTCACTTCTGACACCAATATTTACTCAAGACATCAGATCTTCTTCTTCATTTTGACTGTGCAATGGCCACTCTCCTTTTTCTATCCCTCCAGGCTAAATCATTCCCATTTTGGATTTTTAAACCTGCTATCTCCTTTTTCTGGAACATTCCTCCTACTTGTCTCCCCATAGTAGACTTGACCACATTCAGATTTCAGCTCATATTAGCCAAACTCAGAGAGGCCTCCCTGCTTTCCCTTGCTGACCAAGAGCTATCCACTCAGTCTCTATCTAATTGTCTGATTTAATTTTCTCCAAAACCATGTCATGATTTATAATTATTTTGATTATTATTTGCCATTTCTTCTTTCTTTTCTCTTTTACCCTATTTCTAAATATTGGTGCTCTCCACCATCTACTGCAGCTTTTGTTTATTTGAAGCTATATTCCTTCTCACTCTAGAATATATTAACTGGGTAAGTTCAGGTTTCTCCCTGTCTTGTTCATTTCTGTATCACCAGTTTATAGAACAGAATCTCTCTTGCACATTGTGGACACTCAGCAAATATTTTTTGAATAAGTGAATGCATATTGAGGACTTTTGATCTTAGTTACTGAAAATGACAAATTTCAGTCTAACTTGCTATAGATTTTCACCTATCTCCTTCATCTTTTCTTCCCAAAGATAAATTTCTCCTTCCTGTCCAAGATTGAGCTCTCTTGGTGTTTTCTAGATTCACTCTTATTTCACTAGCTTCAGGATCTAGCTCTTTGAATTATAATCTCTGTTTCAGTTTTCAGTCACCCTTTACGTTCACTAGTTTTTCAGCCTACAAATATACTCAAAGCAAAAAAAGCAAAAACTTTCCCTTACTCCTGTCATTTCCTCAAGCAAACATACTTTCCCTCTTTCCTTTTGTGGCTAAATTTATAGAAAGACTACCAACCTCTGACCTTCAAGTCAAGCCTGAACTGGTTTTGGCCTATTCCAAGCTTTTTATTCTAAAGTTACCAATAATTCCTAGTTAGTAAACCAATAACTTCTCTCAATTCCCATCCTCCTCAACCACTCTGTAGCACTTAATACCACTGCTTATCTTTTCCTTTTCGTAACTCTTTTGTACTTTGGTTTTCATCCACATCTCTGAATTCTCTATCTCAATCTCAGTTGTTGTCTCAGGTTACCTAAAAGAGAAGATATTCTTTAGGAATTCTTTTTTCTACTCTCTTTCTAATGGCAACCTCATTTGGTGTCATACTTTTAATAATTAACAATGTGCTGACGATCTCAATCCTGTAGTTTGACTTTTTTTTTTTTTTTTTGCAGAACTCCAGATCCTTATATCCACTGTTTTTTTGGATATCTCAACCTGAAGTTCTTACCAAAACCTCAAAGTCAATATTTCTAACATGAAACCCATCATCATTCCTCCCAAACATCTGCTTCTCTACGTAGACTTGGAAACTTTGGTATTTCCTTTTACTTGGTGCCCCTCTACCTAGACTTGGGAACCTTGGTATTTCCTTTGACTTCTCTCTTTCTTTCATCTTTCTATTATATTATTTATCAAGTCCTGTTTATTCTACCTGTATTATACCTATATATTTGTCCCCTTCTCAACATTCCTATTGCTATTACTCTTCAGACATAGGTACTACCTTTGACTTTGAATGACTGAATCTGCATTCCACCTGCTTTTTCCAGATTGCATCATCTCCTTCTCTTATCCATGTCACATTCTGCTGCTGAATTAACTTTTCTAAAGCACATCTCTAATAATGTTGCAGATTTCAATATTAATAGTAATAATAGCAAAACTTAAGGGCTTATTACACGTTATGCACTCCTTTCAGTGCTTTACCATTAGCCCTTACACAAACACTGTAACATAGGTACTCAATATCTCTATTCTTAAGATCTTTCTCCAGAAGAGAAAACTGAAGCACAGAAAAAGGTAATATGCCCACGATCACGTAGTTGGAAAGTGTTAAAGCTGGTATTTGATGATTTTAGCCAACACACTGTGTACTGCCTTAGATATAAAACCTTGGGACTTATCTACACAGTGATCATCTGTGAATTTGATTCAATTCACTATTTTAATGGAAAAAAATTTAGTCTTGTCTCTAACAATGATATCAGTGATATTAAAGATTTTGCGTGCTAATATATATGTTTACATATCCATAAAATACATATAAAGCTGTTAAAATTAAAAATGCCTTCAAAGTACCACTTAAAATCATACTGCACACTGTACTTGAGGACATGTCTGCAAAACAAACTTAAAGTCGTTATGGTGTAATGCAAATTGTTTTTGCCATTCAAATTTATTAATGATGCAAGTCCATCTAAAATATGTAACTTTATTTCCCACTTCTATCCTTTATTCTTCCATCAGTAAAAATAAATAAATTAATAAGTGTGGCCGCTCCTCCCTGTATATACCCTGTATGCTGGTTTCCTTTTGGTTTCTTGACTTTTGTTCATGCTTTTTCCTTATATTTAATACTCTATTAAATGAACTTTTGAATATGTCAAAATTTTACCCATTTTTTCCACTCATGAAGACTCAGCTAAGTAGGTTTAATAAATTCCTGCAACTTGATAGGATATTTCTATGTTCTAAGCCAGTGCTTTCCAATAAGCCTCTTCACAGTGATGGAAATGCACCACTGTCCAACACAGTAAGCATTAACCAGTAGTGAGCACTTGAGATCTGGGTAGTGAGACTGAGGAATTAGATTTTTAGTTTTATTTAATTTTAATTAATTTAAATTTAAATAGCTGCATATGGCTAATGGCTCCTGTACTGGACAGTACAGTTCTAAACTCAATCCATTACATTAATATTGCTGATTGACCAATATATTTAAAAAATTTATATTATAGCAGCATACAACTATATTGTCTTATTGTTTATAGTGTCCGGAAAGGAAGGATTTGCATTTTATAATTTTTGTGTGTATTTTAATGCACCTAGCACATTTCTTTGTGTGCAAAAGTACACAGTAAATATTTATTATGTGACTAAATGGATGACCATCTGTTAACTTTGTTTAATTGTGTCAGTATTAGGGATATAAAAAGCTGCTCTATAATTTAATTTTTTCAAGGTAACAAAGGTAAAATAAATGCTTATAATAAACAACTTGCCTTCATCTTTACAATTGCCTATGTGATTCTTTAAAGTGCTTTCATCAGTTCATCTTTATTTGCATGGCATTGCTAGAAATGAAAACATCTATTTTGCTAACAATCTCAATTCCAAGGTCAACCAAACTGCGAAGCCCCAGATTTACAATAACTAAGTCAACAAACCTGGAACATGTTGGCCTATATTCACCATGGTTCTAATCAGCATTTTGCACATGGGAAGCTCCCCATGTGGCTCAGACCCCTGTGACACTCATTTCTTTCTAATGCAACTGCCTGCTTCTCCCTCTGCTTGTTTCAGAATAAACGTCTTGTCAAAAAAAGAATTAGATTTTGACAGCTTTTTTCCTATGGTTAATTGAGGTGATAGATATACTTGACATTTATCTAAGAATAGAAGATTAAGATATATTTTTTCCTGACCTCCTCCTGAGCTCCTCTAACAGCTCTGCAAAAAACAAAAAAAGTCAAGCTACAGGATTGAGATCACCAGCACCTTGTTAATTATTAAAAGTATGACACCAAATGAGGTTGCCATTGGAAAGAGAGTAAAGAATTCCTAAAAATATTCCTAACCTCTTCTAAAACTTTCTCTGTTTTAGAGGAGGTCACTTTCTGGGGTCCTTTTAATATGCCTGTGAAATTAATAGTAGTGATAATTCTGCTTCATATCACAACATCTTTAAAGTTCTTCCTTCAAACTGACAGATAAACGTTTCTTTTTGTAGGGTTTGAATTATTTGAGTCTTAATTCACCCTCTAGTTCTTCCCCAGTTCAATCCTGTAAATTAATAGTAGTTGAAAAATGCAAAAGCTAGTGTGCAAACCCACTTAGTTCAAAGAAAATAGGGAAAGAGGGAAGTAGTTGAGAATACGTTCATTATTGTCCCTCAATTTGTAAGGGCAGTCCCTGGTATTGTTAGGCTGACAGAAATAACATTTGAAAGTTTGTTTGTGCATACTAAAATTTCCTTAGGATTTAGTTGTGTTTGTTGTTGCTGATAGAAGTGCAGACTATCATTTTTAAATTTTTCTACATTTGTTTTATTTAAAAGTTTTTTTTATCATGCCAGGGTTATCTCATGTAGATATCTAATAATGTCTTCAGTCTTGAGTCTCATTATGCAATTTAATGTTAGGTATTCATTCATTATAGCTACTATATTAAACATTATATTGTGTTTGCAGTATTTCATTTCAGCCTGTAGAACATTAAAAAAAAAACCCAAAATATATAAGTACATTTTTGCATTTGTGAAAGGGATTATGAAAACATGAATTCTTTTGAAACTGTTAATGAAGTACTTCATTGTTATAAATATGATAGGTGATGTTAATATTTATTGGGAGAGTTAATACAAATAAATGGAAGATTAGAAAATGTATTTAAAAAGGAAAGCAAAAATAATTTTCAACTTAGAAAAGTAAACCATTCTTTTTAGGCTAAACTTTTAGCACAGGGAGTAGGTGAAGGAAACTGAAGTAGTAATGTTAAAAAACAAAACAAAACAAATGTTTGTAATGTAAGAGACAAAAGAATTAGCCAAAAAGAATATTAGATTATGTGAATAAATACTAGTGGCTTACAAAAGGAATCTGGTAGCAAGGACTTCAAACTGAATGTTAACTCTTTCTTAAGTATTACATTTGACTTTTATATCACTTATTAAATTCATTAAAGACAATAACACGATTTAGAAAACTATTTAAATAGCACTATTAAAATCCTTAAAACTATTTTAGAAAACTATTATTTCTAAATAGCACTACTTAAAAAATAAGGCTATCGAGTTATATTTTTATTGACTGGCAATGCCCATGTAAAAGAGAGTAGAGTAGGTTAATACTTCTAAAATATATTCAGAATTAAGGCAAGAAAATAACATAATAGCTATAAGAAATAGAAGAAAAATAAATAAGAGCATTGTGCCAGGAAAAGAAAATGAATGGGATAGATTCACTATTTAAGTTTTTAGGAGGCAAAGGATTCATAGATTTATTTTTATTCCCTGCACATGTCGAGCTATAAAGAATTAATGACTTCCTGCCAGTGTTTAATTTATTCCTGCCAAGGAGCTTAGATAGTAGAAAGTTTGAGCTTAAACTATCTTCTTTTTTTTTTTTTTTTTTTTATTTTGTTGTTGCTTTATAACAAATTTAATCAGTTATACATATACATATGTTTCCATATCCCCTCCCTTTTGCGTCTCCCTCCCACCCTCCCTATCCCACCCCTCCAGGCGGTCACAAAGTACCGAGCTGATCTCCCTGTGCTATGCGGCTGCTTCCCACTAGCTATCTACCTCACGTTTGGTAGTGTATATATGTCCATGCCGCTCTTTCACTTTGTCACAGCTTACCCTTCCCCCTCCCCATATCCTCAAGTCCATTCTCTAGTAGGTCTGTGTCTTTATTCCTGTCTTACCCCTATAAACTATCTTCTTTATAGATGTGAAAACAGGGTATCGGTCAAAGTAGAGATTAAATAAGTTCCCCATGGAAGAAGTTACTTAAAATGCCAGGCTCTTGCTTGTATCAGGTGGAGACAAAAAGCCCCTAAAACAAGGAAAAGACAACTCAATGGCCTTGCATGTGCTAAGATTGGGTAGGATCCAGCCATTGTCCTGAGATGAGATTGTGACAGAAGCTTTGTTTATTACAGTTACCACTCTTAAATGTCACTGATCAGGAGATGTGTTCCTTGAGAGAAAATGTATCTGTAAATGAAAATCTGGGGCTTTCTTGAAGGGAAGAGGTCAATAAATAGCCTAAATATACCTCCTTGGAACTCCTAGTACAGGAGACCGAGTAGACTGACTCTGAATGGCCCAGGTGAAGAACTAGTGGCAGACAGAGGCAATGAAATAAAATTTCCTATATGAAAGGAGTAGTATGAGGTAGTTCTTTAGGCGGCACACAAGGGACCAACTTTTTATTGTTGTTGTGGGGGGGGTGAGGTCTTGGTGGTTACGATATGGCATGGGGCTGGGGCATGAAGACCCTCACACACATAGTTTTGTGGCTGTCACATGGGGAAGAGTCAATATGTGAGCGGCTTTTAAAAGAAGTACTGTATATCTTCAGACTCCAGCATGGAGACCCACTAAGGCTATCTTGGCAGATAAAATAAACATCTACAAAATTGGGTAAAAGTAAGCTTCAACAGTAACACAATTTTAAAAGAGAGAAACAATGGCAGTAATGGAAGGACCAACTATGAGATCCTTATAAGCCTGATTTCAGAAGAGGGTTAACTTTCATTCCTAGGGTTAAGCCTTTAGTGTCTTTTGGGAGCAATTGAGGAAAAAGTGGGTCATAGTTGGAAGAAACAGGCTTCCTTCTGATAAGGCACGCAGGGGCTCAAATAATGAGTTAGAAAAGTAAAAAGTGATATAATTATACATGGTACTTCACAGCAATTCAGATCTAATGATAGAAGTAACTATTATTCAATAAATTAAACTTAAAAGATAGCCTGTACTGGCCAAGGATCAGCTGTGAATGCTGGCTTCACCCATTCTGAGAAAAGTGGTCACAGGCGGTTCTTTTACTCTGGTCCTCCTCTTTATTTCTCTCCTCACCTGCTTCTTTACCTAATTTTTCTACCAAACGAGGACTTTCTCTGTATTCCTCTCATTCAAACACCTCATGAGAAAGGATCTAACTTGTTCAGTCAGTCACTATTCAGTATAGAACTTTTCTATTGAAAATGGTTCTTGGGCTAAGCCATCTCAGAGCTAGCTTCTTACACAAAAGATGGCTGCCTTTGAGAGAGGAACTGATCCTTGGTACGATCCTCTGTACTCAGGGTGTCAGTATTGAGAAATTGAAGGGTAAATTGGTCCCCATAATTTTGTGATCAAGAGATTCAGAATGGTGATGACATGATAGCCCTACCAGCCTGGGCAGAAGCTGCCAACTGATGGGGCTTTATTGAGACTTCTAGAGACCTGAGCACTGAGAATATTATGATACTTCTGGATGTGTAATCAAAATTTATTAATCTGTACAATACACGTACAGAAGTCCAAAACAGTTCTGATTTTCTCCACCAAGCATTTTCCCCCCTAAGTTCTTGCTGCTGCTGTTTCTGCCTCTGTGACTTCTACCTTGCAGGAACACTTAGCAGCTTCTTTGTTCATTGACAAAATACTTCTGAAGAAATCTGAGCCTGTAGTTGGGTAAGAAGGTGCACTGGGCCCAGCTGTGGAGATGTGAAGATGGAAAATTCAGAAGAAACAAATCATGGACTCATCAAATTTCTGAACAACTTTGTCCTTGTGGTTAAAGCAGCTCTGGCCTTTGAAAATTCATATCCTAGGGGCCTGATATCAATCTTATTTTTTAAAAAAACTAGTGGATTCTGTTAGT
This sequence comes from Mesoplodon mirus, assembly GCF_964341445.2. Lineage (NCBI taxonomy): Eukaryota > Metazoa > Chordata > Mammalia > Artiodactyla > Ziphiidae > Mesoplodon > Mesoplodon mirus. The sequence goes on along the minus strand of NC_138982.1, from coordinate 106,320,060 downwards.
GAACAGAATTGTTGGTTCACTAAAGGCTCACTAATAGTTCACTTGTGCGCATGCAAATCTAACCTTTCATTTTTACATTATTAATTAGGTATATGTTTCTAGTTTACTTTAGTGAGTTATTTGGATGAGTGGATTAGTTTAGTTCTAATATAGAACTAAATTTAGAACTAAACTAATTTAGATTAGAAGCCATTTTCTCCTCTCACACTTATTAGACTAACCCAGTGACGTTGCAAGACAGCTTACTTTTGCAGACCTAAAATTAGTCTTAAGTGTTTCCTCCTTCTCTTCCTTCTTTTTGGGAGGTCCCTTAGAAGATGCAAATTAGGGCTCCTATAGATCTCTCCTGGGTCTACACTTTAATTCTCAGATTCAAAGGGTACTAACTTAAACTTACTGAAATAGAAAACAAAAGATGAGAGGATATATAATATTGTAGAAAGAATATATATTTTGGAGCTGGGCAGATATTATCTCTAATGTAAGATCCATCCTTCACTATTTATGAAATCTTAGGCAAGTTCTTATCATCCTGAGGTCAGAATTTTTATGTGTAAAGTGATGATGACAATGCATACTTCAGAGTGTTGTACTAAAGGAGATAATTTAGATAAAATACCCAATATTTGGTGCACAGTCAATTTTCCATTATTTTTAGCTCCCTTTCCAGATGGACACTCAGGGAGCCATTTTACTGTTTACTCATCAGCATATGGCTTAAGTGGTATTTCTTGTGCTTGGTTAGTCATAGGCTAGATCCTGGGAGTTATTCATCATTTTGAACAGCTCATGGAAGTCTGTTTCTTCTCATGCTGTAGCTTTGCTTTGACACTGCAGATATTTGTGCAGAAATAGAAAATAATAACTTTCCCAACTTAACCTTTATGTGATAGTTCATATTCATTTATTACTTCCTTCTGCTCAGAAATATTTATCAGAGTGGTTATTTTGTGTCAGGTTACCTTATGACTAAGGTAAAGTCCCTGCCCTTATGAAAATTGCATTCTAGTAGCCTACATAAAACAAGTAATTACAGACTGTGAAAAATGATAAGTAGGAAATAGTATGTTCAATTAAAGTAAATGGAAGCAGAAAGGGTCGAGTTTTGATTGGGTGGTCAGGAAATTTTCTTCCTTCCTTCCTCCCTCCTTCCCTCTCTCTCTTTTTCTTTCTCTTTCTTTCCTTCTTTCTTTCTTTCTTTCTCTTTCCTTCCTTTCTTTCTTCCTTTCATTCACTGAGACAAAGTTTTTTTTTTTTTTTTTTTTTTAAGCTAGCCATGTTAAGAGCCAGGGGAAGAGAAATGCTAGACACGGGAATAGCAAGTGAAAAGCTCTGAAGCTGGAAAGAACTTGGCAGGAATGAGGAGAGTAAAGGAAGCCAGTGCAGCTGTTGCATGGTGAGATGTGACAGAGGGATAGAATGATATATTATGAGATAAAAATAATTTGACAGGAGCCATTTTTTTCCCCCAAAGAACAATAGGAACTCCTGGAACCATATCATACAAAAATGACATGATTCAACTTATGTTTTAAAAGAGAACCATTTTTGTAACTATGGAAATTGGCCAATAGTGAGATAAAAATGGAATCAGGGAGACCAGAGTGAGACTTGCAGTTGTCCAGGTAGGAGATGCTGATGGCTTAACTAGGATGGAGAAAAGTAGAAATGAGAAGATTGAGATATAATTAGGAGGTAAAATTGAAATGATATGGTGATAAATTAGATGAAAAGATGAGGACACTGGAATAATAAAGCCAGGCTTATAAGTAAAAAAAAAAAAGATGGTATGTCAGTCTGAGATGTTAAAGATTGAAGGAGAGCAGTATTGGGGGAAGAGGGAGCAAAATTTCTTTTTGAGATGAGATATATTGGAGAAACTTAGCTTAAACCATCTAAGTTGGAGATATAAAATGGGTAGTTTGTTATAGGAATTTAGAATTTAGGCAGTTGGGAATAGGAATTTGGAACTGGGGAAAGGTATTAGATGAAGATGAAGATTTAGAACTAATCAGCATAAAGGTATTTCATACTGTAAGATCATCTTGGCAGAAAGTACAAGACAAAGATAAAAGGTGATTCCAGATAGTTTCCTGATGCCAGCCAATAATTTCATGTAGTCACAGGAAGAAGAGACAGCCAAAAAGACTGAAAAAGCAGGACTGGTGGAGCAGGAGGAAACCTTGGAGTGTATAGTGATATAGAAGCCAAGAGAAGAGAGGTATTCAAGAAGGAGGGGTGAGATCTTTAATGCCACTGAGCCATCATTTAAGAATAGAATGGAGAGATTCAATTGAATTTTGGGAATGTATAGCTCTTTGGTGACCTTGCAAGGCAAAATCCCCATCATTTTGGGTAGCTAGAAACCACAGTGAAGGAAGTTGAATTGGAATTGGAATATGAGGATCTGGAGATGGCAGCTGTAAACAACTCATTAAATAAGTTAAAAAAAATTTACTTACTATTTATTTAAATGAGCTGAAAAATAGATGGTACCTGGAAGAGAATGTGGGGTCAAGAAAGTTTGCTTTTTTTAAAATAATTAATTAATTAATTAATTAATTAATTTTACAAGCGATAAATAAACTGACACCAAGCATTGTAAATGGATGACCACAACAAAAGCAACAATGATTGCAATTACCAAACACGAAACACACTCATAGTATGTCATAATATTGACATTCAGTCCAGTAATCCTCCACTGTAACAGCTCCTTTACTTTGCAGTGAAAATTGATTTGTATATTTTTTACCTTTGAGTCCTTGTGGGATATTTTTTTTTATTCAAACAGAAAGTCACAAAAGTTATAATCACCCTCATCATTTCACTCAGTCCCATGTAATTAATTTTTTTATCTTGATCTTTTGTTAGCACTTTTATGAATTCATCAGTTTTCCATTAGAGTTCTGAAAATGCTTATTCATTCAGTTCAGCAGCACAGTCAGTTACCAGAAACCTGTACTTGTCAGAGTCTTTTCCATGAATTCCTTGAAGATGAAACCCTTTTATAGGAACATTTTTGCGAAAGCATCAGAGTACACCCAGAACTGTCTGTAAATGACAAGAATTAAAAATGACCACGGTTAAAGATTTGATGAAAGTTCATAATAATGCAATTGACAAGGAAATTTAGTTATTTCTGAGATATACATTTTAAAGTAATAACTAGAATTATGACATAACATTCTACCAGAAAATATAAGATTTTTAGAAATTTCATGTGATGTCTGAAACATTTATATTAACATATTTCCATACAACTAACCCAAAGAAAGTTTAGTATTCGTTGTTTTTTTGTTTGTTTGTTTGTTTTTTATATTGCAGGTTCTTATTAGTCATCAATTTTATACACATCAGTGTATACATGTCAATCCCAATCGCCCAATTCAGCACACCACCAAGAAAGTTTGCTTTTTAAATATGAGTGCTACTGGAACATATTTTTAGGCTAATTAAGAATAATTAAAAAGAAAGAGAAATTGGTACAGCAGGCAAAGGGAAACCCCTTGAGAAGATGAGAGCAGTTGGAATCTGTAGCACAAGCTGACTGATGAGGTCATGCCACCTATTCCATTCTAACAGGAAGAATAAAAGATACAGAAGATGGGTATGTAAGGAGGTGATTTTTGTAGATTTGAAGGTGGGAGAATGAAGGTGTTATCTTTCATGACTTCTATTTTCTCAATAAAGTATGCAATCATTTACAAAAAATGTAAGAGGAGTGTGTGCGGGTTTGTTCGAGGACATTGGAAAAGATGTGGAATATGAGCTGGAGCAAAGGAAGGTGGATTTACTTGGGAAATATAGTAAGACTGAGAGTAATATGGAGAATTCAATTCAGGTTGAAATTTATGAATGGAAAAGAAAATATGCTGTCCATTTGTGAAATAGTTTTGTAGCAATATTCAGTTTCTTATACAGAAAGTAGAGAGAAAGCAAATAATTTGATTAAACCTGGTCTGAAGTTTGGCAAGGCATGGATGACAGAGAGAGGACAAAAGATTTGAGCCTATTTTCAGGGAGTGATTATAATGACCAAACATGTATTCTAAACTGGATTAAGAAGGTTTAAGATGTGAAGTGGGGGAGAATAAAATACCAGAATCAAGAAAAATTGGTGGGGTTATTAACCATATAGAGGTTAGATGTTGCAGTGTGGGTAAAATTGTAAGTGAAATGGAAGAAAAGCATATGGTGGTCAGCAAATGGAATGCTAAAGTGGAGATTTCTAATGTAGAGTAGTTATTGATGTTGAAAAGTCCAGAGTGTGAAAATATGAGTGGGTGGCTGAGGTTGGGGAAAAGAAAATGATGGTTAAAGATGAGGAAGTTGGGCTTCCCTGGTGGTGCAGTGGTAGAGAGTCCGCCTGCCGATGCAGGGGACATGGGTTCGTGCCCTGGTCTGGGAAGATCCCACATGCTGCGGAGCGGCTGGGCCTGTGAGCCATGGCTGCTGAGCCTGTGCGTCTGGAGACTGTGCTCAGCAACGGGAGAGGCCACAACAGTGAGAGGCCTGCGTACCGCAAAAAAAAAAAAAAAAAAATGAGGAAGTCAAGGAACTGAGACTAGAGTTGTTAGGTGGGTCATTCACACACATAATGACGTCACTCAGAATAAAACCAGGTTAGACTGAAGGAAGATGTGGGATGGAAATGCAGTGAAACAAAAGCTAAAATCTTAAAACAGTAAATAGAAGGTTAGAAGGTACCTGGAGATGAAAGTGAGCAAAAAAACCTATTCTCTACCTAGTCATTTTATAATTCTGTTTTTGATTTCAGCATTATCATAGCCACAATACTTGAAATATAATTGGCTGCAAACACAGGCTTTTACTAAACTATACCATTACATTTATGGGCTTACATATTTGTATCCCACTGTAGAGACTAGATATAGCCACCATAATTCCCATTATATATATATATATATATATATATATATATATATATATATATATATTAACATCTTTATTGGAGTATAATTGTTTCACATTGGTATGTTAGTTTCTGCTTTATAGCAAAGTGAATCAGCTATACATATACATATATCCCCATATCCCCTCCCTGTTGCCTCTGCCTCCCACACTCCATATCCTACCCCTCTAGGTGGTCACAAAGCACCAAGCTGATCTCCCTGTGTTATGCGGCTGCTTCCCACTAGCTATCTATTTTACATTTGATAGTGTATATAAGTCCATGCCACTCTCTCATTTCGTCCCACCTTACCCTTCTCCTTACCCGTGTCCTCAAGTCCATTCTGTATGTCTGCATCTTTATTCCTGTCCTGTCACTAGGCTCTTCATAATAATTTTTTTTTAGATTCCATATATATGTGTTAGCATACAGTATTTGTTTTTCTCTTTCTGAATTACTTCACTCTGTATGACAGACTCTAGGTCCAACAACCTCACTACAAAAAACTCAATTTCATTTATTTTTATGGCTGAGTAATACTCCATTGTATATATGTGCCACATCTTCTTTTTTTTTTTTCCTTTAGCTACAGACTTTATTGTTTGAATATTTGCAACTATTATTCTATACACAAATTTTAATTTTTTCCAAACTCTACATTCTATATTGCTAGATCACTTCACTTTCCATTTTATGCCACATTTTAATGAAGAGGTATTTCCACAAATCACAATTTGCCTGAATGTGTGTTAAAGGATTCTTTTAGAGGCTCCCTCTCCCACTCAGAGGGTCAGTTTTTTCTGATATGAAATCTAGCTGTAGCTCCACTTTGATTTTTAGGATTGCTACATCCTCAGTGTGAGAATTTAATGTTGACTAAGAAATAAGTGATCACTGAAGACTTTCCTTCCTTCACAGCACGGAGGCTGTGTTGTACAGTCTGAGCACACGTGTTCCAGAGAGGCTGCTCTATGAAGAAAGAATTTCTCATGACTTTACATTGATTCACTTCTCCAGGATGAATTATTTATAAGTATGCTTTGGTGTTGCTCAACATACTTGGGTATTTCTCAAGAGTTTACATCTTCGTTCTTGTCTTAGTGTTTATTTTTTTGTTGTTGAGTTTCTCGTGCGTGTCAAGCCTGGTGATCAGCTGAATGTTTGTTAACAGTCATTACAGTCTTAGTGGTTCTCCACCTGGAGTTGGCTCGTGTTGAACAATAATTATCAAAGAAGGACTAGGGGTTGGTTATCCTCTGCTCAAGTCCTCTGGGGTCTTTAGATTTGGGAGCTGTTGCTGAAAACACCCATATTATATTTACAGAGTGAGTTCTGTTAAGTTACCTGAGGTCAGGCCAATGACTAAAGGCTTTGCCACAGAGACAGGGCACATATGGATCCACGTCCACAGGTGATACCCTTCTGGACTGAGGAGTGTGATGCCTGAAGAAGCATCCATATTGATTACAGACAGAGTTTCTTTACTGGTTGTGAACCTTGGTGTGGTTAAATGCTAAAGCTATGGCTGGTGTTCCATCCACATTCCTCACATGTATGACACCATGTCATCTCAGGTCAGGACATCTACTGAGGGCCCTTCTGCCTTTCTCTCCAGTGCTGATTTGCCTCATGTTGTCTAAGGGAAGAGCCTCGACTGAAGCATTTCCCACACTGCTGACATTCATAGGGCCTCTCTCCAGTGTGGGTTCTCTCATGTTCTCTCAGTTTAGTATGTCCACTGAAGGCCTTACCACACAGAAGGCATACATGTGGTTTCTCTCCAGTGTGGATTCTCTTGTGTGAACTAAGCCCTGAACTGTGACTGAAGGCCTTCCCACACTCAAGACATATGTGTGGTTTCTCTCCAGTGTGGATTTTCTTGTGCGAACTAAGGTCAGAGCTTTGAAGAAAGGTTTTCCCACACTGATGACATTCATAGCACTTCTCTCCTGTGTGAGTTTTCTCATGTTGTTTCAAGGAGGAACTTTGATTGAAGACTTTCCCACACAGATTGCATTTGAATGGTTTCTCTCCAGTGTGAATCATCTTGTGTCTGCTGAGTGTAGAGCAACTACTAAAGACTTTCCCACATAGAGAACATTCATACAATTTAGCTCTAGTGTGAATGTGATCCTGTCCGTCAAGGAATGACCCTTGACTAAGTGATTTTCCATGCTGTTTGTTGACATTACTTTTCCTTCTTAAGGGAATTGGTGAATGTTGAGGTGAAGATCTAGGAGTAAATTCATCACTCAAATCAGTCCATCCAACAGGATCCCCTTGTGTGTGAGACACCACTGGCATGGCGTGAGGTATGTGCGTCCTGTAGACTTGTTGCATGAATATCATTTCTTGTTGTATAAGTGGCCTTTTACTGCCTGGACTCTGGTCTTGGAGGCATCCTGTTGCTTCACTCCACAGCTCTTTTCCTTGTTCAATCTGGGAAATCACATCTGATTTGCTGATCTGATACCCTACGGAGACCAGGTGGGTGATGTTTTCCAGCATCACGTTTCTGAACAGGGTTTTCTGGGATGCGTCCAGCAGGGCCCACTCTTCCTGGGTGAAGTTGATCGCTACATCTTCAAATGTCACTGATTCCAGAGGCTCCATTGTCAACACCTCAGTCGCCAGGAGTCTTTCTCGGGATTTCACTCACAGCCAATCCAAGCACTGAGCGCGCAAACAACATTTTCATGGAATGAAGCCAAGGCACATCTCACAGTTTGGAGGACTCACCAAAACCCCAAATTGGAGGAGCTGGTGAAGCCAAATGGATTCTGAGGCAAGTACCAGAGCAAGCAGCCAATTTCCCTTCCTCCAAAGCCCCAAACTGTCCAGCTTCTTCTTCTCTGGACAAATGAATCCCTTTGCCTCTGCCACATCTTCTTCATCCACTCATCTGTCAATGGACACTTGGGTTGCTTCCATGTCCTAGCTACTGTAAATAGAGCTGCAATGAACATTGTGGTATATGTCCCTTTTTAAATTATGGTTTTCTCAGGGTATATGCCCAGTAGAGGGACTGCTGGGTCGAATGATAGTTCTTTTTTAGTTTTTTAAGGAACCTCCACAATGTTCTCCATAGTGGCTGTATCAATTTACATTCCCAGCAACAGTGCAAGAGGGTTCCCTTTTCTCCACACCCTCTCCAGCATTTATTGTTTGTAGATTTTGTGATGATGGTCATTCTGACTGGTGTGAGGTGATACCTCATTGTAGTTTTGGTTTGCACTTCTCTAATGATTAGTGATGTTGAGCATCTTTTCATGTGTTTGTTGGCAATCTGAATATCTTCTTTGGAGAAATGTCTATTTAGGTCTTCTGACCATTTTGGATTGGGTTGTTTCTTTTTTAGATATTGAGCTGCATGAGCTGCTTGTAAATTTTGGAGATTAATTCTTTGTCTGTTGATTCCATTGCAAATATTTTCTCCCGTTCTGAGGGTTGTCTTTTTGTCTTGTTTATGGTTTCCTTTGCTGTGCAGAAGCTTTTAAGTTTCATTATGTCCCATTTGTTTATTTTTGTTTTTATTTCCATTTCTCTAGGAGGTGGGTCCAAAAGGATCTTGCTGTGATTTATGTCATAGAGTGTTCTGCCTGTTTTCCTCTAAGAGTTTTATAGTGCCTGGCCTTACATTTAGGTCTTTAATCCATTTTGAGTTTATTTTTGTGTATAGTGTTAGGGAATGTTCTAAATTCATTCTTTTACATGTAGCTGTCCAGTTTTCCCAGCACCACTTATTGAAGAGGCTGTATTTTCTCCATTGTATATTCTTGCCTCCTTTATCAAAAATAAGGTGACCATATGTGTGTGGGTTTATCTCTGGGCTTTCTATCCTGTTCCATTGATCTATATTTCTGTTTTTTTGCCAGTACCATACTGTCTTGATTACTGTAGCTTTATATTATAGTCTGAAGTCAGGGAACCTGATTCCTCCAGCTCCATTTTTCTCTCTCAAGATTGCTTTGGCTATTCGGGGTCTTTTGTGTTTCCATACAAATTGTGAAATTTTTTGTTCTAGTTCTGTGAAAAATGCATTGGTAGTTTGATGGGGATTGCAGTGAATCAGTAGACTGCTTTGGGTAGTGTAGTCATTTTCACAATGTTGATTCTTCTAATCCAAGAACATGGTATACTTCTCCATCTGTTTGTATCATCTTTAATTTCTTTCATCAGTGTCTTATAGTTTTCTGCATACAGGTCTTTTGTCTCCTTAGGTAGGTATCAGTGGGGTTTATGCCAGGAATGCAAGGATTCTTCAATATATGCAAATCAATCAATGTAATAAACCATATTATCAAACTGAAGGAGGAAAGCCATGTGATCATCTCAATAGATGCAGAAAAAGCTTTTGACAAAATTCAACACCCATTTATGATAAAAAACCTCCAGAAAGTAGGCATAGAGGGAACTTACCTCAACATAATAAAGGCCATATATGACAAACCCACAGCTAACATTGTTCTCAATGGTGAAAAACTGAAACCATTTCCTGTACAATCAGGAACAAGACAAGTTTGTCCACTCTCATTACTATTATTCAACATAGTTTTGGAAGTTTTAGCCACAACAATCAGAGAAGAAAAAGAAATAAAAAGAATCCAAATTGGAAAAGAAGAAGTAAAGATGTCACTGTTTGAAGATGAAATGATACTGTATATAGAGAATCCTAAAGATGCTACCAGAAAACTACTAGAGCTAATCAATGAATTTGGTGAAGTAGCAGGATACAAAATTAGTGCACAGATATCTCTTGCATTCCTATACACTAATGATGAAAAATCTGAAAGAGAAATTAAGGAAACACTCCCATTTACCATTGCAACAAAAATAATAAAATATGCATTATATTTTAAATTATTGTTTCAGGGGAGTGCATTGTAATTTTGTGTGTAGGCTGTCAGTCTATAGGATGATATTGGTATGTGAATTTTATTTCTTTTTATTTTCTCCCACTTGTGGCACTGCCTTGAGATAAGCCTTATCATAATCCTCCTGTCCCATAGTGTTCTTCCAAGTTTGGCTTCTTAATTAACTCTTTCCTACTTATTTTAGCATAGTACTTATCCTTTTTTTTTTTTTCTGAAAGCAATTATATTATTAGACTTCCTCTTTTACCAATCCTATTTTAGGCACCAACAATTCCCATTACTTCTTTACTGATTAGCTTTTCCCATATAAATTCCTGATGGAATCACATACACAGAAAAACATATAAACTATTGGTGACTGAGATGAAAGAGTTGTCTGTTTAATACCTATGTGTTTTAAAAGGTAACTCTTCTCATCATTTTTGATGCTAGGCCAGTTATGTTAATAACAGTATACTGAGCAAAGTACATATTTCCAGTCTCTGCACATATATTATTCAATTTGATGAAGGTTCAATATATAAAAGCTTTTTGCAAAATGTAATGTCAAAATGTTACAGGCTTTGGTCAGAATCTTGGCAGATTAAGTCAAACAGGTCAAGATAATGGTCCCTTATTTTACAGGAAGTGTAAATGTATAGAATTTATTATCTAATTAAATGCAAGTCTGTAATTCAGTATTAGGATACAGAATATAAAGGTGTCCAAATCAGGAAGTGGAAAAAGTTGTTTTTGTAATAGTAATCAGATATAAGACTGGCTGTCCAGTTCATTGGCATCTAATTTATTTTCCTTTGTTGTTCTGGAAAACCTTCTTGTTCCTGCATACACATAAACATTTTCTCATTAGCCAAGTTATCTTCATCACTAATTTTTGGTTGGTTAAAAATCTGCTGAATTTACTATCATGTTTAGTTATGGAAGGAGTCTTCCATGGAGGATATATATATATATATATACATATATTCTCTTTATAGGATTATTTCTCCCCTCTGCTCAGTTTAAGACCAAATAGTAACGTTTGTTGTTACATTTGTTTAACAAATGTATAGTCTCTTTTGCACTGTTCTAGGAAATAAGCAGATATCAGTGAACCAAATAAACAAAAACAAAGTTAAAAACCCTGCCCTCATCAGCTTACATTCTAGTTGGGGGAGATAGATAATAAAATAAATAAATGATATGGGTATATTAGATGGCAATTAGTGTTCCACAGAAAGAAAACACCAAATAAGATTGGGAATATTAGGGTAAGATAAAATTTAAAATAGGGTGCTCAGGAAGGCCTCACTGAGAAAGGAATATTTGATTAAAAACTATTAATACATGGACATGAGAAAATGAGGACTATGTATATCAGGAGGAAGATTGTTCCAGGAAGTGGGAATAGCAAGTGTAAAGGTCTTGAGTTGGAACTTGTCTGGCTGCAGAACAGCTCAAAAGCCAGTGTGGCTGGAGGGGTGTAGGGGAGGATGAGAGTGGAAGGAAATGTTAGATCATGGAGGGACTCCCAAAGCAGTGTAAGAACTTTGACTTTTCCTCTGAATGAGATTGGAAATTAGTGAGCAGAGAAGTGTAATCATCTTACATAAGTTTTAAAACAGTCACTCTGTGTTGAGAATAGACAGTACGGAGAGCATGGGTAAAAGCAGGGAGAATAGTTACCATATATTGAAATAATCTAGGTGGGAGATTATAGTGGTTTATAACAGGTTTCTGGGGGCAAAGATGGTGAGGAGTAGTTGCATTTTAGATGCATTTTAAAGACAGAATGGGGACTTCCCTGGTGGTCCAGTGGTTAAGACTCTGAGCTTCCACTGCAGGGGTCATGGGTTCCATCCCTGTTCTGGGAGCTAAGATCCTGCATGTTGTGAGGCCAAAAAAAAAAAAAAGACAAAACCAACAGTAGAAATCTACTACAAAAGTATGCACTGGGGTGCATGACAGTGAAAGGAGACAGAAAAACCTGTATTTTTTCCTTTATTAAGTTGAAGAAGTGCTGGTTTTTCTAAACTGGGGAAGTGTTCTATAACAGTGCTAACGGGTTTCTCTTCATTGGAAAGAATCTGTGCTTGTATAATTCCTTTCTTCTGAGAAAATCACCAGAATAGCTTGTGTCAATATGCAAATATAAAATAAGTACCCCTTCAGTGTTCTGGAGAAAGAGTGTAAAAACAATCTGTCTGAATCAGAGAACAGGCTCATCTCTGAATATGGATGGGATTTTAAAGTCTCTCCCTCTCCTGCATGGATATAAGAAGAATAAATAGCTTAAATTTGGGGGGGGGGAGGAAATTTATGTGCATGTGGAGGATGGAGTTGTACATTTGGATAAGTATAAGTTCAAAATTATTACAGCACATCTGATGTATTTGGCTGAAGCCAAATGAGGCTGGCAAACAGGAATGAAGAAAAAAAAAGGCTCTCTTTGAGCAAACTTAGTTTACATGTAGCATATTTAGACTAGTGATGAGGAGTAAACATCAGGACATGAGATTTTGAAGGTAAAAGTTTTATCCAAGCCCAGGAAGTGAGTAGTGCTAGAACATTCCATGGTGCAGTGGCACTAACCTGGCACTGTGGCATGTACTGGAATAAAATAATTACACCTCCCCCATGAATAAGGAATAAAAGAGCTGGTCATGAAGCACTGCAACACTTCATTAGGCTGTGGACCAAATGTCACACCCATTGAGTGGTCTTCTCAGAGGGACATACCATCTATGAATATTTGTTGAAATAAAAATATAACAAAAGAATTAACAACTAAATTAAGCAGACATTTCTTAATGTCACTTCACTTCTCTGGTTAAAAGTTGCATATTTTAAGGGTACATTAATTCTATTAAGATGTGAAAGTACTGCTTATTTCATGAAGTATTAATTAAGGAGTTCTTGAAAAACCTAAAATAATTAGTACAGCAATATAAGTGTCTTTTTTTTTAACCATGGATTATTTTTTTTTTTTTTACCATGGTCTGCTTTTAATTTCCCATGAACTTTGACAAGAATACATACAGTAAGTCCCCTACATACGAACCTTCAAGTTGCGAACTTTCAGAGATTGAACGTGCATTCGAATGTCCAGTCACGTAAATTAGTTCATGTGTCTGGCGTACACTGTCACGTGCGTGCATCCTCTACAAGTGGTTGTGCAGCTTGCCCTCCATCTCCATTGCTGACGATCCTGCAGCTCTACCATCTCCCACCTCCTTTCCCTCCTCCAGTCAGTAACTCTTCTTGCCTGTTCACTCGACGCCAGCCCCTGTAATGCCAGCTGTCGTACTGTACTACTGTCCTTTTCAAGGTACTGTCTTATTTTTCTCTTTCAAGCTCTTCATCTAGCAACTGGCCATAGTGCCTCTTTGGTTTGTCCTCCGGGAAGTTTTTAAGTCAAGCATTTGGTCCATCCCTATGTTCTTCATGACATTATTTTTTCTTAAATTCCATATATATGTGTTAGCATACAGTATTTGTCTTTCTCTTTCTGACCTACTTCACTCTGTATGACCGACTCTAGGTCTATCCACCTCATTACAAATAGCTCAATTTCATTTCTTTTTATGGCTGAGTAATATTCCATTGTATATATGTGCCACATCTTCTTTATCCATTCATCCGATGATGGACACTTAGGTTGTTTCCATCTCCGGGCTATTGTAAATAGGGCTGCTATGAACATTTTGGTACATGTCTCTTTTTGAATTATGGTTTTCTCAGTAACCATGGATTATTTTAAGGTCTAGGAAAATCTAGGTTTCTGCATCTATATTTTAATAGATTTACATATGATAGTATAATGAGAAAATCTATTAATGCTCTAACAACAGCATTAATAACATTATTTTGTTATTTTATAGCCTCTTCCTAAAATGTAAGACATAAAGAAAACTTAATCAGTGCTTATTTAAGAGAAAGTCTTGCATGATGATTAAGAATTTGGGTTCTGGAATCAGACTGCTCTGTGTTCATTTCCAGCTATCATTTTCCAGCTTTGTGATTGGGCAAAATTATTTAAATTTTGTATACCTACTTGTCTCATAAGCAAAATGTTTTGTTTTTTTTGTTTTTTTTTTGCGGTACGCGGGCTTCTCACTGTTGTGGCCTCTCCCGTTGCGGCGCACAGGCTCCGGACGCGCAGGCTCAGCGGCCATGGCTCACGGGCGCAGCCGCTCCGCGGCATGTGGGATCCTCCCAGACTGGGGCACGAACTCGTGTCCCCTGCATCGGCAGGCGGACTCTCAACCACTTGCGCCACCAGGGAAGCCCTCATAAGCAAAATGAAGATAATAATACTCAGTAGGCATCTGTAAGGACCAATCTATATTTCTATCTATCTATGTATCTAGATCTATCTATAGATATAGAGATAAGGTAAAAATATATAACTGTCCTAATATTAGTGCCTACTGCATAATAAGAACTAAAAAACTTAGTTATTATTATTCTTGGGAATAATTTTTCCAATTATGATTTTTAGATTTTGGCACTGTTGAATTATACTGTTCACTCACTTATGTATACAACAAATATTGAGAACCTACTATGTGCCATACAATGTGCTAGGCACTGGGAATATATCTGTGATCCAAAAGGATATAATACCTGCACTCATAGATGTTACAGTTGAAGGGGAGCAGAATAGGCCACACCAAAATGTGCCACTTTGGCATGTGAATTATTTTGAGCTGAAGACAATCAAGGTCCAGAAAACCCAGGAAGATATTTTTACTTCCCCCTGAACTGCCATAAAGAATTTAGAAAAAGGGTCTGGTTGAGGAAGAGAGCTATCACCAGAGATAACTACAAAGAGTGTAGGCTAGGTGTGGTAAACTGTGGGGAGCTCAGCACGGTTTGTTTATTCAAATTCCTCTCTGGGTCCCATTGTCTCTGCATGGCATGACAAACATTTGCTTAGCAAACATTTGTTCTTCCCATCTTCCTGCGAGTTGGCTTCTTTCCCTTTGAAGCCACAGAGATCTACCCCTTCTTCTCAGCTCAGGGTGGCATTTAAGCCTCAATGTTCTGACTCACTTGAAGCCTTTCATGTATATGTAAGGCTCCTGTATGTATGAAATTAAATTTTTCTACTGTTAATCTGTCTTATGTCAATTAAATTATTAGGCCAGCCAAAAGAACCTAGAAGGGTAGAGGAAAAAAATTCCTCCCTTAAACAGTACAGGGCATAACATATTTAAAATACTGAAAAAGCAAATGCAAACTTGAAGAGTAAAATAAACAGGTTTTAAAGGTTCAAATAACAGGTCAAATCTAAGCTAGAATAATTTTTTTTGTTCTTAAGATTATATTTAAGATAAAAAAGATAAGGCAATCTACAGATTCAGTGCAATCCTTATCAAAATACCCATGTTATTTTTCACAGAACTAGAACAAATAATTCTAAAATTTATATGGAAATGCAAAAGACCCTGAATAGCCAAAGCAACCTTGAGATAAAAGGACAAAGCTGGAGATATCACACTCCCTGATTTCAAACTATAATACAAAGCTGATGTAATCAAAACAGTATGGTACTGGCAAAAAACAGACACATAGATCAGTGGAATAGAATAGACAGCCCAGGAATGAACCCACACTTACATGAGCAATTAATCTACAACAAACAAGGCAAGAATATGCAATGGGGAAAAGACAGCTTCTTCAATACGTGATGTTGGAAAAACTGGACAGCTACATGTAAAAGAATAAAACTGAGCTACTTTCTCACACCATACATGAAAATAAATTCAAAACAGATTAAAACCTTAAATGTAAGACCTGAAACCATAAAACTTCTAGAAGAAAACAAACAGTACGCTCTGTGACATCAGTCTTAGTAATATTTTTAGGGGGATATGTCTCTTCAGGCAAGGGAAACAAAAGCAAAAATAAACAAATGGGACTATATCAAACTAAAAAGCTTTTGCACAGTGAAGGAAGCCATCAACAAAACAAAAAGGCTATCTACTGAATGGGAGAAGATATTTGCAAACTATGTATCCAATAAGAGGTTAATATCCCAAATATACAAAGAAGTCATACAACTCAGCAGCAAAAAAAACAAACAGCCTGATTAAAAAATGGGCAGAGGGGCTTCCCTGGTGGCGCAGTGGTTGACAATCTGCCTGCTAATGCAGGGGACATGGGTTCGAGCCCTGGTATGGGAAGATCCCACATGCCGTGGAGCAACTAGGCCCGTGAGCCACAACTACTGAACCTGTGCGTCTGGAGCCTGTGCCACAACAAGAGAGGTCACGATAGTGAGAGGCCCGTGCACCGCCATGAAGAGTGACCCCTGCCTGCTGCAACTAGAGAAAGCCCTCACACAGAAACGAAGACCCAACACAGCCAAAACCAAACAAACAAACAAACTAATTAATTAATTAATTTTTCAAAAATGGGCAGAGGATCTGAATAGGCATTTTTCCAAACAAGACATACAGGTGACCAACAGACACATGAAAAGATGCTCAACATTACTAATAATCAGGGAAATGCAAATCAAAACCACAGTGAAATATCACCTCACACATGTCAGAATGGTTATCATTAAAAAAAAAAAACAAACCAAAAAAACCCCCAAAACAAATAAGAAGCGTTGGCAAGGGAATGGAGAAAAGAGAACACTTGTGCACTGTTGGCAGGAATGTAAATTGGTGCAGCCACTATGGAAAATAGTATGGCGATTCCTCAAACAATTAAAAGTAGAACTACCATACAATCCAGCAATTCTACTCCTGGATATTTATCCAAAGAAAACACTAATTCAAAAAGATGTATGCACCCCTTTATTCATTGCAGTGTTATTTACAGTAGCCAAGATATGGAAGTAACCTAAGTGCCCATCAATGGATAAAGAAGATGTTATACACACACACACACACACACACACACACACACACAATGGAATATTTCTCAGTCATAAAAAAAGAATGAAATCTGGCCATTTTGTGACAACATGGATGGACCTATAGGGTATTGTGCTAATTGAAATAAGTCAGGTAAAAAAAGACAAGTAATGTATGATTTAACTTATATGTGGAATCTAAAAAAAAGACAAATGAACAAACATAACAAAACAGGAACAGAGTCATAGAGAACAAACAGGTGGTTGCCAGAGAAGAGGAATGTGGTGGGGGGGGGGAGAGAAATAGGTGAGGATATTAAAAGGTGCAAACTTCCAGTTGCAAAATAAGTGAGTCAAAGGTACGAACTGTATAGTGTGGGGAATATAGTAATTATGTAATATCTTTGTATGGTAACAGATTGTAACTAGACTTATCATGGTGATCATTTTGAAATATATAGAAATATCAAGTCACTATGTGTAAAAGGAACTAACATAGTGTTGTAGATCAATTATACTTAAAAAAAAAAAAAAGCAAAGAAAATCATAGAAAAAGAGATCAGATTTGTGGTTACCAGAGACAGGGTTTGGCGAGAGGGGAAATTAGATGAAGACAGTCAAAAAGTACAAACTTCCACTTATAAAATAAATAAGTACTAGGGATGTAATGTACAACATGATAAGTATAATTAACATTGCAGTATGTTATATATGAAAGTTGTCAAGACAATAAATCCTAAGAATTCTCATCACAGGAAAAAAATTTCTTTTTCTATTTCTTTAATTTTGTATCTATATGGATGATAAATTTTCACTAAACTCATTGTGGCAATTATTTCATGACATTGGTGAGTCAAATCATTATGCTGTATATCTTAAACTTATACAGTGTTGTACGTCAATTATATCTCAATAAAACTGAAAGAAAAAGAAAGATAAGATTGTGTAGTTTTGTGGAAATATCCAGGTGAAGAATAAGGAAAGAGTATTCTAGGCTGAGGGAATAGCAGGGGCCAAGAACCAGAGCCAAGCTTTGTTCAAGAAACTAATAAATCCATCATCACTGGAAGTAAAGGGAGAATTCTATTGATGAGGTTGTAGTAGAAAAGAATGAGATTGTGTAAAGTCTGGTAAGCCATGCTAGAGAGCTACAGCTTCACCCTAAGAGCTGTGGGAAGTCATTTTATATGATTAATGGCAAGAGTAACATGATCATATATGCATTTTAATAAAGATTACTCTGGAATTATATAAGAGGCTAAAGGAGGCAACTGAGAGTGGTTGCATTGCGAACAGTAAGGAGACTTGAAGCAGTTCATTCAAGAGTGATGGTGGCTTGATGATAGTTTGAATGAGGGAAATGGATGGAAGAAAAAATCTTTTAGGATATAAAACTAAAAAAAATTGTAATTATTTGGATATTAGAAAGAGTAACAGAGAGAGAATAGCCAAGAACAACCCCCAGATTGTTGGGTGGATCACCTGAAAAGATTGGGGTGCCATTTATAGAAATAGGAAATATAGAAATGGTTGGGGGGAGCAGGGCAGGCCAGAGCAATAGAAGATAATACTTATTGCTTCAAACTGTGAATTGTGAATGTATTAATGCCAAGTAGGCAGTTGGATAAGTGGTTAAGCATTCAGGAGAAAATTTGAGACTGAAGATAGCTGTTTTTGTTACACTTCAAAATAGTAACTAAAGTCCAGTGGGAGGAATGAGATTATCTCCAGGGATAGACTGGGAAGAGAAGGAGGCTTAGGATAAATCTTGAGGAATTCATTGGCAGAAAAGAAAGAAGAAACAAAAATAAGGAGGAATAATCAGAGAAATAGTGAAAAAAATAGGAGAATGTGGGGACATGAAAGGTTAGGAAAAAGAGAGTTCTACAAAGGAGGAAGCAACCAGCAGTTCAAATTCTTCCAAAAAGTTAGGCAAGGTTAGAACAAACACATATCAGTTGAATTTTGGAGAAGGTAAGATATTATGATTTTTCTAAAAGTAGTATTGGTGGATCTGTGGAAATTGAAACGAGATTGGGATGGGCTGGAAACTGAAAATGGTGTGAAGAAATGGAGACAAGTGCAGTCAACAAATTGCATCTGTTTGGATGGAGAGATAAGAGATAAAATACTAGCTGGATTAGTGGGTCAAAGAAATACGCTTTTGTTTTAGTTTTATTATTTTTTAAAGATAGGACACTATAAGCATTCTTCTTCTTCTTTTTTTTTTTTTTTTGCCGTGCCTCAGGGCATGTGGGATTTTAGTTCCCCTACCAGGGATTGAATCTGCATGCGGAGTCTCAACCCCTGGATCCCCAGGCAAGTCCTTATAAGCATTCTTAAAAGCAGATAAGATTGAGGTTAAAAACACAGTTGAGATACCCTTGAGAGGTAGATAACGAGCAGTACAAGGTCAGAGATGAGAAAAAGACTGCAGTCTACAGAATAATGAGAGGACTAGCCTTGGAAAGGATAAAGGGCATTCTTTCCTTTGTATTAGAGAAAAGGAGAAATGAATTTATCTGTATATTGGATTATGTCTTTGGTGGTAAGAGTTGGAAGAAAACTCTCACATATCTGCAGAAGATATGAGGGAAGATGGAGGCTTTTAGTTTCAAGCAGACTGGAGAAGGTTCAAAGTAGTTATGGGAAATGGAGAAGAAAGCAGCTTAGGTAAACTTAATAAGTTAGAGAAAAATTTCAAAGCCCAATTGAAGAATATTAATTTTTTATATTAATCTGTGTAAAAGATATTCCTCCCTCTGGATTATAAGCATGGAGAATGTACATAGTAGATTCACCAGGCATTAGGGATTTGGCATTTATATGTGGACAAAGGAATTTTAGAAATGGAAAGAATGTAGTGCATAACATGGATCCTAATCAAAAGAGATGGGAGGGATACAAGTAGAGATATTGATAGAAAAATGGATATAGACAGGAGAGATAGATACAATGATAGAAAAGGAAATGGTTTGATGGACTCAGCAATATTTTTAAAAAGCATAATTGCAGTAGCAGATGATATGTCCAGAATTTTAGGAGATTGTGGTAAGACAATGAGATTTCTGAAGTAGTTTAATGCAATTGTCTGATTTATTCTGTGGTTATAAAAATGTGTGGTTAAAATGGAATGGAGAAAAATACCATTAAAGATGCAGAATTTGAGATGCAATATTTAAAATGTAGAATTTAAAAATAATAGTACAGTTTGGCCAGAGAAGAGCAATGTGAGCTGGGTGCCAAGGTTATTAATGAATAAGGAAAAATGACCAAGAGATTGGTAGATGGTATGGAAGGCTAGGGGGGTTGGAGAAATGAAATGACATAAGCCACAAATGAGCAAGGGTAATTGTCTGAAAGTAGTATTAGGGAACAAGGAAAACACTGAGACAACTCTATCATTATACATGGTGTGTGGTGAAATATATGGCCCTAAAGTAGAGAAGAAAACCAGGGATATGGTGTTCTCAGAGAATAACAAGTTTCTCAGAGAATAACGTATCAGGTCAGTAGATGTAGGGAGTGCTCAGTGAAAATTTTTAACAGTGTACAGGAGATTGTTAAGAAATATATGAGCTGAACTACTCTTGAAGTTTTGAATGGGGTAGTGGTCAAAATAGTTTTAGGTGGGGAAGAATTATACAGGTGCAACAAGGAAAGAGTATGAGAGATAATGGAACACCAGGCTTAAATTTTGGCATTTCCCAAAGAAAATAGGGACATAAAATGATTACTGCAAATTTTCTCAGTTCCTTGAGTAAAGTGGGTCTATTACTTCCTCACTTTGAAATAAGGTATGGTCTCCGTTGTGTTGGCTGAGGCTTTTTATTGTCTTGTAGTCTTTACTTATTTTTCAACCCATTGTATTTAAAAATTAAATTAGTTTTTTTCATTTACTTAATTTTGTTGAAGTATAATTTACATGCAATAAAATTCACCCACATTTATGTATAGATTGATGAGTTTGACAAATGTGTCCATCCATGAAACCACCACTACAATTAAGTTATTGAACTTGTCCATCGCCCAGAAAAGTTCCCTGTGTCCATATGCCATCAATGTGACCACTCACTTCCCTAGTCCTAATCAACTACTAATCTGGTTGTGTTATTATAGATAACTTTTGCCTTTTCATATAAATGGAATCCTAGAATATGTACTCTGTATGTGGATTCTTTTGCTCTGTATAACATTTTTGAAATTTATCCTTGTGTTTTCATGTCTTAGCTCATTCCTTTTTATGGATGAGTAGTACGGATATACCAAAATTTGTTTACCTATTCACCCATTGATGCAAATTTTGGTGGTGTTTGGTTTGAAACTATTATGAATAAAGGTGTTTTCTTATTGAGTTGTAATTGTCCTTCATATATTCTAGATACGAGTCCTTTGTTATATACACACATATATTCACACACATACATACACATACACACACACATAAAATCTTCAAGTTGTCTTTTCATTTTCTTAATCGTGTCTTCTGAAGAAAAGAAATTTTACATTTTGTAAATTCCACTTTATCAATTATTTATGGTTTATCCTTCTTGTTTCTTTTCTACTCTGTCTCAGAAATTTTTTTCTAGTTTTAAGTATAGAAGTCCTTTACTGGGCTTCCCTGGTGGCGCAGTGGTTGAGAATCTGCCTGCCAATGCAAGGGACACGGGTTCGAGCCCTGGTCTGGGAAGATCCCACATGCCATGGAGCAACTAGGCCCGTGAGCCAAAATTACTGAGCCTCCGCGTCTGGAGCCTGTGCTCCGCAACAAGAGAGGCCGCGATAGTGAAAGGCCCGTGCACCGCGATGAAGAGTGGCCCCCACTTGCCACAGCTAGAGAAAGCCCTCGCACAGAAACGAAGACCCAACACAGCCATAATAAATAATTAAATAATTAAATAATTAAAAAAAAAAAAGAAGTCCTTTACTGATTTTGCTAAATATATTTTTAAGTGTTTCATATTCTTATGTAATTTATATTGCATTATTTAAAATATTTATTTCATAATTGTTTATTGCAGTTAATTACTTTTAACTGGTGTTCATATTAAACTAAAATTTTTGAGCATCTACCATATGTACTCACTTGCTCTATCTTGGAGTTACATGATGAGTAAAGTCATAAGTCCTCTCTGCTGTTTTAGACTTTATAGTCTAGTGGAGGAGACAGACATTGATAAACAGGTCACACAATAAGTGCAATAAAAGAGGAGGGCCTTGTTCTGTAGGGTATAGAATCAGGCAGTTTGACCTTGCCAAGAGGGTCTTTCCTGTGAAAGCACTAGGGAGTTGAAGTCTGAAGGATGAATAAGAATTGACTAGGTGAAGGACGGAGAGGAGAACTGTTTACCTGAAAGAAAGAACATGAACAAAGACCCTGGAGTGGGAAGAAGCACAGTGAGGAAGTGGCACTGAGAGATGATCATGGTAGTTAGGAGAGGGCAAGGAGAAGTTAGATTTGGCTCAAGAGATGTCTTAAGTGACCAGATCATGGTCTTGAAGCCATGGTTGTCTTTATCCTGAAAGGTTGTAGGCAGGCGTATAACATTATTGTGGTTATATTTTAAAATGTCAGTGTGGCTGCCATGTGGGTGATGGTTCAGAGGAAAGCAATAGTAGGATTAGAATAGTTAAGTGGATATTACAATAGTCCAAGATGGTAGCTTGGAATAGAGTGGTGAATTGGAAATGGAGAGAAGTAAACATGTTCAGGAGATAATTCAGAGAAAACAACCAATATGAGTTAGTGGTGTATTGTATTGAATATGGCAGGTAAGGAAGAGGGAAGGGTCAAGGGTGGTATCAATGTACCAAATATATGTCAGTAACATATTTAAGACAAGCTAGAGAAGATGAGGCTGATAAGTATATTCAGAGCTCAGAAAAGAGGTCTAGGTAATAATAGAGAAAGATTTATTGCTCAAAAGATTATAGCTGTCAATTGAAGTCTTAGGTGAAGATAAATTTATCTAGGTAAGGATTATAGAATGAAAACAGAAGAGGTCCACGTTCAATGTCAGTTCTCCCTCTTTCTAATTCAAATACATTTTAGCTATGTGTGTCAAGATTATCCTATTATCTTGTTCTTTTGTAACTTGAAATTTCCAAGTTGTCAGTTTTTCTCCTTTGATTTCGTATCTTTTGTCTTATATTTGTGATGGTTCACTTATGATGTTACACTTGTACTGTTATTAATCTTTTGTTAGTTTTATCAAATTCTATAGAATAATAATAAGATGAATGACAAAGGATAACTTGTCAAAACATAAATTCCTCATGTGACACTACAAAACTGACAAATAATGAGGGTTTGTTGAGCAAACCTTTGGGTGGGCATATTTACTTTGTAGGTGATCACTAGAAAGATAAAATGTGAATAGGCTGAGGAAGAAAAATTGAGAATGAAGTAGAAGAGATGTGTTATAGTATTTATATTCATAAAATATTAAAATTATCAGTGAATGTGAGTATTGTGGAAAATCAGCTTTATTATTATTATTGGAATATCTAGTTATTTTTTTGCCTATTTCTTTCTTGTAAAATACCAGCATAATATGAGGCATCTCAATTCCAAATACTAACTATTTTACTACTAAATGTGAAATGTAAGAAGTAGACTGAGAATATATAGTGTCCATTCCCCTTTTAGATACCATCTATTATTTTACTTATTCATAAAGCAATTCTTAATCTGGGAACTGAGCCAGTAAATTGATTTCATTTTCATGACTTATAACATCTTTTGGATAAGAACCATTGTTATAATTTAGTAAAATCGGGTAACTGTTTCCTGATAACCTATAGAAAAAAATATGATTTCCTATAATAAAACACTGAACTACATTCAGTTCAGAGAAATATACTGAATTCATAAACAGAAAAATAAATCCTCTAATGTAAAATGAATATAGATATTATAGCCACTGGAATTGTTCTTAGATGTGAACAGCTATTACTTATGCAAAGTGTCCAAGGAAGATGAATAGCCCATTGTTGAAGCCATTGAACAAAAAGCTTTGATTTCCAACAGTGATTTTAATCAGGACTCATTATATGACTTAGAATAAGATACTTAAAAATTTTATGCTCCTATTTCATCATCAGTGAACTAGGAAGGAAAATATACTTTCTCTGTCCTTGAACTCTTAAAGTTGTAAAATGTATAATGCTAGAGTATCCTACTAATATAAATGCAAAAACTTTATTACTTAAAAATTATTTAAATCCAAGCACCACTTAGATAACTTAATCCTAAAATAAATTAGGAGTATATAGGACTTAAATATTTTAAAACACTGTATATATACCAAAATATATGTTCCATCTTTCCCAATGCAACATTTTCCACCCAGGTTGTCTTTTAGAGGAGAACAGCATTTTGAATGGGAAGAGAAATCATAGACATCAGATCCAGACACCAGGAGGCTTTATTTAATGATTACACGTTGAAAGCTAATCTGGCCATGAAGTCTTGAGATACTAGAGAGGACATCTTGATTTATCTATAACTAGGAGCCTTGTATATGGAGACAGAAAATTTCTTTATTTGGAATTGTTTTTCATTCTTATTCCATGATGGCAGATTATGTGTGCGGCTCTCACAGTCCCTTGTACGTGTTAATAAATATCTGAGGAAGGCATGATACCAAGTGAGATATGCACTTATTCATTTAATTCATATTTTTTAAAAGAAATAGAAACTGTCCTAGGTTCTAAGGATACAAATACACACCAAGGAGTTTAAGATCTGTCAAAGAAGGACGTACAAAAAAGTACAATAAAATACTAACTTGAAAGGACATTAATGTTGATATGTGTAGTATTTTTGAATAAAGTCATTTTAGGGTGCTGCATAAGAGGGATCCAAAAATAGTGTAAGATTGAAAATATTCTGAAATACTTTTAGAATAATTTTGTTACTATGAATTCTGTTACAGAAGATTTTGCTTCACTCTTGGGTCAAAATAGCTGTCTTGGGCTTTTTCATTAATGTTTTTAGAAGACAATTTATTGACTTTCAACACTTGAAAACAATCACATTTACATCCAAAAAAATATATTATCATGAATGCAAGGGACTTTCAGGAATGAGTATCCAGGGTGGGTTGAGAAAAGTAAAGTAGACCTACCCACTCTGCTCCTGCATCCAAAGCTTGGACACACTAACATAGACTAATAAGAGTCTAATTTTTAGGGCTTCCCTGGTGGCACAGTGGTTCAGAGTCCGCCTGCTGATGCAGCGGACACGAGTTCGTGTCCCGGTCCGGGAAGATCCCACATCCCGCAGAGTGGCGGCACCCGTGAGCCATGGCCGCTGAGCCTGCGCCTCAGGAGCCTGTGCTCCGCAACGGGAGAGGCCACAACAGTGAGAGGCCCATGTACTGCAAAAAAAAAAAAAAAAGAGTCTAATTTTTATGTCAATATTTCATTTATCCTTTCATTCATTCATTTTACAAATGTTTATTTAAAGTGCCTACTATGTGCAGGCAATGCACTGAACATTGAGCTTGGCTGTGATTAAAAAAACAAACAAACTGATTCTTCCTGGTAGAGAGAATAATATGACAGGAGCATAGGCCTGAGACTGAGTGGGACTTTCTACTTCCTAAATTAAAGACAGCTGGGGGATCCCCTGGTGGCGCAGTGGTTGAGAGTTTGCCTGCCAATGCAGGGGACACGGTTTCGTGCCCTGGTCCGGGAAGATCCCACATGCTGCGGAGCGGCTGGGCCCGTGAGCCATGGCCGCTGAGCCTGCGCGGCCGGAGCCTGTGCTTCGCAACGGGAAAGGCTACAGCAGTGAGAGGCCCACGTACCGCAAAAGAAAAAAAAAAAAAGTTGGGCCCTAATTCAACCTGTGTTGCCACCCTAATTGCAGTCAGAAATGCTGGAAAAGAAGACAGAGAATGGAAAAATGTGCTCTGTGCAAGGTCTCCTGCTCCAATGTGCTTTCTGGCGAGGGGAATTTACAAAGGTGAGCTCAGAAAGAAAAATGAACTGGGAGAGCAGGTCTTGCCTTTAGGCTTAGAACCAACCCAGACTAATAAAATATAACATCTCCCGGGCCATGGACTGCTACCGGCCTGTTAGGAAGTGGGCCGCACAGCAGGAGGTGAGTGGCAGGTGAGTGAGTGAAGCTTCATCTGCCGCTCCCCATCTCTCCCCATTGCTTGCATTACCTCCTGAACCATCCCCCCCCACCCCCCCAACAACCACCTGTCCGTGGAAAAATTGTCTTCCATGAAACTGGTCCCTGGTGCCAAAAAGTTGGGGTGCGCTGAAATATAGCACATAAAATATGGAGAATGTACAATGAAATGAATGATTGAAAAGTGAAATAAAGGGAAAAGTATAAACTATTATCATGCATAGACACATCATAAAATGAAACATATAATAAATATAATATCTGAGAGTAGAAAAGTAATATTTGTCCTCATATAAAATAAGTGATAGATTATAATTTAGTGGTCAGATGATAAATGTTAGAGAAATTTTGGGTGAGAAATCTACTTAAACTAGAATAATTGAGGCATCAAAGAAATGTTATTATCTGAGCTGGGCCTAGAAAAACAAGCTATTTCATTCAGGATTTAACATATATTTACTAAAAATCTACTATCTGGCAGCAATGAGACTCTTGGACTCACTTGTAGATGGGAGGTTGAATTGAATGACATTTGTGCATCTGAACCACTCACTACATGCTCTAATTCTATGATTAAAGAGGTAAACTTTGTTAGGTGTCAGAAATAGAAGAAAGCTGTGGTGGGCAGAAGAATGTGTCCCCCAAGAGGTCCACGTGCTGATCTCTGGAACCTGAGAATATATTATCATACGTGGCAAAATGGATTTTGCAGATACGTTTAAGTTAAGGACCTTGTCATGAGGAGATGAGCTGGATTATTCAGGTGAAAGCAATCTGATTACATGGTCCTTAAAATTGAAGAAGCTACCTTAATGTTGTAAGAGAGAGGGAGCTATGACTATAGAAGAATAG
Source organism: Mesoplodon mirus (assembly GCF_964341445.2). Taxonomy (NCBI): domain Eukaryota; kingdom Metazoa; phylum Chordata; class Mammalia; order Artiodactyla; family Ziphiidae; genus Mesoplodon; species Mesoplodon mirus. Next base: position 106,293,427 of record NC_138982.1, on the reverse strand, counting down.
TTAGAAAATTGTAACATTGTTGGCTTTAGAGATGGTAGAAGGCCACAAGCCAAGGAATATGGAGGCCTCCAGAAGTGGCAAGCGGAACGCAGCCCTGATGACACCTTGATTTTAGCCCAGTGAGACTACAGAACTGTAAGCTGAGAGATTTGTGTTTTCTAAGCCACTACATTTGTGATAATTTGTTGTATCAGAAATAGGAAACTAATGTAAAAGTGTTCATGTAAAGGTTACAGTAGGTCCGTGTTGCAGACAGAGAAAAATATGAAGTGTTGTTAATGAACAGAGGTAAGAAATTGGTAAGAAATTTGGCTGAAGTGTAGAGTACGTGTAGAGAAATAATAGAAGATGACTCAGTACACATGGCTTGATTTAGGTTACTGAGGGCCTTGAAATTTAGGCAAAAATGTTTTATTTATTTTATTATTTTTTATATGATGAAAAATAAAGTTATCAGAAGTTGTTGAGCAGTATATGAGTTGATTCAGGAGAAAAAAGCCAAAGTAGTTAATACTATTGCTCTTTGCTTTTCAAGAAATCAATAAAACATAAATCATAGAAGTCAAATATAAAGTCATAAAACTAATAATATAGTATGCATTTTTAAAGAACTATATTCTGATTGTTTCACAAGAGCTTAAATCCTCTATAATTTTAAAAATATGATTGACACTAGCAAACTGTCTTTTTTTTTTTTTTTTTGCGGTACATGGGCCTCTCACTGTTGTGGCCTCTCCCGTTGCAGAGCGCAGGCTCCGCAGGCACAGGCTCAGTGGCCATGGCTCACGGGCCCAGCCACTCGGCGGCATGTGGGACCTTCTGGGAGCGGGGAACGAACCCGCGTCCCCTGCTTCGGCAGGCGGACTCTCAACCACTGCGCCACCAGGGAAGCCCTGGTATGGTTTTGATTTGGGTTGTTTTGTGTGGTTCTGTTAATCCTGTTGCAGCCTCAGACCATAGTTTTCACTACAGTCAGCTGGCCTATATTCCTCCCTAGATTGTGTGTTTATAGCACAGAGGTTTTTTCCAATACTATCATGCATTTGATGATCCATTTGCAAAGCTATTTCTTGAAGATATTCAGAATATCTATGGAGCTGTACTCTGCAATATTTCTATTAGTTTTTTTTTTTTTTTTAAGATTCAGTTGAATGCCCCAAATATGTTTTATTAAGCACAACCTCTGGAAAAATAAGGTCACCATTAAAAAAGGTAACTTTGCACTGGCTAATCTGATTGATGGAGATAAATATGTGTTATTTCTGAGAAAAAGACTAGCTTGTCATTAGCAGTATCTTGCTCATTGGTACCAAGGGATAATAATGGAGGTGTCATTGTTCTTTCATCTTCATCCTTTGGAGAACAGCCTTGACCTTTAGTTGCTTTGTTACCGTCTTTCGCAGTAAATCATCAGCCCATCCTGGACAGCCATTTAGAGAGCAATAATAATAATAGTTAACATTTAAAAAGCTTTTATTATTTGCAGCACTGTGATCAGCACTTTACATGGATTATCTCACATCATTTTAACAACCTGTGAGGAAGAAGCTATATTATTTACCTTTTATAGATGCAGGAGCTGAGGCTTAGAGGGGCCAATGAAATCTCAAAGAAAACAAAAACTCTAGGCAAATGACAGCACAGTCCTAAATTAAATTTGTAAACAAAAATATTTCATTCTGAATTTCGTAAATGTCTTAGCAAAGGAAGTCTATATTTTGATTGGCCAAAAAAAAAAAAAATCTGGAAAGAAGTTGGAAATGCTTTGCTGGTAGCAGAAAAAGGATATGTGGGAGAGGCAGAGAAACACATGGAGACTTCCAGCAAAAAGAAACAGGTTCTATTTCTTTCCTGATAATATTGGGAGAGAAGCCCCACAAATATGATTTATTTCTCTTCTTTGTTTTCTATATAGCTTGAGGGTTCCTGTGGAAGAAAACAAATCCTAAATAACCAGAAGCAAGACCGAGCAATAACAGAAGACAAATGGTGGACCAGGGAGAGGTTTAGGAAGTGAATGACCTCTGTAAGGGGTAGTCTTGAGGAAGATGCACTTGGATGGCTGTTCAGGAAGCGGGTGGGGTTGGTAGTGGATGTAAGCAGCACAGGTGTACAGAGGAATCCTAGGAAAGTTAGGTAACTGAACACCATGGAAAGTGATGCAAAAGCCTCCTGTACCAAGCAAGGAAAGGGAAAGGATTTGGGATGAAGTGAACATATTTCATAGACTGATGTAATTTGGAAAGTCTCAATATTCACATGACGCTTACATGTTTAATGTTGCAGAAGTATTAGAGCAGTGTGGCCCAGTAGAATTTTATCTCTAGCACAGGCCCAATTGGAACAGGTTTACATGAAAAAGGGATTTTTTTTTTTCTGTAAACTTTGATCTGTTTATACCCATTGCACTCTCAACCTTCTCTTTCTTTGTCACAACTTTCCCTCCTTTCCATTTATTCTTCTTTTTCTCTCTTTCCAGAAATTTGACTTTGCAACCTATAAGCCAACACAACTTGCTCATTCTATCTGGTCTGCCCCTTGTACTGAGTTAGTACATTTTTGCTCCTAATTTTAAAATTGATGTCTTTTCTTCGTTTAGCTCTTTCCCTGTTTTTCCTTTGTTCACACTTCACCTGCATGCTTTCATCTACTCTTTTCCATCTGCACTTTGCCCTTCCCACTCTGCTCCCTGTCTTGTGAGACTGACCTATGGGGACAATATATCAAGAGGTCCCCTTTCCCTCTAGTGATCACCTCCTGTTGGCTCTGCCTCTTGACCACAGTTTAGAGCTCCTGTCGAAGTAGCTCTTCCTCTAGGATCCTCTCTTTTCTTCCAAGACCCACATACTCTTTCTCAGGTTAGCCTTAGGAATATTAATAGCTCAAGCTTTTTCTAGCCTTGGACTCTGGTGATATCTCCTGTGATTTCTTTATTCTCTGCCCACACTTTGGTAAACAGTTCATTAATTAGACCCTCTTCCAATCATCTGAATTTGAGTGTGTCATCTGTTCCTTGTTGGGATTTTTCTTTATTTTACACTATCCTGATTTAGTTTATCCTAGGCACTCCTTTATCTATCTTGTATTTTCTAACCCTGTTTTAATCTATATTCCATGTGATCATAAGCAGATCATTTATTTCCTCTGAACCTCAGCTTTTCTTTTACATCTAGAAAATGAGGAGGGTTATATTAGATGATTTCTAAGATTATCTTCTGGCTTTAAGATTCTGCAATTTCATGAAAAAAGCAATATATAATATTTATAAAGTATATAATATTTTAATCTCAGTGATTGCTCAGAATTAGTCTCTGCTTTATTCTGACTTTGTATGAGGAGTATTTCTTTATGAAAAAATCAGTACCTTTTATATGTAAAAATTTTAAATATAAGAAAATAAACCTGAATGAGTTTAAGACACAAAAGTGCTAATATAAATATGAAAACACAAAATAAATGGCTATCATGATTAAGTAGCTTTGAATTTGAAAACTAAACAGTAAAATTCTATTCAAAACTAGAAGCAGAAGAAGAAAGTTACGTGCAGGTAGTTATTTAATGCACATTGATTGTATGTACTTTGAACATTTAGATTCAATTAACACAATTTACTTATATTTTTAGTCATGGGATATGGAAAGGGCAGTTGCTTTAAATGTTATCTATAAAAGGTTTAGCTGTCAGTTGAACTTTTCCATTTCAATTTCCTCTTATTGCTTTAGAAGTGAAGAGGTAATTTTTTGAAATATATAACGTTCTAAATGGGGGGAAAGAGACACTCTACGTTGAATGGTCAAATCTCAGGGAATATTCTGTCTATATTTTAGTTGAAGGATATAAGACTGAATAATTTTAAGATGGGCTTTTTTGGCCATTGTTTCATTGGCTTGATATTAAAATACCAAACCATAATGTGATACTAATATTCCAGATAACATTGTGCATTTTTCTTTAGCTGGAAGGTGTTTTCTTTCAAAGAAGTCAAGCAAATACACCTGTGCTATTAAAATTCTTTATTTTTGAGAGTCCCTGAAAAGAAAAAGTGCACGTAGCATTTAATATTTAAATTCTATACTTGAGGCAGACTCATGCCACCAGGCAACTGGCCACAGAATTCAGTTCTGTCACAGAATTTGCCCCGTGGAGATCACCAAGCAGCTCCACTCTCAGGTGGCTGACAGAGAGGCGAGGGAGAGTATTGCATTTGCTTTGCTTTGGCTCTGGCTTAGGAAAATTGCTCAAGCAATTGCTCTTTGTAGCGTGTAATGCTGTTAGCTCCTATCCCACTGCTAACAGCCTTCTACCTCCAAATAGACCACAGAGCTGATGGAAGGAAGAAAAACTACCACTTCTATTAACCCTATTGGGCCATGTATCAATAGGGAGCAGTAGCTTTCCAATCCTACAGCCTCAGACTCTGTATGGGCTTGAGGACGCCAGCATGGAATCATTTACTCAATGTTGAGCCAGGTATTACCCAGCACTGTGGCAACATTCTTTTTCTAATTCAAATAGATTATAAGTTTCAGAAAGAAAGTGAAAACGTCAGAAAATGTAAGAAAAGAAGGGGAGATTCTGAATGCATATTTACACATTTCTTGTAACATTTATTATGCTAAATGTGTGAATATGCACATTTTACATTTTTAAGGATTGATACCAAACAAGATTTTGCTTCTAGGTTCAAGCCAGCAATACGAGAAGCTGATATTGAAATCTGATCAGCTGCTTGGTAGCGTATATAGTGTTGACAATAATCTCTTTCTATTTTTGGCATCCTAGTCACTGCATCTGATAGAGGTCAGTGTGTCACGTCCACCCATAGTGCAGGTGGTGACACAGGTGGCCATGCAGGCTGAGAACTTACACTTTAGGCTTAGGGCTACTTTCATAAGCAAAGCTTTATTCACTGTAAAGGTGATATCCTTTGGGAGAGATTCAGGGAAATACCATGGAATGGATTTATTTTTATATGTAATGGATTAATTTTCACATATACATTAAAGCACTACATTCAGTAGAGCAGAAAGAGAAAGCAAGTCATTCCCAGTACTAACTTCATTCCTCAATGGGGAAATCGTTAACAGATAAATAGAAAAAAGAAAGGGAACACTCAGTCTTCAGATGTCATACTTTCTTTTATAGTTTTCACATGGGCAATAGTATGAGAGAGATATGAATTTTTCCTTAAGGAAATGTAGACAGTAAGTGGAGGTTTGCTTATTTCTATTGTTCACCACAAGTCTGACAACGTTCATTTAGCTTCTAATGGTTTGTTTTCTTGAACTCAATAATGAAGTTCAGTTCTCTTGTCTGTCAGACCAGACTTGACCTTATGGAAATACAAATCCCTCATGACTTTGTGAGGATGGAACAAAAAAGAAGAGTAAACACTTTCCCACTAAATCAGCTGAATAATCTTAGGTGAATAGTATAGCAAATAAAATTTAAATTTATCCTGATAATTTAGAACCAAACCCTCAAAAGTGTTACTAACATAAAGAAAAGCACCCTATTACTTTATTTTACATGGAATAAAGCATTCACAGGGGAGACCGTTAAAATTCTCATCTTCCAAAATGTATATGTTCAAGGTTGGCCATTGTAAGAGGGGGTACTGTGATCTGAGCGCTGCTTCTATCCCACACCATATATCTATATTCCATTTTGAAACTGTACCAAACTATTTATCTCAAAGATCAGAGCACATAACCAGTTAACTAGAGGGACTTCCTTTTGTTTTAATGTTTTGGTGGATTCATTATCAGAACCAGTTTTCTTTAGCAAACATATAAATTTATCATAACTTCAGACCCCTGAAAGTGATTCAAAATCAATCAGCCATGACCATTACTGCCAACTGAGACCATTGGAAAGGGGCCCTGGAATAGTGTAATTAGTTGCCATTATGTGGCTGCAAGCCTGCAATTTTCCTACTGACTCTGACCCACTGCCTTGCTTAAGTAAGTATTTGCACTCAAACTCATGATAATCGATCCCCTTCTGTGTCAAATGTCTTCATAACTTTAAAAATTAAAGATGCAGAGTGTCTCAAGTGGTTTGGGTAGGCAATTGTATTCCAATTTTATTATCACAATGGGTCCATAATATGCATGGAGTGTCCTTCCTGATTAGCCATGCCTCAGCAGTCATCCACTCTATTTCCATATTTTCCTGTCTTTCCCTCCTCTGTTCCTCCTTTGCTTCCAGTCTAGGCTTCCCCTCATTTTCTGAGAAAATGGAAGAGGCTGCTTGTAGCAATTAACTAGCTATTCCAATTAGCTGTCCAGAATCAAGATTGGCTAAGGCAAGATGATGTTCCCTGGTAAACAGCTGCCTCTAATATACATGAAAATGATACATATGAAAATGATTTCTTTTTTTCACTTCTGAGACTGGGATACTGGGGCTGGGGGAGAAATGCCTCAGTGGCCAGGTACAAATGAAAATTTTGCTCTAATCATTGGAATGTATTTTAAAATTCTCTCAGTACCAAATTATGGAAAGCGAGTGTTTATGTTCATCTCAGCCTATCGATGGTACTGCTATCGGATAGGAATGCCTGGGACGCTCACCAGGGCTTGCACTTTTTGTGGTGATTTCCCCTATAGACAGTTCTCTGTCCAAAGCCAGTGCTGTGGCTGGACTGGACCTTGTAATTCTTATTATGATTGCCAGACAAACCTCAGCAACAACCATCAAGGAACTTTGCAAAAACAAGCTTATTAATTCACACACGTGTCCTGGTGGTTACATGGCCACCCAGAGATAGAGCTTGCAGATCTGGGGCTCTGCCTTTATTGGAGCCAAGGGTAGGGTTCCTGAGATTTCTTCGGTTCACTCTTCTTTGATGAATTTAAAACAGAGGAGTTAAAGTGCTGGAAGAGAAAAGCAGGGTCCTCAAGTGGTCAGTTATCTGGGTCACCTGAGGTTTTGTAAAAGGGGAACTTCATGGGTGGGGCAGCCTGGCCCTTTATCTCCTTGTGTAGCTGGCAATATGTCTGAGGTGGAGTTCTTTGAGGTAGATGCCTTGGCAATCAAAAGCTTAATGTCAGGCACTTACATTACAATCAAAAAGGCTAATTGTCAGGCACTTACACTAGAGTGAGGCAAAGAGAAAAAAAATTAGCTTATTTAGCAGACTGTGAAGTGACAAAAATTATTTTAAAACAAATTGTAGCACGCATGAATAATATTATAAACAAGTTGAATGTAAATAATTAGGGAGCAAGTTAGTTAATGACAAGATCAATTTGGTTTTTTTCTTCAGATTCTTTTATCATATTTCTATTTTTGTTTCATTTCCTAGTAAAGTTGGCAATCGTGTCTTTAACTATATTAGGAAGTATATTATTCATTTTATTGGTCACTTATAAGATGAAACAATAAAAACTCAAATCATCCTTTACTACAGGAGCAGTTATAAAAGCAATGGTAATATCCAACTTCCGTAACAAATGCATCAGGGCAAAGTATTTTTAGCTGCCCTAGGGCCATTGTCTGAACGTGAATTAGGACACTTGTGTGTCACAAGAGGCCTTTTATCCGACAGTAATTGAGAAATACTATCTGGGCTAAGTCAATAAATCAAACTCCAAAATCTTCAATAGAAAGAATCCAAATTTTGTCACAAAATGACTAAAAACATTTGGGCATTCATTTTATTTCACAGACAATGTGGTTCCCTGATATAAATAAAATCATGAAAACTGCACTGGGGCAGCAACTTTAATCAAATTCCAAAGTTTAGAATATCCTGAAGATGACTCACCCCCACGTATTTCCAAAATTGAGAAGGTTTTCTTTTATAGAGAGATTTATTTGTATAACTATAAATGGAAAGTGTCTGTTCCTTTGTAGCACATGCAGAAATCAATGGAGGCAGGTGAAAATCAGACCCGTACTTGAGATCATTTGGAGTCTGACATTTACAAAGATCTCTAGTTACAGAAGCTCATGCTTTCCGTGATTTGTTGCAGTATGAACCACTGGTCCATTCTGGAAGCTCTCTTGCCACTAAAGTCTTTTACAGGAACTTCTCTTTTGTGACTAGGTGATTGACAACTGTTCAATAAACTTTCAAAATGAGTTGTTCATGAGATTACAGACATTGGTTATTACCTCTAAAACTTAATTTTCAAGTCAAATATAAATTATTTCCAAGTTTAGTCATTATATTCTTATTTCTAGTTCCCCATACCCATTATTGTCAGATGGTAAATCTAAATATGAATTTAATTATTGTAAAATGCTGCCATTTGATCACTTCCTGGCTCTAAGGACAAGAAGTCAACTTCACAATGAGTTCTTAACATAGTGGTGGCTTATTGTATGAATTTTGGTGATAAATACTTGACTTCAGTGCCCACAATTACTCATCTATAAAATACTTTTGTTATGCTCACAGAGATGGAGCAAAACAAATAGCAATAGAATAAAATGCTCGTGTTGTCTTCAAAAATAAATCTATTTCCCATTTTAACTGGTGATTGGGCAAGATATTTAATGTTTAAAATTGCAAATGTTTGTGGTATAGTATTGGAAAATAAGTTTTTATTACCTTAAATTATTTACTGTAAATTTCCTTACACAGACAATTGAATCTTATATTTATTACTCATTTTTAAATAAATGAGAAAGATAACTTTTTATTATAATTAAGATGAAAGTTTTCTCTTTACAAACATTAATGAGGAAAACATCAAAGGATGAGGTACGATTAAAAATGTGTTTTAGGGGCTTCCCTGGTGGTCCAGTGGCTAAAATTCTGTGCTCCCAATGCAGGGGGCCTGGGTTTGATCCCTGGTCAGGGAACTAGATCCCACATCCCGCAGCTAAGAATTCGCGTCCTGCAACTAAAGATACCACGTGCCACCCCTGAGACCCAGCACGGTCAAATAAATAAATAAATAAATTTTAAAAATGTGTTTTAAAGGTATAGATTTTGTGGGGCTCAGACAAATCTCAGTTTTCTCCTAGTTTGGAAGCAAACTTAAGCCATGTTGCTTTTTTTAAATTTCAGATATTCTATAAAGTCTACAAGTGACATGAAATTTACCACACATTTTAGTCTCTATCTATCTATCTATCTATCTACCTATCAGCTATTATCATCATTTCTGCCTTGGCTTCTGTAAATGATTAAGTTCTTAAAAAGACTGGACTACGAGTTTCATTAAGTATATACTAAAGTACTATATAATAATAAAATTCCCTAAATTGAATCTCTGATTAGCCGTTAAGCAGATATTGATTCTCTAGACTGCCCTGTCTGATATTGTGGCAACTAATCCCATGTAACGATTGAGAACTTGAAATGTGGCTTGTGTGACTGAAAATCTGAATTTTAAATTTTATTTAATTTTAATTAACTTAATTTTAAAACTGCTACTTTATTGGAAACTTTTTAAGTTTGGAAAACTTGGGTATGTGAATGTATTTTTTCAATTATAGACTTATTAAATCTCAATACATACTAAGTATTACTGATGAGTGTTTAGTGTCTGAAAAGAGATGTTTTGTAAATGTAACATACACTCCAGATTTCAAAGACTTAGAGCTGTTAAAAGAAAATTTCAGATCTAGTTGGCTTTTATTCAGCAATTTATGAATCGGGAATCATTCCAGAGAGGAGCTTCAAAAAGTTGTACAAAGTGAGAGGGTTTTATAGACCAAGGTGAGCAGGAACCAGGAAGTTACAGGGATTTGCTGATTGGTTAAAGAAGGGTTACTTTCCTCGTATGGAGCGAAAGGAAGACTTGGAGCTGGTCATGTAACTTGTGCTGAGCAGACAAGTGCTGACTGGTTGACCTAGACCTTCTTTATCTGGGAGAGCTGAGCATAGAAACAGTTGTTTTGGTTTGCTGAGGTGGGGCTTAGCATGAGGGACTCCACGTTGATCCTAGTCTGGACACTTTAACAGTATGAAAAACAAATGGAAAATATTTCATTAATAATTTATCTAATATTGGGTAAATGTTGGAATGACAATATTTGGAAAGATTGCATTAAGTAAAATATATTATTAAAATCAGGGCTTCCCTGGTGGCGCAGTGGTTGAGAGTCCGCCTGCCGATGCAGGGGACACGGGTTCATGCCCCGGTCCAGGAAGATCCCACATGCTGTGGAGTGACTGGGCCCGTGAGCCATGGCCACTGAGCCTGCGCGTCCGGAGCCTGTGCTCTGCAGCGGGAGAGGCCACAACAGTGAGAGGCCTGCGTACCAAAAAAAAAAAAAAATAAAAATAAAAATAATAATAATAATAACCATGCTTACTATGTTCAAGGAGATAAAAGACTGAGAAAAATTTTTTAAAAATAGAACAAAAGATGCTCCTAGTGTTCTCATCATTTAGGCAATTACAAAGGCTTTAGGAACGCTGTGCCAGAAACCAGGGACAGAGACCTGTACATGTATTTTCTATTATCTCACAAATACCAAGGTAGAAATTTTGCCTCTCATTTAATAAAACATTTTAAAACTATAAACAATATGACAGTCCAAGGAAAAAGATCCTCTCAAACTGCTGGTAAAAGTATAATATCTTGAGAAAACTATTTGTAAATTTGTATTACATAACATATCCTAAGAGAATCAGAAATATCAGCAAAAATGTACTTATGAAGATTTTTTTAAAAGATTTTTTTTAAAGGCAGAGTATTATGGATTCTGCCTTCTGTTTCCTCACATTCAGAATAGAAAACATTTAAAATGCCTGCCTCTTAGTGGAGTTACAAAGTTCACCTGGCTTCAAGAGCCACATTAATGTCCAGAGCCTGCTTTACAAGTCCTAAAGGCCGACCCTGGAGGTATATTTCCTTTGTCCCTACAGCATGAAATGAAGCGCTTCAGCAAGTGTGACGAGCTGAGGATGTAACATTTTCCCATTAGACTTTAAGTTCCATTGAGATGTTCTCCCATGAATCTACGCCAGAATTCAGAAACACAGAAGCCAAGGTTAGCCTCGCCCTCTAGAAGGCTTAGATGAAATAAGGTGATAGAGGCTTCAGCCAGCCACAGAGAAATGGAAATCAGAGGGATTCAGGAAAATGACATTTGCCTTTGCACTGTGTTTATAGCTTTTGCATCTTCCTGGTGAATCAAATTGCTCCCTAAAGATGCACAGGCCTGAGTGCAGCACATAGTGGAGATAAGGAGACCCAGTAGCATTTTCAAACCTCAGATAAGCAGATCAAGGTAGCATTAAAATTAAGAGACAGAGAGATCAGTAATACATTGTTATAGCTTTGAGATTAGGTAGAAATTATTATACTTCTACAGCGTCTTTGCTTCTGAGACACTTGTTATACCGTATCACTGAATCATAGACATCTGTCACCCTTAATACATTTACTCCTTGTCAGCAGCTCTGGGCATAGGGAAAACGGTGCTCAGTTTACGACAACATAACTATAAATCCTAATCCATTAATTTACTTTTTCTCAAGAGAAGTTCTTGCAATTCAAATTATGTGATTAAAAAGCTGCTATTTTATCAGTCAAAATAAAAGCAGCTTTTCTTGTTTGCTTAATTTCCAAATTGTAGTATTTCTCCTTTTTAATTGCCCATGCTAATAGATTTAAGTGTATGGGCACATATGCAATAGTACGGCATGAAAATAATTTAGATCACCATGAGTGTCATTCTGAATTCTTCCCAGTTTACTGCATTATTAAATATTACATAAATTATTCAATGTCCTTTATATCAAACATCTATTTTTTCCTGCAAAAAGGATCAAAACTAAGTGGCATTACTTAGGATTACTAGACACAGATTATATAATATCTCTCTTCTTTTCCAACTAAGAAAAGACCTGCCTTTAATTTATATATTTCACTGCTTGAAAGACAGGGGAAATTGTAATGCCAGGAAAATGGGGAGGCAATTTAGTCTATTTACACAATAAATAGCCACATTTGTTGGTATTTAACGTTTGGTTTTTTAACTGCCTCTGTGCCCTGAGATAAAGATTTGAGCATACACTTTCTTCTTGGTTATCTGGTCCCAACAGAATGTTGCCTGGGAGCTGGAAGGGTAGGCATTTAAAAACTCAAATATTTAATTATGTCTCCTGGCCTGGTTAAGAAGGCAGAGAATGTCCTTTAGAGAAACAAGAGTGCTTCTGCTTGGGCTGGTTCTTGGTTGTGTCTGAGAATGAATGTTTGGCCCTCCTTCCATGGGATGGGAGTAGGCTGAGAGCGTATCAGCTTTATATTACTTCCTATTTGTACCTCTAATATTTCCCAAGTTGGTGAATTCCCAAATTGGACATACTGAAAACCAACTACAAGTAATAGGCATGCTAAACAAGGTGGCCCCTTTTTAAGTCAGATCTGATTGTTCATTTTATTTATATTGATCTCAAACTTGTTTCCATGTAACTGCCACCCATTGGTCCTGATTCTTCTTTCTGAAGCAACATAAAAGAACCCTTTTTCTTTTCTATGCCATAGCTTTGGTCTATTTGACATTTTCTATGATCCATGGAGGCCCATGTTAGACTATGCAATATTTTGAAGTGTTTTCCCTGAAATAATTATGTATCAGTATTTACACATCTCTATTATAATAGAATATATAAAATTATTTCTTAAAGATTGAAGACTAGCCCTTCTTGAGACCTAAAAGAAAACATGTAAAATATTTTTCAAATTAATAATATTAAATCACAGCATCTTTGTGTCACCATAAAAAAATTGGGAATTAATGAATATGTGATTACATATTAAAGAAATAGGAGAAATTGAGACTGTAATAGATTTTGTAGTTGTAGTTGTAAAGAAATCGCTTGACCTAAATGAATAATAAAATATACCTTCAGGGCATTGTACTTCTTATGAAATCAGAATTTATTGGTAATTCCTTTGGACTGTGTGAGAGGGTGCATGGCAATGGGGTGGTGAGAGGTGTTTTGATGAAAGCCAGTGGAATATTTCCTAAGAATTTAATTTTAAAAGAAAAGAAAAAGACCATAGTGCAGTTAACGTATTGCATGCCCATTGGCATCATACTCTAAAAGTTCTCTCCACACAAGAGAAATTTTAATAATTAAGACTGTCATTATGCTACTGTTGACAACTTTCTAATGTCTATAGGGAACTAAAGATCAGTGTGTGTGTGTGTGTGTGTGTGTGTGTGAGTGTGTGTGTACATCCATTTGGGTACATTTATCCTCTATTCTTCAGCGGGATTTAGTCTGGCATAAAATCAGATTTCACTAGTTAAGAATAGCCTTAGTCAATGAGGGCAGGTGAGGGGAAAAGGAAGTAAAATACTAAGATTAATGTTATTTGAAATTAGGCATTTAGTTCATTATTATCGTTTCTTTGTGCTTTAAATCTTTTTCTCTTGAATATGGAGAAAACGACAAAGATAACTTTTATACATCCCTGTAATAAAATAAACACCAACAAAAAATCTCTTGTTTTAAGTGTGAATTCAGACCCTTTAAAGTCTTATTTGAGATTCCTTTTAGAGGGGTTGGAAGGCCGTTCTGAGGTCCAGAAGGCTCTACACTGGTTATGTACGATCAAGGCAGAGGGAAAAACCGAGACATTCTCACTCCCATTCCCTCTGCATCAGAATCACCTGGAAGATATTTTAAAAATACTGATCATGCCCAAAGAAGCTCTGATGTTATTAGCCTGAGATGGGGCTTGGGCATTGGTATTTTTTAATATCTCCTTAGGTGATGCTAACCTTGTAACCAGGGACTGGAACAACTAGTCTACTTTAGACGATCACAGATGTAAAACTTTTTCTTGGCAGATTCCACACTTGTTTTAGGCACTTCATGGAGATACGTCTCACTGTCTTTAACTAGTTGTGATGCTTTATTCAGTTCCAAAAATATGGTTGTTGGTTAATAAATGGTTAGCTTAATACTATAGCCACTTATCTTATGCCTGGCTACCACTTATCAATAAGACTAAGTGGCTAATCTGCCTTGCCTCAACTGCCATTCTGCCCTTCCCACACCCAAGGCAGGCATTTCTAATAGTCCTCTATCCTCAATTAGCCTAAATAAAGCATCATGATCTTTCCAAATACAGCATTTAAGGCAGCCATGACTAAAGGGTCAGAGTTTTCATGTGATATGTAATCTTTATAATCTGCACCAAAGTTAAAGCTCTGGGCATTTCCTCAGACATTTGAAATGAGATTTATATAAATTATGTTTTCACTGACTACGGTATATATAATAATAAGCTAGTTTTTTTTCATTATTTATTATAAAATGAATGGGAATACGTATTCATAAAATTGTACAGCAAAAATGTTTAATCAGGACCCACTTATGTGGGTTACATAAGATAATTTAGAGGGAGAGTGAGATGCAGAATTGTGGAAAAGCAAGAGCGATATTTAAGTTATATTCAGTGTTCAGACTAAGGGCTATGCTCTTGGGAATGTATGTTACCTAAGTTATGATACATGAGTATATATGACAGATACGAAAGGATGAATTAAGAATATAACATGAGGGCTTCCCTGGTGGCACAGTGGTTGAGAGTCCGCCTGCTGATGCAGGGGACGCGGGTTCGTGCCCCGGTCCAGGAGGATCCCACATGCCGCGGAACGGCTGGGCCCGTGAGCCATGGCCGCTGAGCCTGCACGTCCGGAGCCTGTGCTCCGCAACAGGAGAGGCCACAACAGTGAGAGGCCTGTGTAATGCAAAAAAAAAAAAAAAAAAAAAAAAAAAAGGAATATAACATGAGTTTGTAGGGGCCAGTGAAACAAATGTTTGTTTGGTCCAATCTGAAGTGATCTCTTCTTGACTTATATAGATAGGGTCCAACTTATGTAATAGGAGTTGGGGAAAGCACAGACGTTGTATGCAAAACATCTGACGTAAAGATTAAAATACTTTAAATAAAAATCATTATTAAAACTCCTACATTTAAACACTAGGAAATATATTTAAAGACAACATGAGTAGAGGAAGTTTGTGCAGAGTACATTTAGAACTTCCTTATCATGTTCTTTTTCCTTCCCTTGTCTCAGAAGAAAGATGTCTTAGCTTTTTTTTTTTTTCACTTTCTTCCTTAGTATATATTAGATCCACTTTGTTTGCATGCTATTCTTTATATCTCCAAAATTTATATCCTTAATCGGCGAGTAAAAGCCCTTCTTATAATTGTACCCAAAGTCATTGTGTCCATGTTCTGGTTCCTTCTTCCAACTGAAGATACTTGTGTATGTAGGGAGCCTCTCTACTAAGTCACTCTAATAGTGCCATAATTTCACAAGGCAGCACTGACTCCCAATACAGCAACGGTCCCCAACCTTTTTGGCACCAGGGACAGGTTTCGTGGAAGAAAATTTTTCCACGGACGGTGTTGTGGACGGTGGGTGGTTCAGACGGTAATGAGAGCGGTGGGGAGCGATGGGGAGCGGCAGATGAAGCTTCGCTTGCTCGCCTGCTAGTCAGCCACTCACCTCCTGCTGTGTGGCCTGGTTCCTAACAGGCTGCCGACAGCTACCGGGAGGCGACCCGGGGGATTGGGGACCCTTGCAATACAGCAACAGTTTTCTTGCTACAATCAGTTTCTCTTTAGTTTTTCTGACTTTATTTCATATTTTCAGTACTTTAATGTTATTTTTATTTTACAGAAAGACAGTGCTTCCCTCCTTCTATCAAGAAACTGAATTCCACCAACATATCAGGACTCCCCCAAACCATCCAGATTTGCCCTTAGCAGTGTCGTAAGCTTGCTTATGAGGACAGCTTTTAACAGAAACCATCTTAGAAACAATTTTATTCAAATGTCTGTATATTTTTCTTGGAAAAAGTGTAAATATTATTTCAACAGTATTTAAAGCATAGATGTAATAGCATAACAGTGCTAAGAATCCATCTGCTATTTAAATCCAATTAGCAAAATGTTATCTGAGAGCATATGTGTCTCTGTATTAGTTTTTAGAGCTTCTTCTTAATATTTCTTTCTGTATTTGAGCATACGTCTTTGTATATATGTTTCTATTCTCTGCATGGCTCTCTATGGGTTAATTTTTGAAATATTTATAAGGATATTTATGTCCAGCTATTTGTATCTGTATTTTCGGCCTTCTGGGTCCTGCAGTGGGCAAAGCACTGTTTTCTCTCTTTATCTTTCTATATATTCATCTATTTGACATTCTTTCATTCCCCTTTTAAAAATTATCATTTTTCCTTCTTCCTGTGTATCTTTTTTTGTCTAATTGAAAAATATTTTAATTTCTGTTCTTAAACCTGAGCAAGGATATTTTGGTTAGTTATCTTTCTCTTAAATACAAACAAACAAACAAACAAACAACAAACACCAGCCAATTCTCTACTCCACTCCTACAAGACAATGTCAATTTAGTGACCCTTTTCTTTTGTGACTTTAGTGAGATTTTTCTCACTGACAGAGAAAATAAAGATTTTCTCACCTCTGTGACCTAGAAACAGTCCTACAAAAACAAAACCAAACAAGCCAAAACAAAAAACACAAATATAGCCTTGGAATTAACATTTAAAAATATTAGCTTAACTGCTATGTCAGAAAGAACAAAGTATATATCCTTCCAGAAAAAGCAATTGTTAATCTGATGTAGGTGAATTTTAGATTAAATTTTTATTTACATATCTAAGAAACAACGAATATTTGGTCCGTTGTTCCTCCCTTATTTTCATCTTCTGTTACTGAATGAATGGAGGCACGAAAGTTACCCTATAGGCTAACAGCCCCTGGAGAGTCTCCCAGGTCACACCTCTGAAAAGTTAGCATTTCTGACCTATGTTCCTTTCAAAATACAGGCTTTGACAAACAACTTTTATTAGCATATTTTCCACAAATAACATTTATAATGACTTGTATCCATTTGAAAGTAAATTTAAAAACAAAACCAAAACAATAAAGAAAAAAACCAATGCAACTGAAGTTCCATTTATCTTTGAACCCCTAGGACAGAAATGCAAATTTTGGGGGTTAGTTTTAAATAGTAGAAGTGGATGATTGTTTAGGCAGTAAACAGCATGAAAGCAGGGGATTGTGTCTCCTTGGTTTACTGCTTATTTTCTGATATCTAGCACTTATTAATTTGAACTCAGTTGAGCAGGTGCTCAATAATTATTTGTTGAACAAATTCAAACATTTGAAAAGCAATTTCCTCGTTGATCTTCAAGATATCAACCATAGAAGAATCTTGAAATGGAGTAATTACCTCAAGTCTAATACTTGTGGTTCAAAATAATTGTGGGTAGTATTTAGTTTTCTATTCGGGGACCTTATATATTTTATTACAAAAATGATAATGGATAAGAGGAGGCACATGTAACTATCCATAACCTCACCTTTTCTCACAGAATAGTCTCATCGTTAATTTGAAAAATTCTCAAATATATTTATTTTCATTCTCCTAACAGGAAAACAAAGTGCTTTAACAAATTTCAAGATACCCTGGTGAGCAATGGTTCTTTAGCTCACCTCCATACGTTTTCCTTTTACAGAGACAAATTCTATTGCTTTTAAAAACATCTACTTTTTTCTTATAATATTTTCATTTTATGATCATATTTTCTCTTGATTTCTTTTGCACTAGAAATAAGAATGAGATTTCACACTAATGTTTATTGTTTTACTTTTCTGAAAAAAAAAGAATATTAAATGAGAGAATATTTATTTTGAGGTAATCCACTTAACTGCTCATCCTTCCAACATGTGAAGAGGTTTGATGAGTATCTGTGATATTCTTTAGCATTTGATACATGAGGTGTACAACTCACAGTGCTCCAGTTTTTAGGGTTTTCTTGTTGTGTATGTCTAGATTTCTGGATTCCTGTCCCAAGCTGAGCAATCCTAAGAAAACTGTTGATATATTGGTTGATAGAGGCACACCTTTATTCATGTATTTTTTTCATTCTTTGTCCCTAGGTAGTAGATATTGTAATACTCACAGAAAGTATAAACATGATTTATGTTTTTACAGGCAGAATATAGAAAGCATTTCTCTACATTGAGGATCAAGAGGAACAGAGATTGATGGGTACACTTTTGTCTCCTCCCTGTTGTTTTGGTTTCTTTCTTACAAGTTGTAGTAACATTACAAGACATCAGAGGTTTCCTTTGCCTCACTGCACAGACTTGGGAGGCTATGTGGCAGATCAGGGGACTGTGTTCAGCAACAAGGAGGAGATGAAAAGGACGCCAGCAGCAGAACAGTTTCTTATAGCAGAGGAGAATCCCGTTTTATAGATAAGAACCTGAGGCACCTATGATATGAAGAAAATCTGACCAGGTCTCCATGTACTTTTTTTTGTGCCTTGCACTCTTTGTTTTCTCTCCCCCAAATATGGTATGTTTTTCATGCCACCCTTTGAAAGAGGAAAATGTTTACATTTTTTCCCCCCAGAATGTAGAAGGATACTGTCACATTTAACTTCTCACTGGGATAGTTCTCTCAAGTGAGTTTTAACTTTACCAGCCTTTTGGTGAAGCTGTAATCGAGATTGTTTTTAATTTTTCTGTCCTTTTTTTCCCCCTCCTTATTCCTGTCCCTTGTTCTTTCTCCTGGAAAACTTTAAACTGCTCTTACTATTGTCTGACTCATCATGGTGCTATACTTGTGGATTTTGATGGATAACCAGTACTGGAAATACTGTCTTGTCTTGGGAAATCATAGTGTGTAAGGGAGGTATGAGCTGGTATAGTAAAAATGTATTATTATTCTAGAGTATTTATGTTGTCTCAGTTTTGCATTCTTGAAGCTAGGACTAAAATAATTTTACATGTCCATCTGACCCCTTATACTCTGGACGTGTCAAATGAGAAAAATTTTCATTAGAATAATCCATCTTTGAAGTGAAGGCACAGCTGTGTCAGCTGTAGCTGCTGAAAGAGGAACCAGGACGTTACCAGGCAGTGAGAGAGCCCTCTCACCAGAACTGAGAATAAAAAAACATGGAGGCAAAAAGCTCTTTTTACAAATTTTGGCTTTAGTTTTTCAATAGAAAATAAAGAAGAGGTAATTGGAACTGCATTGGACTTGTAGATCAATTGGAGGGAATTGTCATCATGAAAATAAATATTGAGTCTTTCAATCTGTGAACATGAAATGTGTCTCTTTTTATTTTGATCTTTAACTTTCTTATTAATGTTTTGTACTTCTCAGTGTACAATTCTTACCCATTTCCTGTGAAATTGATTTCTACACATTTTATTCTTTTTGATGCTATTGCTAATGAACTTGTTTCTTATTTTCATTTTCTGATGGTTCATTGCTGGAATATAGAAACAGAATTGATTTTATAATGATCTTGCATCCTATGTTCTTTCTAAACTTGTCTATTAGTTCTCATAGTTTATTGTGGATTTCTTGGGATTTTCTGTGTAAAGAATTATGTGTCTTGTGAACAGAGACTGTTTTCCTTCTTCCCTTGCAATCTGGATTTCTTTGTTTATTTACAACGTTGGCTTGAGCCTCCAGATAATGTTGAAGATTTATTTTTGTCTATTCTTATTTCTCTGTCACAATAAAGAATCAAATTAATTCTGGAAGGTATTTCATATTCTCAAAGTTTGAGGTGGTTGGGACTCAAAATTCAGTTGGGTAATCACACCACTTATGATCCATATATACATACCATAAATTCTCATTTCCCTGTGGAACATCCCGTGAACTTTTAAAGGGTTCTCTTTGTCATAGTCACCTCTGGCTTTTATTTCCCACCTCCACTAAATGCTTGTTCTTTGCTACTATCTTGGAAATTTTACTTTATGGCTTATATTCTACCTATCCACTGTTCCTTTGACCAAATCACTAGAAAAATGAATCTTGGCAGGTACTAGAACTTTATGCATTATATAGAACTTGTATTTCTTTTCAGGGAAAGGGATTATACACATAGTTCTCCAGCAAAAAACAAACAAACTTAAAATTACATGCTAGAATCTTTGTTGTTAACATCATTTTGGCTCCTTGATATAGGTGACTTCTCATTGACTTTATTAATATATACAGGCCTGGCTACTCTTACTATCTTGATGGCCCTTCTCTCCCCCATTTCAACTCTGCTATATTCGTCTAACTCTTCTTTAAATTCTTACTCCTCTCTTATGCAGAGAATTTCAGCCCTTACTTGTCCTTACTTCCAAACTTAGTTCAAGGCCTAACTTTTCCAATTGAATGAACTTAACATTGTTTAATTGGATGAATGTCTGTTTGCTGAGTTCATAATCCTTGAAAAAGATTATATTCTGGAATATTTTTCTCTGTGTTAAATTGTCATCGCATTAATTGGACTACATGTTCATGTGGCGCATACCATAGAAATAACCCTGATGAGTTTTTGTACAGTGTTGATGAGCCTGAGTCACATCTGTTGCAAAATGGAGGTGACTTCACTGTCTAGTATAATAAGAACTTGTACTAAATTAATATTTTACTTCTCCTCAAGGGATCTGAGTGCAACTCAAAGGGGAAGTTATACTTGGGTGAGGCAGTTTTTAAAAAGTACTAAAAATTATAATATTAACTGGTGTCACGTGCTTTACAGAATAAAAATATAACAGTGCATCACAACATCAGTGGGAGAACTTCCATCATTTCCTTAATGTCATTTTCCAAAAGTATGCAAAGTTCTGTCATTGGCTTTTTCGTGGACAGATTACTACATAGATATTAAGTGTTGAGATATCTATATTTTAATGCTTATCAATGAAAGAAGGTAAATTCAGGAACATATAATTATTGGAACATAGCTTCCCTGATTTAATGTATGAAAAAGTAATATTTAGTGTTTACTAGTTATGCCTTTATGAATTATTTACTTCCAACTACAACCTTTAACAAAACATTTTTCTGCATGTGAAAATCCTGTAACATAAACTTAGGGAAGTATAGTGATGTAATATTTTAAAGAAAAGATTACATACAAAATTGAAAAATGTTTCCAGCTTAAGGAATGACCCTAAAGAGGTAGATAATGCAGGTTTGGGAGTGTCAAATGTGTGTTGTATTTTTAATTTTCTCTTAGAACAAATCCAAAGATACAAAAAGAAACTTCTTATGAAAATTTGTATACACAGAGGCACATCACTAATGTTTCATTTCAGAGAAGCTACTCTAGTTAGTTCCAAATGATTCTCCTAAATAGTTTTACATATTATGCAATTAATTAAGAAAATTATATACCATACAATCATATTCAGAAAATTCACAGTTTCTGGAGATTAAAACATACATGATAGAGTTGATTTACATTTGAGAATACTTTTTTTTGATGTTTTAGTTTAAATTTTATTTCCTGCCCCCAAACATCCATTAAGCCCCCAGGAGAAGGAAAATGGGATGTGACTAGCAATAGAGAGAAATTTT
This sequence comes from Mesoplodon mirus, assembly GCF_964341445.2. Lineage (NCBI taxonomy): Eukaryota > Metazoa > Chordata > Mammalia > Artiodactyla > Ziphiidae > Mesoplodon > Mesoplodon mirus. The sequence continues at coordinate 106,272,085 of NC_138982.1, read as the reverse complement.
CTTCACAACAGTGGCCATGGCAAGCTTAGGCACTTTTGGTGAAATCTCTCTGGGAAGTACTGGCAGAGGAATAAAAGGCAAACTGACACAGAACTATTGCTTGGTGTGCAATTCCAGGCTCTGCCTTCTTTCTCATCTCTTGGTGGTAGGTGCAGGAAGAGGAGAAAAGGTTAAACTTTTTTATAAACTGGAAGAATAAGCTTATAACATCCTCTCACTATCTCTGCATAGGTTCTAGTCTCTGCAGCATTATATAAGCTTTGCCCAAAGTAATGAACAGTTGAAAGTCAAATGTAATACTTCACTAAACAACTTAAAAATGCTTGCACACTGGAAAGGATTAAGTTGCAGAGAACACAAATGGACCCAGAGCAACCTTTGCCAAAAGAGAATATTGTGCTAAATGTACAGTCATAGCTCTTTTCCATATGAAGAAACAGTCAGAAGGATAAAAGAACTTGGTCGAAATCACACAAGTAAGTAGGACAGAATCTGGTCTGTCTGCCCTAAAAGTGTGTTCTTTAACCACTAGGCTAGCTTTTCTCAAATCTGATTCATGCATAGAATAACTACACACCTCTGTTTGCCTTGAATATTCCCTGTTTATACGTATGCCTGCTGCAGTTTTTAATATTGCCCACTTTGACTCCCAAAAGCAACAAAGAATGCACAATAATTTGGTCACTCTATCCATGGACCACTGTGGTGGGACTGCCCAGGAAGCTTATTAAAAGTTCAGCTTCCTGAGCCCTACTCCAGATCTAGATAAGTTTTCTGAGGGTTGGCTCAAGAATCCAAGTACAAGTCTTTTTAATTGGTTTTGTGGAATCCCCCAAGTGAGTCTCTCACTCTCTTAAGTTAATAAACCATTTATTCTGCCTCCCCCAGATGCCCAGCCAGGTCCTATTAAGGTAAGAGTCCCCGCACCACATCAGAGGGATGCTCCCAACCAAGTAATCTCTGGAGTCTTGGAGAATCTGAATGGTCTCATGCTGGCCCACCTGCCATGACAAACCTCCTCCAGAGCATTCCCCTTCACAGTTTACATTCTACCACTCCCAAAGGCAGTCCACTCAAATGAGGCCTGACATCGTCTGTCCTAACGTGCACCCACTGATTCAAGCAGTTTAGGAATAGAAGGTGCTGTGCTTCTCAACCACAGTGGCCTAACCTCTAAAATGGTAGTCGAAGCAGTCTCTACCTCCTGGGCACATCCCCTCCACAACAGCCCCAGTAAACGAAGGTCCCATCTTTGCTTTTTTCAAGGTCGGCAACAGGGAGTCCCCTCCTAAAGAAGGTTCTCTCTCATTGCCACACTATCAAAGGCTGCCCCAAATGTGGTTCCTTCCTGTGGACCTGATCAGGCTAAGGGCAGAGTTGTCTCTTTCCTTCTCTGAGTCGGACCAAATCATCTTACTAACATCTCGTCAGAGTGTTGACCATGTTTTTCACGGGGGCTGCTGCTGAGGCTTTATCTCATCCTTTAATGGTGGAGAGAGAGAGGATTATAATGATCTTTACTTCTAGGGGAGAGGGGACTGTAGTGATTATGCTGTCATTTTGTATTATGTCCTTTTGTCATGAATTTGTTTTGAATTTCATGTTAAAATGGGCCCACCATTCCCACTTTGTGAGGTCATTCAGCACCCTCATTTTGCACCTTTAACATCTCTCTCAGTATCACTTGGAAATGTTTGAAATGGCATGAGCTTGTCCTTACATTCCTATCAGCTGTGAATCCGGAGCCCTGACATGAACCTAACCATTGAGCAGAACATCTCTCCACTACCTGTGTAACACTGGGTAGGCTCATTAACCTCTTGGTTTTTTTAAGCCCTCAGGTGTAAAAATGTGAGAGTTCTATGAACTTATATTTGGGGCAGGACAGGGTCGAGAAGAGTGTATCTTTGTTTTTATTCTTCCAAACTGGAATGTCTTCCCTCTCTTCCCCATGAGTCCAAATCTCACTTGTCCTTCAGGCCCACTGCCAAGGAGCCTTGCCTGATTCCCCAGTCCACACAATTCTCTGCCTCTTAGGGTCAATGCCATACAACCTAGCTGTCTCTTAACGTTAATCTTGCCTCTCAAGCCAATCTCAGAATGTGGGTCTCTCTTGCCCTCCTGGGGCCCCTGGGGCTGTGCTAGCCCACCAGCACGTCCCACATGGGGTGTCTCCTAGACTAGGGTATGGGTGGGGAAGCCCAGGTGTGAGGGGCCAGGCAGAGTACCTCTGCCTCCATCCACCCTGCTATCCTCCACAAAATTGCCCCTCCTCCTGAAGCCTGACCCCCAAGTCACAGGTTCCTTATTATGACCTCACTGGGTAGTGATGACCTCACAGGCCTTCTCACAGTTTCCATGGCAGAGTAACTATGGAAACGTGCTGCCCTAAGAGAAACTTCCCTACCAGTTCTCCACCAGATACCAATCTCTTTGCTTGTCTGAGAGAGAATGTCTGACTGGATCGTCAGTATTTACTCAAACCTGTTCTCTGTTCCCTGGCTGGGCAGTGCAGCAGGTACACCGAGACCAGGCATCTGTAGAAGAGGCATGTTGTACACACAACCTCACCTGGCTGCCACATGTTCCTGTGGGGCTTGCCCACTACATAAACCTCAGCACTTTCCCAGCTATAAGTAATACCAGTGACCTGGGACATCTTCAGGGTCCCACAGTGCTCACTGCTAAGGATAAGTGAAAGGTCACCCCTGGACTAGTGTGCAGGAAGCTTCTGATCTTTATAAATGTAGCCTTCTGCTTTGAGATACAGGATACTTCCATTCAGACCCTTTCCTGGTTGGCCTCTTAGCAAAAGACAAGTGCATTTCTGTTGGCAAATGGTAAATGGAGCAGTTTGAGGAAAAGGGTCACTCTTGAACCACACCTTCAAACCCAGGCACCTCTGTGCTGTCATGTAGACATCTATATCGGTCCCCTCAGACACATCCCATACTGAGCTATTGAGTACTAGGGGAGAGGGTGGTGCCATATTCATGGGAAGACCGGAAGAACCAAAGGAGGTGATGAAATGCTAGTAAGACTGGGGCGCTGAGGAGATGGTGTCCCAGGAGGCTGGGTGGATGTGAGCCTACACTTGGTACTCAACCCCCGGGGACCCCTGACTTAGACCACTAACCCCTTGTTAGGAACTGGGCCGCACAGCAGGAGGTGAGCAGTGGGCAAAGCAGCGAAGCTTCATCTTCCCCATCGCTCGCATTACTGCCTGAACCATCCGCCCGCCCTCATCCGTGGAAAAACTGTCTTCCGCGAAACCAGTCCCTGGTGCCCAAAAGGTTGGGGACCGCTGTTTTAAGTGACCAAACATAATTAAAGTCGTTTTATTGCTACAAAATGTCGCTAATACTAGTACCAGTAGTGGTACTACCTACTACCACTAGTAAATGTAACGAACATTTGCATAACACTTTTAGTTTGACAACATATCGACATATTCCTTATCTAATTGAATATTCAAAACATTATTATCTGTATTTTACAGATGCCTGTTTGGAGACAGAATTTGCTTTTCCACCAAGATTAATTGGTAGAACTCCAAGCTAAGCTCCTGTCCCCCAGACTTGCATTCCTTTTGTTGTGCTACATGTTGTTATAGGGTGGTAGCAAGATTTCAGAACCTTGCTTTTACCCAATGTCTTCATTCATTTATTCATTCATTCAATGCTCATAAATGAGCATTCATTTATTCTGTACACATGCTATGTGGGAAATTTGCTAGTTGTTGTAAAGGAACCAAGAATATATGAGCCAAAGTTTTGTAATAAATGTTCTAAGTATTTCCGCATAACAGACACCTAATTTTAAGTGAAAACTGTCTTTTCCTCAAGAAAAAAGAATAAAAGGGAACAACACAAAGGAATTTCTAAAATGTTGTTTCTTGAAATTTATGCAAAACTTTGAAAACCAGGAATATTTGAAAACTTGCTTATGCTTTTTTGAATTAAGATCACTGTATATTTGTTAGACATTATAAATTTAGTAAAAGTTACCCTAGTGGTCAGAGTTAAAAGAACTTTTTAAGTGTCTATATCAAGTGTCTAAGCATTGATCCTAGGAAGACTGAGTACTCTATAGCTTTCCTACTTAGCATGCGATCCAGGGACCAACAGCATCAACAGCAACTGAGAGCTAGAAAAACATGCAGATGTTGTGGTCCTGCTCCAGACTTACCAAATCAGAATCTGTGTTGAGACAAGATCACAAAGTCATTCCTATGCTTCATTTTTCAGTGAAGGATAGAGGGACTCCTAACTGCTCAGCACTGCACCTTCTAACTAGTATTACCTATTCCCATGAGACGTTTGAGAAGATATTATATCTACAGAACAAGAAAAAGCTGCGATATATATGTATATACTCATATATATGTATTTGTCTCTCATATAACGAGACAATGCTCCCAAAAATTATAATGGCTATTCCTGGAATTATTGGAAGACTAAAACCCTGCTACGGTTTTCTGTGTTGCCAAAGAAATCTCAAGTCTGATGGATGATAGCTTCAGAAGTTCAATCCCTAAGGCAAATTCTGTCAGCAACTCCACTTACAAGGAAAAGCGCTCTTGGAATTCTTGTGTCCCATCTCAGATGTAGTCTTAGAGGAATCAGAGCCCATGGAAGTTAATGAGTAGGGGGTTTCACCTCCGAAATCAGAATTCCAAGCACGTTCTACTTTTTGCCTACCGTATCCATTCCATCCTACTTCACACTCCCTAAATGATTATTGTTGAATACTGTTGAATATTCCCAATATTATTGAAATATCCATCCCTCTTCTGTCCAGCCAAGTGCTGCAATTGATTTTATCCTCAGCTTCAATCAGGGGCTGGAAGTTAAATAGAAAATCCTCTTTTGGTAATCCCAGCTCTCCGGACAAAAATTTATATGTAGGAGTGGGCAAGCAATCTAACTCTGACCAGTAGGATGTGAGATGAAGTTCATTGGTGGGCGTCTGGGAAGAATTTAATGATTTTTAAGAAAGAGACACAAGAGGAAAATAATCTCTTAACTGTCTCTGAATGTTTCCAGTGTGTCTGGATGAGATGCTAAAAATATATAACATAAAATCATCTGACTACCAAACTGAGGGTAAACCAATACTGGGAGGAAGGCAAAGCCAAATCAGAGGTTTACCTAGAAGTGGATTCAGAGGTTACCTTCGCTTGGAATCCACTACCCTCTGTATTTAATGCTATACGAAATATTTCCTCATTGTTAACCAGGCAAGTAGGGTTTTCCATTACTTGCAATCCTTAAAAATATCCTAACTGAACATTCTCAAGGCACATACAGTATTATATAGCCAGTCCAAATTTCATCATCACATGGCAGGGATTTATAGTAACTTAATGTGGATATTCTCTTCACCAAATGGCTAAATGAGAAAATCTGGTTCTTATACATTGTAAGCCCAAATCAGCAGAACATCTTGAAACTTATATACATAACTTATATACTTAGTGTGCAATTATGTATATATCAGGGAAAGTGTGAAAGAGAGAAAAAATAAATGGAGAAGTGAATATAAGACAAGAGAAAGGAAGGAAATACAAAAAAAAAGAAGGCAGTCATATTTACTGCAAAATATTCCTTAAAATCTTAATTACTTTATCCAAATTAGCAAGGTAGAACATATTATATTTAAACCTTGTAAACACTTTATTTAATATGCATTACCAGATGCCAGATATTTTGTGAATATTAAGCAGTAACATTTGTTGTTGTTTTCTTTTTGGGGGGAATTTTTGAATTTTATCTTATTTATTTTTTTTATACAGCAGGTTCTTATTAGTCATCAATTTTATCCACATCAGTGTATACATGTCAATCCCAATTGTCCAATTCAGCACACCACCACCACTACCACCCCTGCTTAAGTCGTAACATTTGAAAGAATTAAAGGGTAACCAGGTTTTCTGCACTGAAACACTGGATTAAATTTAAAACATCAAGACCATTAAGGGAGATTCCCAAATAGAGAGGTCTAGTGATATACTACCCAGATAATTTTAGGATTCAGCGAATCTGATACAAATTGAAAAAGGGTATAAATGAGCTTTTTTTCCTTTTTTCCTTAAAAACCATCTTTGATCCTAAAAGGCACGTCTGGCCACAGTTCATAGTCAAACTGATGGTTGAGTTATATCATGCTAACAGGATGGCTTTCTCATTAAACATAATCCTTTCATGCAATTTAAACAAAATCTAAATTTAATTATAAAATACAAAAGTGTACAAACTTTAAAAAAAAAGAAATACTACATAAGTTCATAATTAACCTAATTAAAACAACATTGGGTGTTTGAAGTTGATGAGCTAGTTCTCCTGAAAATGCTATCTGATTATTCAAGAAGAAGGAAAATCCTCATATGGTCCTGATAGAGCATGGAATTTTGGTGGGTCAATTAGTTTTCTGGATAGTTACCAATTGCATTACAACAAGAAAAAGAAAAACAACTAGAATTCATGGTATACTATTGTTATACTGCAAAACTTACTTTCATAAAATGGTCAGTACTTAAAATTTTGGGACAAATCTGTTTGTATGTGTGTTTATATGTGTGTGTGTGTTTACAACATTTTTAACAGAAAAGTGTGAGTAACACTGTCTTCCAGTCAAAATTCATAGTGTTCATGATCAGGAAAAATTTACCTTGGGTTGGAATGAAGTCCCATATGCTTGAAAGTAAAATTTGAACTGGTCTCTATTTATTTGAAATCTATTTCTTAACTCAATAAATGTACTATTAATTAGAGCAAAAAATGATCAGTACCTTTTCATTATCAGGCCATAACTCTTCTCTCAAAATTTTAAGTAAATGCCAAGTTTAGTTTTTTCACTCATTTTATTTTCCATTTTTCCGTTTGGTGTCTAAGTACTATAATGTTAATGCCATCTAACTCTTCCAAGATCACAGACTACTTTGAGGAAAACTAAGGATTTATCTTATTGGAGGATCATTAACAGAGAACAAATTCAAATCTCATTAAAGGTCCTGCTCAATTAGTGGTATATGTTTCAGAATTCATGGCACACTGCCCTCAGTTAAATGGAAGCTACTATATTTCAAGTCTGACTGGACTTTAGCAGGAACTAGAAAATTGTGCAATGCCTTCATGATTATGGGCCAAAAAGGGACTCTTTAATTATAAAATCATAATATTATTACAAAACTATTCTTAAAAACCTTCAATCTGATCTCATATTGTATACATGTATATATTACATTAGAAAAAAGTATAAGTTAACAATATTTTAAAACATATTTATCGGAGTACAATTGCATTACAATGTTGTGTTAGTTTCTGCTATATAACAAAGTGAATCAGCTATATGTATACATATATACCCATATCCCCCCCTCTTGCATCTCCCTCACACCCTCCCTATCCCACCCCTCTAAGTGGTCATGAAGTATGGAGCTGATCTCCTTGTGCTATGCAGCTGCTTCCCACTAGCTATCTTTTTACATTTGGTAGTGTATATATATCAATGATACTCTCTCTCTTCATCCCAGCTTACTATTCCCCCTCCCCATGTCCTCAAGTCCATAATCTACATCTGCATCTTTATTCCTGTCCTGACCCTAGTTTCATCAGAATCTTTTTTTTTTTTTTTTGAGATTCCATATATATGTGCTAGCATACGGTATTTGTTTTTCTCTTTCTAACTTACTTCACTCTGTATGACACACTCCAGGTCCATCCACCTCACTACCAATAACTCAATCTCATTTCTTTTTATGGCTGAGTAATATTCCATTGTATATATGTGCCACCTCTTCTTTATCCATTCATTTGTCAATGGACACCTAGGTTGTTTCCATGTTCTTGTTAATGTAAATAGTGCTGCAATGAACACTGTGGTACATGACTCTTTTAGAATTATGGTTTTCTCAGGGTATATGCCCAGTAGTGGAACTTCTGTGTCATATGGTAGCTCTATTTTTAGTTTTTTAAGGAACCTCCATACTGTTCTTCATAGTGGCTGTATCAATTTACATTCCCACCAACAGTGCAAGAGAGTTCCCTTTTCTCCACACCCTCTCCAGCATTTATTGTTTGTAGATTTTTTGATGATGACCATTCTGACTGGTGTGAGGTGATACCTCATTGGAGTTTTGATTTGCATTTCTCTAATGATTAGTGATGTTGAGCATCCTTCCATGTGTTGTCTTGCTAGTTGTCTTGCTAGTTGATTGGCATGGGGCATCTAGCACAGGAGCTTGCAGGCCGTTGGGTGGAGCAGGGTCTTAGGGTTGAGACAGAGATATCTGGGAGAGCTCTCGCCGATTGATATTATATGTGCCCGGGAGGTCTCTGGTGGTCCAATGTCCTGAACTCGGCTCTCCCACCTCAGAGGCTCAGGCCTGACACAAGGCTGGAGCACAAAGACCCTGTCAGCCACATGGCTCAGAAGAAAAGGGAGAAAAAAAGAAAGAAAAAAATTATTAAAATAAAAAAGATAATAATAATAATTTTGAAAAAACAAGAGAGCAACCAAACCAATAAACAAATCCACCAATGATAACAAGTGCTAAAAACTAAATTAAACATAAAAATTAGAAACAAATCAGTCACAGGCAGCAAACCTCAAGTCTACAGTTGCTCCCAGTCTACCACCTCAATTTTGAGATGATTCATTGTCTGTTCAGGTATTCCACAGATGCAGGGTACATCAAGTTGATTGTGGAGATTTAATCTGCTGCTCCTGAGGTTTCTGGGAGAGATTTCCCTTTCTCTTCTTTATTCTCACAGTTCCCAGGGTTCAGCTTTGGTTTTGGTCCTGCCTCTGCTTGTAGGTTGCCCTCAGGCATCTGTTCCCACCCAGACAGGACAGGGTTAAAGCAGCAGCTAATTAGGGGGCTCTGGCTCACTGGGTGGGGAGGGGTATGGTCGTTATAATTGGAATGCTGGGCAAGCCTGCTGCGTCAGAGGCCAACGTGATGTTGCAACAGCCTGGGGCACACCGTGTGTTCTCCCGGGGAAATTGTCCCTGGATCACGGGACCCTGGCAGTGGTGGGCTGCACAGGCTCCCAGGAGGGGAGGTGTGGATAGTGACCTGTGCTTGCACACAGGCTTCTTGGTGGTGGCAGCAGCAGCGTTAGCGTTTCATGCCCGTCTCTGTTGTCCTAGCTGATAGCCTCGGCTCGCGCCCCTCTCTGGAGCTCCTTTAAGCAGCGCTCTTAATCCCCTCTCCTCTCCACCAGGAAGCAAAGAGGGAAGAAAAAGTCTCTTGTCTCTTCGGCAGCTCCAGACCTTTTCCCGGACTCCCTCCCGACCAGCCGTGGTGCACTAACCCCTTCAGGCTGTGTTCACGCCGCCAGTCCTCTCCCTGGGATCCGACCCGAAGCCTGAGACTCAGCTCCCAGCCCCGCCCGTCCCGGTGGGTGAGCAGACAAGCCTCTTGGGCTGGTGAGTGCCGGTCGGCACCGATCCTCTGTGCGGGAATCTCTCCGCTTTGCCCTCTGCACCCCTGTTGCTGCACTCTCCTCCGTGGCTCTGAAACTTCCCCCCTCCGCCACCCGCAGTCTCCACCTGAGAAGGGGCTTCTAGTGTGTGGAAACCTTTCCTCCTTCAAGGCTCCCTCCCACTGGTGCAGGTCCCGTCCCTATCCTTTTATCTCTGTTTTTTCTTTTGCCCTACGCAGGTACGTGGGGAGTTTCTTGCCTTTTGGGAGGTCTGAGGTCTTCTGCCAGCGTTCAGTAGGTGTTCTGTAGGGGTTGTTCCACATGTAGATGTATTTTTGAAGTAGGAGGAAGGTGATATCCACGTCTGCCATCTTGAAGGTCCCCCAAGTTAACAATTTTTGGTAAGTCAAAACAATTTCCCAACATCAGAAATACTAAAATGTTTTAGGAATCCTGGCATAAAAATAAAATCAAGTTCAATTACTGTTATCAAGGACTGCTTTATTATACATCTATCTCAGATTAGTCTTAAAAATGGGCTACCACGATTACTTAACAACACCAATTTCACTAACATTTAACAATGAATCCTTACTATTTTCTTTTCTTTTTAAAATTTATTAATTTTTTTATTGGAGTATAGCTGCTTTACAATATTGTGTTAGTTTATACTGTACAGCAAAATGAATCAGCTATGCATATACATATATCCCCTCTTCTTTTGGATTACCTTCTCATTTAGGTCACCACAGAGAATTGAGTATAGTTCCTAGTGCTATACAGTAGGTTCTCATTAGTTATCTATTTTATACATAGTATCAATAGTGTATATATGTCAATTCCAGTCTCCTCGTTCATCCCATCCCCCCTTCCCCCTTGGTATCCATACGTTTGTTCACTACGTCTGTGTTTCTATTTCTGCTTTGTAAATAAAATCTTCTATACCTATTTTTCAGATTCCACATATATGTGTTAATATACCATATTTGTTTTTCTCTTTCTGACTTATTTCACTCTGTATGACAGTCTCTGGATCCATCCATGTCTCTACAAATGGGTACATACATACAATGGAATATTAGCCATAAAAAGGAACGAAATTGAATCCTTAGTATTTTCTATGTCCTGAGCTAAATATGTTTTTCTATTTCACTTATCCTCCAAACAAAACCAAGTTTCCTATTAATCCTTCCTAGATTACAAAGGTAGAATCTGGAAAAAATTTACAAAGGCTAAGAAAATTGTTCAAAACACTCAATAACTGGCAGAGACTATTTCAAACCCAGATGTGACCAATTTCCTAATCCATGTTCTTATTGATTCTGGCTTAGTATTTTCCTCTCTACTTCACAGCTAGATGTCTGCAACAATTTTCTAAAATAAATTCTACTGAAAATCTACAAACTGCTATCAGATTATCCCAAAAGTGTATTTGTTGTCAACTTCTCTGGAATTTTTTACTAGCTTCCCACTGGGTACTGGATTACATAAAATGATCGTCTGTACGTTCACATTCCTCTCTCTATTGTCCCCACACTCCCATCTCACCACTCCCACAGCCTCATCTCTTCTTCAACCTGCCTCAACTACTTCAAATTCCCTGAGCATGGTCATGATTTTCTCTCTTCTCTTATTCACTCTCCAGCATTCTGACTTTTGAAATCGGGTGTGTTAAAGGCCTTTCCCAAATATGGCATCTTCCCCCTGAAATCTTTTCTAACATCTTTCTACCCTCTATCTTTCAACCTCCCCCAATTTCTGTAACCTTAAATGTCCCATGCTTCTTTGCCATTCACTGCCTTGTTGATAGCTGTATTACTGCATATGCGTTATTCAAATAATGTGATGCCTTGCCCATACATTGAATACACACACCTCAGAACTGTGCCCGTATGTTTTGTTGACTGAAAAAAGAAAAAAGCACAACGTGAGAGTTGTAAGTTAAGTTTTACTTGGGGCAAAATGAGGACTATAGACTAGGAGGTAGTATCTCAGATAGCTCCGAGGAACTGCTCTGAAGAGCTGGGGGTGGGAGGAGAGGAGTCAATATACTGTGATTTTGGTGAAGGGGGAGATGTGCAGTCAAGCACACATGTTGGCAGAGGCTTGCTGCCAGTCACGAGGAGGTTGCTGCCAGTCATAGGAACAGATGTCTCCATGAATGATTTTAGTGCTTTCCTAGATGTGAGAAGATGCAAGAAATTGGGCTCATAAAACCTTCTCCTGAAAATATCTAACTATCTGAAGGCCTGTTCTGCCAGGTTTTCCCAGAGCACAGAGTGTCTCATTCCTGATCTCCACCCTGAACTACTTTCAGGTGTTGTAGGTCAGCAATTGCAGTAGCTAGTGACTCAATTCTTGCAGAGACAGATGGCAAGTGACAATTTTTATTTGGCAGTTTCTATGCTAATTTCTTTCTTATAGAACTTACTTTGACGTCTGTATTTATAAAGAAACACAGAGTCTAATAGAATGAAAAAAGGTAATTTGATAAAACACATTCCTCTGTGATAGTTATTACATTTTTTTGTAGGTTGGTTTGATTTTAGTTTAGTTACTTTGAAAAATCAGGGAAAAGTTGGCACTATCAGTTTGCCTAGGGACTAGGATGCAGTGCTTTAAAAAATTTGTTTTGTGGGAGATGCCCAGCTTCCAGTTTAGACTTGAGTAGTTACATTAACTAGGAGGACCTTATGATTTATTTTTTAAACTGGGACAGCTTTAAGAGATAACAGGGTATAATTCAACCAGGACAGTCTTGGGAAATTCTGGTTCCATTAACTAGCTGGATGATCGTAGGAAAGTTGTTTAATCTCTTTGGGACTCAGTTTCCTCATCCATAGATGATAACTTTGAATTAAATGTTTGAGATTTCTTGTGACTCTAAAATTTCTGAAATTACAATGGTATTGCAAATTTGTTATAGTTCCTTGTTAATACTTCGTATTTTTCATTTTGGATTCTGAATTCAGGGATATGTGAATGCAGGAAATGGTAGTATCAAAGAACTCTTTCAAAAAATGATAAACTTTAGAAAACTCTTAGTTGGAGTTAAGGATTAACTTTTTAGACTAACTGGGAAAGAGTTCAGTAGCAATTAAAATTGACTAGTTGGTAACACAAAATAGCCTATTAGGGATGAATACAGATAGTGAATGTAATACAGATAATGAATATAATCTTCAGGTTTTAAAAAGGAGTTGTGTGGGAGAGGCTTTGGAAATGTCTAGAAGAACTCTGGTAGATAAGAAATGAAAACTGCTCCAGAGAATATGCTTATGCAAGTGGGTATGAGAAAAGTTTATATGACTGTTTGGGGAAGGGTAAATTGTATTAAATGTTTTTGATCTTTCTGGATAATGAGTTCTAAGGCTGCTAGAAATATATATTTTTAAATACGTTTCATCCAAATTAAATATCAGTGTTAACTTAATTTTGATTTTTTTGTGTTTTCATGTAGAAACACAAGTTTGTCGTTTCCTCCCCCTTCCCCGTCCTCTCACGCCCTGCCGCTTAAAGTGGCTTTAGAGGTGTGTGGTCTGTTTTCATACTGTATACTGTAATGTCTAGTAGTTGCCTACGTTTCCGAAGTCACCTAGAGATTACCTCAGCATCTTCATGTAGCAGTTTTTTTTTTTTTTTGCGGTACGCGGGCCTCTCACTGTTGTGGCCTCTCCCGTTGCGGAGCACAGGCTCCGGACGCACAGGCCCAGCGGCCATGGCTCACGGGCCCAGCCGCTCCGCGGCATATGGGATCCTCCCAGACCGGGGCATGAACCCGCATCCCCTGCATCAGCATGCGGACTCTCAACCACTGCACCACCAGGGAGGCCCCATGTAGCAGTTTTATGCAGTCATCCTCTTACCTCATCCCAAATGCCAGGAAATAGCCTGACCAGATGCAGATAAAAATATTACACTCTGTTTTAATGCTATTATTTGAATTTCAAAAAAGAGGAAATGATCCTTAATTGTAGATTCAATTGTTATTTGCAGGTGCAAAAGGGAACTTTGGCTGCCTCATTTAATAACTTGTTCCAAGAGTTCAAAGGTGAATTAAAAGGGTAGTGAAATTTAATAAATGCCTGATTTAACTAGGTGTTGCCTAGACAAGTTTATGAGTCCTTCAGGAAAGGAACAGTACATTATACAGCAAAAAGAACTTCTATTAGCTAATCACCCGATATCAGAAAGGTATAACCCTGTTTTTCTCTTTTAAGACATCCATGTTTAATTTTTTATCTCTTGCCAAGAAAATGATTACAGTTTGTTGTTATTCACGGTCTAGGTTTGGAAGACATAAGTGTGTCTGAAACTTGCCTATTCCACATTTCTACTCAAATAATTCAGCTTCTGCAGAGAGGGCTATTTTATTACTGTGGGAAGAAAAATAAACATAGGGATTAAATGGAATATGTTTCTTGGTTTCCTACATTAACTGCTTTTGAGGTTATTTCTTCCTTCAGCTGTTGTATGAGCAAAAAAGCAATAAAGAAGTGCATTTCCATGATCGATTATATGCTGGGATATAAACAGTAGAGGTTTTTTTTTTTTTTTATCAGACTCTTCAGTTTCAATAGCCTGATATTTTGCTGAACATTCCTACACATTTAAAAAATCTGACATGTATTGGAATATAATCTTTTACATGGAGAACACAATTTTTCTCTTTAGTTAAATAGGATTTCTTTAAACTTATTGTGAAATTATCTTGCTGCATCTAGATACAATAGTTCTGATTTCAATGTAAAGTCCTCCTTTTTCATTCATTGTGAACTGATTCTCCATACATGGACTTTATATTTTTATCCAAAGGCATGCTTCAAGTACAACAATCAGAATGAAATACCAGTGTGTGGCTATGTTTTTACAGGAGTTTTCTACATCCAAAGTTTAGCTTCTTGTTATCATCTTTACAAAATTTAGTAGAAATCTCAGTAAAACAAAACAAACAAACAAAAAGACCACCTTAAAACAGAAATGAGGCTTAGGCAAGTTAAAAAAAAGAGTAATTTGTGAGATTTTTAAATAATAACATAATTCTTGGGAAAATCTAAAAATTAAATAGCTAGGCAGTAAAGTCAACAACAGGTTGGGAAGGCCAAGATCCACATATCTCTTGTATACATGCCATGCTAGGTTGGGATATACGTATCTCCTATATATAAGATACATATATGTGTACACACACACACACACACACACATCAATGAGGTCCTGTTAATTTCTATTTGGTCTCTGAAATCTTTACTGAGTGTTCACATATATATCTCAATATTTCATTCCTTATAATTACATAACTAAGGGAAACCATTATAGGTTCCCATAGACACGAACATCCAAATACAAATTGACTGTAAAGAGTTATGAGAGGTATTTACATAATTTGAGTCTCTACTGTATAATGGGTAATTATTTTATAATAATAAAAATAATTTATTGATTATATATGCTTTATTAGGCATCATACTAAGTACTTTAACTACATTTCACATTTATTCTTCATACCGATGATATGAGATATGCACTGCTATTGTCTTTATTTTACAGATGAAGAAACAGGTTTACAGAATTTAAATAATTAGTCTAAGATCATAGGGCTAGAAAACAGAAGAGTTGGGACTGTACTATTGGCTTACCTAACCTAAATTTTTTTAACATACCGTATTAAAAGTAGAAAAAATTTTAAACCTCTTGCATAATTTTCTTCCTGATCCTAACGAGTTCTTTTAGAGTCCTGTTATGTTTCTTAATATAAAGAAACCTGGGTACAATCAATGATCATATATTATGATTAATTAATTAGAAAATTGAGATATTTTCAGTGTAATTTTTCACAATATAAATAAACTATATTCTAGTTTAATTGCTTTCATAACTGATCTTTCAATTGGTTTAAAAAATAGAAATAATATATGTTTGCTTCTTAACAATAAAACTAAAATACAAATTCCACACTCAGGTATATCCAGCTGAAGTTGTGAAAATAATATAGAAAAATTATTTTTCAAACAATGATTTTAATGCTTTTTATTTCTTGCACATGTTCAATACTCTGTCTAGTTATATGAGTTAAAAAATATTCTACCCAGTACATGAGGGTTTGTAAACATATTGTTTATATTAAATGTCTGGTGTTTGGCACTGCTGTTCAATACAAACATCTGGATTTTACCTCAAATACTTAAAATTGTTGACATAGCAATCTTTGATAGTTTTGTAAGTGAGGGGCATATAAAAACAATGAGCTTGATATAAACTAGAAGAAGGGTTTAGGAATAGGAGTTAGGAAAAATGAGTGCAAGTTGAGAAAAGAGGTGCATAGACTTGGGTCAGAGAGAAAAGGTCAGAAAGATGAAGAGAAAAGTCTTGGAAGGTATGTAGGGGATGACTGAAAACAGATGCTGACAGCGGTCAGCCAAGAGGATATGATGATTCTGAAAGTTATTTATCCTTTAAAGATAGAAAACCAGAAATGGCCTTCTGTATCCAAAGGGAAAGACTGAAAAGGATATTTATTATCCAACTTTGAAGAGAAAAATCATGAAGTCAAACCCAGTATGTGCGTACCACAGGGATGGATCATTGTTCTTGCAAAAATGGAGTTAATATGAATATGTACTGAAAAGGGTTGTTATAGAGCATTTAAAAAGTTAATACATAAGCAAGGACTAAGGATGTAAATGCTGTCAATTATTACTATTATAATAATTATTTCAATATTACTTCATTTGTCATTCCCCAGTTTTCTATGACTAGAAGTATTTGGGAAGTAGAGTCATAGGAAAAATGTAAAGGAGTAATGGAATCATCCTGATTTGAGATATTTGTGATATCAAAGGTCTAAATAGAGTTTGCATTTTTTGTTTATACTTTCAGTGTAATGTTTTAGGAAAAATGTATAACAAAATTCCTATTGTAGTATCAGATAATGTTTTCAAGAGAAAATATCGAAGAACTGTTTCTTATAGGGAGATGTTTAAGTTTATATGTTTAAAATGACAATATTAACTAGGTAAATAAGATAACCAAAAATTGATTTATCTTTGTTTATAATTTGTTTTTCTCAAGATTATTTGAAGGAATTTCAGGAAAAACACTGGAGGGCAGATAAATATCTTTTAATTATAAAATCAAAGGCATAGAAGATTTAGATTTATCTTTTAAATGGAAAACCTTTTAAAAAATGATATAAACTAGTGAAGAAATTTAGGTGAAGACATTAATAGTAGTTTATTTCAAGAAGTCCTGTAAGTTTATTTTCCAATGAGCAAAAGGTTATGCAGTACTTAAATGTAGTAAATTACAGAGTACTAAAATGTTACTTGTCATCATGACACTATTTTAGTTTGTTGTCATGGTGAGAAAATTAATTTGCGTTTGGAAAAGAAGACTAATATTGCTAGCTACTTGCCAAATATGATATTTTAAAATATCCTGTTTCATTCTAATCTTAAAATGGTAAACATTATGCAATTTTCAAATACACAAAGATATAGAAATGTTATGTAAATGTGTTAACTATTTTAATGCTTTTGGAACAAAATCTGCATTACTGAAATCTAATCATTTTATATTCAGACTGCAAGTGGTGTTCGGTCAAGTGAAAAACATGAATCAAGCAATATGAAGGCAATGTGTAACCTACCAAATTATCCATTTGAGGCTATGTTCTTGATTTCGTATAAGCAAAATTTCTTGAAATAGACATGAAATATAATCAACAGATTTCTTAATGTGTCATGGTTTTCCATAAGATTCTTCCCTTTGTTTGCACAGCTGCTTTCTAGAGACCTGTATATCACATTTCCCTTACATTATTGTCAATGCTGTTTTAAATCTAGTGACCATTTCCAAGAAGAAAGTTGCTTGCACATATGCTTGATCTTATGAAAACTTAATCCACTGTTTCATAATCATTGAAAGCTTCAATTTTTGTAGAGTCAAGATGTTTAGATTGTTCAATATATTGTTAAACTGTGATTTCATTAAAAAGGGAGAAATATTTATGAAAATTTAAGCTGGATAATATAGTATAGCATATTCCAAAATGTATTACATTCAATCATTAGAAATATTATGTTATTGGGTAATTGATTTATAGATTGATTTATTGGCTTTGAAGAAATATAACTCAATCTTGAAATAATATTTGGCTCTAAAATAAAACGGATAGATAGGCCAATAGTGATGTGAACTTGATGCTGAATTACATGATTGATTTTTGAGCACATACGCTTCTTTTTTTTAAATTGAAGTATGGCTAATTTACAATGTCGTGTTAGTTTCAGGTGTACAGCAAAGTGATTCAGTTATATATATATTCTTTTTCAGATTCTTTTCCATTATAGGTAATTACAAGATGTTGAATATAGTTCCCTATGCTATAGAGCAGGTCCTTGTTTACCTATTTTATATATAGTAGTGTGTATACGTTAATCCCAATCTCCTAATTTATCTGCCCCTGGCTATCCCCTTTGGTAACCATAAATTTGTTTTCTATGTCTGTGAGTCTATTTCTATGTTGTAAATAATTCATTTATATAATGTTTTTAGATTCCATATATAAGTGATATCATATGAATTTGTTTTTCTCCATCTGACTTATTTCACTTACTATGATAATCTCTAGGTCCACCCATGTTGCTGCAAATGGCATTATTTCATTCTTCTTTTTATGGATGAGTAATAATCCATTGTTTATATATACCACACCTTCTTTATCCATTCATCTGTTGATGGACACTTAGGTTGCTTCCATGTCTTGGCTATTGTAAATAGTGCTGCTATGGACACTGGGGTGCATGTATCTTTTCTCTGGATATATGCCCAGGAGTGGAATGGCAAGATTATATGGTAATTCTATTTTGAGTTCATTTTTATATATGGTGTTAAGGAATGTTCTAATTTCATTATTTTACATGTAGCTACCCAGTTTTCCTAGCATCACTTATTGAAGAGACTGTTTTTTCTCCATGGTATATTTTTGCCACCTTTGTCATAGATTAATTGACCATAAGTTTGTAGGTTTATTTCTGGGCTTTCTATCCTGTTCCATTCATCTATATGTCTACTTTTGTGCCAATACCATACTGTTTTGATTACTGTAGTTTTGTAGTATAGTCTTAAGTCAGGGAGCATGATTCTTCCAGCTCCATTCTTCTTTCTCAAGATTGCTTTTGTTATTTGTGGTCTTTTGTGTTTCCATACAAATTAAAAAAAATTTGTTCCAGTTCAGTGAAAAATGCCATTGTTAATTTGATAAGATTTCATTGAATTTGTAGATTGCCTTGGGTAGTATAGTCATTTTAACAATATTGATTCTTCTAGTCCAAGAACGTGGTATATCTTTCCATCTGTTTGTGTTGTCTTTATCTGCTGCCAGCTTCATTTTTGCAAGGGTCCATTACCTGTAACATTGGACACCTCCTCTTCCAGTGTCCAGTGTTACTGCTACAGTGAATTTCTCACTGTCTCTCAGTGTTTTAGGTTCTTTCATGCTTTTGTGCCTTTCCATAGGATGACATTCCCCTGATTTTTCAATGGTAAAATGATCCTTCAAAAACCCAGTTCATATGTCACTTCCTCTTTGAAGCTCTTATACTCAAAAACAAATATGAACACACTTACTGAAGCATGGGTAAATAAAATGATTAAGGACTTAACACATAGAGAGATATAGGTAGCCAAAATTCAGTTGATATTCAAGACATGAATATTAAAACAAGTAGTCATGAGGTGGAGATCAGCAAAAAGATAAATATTTAAAATATTCTAGAGCCAGAGTTTGCAAGGTAGCTAAATGTCACTTGTCTCTTACTGATGGGAATGTAATTTTTTTCAAATGAATTTACTGGAGGAAAAATTAGCAATCTATTTTAAAAAGTCTTAAAATATAAAATTTATCCAATGATTCTAATTCTAGAAAGTAATCTAAAAGAAGCAGAGATGTACAAAAATATTGGCTAAGATAAAGACCTTCAAAATCTTACTTTTAAATAATGGTATCTGGAAAAAGAATGATGGACTACAGACACTGATTAAAATTTTATTTGAAAAGAATATGTTATAACATGAAAATATCCATGTTACTACATTAAACAAAAAAGAGAATTATAAGTATCTTATATTTGTATAAAAATGCAGATACATAGAAACACTAGAAAGATATCCATACACAGTAACTCAGATGATGGGATTATAGGTGGTTTTTATTTTCTTGATCATAGTTTTTTATTTTTTTCTAAGTTTTTTACAACAAATATATATTACATTTATCATCAGAATGTTTACATGATTAATCATCCAGGTGTTTTAGTTAGTCCTGTCTTTGCTAGGACAAAAACAAATAAAATTTTATTTTAAGGAGTTACATTACCATAGAGATATATTAGAAGTTATTTTCTTGGCTTAAGTGACCCAAAATAGTGCATAATTCCTTTGCTTTCTAAAAATTAAATTTCAAACATACAGAAGAAGAATGATATTTGAAATAATCTCTATACCTGAAATATTGTGTGGGGTCAATTTACATATTTTCTGGATTTTCAGTATTTGCTAATGTCTCTGGAAAGTACGTGGTGAAGAAGATTGGGAGATTGTTGTGATTGGGTAGGAAGGATATGAGTTGGGTAGGATAGAACTGTCTTTTTTTTTTTAATGTAGAGCAGTTCTCTTGCAACATTGCTTATTTATTTATTTATTTATTTATTTATTTATTTATTTATTTATTTATTTATGGCTGCATTGGGTCTTCGTTGCTGTGCATGGGCTTTCCCTAGTTACAGTGAGTGGGGGATACTCTCCATTGTGGTGCGTGGGCTTCTCATTGCAGTTGCTTCTCTTGTTTCAGAGAATGGGCTCTAGGCGCATGGGCTTTAGTAGTTGTGGCTCACGGGCTCAGTAGTCATGGCTTGCGGGCTCTAGAGCACAGGCTCAGTAGTTGTGGTGCACCAGCTTAGTTGCTCCGTGGCATGTGGGATCTTCCCAGACCAGGGCTCGAACCCATGTCCCCTGCATTGGCAGGTGGATTGTTAACCACTGCACCACCAGAAAAGCCCAGCACTGTCTTCTTAAGCATCACAGAATTTGGACATTTTTTCATATGTGTAATCTTGAGATCCTGGGTCATGTATATACCTCAAGAAACCCTGGATTCCTACACAAAACAGAACAAAGAGGTTTTGTTTGAAGATACTCTTACAACAGGTTATCTATATCTGTATCTATATCTTTACATCTTTGTCTATATCTAAGCCAATTAATGTTTATTGTTGGTAATCCATAGATCCTAGTTGACCTTTTGCTGCCCTATTAAGAGTCAAAACTGGAAGACAAATCTCATAGTTTCTCCCAAAGTATATAGAGGATCCCTTCTGTTTATGACATTAGGCCAAGATGTGTACTGCTATAGCACAGATTTTCAGGATGGCCTACTGTTTTTGTGTAACATTATCAATGTTCTCTCTTCCTCAGACTCCCATCATACAAAGATACATTAAACTCCAGCTTTTGCCAATCTTAGGTGTTCTTCTATGCACAGGGAACCTGCAGTGTATACATAAATTTAGAAGCTTTCAGCAGACTTGGGATTTTGCCTGGCAAACCGAAAGATGTGAAATATTTTCTGATGTATGAAGCACCAGTCACTACTTTGTAGGTCAGGGGGAATTGAGCTGGATGTACGACTATAAGTGATTTGTTTATGATTTTGACAATGGTATATGTAATTTTGTTTATGCATGTTTCTTTAACAGTGGCTTCTCTGCTCCTTTGACTGGCAGGTAGTGTTCAGACATTGACAAAACAATATATTTCCTAAAAGTCCCCCCACAAAACAATTTTCTTTTGGACTTAACCTCTTCCTTCCTTCCTTCATCATTTTTAGTATATGTGATAGATCAGAAAAATAGGGAGTATTTTCTTCATTTTTTTTGAGAACTTCTTTTTCTTAACCTGAATTATTATTCTCCTTCAAAAAATGGACGTTGAGAGTTTTCCATTGCACAGCTAATCCTCCTATCTCTGGTATATGACGTGCCATCACTTTTCCCCTGTGGTTCTTCTTTTTCTCCTATCTACCAATATAGCTGAGTGTTTCTCTATTTTAACAACATCAACCAGACTTCCCTTAAAGATAACCTTTTCCAACTGTACTTAACTCTTCACAGTCGAGTTCCTTAAAGTCAGCCTGACTGTAATGGCTCCACTTCACACACATTACTCTTTGGAAATGTGCTCTCAAACAAGTTATTGTTGAACTCAAGGATTTGTTTTCAGTCACCACTCTTGAAACCCTTTTATAATTTGATTCTATTTAATGCCACTTATTTAAGTGGCAAAAAAATATTTCTTGGACTTTTAAAAAACTTCCCTTCACATTTATTTCTCTTATCACTCCTGTATGGTATCCTTTGTGGGTCCTCCTCTTCTTCTCCTCTTCCTCAGCTTCCTCCCTCTTCCTTCCAAATGTAAGTCCCTCAGAACTTCTTGTATATTAAGCTCTGGATCTTTCTTTTTTTTTTTTTTGCCACTTTCTGTTTCAATTCCTAACATCATCTTTATTCTTCAATTTCCAGAACACTTTCTTCATTTTGCTGTGTGTTGTCTGTTTTGTTTTAAATCCATACCTGGCTTACTCCCTCTTCTTTAAGTTTAGACTGCATATGCCCTAATAATCTCTATATTTTTACACCTATCATAATTGGCTTTAAAGTGTTTCATGGAATTAAATTCCCTATTCTTTCTTCTGTGCTTTTAATATTTCAGGAAAACTATTTTTTGTGTGTGTCCGCAGAGTGCTTTTCTGAATGGACTCAACAGGGATATTTTCTAAAAGGTGATGAAAACATGAATACTGTGGGTGGGAAGGGATGAATCCTAGCAAACTGTCTTGATTCACACCGTGCCAAGGAGCCGCCACTCTTTGCCTCTACTCCTCAGTCTCTCCCATTTTTGGACTTGGTTTAGATTCATTGCGCCCTATGCACTTGTCATGGGGGAAGAGGGTAGGTAGGACATTTTTATTCTGTTAAGATATGGAAAGTGGATGTTTTAACATTGTTTCTGAGGAAATTTTTCTGAAATTAAATAAAAAAAAATACAGAAGCCTGAAAATTAATGGATTTTTACAGAGCATATTTTTCTGTGGCCTTGTTGAAAATATCCAGTGTATCTAGTGTGGCCAAACTAGGCTGACTTAGCTCTTTACTCACCAAACCCATGGTTCCTGAATTTGTCTGAGAGATGAAGACAGAGAGGATAGACAGTGTCGAGTACAGCTGTGTGGCAGTGATATTTGGCTTCTGGATGGATTCCTGCAGAGCTCATGGGTAGACTCCACTAACAGGTCCCTATGCTTGGGTGACCACTTGATTGAAGGTAAAAAATGGCAGAATTTGCTCACAGTTTTTATGGAATAGAGAACTGTAGAAACAGTAGCAATTATATTTAGTTATATTTCTTTTTCTGTGCATTAGAACATAGTCTTCTCTGGATTGCTTTTCTTCACAGGGAATGAAAGCAGCATATAGTCTACAAGATTGCCTGGCGTGAGAGTAGCTCTGTTTCTAAGAATCATTGAAACAGCTAGATTTTTAGTTTTCATGAAACTTCTTTTAGTAAGAGGCACTTTTACAATAAAAAATACGTAGATTAGTG
Source organism: Mesoplodon mirus (assembly GCF_964341445.2). Lineage (NCBI taxonomy): Eukaryota > Metazoa > Chordata > Mammalia > Artiodactyla > Ziphiidae > Mesoplodon > Mesoplodon mirus. Next base: position 106,248,998 of record NC_138982.1, on the reverse strand, counting down.
AGCATGAATGATAAAAAGAGTTCAGAGAAGGTAGTCTTGAAGTATAAATCTGAGAGATACTCTCATGGGTTTATATATGGGAGAAGATGAAAGCTGAAATGTCTGAGCTCAACAAGGTAGAAATGTCAGGTACTCATGTCAGGCTAGAGATAAACCTCGGATTACAGAGGTTTCTTCTGAAGTCTTCTGTACATCTAAGCCAGAGCCACTTATGCAGTTGTTTCCCAAAAGAGGATTATCCTCTTTGAGTGATCAATCCTCACTCTGAGTTTGGTGCATTAAGATTTCCAAGAAATTCTCTAAATTCAAATCTCTTGAATTGTAAAAATCTTAATATAGGCCTGAGAGTTTGGCAGACAGGAGTCAATTTGGTCTAAACAAATCAAACAATTGAGCAGATTAAAAAAACAATGTTAGGTTACTTCAGCCCAAAATAAAAACAGATTTATATATTATGTATTCTGAGTATTAACTCAAGTAGAAATTGTTAGAAAATTAATCTATACACACAACAAGAATACTGAATATTTTAAATCCTAAACCAATCTTCACCAGTTTTTAAGGCATTGATGCATTATTTATGTTTTTATTGCATGGGTTTCCTGGTGCACGCATTTATTTCTCTTTTGATGGTTTATTGAGAACACAAAGCATGTGTCTCATTGTACTCTTTTTGTTCTAGAAGGGCTTACATTTGAAAGCGGTTGGCTTGTGGGTCTATTTTTGTTTTATATCAGTTCTTTTTTCTATCATTTTGTGGACGTCTTGTTGCCAAACACTCATCTGCACATAAGATTCCTGAGACTGGTAGTAGTAGTATACTGATAAATGGATTTACTGCAATTTGTTAATCCATTCACTTGTCGATGACCATTGGGTTATTTCCAGTTTGGACTATTAAACTAATGCTTCAGTGAGCATATTTCTATCAGCCTTCTTATATAGGGTATGATTCCTTTTCTCTCAGGTAAATACTAGGAGTAGGCTGGATTATATGATACAGGCATCCTTTGCTTTTGAAAAAAATGGTCAACTGTTTCCAAACTTCTTGTGTTATTATATATTTCAACCAGCAATGTATGAGAGTTCCATTTTCTCTACATCCTTGTCAATGCTTAGTATGGACAATTTTTAAAATGTTAACTGTTCTAATAGGTATTTAGTTGTCTCTCATGTGGTTTCAATTTGCATTTCCTAATGAATAATGATGTTGAAATCTTTTCTTTCTGTGTTTCTTTTTTTTATATACAGCAGATTCTTATTTGTTATCTATTTTATACATATTAGTGTATATATGTCAATCCCAATCTCCTAATTCATCACACCACCACCCCCCACACTCCGTTTTTCCCCCTTGGTGTCCATATATTTGTTCTCTACATCTGTGTCTCTATTCTGCCTTGATGAAATCTTTTCCTGTACTTATTTCCCATTCACATATCATCTTTGGAAAGCTGTCCAGATATTTTGCTCATTTTTTATTGGATTGTTTGCTTTCTTAAGCTCTGTCTATAAACTCTTAATAACAAGTCCTTTATCAGATATATGCTTTGCAAATATTTTCCTTAAGTTTATGGCTTTTTCTTTTCACTTTCTTAACAGTGTCTTATGAATAGCAGAAGTTTTCAATTTTGGTGAAATTCAATTTATTCATGTTCTTTTATTGATTGTGCTTTTCATGTCACATTTAAAAATCTATTGCAAAATGCAAAATCACAAAGATTTTCTCCTATGTTTTCTATAGTTTTATGTTTCATGTTAGATGTATGATCCCATTATGAATTGATTTTTGTGTGTAATGTGAGATATGTATCAAAGTTTATTTTGTGCAGCTGTATATATCTAATTATTACAATGTAATTTGAAAGGATTATTCTCCACTGAATTACCTTCACACTATTTTAAAAAATCAGCTATCTATATATATGTGGGTCTATTTCTGAACTTCTTATTCTGTTCTATTGATCAATTTGTCTACCTTTATGCCAATACCAGACAGTTTTGACTATTTTTGCTTTTTAATGTCTTGAAATCAGGTAATGTTGGTCTTCCAACTTTCTTCTTTTTCAGTTTTTTGTGTGTTTTAGCTCCTTTGCATTTAGACCCTTTACTCAGCTTTTTGTAGTGTTAATATCTTACATAACCATGGCATATTTATCAAAACAAAGAAATTAACATTGGTACAATACTATTAAATGAACTACAGATTTTAATAGAATTTCACCAGATTTTTCTTTAATATCTTCTTGCTGACCCAGGATCCAGTCCAGGATACAACGTTGCCTTTAGTCATTATGTTTAGATTTCTCCAGTGTGTGACAGTTTCTCTGTCTTTCCTTGTTTTTCATGACTTTGTCACATTTGAAGAGTACTGGTGAAAAATTTTGTAGAATTTTCCTCGGTTTGGGCTTGGCTGGTATCTTATGATAAGATTGGGTTCATGGATTTTGAAGAAGTGTATTATCTTTTTTATATATTTTTCGATTTGGCTTGATAAAATTTTGTTTGGAATTTTTGCATTTATATGAAGAATATTGGTCTATATTTTTTTATAATCTAATAATGTTTTTGTTTGAATTTGGTATCAGGGTAATGATTAATTCATAGAATGAGTTAGGAAGAAATTGTTCCATTTTAATTTTTTGGAAGAACATTTGCAGAACTGGTATTCTTTCTTTCTTAAATGTTTTGTGGAATGCACCAGGGAAGCAATCAGGGTCTTGTGTTTTCTTTGTGGGAAAGTTGTGGCCTCTCCCGTTGTGGAGCACAGGCTCCGGACGCGCAGGCTCAGTGGCCATGTCTCACGGGCTTAGCTGCTCCGCGGCATGTGGGATCTTCCCGGACCGCGGCACGAACCCATGTCCCCTGCATTGGCAGGCAGACTCTCAACCACTGAGCCACCAGGGAAGCCCATGTGTTGCTTTTTAAGAAGCACCATAGCTGTGTTTCCTGAGTAGTAAATGGTTGTATCCCTTTTGACCAGATAGAAGGTTCTGTTTTTTATGAACTTTCTATAGTTCATTTTAACATCCTAAGTATAACTAATGTGATTCCTTAGGAATAAAGTGAAAATAGGACAAAACTGGTGATGTAAGTCTGAGAACTACACTGAGTTGAGAACAAAAGAAAACAATTCAGTGAAGACCTGGAGAGAAATAAGAGAACGAATGAGAGAATCAGAGTAGAGAGAAATAATGGACATGAATGAAGAACATTGTTTGAAAAGGTAGTGATCAACAGTTTCAAAAGCTGCAATAGTGACAAATAAGACTAAGACTGAAAGTATGCAATAGACATTCAACTAGAATTATGGACTTTTGGAAGTAAGCTAAAAGGTGATAATGATGGGTAATTGAATCTAAATTGAAAACTAACATATCAGAACTTCCATTTCACTTTCTTTAAGATTCTCTTATTTCATGCAATAAACTTATCACAGACTTTTTTTTTTTTTTTTTTTTTTTTACTAAAGCAATCATTGAAAGAGTACCAACAATAACTATTACCTTTTATTGAGCATCTCTTATATCTTGGGCACTGTTACACATTTTAGATATATTATTTAGTCTTTAGCCCAATAAATTAAACATTATGTTTATCTATTTTACAGATGGGCAATTGGGCATTTAGAAAGCTTAATTCAAAAGTTACACACACAGTAGTTCTCTAGTCACTACAAATTGTTTGAGAAAATTAATATCCTTATCAGGATCTCTTCTGAACCTTCTTCACTCTTTTGTTAACAGGCATTATTTCCTCAAGAGGAAAAAACTCTAAAGAGAAGACAGAGAAGAATCCCAATTGGTGACACTTTTTTCAACCTCATTTATGCTTCAATTTTGAAACACTCTATAATATTTAGGAATTAACAAAAAGGTTACATGATAGATGATAGAAACTACCTAAGTTTTTTATTTAAAAGTATTTGTTGTCCATGGAATCCAGCTAAAAGACTCTATCAGTTACTAAAACATCCCTGCAAGCCAACTGCTTTCAGAAAGGCCTCTAGACTAACACAAGATGGTGCCACTAGCATACTATGGTCAACAGTTTGTGCCATTAGAATGCTCTTACCAACTGGCCACAAGCAGCTCATTAACACATCAACACATAGATGAAAAACAAAAGCAACCCAATAACCAATCTGTGGTCAGAGTTGAATCCCATAGTAATAACCCTGCAGTGCATCCCCTAAACTCTAACCAGAAGGTACAGATATGCTCAACATTGCCCTCTGCCAAGTCTCAGGACACAATTTCACAGGACCTCTATAACAGGGCTCTGAAATCACCATTATCTCACTCCAAATGTCAGGCCACACCTTCACTACACCTCCACCAGAGAACTCCCTTGTGGCCTAATAAGAAAAGCTTGAGCTCACCGTTGTCCCATGCCAAACCTCAGATCACATCTTCACTTGACCTCACCAGGACATCATTGCCAGAGCCCAATCAAACAGCCTGGAGCTCACGATTATCCTTTCCCAATCCTCAGAATACATCTTCCCTAGACCTTTGTTGGATAACACCTTCACTGAAGTCTAATCGAAGAGTCTCAAGTTCATCATTATATGCCCTCAAACATCAAGAAACTCCTTCCCCAGAATACCTATGGACACTGTCATCTTTGGGACCTAATCAAAAAGCCTTTAGCTCAGCGTTACCCCAGTCCAAGCCTCAGAAATCCTCTTCATTGGATAGCCTTTGGACCTCTTTGTTAGAGCACAATCAAAGATGTTTGAGCTCACCATCACTCAAATCTACACCTCAAATACATGGCTTGCTTCAGACATCACCTTCTTTGGAGCCCAGTCAGATGACTCTGAGCTCATGGTTACCTGATTCCAGACCTCAGACAACACCTGTATTGAGCTCTAATTCCAGTGTTCTGAGATTAACGTTGTCCAACTCAAAAGAAAGGAAATCACCTTTACCACATTCTGTGCATCAGTCAAAGAGTTTGTCATTGTTCCAGCCCAAAACACTTGATCGTAACTTCAGAACCTTGAGTTCACCAGTGTGTCACTCAAAATTTCAGAACACCACTTCACTAAGTGACAAACACGAGGCCACAGATCTTCCCTCACCCCATCCCAAACCAAATATCTCAGGTCCATCATTATTAAGCTCCAAACACTGCATCAGGAACAGAGCTGCTTTAACATTGGGCTCCAGACTCCAGAGTAAAAGCAGTTTTGGTCTTTATGAAAAGACAGAACCAAATAAGGAAATTCGATGGACTTTAGGTTATATTCATTCCTACATTATCAAAGGTGGAACGGTCCCTGATGATGTTGTAAATAAAATTATCAATTCTCTCTCTAAGGTCAGAATCCAGAGAGAGCTCTGTAGGCAGATTCTCTTTTGAAGGATGAGGGGACAGGCAAATCCTCATCCTGGTCCCCGCCTTTCATCAAGTTATATGGTTTGTTTAGCTTGTGCTTCCTGCATAAAATCTCAGTGTAACCATCTTACAGGAAGGAAAGACCCTCGTGCTGCAACACTATCTGTCAGCCCAGCACCTGAGACCACTCCTGAGGGAGAAATAGAGGTGAAACTAGTTTTTGTCCTTTCCCTACCAGAGACTTCTTTTTCATTCCCTGTGAAAGAAAATCAGCCGGATGAAGTCCCTGAAGAAAACTTTGAAGGAATGGGGGAGATATCAAAATTTTTCCCTACATCTGAACCTGATATCACCAAGGAGGCTAATGTGAAGAAAACATGGCTGACAGTAGCCCCTGAAAACCAAGCTGTAAGCCAACAGCCCCAAGCTATAGATTGTCTGCTCTATGTTAAGAAAAGTAGTAACCCTCAGTCACAGTCCGTACTCCCCTCCTCTTCCTCCTCATCATCCTCCTCATCATCCTCTTCTTCCTCTTCCTCTTCCACTACACCCCCTTTACCCTCTCCTCCTCTGAAAGAGTCTACCACATCTACTCTCTCAGGTTGTGTGTCCACTAAGGTGCTTAGTTACCAACGGCTGCCTCCAGGGGTCTTCTGGCTTGAGTTTATATGTAGTAAAAATCACCAGCCACTTCCTGGAAAACCATGTCCAAGTCAATCACCATCTCCCAAAACAAGGCCTATGAGGAATAGCACCACAGTAAAAAGGAGAAAGGGGCCAAAGATACTGTTCAAAATGTTCCAGACAAAGGTTCAAAATGAGAGAAATCTTGATTAAATTAACTTTTTTGTTTCTTTGAATGCAATTGACCTCTTAGTTCTTTGACATTAGAGATTGATTTCCTATCATGCTTATTAAAATTCTTAGTATTAACTAAGTGTGCCTCTATAATTCAGCTGATGAAGCAGCTAGTTCAGGGGAACTATTACTCTTAAGTCTATTTTCTACTTAAATAATAGACTATGATCTCCTAGAAGCCAAATTGAATCCTATGTTTTTAACCAAATGCCTTGCTTACAGTAACCACTATAAAATAATTGTTAAATGAATTAATAATAATTGGCCATAGACCAGAAACACCTCATTTGTCTTGCCCTGAACAGTATCTAACTCATTGTTATTCTCCTTCCTCATAAGATATAATAATGACAGTATCCTTAAACCAGTGTATGCTAATCCATTTCCCTACCTGTAAAGAAAATTCACATCATGTTCAACAGGTAAGAATATATATAGAAAGGAATCTTTTCAGTTATGTGTTCCTAGGGAAAATTCATCTATGCTAAGATCCCACACTCTAAAATGCAATGATTTACTCAACTTTAGTTAGCAAATCTCAGGAAAGAATACCTAACTGATGCAGACAACCCTACCTTATTCTGACTGTGCCAACATTTAAATTATGGGCTCTAGAGTCACTTGTTCATCACTTCTACCTATACAACCTAAACGGGTTAATAAAAATGTTTTAAAATGTTTCTGTTCCACTGGGTCCACTAGTAGTGGGAAAAGGAGGGAATTGTCTTACCTACTACCTTAAGTGATTATCTCTAACCCCAAGGGCTAGAATTAGCTTCTCTTGCATGCACTGATGGCTCACACTTCTGCCTCTCCATCCACATCTCTCTGAACACCAGCTTGCATATTGGACTTTTCCAGTGGAACATTGCACAGGCACCTCAAACTCAATATGGTCAAACCAGAATTTATCATCTTTACATTTACAACTTGCATCTTTACATTATAACCCTTTGCCCTCTGTGTTCCCTATTTCAGTGGATGTACAACCGTCTGTCCTGGAGTTTGACTGTTTTTCTCATTGACTGCCCCTCTCCAGGTCCATGGCCTTATTGTCTCCAGAATCCAGCTTTTTTCTTCAACCTCACTGCCACTATTCTAGTTGTGGTCACAGCATTTGTCAGCTAGATTACTCCTAAACATGCATTTTAACTTTTGAATGCATTTCTGAGACAAAATTTAATAATGCCATTTCACTGTTTATAACACTTTTATCATTGCCCACTGTTTTCTGGGGAAAGTCTAAATTCCTTTTATGATTGAACCATGAAAATTTTTCAAAATTATTTTCAAAATTTTTTTTCAGAAATCTTTTCAAAAAAGATTTCTTATTCTTCTCCAGTTTCAGCCACATTAATTTCTTTACAGTGTGAAACAATCATCCTACACTTCTAAAACAATTCTGCTGTCCAGAAAGATCCATCTTTCTATACATTTTTGCTCTACAGGGCTCTATTTTGTCTTAACATCTTCTGGGAAGCCTTTTCCTGATCCACTTACAAAGAAAGAGTTTAGCTGGCCTTCTTATTACCATGAAACTCTGTTTTTACTCTTTATACTGCTCTTAACCATATTATAAAGCAATTATTTCTTGTCTGTCTTCACTCACTAGACTGAAAAGTTCTTATTCAACATTTTGTTTCTAGTTTTTATCTAGTCCTTGAAATAGAGTATATTCCCTAAAGTATGTATTGATATTGAATTCATGCTACTGAAGCTCTTCATCTGTTTAAAATTCTCTGAAATAAGTAATGCTTCATCTGTTTGCTTCTTTCCCATACTAACATTGAATTGTTTTTTGTACTTTTTGTCTTGGTGAGAACATACATAAAAATGTTACTGATGACAGTAGTCATCTTTGTCTTATGTCTTATGTTAAAAGTGTTCCTTTCTAGTATTTCAGTATTTAATATGATGTAGGCTTATGCATAGCTGGTCAATGATGATGAAGAAGAACTTAGGTGTGTGATAATGTGTTTAAGGCTTTCTCCAACCTCTTTAGAAAACCCTTGACATGTGCTTAATTCACCCTGAATATCTCTTTTGATGACACACATCATCTGTATAATTACTTCTTTAATATGTTCTCTACTAGACTAAACTTCATGAGGGGAGGTCTTGTGTCTATCTTGTTTACCACTAACTTCTCAGGACCTAGTGATACCTGGCACATACTAAGTATTCAATAAATATTTATGGAATAAAATTAAACCAAGGAGTTCAACTGATTTTTATTTGTTGATGTAATTTACATGTTTAATTTTCCATTGTTTAGCTTATTTTCTAAACTTTATGTCTCATTTTAAAATTTTTCTTTATTTTTTTGACTACGATTTAACTGTATTGGCAGTTATTTATTTTGTTCTTAATTAGAACAGTGTCTACTTTCAGAAAAAATTTTTAAGAATTCTTTAACCATTATTTCCTAGTTTTTAAATTTGGAAATAAAATCGCATGAAACTTAATGGGAAAAATACACAGCAACGGCAAATACCTGACTCACTCTTCCAGCTTCTATTGACATACCAAGAGATTTCAAAATAGGGAACAATATATGTTGTGCCAGAAAGGTCAAGAAATTTCTGTCAGACCTTATACAGATGAGAGCAGATTTCAGAAGGGCAGAAGGACTCAAAATTTACTGTATTTAATTAAATAAACAGATCATCTGAAAAGTAATAAAAAAAGATTTAATTGTGTCTCATCAGTGCCTTTTCCCTTAAATGGAAAGGCCTGGACATGTAAACAGGCTACATAGGAATTGGGAAGTAGAAAGTAGATTCTGTAAATTGTCACATTTTTATCAAACCAATTGATATAAAATGGTATGACATAACTGGATGATAATTTGACAATAATATCAAAACCTTAATAATATACATAATCATTTTCCTTAGGATCATCTTCCTTGGGATTTATTTTAAAGAAATTGTCATGACTATGTAGAGTCATCTAAACAAGTAGGCATTGTGTTTCTTTATAATAGTGAGGGATTGGAAAAAGTCTTGTTCATTAACAGAAAAGTGTTTAAGTACACCATGATCCATACATGTGATGCTTTTCCTAGTGAAAAAAAAGTGTTATTTCTAACATTGCACCTACATTTATGTTAGGAATAGAACTACTTTCTTTAGGAAAATATATTGAGAACCCTTGAGCATGGCTAGTGATCCTGAGCATGTTGAAAGAAGAAAGTGAAACAAAGAGGAGATAGATAAACTACTGCACTTAAGTTTCAAAAAGGAACTTCTCGATCAGAGACAGTGAAGAGAGAGAATTTATCATTTATGATTCAAGTGAAAACATACTCAGATTATAAGACATCACATGCAGTTTATATATGATTCCACCTTGTAAAACATTGAAATTTTGCATATATGTATCTGTGTGTACTTGTGTAAAATCTGTTTCATATGTATGAGAGTGACTGGAAATAAACACCAAAATGTTGAATAATTATGGTTATTATGGGACAATAGTTATAATGGAGTGTTTAGGAAGTGGGTAGATTTTTTTCATTTTCTTTTCTATATTCTTTCTTTTTCTATATTTTCTAGATTTTCCAAATCTTCAATGAATATGAATTCCTTTCATAACCAACTTAAAACAAATGATATAAAAATGAAAAAAATGAAACACGTTGTCTCGTCTATTTTAGATAAAATATGTAGCATACAATTTTGATGTTCTAATCCTTTCTACTTATTGGTATCATTTGTGGCTTTGCTAATAATACATACAGAAAATACATATTTCTATGATATATCTTCAGAAGAAATGCATTTCTATTGTTTTAAAGTATATTAAAATATTTTTTAAAAATTTCATATTCTCTACTTCAGTATTCATTGCCAGACTTATACCATTATTTTATTTATTCATGCTTTTGTTTATTTTTATTATGAATTATTTTAACCCATAAGGAATAATAGTCGGGCTTGTCTGGTGGCTCAGTGGTTGAGAGTCTGCCTGCCGATGCAGGGGACAAGCGTTCGTGACCCAGTCCTGGAAGATCCCTCATGCCGTGGAGTGGCTGGGCCCGTGAGCCATGGCCACTGAGCCTGCGTGTCTGGAGCCTGTGCTCCGCAACGGGAGAGGCCACAACAGTGGGAGGCCTGCGTACCGCAAAAAAAAAAAAAAAAAAAAAAAAAAAAAAGTCAATATATTTATGAAAGTCTTTTCACTACTACCCAGCTTTATCTAATCTTATTCTTTGGTTACATTTACTTCATGTGTTGAAGAAATAAAACATTATTGATACAAGTGCTAACACTTGTGTATATAGCCATCCAGGAACCCAATCCTATCCTGCATTCTCTAGAAGTAAACACTGTCATGAATTTGCTGTAAGTCATATTTATCTATTTTTTAAAGAAATTTACTAAATATTTATGGAGCCATAGAAATCAATCCTTTTAGGATGTTTTAAAGCTTTGTACATATTTTATTATAATGTATTTTAACATTTTAAAATGTGTGTTTTTTGATCTGGAGTATGTTTCTGAAATTTATCCTTGTTATAAGATATAGATTTTCATTTCCATTTATATACATATATATATACACACATATATATATGTGTATATTGTCTATATACACACACATATATATACATGTATATTATATAACTGCATAGTGTGTAGTTATTACAGTTTTTGGTTAATTTACATTTTTATCATTGCATACAGTGTTGCACTGACATTCTTTAAAAACTTTTTTTTTATTGAGGTATAATTGACCTACAACATTATATCAGTTTCAGGTGTAGAATATAATGATTTGATATTTATGTATACTGCAAAATGATAACCACAGTAAGTCTAGTTAACTTCCATCCTCATACATAGTTACAAATTTTTGGTGTGTGTGTGTGATGAGAACTTTTAAGATCTAGTCTCTCAGCAACTTTCAAATATGCAATACAGTATTGTTAACTATAGTCACCATACACATTCTTTTTCATGTCCTAGTTTGCGCATGTGTGGGAAGTTCTCTAGAGTCATGCTGTGTAACATTTTATCCATGACTTAGCAGCATCTGTATCACCTAGGATCTTGTTAGAAAGATCGCCTCATCTCAAATATACTGAATCATAATCTGAATATTATAAGATCCTTAGGTAAGTTTTATGCACTTTAAGCATTTGAGAAACTTTGTGTTAGAGTACATAACCTAGAGTAGAATTGATGATTGCAACAGTGCTGTCCAATAAGAATATAACATGTCATAAATAATTTTAAAATTTCTTGTAGCCATATTAGAAAGCAAAAAGAAACAGGTAAAATTATTTTAATAATATATTTTAATACCATATATCTAAAAGTTTCCCATTTCATAATGTAATTAAAACTTGTTCTCAACCAGGGTTGAGTTTGCTCCTAGGGGATATTTGGCAATGTCTGCAGACCTTTTTTTTGGCTGCTTTGGGTCTTCGTTGCTGCGTGCAGGCTTTCTCTGGTTGCAGCGAGCGGGGGCTACTCTTCGTTGCAGTGCGCGGGCTTCTCATTGTGGTGGCTTCCCTTGTTGCAGAGCACAGGCTCTAGGCACGCAGGCTTCAGTAGTTATGGCACGTGGGCTCAGTAGTTGTGGCTTGCAGACTCTAGAGCCCAGGTTCAACCCATGCAGTGCATGGGCTTAGTTGCTCTGCAGCATGTGGGATTTTCCCGGACCAGGGTTCAAATCCATGTCCCCTGCATTGACAGGTGGATTCTTAACCACTGCACCACCAGGGAAGTCCTGCAGACATTTTTGATTGTCATCACTAGAAAGATGTTTTAGATGTTCTAGGTCATGACTAGGTAAAGGCCAGGGAAGCTGCTAAATATACAATGCAAAGAATAGCCCCCAACAAAGAATCATCCAGTCTAAAATGTTAACAGTGTTAAGTTTGAGAAACTTTAAATTAATATAACAAATATTAGTGATATATATATATATATATGTATATAGGTATGTATATATATATATGTATATAGGTATGTGTATATATATATATATATATATATAGAGAGAGAGAGAGAGAGAGAGAGAGATAAATAGATAGATATTTGCTCTTCAAAATCTGTTGACTTTTAACACTTAGAGCACATTACAATTCAGACTAGCCACATTTCAACATTCAATAGCCCCCTTGAGCAGTATAGGATTATATCATGAAAGTATCTTAAAATTTGTTGGATATTGCCAAATTACTACTCAAAGTATTTATACCAATATACATGCACACAAATAATGTATGAAGCTCCTACTGCATTGTAGCCCCATCAGCATTAAATAATTTTCAGACTTTTTGATTCCTGGCTTATACTAATAATGTGGTTCATACAAATAAAATGATCTCCTTTTACTGTGCTTTAAATTTTTTACCTCTCTTATTGCTAGTTACCTTAAACATCTTTCCATGTTTATTGACCTCCTAGCTTTCCTCTTTTGTGTCTTGCCTTCAAAAGCTTTGCTCACCATTCTATTGAGTGCTTTATTTTTTATTAACTTGTAGAAATTTTTATATGTGTATTCCAAACACACACTCTTTGGCCTGGCTTGATATTAACCCATCCTTACACTATCTCCATATATGTTACTTGGTTATCATGTGTTATTATCATACCCTGCTGCATTCAGTTTTCTAAATCTGACTTATAATTATACATCTGTGTTCGAAAGTATTGTAGAAATAAACAAAGACTAACCAAATGAAAATGAGCAAAGCCTATCTATTCAGAGCTTACTATTGCAAAGGAGTCAGCCACCATTACTTGCATTTGGCAAAAAACTCACAGGCAGGCAGAGGAGTGGAAAAGCTTTATAGTAGGAAAAAAGGGAAAGCTTCAGGTATGCCTTGATTGGAAGCTGTTTGCATGGGGAAGCTGTAGGCAAGCTAACTAGAGGAAAGACATCATATATGATTGGTTAGGAGAACATATTTGTCTCTCTGATAGGTCCTAAGTTGGAAATGGGGACAAAAATTAGGAAACTATCAGTTATTAATCATGTCCTGGCCATTTTGGGCCAATTGTCACAGGGGTTATTGTTTGGTTTCCTGGATTGTTCCTAGAGAGAGTGGTCATAGACAGCAGGCTCGCTTCCTGGGCCAGTTACTGCAGATAAAGGGCTGGTTTCCTGAGCTACTTCTTTCAGGTTGTAAGCCAGAGTTCTGTCTTATATGTGGTCTGGCCATTGTCTGTTTTTATATTCAACCTCACAGATTTGCTTTGTCTTTATTGAATCAGCTACCACTTTTCTTATAGGCAAAATCTCCAACTGAGGTTAACAAAATTCACAGTGCACCTCCTGTCAAGATTCAAATAGCTCCCTCAAAATCTCTCCCCAGAATTAATCAACACCCTATACACACAAAAAATCCCTGCAAAGTATAAAGCCCATAGTAGAAGATTACAAGTTCAAGGACTCATTATTCCTTGTACTGGTCTCTGTAATACTCCTATTTTGCTGGTGGGAAAAAAACCCAAGGGCTGAGGGTGAAAGTTTGTCCAGGACCTTCAAGCAATAAACATTGTTATCCCTTGACACTGTCTTTTTCCTAAGCCTCATTTGTCACTAACATCCATTCTGACAGGAAGTAAATACTATAATTGATTTATGCAGCACACTCTTTACTACTGTATTTCAGTTGGTGAAGCTAGTCAATATATACAATTCACCTGGACAGTAATGTCTCAGTATTTTACTGAGAGTCCTCTTATTTTTCACAAATCCTGAAGTCTTATCTGGATGTTAAAATTTTCCCTAGGGGTTCTACTTGGTTGCAATATGTGGATGATTTGTTTCTTTGCTCTCTTCTTCTCTAGTCTCCTCACAGAAAGACAGCATCCACTTGCTAAAGCTTTTATCCTTAAAGGGACATAAAGTTACCAAGGAAAAATTACAGTCTGATCAAACCCAGTTTTGATATTTAGGGCATCTGATATCAGAACAAGGGCTACATCTAGATCCAGATAGAATTCATGCTGTCGTAAGTTTTCCAAAACCCAAAATTAAGCACCAACTGCAAGGTTTTCTTGACTAGTTGGTTATTGCTGAAATTAGATTCCAAATTTCTCTCTTTGGGGCAAACCTTGGTACATTTCACTAAACAATAACAACCCTGACCCAATTTTTATGGGAAGACCTGGATGACATAGCTTCCAAGGCCTTAAGGAGAGTTTGATGAACCCACCCACCATTGGTCACTCCAATGATCAGATTCCTATTTTCCTTTCCGTATATGGAAAGAAAGGGAATACCTTTGGGAGACTCACTCAAAAACATGAGACCATCAGTAACCCAGGGGGTATTCTAGCCAGCAACTGGGCCTTGTGGCACAAGCATGCCCTCCTTGCCTTAGAGCCATTATGGCCACTGCCTTTTTGGTTAAGGTCACTGGGAATGGTTGTGAGAACCCCTTTAGCCATTTTTGTACCTCAGGCAGTAGGAACCCTCCTGAATTCTCACCACACTCAACATTTCAGCCACCTCACCTCCTACAAAGTCCTTTTGTTAACTGCTCCTCACATAACTCTTTTCCACTCTAATAACCTTAACCCTGCTACTCTTCTCCCCTTTGTCACCAATGAAGTCCTTCACAACTGCTTAATGCTGCTGAGTTACTTCCTGATTCCTCATGATGACCTGCAGGAAATTTCTTTGGGCCACGCTGACTTCTCATCGTTCACTGATGGCTTTAATTTAAAAGGTGACAATGACAAAGATTGTGCTGCATATGCTATTGCAACTCCTTTTGATGTCATTGAGGCAGCATCTTTACATACTTCTGCCCATACTCTGAATTATACACTTTTACACATGCTTGCACTTTAGCCAAGGGCAAAGGTGTCAATATTTATGCTGATAGTAGACATGCTTTCAGAGAAACTGATGACTTCGGAATATTGTGGAAGCAACGTAGCTTCCTTACTTCCAGTGGAAATAAAATTAAAAATGCTCCTATGTCCAGGAGTTACTGGATACAATACTTTTACTTGCTGTGTTAGCTATTATTAAGATTCTGGGACATTCTAAACTTGACTCTCTGGAAACTAAGGGAAATCACCTTGCTGATATTTCCATAAGGAATGTTGTCCCTAAAGGAACCAACAACAGCCAAAACTCTGTCATAGTACAAAGGGATATTTCCCCAAATGATAACTTATAAAAACAGGCTGGAGAAGCCCAACAATTGGCCTCAGAAAAGGAAAAACAAGATTGGAAATTCAACAATTGTTGGTTTGATAAAAAAAGAAAGTCCTGGTTTGGACAAAATAATGATCCAGTCCTACTGGAGACTCTAAAATTCCCACTTCTCACCACTGTACATGCATTAAACCATTGGTTTACTGACAAAATGATGGCCTTCATAAATCAATATTGGTGGGAAACATTAATAAGGCCACAAAATTGCCTATCTCACTGTCCCACTGTCTGAAATACAAACCAGGAGAGTCTGTTTGTATTGCTCCTAGACATTTTAAAATGCCTAATGGACCATTCAAATTCTGTCAAATAGATTTCATACAATTTTTTCCATCTCATGGAGGAGATAAATATGCTTCAGTCATGGTATGCATGTTTTCACATTGGACTGAAGGCTTCCCTTGCAGACAGGCTGCTGCCTCTTCTGTGGTTAAAGTCCTTTTTGGAAAAGATTATACCTACCTGAGGAACTCCACTCAAACTTCATAATGATTGAGGAACCCATTTTATTTGTCAGATACTTTGACAAGTCTGTGCTGTTGGCTGGTTTTACAGCACGTTCACTGTGCTTACCCCTGTGAATCCTCTGGTTTGGTCAAACGCACTAGCACTAATGACATTATTAAGACTCCATTTGTCTCTGAAGTAAAGACAGTATACGTCATAGAGAAAATACTTGATAGATTCCTCCCTCCGTTTACAATATGAGCAGTAGTAATAGTTCAACCTTAGCTTCAAGTATCGAGTTTTACCTCATAGTTTAAAGAAAACTTGAAAGGATGAACCAGTGGAGGTTAAACAGATTTTTTTTCTTAATTGTGCTACATTTAAACTTATAAATGGTTTTAAAATTTGTTTCATGGGCCTCCCTGGTGGCGCAGTGGTTGAGAGTCCGCCTGCCGATGCAGGGGATACGGGTTCGTGCCCCGGTCTGGGAGGATCCCATATGCCGCGGAGCGGCTGGGCCCGTGAGCCATGGCCGCTGGGCCTGCGCATCCGGAGCCTGTGCTCCGCAACGGGAGAGGCCACAACAGTGAGAGGCCCGCATACCGCAAAAAAAAAAAAATAAAAAAAAAAAATAAATAAATAAAATAGTACTGGCTATAAAAAAAAAAAAAAAATTGTTTCATTAACTTTTTTTTTTTTTTTTGTGGTACGCAGACCTCTCACTTTTGTGGCTTCTCCCGTTGCGGAGCACAGGCTCCGGACGCTCAGGCCCAGCGGCCATAGCTCACGGGCCCAGCCGCTCCATGGCATGTGGGATCTTCCCGGACTGGGGCATGAACCCGTGTCCCCTGCATCGGCAGGTGGACTCCCAACCACTGCACCACCAGGGAAGCCCTGTTTCATTAACTTTTAACATAATATTTTGCCTTATTTTAGCTTACTATAGATGAAGGAAATGAATCACTAAGGGTAAAGATGGGAAGTTGGGTGTCTGCAGGTTCAGGAAAGAAACCAGGGGAGCATTTCATGAGAGTGGAAATTGAGAGAGGCTGGTGGACAAGATTCTCTGTGTCACTCTCCCTTATTAGAGCTCTCGATTAAGTTTTGCATTTGTGCCAGCTGGATTGGTTATTTTTCTTCAAAACCAATTTTCAGGTTACTGAATTTTATTGCAATAAAGTGTTATTTCCCCCTTTTTCTTCTTTTCTCTCTCCTCCTATATCTCTTCTTCCTCATCTTCCTCTTTTTTCTTTTTCTCCTAATATGGAACAATCTCTATAAATTATTTGTCAAATAGAAACGAGAAAAAAAAAAAACCCTCAACTTTAAACTTCTTTCATTGGCTTCTTCCTTTCTCTAGGAAACTCATCAATCTGTCTTCTGTTATAATTCAGTGTCAAATATCATGTACTTTTCCAGTCCTTCCTCAGCAACCACGGCCCTCTCCCCTCCCTGTCCCCTCAACACACACAAAAAGAACCAGCGAATTGGTAATTTTCCTAAACAAGACACTGGACTTGTTTTCACACTAACAAACTATAAGATCCTTGGCAAGAAAGTTAGCCTCTAATAATCTTAGTTTATACATCTTTGAAGCAAAAGAGTTAAAGTGTAGGTTTCCTAGAATTCTTGTATATTTTGGCATATAATGTCCTTAAATCACAAATTAGAGCTAAATCTGATCATCCCCACTTAATCACATGGTATGTGACTTCCTTTCTTCATGCTTTTGTTCCAAAGTATTCTAAACACTTGTCATAATTATATAGTTACTAACATCATATTAACTGATCCTGCATGCATTTAATAAGAGCCATGTAAACCACCGTTTATTTTTGCATTATTTAAAGTCATCAAAAATGTGATGTGCTTCAAAAAACAAAAACATGAAGTTGAAACTAGAGTCATCATTCACTTATATAACATCAAGTGTACATTTTACCCAAGTCACTTTCCAAGGAAACTGCAATCTCTGGAATATCATCTAAACTCCATGTGCCTTAAACTCATTCCGGAAAAAAAAATGGAACTGGATTATATATTTCTCAGGTCTAAATATTTGTTTCTCTTCCAGGTTGAAAAATAGTTCACTTTAACGTTCAGGGGTAGTGATCATGTGTTCTACACTCCTGGACTCATTCTCAGGCTCAGGCTCTGTCACTAGCTGCACAGCTTTACAAGTCATTTAATCACTGTGAAAATCCGTTCCCTCAACTAAGAGAAATGATATAAGGGGAACATCTGTCATACAGTAATCCTGAAATAAATAGTATCACAACTACCTTTATGACTACTTTGTTGAAATTCTTCTTTTTTTCTTTTACATTATAGATCTACTTTATGCTTTAACAATTATAGTTTAGCAACGTAACTTAAACTTTTTTTTTTTATGTTTTAGGATAATAATGACCTAAGGTCCTTATTCAAACATCAGTTACAGAGTCTGTAACTGATGTTTAGCAGTCTTCCTTCTGTGTGTTAAATCTATATTCCATTTTGACCATGGCCATGCAGGTCAAGGCTGTTTATTACTCACTGAAAAAAGTCCAGACTTTTCAGCCTGCTATATAAGGTCCTCCATAATTTTGTCTGTATCAAATCTCTTTCACCATCTACTATTTTCAAAACATACTATGTCTATAATGCACTTTAACTCCATGTAATCTTTGCCTCTTGCAATTTCTTAAATATGCCCAGTATTTTTCTGCCTCTCAGACCTTGCTCATGCTGCTTGGCCCCATTTAGAACACACAGCATCCACATCCAACTACATCAATACCCTATCCATTACCTGAGTTCAGCTCTGTTAACAATCTATCAACACCCCTGCTTGCACCTTAGACCAAGAGATTCTTTTTCTTTTGCATTCCTATGCATCTGACCTGGGTTTCTTTGATTATATTTACACATAGATTCCTCCAATTAATTAATTTATTTTTCCATTTCACCAACGAGGTTGTAAATGCCCTAACGTCTAAACCTTTTCAACATATTTCCTTCACTCTTTACATTGTACTGTATAGTGCCTAGCCATCAGTAAATGACTTGCTAATAAATATTTAAATGAATATTTGTTTCTAGATAGAAAGTATGGGGGATGTACCGAGATTGATTTCTGTTGCTTATAGAAAATAACTTTCCTAAAGCTTGTATTAACTCCTACAGTGAGAAAAATGGTGTGTCAGAATTACATTCTGGGATTTGTGCCAGGCTTACACTACAAAGTGAAAAGTGTTTGAAAAGGTAATACTGAAGTGTTAGAATTTTTCACTAAGAAGTGTTAATTGCAGTACTTTAGAATATGAAAATGAGTTGAAATATAACTACACACTTCTCAGTCAACCAAAAAGTATAAGATGTAATATATATATAATAAATTGGAAACGGTTATTTTAAAGGTTGAGACCATACCATATTATTCATACTAGAAAGATAGTATTGAGATCCATAATATGAAGTATATTGCATTTGATACTCTTATTCATGGCTAAACTTTAAATTAGGCTTCATCTCTTTGAGCAGTTTGCAATTATCTTGAATGTTCATTAGAGGAAAAACATTTTATTTATTTACTCTTCATTTTCAATAATTATAATAAGTACAAAACCACTTGTTTTGGGGAAAAAATTTTCCCTTCACTGGGGATTATATTTTATACTTTCAAAATTGATCCCTTTTCTAATACTTAAATATATTTACTATAAATCTGTAATTCTGAGCAGCTCATAGCACTATCTCGAGTATGAAAAATTATCTGAAGAATTTCTAAAAGGTTGTTTAGAGATTTTAAAAGATAAACATTATTATTAACACCCCCAGTGTGCCATCTCCCCTAGAGCTGCATAATATTTTTACAAAATTTGAAGAGTATTATGATCTCAATTGCACTGAAGAAGAAATGGAGATCCAGAGCAGGGTTTATTAGTCTAATACTGTTTTACAAAACTGTCAAGGAACTATTTTATGTTTTTTTGTTTTTTTTTAACATCTTTATTGGAATATAATTGCTTTACAATGGTGTGTTAGTTTCTGCTTTGTAACAAAGTGAATCAGCTATACATATACATATATCCCCAAATCTCTTCCCTCTGGCATCTCTCTCCCTTCCACCCTCCCTATCCCACCCCTCTGGGTGGTCACGAAGCACCGAGCTGATCTCCCTGTGTTATGTGGCTGCTTTCCACTAGCTATCGGTTTTACATTTGGTAGTGTATATATGTCCATGTCACTCTCTCACTTTGTCTCAGCTTACCCTTCCCCTGCGTCCTCAAGTCCGTTCTCTAGTAGGTCTGTGTCTTTATTCCTGTCTTGCCCCTAGGTTCTTCAAGATCTTTTGGTTTATTTTTAGATTCCATATATATGTCCTAGCATACAGTATTTGTTTTTCTCTTTCTGACTTACTTCACTCTGTATGACAGACTCTAAGTCCATCCACCTCACTAGAAATAACTCAATTTCATTTCTCTTTATGGCTGAGTAAGCAAAAAGATCTACAAACAATAAATGCTCGAGAGGGTGTGGAGAAAAGGGAATTTTCTTGCACTGTTGGTGGGAATGTAAATTGATACAGCCACTATGGCGAACAGTATGGGGGTTCCTTAAAAAACTACAAACAGAACTACCATATGACCCAGCAATCTCACTACTAGGCATATACCTTGAGAAAACCATAATTCAAAAAGAGTCATGTACCACAATGTTCATTGCAGCTCTATTTACAATAGCCAGGACATGGAATGAACTGTTTTTTAAATGTCTAGAACTGTGCTTTCCAATACAAGTGGCCATTAGCTACATGTGGCCATGGAGCACTTGGAATGTGGTTAGTGCCACATTTTAAAATTTAAAGGAATGTAAAATGTTTTTCCAATAAATACAATATTAAAGTTTTGGTAAGACTACACTTTCTTTACCTATTGCATCACTTTAAGATATTATTGTTTTACTTTAATGTGCGTGTTGGGGAATGTGCCTCATTTACAGTATCGCACGTAACCGTGTCGCAAATCTAGATGATAACATATTGGTTCAACTCAAATGATTTTTTTTACACAGTGAAGTAATATTGTAATGTGTGTATTTGAATATTTTATGCGAACAGCACAAGTTACAGTAACATTTATATAAATTGTAATTGGTAATTAAATGGAAATAATATGAGAGTTTTCATTATAATTAAAATATTTTTAGTTTACAAATAAGTATGGATGTACTGTAACTTTAGAATGAAAACATATAACTGTGCAGAATAAAATGGAGATGAGGAAGCTCGTACTATGACTAAAGGAACAGAAAAAAAAGGGGAAGAAATTTTGTCAAAAATTTGTAATGAATGCCAGTTGCAATCTGATGCATCAGAGCAATACAAAAAAGCTTATCTATCCACTGTGTTAAAATTAAGATAATATAGTGAATAACATTAGGAAACATTTTCAGCAAATAAGTTTTCTATCAACAGTCAATGTGTCAACATTATTAGTTGCCTGAAGTCAGAATTACATGTCTAACAAAACATTTTACAATTATGTTTAACAGAATTTTTTTTCTGAATCAGTATTGACATTAATAAAAAACAAACAAAAGTATTCTAAAGATTACTTTGGGAGGTATAAATATAATGCAGATTTAAACTGCTGGTCATTAATAATGGACAGCAGTTTAAATCAAACTAAACCAAAAAGTGGAATTCATAAACTTTAAAACATTTTAACATTCGTATAATTTTAAAAAGGAAAGCAAAGATATTGTGCTGTATCCTCTGAGATATTATGTGTGACAAAGTTTTATGGACTACTATTTTAAGGATAGAATTGAGGATATTTCTTTCTAAATATTTGAAAAGGAAAAATGAGACTAAGAAAAATTTGTCCAATCAAAAGCAGTATGATAGGATTTTTTAAAGTAGTTTTTAAAAAGTAGATTAATGAAAAAACATAAATTAAGATGGTGGATGTAAAACATATCAGTCATTGAAAAAGAAGATACATTTAATAAATAAATTTTCCAATTCTAAATTCATGCAGATTAGAATTTAACAACCTAGCTAAATGCTGTTTTCCAGTAATTTGCCTAAAAAGTAAATGTAACCATAATTAATGGGACAGAATCAATATTTTAGAATTTTTATTTATTAATTTAGTTTTTTTTATTTTTTTTATTTTTTTATTAGTTTCTGCTTTATAACAAAGTGAATCAGTCATACACATACATCTGTTCCCACATCCCTTCCCTCATGCATCTCCCTCCCTCCCACCCTCCCCATCCCACCCCTCCAGGCGGTCACAAAGCACCGAGCTGATCTCCCTGTGCCATGCGTCCGCTTCCCAATTAATTTAGTTTTTAAACGTGATTTGAGTTTGTAATTTTGGCAGGCTCTAAAATGGCTTGGATTCTTGCACAATACATGATTTTTATATGGAGGAATGGACAAATTATTACAGTTATGGAAACTTTGTTACAATATTATGAGGAAAGACTAGAAATGGCATATTCCTAGAATAAAATATCTTCAATTAAGCCACCATACAATGACTCTCAGAATACAAACCCTTTCTATAAAAAAAACAATGTCAAATTAATTTAAAATTGGGAAAGTTGCAAACCCTTTTTTTTAGTTTTAGGTAAGTCATGCATTATATGAGACACTATCCAATCAGTATTTTGGGAGCATTTTTCCTCCGAGGACATGCAATTTAACAAAGACATGTTATTTAGAAACATCAAAATAGAGATTGTAGCTTAGATATTTTTGAATCTTTCCCATCTGCTAGAGATGAATTTCAGTTAGATTATGTAAAAATTAATTTCTATCCTTATGTATAGTCCTTCAGCTAGTTATGCTGGGTCAAAATTCTAGATTCTTTGGAATTAAAACTGATGTTTCCTTTATTGTTTCATTCCACTCTGTAATATATACTAAAAATATTTGTGCTCAGATTTCTGAAGCAATTATATTAAAACTATAATGTATACAGCTGTTAAAATTATTCAATATATGTATGCAAGTGCTATGAATCACTGCCAGTTTATGGAAACCATTGAAAGAGAGAAGAGAGAATACATTTAATGGTCTTGTGTTCTTCACCAATTTTTGTTGGTTGTGTTATGGATGAATGCTATAAAGATTTACTGTACTGTTAATTTAAAATTTTCTTGAAACCAAAAAGATTCTTGCCAAGTGTTCAATAATCTAAGACAAAAAATCGTAATTTACATAATTTATCGATATGACATTGCATATGAACAAGCGGAATTTGTAGCATCAAAGAAAGAAGAAGCTTATTTGTGACCTAGCAAGACATGTACAAAAAAAAAAAAAAAAAGAATTTATGTTGGAATGACAGCTCTTCATAATACAAATCAATGATGGTATCTACACATTTTCCAATATGAATCAATGTGCAGATTTTAATTGTAATTTACAGGATTATGTAAATTGTCCTCAAAATGTAAAAAAAAAAAATTGAAGAACACTAGTACTGAGTTGACACAAAAGTTAATAAACATCCTTAACTTGGACAGACATAGTTTTGAAACCAAAACGTTTTTGATGCAAAATGAAAAAAAATTATTCTGTAAAATTAGTTTTCTTAATTTGGATACTAATTATAAAATTAGTTTTTCTTAATATCTATAAAATTAGTTTTCTTCTATAAAATTAGTTTTTGTAATTTTGGTAATGGATTTAATTATTTGAAACCTTTGAAATATGCTTAGGACAACTTGTGTATATAAGTGTACTTTTAAAGACTGTATGTTTATCAACTTTAAATGCAAATCAAGTATATCGGATGAAAATTTAGTGTCCAAATTAAGATGTGTTATAAGTGTAATATACACACCAGATTTCAAAGAAAATGGCACAAAAATTTTTAAATATCTCATTAATAATATTTAAGTTGATTACATGTAGAAACAATAATATTTTTGATGTATGAATTTAAGTAAAATATATTATTAATGTTAATTTTAACAGTTTCATTTTACTATTTTGGTAAGGCTGCTAGAAAATTTAAAATTACTTATGTGGCTCACTTATGTCTCTATTGGACAGGGCTCATATGGAATATAAATAAGGCAAGGTTGTTGAATGTCTTGAAAACTACCATTTCCCAGGCCTAAGAGAAATATACTTGGCGTATGGTTGGTAGTTAACAAATATGTTTGGGTGAAAAAAATGTCTACAGTGTGTTTATATCTGAGATAAATTTTATAGTATGTGTAAGCAGAACTATTTTCTTCCTCTATTTCTCTGTCTCTGTCTCTACTTTTTCTCACTAGATGTGATTATAATTAAAACTTCAAAAGTTACACAGTTTAATATCTGTCTTGTGATGCCACTCTGGAGAAATTATCTGGTATGTCATTTTGACCGGGTCACAGCTATCATTCTTTTTTTTTTTTTTAACATCTTTATTGGAGTATAATTGCTTTACAATAGTGTGTTAGTTTCTGCTTTATAACAAAGTGAATCAGTTATACATATACATATGTTCCCATATCTCTTCCCTCTTGCATCTCCCTCCCTCCCACCCTCCCTATCCCACCCCTCTAGATGGTCACAAACCACCGAGCTGATCTCCCTGTGCTGAGGCTGCCTCCCACTAACTATCTATTTTACTTTTGGTAGTGTATATATGTCCATGCCACTCTCTCATTTTCTACAGCTATCATTCTGTTTCCCCGCATTTTAAAAACATAACAGGCATCATTATATACACACTCTGATGTTACCTGCTCATATTAGAGTTTTACAAATTTTGATTGTGCAAGTAGTGCATGATTTAAAAATTCAGACAATAGACAAAAATATACTATAGAAATCGAACATTATACTTCCCTCTTAAAAAGTAATTTTTAGAAGATTTTAATATATTGCTCCATATTTTGTTTATGCAAATGCAAACATGTATTTGTTTTTTAAAAAAGGTGGAATCATACTGTACACATATAATAGGTGTATCTTTTCATTGTTACCTGCCTTGATACTGGAAGGATTAATCTCATTTTTTCTTTCAGTCTGTCACTGAGAAAAATCTATTACTCTAGTCATCATCACTTTTGTCCAGCACTCTCATCCCATTATGGCATTGCTATTTTTAGCCCTCCTTCTTACCCCTGCCCAAATACCAAAATCCCTTCCTCTGAATCTTATGGTATAAACAGTCTTCAGCAGGATTTCCTGTACCATATGCTCACCTCTTTTCTGAGCATTCCCTTCCCAGTGGGCTAATTGGGTGAAATTTGGGTCTTTTCTGAGGACACTCCATCCCTCAGGTTTTTTCTACATGGTATATACCACTCTTTTTGAAATGGGGGGAGTTTTGCTCCTTAATCCTCATTGGTGTTTCCAAGCCATTTTCTCTCTGTAATCTCTAACTCCCTCCCTGAGGTTTCAATGTTATATCATCAGGTGTTTCCTCAGCTATCTCACTTTTTTCCCCTGTCATTATTTCCTGAATCTAGTGTCTGGTGTCAGTCTTATTTGTATTCTGGCTTACTTTCCTTCTCTTTAACACTATGCCAGTTAAAACTCTTATAAACCTTCTAATATTGAGTTCTCATTTCCTGGATTTCTTCATCCGATCTGACCTTCTCTCTTTCAAAACCATGGTCATAATCTTGATCTTTTCATTATCAAATACTCTAAAATTTCAGTTTCAGGTATCCTGCTCATTTCCTCTAGTGCTCTCACTCCCACAGTATTTTGACCCTACCAGGGATCACAGTCCACTGATCTTACAAACATTTGAATGTCTTTTGCCTCCTTGATGGCTTCCTAAGCTAGCTTAAATTTCGAGTCCATTAATATAAAATCTATTACATATACCCTCAAATCTCCTGCCATATCCTCATTTTGTAATTTTTCTGGGAAACCCCCAATCCTAGTTAAATTCTATCCTCTATCTACTTCCACCTTCCATCCCTGCAGGTGAATATGGCTAGAGAGAAGTTACCTGCTGACATGTCTCACTTTAAATCTCAGATGAGCCTTTAATGCTGTCCTAAATCTTAGCATCATATTTTCTACTCTCCTAGGTAACTGCTTCATATCTTTTCCTCGCCTCAAAATTTCAAGACCCCCTTGAATATTCTCAGTCTCAAAAATGCACTGCTTTCTGTTTGAGTTTTTCATGTCATGACCTAAAGCCTTTCCCTTTGTACACTTTACCTCATCTTCTCTTAGCTACAAAAGGGTAATTATCTACCAATCATCCTCTGTATGATCAATTCTCTCTTTTCCCAATTTATTTCTATTAGCAAGTAAAAATGAATATATTTTCTATCATCCTAACAAAGGAAACTCTTTTTTCTCCAGTTCTAGCTACTGCTCATTTTGCACACTTGTTTACCCATTCAGAAAACTTGCTGTTATGCTTGTTGTATTGTAGTTGTTGTGATATATATATATATATATATATATATATATATATATATATATATATATATATATATATATAAATTGTTTCATACACCCACTCCAATCAGGGTTTCAATAACACTGTGCCAAACTCACTGTTGTCAAGGTCACTATCACCCTTTGTGTTGCTAAATACAATTCTCAATTCTCAATCTTCATTCTAGTTGAATTTTCAGTAGGATTTTATTATTAAATTTATTATTCCATTCTCCCTGAAATATATTCTTACTTGGAAACATAGTACCACATGCTCCTGTTTTTTTCTTTTTTCCTTTCTTAGTCTCATTGGTTACTTTCTTCCTCATTAGCCTAATGTCTGAATACTATAGTGTCCCAAGATTCAGTCCTTGGACCTCTTTTTTATCTATACTCCTTTCCACAGAGTGGCTTTCAATACTACCTCTTAGCTGATAATTCCTGAATTTGTACCTTCAGCCCAGCTATTACAACTCCAAACTGCCTACTCAATATCTCCAATGGTAGTAGTCATTTCAAACTTAACATGTTACAAACCAAACTCCTCATATCTGTTTGTACATCCCTGAACCAATCCCACACGTGTTTCTTCTGAAGAGTTCCCCATCTCAACAGAGAGTAACTCTATTCTTCCAGATTAATTTGTGGAGGATGGCAACTTTAAAATTTTACATTTAAATCATGAAGTGTAGGTTCTTTTAAGGATTATTTCTAGTATTTTTTATAATTGTTAGAGGTAATACTTGACATTAAAAAATTACTCAAGGCTAATTTTGTATGTTGACAATTTAGAAGCTTTTGGTGAGTATATTAAGTGAATAAGTTTTCTTAGAAAAACTGTCCAATAAGAAAGCCAATCTCTTGTTTGTCCTTAAGTATATCTTTTTTAAAGAAAAAAAATCAGGAATTTAAATTATCTTATTACACTGTGGGTTGCTTCAAAAAATTAAAGATGATGCTAAACATTTCCTTCCTCTTAACTTTCTCAGTATCAAATCAATTAGAGGCCACCAGGAAACTCTAAGGGACATCTATTAAAACATTTCAAACTCAAAGGGAAAATCACGAAATAATTTCCAGGTCACTTGGGAACTTTTAAAAACATCTTGAAAATACATCTCCCAGAATTGCTAAGGCTAGTATAAAATAGTTTTGAGAATAAGAAAGGCAATTGTATTTTATGTTTAGATATGAAAATAATTAGAATGCAATCATATTTATTAAGGTATTCATTTCCTAAATTATGGTTTGTGAACTAGTCAAAAGGGAAGTAAGGGAAAGGGCATTTGCCACTTTTTCAAAGTGTCTACACTGGTCACCAAAAACACAATAAGGAATCAGGAGTAAGCATGTCTATTTTGAAAAAGTTCTAAATATAATTCTGAAAGGATTCCCATAAATTTTGAGAATAAATAAGAATGTATTTTAGGGAAAGGCACACTCTTAGAAGACTTGAAATATGTCAGCAATAGGAGAGGTGGAGTTTAACTTGGACTTGAACCAAACTTAGAATTGGAATCAGAGGCAAAAGGAAGAAATAATATTTCAGGAAAACACAGATATGCTGTCAAATATATCGAAGTTAAAAAGGAAGGAACTGACAATTGCAAGTGTAGTGAAAAGTACAAAACCTATAAGTTTAGACACAAGTCATTCAATTTACCTGGAAATGCTATTTTCATCCTAGGATAAATATTTAGCAAATTTGATGAGTTAGGGAGTAAATTTAAAGACATTAAATGGAGAAAGGAGGGTGAATAATTATTTTTTTTCTTGATTATGTATCAAAGTTTTTATTATGCATTAAGGACTTTAGGTTCATTATCTCATTTAATTCTCAAAAGTCTGTGAGGTAGGCACTCGTATTTATCCTTTCTGACAGTTCAGGAGACTGAAGCAGAGAGGTTATATAACTTGCTCAAGGTCATAAAACCAATGAATAGCATACCAAAGTCCAAACTCAATGCTGTATCACTACACATCCATTGATATTGCTAAAACTAAAAACAACAGCAAAACAAAAACTGGCAATACTACTTGCTGGTTAGGAAGTGAGGCACCTGGGTTTTCCATACAATGCTAGAGGGAAAGCTAATGACATAGCTATTTTGGAAAAACAGCTTGGGAGTTTCTTATGTAGTTAAACCTACATTTATCACATATCCAGCAATCCCACCCTTAGGTATCTGCATAAGAGAGATGAAAAGTTAGGTTTACACAGAAGTCTGCATATGAATATTTATAATATCTTTATTTACATCCTCCAGTTGAGACCAGCCCAGATGCCATATTGAAATACTACTCAGAATATGAAGGAATAAACTATTGATTATTACAACAATATGGATAAATTTTAAATGCATTTTGCCAGAACCAACGGGCTACTATTTTATGATTTCATTTAGTTGACACTCTGGAAAAGGCCAAAATTATAGAGATGGAAAATAGACCAAGGGTTGCCAAGGGATAAGAGTTGGGGCAGGGGTTCCCTACAAAGGGAAAGAATTGTAGGGGCATTGGAACTGCTCTGTATGAAACTGTGGTTTTGGATACTTAATTCTATGCCATTGTTAAGACTCTATAGGACTTTACATCATAAAGAGTGAATTGTACTGAATAAACTTCAAAAGAAACAAACAAACCACCATGACATGAGAGTGGTGGTGGAATACTGATTATGACAAATAAATCTAACTATATTACAAATGAATCACATAATCACACTGAAGGACATGGGGAATAAGGAAGCTGACTTAAGTAACTGTGGAATTATTTTGAATGGATACACTAAGTGTACTGGACACTGCACACAAATATTGTATTCTGGTAAATGCATTTCTTACAGGAATACGTGTTGGGAATTTTGAAAGGACTTTATACTAAGATTAAACCAATAAGTAGATAATGAGAGCCAGGTTTTTCATGGTCTGAGAAGGAAGTTACAAACAGGAAAGGGAGAAGGCTAGAATAAACTCTGTGGTGCTGGGTTGAAATAAGAGCTATTAATATGGACCCTTTAAAAAAGTTATGTATACAGATAGATATGGAGATAGGAGATACCTACAGGTGTGTGCATGTGTGTGAGTGTGTGCATACATGGGTACAGATATATGTTTTCTAGCTTTGTCCACTAAGAGGCAATAAAAGCAGTGATATCTACCCAAGTAACAATTACAATACCTAGCACCCAGAACTGGTTTTTAAATCATCTTTCTCCAGTGAAAATACACAAGGCTTTTTGGATAGCTAGAAGGACTCCAGAACTGAGGCAGGAAAAGTGAAAAATGAAACTGGAGCATTTTTTAGTTTCAGAAAGCAAGAAAGTGCTAAAAAAAGAAAAAGAAAAAGAAAAGAGAATATGGGGCACAGGATCCCATATGGAACAGCTTGCAATGGCTACAGGCAAAACAACTTGTGTGGCAGAAGAAATAACTCTGGTCTTGTGTTATACCTCAAATTAAACAAGAAGAATCAATACATATTTAAGTAACTGAATAAAAACCTAGGGAGTAGGGGCAGCTCTTCCTGACAGGAAAATTCCAATTAATAAATGTAGGTAGAATAAGGGAAATAGGAGATCAGCAGAACCATAGTAATAATTGCTGCAGGCAAGATCCATTTATAGATGTTAAAATGAGGGACCAAGAGTTAAAGAGAAACAGGTTCTTTGCATAATTTCGAAGTATCTCTCCCCAAATATTCAGTAATTGCTAAAAGGGAGACAGTTACTTTACAGTGTAGAATCCTAGCAGACACCACTTTAACCATGGGAATAAAGTTAACATGACCAGTAGTATAATATTCATGGACATTGTGTGTCTTGAATGATGCACCAAGGAGAGCACATCACCTCTGTGGTCTTCTTCCCAATAATATATGACTCTAATCTAAAAGTGAGAAAATACCAGACAAACCCAGTTAGAGAGCCATCCTACAAAATAACTGACAAGTATACTTGTCAAAGACAAGGAAAGACAGAAGAACTGTTAAAGTTTGGAGGCGACTAAGGAGATATGACAATGTAATGTGGGATCCTGAAGTGAATCCTGGAACAGAGAAAAAGTCATTAGTGAGAAAAAGGTGAACTCTAAGCAAATTGTGTAGTTTAATGGTATTGCTTCAAAGTTAATTTCTTATTTATGACAATTGCTCTATGGTTATATAGGATAGTAGCATAAGAGAAAGCTGGATAAAGAGTATACTCGTTTTGAAAGTGTTATGTAAGATAAAATTATCTCAAAGTAAAAATGATGTGTGCTTCTAGTCAAGATAATACTATATGGACATGTTTCAATAACCCCTCTCATCACTCTAAATCCATTAAAATAATACATAAAATGTAAAAGATAAAATTATAAATGATAGTGCCATGTCCCCCCAATATAAAAATCTCCTCACAGAGCAAAAACAGAAAAGATCAGTGATAAAGAGAGCTGAAGTCACAAGCCTACTGAGCTCTGGGTCTAGAAATAGGCCTAGATGGCTAAAATAGAGTAATCAGAAAGAACAATGCTTCAGGTGTGGTAAGGCAATGACTCTAGTCTTAGTGAAACAAGGAATCAGAGAGAAGAGAGAATGACATTATAAACTGGATTCTTAAACAGCCACTCCAAAACTTTCCTGCATAGTTTTATTTACTATTACGAGTTACATATTTAAACATATTTGAATTCTCAGCCTTCTTTAAAGTTAGATTAGGACATCTAGTCATTGAGATGAAAGTGTTAGTTTTGGGTGAGGGTTTCTTGGTCCAAACATAATTTTATTTGAAGAAAATCCTTGGGCCATTCCTGTTATTTCTGCCTGAAAAAAATAACATGATATCTGGAGTTGCAGCTGTTGTATTAAAACTGTAAGAATGAAACCACACATTATGGATGACAGAGCATGAAGACAGAACCAGCTTTCTTGATGTCATCTTGGGCTTTATAACAGCCATGGTTTCTTGCCTCTGCACATCTTGTTATGTGAGAAAAACAACCCTTCATTTGTTTGAGCTACTGTTTTTACTCAGCAAAATGCGATTTTAACTAGGACAGAGAAAAGCTAAACTCATACTTCTTGAGATGAACATGCCAACATAATTCTAAACATGAGTAAATATTATAGAAGAACAAATAAAAACCAATCATAAAAACATGAATTCATTCTAGAAGGGATGAAAAAAAATTGAGCATTTGAAAAAGCCTCCAGAATAAGTCTGTTTAGAATTTAAAATGGTAACTGAGGAAATAACATCTATAAAATAGAAAAAAAATTCTTGAAATAAAAGTACATAACTAAAACAAAAACCAGTAGGTCCAAAAAATTTTTTGGAATCAAGGAAAAATTTGTATTATATAAACCCTTAGCAAAGTGAGAATAGAGGGGGGCTTCCCTGGTGGTGCAGTGGTTGAGAGTCCGCCTGCCAATGCAGGGGACACTGGTTCGTGTCCCGGTCCTGGAAGATCCCACATGCTGTGGAGCTGCTGGGCCCGTGAGCCATGGCCACTGAGCCTGCGCATCTGGGGCCTGTGCTCTGCAACAAGAGAGGCCACAACAGTGAGAGGACCGCGTACCGCAAAAAAAAAAAAAAGAATAGAGGGGATTTTCTTAATTTCATAAAAGGTATCTAAGAAAAGCCTAAAGAAAACATCACACTAAATGATGCAACATTAGAAGCATTTTATTATAGATGTGTCAATAACAAAATCATAAATGAGTCAATATCATGGGTCTTATTGGTTGATCAGAAGAAAAAGATATCTAGCTTTGGTAAAAGGAATTGATAAATGTGTACATTTACTTGCTACTAATCAAATCCCAGCAGAAATAAAGAGTATGGTCACAAAAATGAGTATATGTTTGGTTAATAAATTCAAATATTTAGACAGTTCTTAATTAGGTTATCAAAAAGGACTGTCCAACTAGATACCACACTAGAGTATCACCATGGAAGGCACAGATTAGTCTTGTGTCCCTCATCATGTACCATTCACCACTTTTTATGTGCTAACTTAGCTACTCTGCAGAGGTAACCTCAACTCTCTAGGTTAGGTAAGTAGAATTGTAACTGTAAGAGAAAAATAAGAGGAAGAATAAAAACAGAGAAAATAAAATTAATTTAATCTCATGGTATTAGCAATTTTGTATCTTTTTGTTTATACGCATTATTATAGTGTATGATGATTTTATCTGCATTTTAAAGTGTTTAAGGCATTTAAGAAAATTATATATATATGAGGGTTATAAGGAGTGTAATTAAGCTTGTAATCAATGTTCAAATGTTTGGAGTTAAATAATTAACTAAATTTATAAATTTGTGACCTATTAATTGAGTCATCCTGTGTAATATTTTGAGAAATGTTGTTTGAAAATTAATAGGCATTAAGTAAAGTGCAAATGGACATGAAAAGAACTGTCAAAAAGAGAAGAAATATTTATATAATTGACTATACTACAGTTAAAATGTATGTATGTATGCCATAAAGGTAATGAAATTCAACCCATCTTCTAAAATATATTTTTAAAATATCTTTTAAAAATATTTTAAAAGAAGGTAAAAGGAAACTATATGAATCAACTGAAAAACTAATAATAGGAGAATATCATAAGTTTTTGAATACAAACTTAATTTATACAAATCAATTACCTTATATACAAACAAGAAACACTTAAAATATAACAGAATAAATGGTCTCACAACAGCAAAAGAGAATAATAAAAAGTAAAAATAAACTTAAGAAAAGTGCAAAATGAAAAAAGGTTAAGATAATATGGAGAGGTGAAAACTTTATGGAACAGCATACTTTATTCTTGCATAATAAATTTTAAAGTTACAGCGATATTAACTATACCTAATTTAATCAATACATTTAAATATATCGAAATAAAATATCAACAAGATATTTTTGGACATAACCAAGTTATTTAAGTTCAAAATTGCAAATATTGTTGGAAAAAATTATAAACAAGTATAATGGGAAGGGACCAACTCCATGAAAAATTTAAAAATAGTATATGGTAATCACAGTACATATAAAATCAGATAAATAGAGAGTCCAGATATTGAACTTAATTATTTCATAATTCCACATTGGTTAGAAGAGAAGTATTATTTAATAAGTAGAACTGGGATTATTAGCTAGCCATATTGGGGCAAAAAAAAACCAACCTTGTATTTTAACATCATTTCTTTCAGGGAGATAAATTTCAGATGACTCACAATTATTATATAAAAATGAAACCATAAAAGAAATAAAGGAAAACACTTGATACTTTTTTATGGTCTTGAAATGGAATAGCCTCTCTAAACACAAAAGTAAACTGAACAGTCATAAAGAAAAACAGTAATAGTTCTGAGTGTGCAAAAATTAAAATTGTATAGAAAAAGACTAAAATCTAGTCAAAAGAAAACACATGGGCTATTCTATTTATTTTCATAATAATGAGTGGCAATAAATCAATGACCTCCTGGAAAAATTATGTGTCAAGGACAATTCAGCAATAGAAAATACACTGAGTTTTTAAATGTTTAAAAATATGCTCAAATTCAATCATGATAAGAAAAGTAAAAATTAAAACAACACTATTTTACCCACACTCTATTGATGAGAATCTTTGAAAACACTCCTTCTCATACATTGTTGCTGATAATTTAAATTGGAGCAATCTCTTGAGAGAATAATTTGGCAAAATATATTAACATAAAAATACATATACCTTCGATTCAGCAGTTCTAGTCTAGGAATTTATCCAACAGTTATATTATCACATGTGAACTAAAAAATTATATGTATATATATATGTCAGTATATTCTGCAGTATTGTTTGCCTCAGCAAAATAATATAAACAACCTAGTTGTCTATTATTAGGTAACTAGTAAGTTAAATTATGGTGCATTCATACAAAGAAATGCCATGTAGTCAAGTAAAAGTATTTTCTATGGGACTGAAAGATGTTTGAGATATATTAAGTGAGGAGAGCAAGGAAGAAAAGCATCAGGCCTTATTTTACAGTAGGCAGTGCTCTAGGTACTGGGATTTGAATGGTGAAAAAAATAGAGTTCCTACCCTCAAGTAACATTTTGGTTATGTTAAGTACAACACAAAGCCTATTAGACATATATTCATATACATTTGCATAGAAGTATGTTGCTGCTTACATTTATTAAGATATAGATTCTATATCTCTATTCATATTGATTCATTTGTAATTTCACAGATTATTTGGAAAGATAATTAATTGGTAATAGTGGTTATTTCTGGGAAAATAAAGAACTACAATGTGAGAAACAAATTTTCCTTGTATTCCCCCTTGTAATGTTTGTATTTTTTGAAATCACAGTGCATATATTATCTATTGAAATAAATATATAAGTATATATTTATTTAAAATCCAATGTGACCTCAGTTCTTACATGTTGGTGGTGGTTGGATATAATTTTAAGATAGTAGTTTTAACAAGGTAAAAAAAAGAAATATCTCTACTTTCATGTAATATTTTTAGGTATAGGTAAAATGCCTTTCTGAAAAATCCATAGATGCAGTATTTCACACAAAAAATTTGCAGTAAAACATTATTTTGGGAGTAATCTTATTTGGATGTGGAAATGTATGTGAATAGCAGAAAAATTGAAATTATATCTAAATTTAGAAATCACTGGATATATATTCTTTGTCCATTTTTTATTTATTTAGTGAGTTTAATGAGGTAGATGAATGAGCACTAAAAAGACCGTAAGAGAGAGGAGGGATTATGCTTCACATACATCCCTTCAAATCTGTGGGTGATACTACAGTGTTAGGGGAGCCTCTAGGAACTTTGCTGAAGGATTTGTTGGTGGAAGGTTCATAGAACTAGTGATAAAGAAGAATGATTTTCTTTCCTCCAAAACTTGTGTCGTACTTTAAAGCATTTCAGTCATAATATTTTAGCATAAAAAATTATGTTATTACCCTTGTAATGCACCTATTAGGGCCTCAATATATAATGCTTACTTTATTATCCACATAATTTTAAAATACAAATGTATAAGTTTAATTCTGCAAAGAGCTTAATGTGTAGATTGCTTGTTTCTTCTCAATAAAGGTTTTATACTTTTCCAGGGTCTGAGGTATAAAGAAAAGCACATGGTAT
Organism: Mesoplodon mirus; assembly: GCF_964341445.2. Classification (NCBI taxonomy): domain Eukaryota; kingdom Metazoa; phylum Chordata; class Mammalia; order Artiodactyla; family Ziphiidae; genus Mesoplodon; species Mesoplodon mirus. Next base: position 106,213,647 of record NC_138982.1, on the reverse strand, counting down.
AAATTCTAGGTTTTTAAAAATATAATTACTGTTTCAAGAGGGAACAGAAAATGAGATAAATTTATTCCTTATACTATTTTTCTTGGGTGAAACTTTAGCAGACTGGTGAAAATGTCTATTAGAGAATTTATTGGCACATAAACAATTTGCCATAGAAATGTCCCTGAAATCTTCCTTCTCAAATTCACCATGATGTTCTCAGTTTCAATTTCAGATATTTCACTACTAAAATATGCTCTTAGGATAACTTATTTTGAAGTTGGAAGTCAAGTGAAACTTTTAAATGAATCTAGTAATAAGACTAAAATAATTTTATAAATAAAAAATATTCTGATATAATTAGTGATCACTAGCAAGAGTTTATAAATTAAGGCTATTCAGATGCCAAAATATTTTATATTCTCTGCTGTAAGTTGTGGCACCTGTCTCTCTTTAATTGTTATGTTTATGTTTGTTATGTTAAATTGATCTTATAACATCACACATAAATAAAAATCCACACCATTTAAAAAATGCCTCTCTCTCTCTCTCCATTTTCCCCATGACAAAAAGAAAAAACACAGGATTTTAATGTGGAAAGTAGGTCAGACATGTTCTAACTTACTTCTCCATTAACACAAAGCAAAACCAATAAACACTGACTTTTTCAGACCCTCTGCTCTGTCCAGTTGCCACTCCATCTCTATACTTCCCTTTAGAGACAAGCTTCCAATACGTTATATGGTAGTCCCGCCCATATCCACAGATTCACTTTCCACAGTTTCAGTTACCTGTGGTCAGCTTTGGTCTGAACATACTGAATGAAAAATTCCAGAAATAAACAATTCACACTTTTTTAAATTGCATGCTCTTCTGTGTAGTGTGATGAAATCTCCTTTGTCTGCTCCATTCTGCCTGGGAGATGAATCATATTTTTCCCAGCATATCCAGCCCCTTAGTCACTCAGTAGCCTCTAGGTTATCAGAGCAACTGTCGTGATATTGCAGTGCTTGTCTTCAGTTAACCCTTAGAAAAGAAAAACAAAATTTTCTGAGGTTGTTAAGATCCGTGGTAAGAACAAATCTATCTGAAACTGTGAGGAAGGAAAAAGAAATTCCACATTCACAAAACTTTTATTACAGTATATTGTTACAATTGTTTTATTTTTTAATTAGTTACTGTGCCTAATTTATAAATTAGACTTTATTATAGATTTGCATATATAGGCAAAAACATTGTATAGTTAGGGTTCAGTACTATCCATGACTTCAGGCATCCACTAGGTGTTTTGAGAGGGTTAAATAAGTTACTATTTATGATACACTTAGAACATTACCATGGCACATAGTACATGCTCTATTATTGATACTGATGCTGTTGATAGTGTTTGGATTCACCATTAACAATGCAACTCAGAATGTGAATCTGAATTCTGGGTCTAACAGTGAACATACTAGCAGGAGGAAAATATGGCACCTGTGTTCAACATCCCTTCAGCCAAAAGAGACATGCCCACCGATTTCTAGGCTTAGTGTCCACTCTCCTTCAAGCAACTTTTTAGATGAAACTAATATACTTTTCACATGTCTGTTTCCATCAGTCAGCAAAAGTGTGTAAGCTTCTCATCATGGATTTTCTAAAACAACATCACCTAAATTATTGTACCCGACCCAACCTCCACCCCCAACCTTTTGCCCCACTGACAAATCCTTTCACTGTGCCCACTACAATCACAGCGTCATAACTAGCAAACTCCCCTCAATTTTCACACACTTCTTTCAGTATTTTCCTATTGTCCTTGCATTAAGTGAAACTCCCTCTCTCATTGAGAAAATTCACCTGGCAGAATGTTTTCAAGAAGTGATTTTTTCAAGCCTCAAGGACATGAGTGAGGTGAGATTGGTGTCATTGCTGCTTCTTGTAGCTCCGTCCATCCAGATCATTATCATTCAGTCTTTTGTAAAACTAAAAACAAAAACCTGGTGAAGTCCTTCATATGTATTACCTAATCCTTTTTGGTTGCTGTCATTTGATGCCTTCCAGAAAGTTCTCTCTAATCTTGCAAAGATTTTGACATATATTTTATAGACATTCTTTTTGTGTGTGTGTGTGTTACGCGGGCCTCTCACTGTTGTGGCCTCTGCCGTTGCGGAGCACAGGCCCCGGACGCACAGGCTCTGGACGCGCAGGCTCCGGACGCGCAGGCTCAGCGGCCATGGTTCACGGGCCCAGCCGCTCCGTGGCATGTGGGATGTTCCCAGACAAGGGCACGAACCCGTGTCCCCTGCATCGGCAGGCGGACTCTCAACCACTGCGCCACCAGGGAGGCCTATTTTATAGACATTCTTAAGAACAGAAGTGCTGCCATCTCCCTGGGTCACTTCAACACTTAAGTGGTTTATCTATCTTCATGTGTAGTTCTTGACCTTCTTACCTCCAAAGTCATCCATATGTACTTCCTTTCAACTTCCTATTCCATCTATCCCTTCTAGTATCTTCAACATCTCACTTGGCCACAAACTTCTCTCATACTTTATTTAAATACTCCTACTATGATCATTTTACATTGCAATCAAGCTCTAGTCTGTTGACCTTTCTTTTTATCTTCACACCAGAGCCTTCTCCTTTTTTCATTTCCTTGTTATTCAGCTTAGATTAATTAGTTACTATTCTCTTTTCAACACTACAAACGTCCTTGGCTTTCTCTCTTTCAGTCACACTCATTTCGCAAAATTTCGGTCCTGGAAGAAACCAATTACCCAATTTCTTTGCACTTGAACCCTAATAATCAAGCACTATGGCAAAAAGTACCCAATTGGATTTCCTGGTTTTACTATAAATTCATAGCCACTTACCTTAAATGGGCACTTCAACATTGCTCAGAAATCTTGCTATATGTCCTTGAAAAACTGTCCATCATTCTTTTATTTAAACAATGCCCTTTTCAGACCTTTTCCACTCTGCCAAAATTTCCAATCTTCCCATCTTCCCTTCTCAGTTTCAGTAATGATTCCCATTATGATTCACTGAAAAAGAGAATCTGTCAGAGGGGACCTCCCTCAGCCTCATGATATAAAACTGACTTAAATCTGTCCACAATTTATGCTTCTCCCTGCAACTGAAGAGGCAATATCCTCTTTTTATGTAAAGGTGACGCTTCCACTGGTGTTTAGCATCTCAACTTCATTGCATGAAATTCACACAAAAAATTACACTTTCTTTCCCCTTATATATTAAACTCTCATTCTAATGAATATTTCCCTTTGCTTTTCATTCAGGACTCTCCTATAAAAAAAAAACAAGCAAGCAAACACACAAACAAACAAGTTAAAAAATATTCTCACTGAACTTTTCACTTCTGCCCTTTCTCTCTAATTTCTTAAATATTTTAACATCTAAAAAGATTTGTCTCTGCGTACATTTCTTCATTTCCAAACCACTCCTTGACCCACTCTATCCTGACTCCTTGCTGCTGCTCTCCTCCACTAGATTAGTTCATGATTAGGTCACATGTGTCTTCTCTTTCTTAAACCAAAAAACACTTTTTAGTCTATTTACCTTTCTGGTGGTTACTTCTTCATTTCCTTTCTCGTCTTCACCTCTATCCAATTTTAAATGTTTAACATTTTTCGAGGCTTGTTTCTTAGGGCTTTCCTTAATTTATACTATTTCCTTGGTAATCTTATTTAAATCCATCTCTTCAATTACCACATTGTCAAAGCAAACTCACAAATATATATTTTTAGATAGATGTCTAGACATCGATGTCTTTGAGTTTTAGGGCTTTGCCTCCAACTTTCTATTAGATAACATCTCTTAAATAGTTTAAAGCAATCTGAAACTTAATATGTGCAAAACCAAACTCATGATCACTTCTTATGTTAGTCAGCTCGGGCTGTTATAAGAAAATACCATAGACTGGGTAGATTAAACAAAGTTTAATTTCTGGAGGCTGGGAAGTCCAAGATCAAGATGCCATCCTGGTAGGTTTCATCCTGAGACCAGTTTCTTTTGGCTTGTAGGCATCTATTATCTTGCTGTGTACTCACGTGGCCTTTCCTCAGTGTGTGCTTATGAAGAGAAAGAAAAAGAGGGATATGTATATATATATATATATATATATATATATATATATAGAGAGAGAGAGAGAGAGAGAGAGAGAGAGAGAGAGAGAGAGAGAGGGAGAGAGAGAAAGAGAGTGATAGGGAAGTTTATTTCTCTTCCTATCGGATTAGGGCTCTACCCTTATGACTTCACTGAACCTTAGTTACCTCCTTATATAAGGTGTTATATTACTAATATTTATGAGTGCAAAGATTATTAGTTGTTTTTCTAATCAATACAATTCTAAGCATGTTAATCTGATTGTTAAACTGAATTATAATGTAGGTTAAGAATTTTAAAAATTACTTATGACTCCATTTTATGATCTTACCACTGGACCTTATATTTTGAAATTACCTCTCCTTACATTGAAAAAAATTGAATTAATTAACTTTCTCCTTCTACATCAATTAAAACATTAAAACCAACTTTGCAAAATGTTCAGAAATAGTACACCAGGAATTTGATGATGGAGTTAGTCTATAAAGCCATATTATTGGAAAATATAACAGGTGTTTTAAAATATATGTTTAAAAAGCTGGTAGACTTCCATGAGTAAAGCCAAGGCCCTTAAAACTGGCATCCCATTTGGGGAAACAGTTATTTTGCCATTTAGATAATGTTGTGGTTTCTTGATTCAATGTTGGCTAATTCCAATACTTTGTCTCTTTACATTAACCTTATTTAATGTACAAGAATACTGGAAAAATAGAAACAATTTTCTACCTATTAAATTCATAACTCATCAGACTTCAGAATTAAACCATGAACTCTGTCCTGGCAGGCCAGAAATTTCACTAAAGTTAGACCTATAAAGAGAAAATTAACAGCTTCTTTGCAAGGATGACAATTTATTGATAAACTATTCCTTATTCTTCATTATCTCTGAACCCCTAACTCTGGGTAAGAAGCTCTTTCTGTATGTTCTCTTAGGAAGTGTATTTCCTCTACTGTAGCACTTATCAAACCATATTACAATGGTTAATTTACTTTATTATAATTTTCTTATTATATTTCAATTTCCATACAGGGACAGAGTGCATTCATTTTGCTCAACATTGTATTTACAACAAATTACAGCAAATGAGAACAGATTTTGGCACATGCTAGATTCTCATTTACACATAAATAGCTGAATGAATAAAGAAATAAAAAGAGACATGTCCTAAGAGAATAATGGAAAATATTAAATAAAAAATGAATATACTTTTTAGGGAATATTTTTTAAAAATTCACTTTTATAATCAAATCCTTGTCATTATTATAAACATGAGTAAATATAGAAATTAATTGGGAAGCTAAATTAGGGTGAATGCATATGACAGAAGGAAGAGTTTGTAATGTAGTAATTTAAATAAAACCAGCAATAGATTTTGGCATGACTGTGGACTTGAGAACAGATGTACATATTTGAACTCTGTGTTTCTCATATTTTTCTTATTTAATTAATGTAGTTAAATCATCATGCTTGTTTTAGTGAATATTCTAGTAAACACTTTAAATATTGTTAACATTTTTGAAATAAAATAGTAAAGTTGAACTTTATTTTGTTTGTTACTTTGATATACTAACATTCCAAAAGCCAACATTTTATTAAATTGTAGATATTTGAAGTTGATATAAGTTGAACTTTAAAAGTCAAATGTTAAAAGCAATTAGGAAATTAATGATCAGGCTGATAAGACTATTATAATTCAAAGTATTGGGTTTATTAACATATAATACTTTCTGATAAAATAAAATGTTAGATACTCCTAAAATAAAAATAATAAAATTAAATAATAAACGTGACTTCAAATGTGTAGAAGTAAAGCATTTTAATTCAATTTTTGTCTTCTAAAGCTCATAAGAACCAACAGATAACAAACAAAAGTAACAGAGGGAAAAATATGGTCTACAGTGAAACAAAGATATATCCAAAACTACAGATCCTAAATTATGAAGAATATGTGCCAACACATAAAATTGGGGCCAATGAGGAAAAATATCCAGAATGAACAGATTTCTCTTTGGATCTTTGGCTAAATCTTTTTTTGTAAGTGTGATAGTCCTGAAGGATTTCCACATACCATTTCTCCATTCTTCTCCATGAGTATGCCCTGAAGTGAGCCTGGGATGCATTAGAAGAATTTTCTGTTAACTCAATCACACTTCCCTTCTGTCTTTCATAGTATAAGCATCTTGGTCTACTGAATGCAAGCAATTATGATTCTAGTATTTAAATGTACTTATTTTTCATACAACACGGTCTCTAAGTATAAGCCAATATTTCATCTGGTACCCAAAGACACAGAAATCTCTTCCCATGCTTGAGGAAAAATTGGCTGTCTTGGATTTACTGAGAAAAGGAATGTTGGGCTTCAAATGAAATATTCCCAAAGGATTTTTCCTATTCTAAATTTTCCTATTCTAGATTTTTAACTCATGAGATCACAAATGAGGAGATTCTCCGGTAGATAAAATGCTTCCTAATCTAATGAAAAATGGGAGAAAGCCAAAATATACAAAATTATAGTTTAGAATGGGTAAATTGATCAAGACAGAGGGATTTGAAGAATTTTGCTCAATCTGGTAAACACTTTTAATAAGCTTTTTAATATTTATATATATTTTTAAATAAGCAAATCTATCCAGTGCAAATTATAAAAAAAAAATCAATAGAGAAATAATTACAAAAACAAAATAAATTCTTCAGATAGTTAAATATGTGAAAAATACTACGCAGGCTCAGATGGGTTCACAGATGATCTCTTTCACAATTCCAAGGAATAATCAGAATATAATTTAAATTCTTAAATTTAAAGAGTTTTTTAAAAAAAGAACTCTTCCAAATTACTATGCGCAAAGCTAGAATAACAGTGTTACCAAAACTTGAGAAAGATCACACACACCCATCACACAACTAAAGTGACTTCATGTTTAATTACTGATGCAGAAATCTTAAATGAACAATCAAAAAAACCCATAATACACCAAAAGTTTTTATTCATGGATCATAAGAATTTTACTCGTGAAATGCAAGGATGGTTCAGTAAAAGAGCATCCATTTATAAATTTACCATATTAATACATCAAAGGAGAATACATATAATCTTAATAGAAACTGAAGATCATTTGAATACTATGATATTCTTTTCTAATAACTGTTAAGAATTTTCTATAACATGATTAAAGGAAAAATATTTCTTTAACCCCAAACAAACAAAAATCCCAACCTGCTAAATGCTGAATTACACAAACTTCTATTGAAGTGAGAAATAAAGCAAGGATATACTCTTTGTTGGATTAAGGATGGCCACAAATTGTTTCACTTCACCGCTAAGAGGTAAAGCTTATTTCTTTTTTCCTGGGCTGGCCTGTAACTGTTTTGTCAATAGGAGACAGTGGAGTGAAACTGTGTTAGTTCCAGTATAAGTCTTAAAAAAGACCTGACAGCTTTTGCTTTGCACGTTCTGGGCTGCAGAGAGCAGTCATGTGAGAAATAGGGCTACCTTGCTGAACAACCCACATAAAGATATCGAGGGGAGAAACTTGGAGGAGCGGCTTTTGAGACTATGTGGAACAACCATCCCAGAATCCCAGTCCAGCCTCCAAATGACTCTAGGCCCACTCTTGCCATCTGCCTGCCATTGCAAGAGAGATCCTAAGCAAGACCAGCAGATGAACTGCCAGTTTCATCCAAGGCAATCCACAAATCTGTAAAATATAGAAAATGATCCATGTTTTCAGCCTCTAAGATTTGAAATCGATTGTTAAAATCTACTTCTACTATTTTTAGTGAAAAATGGCTGAAAAAGAATTGGTACTTAGAAGTTGCTCCTATAATAAAAACTAATACATGTCTTCCTGATTTGGGGACTTGGTTGTGACCAGAGATCAAAAGAGTCTCAAGGAGACTGTTAGTAAAGGCTGGAAGGACAGAGAGACAGCTGTCATTGGAGGCTGGAAAAAGGCAATCTGTGCTGGGTGCTAGAAAGTTTGGCATTGGGATCACCCAAGGTATGTGAAAAATTAGACATATATTTTTGTATATAATGTATAAGCAACATGGCACTTTTGTAGTCACATAAACCTGCCCAGAGCAGTGAAAAATTTCAGTCACCCAATACATTCCATCCCAGTTGAGATTAAACAAGGTAATGTTTTGCTCTCCTACCATAAACAAGTATCCTTTTTGTTGTCTATTTAGTACCACTATGTTGGTGATTTCACTGTCTAAAAATGGTCCCAAGTATAGTATTGACATGCTGTCTAGTGTTTCTAAGTGCAAGAAGTTTGTAATATGCCTTATGGAGAAAATGTACATTAGATAAGCTTAGTTCAGGCATAAGTTATAGGACTATTGGCTATGAGTTCAATGTTAATGCATCAACAACATATATTAAAGTGTTCTTAAACAGAAGCATACAAAAAACAGAGTTATGTACTGAATGGCTAATGAAAATATTGTGACCAGAGGCTCACAGGAACCTGACCCTGTATTTCCTCTATGGGCAATGATTCAGTATTTGCTAATTCAGTGTTTATGTGGACTTGATTGACCATAACTACCACAAATAATGAAAACTGAATTATATATACATACATATCTATAGACATGGATAAAGAAATTTCCATACATAATGTCAGTAGTGACAGTTTATTTTGTTATCTGAGTATGATAAAGTAGAAGAGTTTTCAAACAGAACCTAGAAGAAATACTTTGATTTAGGTTTTTCTCTTTGGAAAATAAAACTGTTTCTTATTCCCAGATTTTCTAATTCCCTAGGCACTAAAAGACACTCAATGTGAGAAACAGTCTCAGGATAAAGATCAAATCCATGGCACTGAAAAAAAATCTATCTATCTATCTATCATCTATCTCTTCAGGTTCTACATATGGAGCTTGTAGGTGCAAGACTTCTTTAAGACATCAAAATGATATAAGATGTCACCTTTTAGACTCTTTCACTAGATTGTAGGGTTCTAAGACTCTTAAGCGTGTTTTTCCATAGTACTTTGATTCTCAGTCTAAGGTAGAGAAGAGACAGTCTTAAAAAGATATGCAGGTGTGACTTTGGCCTACTGGAGTAGATTTTAACTGATATACAGGAAACTTATTAAGGGAATTATAATAACACGCTCTGAAATGACAGAAATAAAAGAGGGCTTTGGACCTCAAATTTCCTACAGACAGGAAGCAGGCTGAAAAATTAAGATATCCAGTTGTTTACATCAGCCATTTCTTGTAGAAAAAAAGAGAATAACTCACAGCATGAAGCCAAGAGCCCAGAGAGTGGACCTATGAGTGACAGAGAATCAATCACTCCCAGGAAGTAAGATTAGGTTCTAATCAAGAGGTTGGTTACAAGTATTGACACTTAGATTTCAAGATTACCATGGACCAGTGACTGCTCTGTGCATTTGTTTTGCCCCACATTTTGAATGGAAGTATATGTTCAGGTTCTCTTGTCTTCTCATTGTATGCTGGGTATGTGGGATATGTAGGGATGAAAACTTGTCACAGAATTCTAAGATTTTTAGTTTGAAAGTAATTATGCCTAAGGAGGCTGAACCACATTTGGACCTGATTTAGATGATGAGTTCTTGAACTTAGAACTTATTATGAAATTTTGGGGGGTCCTGGAAGGGGAAAAGTGTACTTTACATGGGGGGGAGTATAAATAATTTGTGGGCCAAAGGTAGACTCTGAGAAAATAAGATGACTGTGTATTCTCCATTTAGAGGTAAAATTTATTTTCCCGTTCCTTGAATCTGGGTTGGCTCTGTGGCTGCTTAAACAACAGCAGGTGGCAGAAGTAATTCTGAGCTAGTTACAAGTTTAAGACTTAAGAAAATCCTGGTTTCTTTCACTTTTGCACTTTTGGAGACCTCTGAGCTTCCATTTAAGGAGTCTAATTATACTGTAGGACCAAATATTTTGACAATCCATGAACAGTAGAAAGGGCCTGAGAATACGTTAAGACAGGAGAAACCCAGCTGTTGTATTAACCTAGTTTTCCAGATGATTCTAGCTCCAGCTGCAATTTGAGGGCAACTGAATGAGCAACTTCAAGAAAGGCCAGTGTAAGAATTTTCCAGTTAAGTCAAATAAACCCACAGAGCTGTGAGAGAAAAAATGGTGGTTGTTTTAAACCACTAACGTTTGGGTGACTTATTACATGGCAGTAAATAACTGGAACTATAATCATTATTATTTAATATTATTTAAAACATTCTTGCCAAAGCAAATTGTCAAGAGAAAGATATAATAAATATCAAAATGGGAAGGAAAATGCAAAATTATTATTTTTATTGCATATGATACAATTGTATGATTGAAAAATTCAAGAGAAGTGATAAATATTGGTAAGTTAGTTGTTTTCAAAATTAATATACAAAAATCATTAGTGTTTCTATTTTAAAACAACCATTTAGAAATACAATAGAAGAACAATGCCATTTACTGAAGTAATTAAAATGTAAAATATATAGAAATCAGCTTAATGAGAAATTCAAAATTTTTCTATGAGAAAATTTTAGTACTGTTTCAAAATATGTTTGAAGACAATATGTTTAATGTATGCCTTGTTCTTGTATAAAATACTCAATATTTTTAGAGTTTCAATTCTTCATATAGTAATCAGTAAGTGGAATGTGGTACATATAAAAATACTAACACAATTTTTCTCAAGTGTGTTAAAATTAGACTATATTCATCTGGAAGAGCAACCATGAGAAAATATCAAGGGAAAGGACTCAAAGTAATATTTATGAGGGGAACTAGAACTATCACATATAAAAACACAGCATACACCTATAGTATTAAGTTTTGTGTTGTCAAGGGAAAGGGTAAACAGTGAAAGACTGAAAGTTATAAAAAGGTATCGTTTATAGTAAATGTGGGAAATGTTGTTTTTTCTAGTACCCATCACTGGGGCAACTGGCTAACACAGAAAATCTATGTTTCCTTCTTCTCTCCTTATGCTAAAATAAATTCCAGGTGGTTCAGATTTAAATATAAATAAGAAACCATAAATGTGTCAAAGAAATAGAAGTTTTGTTCAAAAATTTCAAATGAAAAATTTCAATTTCAAATGAAATAGACAACTGAGGTAGGAGTTTGGTAAAATCTTCCAAAATTAAAATTCACATAATCTTCAATTCAGCAATTCAGTGTTTAGGCATTTATTCTACAATAATAGTCATATAAGTAGGCAAAGCATCATTAAGTTTTATATATTGAAAAAATATTATAGAATATTTATTAGACCACTGTTTTGAATAGGAACAAGTTCAAAATAATTTAAATATCCACCATTAGGGGGTTTATTAAATACATATTTTTCATCTATATACTGGACTACTACAATATGGCTCCTTAAAATGGCATAATTTTCTGTAGTCAGATAAAGCTGTCCATGATATGTTTAAAAAAAAAGCACAGGAAATTATATAAAAAACACATATAATGTACTAGGACATGAGTAATATATTTCAGGAAGGATTAATGAGAAACAGTTTAGCTTGTGGCACACTATTAGTCCGTGCATTACCCTTTTTGTGTTTTTATTTTGTTTTATTTTTAACTCTTATTTTTCTCTCCCTAATATGGCTACCTTGCTGAACTTCATATTAACTTCATATTATAGTAGAATTATAATAAGTGTTCCTTTGCTGAGTGTTTTTGTGAAATAGTCTTTACAGACTAAAAGATTACTTGCATCATTTTTATGTTCTAAAAATGTTATCATACATTAAGTATGGACAATCAATGAAGTCTGTTCTCTTACATTTAGTTTCTATGTAGAAATTTTCTTCTTTCTTTCAAAATAGGATAAATTTTATTAATTGATTTTTATAATGTTAAACCATCCTTGTATTTATGAAATAAACTTTATTTGATGTGATTAATTTTATTTTAATACATTGAAAGTTTTGGTTGACTAATTATATTAAGAATTTTTAAAAACTATTTTTAGTTGAAATATAGTTGATTTACAATATTATACAAATTTTTAAAAACTTTTTGTAGTTGAAGTATAGTTGATTTAAAATGTTATACAAATTTCAGGTGTGCAACAGAGTGATTCACAATTTTTAAAGATTGTACTCAATATTTAGTTATTACAAAATATTGGTTATATTCCATGTATTGTACAATATATCCTTGTGACTCTATTTCATACATAGTATTTTGTACCTCTTAATCTCCTACTCCTATCATGCCCCTCCCGCTTCCCCTCTCCCCAGTGGTAACCACTAGTTTGTTCTCTATATCCATGAGGCTGATTCTTTGTAATTTTTGCAAACTTGTTTATAAGAAAAAATGTTTTTCATTTATTTAACTATTTTTTTATCAAACTTTGGTATCAAGGCTATACCAGCCTCTCATAAAAGAACTCTGTTTTCTGCAAAAGAATTATATATATGTATATATATTATATATATGAAAAATTACTTGTGTTTTGAAAGTTTAGTAAAACTTTCTTATAAAATTGTCGTGTTCTTATTTTGTTTGTCAAGCGGTTGATATGATGTGGGCACATGCTATTTAGCACTTCAGTATCTTTACATGTTACTTATCTATTCCAATCTTTAATATTCTAACTGTGTCAATATGTAGAAATATTAATCTTTATTCTCACTTTCAAAATTTTAGAGTATTTTTCATTATATTCCCAAAACATCTATTTCTATCTCTGTGTCTCTATCTCTCTACCTACCTGTTCATTCATCCATCCAAACACACACCTTTTATTATTTTCTTTAATCAACATCTTTTTGTTTTTTGAAAACATCAAAAGCATAATTTGAATTATCACGTGAAATTATAATATTTTTATTTTTTATTATAAGTACATTTTTACTTTACTTAAAAATGTATGTTATGCTTCATACAAAAGGTACGCTCCATATAAGGTGCTTTAAAGTGCTTTGGATGTCGACTATTTTCTAATGGTTTCTTCATATGTTTGTAGGTGCACTTTCATGGGAAAAGTTGTGACTTAAGAATTTTGGCATGCATTACAATGAACATTATTCCTTTATCCATATGCGGTTGATGCATATTCATTTTCCTTCATACTTGCGTAAGAGTATTAGTCAAGTTGGTAATTTATGTGACCTTGAACACTGAATTAAAAATATGCATATGTCAAAATACACTACACTGTTAATCTCCATGTCATTATTTAGTTCTCATTGGCCTCACTGGACACAAACTGAGTGACTCATATGGGAAATTTTCAATTAGTCAGAGCTAAGGCACTATAAGCAATGGTCATTTTGACAGCAGGAGCGTTACTTTTTAAAAGATTCTTTGAAAATATTTGTAATGCAAGTTTCTAATCAATTCTTAATAAATAAGAAACAAAATTATTATATTCGTAGTTTTTAAGTGAAAAAATAAGTACTAATTGATCTGAGAAAACACTGGGCTTCTCATTGATACAAAAGATGACAGATATTAAAGCTATACAGATATGTTAATAAATCACTGCCTTAAATAGTTATATGCAAAAATATAAATATATGCTAAATAATTTGTTCAAAGAAAAATTTACCTAAAAAAGGAATATATAATGCTAGGAGACAAATATGCAAATACTTATATACTTTGAAAATCAGTTTAAAATACTCACTGGATTGAGCAATAAAATAAAATAAAATTCTTTTATTGGAAGTTCATTTTGATTAGTACTATTATTATTTTTGCAACAAACCATTTTAATATTCCCTTCACAGACAGCAGTGACTTCTCTTTGGCTTTGAAAAGACTTAAGATGTTTTCACCTATCCAAACCCTTCTCTTGTTTTCAGGCGTTCAGTCTTTGGCTGGTGATTGACTGAATTATGACTGACTGTCTGACAAAAAGTAAATAAATAAAATAAGGAAATATTAGCCGGGCACCAGCAGAAGAAATAAGATTTCTCAAGTGAGGTATAATTTTTATTCCTTTTGGGTATAACTGAGCCAGCTAAGTTGGATAAGCAGATATTTTAACTTATCTACTCAGACCATAAAATATTTATATAATGGCAAAGATCTGAACTGATAACTTGATTCATGCATTTCCATAAATATTCTAACATGGGAGATGAAATAGACTCAATAGGAGACTCGGTTTTAATTTAATTGGAAATTTAATTTTTAAATTGAAAAACTCAAGGGGAAGTTTGTTATATTAAAAGAGAGTAATAAAATATTGTACTTTGGAGACTCAAACATTGTATCAGCTTGCTCTCAAGGATCTTATGTGATACTCATGAGCCTATAATATTCTATGAAATTGCTCACAGCAAGTAAACCTTAAGAGAAGGCAAGCATATGGAAAAATATATTAGAAAATAGTTGAATGATTTACTTTCTTAAAATGCTGTTAGGTGAATACAGCCATACAAAAGTAGCAACTGGCAATAGCAGTTCCACTTTTTTAAAGTTTGTGGAGTCTACTATTAATAATTGTACATTACATCTGGTGGCAAATTAAGTAGCCCTTTTAAAGTACTTTTGGAGATCCCCTTTGTACTAGCCTGCTGTAAAATTGTCTTATTTCATTCCTTTCTTTTCTGAATGGTTTAAAAAAATGTGGTTTTTCTATCCACAAAGCTAACTGAATCTGCCATAAGATCCTATGCATGATATCCTTTAAGAAATCCTGGCCATGTCTAAAAATAAAAAGAATCACAGAATCGCTTTTCAGTAATATTGTCATTTAAATAACATTGGCGCTTTGATATATTTCTTTCTCTATCCAAAAATAACTGGATACAAACTCACTCTTAACAGCACATCTCTAGTCTTTGAAAATTAGAAGCAGTGGTCCACTAGATCCCGGTTTCCAAATAGAAAAGTAACAGTTTTATTCAAGTAACATAGTCTAAAATTAGCACAACTAATAATTATTACATGGCATAACTTCATAAGAGAGATAGTTGTAAGTATGTTTTAACACAACACCCCTTGATCGTTTTAGAAGTGCTAACATCTCTAAAATACATGTTAAAATTGATTTGGTGTGTACAAATGCTCATTTTACACCACCTGGAAAATCTTCCATGTTATGAACTGGGCCAGGACAATATGCTGTAACTATTGATATCATTAGACATGTAGATACAATTCAGAATTAATCTCTTTGATTTCTCACAAAGGTAAATATTAATGGCAATAATACATTCATAAATTGATGTCATTTTTAATCTTTCATAGCTCACTAAACACTTAAATCTGCAAATCGAAATCAGCTAAATAAATGAATAAATGCCTACATTTCTTCAAGCTTTCCAGAGGAGGTCCAGATTAACTCTTTATGGATGTTTGACAGTTTTCAATGCTGAATGCTTTTCTTCATATTGTCCTCTAACTAAAATAGGAAAAAGAAAAAGTAAAGAAAGAAATTCTATGTAAAAGAGAATGTGTGAGATTTTATTAATGTTTAACTGTTCCTGAGATGAACTGTGTGATGGTTAAATTTATGTGTCAGCTTGGCTGGGCCACAGTAGTCAGGTATGCAGTCAAACATTCTGGATGTTTCTGTGAGGATGAGATTAACATTTAAATCAGTGGACTCTGAGTAAAGCAGATTCTACTCCATAATGTGGGTAGATCTCATCCAAATAGCTGAAGGCCTAAATAGAACAAAGACTGACCTACCCTGAACAAGAGGGAATTCTCCTAGTAGCCAGCCTTCAGATTTGAACTGAAGAAGGCATATAGTGAAAAGCTGATCTGTCTAGTTCCTTCTCTCTTTCCCATAAATATCATTCTTTTTAGGTCTATGTATTGTATGAAAAAATTTTTTGAATTTATTGGCAAATGTAAATATGGATTCTTGTGTATTTTTATTTATTAATTTTTTACAATATCATACTAATTAACAATTAATCTGTACTTTAGAGAGATTTTCTTAATACCACATACAGTGTACCTTCCTTCTTTTCCTACAGCTGCCTTATGTTATATGGTTGTAATATACATTGTATATTCTTTCTCTTATTGATGTATGTTTAGTATGTCTCCACGTCTGCTATCACAAATAAAACTAGAATTCTGCAGTATCTACAGCGTAAAAAATTCTGATTTCTGTTTCAAAGAGTATTTTCATTTAAAATTTTTGTGGATATGGTCAAATTGGCCTCCATAGGAATGATGGTAACTTACCCTCAGTATCAGATGAGGGCGCCTATTTTCCCACACACTCACCGAGTATGTTATCATATTTTTGGATTGTTGCCATGTGATGCCTCACTGAGTCTTTTATAGATAGCAGGTGCTCAACAGTGCTTTTTGGACTAAATTGATATATATTTGTTAAGATTTTCTTCAGACTGGACAGGCTCCTATTGGATTATTAACTTTAAGTTTCTTATATATACTTCAATAAGTGAAGAGTAACAGGGAGTGAAGATAATAATAAAATGTGGAGATTATGGGGAAGACAGATTATTTCAATTCCAGATTGTTCTGATAATAGAAATACCCTTAATAGACTCGCTTATTTTTTATTATCTAAATTTAAAGAAAGCAAAATCAGGAATGGCTTTAATCCATTTTATTCTGACCAATAGCAGCAATGGAAATATTATAGATGTGGGGACAGAAAGACCTGGCTTTGTTTCTGAGCAAACTAATTTACCAAATAATAACAATTAATATTTGTAAATGTGTATTAAGTTCTTTACAATTTTTATCTTATGTATCTTTACAATAACCATATAAAGTAAGTGATACTATTAAATCCATTTTGCAGATGTAGAAACTGACTCTTAGAGTAATTTAGTCACTTAGCTTTCACAAATACTAAAACTATATTTCTGTTTCCTTCCTATTTCAGAAAAGCTAAAACATTCAACCTCTCATAATTAATTATCTAGCTATTACAGTTGTTGCATTTTTTCTTCCTATGACACATGATATTTTACAAGATTTTGATTGAATGCCAGCCTTATTTGATAGCATATATGTCCAACAGTTGCCTAGTTTCAATTTGGTAAATCTAAAGAGAAATGCAGTTATTGGGCTAAACCCACCTTCATTTACATTACTTCAACAGGTAGAATAAATCATGTGTCTTAAATTTCCTCTTTTTTAAAAAGGAAAAATGATCTGGCAGGTGATGTGGATTTTCATTTCTTTTGAGTATGTGTGTGTTCACTGGGAGATAATTATATTTTCATCTGATCCTTTTCAATATAACTGTTCTTACCCTATAATATACTATGCTTGTCTATTATTTATTTTGTGGTAATTTAATATAAGTTGTTAATAGGTTGTAGTCTGGGAAGATTCCCCAAACTTCAGGTTTCATATCTAGTAAAGGCACTGACTTAATATGTAGCTCACTCATTTTTTTATGCTCTCGAGTTTTTCTGTTCAAAAGATACAATATTGATCAAACAGGAATTGTAAGAACTAAACACTTCCACCGCACTTTTAGAAATATGTATAGAACTGTTTATTTTGAAAAATATGTCCTTTCATGATAATTTGTTACATGTATAGAGGTCATATAAAAGAAAATATTTTGATTAGTTTGTTCTGTGAACAATCTCTTTATATCATTAGCTTATAGATTTAACATATAAAAATAATAATTTTGAGGTAGTTGACAAAGTCTACCTGAATTTTGCAAATAATAGAAATCAAAGTAATATTGAATGTAACTGGAATACACAGAGAAAAATATATTAATAGGAGTTTGGTTTAAAATATTACATTTCACGAAAGTTCCTCTCAATCTTTTAAGGATTTTCTACCCACTTGCATTTGGGAATATGGGATACAATCCACAATTTTAAAAGAATGGGAGGATTGCCTTCTATTTGTATGCTGTTATAACTGTGATTAAAGCCACTTCTGAAAAGCTATAAGTTCTGGTATAAATCACACTCTTTCCCCGGATCCTTATTATTAGTATACTAGTAAAATAAGTTTTTTTTTTTTTTAAATCCAGTGTAGTCTTGAAGGAAAAAGAGAAAAGGAAGAGTTTTCATCAAGCCAGCCTTCCTCCTGAGAGGACTTTAAGAAAGATGGCGGAAGTCAGGACTCTTCTGTGCTCTGATCCCCTGCAGCATGGAGGAACCCTCCTCCAAAGGTGTCTGTTTTCACTTGCTATCCCCAAAGAGTAATTCCAACTGCCTTGGCACTTCCAGTTTATCTTCGTGTTACCTGCTGTAAATAATAAGAAGTCACTGATATTTTGGTAAGCCTATGAGAGACTTTTATGAATATTCATAAGACAATGGGACAAAACATTCTATAAAATTGTAGGTGGGTGGACCTAGAGTCCGTCATACAGAGTGAAGTAAGTCAGAAAGAGAAAAACAAATGCCGTATGCTAACACATATATATGGAATCTAAGAAAAAAAAAGGTCATGAAGAACCTAGGGGTAAGATGGGAATAAAGACACAGACCTACTAGAGAATGGACTTGAGGATATGGGGAGGGGAAGGGTAAGCTGTGACAAAGTGAGAGAGTGGCATGGACATATATACACTACCAAATATAAAATAGATAGCTAGTGGGAAGCAGCCGCATAGCACAGGGAGATCAGCTCGGTGCTTTCTGACCACCTAGAGGGGTGGTATAGGGAGGGTGGGAGGGAGGTAGATGTAAGAGGGAAGAGATATGGGAACATTTGTATATGTATAACTGATTCACTTTGTTATAAAGCAGAAACTAACACACCACTGTAAAGCAATTATACCCCAATAAAGATGTTAAAAAAAATTGTATGTCAGTTTTAAAAATCACTTTGCAAAATTATTGTAGGGCCTGAGATTCCATAAGACTTTCAGATTCTGTAGGAATTTAAAATAACAAGATTGATTTTCCATAAATTCATTTGTAGTAAATTAATTCTGTTTTCATGGATGTAGTTAATGTCATTCTTCAACAGAAGTCAAAACATCCTCATGCTCTCATCATATGTGCTTCCATGAATACTGATGCTGTTAGCATTCTGGATCTTTAGTGAAATCCTCTATCCATTTCTTCATAGAAAAGGAAGAATCTTTGTATAAATTCAGGGTATCTGGTTATCTCTTACATATTGATTTTTTTTTTAACTTAACCTATGTAGGAAGAGACAGTGCATTGTAAGAAAGGGGTCATATGAATCAAAAAATGAATGCTCATATAGTAAAAGTAATATAAAAAAAGCTAAGCTAAACAAAAGCAAAACTACATTTTAATATCCCTAAAGGGACACTACAAGCTTCTCAAGTGTACATTAAAATTATCTACTAAACATAACTGCATTGAGGAATTTCTGACTGAATCTTTTTCTTTTGTTCTTTCTTTTATCCTTTCTTTGTTTTGTTTTTGTTTTAAATAAGAATGTACTTTCAGGTCAGATTCAGTTTTGTGAGGCCTAGGCTGATAAAGTTTTGTGTGGTGGGCATTACTAATGGATAAAAATATAAAATACCTTTCTTGCAACTTTCCAAACCCATGTGACCATGTGAATAACTTGCTAGGACTCTCCCAATCTAGGAAGGGGTTCAGGACAGTGGGAGGCTGTGAAGTTTCAACAACTTTAGCTTCTCTGTAAATCTGTGTTTGTGTGTTGTTAGAAGATCCTTAGGTCATTAATAAAGGAACCTGTTTTTCTAACTGGCCACTAGGAGAGAACACCAAGCCACATACCCACTGGCAGAGGATATCAGGACTCATTTCCCTAGATTTGCCAATCTGCTTATACTCACAGCTTTAAATATTTAATAATTTGGTAGTTGAAAAGGAATATCTCATTGCCTAACTGGTACCATATTGGGGTTTAGTTGGTTATGGCTGGTAGAGATTAGGCACTGAGCTTAGTGTCAGCCAGGTCAGTTTTGGTAAGGGAAGTTCATGTTTTGACCCCATGGTCCCATAGCCACTTTTCATCGTGCATTAATTGAGCAAATGCTGGGATGGCTGGGGAAAGAGGCTGGCAGACATCCATGGAGCTTGTCATTTTTCTACCTGATTACTAAAACCCTCCTCTGAGGTAGATGCCATTTACAACATAGACACAAATATATTCATAGTTTTTGTCCATTGGGAGTTCCACCAACATATGTTTTCCCCAGACTTTTTTGTCACCAAAATTCTAATACTGTTTCTTTCAAGTCGTGGATCATCCAACCCAACAGTTAATAACTACTAACGAATCAATGTAGAACTCTACTTCTGACCATCTCTAACCTCAGACAAAATGGTCAACAAAATGTTATCAACAAAACACTTGTTGGAACCAGGGAGGGTGACTGGTAATAAAACTGGCTGGAGAGTGAGAATCACTGGGATTCTGGTCTACATATTGCTGGCAGCTATGACACAGGGACAAGAAAATAGGCGCACCAGATGCAGAAAGAGGAGACCCTTCCTCCTTCAGTGACCCTCCACTTCCTTCTAGTGAAGCACTGGGTCAGCTTGCAAAGGAGAAATGTTTCCAGAGTACTGTTCAAGCTTCACAGAGCAGAAAAATGAACTGTATGTGTGTAGAGCTGAGTAGCAATTAATTGATACCTGGCACATGTACATAATATCATTTAATCCTCATAACCTAACTGAATACTTGTCAATATTATTTTTTGAAGTCTAAATTGACTTTCTATGGTAACTGAAAAATGATAGAAGTATTCACAAAGTAATGATATTAGTTGATTCTATAAAAACATAAAAACCTGTATATTGAAAAAAAGAATGAAAACAAAGACAGTAGATGTGGAACATGGATCAGGAGTAAGCACTGCAAAGGAAAGGTTAGATTTATGTATCAAATAAAATATTTTATTCATTTAGAAAATAAATTAATGCCTCAATATGTAAATGAGCATAATTCATAACTAGAAAATTGACACTTGGAAATAAAATTTATGACAACATAGCTGAAAATATTAACTTAAACAATAGTAAAGTACCGTATTTTGCCCGTGTAACTGGACTAACTGGTCATCTGTCCCTTCACTGCCCCATCCCTCCACCACACATTGTCAAACTGGAAACTATCACCAACACAAAAAGTTGACAGTCCTTACTAGGATTTGCAAAGTAGAGTCTTTCTCGTAAAAAAGAGCAAACTTTGAAAGGTTATAGAGTGCTTTTATTCTTTTCTAGTGGGCCTGAAAAAGTAGCAGAAATCCAAAACCATTCTGGCATAAGAATAGGACTCACTGATGCCACTAGAAAGGAATGCATCTTGCTAATTACAAAACAGTTAAAAGTAGTATTTATTTCTTGGTATGAGATTAGTCTTTCAATTTACTTGGATTGATATCTACACTTTATGTATGCAGATATATTTAATCCAATAGGTACAATACTTACAGAGACAGTCTTGTATGCAGTTCTTAAGGGTAGGATTATTGCAGAAGAAATCAGTCTGACCTAGAATATTCCACCATTCTCCCTAAAATTTGGAGACTTGGGGTGCCAGAATGTTTCCATCTCCCTGCTGAGCCTTCCTCAGCACAAATTTCCAAGAGTTTGATAGAATTTATATGTCAGTGTTTATTGTCTAATAGCTTCATTCTCCTCTACTGGCTTTCACATTCTTAAAAAACAATATTAACTAGTGGGTTTAGACATTAAGATTGAGAAGCTCCTGAGCAGGTGAGACCTAAAAGATGGGAATGGGGAGTCCAGAAGACTGAGTGTTAAAGGGGAAAGGGAAAGCAGAGGTTTGCTGGATGGAGGCTGAGAACAGAGACTAATGGATTTTTTAAAAAAGAAAAATTTGGGGTTTTGTTAGTAAATTCCCTTTTCCAGCTCCCTTATAGAATGCGAGGTAAAACTCTATCAACTGTGACTGTTCTTAAAAAGTGAAGCTTTGCTTGGGAGGAGCCAGAACATAAGGACACTACCTGTGTATGGGTTACACCAAATAAAAGATTTTTAATTTTTATAAACAGAAAATCAATTGCTCCCAAGTCCCATACAGAAATGTTGGGAAAATATATACAGTTCATCTGTTTGCAGATGCTCTAAAATTTTAAGTTTGCTTGGGTGTTCCTTTAGCTTGATCTACTGCTCCTGGCCCTGGGGCACTGGGGGAAGGTGAAAGAGAAGAAAAGAAAAAAGGAAAAGAGAAAGAAGCAAGGACAAGAAGAGGAGAGAAAGAAAGAGAATGAATGAATGAGATCAAAAGTCTAATATTCATGTTGAGAAAAAGTATAAAAAAGGGAAAAGTAAGAAGCAAAATAATTCATTGTTTATAATGTCAGTATGAGACATTTATTTTTAAATGTGGATTAACCTTTTAAGTCAGGCATCGCTCTCAACACGTATCCATGGGCATGCACGCCTGTTATTGGAAGGATATGGTCCTGATAATTTGCAAAAGGTGAGTGTGAAGGTTATGCCTTTGAGTGACAGTTGGAAATTGGTTTGTCTACAGTAATACCATCTCTGAGTAAAAGGCAGCTAGCAGCTGTCCTTCCCCACTCTGGCTGTTCCATTAGTGTCAGTGGCCTCCCCAGGGTTTTATAACCTCTTACCTTGTGTGTTTATGGATACAATTTTATTTCTTCTGTTACATTTTTAGAACCAACTGTTCATGTTTTTTTAGTTGCTTGTCTCTTCCTCCTGAAAATTCTCAGAAAGCTTTGATATTAAATCCGTAGTAAGGAATACAGCTATATAATTACTAGATTTGATTAATTGAATATCAAGAGCATTCAGAGAGTGACCTAAAAGAGAAAACATTTAACTCTCCATGGCCTAATTTTCACTAAATTTAAAACTAGTTTAGGTATTTACAAACCACACTATTAATAATTTGAAATAATATATTTATCTTCAGATTATTTTTCAAGCCTTTTACAAGTAACAACAAATCATTTTTTGAATCTTTTTAAAAAAATGAATAAATTAATTATTGAGTTACATACTATTTAATATAAATAAAAATATCAACTTATTTAAATTGTGTTGAGATACAAAATGCTAATTCAAACATTCCATATATTTAAAGAAATGTCCAGTTTTCATAGGTGAACTCTATTATTTTTTACATAATCTGCATAATTCTCGGGGGGTCAACATAACACACATAAAAAATAGCCTGCTTGGATTCTGTAGACCTGAATGTGGTGCTGCCTATGATTTCCAACTTAAGTCAAGTTACTTTACTCATTTTGGTCTTTGCAGCTTTACCTGCAAACTGGTGATAATGGCACATGTCTCACAGTGTTATTAAGAAAATTAAGTAAGGGGATAAAAAACCCTAGCATAACTTTAGGCACCTATTAGGTACTAAATTTTTTAAAATGTTGAACATGACTTTTAAAATTATTAGTTAGCAAATGATGTGAGAAAATTTTAGCATAGTGGAATTTTCACTCCTTTAAGAAAATCTAGAAGTATTTTAGCCACTGAGGTGTTAGAGTTAATAGACTGTGACATTAAATAAGTCACTTAATCACTCTATATCTTACTTTCCTCACTGGCAAAGTGAGGAAAAAAATAGTCTCTCCCTCATAGGTTATAAGGAGAAAGGAGGGTTCTAACCATAAGATATATGGAGCAGGGTCTGACATGTGCATTACATAATTATATAAGATATACATAAGGACTATGGTATATATACACACTGTATAATTACATACACATTATATAAGGATTTGTTAAATGAATGAATGAATTAAATACAGTAGAGGTTACACTACTCTTTTAGTAAATCTATGGTATAAAGAAACTGTTCATTGATGTAAGCTTTTATGTTTTGTGGTTCTCGATTAAGAACTGCTCTGCAAAATACACGTCTCAATTACATACATTTATGATCTGACAGGAAATGTTTATCTAGAGCAAGTGCAGTTTCTATACGAGAACCTCTATTTAAAGTATGATCCCATAGACATTATACAAATGATCAGGCCCCACCTCTGCACAACTGAATCAGAATTTACATTTCAACAGGTTTCCAGGGGGTTTGAATATACTGCTTTCAAGTATACTACATCACTGATAGTTCACATTCGTAAAAACTGAATAAAAGAATAAAAGAATACAAGATTAGTGGGAATTCCTTAGCTGTCTAGTGGTTAAGGCTCTGCACTTCCACTGTAGGGGGCTTGGCTTCCATCCTTGGTAATTCATAAGAGAGTGCCATCTATTTTCACTTGGAAGAAAATTTTTGTTTAAACAAATAAAGCAGACACGAATTAAAATCTTGTAATTTATAAGTAATTTATTTTGACAAAAACATGATTTTTTTCAGTTTTTTTCTTTTTTGTTTTATCTCTGATTAGTGTAACAAGATCAATGTCTTTTATTATGACTGGTAGCCATTTTTAAAGTCTTTTTCTTTGGATTGTTTTGTGTTCTATTTTGTTTTAGTGAAGAAGCATTAGGGAAAACATCTTTGGGATGGATCAACTTACTTTCATGTTTATGAGGTCATATATAATTGTAGGAACTGTAAGATTGAAGACCATTGGTAGAAAGAGCTGTCCAAAGGTGACTGAGTATTCTTTACAACAGAGCTTCTCTAAAGGCAAAAAATGATGGCAATATGTTAATAGGTTTGACAGCACTCTTGCCAATATTAACCCAGAGGTCACTGGTCCTCCGAGTGATGGAGTCTCTTACTTGAGATTTGAAAGGAAGAAGTGTTAATGTTATTTGTCCATGGGAATCACATTATCCATTGGAATGCTTGTATTCTGAGCCTGTCAAAGTCTAGATATGTGGAGTCAGACTAGCACTTGACTATTCAAAAACATGTGGCATAATATTATGACAAATACCACCCACGTGCACACATGTAACCTATACTCCTCAGCAGCCATTGTAAGGCAGGTCCTGTGCAATTTTGTGTTGTGCTGCTGAGGGCTCCATGAAGACATCTGTAACAATTCTTGCTGATAACCTGACAGCTCCCTTGGATTTGAACATACCTCAGATACTTTGTGTTTTTACTTTCTCTTTTGAGAATTTGATTTTAGGGACAATTCATATTTCAGGAGAAATTTTGGTATAGTACACTTTGTCTATTTAAAACCAGGCCAGGCACCTTCAAATAATCAATTGTTACTTCTAGATGTTTGCAGCATGGTAATGTGCTTTCAGGTTAAAGTTTTCAGAGAAGCTTTCAAGTCTCAACTTGAACTCCTGTATAATATAGATAGGCTGTGAGGAGAGGGTCAGAGGGACTGAGGAAAAGACTAGCAATGAGCTACTCTGTATCACTCTGTATGCTCGCTCTTCTTCCCTGAAGAGTTAGCATAGATTCTTCGGCACCCTCTCCCATCTCACCTTACTGCAAATGAGCACAAGCAGCCAAGAAAATACACAGACTCACACACACACACACAACAAAACACTCAGGAAAATCAGGGGAGAGGTAGCAGAGAGTTTCAGTGCTCCTAAATTATCTAGTAATAATAATAGTGTATATGTCTCATGTTATATGTATATGTGTATGTTACATGTATGTGTACTATGTATAATGTTATAATCTTCTAATGTTATAAATATGAGAAAAGGCATTGAACTCACATAAGCCTGCATTTGAATTTTAACCCTTATATGATGCAACTATGAACACATGATTTTTTTCTGAGCCTCAATTTCATTATCTTTCAAATGGCAATTCTACTAGATCTACTTCATGAGTCTAAAGAATGAAAAAAATGGATAATGCACACTTAAATGAGATTTGAGATACAGATGCTTTTGCTTAGATGATACTCTTTTTCTAAAGCACAAACCTCTTTAACACAGACCAAGCCTTTCTTCTTTTCTCATGATTTATATGGTGGTTCAGAATACCTTCATGCTTGTCAAGGAACAAAAATGGTGTTTTTTTTAGGGTTGATTAAGATATACATACAATGTTTGGTGAACTGGTGTGTGGCTAAGAAGTTGGTAAAGAAATAAGTTCTTATATAATATGAAACACCCCCAACCTTCACAGTCACCAGAAATAATTCTCTCATAATGAGCTAGACTCAGCTAGAAGGCCAGTAGGTCAGGAGGATGTAAATATACCCACTGCAGTTAAAAGGCTCACATTTGGATCTGGTCTGACCCATCCTGGTGTCACTATATGTCATCTGGTTTGACAGGGACTCTGGGTAAACCAGAAATTTCTCAGGTCAAGACTTCTTGCATAAGAGGTTTCTTTTTTTTTAAATCTCGTGTACTATGAGGATCAAGTGTATTAATGGTCAGGACTTTGCAGCCCATTGGCACTGGCAAATCTGTAGCTTGAATTACAGTCATGGTTGTGGATTTCCAGAAGTGCAGAACTTTTACTCAGCAGAATTTTAGCTCAGTAGAGATGGCAATGACTTTCCCATGTTAATGTCAGGGCTAATTTATAAACACAACACACCTTAGATATTGCCAAAATATCTGTTGGGAACTTAAAGGAGCATTTTTCACGCAGCTTGAGTTTCTGCGTGACAATGAACTTGTGACATTAGATTTAATGGATACTATGGCATTAATTGTATGGTCGTAAGCTAGCAAGAATTGAGAATATTTATATTTCTTGTATAATGTACCAAACATAATGCCTAGCATAGTAGTATTTAGTAAACTTGTTTATCATCAATGTTGATACTTTATCTTTCTAATATAATTAAGAGTAAAAACCTTCTTCAATTAAAAATAATTATACTAAATAATGTTCAATACTAGTAAGCTATAGTGTTAGAATTTAATAACTGCTGTGTTGTAAATACTAGATGCAATGAAAGGAATAGTGTGATGGTCATAAAAATGTGAACTAATATATTTTTTTCTCCTTGTTTATAGTTGATAAGGGGCTTTTACATACATAATGCTTCAATATTTTCAACAACCTTGAGTTAAGTATTACTTTCTACATTTTATATGTGAGACTCAGAATCATAGATAAGAAAATAGAAAAAAAGATATTTAAAAAGTTAAAGAAAAAATATTAGATTAATCATACAGCAGGAAATATATGCACTTATGTACTTTCAAAATAAGCGAGGGTAAAAAGCATTACATCTAAAATTAAAAATGTAAATTCATCTGATTTTTATTTCAGTGTGGTCAACTTTTGTTTCTAAAAAACTGTCAGGTGTATAACATGATTTAACAGTGTTTTACACTGTTTCACTGGTATTTCAAATTAATTGCACAGAAGCTGCTAGATGGTTGAAAAATTAGCTGAATTGTAACAATAGGTGGATATATATTCATAATTGTCTAGCAGATTTTCATTGGGATCAAATTTAAGTCTGGGGGGACCTTCGAGGTGGCAGAGGAGTAAAATGTGGAGATCACCTTCCTCCCCACAAATACATCAAAAATACATCTACATGTGGAACAACTCCTACAGAACACCTACTGAACGCTGGCAGAAGACCTCAGACTTCCCAAAAGGCAAGAAACTCCCCACATACCTGGGTAGGGCAAAAAAAAAAAAAGGAAAAACAGAGACAAAAAAATAGGGACAGGACCTGCACCAGTGGGAGGGAGCTGTGAAAGAGGAAAGGTTTCCACACACTAGAAGCCCCTTTGCGGGTGGAGACAGCGGGTGGCGGAGGGGGGAAGCTTCGGAGCCATGGAGGAGAGCGCAGCAACAGGGATGCGGAGGGCAAAGCGGAGAGAGATTCCCGCACAGAGGATCGGTGCCGACTGGCACTCACCAGCCCGAGAGGCCTGTCTGCTCACCCGCCGGGACGGGCGGGGGCTGGGAGCTGAGGCTCGGACTTCGGGGGTCGGATCCCAGGGAGAGGACTGGGGTTGGCTGCGTGAACACAGCCTGAAGGGGCGCTAGTGTACCACGGCTAGCCGGGAGGGAGTCCGGGAGAAAGTCTGAAGCTGCCGAAGAGGCAAGAGACCATTGTTTTGGAGTGTGCGAGGAGAGGGGGTTCAGAGCAGCACCTAAACAAGCTCCAGAGATGGGCGCGAGCCATGGCTATCAGCGCGGACCCCAGAGACAGGCATGAGACACTAAGGCTGCTGCTGCTGCCACCAAGAAGCCTGTGTGCAAGCAGAGGTCACTATCCACACCTCCCCTCCTGGGAGCCTGTGCAGCCCGCCACGGCCAGGGTCCCATGATCCAGGGACAACTTCTCTGGGAGAACACAGGCACGCCTCAGGTTGTTGCAACGTTACGCCGGCCTCTGCCACTGCAGGCTCACCCTGCATTTCATAGCCCTCCTTACCCCCAGCCTGAGTGAGCCAGGGTCCCCTAATCAGTTGCTTCTTTAACCCCATCCTGTCTGAGCAAAGAACAGACGCCCTCAGGTGACCTACACACAGAGGCAAGTCCAAAACCAAAGCTGAACCCCGGGAGCTGTGCAAACAAAGAAAAGAAAGAGAAATCTCTCCCAGCAGCCTCAGGAGTGGTGGATTAAATCTCCACAAATAACTTCATGTACCCTGCATCTGTGGAATACCTGAATAGAAAACAAATCATCCCAAAACAGAGGCAGTGGACTTTGCGAGCAACTGTAGACTTGGGGTTTGCTTTCTGCACCTAATTTGTTTCTGGTTTTATGTTTATCTCAGTTTAGTATTTAGAGCTTATTTTTATTGGTAGATTTGTTTACTGATTTGGTTGCTCTCTTCCTTTTTCTTTTATATATATATATATTTTTTTCCTTTTTCTCTTTTTGTGAGTGTGTATATGTATGCTTCTTCTTCTTCTTCTTCTTTTTTTTTTTTTTTTTTTTTTTGCGATACACGGGCCTCTCACTGTTGTGGTCTCTCCCGTTGCAGAGCACAGGCTCCGGACATGCAGGTTCAATGGCCATGGCTCACGGGCCCAGCCACTCTGCGGCATGTGGGATCTTCCCAGACCAGGGCACGAACCCGTGTCCCCTGCATTGGCAGGAGGACCCTCAACCACTGCGCCACCAAGGAAACCCCTGTGTATGCTTCTTTGTGTGATTTTGTCTGAATAGGTTTGCTTTTACGATTTGTCCTAGGGTTCTATCTTTCTGTTTTTTGTTTTTATTTTCAGTATACTTTTTAGTGCTTGTTACCATTGGTGATTTTGTTTCTTTGTTTGGTTTTTCTCTTCTTTCTTTCTTTTTTATTATTACTCTTTAATTTTTTTTATTTTAATAATTTTTTTTCAAATTTTCATAACCATTTAATTTTATTTTTTCCTTCTTTCTTTTCTCCTTTTTCATTTGAGCCGTGGGGCTGACAGGGTCTTGGTGCTCCAGCCGGGTGTCAGGCCTGAGCTTCTGAGGTGGGAGAGCTGACATCAGGACATTGAAACACCAGAGACCTCCTGGCCTCACGTAATCAGTCAGTGAGAGCTCTCCCAGAGATCTCCATCTCAGTGCTAGGACCCAGCTCCACACAACAACCAGCAAGCTCCAGTGCTGGACACCCCATGCCAAAAAACTAGCAAGACAGGAGCACAACCCCAGCCATTAGTAGAGAGGCTGCCTAAAATCATAATAAGTTTACAGACACCTCAAAACACACCACTGGATGTGATCCAGCCCACCAGAAAGACAAAATGAGGCCTCATCCACGAGAACACAGGCACCAGTCCCCTCCACCAGGAAGCCTACACAAGCCACTGAACCAAACTTACTCATGGGGAGGCAAACACGAAAAACAATGGGTACTACAAACACGCAGTCCATGAAAAGGAGACCCCAAACACAGTAAGTTAAGCAAAATGAGAATCCAGAGAAATATGCATCAGATGAAGGAGCAAGGTAAAAACCCACCAGACTAAACAAATGAAGAAGAAATAGGCAGTCTACCTGAAAAAGAATTCAGAGTAATGACAGCAAAGAATTCAGAGTAATGACAGTAAGCCAATAAAATGGACACCCTGGTAGAAATGGACACATTCAACCTTCCGAGACTGACTCAGGAAGTAATAGAAAATATAAATAGACCAATCGCAAGCACTGAAATTGAGACTATGATTAAAAATCTTCCAACAAACAAAAGCTCAGGACCAGATGGCTTCACAGGCGAATTCTATCAAATATATAGAGAAGAGCTAACACCTATCCTTTTCAAACTCCTCCTAAATATAGCAGAGGGAGGAACCCTCTAAAACTCATTCTATGAGGCCACCATCACCCTGATACCAAAACCAGACAAAGATGTCACAAAGAAAGAAAATTAGAGGCCAATATCTGATTAACATAGATGTAAAAATACTCAACAAAATACTAGCAAACAGAATCCAATGGCACATTAAAAGAATCAAACACCCTGATCAAGTGGGGTTTATGCCAGGAATGCAAGGATTCTTCAATACATGCAAATCAATCAATGTGAAAAACTATATTAACAAATTGAAGGATAAAACCCATATGATCATCTCAATAGATGCAGAAAAATACTATGACAAAATTCAACACCTATTTATGATAAAAAAAAAAACCCTCCAGAAAGTAGGCATAGAGGGAACTTACCTCAACATAATAAAGGCCATTATGACAAACCCACAGCCAACATCGTCCTCAATGGTGAAAAACTGAAAACATTTCCACAAAGATCAGGAAAAGACAAGGTTGCCCACTCTCACCACTATTATTCAACATAGTTTTGGAAGTTTTAGCCACAGCAATCAGAGAAGAAAAAGAAATAAAAGGAATCCAAAATGGAAAAGAAGAAATAAAGCTGTCACTGTTTGCAGATGACATGATATTATACACAGAAAATCCTAAAGATGCTACCAGAAAACTACTAGAGCTAATCAATGAATTTGGTAAGTAGCAGGATAAAAAATTAGTGAACAGAAATCTCTAGCATTCCTATACACTAATGATGAAAAATCTGAAAGAGAAATTAAGGAAACATGCATATTTACTATTGAAACAAAAACAATAAAATACCTAGGAATAAACCTACCTAAGGAAACAAAAGACCTGTATGCAGAAAACTATAAGACACTTATGAAAGAAATTAAAGAATGATACAAACAGGTGGAGAGATATACCATGTTCTTGGATTAGAAGAATCAACATTGTGAAAATGACTATACTACCCAAAGCAATCTACAGATTCAATGCAATCCCTATCAAACTACCAAAAGTATTTTTCACTGAACTAGAACAAAAAAAATTCACAATTTTGATAGAAACACAAAGACCCCGAATAGCCAAAGCAATTTTTAGAAAGAAAAATGGAGCTGGAGGAATCAGGCTCCCAGACTTCAGACTATACTACAAAGCTACAGTAGTCAAGACAGTATGGTACTGGCACAAAAAGAGAAATATAGATCAATGGGACAGGATAGAAAGCCCAGAGATAAACCCACACACACATGGTCACCTTATTTTTGATAAAGGAGGCAAGAATATACAATGGAGAAAAAACAGCCTCTTCAATAAGTGGTGCTGGGAAAACTGGACAGCTACATGTAGAAGAATGAAATTAGAACACTCCTTAACACCATACACTAAAATAAACTCAAAATGGATTAAAGACCTAAATGTAAGGCAAGACACTATAAAACTCTTAGAGGAAAATATAGGCAGTACACTCTATGACATAAATCACAACAACATCCTTTTGACCCACTTCCTAAGTAAGGGAAATGAAAACAAAAATAAACAAATGGGACCTAATGAAACTTCAAAGCTTTTGCACAGCAAAGGAAACCATAAACAAGACGAAAAGACAACCCTCAGAATGGGAGAAAATATTTGCAAATGAAGCAACTGACAGAGGATTAACCTCCAAAATTCACAAGCAGCTCATGCAGCTTAATATCAAAACAATAAATAACCCAATCCAAAAATGGGCAGAAGACCTAAATAGACATTTGTCCAAAGAAGATATACAGATTGCCAACAAACACATGAAAAGATGCTCAACATCACTAATCATTAGAGAATTGCAAATCAAAACTACAATGTGGTATCACCTCACACTGGTCAGAATGGCCATCATCAAAAAATCTACAAAAAATAAATGCTGGAGAGGATGTGGAGAAAAGGGAAACCTCTTGTACTGTTGGGGAAATGTAAATTGATACAGCCACTATGGAGAACATTATGGAGGTTCCTTAAAAAACTACAAATAGAACTACCATATGACCCAGCAATCTCACTACTGGGTATATACCCTGAGAAAACCATAATTCAAAAAGAGTCATGTATCACAATGTTCATTGCACCTCTATTTACAATAGTCAGGACATGGAAGCAACCTAAGTGTCCATTGACAGATGAATGGATAAAGAAGATGTGGCACACATATACAATTGAATATTACTCAGCCATAAAAAGAAATGAAATTGAGTTACTTGTAGTGGGGTGGATGGGCCTAGAGTCTGTCATACAGAGTGAAGTAAGTCAGAAAGTGAAAAACAAATACTGTATGTTAACACATATATGTGGAATCTAAAAAAAAAATGCTTATGAAGAACCTAGGGGCAGGACAGGAATAATGACGCAGATGTAGAGAATGGACTTGAGGACACAGGGAGGGGAAAGGGAAAGCTAGCACGAAGTGAGAGAGTGGCACGGACATATTTACACTGCCAAATGTAAAACCGATAGCTAGTGGCAAGCCGCCGCATAGCACAGGGAGATCAGCTTGGTGCTTTGTGACCACCTAGAGGGGTGAGATAAGGAGGGTGGGAGGGAGGGAGACGCAAAAGGGAAGAGATACTGGAATATATGTATATGTATAGCTGTTTCACTTTGTTATAAAGCAGAAGCTAACACACAACTGTAAAGAAATTATGCTCCAATAAAGATGTTAAAAAAAAAAAAGAATCATGTACCACAATATTCATTGCAGCTCTATTTACAATAGCTAAGACATGGAAGCAACCTAAGTGTCCATCAAGAGATGAATGGATAGGGCCTCCCTGGTGGCGCAGTGGTTGGGAGTCCGCATGCCGGTGCAGGGGATACGGGTTCGTGCCCCGGTCTGGGAGGATCCCATATGCCGCGGAGCGGCTGGGCCCGTGAGCCATGGCCGCTGAGCCTGTGCGTCCGGAGCCTGTGCTCCGCAACGGGAGAGGCCACAACAGTGAGAGGCCCGCGTACAGCAAAAAAAAAAAAAAAAAAAAAAAGAGATGAATGGATAAAGAAGATGTGGCACATATATACAGTGGAATATTACTCAGCCATAAAAAGAAATGAAATTGAGGTATTTGTAGTGAGTTGGATGGACCTCAAGAGTGTCATACAGAATGAAGTAAGTCAGAAAGAGAAAAACAAATACCATATGCTAACACATATATGTGGAATCGGAAAAAAAATTGTTCTGAAGAACCTAGGGGCAGAACAGGAGGAAAGTTACAGACCTAGAGATGGACCAGAGGACACCAGGAGGGGGAAGGGTAAACTGGGACAAAGTGAGAGAGTGCCTTGCACATATATACACTACCAAATGTAAAATAGCTAGTGACAAGCAGCCACATAGCACAGGGAGATCAGCTTAGTACTTTGTGACCACCTAGAGGAGTGGGATAGGGAATGTGTGAAGGAGGCGCAAGAGGGAGGGGATATGGGGATATATGTATACGTATAGCTGATTCCCTTTTTTTTAAATATTTTTTTTATTAAATCAGTTATACATATACATATGTTCCCATATCCCCTCCCTTTTGCATCTCCCTCCCACCCTCCCTATCCCACCCCTCCAGGCGGTCACAAAGCACCGTGATTCCCTTTTTTATACAGCAGAAACTAATACACTATTGTAAAGCAATTATACTCCAATAAAGATGTTAAAAAAAAAAACAAGTTAAGTCTGATCTTCCTTAATACTTTCATAAATAAGGAAACAAATATAACCAGGACTTCTCAACTGGAAGGTGGTGCTAAATCTAGTCAAGGCCTGTAGAAATATAGATAGATAGGAATTTATTCTAGGGAAACAGTAAAATGACCTATAATCGAATATACATTAGTGTACTTGAAAAATAAAATGAAATGAAGGCCAAACAAATATTTAGTGGAATAGCGTATAGAAGTTTTCAAATGTAAAGCAACATAAATACGTGTTTGTAAAGTATGGTAGAAACAAAACAGAGCTGGTATAACAATTTTCCTGCAAATAAGACCCTTTCAGCACATCTACATGCTTCATGTGTGTAAATAGACACCTATTAATTGTGATGGGTTTATTGTGTTTTTATTATTTTGAGGCCAACCCTGAAAACATATTTTATTCTAATACTGGGGGACAAAAAGAAGGATGTGGTCCAAAAAGAAATAACTAAAATAATCCTTTTATGTAGTGAACTGACTTTGGCTATTTGATTACTTCTTAAAGAAGTCAATATGCATTAAGCTAACCACACACTTATTTAGTTATAGCAGAAAATAGCGGCACATACTCTTGAAAATAACTGTATCAACAGAGAAAGATAATCATCATGATAGTAAATAATAACCCAAGTGACAGATTTCAATTCTCAGTGAGACTTGATTTTGCTTGATGTTACACTATTTAATTCTTACTTCTTAGATACATAATTTAAGTATTTTGAAAATGCTATTCCAGCAAAATCTGTTAATAGTCAATAATCCAATGATTTCTTAAACTACAGTACAATTTACTATAGAGCTACTTAATGACTTTTCCTAATGAAAACTTTCCACTCATTATTCACTTAGCTTTCTTCATTTGTTAAAATTGATAAAAATCTACTGGGAAGGGACTTTTGCAACATTTATGTTTACTTTGCACCTAAACCAGGGATCAGCAAACTTTTTTCTATAAAAGGCCAAACCGTAAGTATTTCAAAGAATGTGCAGGTCCTAGAGTCTCTGTCCCAGCTACTCAACTTTATCAGCCTAGTGCAAAAACAACTGTAGACCATATGCAAATGAATAAGGATGGCTGAATTCCAATATAGCTTAATTTATGGCTGGACTTGGAATGCAGGCCATAGTTTGCTGACACATGACCTAGATTATTGTCAATTCTTAAAATAACAATGACAGTAAGAAAAATCTTTAAAGATATGTAGATCCCAAATAGTATCAGATAATTGGTATAATATGTGCTAAAATCCACAATGTAATAATAAAATGATCAGAATTGTGTCTGAGAAAATCAGCTTAGTTATAGCTTTTTTGTGCTGGTTTATTAGAGAGCAAGGTAGAAGAACTAAGCCAAACATTAAAGTAATGCCAATTAAGCACCTCTTTAATTTTTTTTCTTATTATGCTATTGTGTGATGTCAAAAGGAAACATGAAATATTTTCCTTGGTCAGGAGATGATTTCAGTCTAGATTGAAGCCAGAATTTCAAAATTGAGTTAGTATGCTGATAAGTGCCATAAAACTCCATAATCCCCACTCTCAAGAACCTTTTTGTTTGTTTGTTTTTTTAAGATGAATTTTAAGTTATGTGCTAAAAAACTCTGCATCATTTTTCCTCATTATTTGGTATACTTTATCCTTCCAACAACCAAAGAAGAGTTGTAGACATTCTGCTATTTGACACTTTTAGAGCATACAATATAAAACTGACCCTTTCATACACTGTTGAATGAATATATTGCAAGTTCTGCATTTGTCTCTAACAGAAACAATAAATTCGTAAGATGTGTGAATTTAGATTTAGTAATATAGCAAAAGGTTTTGATAGCAGAAAAAAATGAAAGAAAATCCTGAGAGCAGTCATTCAAAATATCTAAATCCTGTCCATCCTTCAAACCAATATCAAATTCTATCTTTTCAAGCAAGTAGCTATTAACTATCCCAGACTTTATGGATTGCATTAGAACATAACTGAATTAGGAAATAATCTAACCCATCTATTCATGAACATAAAACTAGTAGAACAACTTAATTGATTAGTACGTGATAACTAGATTAGAATGTACAAACATCTGGGTTCTGTTTGCTATTTTTTCTTTAATAATTATTGACTACACAACTTCCTCACCTTTCACTTTAATTTCAATATTACCTCTGTAAGTGTCAGGGAAATAATACGGTTGTAAAAACACACAAAGTGTATTGGAAGGAAAAAAAGGACCAAAATAACCAAACTAAGCATAATGAGCTGAACTCCTTTTTAAAATTATATTATAAATATTCTCCTAGTTTTTAAAATATATAATTGTATAACCATCTTTAATGATTGTTTATTATTCAATTATTTGAATATCACATTATTTAAACAATGCCCTATTATTAACCATTTATTTATTTTAAAAAATTTGGCCATGCTGTGTGGCTTGCGGAATCTTAGTTCCCCAACCAGGGATTGAACCCAGTCCTCAGCAGTGAAAGCGTGAAGTCGTAACCACTGGACTTCCAGGGAATCCCCTATTGTTGACCATTTATGATGTTTGATTTTTCAGCTAGAGAAGCAATCCTGCTATAAACAACCCTTGCTTTTACAATGCCTATAATTTATTTAAAAACATTTTCTTACTGTATTAATTTTCTCTTGCTGATGTAACCAATTATTACAACTTTAATGACTTAAAACAAATGTATTAGCTTGCAGTTCTGTAGGTTGGAAGTTCAACAAGAGTCTAAAATTAAGACTAAAATTAAAATAAGCTAAAATTAAGATGTTGGCAGGGGCATGCTCCCTTCTGGGGACTCCAGGGGAAAACCTACTTTCTTGATTTTTCCAGCTTCTAGAGGCCACCCACATTCCTTGGCTTGCGGCATCCTTCCTCCATTTTTAAAGCCAGGAATATAGCACTTCTCTGACCATTCTTCTCTAGTCATGTGTCCCTCTCTCTGACCACATTTAAGACAGTTTTTCCAGTTTTAAGGACCCATAGGATAGATTGGGTCCACCTGGACATCTAGGGTGCTCTCCCCATCTCAAATTTCCTAATCTTCATCATCTCAGCAAGGTCTCTTTTGCCATTAAAGGTAACATATTTATTCATAGGTTCTAGAATTAAGACTTGAACATATTTGGGGAGCCATTGTTCTGCTACCACACTTATACACAGTAAGAAAATTATGTATTCTTATTTAAGTCAACATCCAGGTTATAAACAAGAAAGCTCTGAGTCAGCTAGCATCCATCAGGAAATACACGATCTAAGGCTGATGTTTTGTTAATCATCCTGCCAGATCCAAAGTGGGTTTTTACTTCCAGAACTAGTGGTTTGTTCATTACAATGGTGAATGTTAGTGTCAAACACTCATTTGTGAACATCTAACATTTAACTGGTAAGGGTCAGCATTACCACAAAGTAAAGATTCCAATGAAAAGAAGTCTATGACTAGGGTGCCAGCATGGTAGGGTCCTGGTAAGAACTCTTCCTGGCTTGCAGGTTGCCATCATCTTGCTGTGTGCTCGCATGACCTCTTCTTTGTGAGCTTGATAAAATGTGGTATATCTATATTATGAAATATTATTCAACAATAAAAAGGAACAAAGTATTAATACATGCTACAACATGGATAAACCTTGAAAACATCATGCTAATGGAAAGAAGCCAGACACAAAAGAACAATATCATGTAATTCCATTTACATAAAATGTTCAGCATAAGCAAATCCATAGAGATAGAAAGTAGGTTAGTGACTGCCATGGGCTAGAGGGGAGGATGGAAGTGAATGCTAAATGGTGTGGGGTTTCTTTCCAGTGTGATGTAAAGATTCTGAAATTAAATTGTGATGATGACTCACAATGCTGAATATAGGAAAGACCAATGAAATGTACACTTTAAACAAGTGTGCTGTACGGTATGAGAATTCTATTTCAGTAAAGCTCTTTATAAAAAACAAAACAACTTATTGACCAGTCCTCTGCCACCATAATAAACCATCTCTTTAGCCTGACCTTTTGGTTTCCTAGTCCAGAGCCTCAGGAAACTAAACAGCCTGCCACTTTGTCAATACTCCCAGCACAGATGCAGAAGCCGGAAATGGTCTGTTAAAAATTCTTCCAGTCATTAGACAATTTCGGGAAGAATTTGGTTCCCATGGCTGCCTGGGCAAAGGTACTCCCTGTGAAGAATATTTTAGATAATGGGGTATAAATAATTAAGAATGCACCAGACATTCGTTTTCTTTTGGGATGGGAATTATTCAGGACCCCTGTGTTTAGAACACAGCCCTGCAGCAGTATAACATGCCGAGGATGCCTGTGTGCGAAGCTCCACGTTTTATGCACCCCAACAGGCCAAATCAAGTTCAGGCAGTGAAGCCTGAGAAAGCTATTCTAAACTGTTGATTCTAAAGGACAAATTTTGATCAACTCTGTTAGGGAAAAGAATCAACTATTTTTCTAGTCTCTCTATAGAAACAGACATTACAAAAATATGAAGAGTAACCAAAGATTATGGAACCTAATAATGTGGAAAAAATATTAGAGAAATAATTAGGAAATTAATTACTCAGAATGTTATGG
This sequence comes from Mesoplodon mirus, assembly GCF_964341445.2. Taxonomy (NCBI): domain Eukaryota; kingdom Metazoa; phylum Chordata; class Mammalia; order Artiodactyla; family Ziphiidae; genus Mesoplodon; species Mesoplodon mirus. Next base: position 106,175,328 of record NC_138982.1, on the reverse strand, counting down.
TATGTTTGATTTTGTGTTGTCTATAGTATTTATCATCATTTTAAATTTAGCAATTTGTAGTGAATTTTTTTATTTTAAATATATATTTACAATTATATACATAGTATTATAGTTAAATGAATATGTTTGGCTTAATCTAATCTTTCTTGATCTTGCTTGTTACATATGACTCTCTGTCTTCTTTTTCCCATGTTCACTTTTAACAAGAACATTTTAAAATCTTTCTATCTTTCCTTCAGTTGTGATAGTGATGGCTTTGACTTAAAATTAATTCGTTGCTTAAACAAAATGCCTCCTTCACCTGTTATTTTTAACACATAATATTCACATGCATTTTCCAACTGCATTCATGGTTTGCTACTGTTTCCTACTAGTAGTAACATTTGACATTCTATAACCTTTGGCATCTTCCATGAATTTTTCTGTGACCTCTCTGCAGACAGGTACACATTCTGGCTGCTAATCCAGACAAAAAGCAGCCTTGTATTATCACTACAGAATAGGAAATCAAGTTGTGAAAACGTGACATTGCACACTGTCACTTGTTCTGGTCAGTAAATTATGGCCAATACATAACACAGAGTTACATGCATTTAATCTACTGACCTTACAATCAGTTCATCCACCTCAGGCAATACAACACAGTAACATCATGCATAGTATAATCTTCTGTAGACCATAGATTTCAAAAGGGACAGATTTAAAAAACAACAAAAGTGAAACACTTACACAGCAATTGGTTTGGGGAAGCTGTATTTGAAATGCAGGCATGATTCTTCGAGTCAAGATAGGGAAAGACAAAGTTTTATGTTTTCCCTTTCTCTAATCTGTCACAGGCCAATGATCAGGTTAATAGCCAGGAGAAAAAGCTATCTTGTCAAAGTAAACTGAACTTTCATCACAACTAGGTCCCACCATCAATGAATTGTCAAAAAATGGCAAGGAAAAGAAAAAGATTCTCTTAACGATCTTTCTTTTTATCTTGTGGAGCACCTGCTGCCCCAGATGATGGCACACTGACTGACAGCAGGTAGTTTCTAAAGAAAAACCAGCTACTTTTCTCCCCCAGGCTCCTCGTGGAGCCCATGGCATGGGATTGTTCAGTGGGAAAAGTCAATAGAGCCTGCTGTCAACACAATGTGCCAATGAGCATTTTTGAAGGCTCTGCCTTCTTGATGCTTAGCTGTCAGGAACCTCACTTTTAAATAGATTTCAGTGTCAATATGTGCTGCTTCCCACTAATGTTAAGAAATGGCCACAAAGAGCAGGATCTGATGCTGTGTCAGGATGTTGGCAGTGCAGGTACTTATTGGCTTCCCACGCAACAGGAAACATCTTTAGAAAGTGAGAAGGATTGGATGAAAAGGACACTCATCTTCTCTCTTGAAGTTTTCTCATTATCACCAGGTTATATATATAAATATATATGAGAGAGAATGACTAGACATACACTCAAAATGTATTCATTGGCCTAGATCTTGAGTGTCTATACTATTGAGTTATTGCAATGGCAGACTAAGGGCTACACATGATAGTTTCAACATTTTATAACACATGAGTTATTACAGAGACAGAAACATTAGGCTTTCAATTCCTCCAGATTATATGGTTTTTCCTTGTTTAAAATAGGCACCATTCCGTCTATGAACATGCTTCCCTCAAATTCGTGTATGGATAGAATACACAATTTTGCAGGTTTAGTTCTTATTCTATATAAGTTGGTCAATTTAAATTGGTCTCGTGTTTTTAAAAGGTAGATCAAATTAATGAAATACAACTTGAGATGATTTTAGCGTGAACTTTTCTGCATCTCAATATTATTATGAACATTTACTGAAAAAATGAACTTATATTCATTTATTCTTTCTTTTCTATCACAGAATGTTTTAAATACCTTTAAAACACTGTATACCTCATGGTATTGAGAGACAATTTCTTTACTAACCAAGAGTTTAAATTCTAGTATCTAGCTGGGGCCAGAGGGATCCAAAAACTAAAGTAAGAATTATAACAGGAATATAGCAGTAGCAATGGGGAGCAAACAATTGATTAATTTTGGTTGGAAAAATAGAGAGCTTTGTGAAGGAGGCATTTTTTTTTTTTTTTTTTTTTTTTTTTTTGCGGTACGCGTGCCTCTCACGTTGTGGCCTCTCCCGTTGCGGAGCACAGGCTCCGGCCACGCAGGCTCAGCGGCCATGGCTCACGGGCCCAGCCGCTCTGCGGCATGTGGGATCCTCCTGGACTGGGGCATGAACCCGCGTCCCCTTCATCGGCAGACGGACTCTCAACCACTGCGCCACGAGGGAAGCCCAAGGAAGCATCTTTTAATCTGAGCTTCCAAAGATAAGCAGAATGTTTGTAGCTGGAATTGGGGTGAGGGTTGGTATGAAAAGTATTCCATATTGAGAAACTGGTATGTACACTGAAGTTATAAATAGCTGGCAAGTTAGAAAAATCAGAGGTCATTCATGGCTATGCGTGTATGTGAAACAGGGAGGGAAATGACCATGCAGTAGAATCAGTAAATGAAATAGAACCAATAACTTATTCTCTGAGAGTCTTTGTTAAGCATGGTATATATAATTATAACTTTAAACTTATTCATTTATTTATTATTTTAAACAATATCTGTTGAAGTCCTATCATTGGGTAGGTTTTGTTTTAGGCACTGGGGATACAGCAGTGAAAAAGTATATTCTTTTTTGGTCAACATTTTAGTAGATGGAGACAGAAGGTAAATGAATAAAAAGGTATATACATATCAAGCAGCGTTACCTGCAAAGAAGATAAAAAAGTTAGGTAACAAGATACAGATTGAGAGGATGGATAGGGAATGGTACTATTAAATACTGTGGTTAGAGCAGACCTCTCTAATGATGACAGTTGAGCTAAGATCTAAAAATGATAAAGTTTATTCAGAAATAAGGGGAGGGGCTTCCCTGGTGGCGCAGTGGTTGTGAGTCCGCCTGCCGATGCAGGGGACACGGGTTCGTGACCCGGTCCGGGAAGATCCAACATGCCGCGAAGCGGCTGGGCCCGTGAGCCATGGCCGCTGAGCCTGAGTGTCCAGAGCCTGTGCTGCACAACGGGAGAGGCCACAACAGTGAGAGGCCCGCGTACGTCAAAAAAAAAAAAAGAAAAGAAAAGAAATAAGGGGAAACATGTTCCACGCAGAGAGAACAGTAAGTGCCAAGGCCCTAAGGTGGGAGTAACCAATCACATTTTGCAGTTTTCTTATCAAATAAAAATGTACCATTACATAATCTCTAGGGTCTGTGGAGCAGTGTTTAGTTTGTAAAGGTTTCTACAAGAAGCAACATGATGCAGTAAGAACGACTGAAATATGTGGGTTTTAAGAAAAGGGAAGCTTCTATTTTTCCATAAAATAATAGTTTTTTAACAGTTCTGAAAATGAGGTGGAAATTTGTGTTACAGCACAGGGATACATTTTTAATTTTTTTTGCTCTGCTTGAGCATAAATTATTTAGGGTTATATTACCCATAGTCATATAATTTCATACCCTCAGCACTTCAGTTCTATTTAACTCTCTGGGTGATTGTTTTATTTTAAAAGTTTATATGGAAAGAAACATAATGGTAGAAGTGCTTTCAAGTAGGAAAAAATAATGAATACATTTGAATAACTGGCAAAAATATTGTACCTTTGTTTAGTTTTTACTTCCTTTTAAGAATAAGAAAAACTTACAAACATGCCATCATTTTGAATCTTTTGTCAGCACATGCCAACTCTAAAGTATGGGTACTGTGGAACAATGTGCTCTGGAAGGTTCAATAGCTTCCCTATGTACAAGAAAATGATGAGAAAGCAAGAGGTCACTGTGCAGTTAAGATTCCCAGCACAGAGAGTTCATGCTTTACCAAGGAGAAATTTCAACATATTCACAAACTGAGTCAAATTAATAGACATTTTTCTTTCACAAGATAATAAATGGTGGTATTTGTTACATTTTCCCCATGGCATTTTACAGATTAGTAGCAAAAGTTTAAAATGATACAGTTTGCTATGTCTTTGAAGTTTTGTTTTGCCAAAACCTAATGGCTCATATTTATGTGTTATCAAGAATACCTAATATTTGAGGCATTTCTAATTTGGGTAAAGTCTAGTACCTTTCAACGAAGGTCACTACTATTCATTCACAAATTGTTCCTGTAAACCTCCTAGCAGGAGGCTAATACTCTTAGCAGATCATCAGCATCAGGCAGAGCCAAATAGCAGAGCAAATACTGGACCCTCATAAGGTCTGAGATGCTCCAGTCAAGGACACTTTATGTGATGTAAGTGTTCCTAGGATAGCCAACATAAGATTAATCATTACATCATTAAATAAAAATGCACTCCACACTTCTCTTCATTAAAAGGGAAGAAGTATGTTGATGAAGACCCACATTACTGCCCAATTAGTGGAAATTCATTTGTTGTTTTAATCTGAATTAGAGAGTGACATTTCCATCCAAGGAAATAGAGTATTCCCATAACAGGACAGAATGCAAACGTAGCAGGGAGGGAAAGCACACAGATTCTACGAAGAGGAGTACCCACATTGGAGAGAGGGGTGCACCCTGGGGTTGAGAGCAGCAGGCATTTTGCAATTTATCAACAAAAACAAACCCCAAGAGGAAAGAAACGTTGTTAAAGACTTGACGCTTGAAGCAAAACTTGGGCAACTAGATTAGCCAAAGCTGAGACTAAGTCAAATCTCCAAGGACTAAGAAGGTCCCTGATTAAGAAATTGATTAATTTTAGCAGAGGAAAAGGGAAAGAACAGCATGGGACCGAAGGGAAAATGGGCCCAAACTATGGGAAAAAAACCAGAGTGAACCTTAAAAAACCAAATGTAATTACTATATCTTTAGGAGAAGGCAGAAGTTGACATCAGAAATCTATTTTGTAGACAGTATAGTATTTGTAGTTGCGTGTTTTCCTGCTTAGGTAGGGGCGTATATGTTTCTTATTCAGGAAACTTGATAACATCCTGAGTAAGAGTCCTCCTTCAGATGTTATCATACATAGGAATTTAGGCTACGTGGACCCACAATCATTTCTCTGGTTCCTAAAGAGCATTAATGTAAACATAGATTACTTTTTAAATATTTATATCTCAGCAAAGGCTTAATCATGTGTGTAGTTTCTATTTAAATCAGGCTATAAAGAACTTGTCTAGGAGCTTTCCTGTCGGGGCTCCCCTGGTGGCGCAGGGGTTGGGAGTCCGCCTGCTGATGCAGGGGACATGGGTTCGTGACCCGGTCTGGGAAGATCCCACATGCCACAGAGCGGCTAGGCTCGTGAGCCATGGCCGCTGAGCCTGCGCGTCCGGAGCCTGTGCTCCGCAACGGGAGAGGCCACAACACTGAGAGGCCCGCATACTGAAAAACAAAACAAAACAAACAAACAAAAAAAACTTGTCTCTACCACTCATAATTATTTGGAAAATATGAATAGAGAAGCATTAGGGACAAAGATGTAAAATTCTATCCCTACCTCTTACCTCCTAACTAATTTAGGATATTCTCATTCATTCAATCTTCATTTATATATTAATTCTGTAAATACATTTATGAGTCACTTCGTTAAATTCTTCATAATATATGACAATGTATGAAACAGAAAGTGCCACCAAGATATTGTATTCAATAATTTATGAATGTCATAGATATAAAAATTGCTCATGAAGAAAATTTTAATTGGTATTTCTAAATATAGAACTATACATAAAGAGAATATAAGAAATAGGTATAGGGACTTCCCTGGCATTCCAGTGGTTAGGACTCTGCACTTCCACTGCAGGGGGTGCAGGTTCCATTCCTGGTCAGGGAAATAAAATCCCACACTCTGTGTAGTGTGGACGAAAAAAAAAAAAGAAATTGGTATAATTACAGTCTGGTCAATAGGAGGGAGTATGAACATTAAAATCAGGTACACATGATTGCAAATTTATGATATACCATTTGGTAAGCATCTATCTAGTTATCATAAGTAACTTGATTATTTCTACTAATAATTACAAATAGTCTGGGGCTCAGTGTTCAGATCTATACAGTAGGCATAATACCTCCTCACAATGCTCTCAAAAGGTTAAATGAACTAAAGGAAGAACATGTTGACCAGAGCTCCTGGTAAATATCAGGATAGGAAGAGTTGGTACTTGTTACTGAAGAAAGAACATAGAAAAAAATCCCAGATGATTTAAGGTTTGTTGCAACTACACCTTTTAATTGGTTCTTAGGCTCTGATGAAAAAAATTCCTATAATACTTGCCTCAACATGTAGTTTAAAATTAAAATACTACTGATAATTATGAAAATAAAAATAGCAGTTATAGAACATTGACTCTTCCAGCCCCTATGTTGTTGTATCATGTCAAGTAACACAGTGTGTGTGTGTGTGTGTTCATCACAACACTGAAAAGGAGGTATTGTCCTTGGAGTTTTACAGATGAGGAAACAGATGTCCAGATAGATCCATGCACTTGCCACACATTTCAAATCTAATAAATGGCACAGTCAGGAAACATAAAAATAAAAGAAGTGGGCTTCCCTGGTGGCGCAATGGTTGAGAGTCCGACTGCCAATGCAGGGGACACGGGTGCATGCCCCAGTCTAGGAAGATTCCACATGCCGCGGAGCAGCTAGGCCCGTGAGCCATGGCTGCTGAGCCTGCGCGTCTGGAGCCTGTGCTCCACAACGGGAGAGGCCACAACAGTGAGAGGCCTGCGTACCACAAAAAAAATAAATAAATTAATTAAAAATTAAAAAAATAAAAATAAAAAAATTAAAGTATAGGCATATAATATGCCTTCAAGCATTTTAAATAAACATTATGTAAACGTACCTGATTAATATAGTCATAACACATAGTTTTGTTAATAAGAAATTTTTGTAATAAAAATAAAATGTGAAACATTAGAAAAATAAATATATATTTTATTTTAATAAATGTGTGTATATATTTGTAAAATACATAAAGATTTTCTATCAAATGAACATCTTTTAGGCAATTATTTAAGTCATTATAAATGAATGATTTCACATAATAAAGTTACCCTTTTTATCATTTCTATTTGTGGGGTGTAAAATTTTTATAAATCAAATACATGAAAAATGGTTTAACATTGTTCATCTCATTACTCCTCCTCCCACCCCATGGCTGATAATGTAACTTACCTATTAAAAAGTAATTTGAAAGACAAGAATATGAAATAGGCAGTCAGTAGTTTGAACTCTACATTTGCAATGCATTTCAGAACTACAAAGTATATTTTTAAGTGTTTAATAAAAAAGGTCAATATCAATATAAAAATAAAAACAAAATGAGGTACAGCTTTACTAGAAGCATAAGCTAAACGTAAGTGCTGCTTTTTTATCAGCTGTTTCTACTTAATGTTATAAGTATGGGAACAGAACGATAGTATATTTCCTCTGCTCTGTCACAAGTGCAATATGAAGACTCTGAATTAATAAATCAAAAATAATAACAGGCATATTCTATTATCTCAGTAACAGAAATCTGCTGAAGGGATTCAGAGAATAATGAGGATATTAGAAATTCTAAAACATGAAATTATGAAGGGCAGGCATAAATCAACAAAGAAGAAATCATTTTCCAGTAAGAGAATCTGAACAAAGATGGAACAATTGCCTTGGCTATTACTGACATCGCTTCAGAAAAATTATGGGACTTACAACGATGTCTAAAAACACTTGGTGAGGTCTGATAGAAAAAGCATTGTTTGGGCTTCGTTGGTGGTGCAGTGGTTGAGAGTCCGCCTGCCGATGCAGGGGACACGGGTTCGTGCCCCGGTCCGGGAAGATCCCACATGCCGCGGAGCAGCTGGGCCCGTGAGCCATGGCCGCTGAGCCTGCGCGTCCGGATCCTGTGCTCCACAACGGGAGAGGCCACAACAGTGAGAGGCCCGCGTACCACAAAAAAAAAAAAAAAGAAAGAAAAAAAAAAGAAAAAGCATTGTTTTAGGAAATCAGTGGTTCAGAAATCAGAAGAAATGGAATACAGATATAAATATATTTACATGGAACTAATGGTAAAGAGACTTTGATGTTATTTCACCCTCATACTTGAAAACCACAGAATCCACACTCGTCAGAACGACAAACAGATTTTAAATTGTATTCATCCTTTCAAGGAACTTTAGCTACAGATGAGTCTAGCAATGACTGAACAACAACAAAAATGTATATTAAAGAGATGGTTTAAAGTAGCTATGTAGATATAATTAGTATCATAAAATTTGGATTTAATTTGTCTTTAAAAAACTTAGATGATTTTGAAAGGAAACAAGATTGCATTTAAAACAATTGTTTGGTCTGATGAATACTTATGTTGTGTGTACCATGAGACAGGTGTTATTTTAAATCCTTTGTATATGTTCCTTTAATCCTCATAGTGCTCTGCAGGTAGGTAGTATATAATGGTTCTCTTGTTAAAGAGGAAGAATCTGAGATACAGAAAAATTATGTATCTTGTTCAAAATCCTATAACTCATGAGCGGGGCCCTGTGACATAGATATTACACAGTACACCCTATAAGTGATTGTCTAATAAGGTTAATACTCTAGCATTTTGATCGTCATAAGTAATATATTACATTTATTGAGTGCTATATAATTATTAAATGCTTTTCCATCCAGGGATGTTTGTTTTTTACAGAAAATTTCTAACTGAACAGGTTAAGTACTGTTATTCCCATTTTATAGAATGAAGGCAGGTAAGTAATGTGTCTCAGGTAGGAAACAGCAGAGTCAGAGCAGGAAACACAGGTTCTGTGATTCTCCAGTCTGAGATGATTTACGGAATTCAGTTACTTGTGTCACTTCAGTAAAACTACTTACTAAAAAGATCCCATTAAATCTCTCTCTCTTTCACACACACACACATCTTAAGAAACTACAAATGAAAATAAGTTAAAATAACTGTTTAGTATGTGATATGTATTGAGTATACAGTTACATAATAATGCAGTGTAGTTCCGTGGACATAATAGCTATGACTAAAATTTAGCATATAATCTCTTTAGAAAAATAAGTCAGAGAAAGCTCCGGGCTCTCAAAGTAATGTTAAAATGAAACAAACAAAACTAGCAAACATGCTGTGTAGGTCTTTAATTTCACTTATGACCCATTGGATTCACCTGGGCTCAGTCAGCTTTAGGAAATTGTATCTTGACTCTAGTTGTTTGAAAATGCTTACTTTATTAGATTATTTAATAAATAATAGATCATAATAGATACATTTGACTTTATATTTTACCTTCCCAGGGTATTGTCATTTGGTTTATATGGCAGAAAGAGATAGCTGTCCATCAAGCATGTGCCTGTCCTGCCTTGGTGGGGAGTTGGCACTGTCAGGGACTAGATTGCCAAGTCAGGGGCTAGATTGTCAGCCTCCTGAGGCTGAATTGTTGTGACTCTAAAGATGCTTAAGCTTTAAGACTCCTCACTTTCAAAGGTCTCTACCAAAGCTTTATACCTTATTTTGTATCAGAATTTTTTTTAAAAAAATCTTATAAAGGAGCTCTAGCTTTGTATAAGCTTCAGAACCCACAGTATTTGGAAACTTCATCCTCCTCTTATATCTAGATATGGCTATGTGATGCATGACACATGACTAGTTCTCATCAGATGATGTATGAGGACATGTTTTCAATTTTGCTCTCGGCTTTTAAGAGGGGAGTTGTGTTTCTCCATGCTGTGCTTCTCCCTTCTGCTGGATGAATGCTGATGCCTAGGGCAACCATCAACCTAAATGATTCTATGGTGTAGAGATTCACCACTTCCCCTGACAGTAGGAACACCCATGTTGAACTGCTATGTGAGCAAGAAATAAATTCCTATTCTTTTAAGACTTTGAAATATACAGTTTATTTCTTGTAGTAGCTAGTGTAACCCAAACTAAAAAAGGCCATGATTATTTTAGTTGGGGCCAAAATTGCCATCCAAAGTTAAACTATGCATATTAAATCCTATAAACTAGGCTTATCCTATTTTGTACTTGAAACAGGATACCTCAAGTATCCAGAAGTTTTACAAGAAATAAAGCTGTTTCTTAATCATAAGATGATTGGTTTTATGATACAACTGCAGAATCCAGAAGGTTCATCTTCTTTCTTTTCATAATACGGACAGCATGGAAGAATTATTGTCTGTAATAAGGAGATTGGATACTTTTTAATATAAAGTAAGACAATAAGAAATAATACATAAGAACCACAGAGACATGATAAAATACTGCACTAAAAAAAAACTTTTCAATATGTTATATGCTATAAGGCAAGGGCACAGTCCTTGGGGACTGACAGTCTTGAACTTGATTGTTGGTTTTACCTCTTACAAGTCACACATCCTTGGATGAATTTCTTAATCTCTATACCTTATCTGTAGAATAATGCCCTCTTAGCCTTTGTTTTTGCTGTTGTTTTTGGTGGTGGTGGTGGTGGTGTGTGTGTGAGAGAGAGAGAGAAAGATTGGGAGACAGGGAATTGGAGATATTATGGTCATGTGTCGACACATTGCACGGAATGTAGTCACAAGTCAGGTAATTTCCTCCCAACCTCATAAAGAGTTTACATGGTACCTAAATATCTATTCAGCTATTATGTCACACTACAACTCAAATAAATAAAATAAAATAAAATAAAAATCATTGAGTTGGCTTTTCTTCTGTGACTTTGAATATGTGGCTATTAGTGTTTTCTGAGCCAGGCAACACATGAAAGGACAAACTGATATATGATGGAGGTACTTGAAAGAAATATTCCCATTTGGCTCAAAAAATAGCAATAGTTATGATAAAAGGATATACAACTTGCATGAGATCACAGAGGAAGGATCAATGAATTGTGCTCTGTGAAGTACAAGGAAGGAAGGAACTGCATTGAAGGAACTTGATGAAAAACGATGACAAAGGCATGCCATTCAGCTGTAATAGCTTATATACCATTGAGGTGTGAATGTGCCCAATGGGGCAAGGGAAGATTGAAAAGATCCATGAGACATGATCTCATGATCCATGAGCAGAAAGTAATTGGGCTGGGCCTCCCTGGTGGCGCAGTGGTTGAGAGTCCGCCTGCCGATGCAGGGGATACGGGTTCGTGCCCCGGTCTGGGAGGATCCCATATGCCGCGGAGCGGCTGGGCCCGTGAGCCATGGCCGCTGGGCCTGCGCATCCGGAGCCTGTGCTCCGCAACGGGAGAGGCCACAACAGTGAGAGGCCCGCATACCGCAAAAAGAAAAAAAAAAAAAAAGAAAGTAATTGGGCTAACTCTTGATGAAAAGCTCTGGTGGTAATATGGTGACTGGAGTGGGAGCAAGGAGACTGTTGAAGGAGTTCAGGTAAGAGACAGGTCCTGAGCAGGACCAAAGGCACTAGATACGGAGAAAATCTGGGTCCTCGGTGCTCACTATTCCCTCCACCTGGAAAGACCTTCCCCTTTCTCCCCTTGACCAAGCTCATGATCTTCCTCTAATTGGTGTGCAAAGACCACCTCCTTCAGGAAGCCTTCCTTGACCATGCAAGCTGAATTAGGGAACCCTCATCTGATCACCTATTGCCCCTGGGCTACCCACATCACAGCACTTCCTCTACTACACGGTACATGTTAGATGACTTGAGCTCATTTTCTCACAGGAGCATCTGATACATTGTCTGACAGAGTGGAGGTAGAGACTGACCCAGATAGGAACCTTAGGATTAGGTGAAGCTGAATTTAAGAAGGAAAAAGGAAAAGAATGTGGGTTGAGAGCAATGGGGAGAAGGGATCCTCCAAGTGGAAACAGCACAATGAAAACATGATGTGGCAAAGAACAAGGTGAGTGCAGCAAGTTTTTGAGTTTAGTTTAATCATGAGGTGAGTAAGGGTGATGAACTGGAAAGCAATTTGAGGAAATAGATGGAGGCCCTATCATGTGGAACTTTTAATTCTAGATTAGGAATCTAGATATTTATTCCAAAAGAAATAGGCAGCCTAAGAAGATTTTTTTTTTTTAAGAATGTAAATGACACAGAACTGGGCTTCTAAAGTTACTCTGGCAGTGATGGGTAGGATAGGTTGCAGACATGATTCCCTGTACGAGGGAATCTGGTTGGGAAACTCTTGCACTCAGCAACATGGAGCATTAATATTACTAAGCCAAAGCATTAAGAGATGCTTTACTCATTTGGGGTGTTGGCAGGGAAAATTTACGCTTACTGTAAGGTGTACCAAACTCATCTTAGTACAAATAAATGGTATGTATAGAGGATGGAGGAGAATGAAGTGCATCTTAGAGATATAAGCTATCAAGTTGACTCAGAGCCTTGTGATCTGCCAGTGAAAGGCAATCAAAGTCTGCTTTTCCCAAGTGTAACACCAACAGTATGCATTAATGGCTTCATGTTGATATAGTGGAAAGTGTGGTCCCTTGAATGCAGGTAAAGTTATGAAGCTGGACTATGTTAATAACAAAAATCACAGAAATAGCCAATTCCTTGATTCTCTGCTTCTCTCCCCAGGCATTCTCTGCTCACAACATAATTATAAAAAAGAGTAAAGGAATCTCTATCTCCAAGGTCAATAAAACTTGAATATATTTTTTAAATGCTCACTTAGGTTAAGACAGAAAACCTACAGTGGGTAATGGCAAATTGGGATGGCAACTATTCTGATCTGACATTTTTGGGTTTATAATTAAGCAATAAGGCACAAGCCAAGGGTGTGTTACTTCAATATAACACACTTCTTGGAAAGTGCTGTGAGACATAAGGGGCGAATTAGAGCCTCCAATGATCTGGGAAATGTGTTATCTCTCTATAGCACAACTCTCAGGGTGCATTAGTGCCATATACATAGTGTTAGATGCACCGGTCGTATATGGATTGATTGTACCATGTAAAACATATGTTTAAAACATGTTTGATCTTGTGAGCTGGCAACAGCTGCCGATTCGGAAACATCAGCCTTGCCATTATCGACTGATATGTGGATGGGCTGCGACTTCACCACTGCGAGCCTTTATCGGAGGTGTGTGCCCAGGGAGCTGGAGACCATCCTCTGATAGCAATTCTGATCCCGTTCATTTCAGTTGAACTATTTTAATGATTTCTTCTATTCAGCACTTCTATATTTATGTAAATGAATGGAGTAAGGTAGTTCAAAATATTTAAGGTGGAACTTTTTTTCCCCTTCTGTATCATTTTGTCTGGTTTTCATAAGGTTGTTGCCAGGTACTGGGTTTGCATTTGATTGACAGAAAGTGATTTCTAGTTCAGCTACCATCAAACACCTCAGCACTTCATCCTGGAAGATGCTTTGGTAGTTCAAGAGACCGTGTTGGACAAAGAATCCTTTAAAGCTGGCTCTTTCTTTCTCCTAGTGAGTAACCACAGTGAGTCAAACCAGGGGAAAAGAAAGACCCATCTTTAATCTGTGCTGCTGAGGGAAATGAAAGAGATGGAATTAAAACCGAGAGTAGCTCCTTATGCGCATTGGAGAGGCTTTTTTTTTCTGCTCCACTTGATATAACAAATAAGATCATCAAAGGAAGTCAAGCACAGGTTTGGAACCTGCCGCTCCTTGACCTCGGCTTCCTCCCTGCTTGCACGGCCTCCCCTGGAATTTCTTGTGATGTCAAATCACAAAGCCACATGAAGTGCTCACACACCAGGAACAGTGAGGAAATTTTATTTTTAGATTTCTTTTCTGTGACTCTAGTAAAATAACATGAAGTTCTTTTATGGCTCTATCTAAGGGCTTTGATAAATCTGCTGCATTTCAAAGCATGAAAGGGGGGATAACAAAAAATTTCTGTCCTGACTGCTTCTAGCCACAAGATCTTCTTAAGAATGTCTGCAGGGTCCCAGTGGCAAGGTGCCAGCTTGTGTTCACTGCTGGAAGCTATACGGAATTTCACCTCACCCAGTAGATATCTATCTCCAGATGTAGTACATAAAACATTTTATACAATAGGCACTTTTCCATATAAAATTATATCTTATAATTTGGGATTCTTATAGCATCTAGGAAGATTTTTTAAAAATCACCTTTCTTCACATTTTCCTTAAAATTAGCATTCTTTACTGAACACTGGCAAAACAGTTTCAATTAAAAATTAATTTAGGAATGGTAATAATGTAACTATCAAAATCATCATCAATACTATTAATAATACTAACAAATGGTTCATAAGTAATGAAAACACTTTTTCATCAAAACTTTCTTATCCCTTGTTTTTTCTATAATGTTTACATTTTTATCTATCTGGAAAAAGGCTCTTCTATATGCTTAGATTTTCAGGCAGACTGGCCAAAATTATATATTTAGAAATCAGAGGTACAAATTGTGAGATTAAAAAAAGGATACTGGGCATTAAGTGGACTTAATCATATACTCATTCATTCATTCATTTAATCCATTTTCATTGTGTGCCTCTATCAGCCAGGCACTCTTCTAGGCTCTGAGGGTGCAGCAATAATTTTCCAAATGAATCATTTAGATTTTTACATAAAACTTTCTAATAGATAACTTTTAAATATTTAGACTTATTCAAAAATTAAAAGTACATTTGAAAGACATGACATACCTTTTTCAGCTTTATTGAGGTATAATTGAGAGATAAAATTGTAATATGTTTGAAGTGTACAATGCGAGGATGTCATGTGTTTACATTCATATATGGTTACTCCCACAAGTGAGCTGAATAACCCAACCATCACCTCATATATGTACTTTGCAATATATCTTTTTGAGTGTTTACTATTTACCAGGCTTTGGGTTAGAAACTTCAGAGAATAATGATAGTTAGCATATATTCAAGAAACAGAGAATCCAACAGGAAGGATAAAACAGTTAACCAATACTCATAATACAAAGGAAAGTATGCTTTGAAATGAAAGTAACAATTGAGTATTAGGAGACTCTAGGGAGGTCATATGAGGCTCAAGGTCATCATATGGAAGGCTTTGGACAATGCAGGCAGAGGAAGAGCCTCGTAAAGACTCAGAATGAGGAAAACCATGGGGAAAATTATTTTTGCAGGAAGAGTCTTCTTTGTCTGAAACACGGCATGTGTAGAGAGGGTCCCATTATGAGATGACAGAAAGGCCAGGTTAATTAGTATATGTTATGTTGTTAGCAAATGGCCAGCAATAGAAGCTTCCTGAGAAATGCAGCATCTTGATCAAAGTCATTGCCAGATAGGATTGTAGGAGGAGTGAAATCAGCGTGTGCAATACCCCTGATTTTCTCCTGGTAACAAGTAGCCACATCCTCGATGACTCTATTTGGAAGGCTATATGCATCAGTTCTTCAAGGAGAAAAAGCAACAAGAAAAAAAGGTTGGGGGAAGGGACTCCACACAGAGACAAAAAGAATATCTACGTGTTGTAAGAGTGATGGATGAGTGTAAAAAGGAGATGAGAAATCAGTGAAGATGATGAGTTAGAAAAACCTCCTGAGTTTGCAAAATCTCAGCAGTCAACATGTGATACCACTCCCTTCCTGAAACACCCTTTTCTGTATTTTAACATTTTTTGTTGGGACTTCTTTAGTGAAGTTACAATGTAAGTTATGCATCTCTGTCCCTCAACCTTAAGTAGTTGGCACTGAACTTCAATTTCCAGACACACCATTCTTCAAACTAGTAAGTTGTCTTCTGTTTGTTTGTTTGTTTTTAAACAAGGAGTTAAGGGAATCGGTATCTTAAAATTTTTTGCAGTAACATTTTTGTTTGTTTGTTTCTTGGATCGTATAATTGTGTGGAGTAATAGCCTTTTGCCTTAGCACTATTTTTCATTGACTCCTGTGCAGTATCTCTAATGATCATCCTCTGTGCCAAAAGAGAAGAAAAAACTCTCCTCTATCATGATGCAACTCTACAAAAATAGGCCCACAGATGTCCATTGAAGTAATGACACTAGAAGTGAATCTTTAGTATTTTTGTATACGTGTGGTTTTCCCTTTCAAGGAGAAGCATTGCCATTCTTTTAAACATTATATTCCACTCTATACAGTAAACCCAGGTTGAGCTGTCTTACTGATAAAATTGTGCAAGTCAGACAAAACAGATTTTCAAAGTGGCATTTCAAGAAGCTGAACTCAGCATTTTTAATAGATCAGGGCACTGGGGCTGTAATTCTTATGTTTAAGAATATAGGCTACTCTGCAATACAACTGTTCTTTAGTTTGTGCCTGAGACGCTTTGTAAAACACAAGGTCACTTAAACTTAAGGATAAGGCATTTTTTCCATCATTTCCATTTCATCATATGCAATTCTTGATCACAAGGCAGTTTGCCTTAAAGCTGTAAATCCTCAAAATTATGGGGTTGGTTTCCAGTCTGCTGAGAGGGAAATTAGATATAGAACTTCTGTCTTCTGTTAATGTTAATGGGAGTTGCATGCCTAATTCTCTTAGAAGCCCAGAACAAATGTATGTTTATGAGTCAGCATTACTAGGTTTTCTGGATCTTTACCCTTTAAAAGTATCATTAGTCTGAGTAATAGCCAATCCCTCTGCTTACTCCAAACCAAGCCCCAGCTACTGTAGTTGGAAACGCTGGATTTCAGCTCTTACAAATGGCCTGATCTATCCTCAAATCTGAATGCTCCCATATGTTACTCACTTTTTGTCCACTGGGACAAAATTCCAACTTCTAAACTGTTTAATATTTATCTTTCTACTTTACATTTTTATATTGAAGTTGTAATACTCATTAGGCATTGAGATAACTTTTGGGGATTCATTTAAAAATATTAATCTTTATTTGAATCCTAAAAAACTTGATTAACTTTTCTATACATTTTCTCTAATTACACTATTAGATGTATTATTCCTTCCAGGCAAAATTATCTAAAATAATTCTGTGTACTGTGTTCTCATTCCTGAAGTATTTGCTCCCAGTAATATTTTACTGATATTCATTGCTAAGTACTTAATTATATTGCTGCAAGACTTTATATCACAAATAGAGAAAGGACATCTTTTTGTAGAAGTAAGATGATGTATACAAGATCTTCAAAATCAACAAGAACTTTAAAAACATCTAAAATGTATCTTTTTCCGTTAATTAAAGATTTTTTTGATGTTATGGGATAAAAAGAATTTTAAAATATTTTTTAAATAAAGGCCAATAATATTAGAAGAGGTGTTATTTTTATGACAAGCAGCTCTTCTCTATAACCTTATTACTCAAAGAGTGGCCTCACCTGGGAGCTTGTTAGAGATACAGAATCTCAACCCTGTCTTACTCCTTCTAAATGTACAGATTACCAACTTCCATAGCTGATTTTTATGCAAGTAGAGTTTGATAAGCACTTCTCTATAACACTGAAACTAACTCTAAGTGCTCAGAATTAAGCCACTTTTGGTGCCAGGATTTTCCTATGATATTCCATTTTATATAGAAGTTTGTCATGATTCCTTCAGACATAGAAATCTACTTTTAGTGATAAAAGTATGCATTTTCTTCTTACAACATAGAAAGGGCTCTTATGAAGCAATTGAGGATTGAACAGTGCATGTTCTGAAAACATTGTAAACAAGCACAGTTGTCCCACTAGGTAATAATTTATTTATTATAGTGGTTCTCAAATTAAAGACTCATAAGAATAACTGTGGAATTTATAAAATGTAGAGTCCTGGGGCCCATTCCCAGTTATTTCTGTTATATTAGTCCAGATTGACATCCAAGAATCTGTATTTTTATCAATTACCCCAGATGACGTGAGGTTTCCCTGGACAGCATTTTGAGAAAAATGATCTAATGTCTAGCTTATGTGCCAGTTGTGTTCTTTTCATTCCTTAGTTGTGTGGCATAGTCCAAAGTTACCATAATTTTGCATTTTGTAGTTCAGGCCAAAAAAATGTGGGGAAATATTTGGAAAAAATACCATTGGGTCTTGAAAATTTTTACTTGCCTGTTCATAAAAATATCAAAGTCTCCACTTATGTGACTCAGAGTAATTGTAAAATACTATTTCAAAAAGTTATAGCCAAATAGTTCTCATTAACAATAGCTAATTGTTAAACGTAGATATTAACTTTGCCATTTTATTTAGGGTGGCATATTTTGACTATTTAAGGAAATAATTAGGCTGTCTTTTAAAAGTGCACCATAACCGGGTAAGATGGCGGAAGAGTAAGACGCGGAGATCACCTTCCTCCCCACGGATACACCAGAAATACAGCTACACGTGGAACAACTCCTACAGAACACCTACTGAACGCTGGCAGAAGACCCCAGACCTCCCAAAAGGCAAGAAACTCCCCACATACCTGGGTAGGGCAAAGCGGAGAGATCCGCACACAGAGGATCGGTGCCGAGCGGCACTCACCAGCCCGAGAGGCTTGTCTGCTCGCCCGCCGGGGCGCGCAGCGCTGGAAGCTGAGGCTCGGGCTTCGGTCAGAGCGCAGGGAGAGGACTGGGGCTGGCGGCGAGAACTCAGCCTGAAGGGGGCTAATGTGCCACAGCTAGCCGGGAGGGAGTCCGTGAAAACTCTGGAGCTGCCGAAGAGGCAAGAGACTTTTTCTTCCCTCTTGGTTTCCTGGTGCGCGAGGAGAGGGGATTAAGAGCGCTGCTTAAAGGGGCTCCACAGACGGGCGTGAGTCGCGACTGAAAGCGCGGAGCCCAGTGACGGGCGTGGGACGCTGGGGCTGCTGCTGCCGCCGCCAAGAAGCCTGTGTGCGAGCGCAGGTCACTGCCCACACCGCCCTTCCGGGAGCCTGTGCAGCCCGTCACTGCCGGGGTCCCGGGATCCAGGGGCGGCTTCCCTGGGAGAACGCACGGCGCACCTCGGGCTGGTGCAACGTCACGCCGACCTCTGCCGCTGCAGGCTCGCCCCGCACTCCGTGCCCCTCCCTCCCTCCCGGCCTGAGTGAGCCAGAGTCCCCGAAGAGGCTGCTCCTTTAACCCTGTCCTATCTGAGCGAAGAGCAGACGCCCTCCGGCTACCTACACGCAGAGGCGGGGCCAAATCCAAAGCTGAGACCCAGGAGCTGTGAGAACAAAGAAGAGAAAGGGAAACCTCTCCCAGCAGCCTCAGAAGCAGCGGATTAAAGCTCCACAATCAACTTGATGTATCCTGCATCTGTGGAATACATGAATAGACAACACATCATCCCAAATTGAGGAGCCCGGAGTCAGTGCTGTGCCTCTGAGGTGGGAG
This sequence comes from Mesoplodon mirus, assembly GCF_964341445.2. Taxonomy (NCBI): domain Eukaryota; kingdom Metazoa; phylum Chordata; class Mammalia; order Artiodactyla; family Ziphiidae; genus Mesoplodon; species Mesoplodon mirus. The sequence continues at coordinate 106,156,158 of NC_138982.1, read as the reverse complement.
AGCCAACTTCAGGACACTGGTCCACAAGAGACCTCCCAGCTCCACATAATATCAAACGGCGAAAATCTTCCAGAGATCTCCATCTCAACACCAGCACCCAGCTTCACTCAACGACCAGCAGGCTACAGTGCTGGACACCCTGAGCCAAACAACTAGCAAGACAGGAACACAACGCCACCCATTAGCAGAGAGGTGGCCTAAAATCATAAAAAGTCCACAGACACCCCAAAACACACCACCAGACGTGGACCTGCCCACCAGAAAGACAAGATCCAGCCTCATCCACCAGAACACAGGCACTAGTCCCCTCCACCAGGAAGCCTACACAACCCACTAAACCAACCTTAGCCACTGGGGACAGACACCAAAAACAACAGGAACTACGAACCTGCAGCCTGCAAAAAGGAGACACCAAACACAGTAACATAAGCAAAATGAGAAGACAGAAAAACACACAGCAGGAGAAGGAGCAAGATAAAAACCCACCAGACCTAACAAATGAAGAGGTAATAGGCACTCTACCTGAAAAAGAATTCAGAATAATGATAGTAAAGATGATCCAAGATTCTATTTCCCAGATCCAAAATCTTGGAAATAGAATAGACAAAATGCAAGAAACAGTTAACAAGGACCTAGAAGAACTAAAGATGAATCAAGCATCGATTAAAAACACAATAAATGAAATAAAAAATACTCTAGATGGGATCAATAGCAGAATAACTGAGGCAGAGGAACGGATAAGTGAGGTGGAAGATAAAATAGTGGAAATAACTGCTGCAGAGCAAAATAAAGAAAAAAGAATGAAAAGAACAGAGGACAGTCTCAGAGACCTCTGGGACAACATTAAACGCACCAACATTCGAATTATAGGGGTTCCAGAAGAAGAAGAGAAAAAGAAAGGGACTGAGAAAATATTTGAAGAGATTATAGTTGAAAACTTCCCTAATATGGGAAAGGAAATAGTTAATCAAGTCCAGGAGGCACAGAGAGTCCCATACAGAATAAATCCAAGGAGAAATACGCCAAGACACATATTAATCAAACTGTCAAAAATTAAACACAAAGAAATCATATTAAAAGCAGCAAGGCAAAAACAACAAATAACACACAAGGGAATCCCCATCAGGATAACAGCTGATCTCTCAGCAGAAACTCTACAAGCCAGAAGGGAGTGGCAGGACATACTTAAAGTGATGAAGGAGAAAAACCTGCAACCAAGATTACTCTACCCAGCAAGGATCTCATTCAGATTTGATGGAGAATTTAAAACGTTTACAGACAAGCAAAAGCTGAGAGAGTTCAGCACCACCAAACCAGCTTTACAACAAATGCTAAAGGAACTTCTCTAGGCAAGAAACACAACAGAAGGAATATACCTACAATAATGAACCCAAAACAATTAAGAAAATGGGAATAGGAACATACATATCGATAATTACCTTAAATGTAAATGGACTAAATGCTCCCACCAAAAGACACAGAGTGGCTGAATGGATACAAAAACAAGACCCATCTATATGCTGTCTACAAGAGACCCACTTCAGACCTAGAGACACATACAGACTGAAAGTAAGGGGATGGAAAAAGATATTCCATGCAAATGGAAACCAAAAGAAAGCTGGAGTAGCAATTCTCATATCAGACAAAATAGACTTTAAAATAAGGACTACTAGAAGAGACAAAGAAGGACACTACATAATGATCAAGGGATCGATCCAAGAAGAAGATATAACAATTGTAAATATTTATGCACCAAACATAGGAGCACCTCAATACATAAGGCAAATACTAACAGCCATAAAAGGAGAAATCGACAGTAACACAATCATAGTAGGGGACTTTAACACCCCAATTTCACCAATGGACAGATCATCCAAAATGAAAATAAATAAGGAAACACAAGCTTTAAATGATACATTAAACAAGATGGACTTAATTGATATTTATAGGACATTCCATCCAAAAACAACAGAATACACATTTTTCTCAAGTGCTCATGGAACATTCTCCAGGATAGATCATATCTTGGGTCACAAATCAAGCCTTGGTAAATTTAAGAAAATTGAAATTGTATCAAGTATCTTTTCCGACCACAATGCTATGAGACTAGATATCAATTACAGGAAAAGAGCTGTAAAAAATACAAACACATGGAGGCTAAACAATACACTACTTAATAACGAAGTGATCACTGAAGAAATCAAAGAGGAAATTAAAAAATACCTAGAAACAAATGACAATGGAGACACGACGACCCAAAACCTATGGGATGCAGCAAAAGCAGTTCTAAGAGGGAAGTTTATAGCAATACAATCCCACCTTAAGAAACAGGAAACATCTCGAATAAACAACCTAACCTTGCACCTAAAGCAATTAGAGAAAGAAGAACAAAAACATCCCAAAGTTAGCAGAAGGAAAGAAATCATAAAAATCAGATCAGAAATAAATGAAAAAGAAATAAAGGAAATGATAGCAAAGATCAATAAAACTAAAAGCTGGTTCTTTGAGAAGATAAACAAAATTGATAAACCATTAGCCAGACTCATCAAGAAAAAAAGGGAGAAGACTCAAATCAATAGAATTAGAAATGAAAAAGGAGAAGTAACAACTGACACTACAGAAATACAAAAGATCATGAGAGATTACTATAAGCAACTCTATGCCAATAAAATGGACAACCTGGAAGAAATGGACAAATTCTTAGAAATGCACAACCTGCCAAGACTGAATCAGGAAGAAATAGAAAATATGAACAGACCAATCACAAGCACTGAAATTGAAACTGTGATAAAAAATCTTCCAACAAACAAAAGCCCAGGACCAGATGGCTTCACAGGCGAATTCTATCAAGCATTTAGAGAAGAGCTAACACCTATCCTTCTGAAACTCTTCCAAAATATAGCAGAGGGAGGAACACTCCCAAACTCATTCTACGAGGCCACCATCACCTTGATACCAAAACCAGGCAAGGATGTCACAAAGAAAGAAAACTACAGGCCAATATCACTGATGAGCATAGATGCAAAAATCCTCAACAAAATACTAGCAAACAGAATCCAACAGCACATTAAAAGGATCATACACCATGATCAAGTGGGGTTTATTCCAGGAATGCAAGGATTCTTCAATATACGCAAATCAATCAACGTGATACACCATATTAACAAATTGAAGGAGAAAAACCATATGATCATCTCAATAGATGCAGAGAAAGCTTTCGACAAAATTCAACACCCATTTATGATAAAAACCCTGCAGAAAGTAGGCATAGAGGGAACTTTCCTCAACATAATAAAGGCCATATATGACAAACCCACAGCCAGCATCGTCCTCAATGGTGAAAAACTGAAACCATTTCCACTAAGATCAGGAACTAGACAAGGTTGCCCACTTTCACCACTCTTATTCAACCTAGTTTTGGAAGTTTTAGCCACAGCAATCAGAGAAGAAAAGGAAATAAAAGGAATCCAAATTGGAAAAGAAGAAGTAAAGCTGTCACTGTTTGCAGATGACATGATACTATACATAGAGAATCCTAAAGATGCTACCAGAAAACTACTAGAGTTAATCAATGAATTTGGTAAAGTTGCAGGATACAAAATTAATGCACAGAAATCTCTGGCATTCCTATATACTGATGATGAAAAATCTGAAAGTGAAATCAAGGAAACACTCCCATTTACCATTGCAACAAAAAGAATAAAATATCTAGGAATAAACCTACCTAAGGACACAAAAGACCTGTATGCAGAAAATTATAAGACACTGATGAAAGAAATTAAAGATGATACAAATAGATGGAGAGATGTACCATGTTCTTGGATTGGAAGAATCAACATTGTGAAAATGACTCTACTACCCAAAGCAATCTACAGGTTCAATGCAATCCCTATCAAACTACCACTGGCATTTTTCACAGAACTAGAACAAAAAATTTCACAATTTGTATGGAAACACAAAAGACCCCGAATAGCCAAAGCAATCTTGAGAACGAAAAATGGAGCTGGAGGAATCAGGCTCCCTGACTTCAGACTATACTACAAAGCTACAGTAATCAAGACAGTATGGTACTGGCACAAAAACAGAAAGATAGATCAATGGAACAGGATAGAAAGCCCAGAGTTAAACCCACGGACATATGGTCACCTTATCTTCGATAAAGGAGGCAGGAATGTACAGTGGAGAAAGGACAGTCTCTTCAATAAGTGGTGCTGGGAAAACTGGATAGGGACATGTAAAAGTATGAGATTAGATCACTCCCTAACACCATACACAAAAATAAGCTCAAAATGGATTAAAGACCTAAATGTAAGGCCAGACACTATCAAACTCTTAGAGGAACACATAGGCAGAACACTCTATGACATAAATCACAGCAAGATCCTTTTTGACCCACCTCCTAGAGAAATGGAAATAAAGACAAAAATAAACACATGGGACCTAATGAAACTTAAAAGCTTTTGCACAGCAAAGGAAACCATAAACAAGACCAAAAGACAACCCTCAGAATGGGAGAAAATATTTGCAAATGAAGCAACTGACAAAGGATTAATCTCCAAAATTTATAAGCAGCTCATGCAGCTCAATAACAACAAAACAAACAACCCAATCCAAAAATGGGCAGAAGACCTAAATAGACATTTCTCCACAGAAGATATACAGACTGCCAACAAACACATGAAAGGATGCTCAACATCTTTACTCATTAGAGAAATGCAAATCAAAACTACAATGAGATATCATCTCACACCAGTCAGAATGGCCATCATCAAAAAATCTAGAAACAATAAATGCTGGAGAGGGTGTGGAAAAAAGGGAACACTCTTGCACTGCTGGTGGGAATGTGAATTGGTACAGCCGCTATGGAGAACGGTATGGAGGTTCCTTAAAAAACTACAAATAGAACTACCATATGACCCAGCAATCCCACTACTGGGCATATACCCTGAGAAAACCATAATTCAAAAAGAGACATGTACCAAAATGTTCATAGCAGCCCTATTTACAATAGCCCGGAGATGGAAACAACCTAAGTGTCCATCATCGGATGAATGGATAAAGAAGATGTGGCACATATATACAATGGAATATTACTCAGCCATAAAAAGAAATGAAATTGAGCTATTTGTAATGAGGTGGATAGACCTAGAGTCTGTCATACAGAGTGAAGTAAGTCAGAAAGAGAAAGACAAATACTGTATGCTAACACATATATATGGAATTTAAGAAAAAAAAATGTCATGAAGAACATAGGGGTAAGACAGGAATAAAGACACAGACCTACTAGAGAATGGACTTGAGGATATGGGGAGGGGGAAGGGTAAGCTGTGACAAAGTGAAAGAGCGGCATGGACATATATACACTACCAAACGTGAGGTAGATAGCTAGTGGGAAGCAGCCGCATAGCACAGGGAGGTCAGCTCGGTACTTTGTGACCGCCTGGAGGGGTGGGATAGGGAGGGTGGGAGGGAGATGCAAAAGGGAGGGGTTATGGAAACATATGTATATGTATAACTGATTAAATTTGTTATAAAAAAAATGGGAGAAAATAAAAAATATATGCATAAAAAAAAAAAAAAGAAAAAAGATTGGAATGTATCTCAAATGTTGGATTGGATTAGAGGTATCAATAGAAACATGTGGTTCTTATTAGAGAGAGAAAATACATATATGTGTTTATATTTGTATATACATGCATTTTATAAGTTATATTATACATGTATTATATTAAACACACGTATACATTTCCTAAAAAAAAATAAAAATAAAAAAAAATAATAAAAATAAAAGTGCACCATAAAAGAAAGAATTAAATTTAATTTTATATTTCAATATTTGAACTCTGGAATAAATAATAGCTCAACAACTAAAATGTTATTTTGTCAACCTGTCTGCATCTAATTTTTATTTTCAGTCATTTCAAAGTTGCTCATTTTAAAGATCTATCCATTTGAAAATATTTATTGGAGCTATAGAAATGAGTATATTGCTCAGGGCAAGTCTACAGATGGACAAAATCATGCCAAGGACCAAAAACTTTTCAAAGAGGGGATACATGAAAATCAGGAGATGAAGAAGTAGCTACAGATGAATTTGAAAAGTGACTAGGAAAATAGGAAGAAAACAAAAGAACACATTTGAAATTAAATTAGATTTCAGCTACAAAAATAAAAAAATAGTTACCCTTCCCATATGTTTGGAAAACTTAAAAAGTATCCGCTTAACTAACCTTTGAGATAAATAGAAAGTAAGCTTGAAAATAATGTATATTTACTACAAAATGTCAATGAAGACACTGGTTGTCACAGCCTGTGGGATAACATATAGTTTTTTTTTTTTTTTTTTTTTTTTTTTTTTTTTGCTGTACGCAGGCCTCTCACTGTCGTGGCCTCTCCCGTTGCAGAGCATAGGCTCCGGACACACAGGCTCAGCAGCCATGGCTCATGGGCCCAGCCACTCCGTGGCATGTGGGATCTTCCTGGACCGGGGCACGAACCCGTGTCCCCTGCATCGGCAGGCAGACTCTCAACCACTGCGCCACCAGGGAAGCCCTAACATATAGATTTAAAGGGCAAAAACGATGACTGAAAATACATATTCTAAGGGTTAAATACAAGAGACTAGAAATAAGTATAACAAATTAAACTTAAAGAAAAAAGAAATAAAGTTAAGAATGAAATAGGTGTTAAAAATAATAAACAATTATATAGATAATAAATGTTGATATATTGTGTTGATATGTAGATATTAATTTGATTTACAAGACATAGTAAATGAAGAAAAATCTTACAAGTTTAGTCTGTTACTTAAAAAGAAAAAAAAATTAAAGCACCCAGGACATTATCATATCCTAGAAGTCAAAGAAAGTGACTGGGTTAAGAAAAAATAGTCATGTGTTTCCCAGATAGAAGTAAATTAAGGTTTAAGGAGTTTCCACTTGATTATGGGGACAAGAGAATCAGGTGAATTTTGAGACAACAGTTTTAGGGAATTTGGCATGTTACAGGTAAGAGTAAGGATGCTATGATTTGGGAATAAATAATATGTCAAGAATTAAAGACAGTAAGATAGAGTATTCAATACATTTTGCTGAAAAGGAGAAGGGAGAGTAGGAGCCCAGTGGAAACATGAAGAGAAGGAAGCTTTTTCATGTTTCAGCAATGAGGTTTGAAGATGCAGGAGAAAGAATAGATGGGGCAAGATCATGGAGCACATAGAAGAAGGGAGAAGGAGCCACAGAGATTCCATTGCAACTGAAACAAAAGAAAAATGGTGGGCACAGATATAAGTAAGGTTGTAGGTTTGTGAGTTCTTTTCTGATGGCTTTACCTTTGCTTTGAAGCAGCAAACAAAGTTATGTGCTGAAAGAGAGGCATCGATGAAGTTGGAGTTTCGAGATAACAGGGGAACTTGCAGTAATCACACTGGAAAATGAGAATGTTAGCATATCAGAGAAAGATCATGGAATAGCCAAGCATTGTTGAGTTTGGATACCATGAGTTATTATGACCTTACTCTGAACAACTGTAAAGTTCTTTGCCATCTCTATCCAGCAAGCTAGATGAGGTTGAATTCATCAAGGGTTGGGATTTTCTAGACAGGTTTGACAGAAGGACAATGGGTAAAGGAAGTTGTGCATATTGAAGAAAGAATAGCTGCAGTTGCAGACCACGGTGATCCAAGCTGAATGAAGAAAGAGGGGCTCACAAAAGGGATGAGTACATAGAGGAAGGTGGTGAAAGCCAGGAGAACAAGTAGAAAAGTTAGAGGCTAGAACGTTAAATGCATCAACCTCCTGGACAGTAAATAATCCATGATGATTACAGGATTTGAGGTGAGGAAATCTGGGAGCAAAATGAAGAGAAGCTGTTATCTAAAGGGGCCTGACGATAGGTTGAGTGAGCTAAAAGGAAGCAAAGGGCTTATATATAAAAGGTGGAGGAATACAGAGTTCTCCATCTTAGTACAAATAGCATGTGTTGATGTCACTCTAACCCTGAAGGGAGAGGCATCTAGAAAACAGGCAGTTTGTACTTGAGAATGTGAAGTTGTATCCTCAGTGAAGAGCCAGGTTTTGTTTAGGGCCAGATGGTAGATAGAATATTCTGAGAAGAGGGTAAGGAAATGGGTAGTGTGTTAACCAGGAAACGGAAAGAGAAGAGGTGGGGTGAAATCAAATGGTGTATTCAGTTCAAAAGAAAGAGCAGAGAGTGAGAACAAAGTTGAGAACAGATTACTGGGGAGGTTTACACAAGAAGAGTGAACAAAGAGTCTAGAGATAGGAGGCCTGGAGGGTTAAGTAGTCTGGAACGTTGTGAAAGAATTAGACTGGTGGAATTCAGGGATTTTGGTAAGAGGAGAGTTTTGATTTGAGGCATAAATTTACATTACATAGTTGCTTATATTTTTCAGTGACATCCTAATGCCTGGATGTGAAAATGTTTCTGGATTGATTCTTGGCCTCTAGGAATCAATTATTTCTGATAAATATGTTAATTATCTTTCCTGTTATGAATTGCATTTTTCTGTGGATAAGGAGAGAGTGGGCCATCTAGAGCTAAAGAATTTATGTAGGATAAAACTGAGGGAGCAATAAGCTAATAGGAGGACTAGGGAGAGGGATATAGCCTCAGAGGGCTTCTTCTGTGTTCTGCTCTGGGTCTGGCCTGAATTTTGGGGGAGGATTTTGCTCTTTGGGAGATAGACAGCACTCAGAGTCAGAGGACACATAGTGGAATACAGGAAACTGCTTGGGTAAATAATAATAAGTGTGTTGGGAAGGTGAGCTTTATATATATGTGTACACTGGTGATTTCTTAGAGGTTGACATATCAGGAGGCAATAAAACTACAACTATGGAAAATGATCTTGGGAGAAAAACCTTTCTCTTTAGAAGATGTAACATTACTATATCTCATATGGCTTCTCCTGTTACTTCATACATTTCAATAACATGGACCTTCTTTCAAGTTGTCAATCAAGTCATGTTTCTTCTTGTCCCAGGTCTTTTGCACATGCCACTCCTTTTGGCAGGAACACTCTTTCTTCTCATTGTCTTGGACAACGTCTAGTCATTGTCTCAGCTAAAATGGCATTTCCAAGTTAGTCTCTCTCTTACTTTTTCTCATAGTACTGTGTGTGTACTTTTTCTCTACAGAAAATTTAATTAAGTCATTATTTGCCTTAGTCATACATTCAACATCTTCCTCATTCATTTTTCTCTAAGCCCTACAAGGGCAGGAAACAGGAAGGTTTTTCTTTTTTTTTTTTCCACTACAAAATTTCTAGAACTTAAGAGAGTCCCTGACACAAAGCAGGTGCTTTGGATCATTGATTTAATGAATCGTCACAAAAATGCTAAGTGCTTTAAAATATGTAATTATGAAAACTCATCATGAAAACCTCATGTAAATCCATTGTGAATTGTTTATTATTATGCAAAATTTTTATTAACTAAAAAGGTTTTGAGAAATGAAAAATTATTTCAGATTAAACAATGTTCCCTCACTCAAGTTTGATAACAGTAAGGACACTAGAATTCCCATTCTCAGTGTTTAGAATGAAATAATTTCTCTGTGAAGCTAAGGTTTGTGTCTGCATGTCATAGAATTGAAGGAATGTGTATCAATATAACCTTACACTTACCGGGTTTTTCTCAGACTCTATAGAAACAGTGGTTCTTCCCAAGGGGTAACAGGTTGAACAGCATTTTGTAGGCTATTCCAAAGGTGCAACATTTAGTTCTTAATAGAAGAAAGAAAACTATTGCTTAAAATGAAATTAAATATGTGTCTTAAAGAGCTTTTCCTTGATAAATTGGACAAGGGAAGCAGTTCCCATAAGATATCTAAATATGAGAAGAAAGTCACATAAGGAAAAATCTGTAAAATAAATTATTTTAATAAATCCCATTAACAGATGGGGCTTTTTCCCAAATCAACAAAATGTAAAAACTGTGGTTTCAGAGCAAAAATAAGGAAACATAAGAATTCAAGAAATTAAAAGCTGGATGGGACCTCAGGTGGTTGAATCCATTGATTCCCAATTTGGGGCAAAGAACTAGAGATATAAATGAAAAGAATCCTCAGAAAAATCCCCTTCCTAAGTACCTAACCTGATACAAAATGATAGGAAAAAGTTAGGGATTTTGTTTTTATTTATTTATTTATTTCAGAAGGAAGTCCTTGAGAAGAGGTCAATTTTATAACCACTTATCCTAGACTTAGTAGAAAAGGCTGTCTCCAAAGTGAGAAGACTATATTACTGAATGATTAAAAATATTTTTAGGATAAACTTAAATTTGTTTAAAATAACATTTATTGTTCTCTGGTTACAGCCTCATATACAGTTATTGTAAAAGCTATAAAGTCAAGAGAACAAAGAAATAAAAACCACAGCAATAATTTAATTCCACACGAAGATAACTAATTTACAACTAAAACCAGGATTTGCCATATTAATATTAATATAGTGAATTGTTCAGAACGAAGGCAGTAAAGCAGAAGGCCATACATAACTTTAGGATGACACAATCAACCTGTGGAAAATTACATGACTCGGCACAGAGGTAAAAGCTGACAAATTCTTACCTGGTCTCTACTACAATTTCAGGCAACTACAGAAGTAACTGAAAAAAAAAAAAATAACAAGGAAAGGATTAATAAATAGAAGGTGAATATACTAAATACAAAGGAAAATAGAAATAAAACCAGTAGTCTCATTTCTTTTAAAGGAATTTAGCAATTTAAGTAAGAAACAAAGGAGAAAATTCCAACTGTATAATATTGTGATTGTGAAAACTAATGTAACCATAGACAGAGAACATTAAAAATGGTTAAATGAGATGGGGTAGACATATGTTGCTTTTCTTCAGTCTCACATCTATTCTTCCAATTTTTCTTTGACAAAGTGCTCGTTGTCCACATTGCATTCAGGAAGGGACAGATTCCATCACCAGTTCCAGCTTTTGACATATGTCTTAAGACAATAAAACATTTTAATCTACCTTAATTTCCACCAGAGCCCCCAAAACTGCTTTAGGAATTAGGCATGTGAATCAATTTAGGCCAATGGGAATCAGGCTGGGGTTTTATGGACATAGTTAGGAAATAATGCTCTTTTCTGCTGAATTTGAGCAAAGTGGGCATAAATCTAGAATTGTCTACTGTACTGAAAGTGAAACCAGCATACATCATAATAGAGTTGAGCCCCTGGATGTTAAGTTTTATACATCTAACACTACTCATGGACTCTGTAATTACACACACAATGCATCCTTTTTTTCATCCCTAAGACAATTGAAACTGGGTTTCCAGTTACTTTCAACCGAAGCAGCTCTGACAATCTTTTAGCTTATATGCAAGTTTATGCCAATAACTTTTCAACTATATATAAGAAAAAAATAAATGATCAAAATAGATTTAAGGAAACATGAAGACTTTAAAAGATTATCACATTTTCCACATGTACTCATCCTTTCCCATCAAACTTATTCAGACTCAGTTAGTTTATAATAAGTTCTTTCCACTCTTTAAGGAATTGATCATTCCTGTGAATTAACTTGGACTTGAGCGATGCCATTCAATATGGCAACTGCTGGCCACATGTGGCTATTAAGCTCTTGAAATATGTCTAGCATGAATTGAGATGGACTCTAAGTTTAAAATACACACTGGATTTTGCAGACATAGTATGAAAAAAGGAATGTAATATATTTTCAATAATTTTTGTATTGAATGCATGTTGAAATATTAGTATTTGATGTGTTGGTTTGAACAAAATATATTAAATTAATTTAACATGTTTCTTTTTACCTTTTAAGTATGACAACTGAAAAAATTTAAAATCGTATATGTGGCTCACACTTGTGGCTTGTATTATATTTATACTGGACAGTGTTTGCCTAGAGTATATAAAAAAGGAAAAATTAAAAACTTTAGTGAAATACATAAGACATTTTTCTTATATTAATGTTGACTGTGATTTTGCAAATGTAACATCACCTTAAAATATAAACCCTGAGAAGAATTTAAAATAAACAAACAGACATGCACTGCCTTTGTGAATACAGACTACTATCTTGTGTATACTAGGCTTAGTAGAAGTTTGAAAAGCTTGACAAAAAATTGACTTCTCATTATGGAAACAAGTTTACTTGTTGACACATGTAGGTAGGACTGGTTTTAGGCACAGTTTGATTCAAAGCTCAAGGTCCTCAGGTTCTAATCGGTGGCCCCATTGGCTTCAGGCTCAGAGCATGATGTCTCCCAGTCCAGTAGATAAGAGTTCTCATCTGCTAACTCCCATATAAGTTCTGGGAGTTATTTTCTGACACTGGCTTGAATCGGGTCAATTACATCCTTCACGGAGGAAGCTGGAAGACTGATTTTGTGTTCAAATATAAAACTTATTATTATGACCATGTGGCAGAGACTGCTAGTTGTCCCCCAGTACCTACTCTCAGTTTCTTTCTTAATTATGGGACCCTGATTTTTACCAGACACAATAAATAAACACCATATTTCCCAGAGACCCTTGCAGCTAAGTGAGTACAGGCACTTAATTCTAACAATGGGATGTTGTGACTTCTGGCAAATATTCTTAACAGTAATGAACATCCTTTTTTATCCTTGTTTCCTTCCTTTAGGCTGAAAAGCATATGTGATGGCTGAGTTTAAGCAGCCTCTTTTGACCATAAAGTATAACCATGTGTGGAGGAGAACATGACAATATTATCAAAGGAATCTGAAAACCTGATGATTATGAGACTTTCATGTGAGACTGGTTAGGATTATATGAGAGATATGAATGTCTATCTTGTTTAAGTTACTGTTATTTTAGGTTTTCTACCACTCAAGAATGAACCTAATTTTTACTGATAGAATTCCAAACTATCAATGTTGTGTATGATCCAGGTCATTAATTTTGGATAGCTATTAACATTAAGGAACAAACTAAATCAAATTTTGTTCATATTTATTTTTATTGGCAAACACCTGGTTTGATAGTTCCCTTTGTTTTACTGTATATATTTTTAGCCACCTTATATTTCTTTATATTACTATTTTGATTATAGTTAATATTGAACATGTTTTTAAAATTCTAATGTTCAGTAGTTTATTAAGGTTATCTAAATAGCGTTATGTGAGCTGTAATTATTCAGGTTTTTTTAAATGCAGTTTATCATTATATAATTTCGGAAGTGTCAGCCTGATTACTAAATGTCACATACATTTTAGTTCGAGCATTTATTATGAACATCTTTGCAGTTATTAAAACAATACCAAAATTCCTATCTGGACATGAGGTTTTATTTCTCCTTTAAAGATTTATACAGATATAATCTTTCTTAGTATTTATGATAATATCATAGTTATCTATAAAAATGTGTGTGAAACAAAGATGTGTGTGTATAAATAAACTTTAAAAATACAAAAATTTAAATTTGAAGGACAGTAAATTCAACTATAGAAGTGATCAGATCAAAATGAAATAACTTTTTGTCTTCTACTTAGAAAATAATTCAGGAAAAAAGCAGGATTAAAACAGTTGATTTAGTAAGCTAGTGTTATATAGGCTTAGAAAAATACAATTTTTAGGAAAAAAAAGATAGGGAATCCTGGAAAATCGGAGGGAACAACAGGGATGAATCAACCCAAGTATGCAGAGGGGGAGTCATGGTTAAAGTGTCATGCAGACAGCGTTGGCTGTGATATGAAAGATCCTGGTAAGGGGAACTCTTAAGAGGAAAGAGAATCATGTTGGAGCAGAGAATTGGATTAGGAGGAGGCTGCAGCAGCCCTGAGATAACCGTTAAGGGTAGAAATAGAAGATTGGAGTGAGTACGTTAGAAGCTATTTAGCAGAAAATCTGGTAACAGTCTAGGTCTGTCTTTATAGCAAGTGCAGGGTTAAAAACCTCATCAACGTGATTTACTGAGAGGAATGGGCTATTGCAAAGAGAATTTTAAGAAGAAAAGTAATAGAAGAAAGAGGAGCCGTTTTGTCATTTATCAAGTAGGTAATGAGAAAGCCCCTAGTACCCTCAGTGAAATCAATAGGGGAAGTTCAGGGATGATAAACATTCTGGGATGAATACATCACTTGAGAGCAATAGGGTTTCAAGAAATTTCAATATTCTTAGAACTCCAGTCATGACTATGACTTAGCACTCCAGCTATGACTCTCTGATCCCTGAAGATAGTACAAAACATACATTATGATGAAATGATTTCAAATCACTGGATAATTTTCACAACTATTTTTAGTGATGGCATAGCAAATAATATTGGATACGGGTGTTGCTTTTAAATTTTTCTTTTTCTCTAGGAAATGGGTCCTATTTAAATTTGCATTACATTGGAGATAAATATAGTTTCCTGGTACTACTGAAAAGTTTCAAACAATACATTTGGGGAGATTTAATATGGAATTAAATGGAATTGGACTAAGCCTCATTGATAATAGCATTCATACCAATTCATGACAAGGACATAGGTTTGCACTTTGTCCATGTATAAGGCACTGGAATATTTTCTATGTTCCAGCACCATCAAAGAGGGAAAAGCCAATGCTTACTTATAAGAATATTATTTTTTTACACATATGAATTCTGTTAGGTTTCCTGGTATGTTGAGATATGTGTATTTTTTTTCCAGGTGGTACAGTTTTATTTCATTTCTGGCATGGCCCAGGTGTTTCTTTTGCATGCCTGTGCACACACATAAGGGGTCAATGAACCCAGGCATATATTAGAGTAGAAATATTTTTTGAATTATTGCTTTGAATTATTTTTTTCAAATGTTTTGTATTAGGAAGAATGTAAAGTATGATTTTTTTTGTTTGTTTGTTTGTTTTTCGGTACGTGGGCCTCTCACTGTTGTGGCCTCTCCCATTGCAGAGCACAGGCTCTGGATGCGCAGGCTCAGCGGCCATGGCTCACGGGCCCAGCCGCTCCGCGGCATGTGGGATCTTCCCGGACGGGGCACGAACCCGTGTCTCCTGCATCGGCAGGCGGACTCTCAACCACTGCGCCACCAGGGAAGCCCTAAAGTATGATTTTTAATACTTTTGCATTTTTATGCACAAGTGGATATTTTAGGGCAAATTTAATTAGATTTATATTAGTATAATTTATATATTATATTAAAATATATATGTATAAATATATATGTAGAGTTAGAACTGTTTAGTAGTTGAAAAGCTTTTGGAACCTCTTTAAGAAAGTCAAGGAAATAAAAAGTAAGGAGAGCATGGCCCCTTTTTCGGAGTAATTCAGATTTACAAAGGCCCAACTTCTCATTCTAGCTATGTCACCCAGACTTTGAGAAATTAAGCTCACTCCTCTTCTTATGTGCTCTGAGAAATAGGAGCCAGAAAAGTCTTCGCAGTATGTGAATATTGATCTCAGAGGGGTTGGGAAAGAGAATGAAATAATGGATTTATTGAAGGATTCTATACTATTTTATTAAAAACTAACTTGCACTTCCATAGTGCCATAGGAATGTAAAGCACTTTTATTCATATTATCATGCTTGAATTCTCATGAAAATCAATTATAATTCTCCCCAAACTTGTACGCTTGTTAAAACTGGTATATATAGCTATTTATGGTAAGAATGTTGATTTGGGCTCATTCCTGGCTTCCTTTATGTATTAGTTTACATATTCTTTATTCTTTCCTCCCTATAAATTGTGTTATATTCTTTTAATGATGTATTCTTAAAAGTTTCCTTAATATTTTCCTAAACAAATTGAGTTCCAATTAAATTAAAAAAGAAAAAGAAAATGAAAGAAATGCTATTTTAACAATTAAAAAAAAAAACACATCATACTAAGTGAAGTAAGCCAGGCAGAGAAAGACAAATATCGTATGATATCACTTATATGTGGGATCTAAGAAAGTCATACAAATGAAATCATTTACAAAACAGGAATAGACTCACAGACATAGAAAATAAACTTATGGTTACCAAAGGGCAAAGGCAAAGGAGGGATAAATTAGGAGTTTGGGATCGACCTACTGAATAGCACAGGGAACTTTATTCAATATCTTGTAATAATCTGTAATGGAAAAGAACCTGAAAAAGAATATATATATATATTTATATATATATAATATATTATCTATCTATCTGTCTATCTATATCTGAATCACTTTGCTGTACACCGGAAACTAGCACAACATTGTAAATCAACTATATTTCAATTAAAAAACAAAACAAAACAAAACCCACTGAGGTTTAAGGTGATTCAGTCTACTGATCTATACAATAATATAACTAAGGCTTAATATCAGGTAGTTTTTCCATCATAGTTTCTCCATAGCTCTTTGTTTTCTGTGGTTAGCTTTGTCATCTTATGCATAAATTAATGCACTCTTTAAAGCTGGGTTAGAGGGTGAAAATGGCTGCAGGAAACTTTTAATAATAATGTTACCCAGTTTTGATAGACTAGTGCCTCATGGGATTTTACCATTGCAGAACTCCACGTATGTGGACATTTAGGAAAAAACAATCCAAACCTAACAGCAACCTCAGCAAAATGAGTCTCCCGCCCCCTCTTGGTACACTTTTTCTGATTAGTGGTTCCAAGTCTCCACACTCCCACTGGATCACTCTTCTCTTCCAGGAAGAATCACCCTTTTTCTCCTCTGTCTATTCTCTTCCTAATGTCAGTTCCAAAAAATGCTGTGCCATCTTTTATACATCTTCTGTTAAGCCTTAAGAAAAACTGTGGAATGAAAACTTTATAAAATTTATTTGCTTAAATAATTCTAGATAACAGTAGGCTCTTATGTTTTTAGGCTAAGGTCCTTTTCTGGTATCTCTGAAACAATTGCATCTTTGCCTCTTTAACTGACAACCTCTAAAGTCAGTATCCTCTACATTTGTAGACACTCAGCTCACTACACCAAAGGGGTAGTCCCCTACACCCAATCTCAGACTAACAATAACCCCAAAAGACTGAGTTGATTTCTAGAATATAAGGGAGCTGTAGGACATAGCTAGTTTTCAATAGTGGTCACTGCTTCTTAAAATACCCATTTAGGAATTCAAAGTATTAACTGCAGTAGCAGGAGTTGTAGTTAGCATTCTTTAATGCTGTGTCATGCATTATTTTATAAGCCTTTTTTCATTTAATTATTACAAAACTCTATGATTTAGTACTATATTGTCTCCATTTTATAGAGAAGATAGCTGATTTTAAATCATTTTCTTTAGGTGAATTTGGTGCTTTATAGTATATTTATATTTATCTCTCTGTATATATATTTATAAATAAGTAGATAGACTTACACACATAAATTTTTAACTAAAGAGTTTGTGTATATCCTAAGAATTTGATTCCATCACCTGTAGCAGAGCATCTTTGAGGGAAAAAAAAAAAACTATATAGTTTCTTGCAGTTTCTACGGTTTAATTTAGTTAAAAATGTAGCTCCTTTCGAAACTTCCCAAAGAAGCTGACAAACCAAATGTGAATCTTTAAGTGACTGTATTGTGTTCAAATATTTATGGGATGGCAGAGGAAGCTCTAAGACAGCAAGAAACAAGAATTCAAGCAATAATTGGAGATTTTAGTTTCTGAGGGATTTGAAGTTTCTGAAAGGCAGTAACTGGGTTCCCTGTCATTTATAAATGCCCAGGAGACCACAGAGAGGATTTAAAGGGCCTTAGAGTTAAAAGAGACAGCAATCAAAGGGAAGAAGGCAAGCAGATGTTGGAAAGGCTCACAAAAGTTTAAGGTGTGTTACAGGAATCAGCACATGGCCAGGATACAGACTATCGAGAAAAAACAGAACAGAATTACTGATAAATTATATCCAATTAGGAATTTACAGTACATTTTATAATTATAATTCCTCATTGATATGCTCTGAAAAATTTGTAATTTAGCTTAATAAGGGAAGAATTGTTTATGGAAGGAAGAGCAGAAATAGGGAAATTAAGATTGATTCTAGATTTCTGAAGCATTTTACCTGTTTTAGATGTTAGTTCAAATCTTTCATGAGTGCTACCAAAATAACAATGGGGGGGCAGAAAAATAAGAATAAACTCTTTTATACCTCGAAGTTCCAGCAGCCAATAAAAACAATAATAATATAAAAATATTAAAAATATTAAAATATAATAATTTATATTTACCTTTAGCATATTGTATTAAAGAAGCAAATTCTTACAGTAGGATACCAAGAGCAGCAGTCTCTGGGAACTGGTTAAAAATGCAAATATTTGGGTCCTACCCCAGACTCCTTAAATCAGGATCTCTGGGGTGTGGCCATTTGATGTGTTTTAGCAAGCTCTCCAGGTGATTGTGATGTATGCTCAAGTTTGAGAAACGCTGGGTTAAGGTAACACCAGGTGCTATGACCGACAATCCCCTAATCTCAATAGATTAAGACAATGAAAATTAATTTCTGCTTAGGGAAGAACTCAAGGCTGGTGTGGTTCCTTGAGAAGCTGTCCTGCTTGGATACAGTCCTCCCCTTGGTGACTCTGCACATTGACCACATGGCCCCATGTATCTTGGGAGGCATTTCCATTGTAGTTGCCTGGAATGAGAAAACCATTAGCTAACATTCCTTTGGCCACATCCATCTAACTGCAAGGGAGGCTGGGAAATATAGCAAAGTTTATGCCTAAAACACAAGGAAGCCAATGCCAGTAGCTAGCTGACTTTGCCGAGCACATGCTTACCTATCAATTCTTTACTCCAGTTTCTCTATTGAACAGTATATATGTTTCTATTCTCATAGCTCCATTTTTCTGCAACATTTGTTCACAGCCTATTTACAATTTTAACACTGTACTCGATCTTGGATACTGTGGTATCTCCTTAAACATTTCACAGTTAGTAAAAGAGCATCATGTGTTTTGAATTTTGTCAGTTTCAACTTTAACATAAATATGCCCATACAGGCTAAATAAGCTTAATCACTAGAAAATATGTTTCTATAGAAATAAAAAAACATTTTTATTTTTTATCATCTTTATATGCCAGTAACATAAAACTATGTTCTAGAAACTACCATATGAGCTGGAAGAATCAAAAACGTATTTTAATAAACGCTGGTGGTATTACAAAAGTTAGAAAGAAACATTGTCTTTAGACAGCCTACTAACTGCATGGGTGAGTCTCCTATTCTGTTCCTTCAAAGAGCTCTCTCCTTTTCCTTCAGTTTTGGATTTCTGCCAGAAGATAAAGAGCATGTTATTCAGCTTGGTCTTTGGAGAGATATAACCGAACCGGCAGATAATTTATTAATACTGCTTGACCTCTTTGTCATACTGATTTATTTATTTACTTATAGAAGGGGAATGTATACACTGGGATGTCCTATTAAGAGAGGTTATGGAATCATCCTAGGAATGTATGTGTGTGTGTGTGTGTATGTGTGTGGATTTGTGTTGCTTTGAAGTAGACATTTGACTAGATACCATATTGAAGATTTATAAATCATGATGATTTTGTGATTTTATTCTAAAACTATTTACCTTGCTCATTTGAATGTCTCTGAAAATATTATGTCTGCATTTAAAATTAGAAAATATCACCTTATGAACCAAAACTAATGTCTCAGATCTCTGGAATTCTTTTGGTGACTGTCCTGTATTTCTAACTGGCATATATCTGCCTGGAAATTGTGTACATTTAAAAATTTGTGCCTGGACTGGTCATTTAGATTCTTAATTACAAATATTAAATTAAAATTATATATATATATATATATTATCCCTGGTTTTGTAAACTTAAAAAAATCAACCCCAAATATTAAAGTTTTGGAAATGGTGTCATTTTCTTTAATTCAAATGTTAATTCATCACAAAATACTATTTTATTGACAGTTCAAGACCTGATACATTACTCAGAGCAAGAAGGCATTTCTTTAAGTGTTATAATACTAACAGCGTCTAAGTATTTATTGAATAATTGTAAAAGATTATTGCCATAATATTGGTCTTATGTGGTTTATTTACACATGGTTTTGCTGCTCAAAGGCAAATATGAATTAAATAAATAAATATGTTTACTATGTTCAGGGTAGATTTGACATAGCCTGAGGAATAAATCTGTGGCCAAGTAGCATGATATGTGTGTGACACCTACCATCATTTTATAGGTTTCACTTTAAGACATACATGGTTTGTAATTCCTGAGTATTTTCCTTCCTATTTAAGTAGGCTGCCACTAATTCGGCAGTGGTATAAGCTTAGAATTCATCATATTTTTTGTATACTTGGCCAATTATAATAAAGAATTCAAACCAATTCTGTATTTGTAGGCAACTCTGATTACCTTTATACTTTTCTCTTTATTTTTCTTACTGTAGTTATTTATTGTGCAAAGCAAATCATAGCTTTCCTTTGTACACTTGACTTCCTCTGTGAGGAATACTTTTTTATCTGTATCTTCCCCAGAAGTTGCTCACTTCATTAAGTCTCCAAAGCATGACCTAATTAGTCTCATTCTCCAAACGAAGTTTGAAACCATCAATTTGCATAATTTGTGAATGCCACTTTTGATTTTTCCACTACTACTCTGTCTGACTTACAATAGATATTAAAAACTTCTACAGTCTTTTGTTTTCCTGTATATCAGGAAGCATAACTACACACAATTTAAGATAGCAGACAAAAATCCTTGTGTTTTGCATATCTTGTTTTATTTTTTAAATGTTCCAGTGAAAAATCATACTCCTCACTCTTTTCACCATTTCACAGGTGAGGATTTTGAGGAAACAGAGATATCAAGTAACATATCCAGGGAGGGCACATGTGATCAGTGGCAGGATACCAAAACTCCAAATTCTCAAGATGGGGTCTATTTTAATTAGATCTTGTAGTTCTTCAGTAAACTTACTACTATCTTTTTTTCTCTATTATTTTTAATCTATTGATAATTGTAAATTTTATCTCTCAAAAAACTCCAAATTTTTATAAATTTCCTAACAAAAGAATTTCAGATAAAGAGAAAATGAGAACAATAATCTCAACTTTGACAAATGGAAGATTCTCAGAAAAGGAAGTTAGTTCCCTTTATAAAGTATGATGCCTAGAAGAGAAGAATTAGAGATAGATTTTAATCTGTATACATTAGAGGAAAGTATTGACACTAATTACCCAACATTTCTGCAATGTTGTTTAGAATAGTTTAGAACTATTGGACAATTGAAACAAAAGCTTTAAATGCTCCTCAAAACTTATGGTATTGAAATACTCAAATTTCAGTTACAAGCATTTTTCCTAACTTGTTTTTAACTTGTTAAAAATCCAGCCACAAGCAACAGATGAATTTCTGGAAACCTAAAGATTCATTCTAATTTTGTTTATGAGTTTCAAGTTCTGAGACACACATATTTGAAACTTTCACATTGCTTTACACTTTGTTGAGTGAGCCCCAATTAATCTTAAAGGAGAGAAATGAAAAAGACCTTACTTCCCACTAGATTCTACAAAACACCAAATCTGGTCTAGATATTTGAAATTAAATATAGGATTTTAGTAGCTTAAAATAAGTAGGGGCGGGCTTCCCTGGTGGCGCAGTGGTTGAGAGTCCGCCTGCCGATGCAGGGGACGCAGGTACGTGCCCCGGTCCGGGAAGATCCCACATGCTGCAGAGTGGCTGGGCCCGTGAGCCATGGCCGCTGAGCCTGCACGTCCGGAGCCTGTGCTCCACAATGGGAGAGGCCACAACAGTGAGAGGTCCATGTACAGCAAAAAATAAATAAATAAATAAAAAAGTAGGGGTAAAAAAAGATACCTAGGGGTACAAAATAGAGGGCAAATGTGCTAATTAAATATACATTCAGGGTGCAATTTGAATATGTTTATAATAAATGGAGCTTTTTATCTTTTATTTTTTTTAATTGAACTTTTTATATTCAATGCAAACTTAGAGTGCTCAACATTATGATAAAGGAGTAAGTGGAGATAGTGACTATGGAATGGACTTGAAAAATAATTATTTTGTGATTATCTGATTATCTCATCAAAATGTTATGCATGAAACTCAAAAGCATATAGTTCTTAATGAGACCAGTATAGATCTCTTGGTATTTTGATTGTGTTACGTGATTTTGAAAGAAAAATTACAAATATATAAAAATGTCTATATACAAAAGTGGTGACAAAGCTTCATGAATATTTTGGTCTCCTGAAAAACATTAACCAGAAAAAATTCTATTCATTTCAAAGTAGGTAACTATATCCAACCTCTTCTCTTTGATAGTCATTTTAGAAGCGTATATTGCAACACATTAGCCTCTCTGGTTTCTGAGGGCACTAATCTCTATTACAAACATCTGATAATTCTTACTTCAAAAGTGCTTTTTGAGATAACCAAATCTCATTAATTTAGTCTTTCATTAGTGTTAATTTCATTAATTTTGTTTTACTCTCTGAATGCCAAACAGAGAAACAGAAGCTTTTTAAGTCCTGACACTCAAAAGCTTCTGAATGGAAAGTCACTTTATGAGTCAGGAAAAAATTAAACTTAGAAAGAAAGTGAATTCCTTTCCACTTTGAAAACTGATGTTTTCCCATTTCCAGAATGAAATGGATAACAGGTAGTAGCTGAATTTTTGAGCATATTTATAAAATTACACATATTTCTGGCACCTAGACATATGCACTAGAAATTTTGTGAACTTGTACACACTTGCATCACTTTTTTGTTTGAAATGTTTTGATTTCCTAAGAATCAGTTATATCCATATTTAAATATAAACACAAAAATAGTTTCAAAGTCACATATAAATAGAAAAAATCCATTTACTTCTCTCCATCTACAAGGTAAGCAATAATTATTGCCATAGCTATGCTTATATTTAGACAGAAATGTTTGACACATGCACCCCAATGTTCATTGCAGCACTATTTACAATAGCCAGGTCATGCAAGCAACCTAAATGCCATTGACAGACGAATGGATAAAGAAGATGTGGTATATATATACAATGGAATATTACTCAGCCATAAAAAGGAACGAAATAGGGTCATTTGTAGAGACATGGATGGACCTAGAGACTGTCATACAGAGTGAAGTAAGTCAGAAGGAGAAAAACAAATACCGTATATTAACGCATATATGTGGAATCTAGAAAAATGGTACAGATGAAGCAGTTTGCAAGGCAGAAATAGAGACACGGATGTAGAGAACAAACATATGGACACCAAGGGGGAAAAGTGGGGGGTGTGGGTGGGATGAACTGGGAGATTGGGATTGATGTACATACACTAATATGTATAAAATAGACAACAGGGCTTCCCTGGTGGTGCAGTGGTTGAGAGTCTGCCTGCCAATGCAGGGGACACGGGTTCATGCCCTGGTCTGGGAAGATCCCACATGCTGCAGAGCGGCCAGGTCCGTGAGCCATGGCCACTGAGCCTGCACGTCCGGAGCCTGTGCTCCGCAACAGGAGAGGCCACAACAGTGAGAGGCCCACGTACTGAAAAAAAAAAAAAAAAAGATAACAAATAAGAACCTGCAAAA
Source organism: Mesoplodon mirus (assembly GCF_964341445.2). Lineage (NCBI taxonomy): Eukaryota > Metazoa > Chordata > Mammalia > Artiodactyla > Ziphiidae > Mesoplodon > Mesoplodon mirus. The sequence goes on along the minus strand of NC_138982.1, from coordinate 106,132,666 downwards.
GAAAAAAAAGACACAAATGTTTTATGATTGTGTCTTAAGAAATAGGATTCTATACCTTTTTGTTGAATTGTGTCAAGCTCTTGCTTGCATCCTTCAACTTGTGTATCTGTAAAATGGGACAAATGAGATGTTTAATAGCCATTTTACCCCAAGATGGTATGAGGTGGACGCTTAGATGATTCACTAATATGTCAATTATTGTTGGAGTAATCCATATGAATTCATGTACACCACTAGGGTTTATGTCAATAATGGTGCCCAATTACATGAAATAATACGGTAGTGATTTGAAGAAACTGATTTTTCTCCAGAGAGCAGTTTTCTCTCTCGCTCGAGATAAAACTCTCTCTAGCATTTCAGAATTTATAACATCTTTCTTAAGATTCATTTTAAGGAACATAAGGCAGGGGGTAAGCCATGAAGGTTGGCAGGACACCACAAACCTATCAATGATACACAAGTTTAAAGGAGTGTTTAGTCACTTTCATATGTTTTTCTAAATATATTTGTACTATTCTGTCACAAACTATGAATTTATTAAGAAGTATTTGCCTCTTTTAATAATAGGATAGAAAGAACTCATCAATTTGAGATAAGTAGTATAAAACTAGAATGCTTTTAGGCATATATTGAGCAGTAAGTGCTGAAGAAAGTCTAGCTGCCAAATCATTGGTTTTTTGGTGGTCTCTAATTTTTATATTACTTCATTCAAACCTACTTGCAGCAGAATATGAGATTCAGTGGGAGAGACAGGATAATTTACCAAGTGTTTTTTCTTTCTTTTAAATATTTTACAAAGTCAAGTAATCTTTCCATCCCTTTCATATTACAATTTTGTAGACATTGGATTACACGGACAGCTCTAAATAAATGAACTTCTAAAATAAATCAATTTTATGACATTTGAATAGGTTTCCTCATTGCTGAAGCAATAAGTTTCACTGATACAAATCTGAGTGTAACATATGGCCTCAGCCTTAGGCCAGGGTGTTCCATTTGAATTATTCTAGGCTTTTCCTTACAGTGCTGTGCTCCAAACACGAATCCAATTACTAACTGCAGTCAGGCAATTGAAAGGCTGCAGGAGAAATACTCTAATAGATGGGGAGGGGGTGCAAAGGACTATGATTTGTGTGGTAATCAGCAAGAGAAGGTCAATTGTAATAGAATAGACTGGTTTCCAAGACAGAACTAATGTAGGATGCCTTCCACTTCATTGAGGGATGCTATCAATAGATTTGTTGTTTTCATTACCAAGAATGTCACTTCCTGACAAAATGAATAAAGTGTGAGAAGGCCTGTTGATGAATCAGGTGATTAAAACCTAGGTTGCAGTGAGCAATTAGCAAACTGATTACCTTTTTTTGAGGACTAGGAATAGGAGGTTGAAAGAAAGGTGTTATGTAAATGTCTATCTGAAAAGAATAGTTTTATGTTCTTTAAGATTTATGTTCAGACTCTAGGATTCATAATAGGAAGGCTGAATAAATATGCATCTCCCCAAGATGCAATCTTTCTTTTAATGCTCTAAGTTATTGAATTTCTTCTCAATAGAGAAAACAGCAATGCAAAAGAAGGCCTACTGTTCATACCACATATTTTTAACAATGTAATTCCTTAAACAATTGTACAGATAATACCCTGTAAGCTCTCCCAACAAAAGAATTCATTCCATTCATGGGGTCTCTATTTTCCTTTGAGTCCTGAGTTGTGTTAGTCTCATAGCCAGATGATTTTTCTTATGAATTATAGTAAAAGCCAAACAAAAGGCACTGTGAATCTAATAATCCAAAAGGCTTTTACCAGAAATATCAGATATACTTTTATAAAGGTAAATCCTAGGCCGAAGGAATGACTTACCCAAGGCTAATCTTATCTAAATTCCCACCTGCACTCTTTGACACTAACCCGTCAGACTATAAGGGAATACTTCCTTTTTTTAAGTTTGCTCAAAAGCTCTACTTCCTTTACCCCTCAGTCAAAAAATATAAAAGAGTGCACTTTGCTGCAGGTGTCAGGCTACCAGCGAATCACCTTCATCTACTACATATAAATTGCTATGGAAAGAAGTAGAGAAAAATTAAAGGATGACAATTTAAATAAATAATACTGCAATTTCAAAAGCTTACTTGATTACAAATAAAATAAGAAAAATATATCCCCGCCTTCTTGTACAGCACACCTTTGTGATTTTTTGACTTCATAGGAGTATTCAAATCCTAAAGGTGTACAATACTTTCCAAACAATAATAATTTCATTGAGTGCTTGTCCCTCTGATTGCAAGCACTCATGTGTACTTAAGAATCAACTAAAACTCAAAGTCCTACAGTGAATTACTAAGAATGCAAAAGGAATTTGAGATGCAGTCTGTGTTAAGGATCTTTTATTGAGAAGACTGACCGCTATTAGGACAAAATACGCTTGTGCAAGCTCTCTGAAATTTTAGTTAAATATATCAAAAACCATTTAACTAATAAAAAAAGCCACTGTGTTAATAGAGCCATCCGTGGCTCTTTGGCACATCCTAAGTGAAGGATGTCTTTGGGAGTGGTCCTTACAATGTGGAGCAGCCATCTGTTCACCATATCTGATCTCTGTTCGTTCTGTAAGAGCTCACCAGCTTCCAGCACTTACAAGCGATTAGCTGATGCCCGAGGATCTTGATGCTGCACTTTCCCTGGGCAATCAGAAGAGGAGAGAGTCCATGAGAGCTTTAAAAGGCAAAGATATGCCTTGTTAGCAACTACATTTGAATCAAGCTTTAGAGTACAACAAAATCCTACATAAATATGTACCTAGGAAAAAGAGAAAGATTTTTCAGGCTGATTGCAGAGGAAGAAAAAAAGTTATTTTCTGGTATAATCTTTTCTACTCCATTTTCTACAGGAAACCAGGTTCTACAGTTTTCTGGGGCAGGGCATTTCGTGGTTAGAAAAAGAAAAGTTTTTAATTGCGTTTGTCATGTGCTTTCCTCAGCAATTTATTTTCCCAGCAGTTACAACTACCTTTTATTGGTTATTTGGTGAGCACAGCTCCTGGCTCCAGTGCAGATTTTAATTTTTAAATATCGGGCTGTTGACGATGCTTCTTCTGTTGGCATGAAGGGACATTGTCTGGAATTCTTTGACTTCCTCAAGCAATTTTATTTCCTGTTTTAATTTTAGTATATGTCTCTATTAATCATTTTTGAATAGATTATTCAATAGAATTTTATGTTCAAAGAGTTTTTTCTTAACAAATGAGTTAAAGAGATGAGGATTCTGTATAACTATCCTTTCCTTCTCTTTCTGACCTATATTTTTTCTTAAAGTTGCACACAGGTTTTGTCAACCATGGTAAGGTAGAATTAATGAAAATGTTTCTTCTCTGATAAAATTCCATATACATGTATTTTCATTGAAATTCTGTTTTTTTCATTATCTTTTCTTACGTCAAACATTTTACATAGGTGTACTCAGCTAGAGAAAGCTTTCTCTGCATAAATCTCAACTCAAGTAAATAATAAACTACATGCATGATATTTTCATAAATTCCTGTTAGTCCACTATTTGTCAAGAGAAAATATGATATTAATTAAACACAACAATTGCCTGTTTAAATAGTAAGAAGTTAATAAATTTTAAAAATGCTTCCCTTGTAGAAGATATAAAAGAGAGTTCTCAGATTTCCCAAGGGCCATTAATATACAGCCAATATTTTTGATTCATTTTTTTCCTTAAGTGATAAAACTAGAAAAAGCATATGGCATTTAGAGGGCATTATAACTGGAGCACAAACATGACCAAGGAAAGCTCATCACTCAGAAATGGGGACTCCACAACGGATGATCCGTTGTGCTGCTGAAGATGACATCAGTAATTGCTGCATCCATTTATGGCAGCAAAAAGAAACCAAACTTTGTAGGTGAAACTCTCAGAGAGCTGAGTCACCTGTCAATAATGGCATGCATGTGAAGCCAATTGAGTCAACTTCACACAAGAATCTTCAAGTATAAGATGAGGTTTTCACAGTGATAGGGTAGAGTCAGAAGTCCTTAAAAAGACTGCTTAGTTGGGCAGGAAATGTCTTGCATATGGGAGTAATATATGCATAAAACTATCTAAAGTTGTGTAATAAATTTTATTTTAAACACTTCTCCAAACAGGGTGATGATATTTCTCCCTTAATAGTATACTTGCACAGTTCAATTCCTTCTCCAAAATTAAAATTTAGACTCTTTTATCTAACTTCTAACTTTGACACAATTTGTATTAGCTAAGGCCAAGTGGCTTAATATTAATCATCAAATGAAATTAATGAAAGCACAGGAGGAAATGCCAATTAATTGGGCATAACCAAAGAAGTTTTTCTCATCTATTTTCCTGGAAATGGAGCTTGTGAGGAGAGACTACAAAGATACTAAATTTTATAATGAAAATGCTTCAAAAAAGACAGAATAAGCTCTGAGTATTGATTACACACTGCAGGAAAAGGACTAACTGGGTTAAAATTCTGAAAGAGAAGGCTTAAATTTGAAAATGGAAGTTGCCATTATGATGTTTATTCAGGGAAATAAGGAGTCAAAGGTCAAACTTTCCAGGATATGAGTTCAGATCTTCAAATAACAGCATTTGAGAAAGGAGGTGAAAATAGTTCTAAAGGCCAGCATATAATATCAGGTATATCAACACTTCCTCAGAAGATTTCTGAATAAAAAAAGAAAACACTAATGCTAGAAGAGTTAGCTCCCCAAATTAAAACAGCTCCTATCACAAAGATGCTGAAACAATTTATATGAGCTCAACTTAACTCCTTCATTTTATGTCATAAACTTAAGTGTTCTCTAACCACTTGAAAATTTGCTCAGCCCAGGTGAAAGACGACTTTATGAAGCTTGATTCTGAATACTAGGGTTTCAGTCCAGCTATTGGGGCACAAAGAAAACTGAAAATAAAAGGTGACCTGTGATAACTTCAAAAGAAAATTCTAGAAAGTGATACAAAGTCAGGTTAAAGCAGTCACTTTACAAAATACAATTTGTGAATTAAATTTTTTTTTCTTTGAAAGATAGAACTTTGAAATACATGGCTTCCTTTCATGCCTTATTTATTATCTTTATTTACTTACTTATTTTTGCAAAAAATATATTCTCCTCCAAGGTTAAGATGAAAACTTAGTCACAGCTGATGCTTATATATTTTACAGTCCTATGTAAATCAACCAATAACCAAGTAGAAAACAGCTTTCTACTTTTGATTCTCCAGATGGTAATGATCCATTTCCATCTTTGATTCTTGACATGGTTGATCTTTTTTTCATCAGTGGTCATCTGTGCTGCTAAAACAGAGCATGGAGTTATTTATTCAGTTGTGGCATATTAGTTCCTCAGAAGTTAAAAGATCTGAACAAAGTCTTACACTACATTATATTACCCTTTATTAGTGGGAAATTCAAGTCTAGAGATCAGTATTAAGCCAGTCCCTAAAATGTGCTTGTTTTATGAGAGGAACCCCAAACTGACCTCCGATCAGGGCGTATTAGAAGAATTTTTCCCTTGTTACTAATTAAATAGCTGTATTTGCATTATTTTCCTTTACAGTCAAGTTATGACATCAGCCATCTCAAGGAACTTGAGACAGAGAGGAACTTGAAGGCAAACAGAGTCAAGTTCCCATTTAAGCAGGAAGAATATATTTTGTACACTAAGGTCCTGACGTTTGGCATCTAGCGTGCAGTAGCTTATTGTGATTGATATACCAGCATATCACATGTCAAAGGGTTCTTCATTGAAGTTTGAGGAGGGCAAAATGAAAGATTTATTAAAACTCAAAAACTTTTCAGATGTTAGGTACCTGCTCTTCCTAAGGCAATTTACTTAAGAGCCACAGAAAGCAAGAACAGTGGCTCAAAATGTCATATTTTTTTGGTCCTGGAGTGGAGTGTCTAAATATGCACTGACAAGTATATAGAAGGATTTGGTATGTTCAACAACCTTGGCGGCAATGTTTGGGTAATCCTTTTTTGTTCATCACATATAATACATCAGCTACTTCTGCCCTATCTTTTTTGTATGTATATTATTAAGTGCCTTCCTATGCAAATATATTCACACATTGCATAGAAAAAGACGATTACCATAATGATTCTGAAAGTGTTCTCATTTCAAAAAGAAAATTCACTTCCTCAAGGACACATAGTTTTGCCCCTTCATATATGTTTTTGAATTTCCAATATAAATATATTCATTTCTCCTTCCTGGAATTATTGACACTTGTGCAAAGCTAAGCTATATCTGCCTCTTCATAAAAAATCTTAATAATTTTCTTTGTTACATCACAGCTGCAGAGTAACCATAGCAACCAACTTAAGGAACAGAAATACATGCCTTCCGCGTCTGGAATGTGCAAATGGAAGAAATGCTATTAGAGTACATTAAAGAAAAGAAGTTCTCTCAGTTTTACAAATATCTTCATTTTTTGACATTGCCCTTGCAATCATTTTGCTTGAGTAAATCATTACTAAAATCAAAGTTCAACTTGTCTAATATATATAGTGAATCATTCAAAAACAATGAACATAATGTCACATTCACAGATAAGGCCAAAGATGGTCTGGTTTTGTGTGTACTGTCGTGTGTACTGTCCTCACTTTTGAAGACTTGGGTGCTTTGGGTAGTTTTCTGTGGAAGAACGCAGGTATTTGGGTCTCCAGCCTTACTCTCTAAGCCGTGGTAGAATATTATACTCTAATAAATTTAAACTAAAATCTGTCGGGATTGCCTTCCCTAGATTCTTGCCTACGGTTACAGGTCATGGTCTGCTTTTTTTTTAAAATAAAATATTGGGGAATGATTTCAAATTTACAGAAAAGTTACAAAGTTAAAACAGAGAGTTTTCATATACCCCTCACCCATTTCAATTTCCCGTAACATTTTCATCTCATATTACATCATTGGTACATTCCTATTTATTTGGGTATTACCAGTGATTCTACAAATGTCCTTTTTTATGTTCCAAGATCTAATCCAGGATATTTTTCACGTCTCTTGGATCTCTTCAAGTCTGTGACAATGTATCAGTCTTTCCTTGATTTTCAGTCTTAAGGAGGATTGTACAAAATGCCCCTCAATCTGGGACTGGCTGAAGCTTTCTTGTCATCAGACTGGTGTAATGGGTATTGGGAAGAATATCTCTGAGGTTAAGTGCCCTTTTCACCACATCATGTCAGGTGGCACATGGTATCAACATGTCTTAGCACTGTTGGTATTACCCTGATCACTTAATTAAGGTAGTGTTTGTCAGTTTTCTCCTTGTAAAGTTACTATCTTGCCCTTTCCAAAATCTAGTCTTTGGAAGCAAATCACAAAGCCCAGCCCATATAACCCAAAGGAGTGGAATTTAAATTCCACCTCTAGAAGGGGGAATGTATCTACTTACATTATTTGGAATTCCTTTCTCTCCCATTTATTTATTTATTCTACTATTTATATCAGTATGGATTCAGGCATATTGCAATTCAATACAGGTTACTTATTTTGTCACTCAGATTGTTCCCATTTTGGCTATTGGGGGCTCTTTCAGGTTGACACCTGAGTGTCTTTGACATGACCTCATCCTTTTAATTTTGGCGTAATTCCTTGTTTTCTAGCACTGCCAAATGCCCCAGGCTCATCTTGCATATTCCCTGCCTCCACCCTAAAATTAGCTATTTCTCCAAGGATCCTTGGTAACTTATTAGAGAATGGTATTTAAAAACCAAGATTTCAATGGTGGGTGGATCAGAGTTTGTTTCTGTAGTTAAACCCAGTTCCGCTCTTTCAACATTCTCTTTTAACAAACACTATTAGCACTAACCTGATTGCTGCAGAGAAAGCCATCTTTTTAAAGTTTTTCTCCTTTGGTTTGCATCATTTCACAACAACTAGCTGGAAACATAGGCATATTACCTTGAAATCACTGAAAATTCATATTTTCATTTTTCATAAGATAGAAAAATCATAAGTTTGTAAAACTAAAGCATTAGTGGGAAGTGTTATTTTAACAGTTTTGGTGCTTCCAGCTGCAAGTAACAGATTTGCTGATTAAAATTAGGGTGTTACTATTTTGTACTATGGTTAACTTTGGTAGCTGGGCAACATGAAGGCTCTGGTTGGCTTCATTGTAAATCTGTTGGCTGCCCTTCATTGTAGCAAAATGCCTGATGATATGTAAGCCACGTATCCTTAAATAACTATCTCTAAGGGCAAGAAGAAAGATATACTTCTCCTTGGGCATTTTGCCTTTTATCCAGGAAGAGAATCTTTTCCAAAAGTTGCCAGGAGACTTCTTCCTATGCCTCACTGGGTAGAACAGTGCTCATCAAACCAAGAACCATCATTGGCAAAGGGAGATAGGCTCGACACTACTGGCTTAGAAACCAATCATGATTTATTCCCTGGAGCTCATGGAGAGAATCACCTTCCTTAGATCACTGCTGCCCAACCCACTTCTCAATAAAACCAAAACATTGTGAGGAAGAACCAAATTGTGGATGGTTGGTGGACATTATATCATAAAACATACTTGCACAATGTAAATGTCAAATACTCCTACTGTGGAAAATTTGTTTTTTGTTTTTTGTATCCTCAGGATATTTCTTGTCACCCCTAAGTAATGGAAAAGATAAAGTAAATTTTTTTGACCCTGATGACCTCATTGCCTCAGCAAAACATGTACCTGTGATTCTGCCATAGTACTTTGGTCCAGGTGATGGGGCAGGTGTGTAAATCTCTGCTGGGGATGCAGCTGCACTATTTGGGACTCAGACTAATGATGAGCTAGGAAATGTAAATAAACTAGAGGAAGGATATTAAAGTGGTGTTTTATCAATACAGTTTTTCAAATAAATAGCAAAATGAGTGTAGGAACATCTTCCTAATCGTCTCTTGAGTTCATGTGTGTGTGTGTGTGTGTGTGTGAATTTTTAGGGTACAGTACTCTGAAAAATTCACCCACATTAGAGGGCATGCTGACTGCATTGATCTGGGCGCTTCAGTACCTTGTTCTGGGTTTCATTGCCCTCTAGAAAGCTGCATGAATCATAGGCTTTCTTGGAAAATCTATTATCTTTTAAAAAATACATTAAAATGTACATTAAGAGCCAAGGATGGGAAAAGCTCTGTCAGTACAATTAATATTAGGCTGATTAGTGAGAAATAATTGGTCATTTCAGTCAAATTCAGTAAGAAAAGATACTCATGATTCCATATATATTATTATAATTGTCAACTTAGTTAATATCTTAGGAATGAGATATAAAACTTAGGAAAAATTGATCACCCTTATTACACCTGCAGTGACAGAAGGAAACATCATCATTTATAACATCTGAGTTATACCTATAGACCTTGCCTTTGTGGTGAAAATTTGTCCTCTTTTATTTTTTAAATACTGCCCAGAACAAGTTTACCTTAAGAGTAGAGAATATGGAGTTAAATGGCATGGGTTCAGAGACTTGAATCTACCACTAACTAGTTGAATGACCTTGGCCAAATTAACTGCTCTTGCCTTGGTTTCCTCATCAGAAAAGTGTGAACAATAAAAACAACAACATATTTCTGGTTTGTAATCCTCACAACATGATTCAATTTATGCTAGAATCAGTTCCTGGCACAGCATATGAGTTACAGTAGTGGTTGTTATTACAATTATAATTATCTACTTGAGAATTAAAGAAAAATAAATCTTTCTTTTTAAAATTGTCATGGTGTGACTTCCCTGGTGGTCCAGTGTTGATTCTGCACGTCCACTGCAGGGGGCGCTGGATTCAATCCCTGGTTGAGGAACTAATATCCCGCATGCCATGTGGTGCGGCCAGAAAAATTTTAAAAAAATTTAAAAATAAAATTGTCATGGTAATAAAATATATAGGAAATGCTCAGTTATAAACAAAGAAAGGTGAAAGACAATAATTCATCTGTATCAAAGTGAGATGTAAGATTTTTCTCTATCTTGTAGTAAATTACTTCATCCTTAACATCAGAAGAAACTACTTTTGAACTTTGGGTTGAGAGAAAGAGGAAGTTCTCTGCCACAGATGACTGAAGGTCCGGGGGGAGATTGCGGAGAAACCAGTGACAATGGCAGAGGAGAGATAGTGGCGATGGCACAGAGAAGGTGGCAGGTCTAACCTGGAATCCTGGAAAGTGCTGCTGGAGCAGCCTAGGTGGCCAAGCTCCTTTACCACACCTGGCCAAGACCTGGATTTTTCTTTCTCAGAGTACTCAAAACCCAAGAGCAATACTTCCAAACGTTGGGTGTTTGTGGGACATGGTGGTAATGATGCTTGATTTTTGAGTTCCTAGTGTTTTGAGCTCTGCTGTCATTAATACACTTTAAGAATGACAAAAATAAAATATTTGAGGATTTTCTTTAAAAAATTCACTTTCTGAAATATAATCCTGATTTGTAGGAAATACTAGAGAGAGAGCTAAGTAACTCTCTCCTATCTTCAGAAAGACTATTCATTGATATCCTTAAAAGAAAAAAAAATCTATAGTTTCCTATGGTAAAGTACTTAACTATAAAGATATTCCTGTTAAAATTTCTGATATTTTTTTCATTAAACATATTTAAATATATGTGGGCATGTGTGTGTGTATATATATATATATATATATATATATATATATATATTCATGCAGATATATGCACATGTGTCCCAAAAGACATGCATTAGAATTTTTATAGCAGCTGTATGCATAATAGTCCCAGACTAGAAACAATACAAATGCTCAACAACAGGTAAATGAACAGGTAAATTGTAGTATATTTATATAATTAAATACATTTTAAAAGAATAAAATATTGCTACACACACTAGCATGCCAGAATTTCATAAATACTTTGTTGCATAAAGGAAACAGACACAAAAGTGTCCAACGTAGCTGATTTCATATATATGAGGTTCACGAAAAGAAAGGAAAACTAACCATCAGGGTTAGAAGAACAGAGGTTACCTTCATGGGGAACGATGGAGAATCGGAAGGAGCATTGGGGAATTTCCTGGGATGATGGAGCTGTTCTAGATCTTAACCTGCATGGTGGTCGCATAGGTGTATACATATGTAAAAAGTCATCAAGCTTATATGTCAATATAATGCCATTTACACACTTTACTACATGGTATGTGTGTGTTTATGATTTGTGTGTGTGTGTGTGTTTATAATTTCAAAGAGTTTTTCTGAATAGTTTTTAAGTACAGTGGAACAGAAGCATAGTAGGGTACCATGGACTATTAATCAGACCTTAAGAGGTCAGCTTAGAATACAGTTGTAGATAAAATACAGAATTCTTAATTAATTTTGAGGCTCAGGTAAGAAAAAAATTTAAGTGTGTCTCCCCACAACTTCCTCTAAATTTGTTGTTTATCAAAAATTCAAATTTAATTGGACTTTCTATACTTTTATTTGCTAAGTCTAGTAATCTTGGCATGAGGTGAAGCTTGGGGTCAAGAAATACTACCCTGGATGTGTATCACTGACTTCCATTGCAATTGCCAGATAAAACCCAATGGATTCATTTCTCATGAGCCAAATAAATTTTTTCTTGCTAATATTAAGCAGGAAGAAGGTTTTCTTTTTATGGAGTTAAATTCATTAATTCTAAATTTTTATCTTGTAGAACTGGGGAGTAGCAAAACCTCAGGATGGAGAAAATTTCTCATCACAATTAAGAACTGAAATACAACACTATCCATTCAAGCAGGCACCACGGGTGTTAGTGTCATCTCTAAGCCCAGCAGGAAGAATGGGCAGTGCCAACAGATGGCCACACTTTTTTCAAGATTGATCTTGCCTTTCTGGCACAAGGCTCCTACTTCAGGTTTGCCAAGAATGGTCGGCATGTCATGTGTTAATTGATGGTGGGGGCTGTCCAATGACTTTACAGCCCAGCTCACAGTGGGCTCTTGATTAAGGAGAGCATGCAGCTCCCAGCTCCAACAGGACTGCTTCCCACAAAGTCACGAGAAAGTACACCTCTAATATTACTTGCACAGTAGGTCGGAAACAAGAGCTATGTTTGGCTCTGTGCCTGTGAGTATAAAGCTGCATTGAGTGGCTTCTAAGCAGGCACTTCTCCATCTAGCAGAGCAAATTGAAGGGGGCAACATATGGCTAATAGCATGAGCAAAGTCATCTCTGTCAGTTTTGGGGTTTAGCAAGGGGAAGTAGGTACGTCCACCACCGGACAACAATGTGGCATCATCTATTTCTCAGTAGGCATAATTTGAGATCAGGTGTTGACAGATGGTGGTCTCCCAGGATAACATTGGGCATTTTTCATAAGTGGAGATTAACAGGTTGTTTCAAGGTATTCAAGTGTCTAGCATTTTACGAATGAGAATTTGTGAAAAAAATTCCAAGAGAAGTATTCAGTATATCTTCATAAAGAGATAGGTGAATGGTGAGCCAATGGTTGACCCAGAGGATATCTATTTTGTAGTTATTTCATAAAGCAATAGCTGCTGAAAATAGTAACAGAAAGTTCATAATAAAAAGACCACATCAAGATATACAGAGGCAGATTAAAATATTGTGCTTTGAATTTAACATAAAGAAAAATAACTGTATGCTTACAGAAAAGTCAGACATGTATTATACAGTTAAAACTATTTTCAACTCAAACACAAAGGCTTGGAATGAAAATTCAGGAGGGACCAGGCCCCTCAAGGCATTCAGATTTTTAAAGAAATTCATTAACTTTTATCTGAATATAAAATGTGTGCATGTCTACAATAGAATATTTGGAAAAGATGAGTAAAATACAAATTAAATATCACCCAAATCAAACCATTCACAAGTGATTGCCCTTTGTGAATTCCATTCAGATTTAATTTTTTTACATCAACGAGTTTATATTGGATTTAAGCAATTCCATAACATTTTGCATAAAAATAATTCAAAATATTCACACAAAATCTGAATTTGATATTGCATCTAAAGCTGTAATGAAAGTCCCTTTTGGCTTTTCTGATCTTCAATAACAAAAGAGAGCCATCCAACAGCCTTAGAGTAATATTATTTCACGTACATGAGCAACACTGTTTATGTATATTTTAGCTTTGTATTCTCAGAGGTGAATAATGTCAATGCCTAGGGATTGACAAGTAACAGGCACTCAGTATTTATTCACTGAACTGGATTTATCAGATCTTAGCTTTTACTCATCTTACAAGGCCTGGTGTTTGCCATTTAATCAACAACTATCGACTATCAACCAGCTACTCGAAAATGAACTGGGGTGACTCCCTTTTAAATATTTTTTCTTCTCCACTCACCACATTCAATTTTCACAAAATACAGGTGCACCTCTCCTTTAATTTGTTCTTGAATATGGTATTACCTTAATACTGGCGGGATAACTCTTATGCAGAATTTCTGCAAAGTTAAAACATATGCTTTCCCTGCCCCCAGGCTCCAATCCCTCCAGCCTAGCCACACACACACAAACGCACACACATACACACACATGCGTACACATACTGCTATCAGAGTTTTCTTTTCAATACACAAGTCTTAATGTGATGAGTCTCCTCCTAAAACACGTCTATAGTTCTCTGCATTGCCAATAACGTAAAGTCCAGATTTCTCAACAAGGCAAACAAGATCCTTGAGGATGTAGCCTAGACTCACTCTACCTCTTCCTCCCCTCACTCAGGGCTCCGTGTAGCTGCTGCCTCTGTGCTTCCCCTGCTGTTATTCTTTCTGTCCTCGATGGTCCTCCACTCTGAGTCTACCCACTTCCATTTGTGTTTCAGACCCCAAGTCAGATGTTACCTGGGTGCAAAAACTCCTAAATTTTACAGATTCTAATTAGTCATCTCACCCGTGACTATAACCTTCAGAGAGGCATAAACTTCACAGACATTTTGATGAAAATTAACAAAATAGTGACAGAAGATTACAAAAGGTTGACAATAGTTTTAAGAAATTATTATGACACTAGAAAAGGAAAGATAGTTTACATACACTAGATCGTTGAAATGTACAGAGGCCTACTATTTTAAGATTTGTTAACTGATTTTTAGCTAGCTGTCATTTCTGGCTGTAACATGTACTGTGCACCTGGACTGATATCATCATTAATAGCAGCGAAACATGTTAGATGAAATATTTTGAAAAAAAACATCTTTTATGTATCCATGAGCAATAATGGATATATGGCTGGAAAAAAATGAAACTAAATTTCAAGTTCATACTATGTACATAAATCTGAGTAGAATATAGATCTAACAGTGCAAAACACAACTTTAAAATTTTTATAAGAACATGTTCAAGGATACTTTTGTACCCAGGTTAGGAGAAGATTTCTTAAACAAAATAAAAAAAACATGGATGAAAAGGAAAATTATGTTAAATTTGAGTACATTAAAATTACAACCTTCTGTTTCTCAAAAGATATATTTAACCGGGGAAATGACAAGCAAAGCCTGCGAGGAAATGTGGTCATTATACAACTCAAATTTAGTATGTAGAACAGATAAAGAACCAAACATACTAATGGGAAAAAGGTAATTAATCCAAAAGCATAGTTGACAAAAAAATATATGAACAGAGAGTTTAAAAAAGAGGAAGGATACCAATGTCTAAGAAACCACACACAAACACACACACACATACACACACACACACACACACAGGCTTAACCTCAATCAGAGAATTCAAATCACAAAAAGCCTTGCAAATATTGAAAAGTCTAATAATATCACATGCTCCCAATGATGTGGAAAAATGAACCTTTATTTTGCTGAAGAAAGATGTGGAAAAATTAGCTAGAATAACTACATTGGAGACAATGTTAACAATTTAACATCATCTTAGATGAAATTTACATAATCATAAACTCAGAAATTTAAATCTCTTTAATGCATCCCATAGAAACTCTTGCACATGTACATAGGGAGATATGTACCAGGATGTTAATAGAAACAATTTTTTATTTATACCATTATACATATGACTTCACAGTGAAAGTTAATGATTTAGAGCTATTTGTGTTAATATCTCTAAAATATAATACTGAATGAAAAAATAAGATGCAGAAGAAAATATCCAACATGATACCATACATATAAAAATAAAGTAAGCTAAACAATACCATATTTTATATTACCATAATCCTGTAATATATTTTACTTGGAACATAGATAATTTTAATATGATGACATGCTTGGGAATGGGCCAAAAATAAATTTTCAGGATTGTAGTTTTATATGAGAGGGGTTAGGGTAATTATTAATGAAGGTCTATGCATTTTTTTGTAATGCTTTTTGTTAAGCTAGTTTACAGATGCAAAGGTATTCTTATGTCACTTTTTGTATGTCTGACATTTTACCATAAAATTCAAAGTATGTGTATTTTCCTGGATCAACAATCAGTGAAGCTGTGGTCCATTGACTACTAACAGTAGAACATAGTTTGGGAGAAATTTCATTGCATTTTTGTTTACTAATGTTGCTCCTATTTTTATTCACTTTTCTAAAGGACACTTTGCTGATGTGCTTTTTGCAAAGCAATTTGCTGAAAGAATCAATTTAATTTATTTCCATTTATGTTTCTTCAGTGATGACTTAGACCCACATGAAGGACTTGAACAGATCCAAGGAGAATGTCAGTCATGGACTGATTAGCATGAACTTCTTTGAGTGATGCATAATCTTTGACAACAATGGTAGGAACTTATTCTCCCAAGAATATCTAGAGGACAGGCACCTATAGGTGTCATCTGCTACCTTTAATTTATTAACTGATTTATAGCCTGCTTTCATAGGCATTCGATATATTCCTTAACCTTGACCTTCTCTTTTACAGCTTGATATTGTTATTACAATAAATGCCCTTCCCATTCCACACTCCAAGTAAAGAAATCAATAAAAGTATCTTTAAAGTGTTGAACAGTAAACTTAAGAAGTACTGAGAATACTGGCACATCAGAGGACATAGGTCACAAAGGGCCCATTAGTGTAAATATCAGTATTTTCTTCATGTGCATTAACTATGCCGTAATAATATTTGAAAATCACATAATCTTTCAGCAAAATAAAAGGCATTTTTATAGTATTTAGATCTTCCTGGGTTGTCTTGAAGATCTGATCACAACACGATAGCATGAAATACCCATCTTAATTGGATATTGAGTAGAATTACTGAAATGTTTTAGGACATCTATGCTTCACTCCAGTGGTTGGCAAAGTTTTTCATAAAGGGCCCAAAAAATAAACCTTTGAGGGAGCCAAGAGATAAAATAGAGGATAGAATATTGATACTTATATAATCTTTTGTAATGTAGCCATTTAAAAATATAAAAAACATTCTTAGCTTGTGGGCCATAAAGATATTGGTGATGGGCCAGATTTGGTATATTCAGAAGACATATGGTAATTGGTCACACTTGAAGTTCATTTTGTAGTTTTTTAAGAATAGCTGCCTACATTTTAGTCTCAGGAAGACCAACTGTGCGGCCATATGCAGTGGGGATATGTGTCTCTTGGCTTCTTCCCCAGCCCATCCTGGGTCCTCAGCCTACCCTGGTGCAGCCTCAGAGGCCCCACCCACCCCTGCGCTTCCAGATCAGCCTCCTTATGGTCATCGTGGCTTTTGTCTCAGTTTCAGGCAAAAGCCATGAAAACAGTATGGAAGTGGCTCATATTTTGGAAACATTGAATTAAATAACACATTACTAAATTTAATATCGAAATGTTAAAAATGTGAAATGGTGAAATCAAATGGCAGTTAGTGATGTTCATCTGGGTGGCAGAGTGGTTAATTCTGGAGAATCCTTATCTGAGCTGCACTAATGCTGCTGAAGTATTATGATATAATATAATATAAAAATATAATATAATGGCTGCTGAAAATATTTAATAAGACTCTCTCACACTGATCAGTTTCATAGAAAATAATTAACCAAAAGGATTGTGTTTATTGATTTCAAGTTAGAAGTTAAAGAAGATTTCATGAAAATAGGTTTCCAAATGACTTTTTTGAGAAATGATATGATAGATATTGTTTTAGTTAAATATACTATTTCTCTATTTCTATAAAACATGCCTTTTGGTCATTTGTTATTCCTCAGTCAATTGGAACAGTACTTAAGAGCCCCAGACTACTGAACTGTGCAATGAATTGCATATTTCTCTCATGTGTATGTTAATAGGTCATAGGATATCAGACAAAGTCCAACTAGATATTGTACAGTGAACATTTTACAAATTACTGCACAGAAGAAAGAAACAGAGATGAGAGTAGATATCAGTAGGTCTAAGAGAGTTAATATGGGAGTATTCCTGAAAAAAAGTCTTGGAAAATGTATTTGGCTGGTTTGCTGGATAGATTTAACTACATTTAAAGTCCCAAGTATAACACACTGGGTGATTTAGAAACAGAAAGTGGATATAAAAATATATGAACAGGCAATTCAAATACGAAATCCTAATGACTGGTATATAAGAAAAGTATGCAATTTCATCAACAATAAAGAAAAAACAAATTAAAATGATAATAGGATACCATTTCTTGCCCAGAGTATTGACAATAGTTGAAATGCTTAATAGGATTTGAGCTAGCAAATATGTGAAGAAATGAATACTCTCATTAGTTTATGGATCTATAAATTACTCAAATTTAGGGGAAACAAGAAACTATTTTTAAAATAGTTTTACTCTTTTTATTACATAGGATTCCTGGTAGCAAGTAAGAAAAGTTAATTCAAATTAAATGAACTCCTAAAGAGAATTTATTGGCTTGTGGATAAAAAGCCAAGGATTTCAAGGTGCTGCTTGACTCAGGACCCAAACAATACCAATAATGATCAATTTATCTTTCTCTCTCTCACTTTTATCTTCATCTTCTATGTTGATTCAATTCCCAGATTGGTGTAGCATCTCTGGAACTTACACTCTGGAAGCATCATAATGTATGTAAAAGAATGCCAGCATCTGGTCCCAGAAGTATCAGTAAAAACCTCATAGGATCTCCTTATTCTGATGGGTTCCCATGTCCATATTTTAACTACCCTCTGTGACCAGGATAATAATAATATCTGATCAGAAATATTTGAATTTCTGGTATTTTTGAATGTGAGTAGAATCAGCCCCACAAAAACCACATGAACTCTTCAACAAATAGTTCCTCAGAAAGAAATTAAGGTGTGGTTATCAAAAGGTTGAATAGGAATTCTCTAAAAAAAAGATATATCTCTATACTCTTCTTGTGTATACAACTATTCTTTCAGACTCTGACAGTTTTTAAATACTAATGTTTAAAAATAGATGAATAAGGATGTTTATTGCAATTTTGTTTCAAATACAAAAATAATCCTCCTGCAAAGCAGATCTTTGAGAAGAATATGATTGACTATATTTTCAGCCATAAATACTAGGGACTATGATATAGCCATTTAATAAAATATGAAGTCT
Organism: Mesoplodon mirus; assembly: GCF_964341445.2. Taxonomy (NCBI): domain Eukaryota; kingdom Metazoa; phylum Chordata; class Mammalia; order Artiodactyla; family Ziphiidae; genus Mesoplodon; species Mesoplodon mirus. The sequence continues at coordinate 106,114,230 of NC_138982.1, read as the reverse complement.
TTCCAAGATATATTGTTAAGTGAGAAGAAGTAAGTAACAGGTCATGTGAAGAGTTTGATCCACTTTCTTTCACAACAAAAATAAAATAGAGAAAATATTTATATATGTATTAATCTTTATACGTTTTCATAAACAAAAGAAAAACTCTTGACTAACACATGTCATGGGGAGCAGGTGAGGAAAAATATATACTATAGATCTACCTTTTTAAGTATTTAGGATTTATTTGACAGCAAGTAACAGACAATCTATTTCAAACTGGCTAAAATCCCAAAAGGAAACTTCTGAAACTGAAATGTGGACAGCTTGATCTAGATATAAATTTCAACAGGGCACAATTCACATCTCTCTCTATATTAGTCAGGTCACCACAGAAACAGAACCACCGGTAGCTTACATATATATATGGGAATATAGAAATTCGCTCACACGGTTATGGAAGCTGAGAAGTCTCACAATCTGCCATCTGCAAGCTGGAGAACCAGGAAAGTTGGTGTAATTCAGTCTGAGTCCAAAGGCTCAAGAACCAGGAATGCATGATGTTGGCGGGCAGGAGAAGACAAACAGCTCAGCTCAAGTGAAGAGCAGATTTGCCCTTCCTCTGCCTTTTTGTTTTACTCAAGCCCTCAACAATTGGCTGATGCCCACCACCATTGGTGAAGGCAGTCGTCTTTACTCAGTCTACCAATTTAAATGCTAATCTTTCTCAGATACCTCTACACAGGCACACCTAGGAAAAATGTTTTACCAGCTCTCTGGATATTCCTTAGACCAGTCAAGTTGACACATAGAATGAACCATCACACTCCCTCTCTTGGATGCACTATCATCTATACTGACTATTTTTTCTTGGCTTAAAACAACAGATATTTATTCTCTCACAGTTCTGGAGCCTGGAAGTCTGAAATAAAAGTGTCAGCAGGATGATGTTTCCTCTGAGACTCTAGGTAAAACACTTCCTTGTCTCTTCCTAGTTTCTGATGCTGTCCAGCAACCCGTGGTGTTCCTTGGTTTGTAGCTGCATCACTCCCGTCTCTTAACCCTGTTCTCATATGGTGTTGTGTCTGTGTCTCTTCTCTTAAAAGAGTACCAGTCCTCTCGGATAAAGGGTCCACCCTACTCCAGTATGACCTGATCTTAACTAATTACATCTGCAATGACACTATTTCTAGATTAAGCCAGATACAGCAACTCCAGTATTTACATCACAGACATTTTACATCTTGTAAATAAAAGTGGAAGGAGTCTGTTATTTTTAATTTAGATATGCATGTATATTTAAAATTATTACATTAAGCAAATATTATTTTAAATAATATGAATAATTTTTAAATATAACAAATATATCAAGACAACTAATAAGGCAGGCAAGAAGAGATACTAAATCCAGAGTGTCTATCCAGACAGAGGTGAGGCATATACTTAATATAAGTCCAGTAGAGTTAAGTGGAGAAAGTCCACTGAATAATTTACACTGGGAAGTTGGAGTGTCCAGCAGTAGAATTTCATCCATGAGACAGTTAAGTCTGTGGCAGAAAATATAGACCATGAGGCCAAAGAAAATATCCTCAAATGAACCTAAAGTAGCCAGCAGATTTCCATAGAATGAATGTTTCCTTTATTGTCTGTGGTTACTGCTGCCTTCCTATGGCTGCACACTTGAATCCCTTCTGCAAACTGCTTTATGACTTAAATCAAATAAAAGTTAAGAAATACAGATACAATTAGAATTGAAGAAAGGGTGTCTCAAATTTACAGAAACTGGAAATATTCATGATTGCACATGGAATAGGAATCCTGTGGCCGGGCAGCTTGTAGCTGAAGCAATACAAAGATTAGGGATTAAGAGCGTTTTCTTCAGAATGGGTTTGACTCTTGACTTTGCATGCACCAGTCACAGGGGTTCAATAAGGCTCAGCTTCTCATCCACAAAGAGGATGTGCCAGTTATCAACTTATTGCCTCTTAGCTCTAAATCTGCCAGTTCTGTGCACAGCTTCCTGATTCTGGAGCTGGTTCCGGTAAAGCTCTCTCTTTTCTGGTTGCAGCAATGTTAGGCTTTGCCGGGAAAAGGCACTGGAGGGACCCCACCAGACGCAGCAGAAGTGGGGCTTCTCTTCCTGGTTCTCCTGTGCTTTTCTTCTGGCTCCCCTATCACAGCTGCCTGGACCACGTGGGAGACCCAGTGGCACTCACTCTCCCATGAGTTTGCCAGCACTGGAGGGAGTGCTTTTCTGTTTACGGGCTCCCGCTCCCCAGAGACCTAGTGGTCAGCTCTCTGGACACCAGTTTTGGCCTGCCTGCTGCAGACCAGCTCTGATGCTGGGCACCGCAAGGTCGCAGCCACATCCTCTTCATCGAGGTATGAACCCCCATCGGCTTTGGGGAAGTACTTTCCACTTTGGTCCTTCAGAAAGAGTAGCTTCTCCCTGCCTTGACTACTCCTATACTGTTTAAAGTTTCCTCTTAACACTTGTTGTAATTAACTATTTTCTAATTTATAATTCTTCATAGTTAATTTTCCCTCTTTAAATTACCAATAATTTTTGATCTTCTGACTGGACCCTGACCAATACAGTGGGAAAAAAATAGCCCCCTTTGAGAGGTTGTTGAAAGGTTTAAATTAATATATATATATATATATATATATATATATATATATATGCAAGCTATAAATAAATGCTAGCTATATTTATTAATGAATGGCTGTTATAGTGATCTTTAGTGAAGCTTAAGGAATGAAAGTTTCTTTCAGATATTTGACAATTTCTTTTTATTTATCTTTTCTTCCTTTCCCAATGGTCTCATTTTCATTGTGTGGCAAGATGATGTGTTTGAAGTGCATAGCCTTATAATCACCAGCACTGCCGACAGAGCTGGGCAAGATATACAATGTTGATGGCAAAATTACTCTGATGGCCACAAAGTTCATTAGGGTTTTTCTGTAACATCTTATGGAAAAACCCAAAGGAACTTTTTGGCCAACCCAATACATAGAAAGACAACGAGATACCACTACATACTGAATAGAATAACCAAATCCAAAAAAGGAGGGGATACGTGTATACGTATAACTGATTCATTTTGCCGTACAGTAGAAACTAACACAACATTGTAAAGCAACTATACTCCAATAAAAATTAATAAAACAATAAATTTTAAAACATGACCAAAATCCATAACACTGACAGCACCAAATTCTGGCAAAGATGTGGAGCAACAGGAACTCTCATATATTGTTGGTGGGAATGCAAAATCACATAACCACTTTGGAAGACAGTTGGCTGTTTCTCACTAAACTAAACATTCTTTTACCAAATGATCCAGCAATCATGTTCCTTGGTATTTACCCAAAGGAAGTGAAAACTTATATCTACAAAAAAACCTGTACAGCTTTATTTGTAGCAGCTTTATTCATAATTATCAAACTTGGAAGCAACAAATGTATCCTTCAGTGGGTGAATGAGCAAACTGGTACATCCTTACAATGGAATATTATTCAGCACTAGAAAGAAATGAGCAATGGAAAGACATAGAGGAATAAATGCATATTACTAAGTGAAAGAAGCCAATCTACAAAAGCTACATACAATTTGATTCTGACTATACGACATTCCGGAAAAGGAAAAGCTATGGAATCTCTAAAAAGATCAGTGATTCCTAGGGGCTAGGAGAGAGGGAATGCTGAATAAGCCAAGCACAGAGGATTTTTAGGGAAGTGAAACTATTCTGTATACTGTAATCATGGGTATATGTCATTATTCATTTTTCCAAACCCATAGGATGTATGGCGCTAAGAGTGAAACCCAATGTAAACTGTGGATTTGGGGTGATTATGATGTGTCAACGTAGGTTCATCGGTTGTAACAAATGTACCACTCTGGTGGGCACGTTGATAATTCTGGAGGCTATGCATGAGTTGGGGCAAGGGGTGTATGGGAAATCTCTGTAGTTTCTGCTCGATATTGCTGGGAACCTAAAACTGCTCTAAAAAATAAAGTCTATTAAAAATTTCATAGAGATCATCTACATTTTCACCATTTGCCTTTGAGGGGATTATAACCTAATATATTCCTTAACAAGAAAGGCTTTTTGGATTTGTTTTGCTTTAGAAACATCTTCAAAACGTCTAATATTCTGAGACTTCCGGGTAAGATGGCGGAAGAGTAAGACGCGGAGATCACCTTCCTCCCCACGGATACACCAGAAATACAGCTACACGTGGAACAACTCCTACAGAACACCTACTGAACGCTGGCAGAAGACCCCAGACCTCCCAAAAGGCAAGAAACTCCCCACATACCTGGGTAGGGCAAAGCGGAGAGATCCGCACACAGAGGATCGGTGCCGAGCGGCACTCACCAGCCCGAGAGGCTTGTCTGCTCGCCCGCCGGGGCGCGCAGCGCTGGAAGCTGAGGCTCGGGCTTCGGTCAGAGCGCAGGGAGAGGACTGGGGCTGGCGGCGAGAACTCAGCCTGAAGGGGGCTAATGTGCCACAGCTAGCCGGGAGGGAGTCCGTGAAAACTCTGGAGCTGCCGAAGAGGCAAGAGACTTTTTCTTCCCTCTTGGTTTCCTGGTGCGCGAGGAGAGGGGATTAAGAGCGCTGCTTAAAGGGGCTCCACGGACGGGCGCGAGTCGCGACTGAAAGCGCGGAGCCCAGTGACGGGCGTGGGACGCTGGGGCTGCTGCTGCCGCCGCCAAGAAGCCTGTGTGCGAGCGCAGGTCACTGCCCACACCGCCCTTCCGGGAGCCTGTGCAGCCCGCCACTGCCGGGGTCCCGGGATCCAGGGGCGGCTTCCCTGGGAGAACGCACGGCGCGCCTTGGGCTGGTGCAACGTCACGCCGACCTCTGCCGCTGCAGGCTCGCCCCGCACTCCGTGCCCCTCCCTCCCTCCCGGCCTGAGTGAGCCAGAGTCCCCGAAGAGGCTGCTCCTTTAACCCTGTCCTATCTGAGCGAAGAGCAGACGCCCTCCGGCTACCTACACGCAGAGGCGGGGCCAAATCCAAAGCTGAGACCCAGGAGCTGTGAGAACAAAGAAGAGAAAGGGAAACCTCTCCCAGCAGCCTCAGAAGCAGCGGATTAAAGCTCCACAATCAACTTGATGTATCCTGCATCTGTGGAATACATGAATAGACAACACATCATCCCAAATTGAGGAGCCCGGAGTCAGTGCTGTGCCTCTGAGGTGGGAGAGCCAACTTCAGGACACTGGTCCACAAGAGACCTCCCAGCTCCACATAATATCAAACGGCGAAAATCTTCCAGAGATCTCCATCTCAACACCAGCACCCAGCTTCACTCAACGACCAGCAGGCTACAGTGCTGGACACCCTGAGCCAAACAACTAGCAAGACAGGAACACAACGCCACCCATTAGTAGAGAGGTGGCCTAAAATCATAAAAAGTCCACAGACACCCCAAAACACACCACCAGACGTGGACCTGCCCACCAGAAAGACAAGATCCAGCCTCATCCACCAGAACACAGGCACTAGTCCCCTCCACCAGGAAGCCTACACAACCCACTAAACCAACCTTAGCCACTGGGGACAGACACCAAAAACAACAGGAACTACGAACCTGCAGCCTGCAAAAAGGAGACCCCAAACACAGTAACATAAGCAAAATGAGAAGACAGAAAAACACACAGCAGGAGAAGGAGCAAGATAAAAACCCACCAGACCTAACAAATGAAGAGGTAATAGGCACTCTACCTGAAAAAGAATTCAGAATAATGATGGTAAAGATGATCCAAGATTCTATTTCCCAGATCCAAAATCTTGGAAATAGAATAGACAAAATGCAAGAAACAGTTAACAAGGACCTAGAAGAACTAAAGATGAATCAAGCATCGATTAAAAACACAATAAATGAAATAAAAAATACTCTAGATGGGATCAATAGCAGAATAACTGAGGCAGAGGAACGGATAAGTGAGGTGGAAGATAAAATAGTGGAAATAACTGCTGCAGAGCAAAATAAAGAAAAAAGAATGAAAAGAACAGAGGACAGTCTCAGAGACCTCTGGGACAACATTAAACGCACCAACATTCGAATTATAGGGGTTCCAGAAGAAGAAGAGAAAAAGAAAGGGACTGAGAAAATATTTGAAGAGATTATAGTTGAAAACTTCCCTAATATGGGAAAGGAAATAGTTAATCAAGTCCAGGAGGCACAGAGAGTCCCATACAGAATAAATCCAAGGAGAAATACGCCAAGACACATATTAATCAAACTGTCAAAAATTAAACACAAAGAAATCATATTAAAAGCAGCAAGGCAAAAACAACAAATAACACACAAGGGAATCCCCATCAGGATAACAGCTGATCTCTCAGCAGAAACTCTACAAGCCAGAAGGGAGTGGCAGGACATACTTAAAGTGATGAAGGAGAAAAACCTGCAACCAAGATTACTCTACCCAGCAAGGATCTCATTCAGATTTGATGGAGAATTTAAAACGTTTACAGACAAGCAAAAGCTGAGAGAGTTCAGCACCACCAAACCAGCTTTACAACAAATGCTAAAGGAACTTCTCTAGGCAAGAAACACAACAGAAGGAATATACCTACAATAATGAACCCAAAACAATTAAGAAAATGGGAATAGGAACATACATATCGATAATTACCTTAAATGTAAATGGACTAAATGCTCCCACCAAAAGACACAGAGTGGCTGAATGGATACAAAAACAAGACCCATCTATATGCTGTCTACAAGAGACCCACTTCAGACCTAGAGACACATACAGACTGAAAGTAAGGGGATGGAAAAAGATATTCCATGCAAATGGAAACCAAAAGAAAGCTGGAGTAGCAATTCTCATATCAGACAAAATAGACTTTAAAATAAGGACTACTAGAAGAGACAAAGAAGGACACTACATAATGATCAAGGGATCGATCCAAGAAGAAGATATAACAATTGTAAATATTTATGCACCAAACATAGGAGCACCTCAATACATAAGGCAAATACTAACAGCCATAAAAGGAGAAATCGACAGTAACACAATCATAGTAGGGGACTTTAACACCCCACTTTCACCAATGGACAGATCATCCAAAATGAAAATAAATAAGGAAACACAAGCTTTAAATGATACATTAAACAAGATGGACTTAATTGATATTTATAGGACATTCCATCCAAAAACAACAGAATACACATTTTTCTCAAGTGCTCATGGAACATTCTCCAGGATAGATCATATCTTGGGTCACAAATCAAGCCTTGGTAAATTTAAGAAAATTGAAATTGTATCAAGCATCTTTTCCGACCACAATGCTATGAGACTAGATATCAATTACAGGAAAAGAGCTGTAAAAAATACAAACACATGGAGGCTAAACAATACACTACTTAATAACGAAGTGATCACTGAAGAAATCAAAGAGGAAATTAAAAAATACCTAGAAACAAATGACAATGGAGACACGACGACCCAAAACCTATGGGATGCAGCAAAAGCAGTTCTAAGAGGGAAGTTTATAGCAATACAATCCCACCTTAAGAAACAGGAAACATCTCGAATAAACAACCTAACCTTGCACCTAAAGCAATTAGAGAAAGAAGAACAAGAAAACCACAAAATTAGCAGAAGGAAAGAAATCATAAAGATCAGATCAGAAATAAATGAAAAAGAAATGAAGGAAACGATAGCAAAGATCAATAAAACTAAAAGCTGGTTCTTTGAGAAGATAAACAAAATTGATAAACCATTAGCCAGACTCATCAAGAAAAAAAGGGAGAAGACTCAAATCAATAGAATTAGAAATGAAAAAGGAGAAGTAACAACTGACACTGCAGAAATACAAAAGATCATGAGAGATTACTATAAGCAACTCTATGCCAATAAAATGGACAACCTGGAGGAAATGGACAAATTCTTAGAAATGCACAACCTGCCAAGACTGAATCAGGACGAAATAGAAAATATGAACAGACCAATCACAAGCACTGAAATTGAAACTGTGATAAAAAATCTTCCAACAAACAAAAGCCCAGGACCAGATGGCTTCACAGGCGAATTCTATCAAGCATTTAGAGAAGAGCTAACACCTATCCTTCTGAAACTCTTCCAAAATATAGCAGAGGGAGGAACACTCCCAAACTCATTCTACGAGGCCACCATCACCTTGATACCAAAACCAGGCAAGGATGTCACAAAGAAAGAAAACTACAGGCCAATATCACTGATGAACATAGATGCAAAAATCCTCAACAAAATACTAGCAAACAGAATCCAACAGCACATTAAAAGGATCATACACCATGATCAAGTGGGGTTTATTCCAGGAATGCAAGGATTCTTCAATATACGCAAATCAATCAACGTGATACACCATATTAACAAATTGAAGGAGAAAAACCATATGATCATCTCAATAGATGCAGAGAAAGCTTTCGACAAAATTCAACACCCATTTATGATAAAAACCCTGCAGAAAGTAGGCATAGAGGGAACTTTCCTCAACATAATAAAGGCCATATATGACAAACCCACAGCCAGCATCGTCCTCAATGGTGAAAAACTGAAACCATTTCCACTAAGATCAGGAACTAGACAAGGTTGCCCACTTTCACCACTCTTATTCAACCTAGTTTTGGAAGTTTTAGCCACAGCAATCAGAGAAGAAAAGGAAATAAAAGGAATCCAAATTGGAAAAGAAGAAGTAAAGCTGTCACTGTTTGCAGATGACATGATACTATACATAGAGAATCCTAAAGATGCTACCAGAAAACTACTAGAGTTAATCAATGAATTTGGTAAAGTTGCAGGATACAAAATTAATGCACAGAAATCTCTGGCATTCCTATATACTGATGATGAAAAATCTGAAAGTGAAATCAAGGAAACACTCCCATTTACCATTGCAACAAAAAGAATAAAATATCTAGGAATAAACCTACCTAAGGACACAAAAGACCTGTATGCAGAAAACTATAAGACACTGATGAAAGAAATTAAAGATGATACAAATAGATGGAGAGATGTACCATGTTCTTGGATTGGAAGAATCAACATTGTGAAAATGACTCTACTACCCAAAGCAATCTACAGGTTCAATGCAATCCCTATCAAACTACCACTGGCATTTTTCACAGAACTAGAACAAAAAATTTCACAATTTGTATGGAAACACAAAAGACCCCGAATAGCCAAAGCAATCTTGAGAACGAAAAATGGAGCTGGAGGAATCAGGCTCCCTGACTTCAGACTATACTACAAAGCTACAGTAATCAAGACAGTATGGTACTGGCACAAAAACAGAAATATAGATCAATGGAACAGGATAGAAAGCCCAGAGTTAAACCCACGGACATATGGTCACCTTATCTTTGATAAAGGAGGCAGGAATGTACAGTGGAGAAAGGACAGTCTCTTCAATAAGTGGTGCTGGGAAAACTGGATAGGGACATGTAAAAGTATGAGATTAGATCACTCCCTAACACCATACACAAAAATAAGCTCAAAATGGATTAAAGACCTAAATATAAGGCCAGACACTATCAAACTCTTAGAGGAACACATAGGCAGAACACTCTATGACATAAATCACAGCAAGATCCTTTTTGACCCACCTCCTAGAGAAATGGAAATAAAGACAAAAATAAACACATGGGACCTAATGAAACTTAAAAGCTTTTGCACAGCAAAGGAAACCATAAACAAGACCAAAAGACAACCCTCAGAATGGGAGAAAATATTTGCAAATGAAGCAACTGACAAAGGATTAATCTCCAAAATTTATAAGCAGCTCATGCAGCTCAATAACAAAAAAACAAACAACCCAATCCAAAAATGGGCAGAAGACCTAAATAGACATTTCTCCACAGAAGATATACAGACTGCCAACAAACACATGAAAGGATGCTCAACATCTTTACTCATTAGAGAAATGCAAATCAAAACTACAATGAGATATCATCTCACACCAGTCAGAATGGCCATCATCAAAAAATCTAGAAACAATAAATGCTGGAGAGGGTGTGGAAAAAAGGGAACACTCTTGCACTGCTGGTGGGAATGTGAATTGGTACAGCCGCTATGGAGAACGGTATGGAGGTTCCTTAAAAAACTACAAATAGAACTACCATATGACCCAGCAATCCCACTACTGGGCATATACCCCGAGAAAACCATAATTCAAAAAGAGACATGTACCAAAATGTTCATAGCAGCCCTATTTACAATAGCCCGAAGATGGAAACAACCTAAGTGTCCATCATCGGATGAATGGATAAAGAAGATGTGGCACATATATACAATGGAATATTACTCAGCCATAAAAAGAAATGAAATTGAGCTATTTGTAATGAGGTGGATAGACCTAGAGTCTGTCATACAGAGTGAAGTAAGTCAGAAAGAGAAAGACAAATACTGTATGCTAACACATATATATGGAATTTAAGAAAAAAAAAATGTCATGAAGAACATAGGGGTAAGACAGGAATAAAGACACAGACCTACTAGAGAATGGACTTGAGGATATGGGGAGGGGGAAGGGTAAGCTGTGACAAAGTGAAAGAGCGGCATGGACATATATACACTACCAAACGTGAGGTAGATAGCTAGTGGGAAGCAGCCGCATAGCACAGGGAGGTCAGCTCGGTACTTTGTGACCGCCTGGAGGGGTGGGATAGGGAGGGTAGGAGGGAGACGCAAAAGGGAGGGGTTATGGAAACATATGTATATGTATAACTGATTAAATTTGTTATTAAAAAATAAATAAATAAAATAAAATAAAAAAAAAAAAAAAAAAACGTCTAATATTCTTACCATAGGAAAATGTTTCTTTAAAAATGGCCTTTATTTTTTTTAGCTGAGTTGAAGAAGAGTAAGAGAAGTGGATGATGTTAAGAAATTTAGAAAATTTATTCTAGCTTTTTATAATTAATTTTCCACCTATTATTTTATATAAGTGCAATAGGAATTTATTTGTTCTAAATACAAAATGCTAAATGTGATTTCACTTATTTGGAGCAGAATGTCATATTCAGAATGCTATTTCAAGAATACATTGTTATTTCCCAAAGAAGTAATACATTTCATTTAATTTTCATGTTGTGTGCCTGTACATATAATTAGGAGAAATTTAATCAGCTACAAATACCACCACAAAGAAACCTGGACAGACTTCCCTTGTTTGTGCAGTGGTTAAGAATCCACCCGCCAAGGCAGGGAACACGGGTTCGAGCCCTGGTCTGGGAAGATCCCACATGCCATGGAGCAACTAAGCCCGTGTGCCACAACTACTGAACCTGTGCTCTAGAGCCTGCGAGCCACACTACTGAGACTGCGTACTGCAACTACTGAAGCCCACGAGCCTAGAGCCTATGCTCTACAACAAGAGAAGCCACTGCAGTGAGAAGCCCATGAACCGCAGTGAAGAGTAGCCCCCTCTCGCCACAACCAAAGACTGCGCACAGCAATGAAGACCCAATGCAGCAGAAAATAAAATTAATTAATTAATTAAAGAAAAAAAAAAGAAGCCTGGAACTGGGCTACTGGTAGTTGGAATTGCTTTTCAACTGCAAATTGCTCACTTTGTGAAGGTTTCATTCACAGACCTTTCCTTTTTTAAAAAAAAAAAAATTGTACAAGACCTGTTTATTGAAAATCACAAAGTATTGTTGAGAAAAATCAAAGACCTAAATAAATGGAAAGCTATACCATGTTTATGGGTTGGAAGATTCCGTATTCATAAGAAAGCAATTCTCCTCAAATTGTTCAATAGATTCAAGGAAGTTTCAGTCAAACTCCCACTAGGCTTTTTTTTTTTTTTTTTTTTTAAGAATATAAGCTATGCAGGGCTTCCCTGGTGGCGCAGTGGTTGAGAGTCTGCCTGCCGATGCAGCGGACACGGGTTCGTGCCCCGGTCCAGGAAGATCTCACATGAAACCAGCCACGGAGCAGCTGGTTCCGTGAGCCATGGCCTCTTAGCCTGCGCGTCCGGAGCCTGTGCTCTGCAACGGGAGAGGCCACAACAGTGAGAGACCCACGTACCGCAAAAAAAGAAAAAAAAAAGCTATGCGGTTTAATTGTATACGTTGGTCTGAAGATTTTTGGTCTTATTACTTGCATATGTGATCTGTTTAACACTCTTTAAAACAGAAAATCATTAAGTAGCAATCAGATTTCAAAAAGTCTTCCAAGTACAGCCAGACAGTTGTCTATGTGATATGCTACATATGACAACATAGAATGTACAACTATACTAACACAGACTTCTTTTCCAAGGGGTCAGTATTTTCACACATCTAATAGGTCTCATGCACAAGATAACAGAAACAGCAGTATCAGTGTCCCTCAATCACATTAAATTCATCAGATGTATTAAAAGGGTAGCCCTTTTTAATTGAGAATTTTTATACATATTATATTTTTTAACTTTTTTTTTTTCGAAATTATCTCTGTTTTAGATAAATACAGAGCTTAGGAAATAATACTTAAATGAGAACAGTTTGGGGAAATCCTCAGACTCTATCCTACAAATGTTCCATTCAGGAGGATCTCAGTGCTTCTTCTCCACTTTTTTGTAAAAATTTACAAGCTGATTCATAACCAAAACAACTTTGGAAAAAGAAGAGCAAAGTTGGAGATCTTATGCTACCTGATTATAAGGCTTATTATAAAAGTTATAGCAATCAGAATGGTGTAGTATTAGTATCTTGATTTTTTTTAATACAGAAGGTTCTGATTAGTCATCCATTTTATACACATCAGTGTATACATGTCAATCCCAATCTCCCAATTCATTAGAGCACCACGACCACCACCCTGCCACTTTCCCTGCTTGGTGTCCACATGTTTCTTCTCTACATCTGTGTCTCAATCTCTGCCCTGCAAACCGGTTCATCTGTACCATTTTTCTAGGTTCCACATATATGCATTAATATATGATATTTGTTTTTCTCTTTCTGATGTACTTCACTCTGTATGACAGTCTCTAGATCCATCCATGTCTCAACAAATGACCCAGTTTAATTCCTTTTTATGGCTGGGTAATATTCCATTGTATATATGTACCACAACTTCTTTATCCATTCATCTGTCGATGGGCTATTTACAATAGCCAGGTCGATGGGACCAGGCTATTGTAAATAGTGCTGCAATGAATATTGGGGTGCATGTGCCTTTTTGAAATATGGTTTTCTCTGGGTATATGCCCAGTAGTGGGATTGCTGGATTATATGGTAATTCTATTTTTAGTTTTTTAAGGGACCTGCATACTGTTCTCCATAGTGGCTGTATCAATTTACATTCCCACCAACAGTGCAAGAGGGTTCCCTTTTCTCCACACCTTCTCCAGCATTTGTTGTTTGTAGATTTTCTGATGATGCCCATTCTAACTAGTGTGAGGTGATACCTCATTGTAGTTTTGGTTTTCATTTCTCTAATAATTAGTGAAGTTGAGCAGCTTTTTATGTGCTTCTTGGCAATCTGTATGACAGACCTTTTCTTAATATATTTCAAAACAACACTTGAAGTTCCTTTTATTTTACTGATGCATACAATTTTTTTTTGCTAGAAAGATAGGAAATTGGTAGAAAATGATAAAAGTTATGCCTATTGGGAGTCACCGAAGCATATCTCAAAACAAAAAGGAAACACACATGACTAATCTAAATTTATTAGTAAGAATGGGGCCCAGAATGGAAGTGGAGAATCTATAATCAAAAGAGCCAAGATAAAAACCTATTTATCTAAGTCAGGTTCCCAGTAGAAAGTAGATGAATACAGATGGCACACACAAAATAGTATCCTATTTTTAAGGAAGGCTTATAAAAATTACTTAAAGATATGGACAGGATGCAGGGAAGTCACAAAGGGTAAGGCCAAACCAGTGGGTGTATCAGTAGATCTGTTACCACTTCTAAGCAGAGAAGGATGGGTGCGGAGAGGTACCAGTTACAGGAACCTAGAATGAGAGAATAATGTAGAAGGGGCTTCCTCCAAAGAGGCATTGACCTTTACTTGAGGGAGAGCCCCAATACAGGGTGACCCTGCAGAGGTGGAACTAGAAGAATAAACTCCAAGTCCTCATCCTTCTCTCACCCTTTGATCACCTGTAGAATTTCCCACTGGCAGAATCAATAGGAAGCCAGCAGAGTTTAAGGGAGCTTATTGATGTGTGTTAACAAAGTCAGCCTCCTGGGAGGAACCAACAGGGTGGAGAATGATCAGGAATGGATTTCAAGGAACAAACAGAAGATACCCAGCAAACTTTTAAACACAAAACAAAATCTTTAACCACCTGTGTGGCCTCATAAAAATCAGGAAATCAAAATAGTATAGAATAAAGGGTAGATGAAAATAAGTAAAGGCTCAATTTTTTTTAACATTTCTTACCACTTGAAACTTAATAGTCTGTTTTAAATCCAGACAGTATATATTATATATAGTATATAAAATGAATAAAAAGATAAATAGAAGATAGGATAGAGAACAAAATTGTTGTGTATAGTAAAGAAACTTGATTGCAAACATTTCTTTATATGGAAAATTAAGAGCTGCTATAGACCTATTACACACATGTATGTCTAAATTAATAGATATTTTTAATGTTTAATGTTGTTCATTTTTTTAATCTCTAAAACAGTTCATATGTAAAAAGGCACGTAGTACATATAAAAAGACCTCTTGATACTAGGAGAAAGCTTTTTGTTAAATTGAGGTATTGCTGATGTACAATAGTATATGCTTCAGGTGTACAAAAGAGTGATTCACAATTTTTAAAAGTTATATTCCACTTATAGTTACTATAAAATATTAGTTATATTCCCTTTGTTATACAATATATACTTGTAGCTTATTTATTTTATACATAGCAGTTTGTGCCTCTTAATCCCCTACCCTTATCCTGCCCCTCCTCCTTCCCTCTCCCCATTGATAACCACTAGTTTATCTGAGTCCGTTTCTTTTGTGTTATATTCACTAGTTTGTTTTATTTTTTAGATTTTGCTTATAAGCAATATCATACAGTGTTTGTCTTTCTCTGTCTGACTTAATTCACTTAGCATAATACCCACCAAGACCACGAAGAGAACACTTTTTTAAAAAAAGATATGTAAGATATATTCATAAGTTCGTTTTCTACATCTGTAATTCCATTTCTGTTTTGTAAAAAGAATCTAAAAAAGAGTGGATATATGTACATGTATAACTGATTCACTTTGCTGTACACCTGAACTAACACAACACTGCAGATCAACTATACTCCTATAAAAAAAATTTTTAAGTTAACATTAAGAAAGAAAAAAAAGTTATATTAATTCATATGGTTAGAAATGTGTATTTTAAAGGATTTTGTAGTGTGGAGTGCACTTTTCATTTCATTCTTAATGTGCCCTTGAAGTTGAAAAAATTAGCCATGTTGTATAAATGGCATCAATGTTCATCATTCTGCTTGTAAAAAAACAAATGCCCTCTACCATTTTACTTTAGTTAAATAAATTGTATTGTTATCAACCACACATTCACTCTCTGAAAAGACATACAGTCTAAAGCCTATGCTGTTTAATTTTGGAATATATTGTGTTTTGGATTGTTTATCGTGATTTGGAATGCAGCTGGTTTTCCCTTCAAAAAAAAATGTTTAGATCATACCAATGTTAACATATCTAAGAGAGAAGCAATAGCCTAGAGGCAGACACAAGGTCACTAGGGATTAAAAAACCTTTCTACAAAAAATCATAAATGGGTTTCTAGATAACTGAGAGTTAATGGCCTTTCTGTTTACTCAATGTAGGCAGGGCAGAGAAAAATCAAAGAAAAACCTCAGGAGGCACTGTTGGGTTCCATAAAGCCATTGGAAGTTGCAAATTTACACAAGGGATTCTGCAGGGTGAATGTTTAGAAAGTAGACTTCTCAGCATGTTCTGTCATGATAAGGGTTTTAAGGCAGATGGGTATAATGTGAATATAATTAAACCCTTTTCAGATAATGGTGTAACAATACTATGTTCTCTAAGGATAGGCAGAACTGTAGCTCCGAGTACATTCATCCATTTATACCTACATGTTCTATTCTATTCCAGAGTTTCATTAGGAATAATTTTCATGCATATTGTTCCCAAGACCTCACTTTATTGTTCTAATGTCACCAGAGCTTTAAATAAAGATCCACAGTGTTGAGTAGAAAAGAATAAGAGAGTCAAGGGGATGGAAGAGACTGGAGCAAAATAAATGAAGGAGGAATTTTCAGGCAATGTTTTTATATACACGTTTTTATTACAATTTTTTTTTAGTAATTGTTTAAAATATCAGTGTCTTTGAAATCTCATAGGAAAGTTGAAATAAAATGGAATTTTAAATATTGATGAGGCCAAACAAACAGAAAAATACCCTAATTTTGCTTTAGTTTAGAACGATTTTTACCCTACTGCCATTCTTTATGTATATTTATCTTCTGCTCACTTGCTCTTAGCTAGCTTGTTTATTTTATGCCAGAAAAAGAGATTTATCCAATTTCCCTTTTTACATTTCAAATTATGTAAGAATTGAATGTCTATATTTTTAAAAATTCCATATCTATAAATCTAATTCTTATATTTTTATCTTCCTTAATTGAAAACATAAGCAAAGAGAAATAACCAATAAGCAAAAAGCATTTCATACATTTAAAATTGAGTAATTTGTTCTTATCTGAAGTAATGCTCTTATACTGGGTGCAAAGAAACCTTGTTAGTTCCTTCACTGATTATGAACTGAGATGAAGAATAAAGAGAGAAACCTCTTCGGGGGAAAGAAAGATTTCATTATTTACATTATAAGATGATAACTATATTTACATTTTAACATAATAAACTATATGTTATATTTGTTTATAGTTCCTACATGGGATAGGTCAGTCTAGATACAAATAAAAATACGGGGCTTCCCTGGTGGCACAGTGGTTGAGAGTCCGCCTGCTGATGCAGGGGACATGGGTTTGTGCCCCTGTCTGGGAAGATCCCACATGCCGTGGAGTGGCTGGGGCCGTGGGCCATGGCTGCTGAGCCTGCGCGTCCGGAGCCGGGAGAGGCCACAGCAGTGAGAGGCCCGCGTAATGCAAAAAATAAATAAATAAATAAATAAAATAAAATATGAGCACACCTGGGGAATGACTAAGTCATATTCATCTTTATATCCCTCTCTATATATTACATTCCTAAATTCTTATCAAGGCACTTGCATTTAACAAGAAGTCAATATATATTTGGTAAATAAATAAATACATAAATAATAAATGCAAAACAAAATAGGCAACTGACAAAAATTCTGTAAAGAAAGAAAGAAAGAAAAAAGGAAAGTGCCTAATTGGTGACTTATATTTTGAGAAATAAGCAATAACGTTTATAAATCCATGGATCATATCATTAATCAACTACGAGTCTTAGTTTCCTTTATTTATGAAAAGAAAAAGTGCAAACCATTAGGGACAGGCCTGGTATAATAGAAAAAGAAACCACCTGAAGAATAAGAAACGTTGGCTCTGCCTTATACATTTGACCATAAATAAACCACATATCATATTTGAAAGTCATTTTCCTTATTCAGAAATTAAAGATTAGACTTTGTAATTACCAACACTTTCTTCTAGCTCTACCATTCAATAATTTTCAATGTAAACAAAAAACATATATTCCTCTACAGAGAGAGAGAGTCTCAGAACAAGCAGTAGGATGTTCGGCATTGCTTGTAGTGACAGATTTACAAACATAAAAGGTAGTTAAACAGGCCTCCTAGCCCACACATTAGAATAGTGAGAACCAAGCACAGTCAGCTCTTGTGTGGACACACACAGACACACAATCTCTTTGGATTCTTGCCTCTGCAATCTTTCAGCTTTCTAAGTAGAAGCATTGAGCTACCATGTGTAAGTAATCTATTTTTACACGTCAGCATCTAAGATTGGATCAAACAAAAAACAATACATAGGTGCTTACCTCGAAAGTATTTTCTTGTTTGTTTTATAAGAGAAAAAATTTAAAGGCTTAAAAATGTTGGAAAATTAGAAAGAGATCAAAGAACCAGAAATTTTGAGAAGTGGTTTTAAAAAACTGAAAACCGATGTGATTAAGTTGAAGTAGGAAAAAACAATCTAGAATACCTAATAAAGAGGATTGTTGTGAAAGGTGGGAGGAGCTTTGTGAGTGTTTACTGGGCAGAGCCAATGCTACAGGGATTGTTTCAGAAATTAAATTTATAATAATCAACCTGAGAGGTCTTTTCCCCTTACTTTCCTCTCTTAAATCCATTTGTACCCAGCACTGGGCATTGTTTTCAGACTGAGGCTTTGAGTGGGAATACTTGGTTTAGAGAAGGAAAGGCATTGCCCTTCAGCCCTGTGTGGTGGTGACCTATAGGAGGAATGAACTTCTCCAATATCTAGAACATAATGTGTTGGCAACTTCTCTCACGCCCACCTTACACCTCAAAAATTATGGGAAGGGGTCTTCCCTGGTGGTGCAGTGGCTGAGAGTCCGCCTGCCGATGCAGGGGACACGGGTTCGTGCCCCGGTCCAGGAAGATCCCACATGCCGCGGAGCGGCTGGGCCCGTGAGCCATGGCCGCTGAGCCTGCATGTCTGGAGCCTGTGCTCCTCAACGGGAGAGGCCACAGCAGTGAGAGGTCCACGTACCGCAAGAAAAAAAAAAAGATCATATGCTTAAATGTAAAATTAAAAGTCTAGAAGTTTTAGAAAAACTTAGGAGAAAATCTTCAGAATCTAGGGTTAGGTAAAGAGTCTCTAGATATGACACCAAAAGCATAATTTGTCAACAGGAAAAATTGATAAATTGGACCTCTTCAAAATTGAAAGCTTTTGCTCTGTGAAAGTTCATACGAAAAGGATGAAAAGACAAGCTACCAACATGGAGAAAATATTTGCAAACCACATATTCAATAAAGAGCTAGAATCTAGACTATATAACCCCAAGTTCAATAGTAAAAACCCAAACAATTCAATTAGAAATTGAGCAAAAGACATGAACAGATATTTCACTGAAAATGACATAAGATGGCAAATAAACACAAAAAAAGATGTTCAACATCATTAGCCATCATGGGAAATGTAATTTAAAACCCTAATGAGGTATTACTATATACCTATCAGAATTGTGGAATTTTTTTTTTAACTGACAATAACAAATACTAGTGAGAGTGGAGAAACTGGATCACATATATTGCTGGTGGGAATGTAAAATAGTAAAGCCATTTTGAAAAACAGTTTGGTAATTTGTTATTAAACTAAGCATACAATAACTATACAACCTAGCAATTGCAATTTTATGCATTTACCTCAAATATATAAAAACTGGAGAGGGGAGATGATAGTTACTGAGGTGGGGAAGGCTATAGAAGTACAGGTTTTTGTGGATTTGGTTAAAACTTGAAACCAAACTTGAAAATATTTGAAATATCTACTTTATTTCCCAATGGAAATGTTAGGTCAGCATTCAGATAGATGAGTATCAGGGTAATGGTCCAGGTTGGAGATACACATCTGAGAGTCTTGGGCTTATAAATGACATTTCAAACTATGAGACTCAATGCCATTATTAAAGTATTGACCATAATTTAGAAAAGTATTCCAGAGATTGAACCCCAATGTACGTCAATGTTATGTAGTTGGAGAGATAATACAGAAACAATAAAGTAGACAGAAGCAGAGTACCCAGTGAGGGAGAGGGGAGAGAAATCTTATGTATGATGTCTTCCATTCTTGAGAGTGTGCTTTATATTTCTACTTAAACTATTCATCTAATGGATTACAGTACTACATTTTATGTGAAATCAACCTTGCATTTCTAAAATAAACATAACTTGGTCATGAAGTGTTCTATTCTTTTATACACTGCTGAGTTTTTAGGAGTGTTAAATCGATGTTTATCAGTGAAACTGTCCATATAGTGAACTGACCTTTATCCTAAGTTTTAGGATCCAATGAAAAATCCTATATGATTTTTTTCAATATTTATCCACTGAATTATACTGATAGCAAGAAGACTGAAATGTCAGAATGATCTGAAGTATTGGTGAAGGAACAAAAAAATAAACTATGGAAGATAACAGTGAGCTCAGAAGTAGATTCATGTATGTATGTCAAGTCGGTATATAATATGTCAAGTTGGTATACATGTATGTATGTATATATGTGTATATATATGTATATGTGTATATATATATATATATATATATATATATATATATATATGTATGTAAAGTTAGTATATAAATTACTCAGTACATGAAGTGGAGAAACCAGCTTACTCAATGAAAAAAAAAAAATGAACCTGGCTCTTTATACCTTGTCTAAATAAAGATGATTAAAAATGCAAATGTGAAGTACTCTATATTGAATAATACAAAAAGAAGGCATGTAGAAGAGTATTTTTGTCACTTATTCAAGGGAGTGAGGGAAAGGTACATAAACAAAAACCCAAATATAGAATATATAACTTTAAAAAGTGATGGATTTGACAAAATTAAAGTTGCTATTTAAGGTTCATTGAAGGATACCAACAAAAAAGCTAACAAATGACAGATTGAAAATACATTTTAAATATTTAAGACTTACAAAGGAATATTCTATAGGCTACATAAGAATTGTTGCTTAGTGACCAGTGGAAAATTGTAAACCCAATTTAAAAAAATTATGAAGGCTTCAGATTGTTACTTTTACAGAAGACATGCAAATAGTCAAGTAAAGAATAAAGAGATGTTCACATTCGCTGGTAATCAGAGAAAGATTAAAACAATGAACTATATCTTCCACCTACCAGATAAGAAAAAAATTTTAAAGTCAGATAAAAGAAGTATCAACAAGGATGTGGGAAAATGAGAATCTTTGAGAAGTGTTCCAGTAGCATAAACCCTTATGGCTTTCTGGAGAGCAATTTGGCAGTGCTTAGCAAAATTAATTATGTGTGTCTACTGTGACACAGCAATTCTCTGCCTGTGGATAGATCCCTGAGAATCTCACATGTGAGTCCACAAGGGGATATGCACAAGGCTGTTTGTCACAGTGTACATGTGGCCATATAGCACTGGAGGGAGCTGAGGTAGCTAATGGGTAAGTACAATCTGGGGGCTGGTTAACTTTGCATAATGCAGCAGTTAGAAGCAGTCTACTAGGTGTATATGCAGCAACAGTGATCTTACAACTTCATGCATAATAAAAAATTAGGAAACAGATGTGTTCTGTAATATAATATTCTAATGCAAAATAAAATACCTACATGTAAAAGCAACAACATATATTTTTCACAGATATTTACAAATGCAAAGACACCTACTACAGTATTTTTTGGAGGGGGCAAGAGGACTGTAGCAAAAAGTAAACTGACAATGATGATGGAGGAAATGAAAAAATAATAGTGAAATAAAATGAAAGAAGAAAAGGGCCTTAGATCTATCATGTACCATGGACCAAGGAACTTGACTAACTCAACTCTTTGAACCTGGGATCGCTCCAAAATAAATTAATAATAAATATTAAGT
This sequence comes from Mesoplodon mirus, assembly GCF_964341445.2. Lineage (NCBI taxonomy): Eukaryota > Metazoa > Chordata > Mammalia > Artiodactyla > Ziphiidae > Mesoplodon > Mesoplodon mirus. Next base: position 106,092,738 of record NC_138982.1, on the reverse strand, counting down.
CAGTGATATATAATTCACCTATAAGAAAGGCAAAAGTTAAGGAAAATGGTGGATAATATCTAGGACTCAAGGAAATGTGAAGAAATTGCTCATTTCATACAGTGATGATTGGAATGAATATTAATGCAGCCTTTGGAAGAGTGGACTTTCATTATATTGAAATATTTTAAATATGTATTTTAGAGATTTTTTTTTTAACCACAACAAAAGCTAAGTAATGAATCATTCAACTCCTATAAGTATCTATATTTAACAGGGACATTGGACCAGTGCATTTATTACCGTTTCTTTTCAAAGGAAAAAAAATATAATCAAATATTCACAAATTCATATGTTGCTAAGTAAATTGAGATACATATACACTATATAATAGTATGTAACTATAAAAAATAAAGTTGAATCACAAGTAGTGACATAAATATATTACTGAACATATTATTAATTACAAAAGACACCAATCATCAAAGTATCCATACAGTATGACACCCATTATGTTAAAACAAGTGATATAAAACAAAACTATTGGGCTTCCCTGGTGGCGCAGTGGTTGAGAGTCCGCCTGCCAATGCAGGGGACACGGGTTCGTGCCCCGGTCCGGGAAGATCCCACATGCCGCGGAGCGGCTGGGCCCGTGAGCCATGGCCGCTGAACCTGCGCGTCCGGAGCCTGTGCTCCACAACGCGAGAGGCCACAGCGGTGAGAGGCCTGCGTACGGCAAAAAAACAAAAACAAAAAACTATTTTTGTACATACATATGGAAATGCATAGCAGCAGTATGATGAGTATTCATCAACTTGATATCTGTAGCTATGTATATAAAAGGTCAAAGGACTTAACTATAAATTTCCAGTGTGTACTCTTGTATATTGCATGCATGTATTCGTGTGTATTTTTGTGTAACTAAAAAAGATTATCTATCTTCTACAGATAATACCAGATAAGATGTCCTAAATCTTCTTCTTCATCGTCTTCAAAAGAGGTTCTTCAATTAAATAAGTTTGAAAATTAATCCAAAGTAATTTTCTTTCTTAGAAATTCAACATATACATGGGCACATCAGAATTGGGAGTTACTCTGCAGCCAAACAATATTTTGAACTTTATCCAGTCAGTGTGTCCTAAACTAACATTCTTTTCTCCCCTAAGGAACACCTAGTTACCATTTTTCCTGTAGACAACAATATATTCTAAAAAACAATTTGAGAACACTGAAATAGGAATAGAAGAGGAAAATAAGGACTTGAGGGAAGCAAAAAAAGATTTTGATATTTAAATTGTTCCTATGATTCATTATAAAACTTTTGTCTGAGTTTCCTGCCAGCTGCAAGAAAGTCAGCTGCGTTACATTAGATACTTCTTATTTTTGTCAAGAGAGGGAATGAGTTCTGGGTAAACAAAGTTTATCTTAGCACTAAATTCTGAAAGAAACATCAAATTTGGTGAATTATCTAAATGCCACTGGTTAAGGATGTCTTCACCATCACCACATTAATTCAGGTGTGAACGTAAGTTGTAGATTGCAACTTAGTAAAAGGGTTTTATCTACATTAAAAAAAAACCTGAAAATCATTTTTAGCTTTCAGTGGTCAGATTATGAATGAATAAAACTTAAAATGGCTAAAGGTATGGACAAACATTATGCTTCTTATAATCTATACACTATAATGCATGAGCATGATGTCGTTGATTCACTGTCCATCCACCCATTGATTCTAAAAGAGCATGTTCTTCATCAAGCATTCTGTACCAGGCACTGTGTGAGGAATACTTGAATCCAGTGTCTGATGTTGCATTGCTCTTAGTCTATGGATCTTTCTGAATGTAAGTACTAGTCACCAGAAAGAAGCACGAAATATCAGGAGGCCCCAAAGAGACAAAAAAACAGCCTCACTCTCAAAATTAGTAAATTTTGAAAGCTCATTTTTTAAGACTGCTATTAACTACATCATGTAATAACTCAAAAGAGCAAATTCTTTTATTTTTTGGAAGCCAGAAAAGAGAGAAGAGGAATTATATTTAAGGCCAAAGTAAAGATTTCCATTGCTAAAAATATTTCTTCCTGAAATCTTAACCCCTTACATGTAGAATTGGGCAAAGCCATTTGGTTTATTGCTCATAGTATTATCAGTATTCATAAGCATTAATATTGTTACATTCTTTCTATGGGCCAGACACTGGACCAATCCCTTTAGGTGTATCATCACTTCACTCTGATCAAGGAGCTATTTTTACCTCTATTTTACAGTGAAGGAAAGTGATCCACAGAGAGATGAAGTAGTTGCTGAGAAATAATGAATAAATGTTGGCAAACTAACCCCAGAGCTCACACATTCACCTCAACATTGGCACTTATATCAATCTTTTCAGATAGCAGTAACACAAGTCCACACAACTAGGATGCCGCTACTAGAAACAGCATCCACAAGTCAACATTGTACAAAACAAAGCCAACTTATTTCAATTTGCAGTCCATGAGCTCATATGTGATGAGACTGTCAGTGTTAGAGGAAAGTGGAGGGGTATAAGGTGACTTTGCTATTGGACAATCTTGACATTATTTGAACATCAGTTGGCCCTTTGTTGTCCTGTAGCTCAACTTTCTTCTGGCTTTAAGGGAATGAAGCCTTGCTACTGCTCTCTCCACCTGGAGTCTGCTTTACTTTATCTCCTCACTGTTCCAAGGATAGTAATATATCTTGTAAGGTCATGCCCAGTTTAAGCTCTAATTTTACACGTCGGAGGTCACAGTGTCTTAAATGTGGTGTTTACTATTTTTCTGTAACTGGTAATTTTCCCATAGGCTCCTGGGGGTTGACTCTTATCCTGTCATCTGGCATTGCCTGAGGAAGTGATAAACTATTTTTCCCCTTAACCACTAAGGCAACAGGAAAATATGTGTTAGCTCTTTCTTTTGAAAGTAACTAAAGACATGCAAATTAGAATTAAAAGCAACACCAACATCAACAAAATCACCTTAGGCTATAGGAATTACAAAGGTTTATTTATACTGTGTTTTTTTTTTTGTTTGTTTGTTTTTCCCCGGTGAACAGTTGTTAACCACAAAAATTACATATATCTTAAGTGTTTTATTTTCAACTATCCATCTGGTTCAGTTGTTTTATATAGTTATTTTTCCCCTCGTGGCGACATTTACTCTATAACAATGCATGGATAATTGCATCCATGAAGACTCCTGCAGTGCTATAATAACTACACAAACTAAAAGATGGTTTTTCAATGGAATAAAGCAATCCTAAGGATCACATAAGAGCTCCATAATCAATATTGTACAATTTTTGAATGGGACACAGAAGTGAGAGAAAAACCCTTGTCAAAAACCAGACGCATGAAATGTTCTTTTGTTCTCTCTGTGGTAGAAAGACTTTATACAGTTAGATAGAGGTAAAAATATTGTTCAAATTCTCTAAGCTGTGTTATGATCACTTGATATTTTATGTGCAGAGCAATGCTTGGAAATAGCAGAAAGCCTAATCAATGTTGTTACAGCAAATTGTGTCTTTACACAGCCAATACGTAACTCTATGACTAGAAGTAAACAAAACAATGTAACCATTTAAAATGTATTATTTATTATTTTCCCAATATGTCTTAGGTTTTCTACCATAAGCATAATATTTTTCTTCAAGAAGTAAAAATAATTTTAAAAACAAAACGAATAAAATAAAACATCTTCCTAGTCTTTTCTGCTTTCTGAGCTTTTACTCCTCCCTCAAGATTTAGTTCTAGTGTTGTTATCTCTGAGAAGTATTTATTCCCTGACTCTTCACCCTCTTTTTTGATTAAATTGGGTGGTTTTTCCTCTGTACTCTCAGAGATTCTTGCCAAGTTAATATGATATGTAAACTTATGCTTTATCCAGGCTTTTGCTTTGGTAAACCTACTTCTTTGTCCTGCAAATCCCATTAATTCTTGGAATATGTTTTATTCGTGATTATTTTCTCTACCTTTCCTTGTAGGGCAACTTTGCATGTAGTAAGTGTCAAAATTGGCTATTGTCAGAATAAAGCAATTCATCAGCTGAGTAACGATACAATTTTGTTAATAACACTGGGTTGATGTTAAGGTCCCTGTTCCCTAACCTTGAAATAATTTGGATTATTTTTCATTATGTGAAAGACTATGTGGTGAGTAAAATAATTATGATTATACTTCATATGAGCATGTAACTTCCACATGGAGACTTTTCCAGTGTTACAGGTCAATCCTTCGGACACCAAATTTTGAAAGAATGTTTCAGTTTCTTAAAATGACAGAAGCATTACCAAATGCTTTGAAAAACCTAAATTTTGGATGTTATTTGAGTATTTCTCATAATCAGCTTTTCTCTAATCCCAAAAATGCAACCTTTAATAATAGATTTCTCTGATATAAGCATCGCAGTGATCATGTCACTGCTCACTTTATAAGGCACATTTGAAAGTATTCTATCTCTATTGCACACTAAATGACTATTCATAGCAAGGCCATATAAAACCAATATCTGTTAGTTCAAAATAGAGTGCAGTTAGATAAGACTACATTTTCCCAAGAGGCCAAATATGATTTTTCCATTAAAACTTTTGTTTAAGGTGTTGCATGGGTAATATATCATAGGACCTAGAAAGAGAATCTTGGATCGCCTAGCTTCTCAGTCAACTCTGTATGCATTGCAAAACAGTTGTAAGTTAATGTGTGTGGTGACGATCAATATTGTTTGACTCCCCATGAGCAGAAACAAAAAAGTAAGATGTTCTGCATCTTAGTGAAATCTTGCGATGAGGTTGACCCATGTCACAACATACTTCCTTCCTTTTTCTTTTGGACTTGAATGTGGGATACAGAGTTCACAGCGTGAAAATCTAAGTTAATGAGGAACACTTCCATTAAGAAAGCTCATTTGAATGTGAGCCTATATGAAAATTAAGTTTGCAAATCATGATGTCCTAGAAGTTAATCATATATTCAAGGATAGAGCGACTTAACATCATAAAAGTGCCAATTCTATGAACATTTAGATACAAATTAACAGCAAATTTAGTGGAAAATGCCAGAAGGATTTTGGAAACTTCTTGATATAGTCTGTAAAGGAAAAGACTCACCCACAGCTAAGGTAATTTTCAAAAAATTAGAGCAAAATAGTGAGATTTACTCCCCTTCCCAATATATTAATATATATTATAAGACGACAATAACTAAAACATGACGGTATTTGTATAAAGATAAATAGACCAATGTAACAGGATATTTTAGAAAGAGTTCTGACTATAAATGTGAAGTTGGCATGGGCTAAACGATAGCAAGATAAATCTGTAGACACTGGATTCATTTTTAGTCAGCTTTGTTGGGAAAATGCACTTGTATGTCTAACACATGTTATATATACAGCAGGTCCTCCGCATCCACAGGTTCCACATTTGTATTCAACCCATCATGGATTTTGTAAGGGACTTGAGCTTCCACAGATTTTGGTTTCTGTCGGGGGTCCAGGAACAAATCCCCTGAGCATACCGAGGGATGACTGTACTAGAATAAGTGAGCTAAATGCTTAAACGTCAGATGAAATAGTAAGGTAAACAGACACAATTACAGAAGGATATCTTTTTGAACTTGGTATAGTGAAAATTTCTTAAACTGGACCTCAAAACCATAAGGAAAAAAATGGAAAGATTTGACTAGATAACATGTAAGACTTTTTTCAATAATAAAGGTGTATTAACAAATTGGACACAGATATGAACATATGTGTACACCTATAATCTATAAAAAATTAATATCTGGTATGTAGAAAACATTTCTTTGAATAAGCAAGAAATAGACAAGAAAGCTCAGTTCATTCACTTAATAAATAAATATGCTTTACTTTGTTCCAGAATTTTTGAAAGTGCTTAAAATATTAATTCATTTAATCAGAATAAGTACCACAGTTTGTTAACTGGTAGAGCTGGGATTTGAATGCAGACAGTCAGTTCTAGAATCAGTATTTTACTTGTCAATAAAAAAACCAAGAATAAAATGAACAAAGGATATAAAAAAAACTTAGGGAGGAGGGCTCCTTAAAAACTAATGGGAGACAGACTAATTTACTAACTGGAATCTCCATGGTTCTTCCAAGTAGCTTAGCAATGAGCTAGATCCACAAGGAGAATCTGCAAGATCTTCCAGTGAGAAAGCCTCTGGTACCCAAACTCCACAAGTTGCCTGACTTATGCCCTCAGGATGTTTCTCTCATTGACAAAGCCATTCTTCCAAATGGAAAGCAAGCTCTGCTAAATCCCCCTCTCCATTGCTCCTGATCCCATTTGACAGCAGTAAGAGGTATAATATAAAATGAATCAGAAAACACCACATGCATCTGGACCAACTTGCAGTTGGAAGATTTATCTCACCCACAAAGGGGACAAAAATTGAATTCGATGAACATAGACACATTCGTGAAATATGGAGCTGCTTTGTTGCCCCTGAAGCAGATAGAATACATATTACCAATGTTACTGATTGACAATATTTGCAGGACACTGGAATTTCTTAACATAATAAAATTTATCAATGGGATCCTATTTATGTTTGTCACCAGGCCTTCCAGCATGGCACATGGTGATGGTTGCCACTGTCACACATGGATAGCAAATACCACTGAGCAGTGGGATGGCCCTCTCAGAGATGATCTACGACAACCTCTCTGGTAATGACTTCTACAACCATGTATGTTTCAGCTATCCTTGGTGATTGAACTCTGGAACACTGCCATACTCTACACGGATTTTCTGCCTCAATGAAACTCCTTAGCCCTCAGGTGTCGGTTATGGGGAATGAAGAAGAAAGTCCATGTGATAAATCAGGATACTCATATTTTAATATCATAGCATAAGGAGTTTTATATATTTAACAAAATAGAACATATTGATACCACACCTACTGTTATACAGCTTGCTCTTTTCACTTAGCACATCTGGAGATCTTTCCACTTCATTTTATACAGAGATTTTCTTTTAAAAAATGCTACAAAGTACTGCATTTCTGCATTTCTATCTGATATATAGGAAACTCTAATGATTCTGTATCTCAGTACTCATTTTTCCTTCCCCTTTATTCACATGTACTTGAACCCCAAAGAATGGGGATTTGCATTGCATGGAATGAGGATGACTGGATAGACATGATACACATGAGTTTTGGATCCTCTTGCCCCCAGGCTAGCACCATATCATTTCCGGGGGTTTTATGATTCCAACTCTCTGGAAGTGAAACATTGCTATAGTTTCAAGATTTTGCTACAGATTCCCTTTCCCTTACAGTTGTCCTTATTTTTTTTTAGAGGTCATTATTAAAGGGAGAATGGTGACTATTGGATTTCTGTTTATGGCTGCAGAGGAAGGACAAGCATTCTAGCAGTTTCCCAAAGCAACACTATGCATGAATATATCTGATATCGGGATGTTGGGGAGGGTGGTCAGAAGGTGGATAAAAATTATCTTTCTCCTTTCCTATCACAAAACAACCAGCCTCCAAGGTCATCTATAACTGGGTCAGTCTGTGGCTCATAGTGATGTGGCAAATGGTCCTTGCAGTATGACCAAGGTGTGCGGGGCCTTGTCGGAAACCCTTCCCTTTACCAGGCAGTCACTCATTCCAGCTGACGGCTGCAGCCTCTTCAGTCGGTTTGCCTTAGTCCTCCACATGGATATTTCCATCAACCACACAAGCTATTTCAACCTTTCCTTGTTCCCTCTGGCATAGAATGCTATACTTCTCCTGATATCTTGGCTCTTTGCAACCACTCCACATAGTAGGTCTTACTGCAAAAGGCTTGGTTGCAATTTTCTCCACCTTCTTGATGCAACCAAACCTTGCCACCACCTTAAATAGCAGAAAAACTATATGCCCAGAGCAGGAGGTAAGCAATACTAGTTAGATATATGATTTTACCTCAAAATGAACTACTATTACCACATTTTGTGTCCCCTAGGGCTTGTTTTTCTCTAAAGTAGGCAAATTCTCTCTTGCTTTCCACTTAGATATAATATTATTTGTGCTCTGGAGGGGGCCATATTATTCTTCATGATGACCAAGAACTAGGGGTGGGGAAAGACATATCTCATTATCCACACAGGTTTCTTGCACTATCAGCAACATTCCTAGGCTAAAAAGGGACACATGGGCTTTCACCCCGTGGGGGGGAAAAAAAAAAATGACAGTGAGCCATCCTTCAATTTGATCCCAGGAGTTTCTCTTGTTTTCTCAGCCTGAGCTTCAAGCCAACTGGTTTAGATGATCTCCACAAATCCTTCTGATGAGAATTTTGCTGACTTTCTATATATGCAATATCTTCTTCACCATCTTCAAGAGAAGCTAGAAGTTTCACTGAAGGTTCAATTAACTTCCGCCCCTGATAGGAAGGATTATGTTTAATTAGTTCTCCTCCTAGGGACCAGTAGGTGATCAAGAAGATTCAGAACCCTCTGTTGGATGGATGGATGGATGCCCCAGACAGCTCTCTATTTAGGTAGCCTAGGAATAAACTGGCTCAGCATGAAGATCTGAAAGATTCCTACCTGATATTGGCCCTGAGAAGCAAATTCCTGTAGACAACTCAGGCAGTCTGGATGTTCCTCTCATCAGTAAAGATACTTCTAAGCATAGGAAGGTCAAGATCTTCTGATTCTCAGATTATGTAATTAATCAGGTGTCCCCTGTCTCTTTCAAATTTCCCAAATAAACATGTAAAGTAGAAGGTTAGTGGAATACCTTTCCTGGAGTACAAACTATAGTACAAACTATAATACAGTGTGTCCAGTTACATTAGGCCTAGTTGTACTAGACCAGTGGGAAAGTAAGTATACAGAGGACTGCATATAAACAAATTTTACCTAAGAATTTCCCCAGTAAATCTACTTTATACTTGTATGACATGTACATCATCTCTGCTATGAGGCTAATAACCAATTAATAATGTAGGGAGAGATGCACAAGCTTACTAGTAATCAGAAAAAAGCAATTGAAGCAACAATGGGAATGTTGGAAAATAGCAAGCCCTGGCCAAGATATGAGAATAGATTACCACTCAGGATTTCATGGGGAATATAAATTGTTACTCTTAGTCTTGCAATAGGTTTTGAACTTTATTTGGTGTATAGTCCACAATATGATGTTCCTCTTCTTGGTATATAATCCAAAGGAACCCTCACACTGATCAAAAGAAACCATGAATGAGAATGATTTTCACAGCATTTTCATGGGAGAAAAAAAATTGGAAGCTAAATTGGTGTCCATTTCTAGGGGAATGGCTAAATACTATATGGTATAAGCATAATATTGAATAGGTAAAATGAATGAATGAAGTCTACATGTAAAACATTGGTAGGTTTCAAAAACGTCAAACGTGAATGAAAAAAAATCAAATTTGGAGTACAATGTCGTTTAACTAAGTAGAAAAGACATATATTAGAACAGGCACCTTAAAATAGAGGATGTTCAATCTTCAAATTAAAAGATACACAATTTCATTAATAATCAGGGAAAAGTAAATTAAAATCACACATGTGCAATAACACGTTCACAGAATGACTAAAATGAGAAAAGACAGAAAATTTCAATTATTATTAACAACCTGGAACAACTCCAATCCTCCGAAACCATTCTGAGAGTATGACACTTTTAGAGAAATGTTTGCGTATCTAATACACTGAACATATGTGTACACCATGACTCAGTAATTCCTGTTCTAGGTGTATACCAAATATAAACACATACATGTGTTCAAGAAAAGGCATTTGTGAGAATGTTCCTAGCAGCACTAATCATAAAAGCCAAAACCTAGAAGCTACCCATATGTTCATTGATAGTAGAATGATATGCTAGACACCGACAGGGCCCTGGCCAGACACCTTGGACCTTTCCATTGTAGTGCACACCAGACTGACTTCCAGCTGCTCACATCTGTAACTCATTGCCTGAGGCCCTTCTTGACTGGCTGGATTTCACTCTACCACAGACACCTCAGGAAGTAAGGCCAGAGAATTAGTGCTTTCTGGGAGCAGCCTGAAAACAGTGACCATTGGGAGAGTATGGATAAATAACTCAGCTTGCGGTTCTGCTGGGCTCAGTCTGAGAGCTGAGTTCTAAGTTAGCTTTCAGACTTACCCAGGGAGATTAAGATCTAGTTACCTGTTTTGATAACTTGCTTGGTAGCAACTCTCTCTCCGCTTCACTTCTTCGCTTTCCTAGTAGAGTCTCCTGCTCTCACCCCAGTCCTTATAACAATTACCATTGCTCCTAAATAAGCTACTCTGCGACAGCAGCTGTAAATATAGGAGGTTATTTATTGGTTGTTTTTAAGTGACTTTGACGCACTGAAGGAAGAAACTCATATGACTAAATCAGTCAACTATCAACTCAGGGCACAAAGGGAAAGCCAGAAGGCCTTGATGTAATGTGTAACAGACCCTTATCTTCTGCAGCCAGAGAGCAGGTTGTGCTGAAAATGAGGTGCAGGACCCAATTTTGAGAATAATAGAGTCTGAAATAGGCTGAAATTTCTATGCTAACTTCTGGCCCTTGAGAGAGAAAGAGTGTGGTCCTGGGACCGGCTTGGGAAAATCTAGTTTGATGTGCTTAAGAACTAGAACCTCCAAATTTCTCTGAACTCTCTGAACAGCAGAATTGAGCTGCTTCTTTTAGCTAGGGAAGAACCACCTCTTCTTGCCTGTAGACTGTGCAGAGTCTGCATCTGAGGTGATGCACGATGCATCCTGCCTTCCTCAAAATCGGCCTCCATCTTTTCTCATGACTTTTGGGCCAATAAATGGAATCAAATGTCAACATGACCCAAAAGGTTGTCTGCAGCTCCACCAGGGTCATATACTCTGACCCAAGATATCATTATCTCTCAGCAGGGTCACTGCAAAAGGTTTAGACTGACTTGTTGCTATTAGCCTTCCCTTTCTACCATCTCTGCTTAACATACCAGCTAAAGCTGTCAGCTCATGGCTCTGCTCTTCTCAAAATACTCCAGTGGTGTTCTATCTTACTCAGAATAAAACTTAAAATGTTTACAATGGACTCTAGAAAGTGCCCTTCCTTTGATGACCCCATCCTCCACCCAAATTTCTCTGATCTCAGTCTTATTTCTCTCCTCCTCCCTCAGTCAACTCCATCCACAGTGGCATTCTTGCTGTTACTCAAATAAACCAGCACAATCCCATCCCAGGCCTCTTAGACGAGCTGTGCCCTCTGCTCAAAATGCTGTTCCTCAGGATATTCACCTGGTCGCCCTCTCTTATCTCATGCATGTGTTCTTTGAATTGTCACTTTTTAAATGTGGTCTATTCTTACCACCTCATTAAAATTATAAACCCTCTCTCTCCTCTAAGATACTCTGTACAACCTCCCTGCTCTCTTTTTTTCTCCATAGCCCTTATCATATTCTAATATACAGTTTCCTTTACATATTTAATCTGTGTATTACCTTTTTCTTTCTATTAGAAGATAAACTTTATGAGCACAGCTATATTTTTCTATTTTATTCCCTTATCCCCAGAACTTAGAGCAGTACCTGACTCATAGTAGGTGCTCAATACATAAGTGTTGAAAGGATTATTATATAAAGAATAAAATATGGGAATAAAAAAAGAAAAAGTGAAAAATTAGTAAAGGTAATGATAATAATAATAACTGTTATATATTACTGAAGTCCTACTTGGTGTCACATAATACAATACTTAGAACAATCCTATAGGTAAAACATACATCCATTTCAGAGATGAGGAAACTAAGTCTCTGGTACATTCAGGGAGAAGCTTAAGATTACACAAAAGGATGCAGATTTATTAAGTGTGTCTGACTCACACCTTAGTGGTCTTTCTATATCTCAACACTGCCTTCATCAACTAGTCTCCAATGGTAACTTACTCTTTTTTAGTCATCTGCTATTTCAATTGGGAAACATAGATGCATATTGGTAAGCAATAAACCAATAAACCCGATTGCAATAACAGGCACTGGTTCAGAGCAGAGATTCTGGTATTGGACTGCATGGGCACACATCCTGGCTCATACAAGTACTGGTTAAATTTCCTTGGACATTTTTGTTCATCTCTCTGTGGCTCAGTTTTCACATTTGTAAAAAGGGGATAACAATTATTCTCTCTCGACCGTTTTTATAAGAATGAAGTAAACTAGCAGAAATAATATTTAAAATAATGATATTATAAGCACAAGTGTTATGCTCATTTACATTACACAGCATTTAAAGATTTACAGTGCTTTCACAAAGTTTCCATTATTTAAATTTATAGCAATTTCATGAGGTAGATAAGGAGAATATTTTATCCCTGTGTTATTCTCTGACTTGCTAGTTATTTATCATTTAATGTTTGATATGTCCTAGTCTAGCCTTAAGTCTTACACAGATAAAAAATAAAACACAATCCCTGTCCTCAAGAACACCCAGATAAGAAAGCAAATATTGCAGAATAAACGTTTTGATAGAGGTAGCCTGAGGATGCTGAGAAAACTGAAAGCTGCAGAGGTTAATAAACCTGTCCAAGAGTGCCCAAACAATAAGTCTTCTCACTCTCCATCCAGAGTTTTCCCCTAAACACTGGTAGGAATGGTGGATAAAGCAGTCTTATGAGGTGGGAGATACAGGGTCTGAGCTTTTTCTTGCTGCCAGGAAAATCCCAGCTTCTTGCATTGCAGGGAAGGACTGATCTTATTCCTTCTTCTTTCACCTGGTCTCCAGGTTGGTGAGCAAGATCCCATTATCCCGCAATTATAAGTAATAATTCTTATTAAAGCACCAAGGTGGTACAAATAGATGCTGTGGTCATGAACTCTTATCTGACTGGTTCACAGAAGAGTAGAATAAAGTCAGTGTTTCACTTAACTGGGAACCAGGAAACCTGGATATGACCTTGGGCAAATGATTCCATTTCTCTGCACCTTGGTAAATATTAGCTATCATTATCACCTTTATGGTTTCTAGAATGACTTGGATAGGAGTCACATTCTGTAAAAGAAAACCAAAACAAGGCACTGCATGACCTCAGAGTGTAAGTTCATTTTCTATGTTGATTCTTTGCCATCTTTTCCAGCGTGTCCAATTTTGTTTGCTTTTTAAGCTAAAGGAAGTGACTAGCACACTGCTTTGTCCGGAGCTCACAATGAAAAATATTTGCTCAAAGAATGAACTGTCATCCACACAAAAAAAGCATATTGGTAACTCGGTGTTCAGAAAGAAACATCTATACATCTCGCGCTCTTTCTAATCAGACAGAATCTCATCTTTTAGACTCAATTCGTAACACCTGCAGGTCCTTTAGCGCTTCTGTTTCTTTGCAAGGCAGCTTTTCCCGCAGAAAGCCTGTGTTCTGCCACAGCTGCACCAATTAGTCTCCCTGCCCGAGAAGAGTGACAATAGTGATATTTCTCCGGATGAATGATAGACCTACTGGAGAGTCCACAAATCAAAATGTCAATTTTCTTTTCTCCTTCAGTTTCTTTTGTGTTGTGTGTTTGTATGTAATTTCTTCTACAAAAATGCCTTTGGATAGAGATAAAATATCTTCTTTTTTTTTCAAGTTTAACTAAATAATGAAGCATATCTGTGACAGATTTTGACACATTTTGGAATTACATTCATTGACTACAAAGTGTGGCAATCACATGAATTCTTTGAAAAGAATGATTTCAAAGTGCCAGTGGTACCTAGAAAAGAAGCAGGCTAGGGAGAGTGCTAATGCACGCTCCTGATAATTATATAAAACAAAATGTGGATTTGCAGCTAAAGCACAAGAGCCTAGTAGATGCCCAATTCAAATCTTTTCTAATTATAATATCATCATTTCTTTACAGTTTTGTCATAACCTAAAGATTTTATGGTATTTTAAATTTCTGTACAACTTTAAAAGGAATACATGCTACAGTCTTGCAGTGTGTTGAAAACAATATAAGGCCAGGATAACTACATTCATGCCTCTATTTTCTATTAAAAATATCTCCAGTGACTTACTAAGTTTTTAGAAACCAGTTTTTGTTCATTTCCTTGTTCTTAATTCAGACATTCAAAGAGAGTTTTAGATTAATGTGCAGAATAGGTGAAATAGGTGAAATAATGTTGAAAAATACATTTCCCCACAGAAATCTAAGAAAGTACATGACAAATCATGAAAGCAAGACGAAGGAGAAACACCAAAACATGAATTCACAGTTATAAATCATGAGATCCTGAAAAGTTCCAGATAAAATGACTGAAACATGCTTGAGGGTAGAGTGACTTGATTTTAGCATGTGGTAAAACTTCGAGGGGCTTTTAGGATTCATCCTTCTTTATCTTCTTTCCGTGTAACGGCTTAAGAGTCAGAATTCCTAGGTTTAATTCTGATGCAAGCCACTTAAGATGTTCATGGATTCTCTTCTTATTTTTTTTATTTCTCCTTATTTTTTTTTATTGGAGTTTAGTTGATGTACAATGTTGTGTTGGTTTCAGGTGTACAGCAAAGTGAATCAGTTATACATATACTTATATGCACTCTTTTTTAGATTCTTTTCACATCGTAGGAATTCCAAATAGTATTTTGCATGGAAAGAATAAAAGAATGCACATGCATACTCTTCTAAGGTTTATTAATTCTTACCAATGCAAAATACTATATGGAATTCCAATGATGTGTATTGTACTATGCTAGATGTGGCTAGGGGAAAAACCAAAAACAAAAAAACAGGAAGAGAAGGCTGCAACAACAAGCCTACCATGTAAAGGGAGAGATGATACATATGTTTAATTAATTATATAAATAAGAGAGAAGGGAAATATTGTAAGAGAAAATAATGTGCTCTAGGAATCCAGAAGAGGGAAATATATCATTATCAGATGGAGGAAATGGGCAAATTCTTATAGAGGAGGAGATATTTGAACTGGGTCTTAAGTGACAGAAGATGTTTAGTTATGTGAAAATAGAAAGCGGCAAATGCAAAAGCAAGTTTGCAACCTTATAAAAATAATATTTTTAGGCCGATTTAATTGGAGTAAGTATATAGGAAGACTAGTTTGCAAACATAAATGAGGATGCAACTGTGGAAGCTTGAAAATCACACCTGATCTACCTAGAATAGGTTGTAAAAATGCTGTGTAAAATGTCATACAAATTTATATTATTGTTATCGGGCATTTTACATGTAGAAGATATATGGAATGTGGTGGTACTATCAGGCTAAATGGTTATTAGTGAAAACATGTCATAATGTGAATGTATGTTGGAAAAGATCAATATAATAATGTAGATGAAACATGAGAGCCTGCAGAATCCCTGAGTCCTGGACAGGAAGCCTTTGATTATATTTTAAGTTTTCTTTTATAGAGAGGAAAATGAATATGAAGGAACTAAAATCTAAATACTTCAGATAATTTTTTTCTCCTATGAAAAAAGGAGCAATTATTATTATTTTTTTGCAATTATTTTAATGTGATAAACTATTTTTTTATTCATTTGCACAACATGAGTAAGCTTATAAGAAATATGATAAGCAACAAAGAATGACTTTGTACAATAAGCAATCACTTTTATTTTGCATAACATGAATGAAAGAAACATTAATAAAATACTGTAGGAAATATATATCAGAGGACCTCAGCAATGTATTATCGGTTTCATGTTTTAAATGGTAAGTTTTGAGAAATGCATTCCTCTGAGGAAAAAAAAAATGATAGATATTAACAGGTTTATATAATCCTGTTGCAAATAGTTGGAGACTGACTGCATGAAAATGGAACATTTCCTAAAAATTCACTATCATTTCAGCAGTTTTAGCTGGGTCAATTACAGTTTCCAATGAAAACAAATCTGTGCAATGTGGCATTGCCTTGAAGGAAGATATCTCATTCAGGCATTCTGTACAAAACCATTTAATCAGCCTCTGTGTTATGTAGGAACCAGAGTATCTCAACTGTAGCTGACTTTATGGATCCAACTCTAGATAACTTTGCCCTACATAAACTGAAGGATTATTTTGCTTGTTTTATATATATATACACACACATATAATATATATACATATATAATATATATTATTTTGCTTGTTATATATGTGTATGTATAAATATATGTATGTGTATAAATATACACACACATTTATATATATATATATAAATATGTAAAGCAAATGAAAAGAATGTACTCACACTATGAATATTATTATGTAGCATTTATTGAGCAAAAATAAATAAACATTTTGATATTTAGATGTAAGTACATACAATATAATACAGTGATAAAACATAGATTAAATGACCAGATTGCCTTAGTTTGGAGCCTGTTGTTTCCACCTGAGAATTATGGGATCTTAGATATTTGTTTTAATTTTTCTATACTTCAATTTTATCATTTGAAACTCTAGAATTAGCATTATTAAAACAATTAAATGAAATACTACAAGTAACTTGTGTAGGACACAGTGCCTAGCAGGAATTGGGTGCTTAACATTTGTTAGCAGTTGTTGTTATTGTATAGGATACTCATTACCTTTGCTGTTATTATTATAATTACATTATATGTATCCTCTCTTCCCTGAAGTAGTGGTGAAATCTTGAGTCAAGCATAATTAAGGAAGACTGTCTCTTGATTCCTTCTGAGTCCTCTTCCTTCTTTGCCCCATTCTGCACTGTTACTGGAGCTCTGGGGCCTCCGACTTTGATCCATGTATTTTTCCCAGGGAGCTCTCATTATATACATATATCTAAGTCCTTCAGTTCACTTTAGTATGAAAACAGCTTGTGTGTAATAAGATTTATAAGTGAATAAAATTTAAGTAGCTAAAACCATGAGTACCTCGCTAATTTTTCATATTTTATGTTTGAGACCCCAAAGGGCAATAGACGATTCTCTGTACCATAGGAGATACTAGAGAATAAAAAGTATAAGAAGTCTTATTTTACCAGCCACGTTATTAGGAAGAACAAGCAAACCTTATCTTCAGTACATTAAAGGAAAGGTCATTGAGCAGCTTTTCATTTCCTTCGTTGCGTTTTCCTTTTGGTACAGTGTCAGTTCCAGGCAAGAGCTTATCACTTGTTCTTTCATTTTCTTTTCTCTTTCAAGATACTTAGGAATCTAAAAATATCATTTCTTTTCACTTGGTTATTTCTCAAAAAAGCCACCTTTCTATCCTTTTACCCTTCTACTTTTCTTTATATCCTGCGGACATATTTTTACTATGTGATTTTTCAGTTGTAGTTGTTCGTTTGGAAAAGGGTTAATATCAATTCTTGACCCTGTGAAATAGGGGTGAGATAAAAAGCTGTGTGCCTTGATATGAGACACCGTAAAGTCAACTGAGGGAAGCCAAGGAAATCTAGTTGTGGGTACTTGCGAACTTATCAGCTTGCAAACAACTCAACACATTATAAATTATTTACATGTTCAGATTTCCACAGTAATTTATTTATGTGAAAAAGTGCTATAAGCCGAGTAGAATCTCTTTCAATCTTCAGTAAAGTTTCAGAACATGCACATGAAACAGTATAAAAATCATATTGCTTTTTTAAAAAATAAAAAACAAAATGCTTTTGAAATAATATTTTTTGAAACATACATCTTTATGAGGAAGATGGCATTTTCAGTATCTACTAATTTCTCAGTGTTAATTAACTACATTATGAAACTGCAAAAGTGAGATGAAAAGGGCACAAAACTGAAAATTATTAGCAACATTTTTCTCATGCATTTCTGAGTTTAGGGTAAAATGATATTGCCATAGCCTTAGAATTACAACTTAAGGCAATTTTTTTTTTTACTATACTTATTCATTTTTTAACTTGAAGTATAATTGATTTAAAATACTGTTTGTTTCAGATGTACAGCAAAGTGATTCAGTAATTTTTTCAGATTACATTTCATTGTAGGTTATTACAAACTTTTGAGTATAATATCCTGTGCTTTACAGTAAATCCTTGTTGCTTATTTATTTTATGTATAGTAGTTTGCACCTGTTAATCCCACACTCCTAATTTGTCCTTCCTTCCCTCCCTCTCCCTTTTGGTAACCATAAATTTGTTTTCTATGTCTGTGAGTCTGTTTCTATTCTGTAAATAAGTTCATTTGTACCATTTTTGGATTCCACATATAAGTGATACCATATAGTATTTGTCTTCCTCTGTCAGACTTACGTCCTTAAATATTATATTCTCTAGGTCCATCCATATTTATTTTCTGGATATATACCCAAGAGTGGGATTGCTGGATCATATGGTAGCTCTATATTTAATATTTTAAGGAACCTCCACACTGTTTTCCTTCATGGTTTCACTAATTTATATTCCCACCAACAGTGTAGGAGGGCTCCATTTTCTCCACATCCTCTCCAGCATTTACTATTTGTAGACTTTTTGATGATGGCCATTCTGATCCCTGTGAGGTGGTACCTCACTGTAGTTTTGAATTGCATTTCTTTAATAATTGGCGATGTTGAACATCTTTTCATGTGCCTGTTGTCCATGTGTATGTCTTCTTTGGAAAAATGTATACTTAGGCTTTCTGTCCGTTTTTTGATTACATTTTTTTTTTTAATATTGAGTTGCATGAGCTGTTTGTATAGTTTGGGTATTAACCCCTTGTTGGTTGCATCATTTGCAAACATTTTCTTCCATTCTATAAGGTTGTCTTTTCATTTTTTTGATGGTTTCCTTTGCTATGCTAGAGCTTTTAAGTTTGATTAGGTTCCATTTGTTTAGTTTTGCTTTTATTTCTTTTGCCTTGGGAGACTGATCTAAGAAAATATTTCTATGATTTATGTCAGAGAATGTTTTGCCTATGTCCTCTTTTAGGAGTTTTATGGTATAATGTCTTATATTTAGGTCTTTGAACCAACTTTGAGTTTATTTTTGTACATGGTGTGAGGGAGTGTTTTAATTTCATTGTTTTACATGTAGTTGTCCAGCTTTCCCAGCACCACTTGTTGAAAAGACTATCTGTTCTCCATTGTATATTCTTGCTTCTTTGTCATAGATTGATTGACCCATTTATTCTTTTTAAAAATCTTATTTACTTATTTGAGGTAGAAACACTTACCATGAGACCTACCTTCTTAATAAATTTTTAAGTGCACAATGTATTATTGTTAACTATAGGCACAATGTTGTACAACTCAATAATCTTGCTTAACTGAACATTTATACCTATCAAATGATGACTCTTCATTTCCTCCTCCCAGCCCCGGGCAATTGTCATTTTACTCTTTCTATGGTTTGATTTTTTAGATACTTCATAAGTAGAATCATGCAGTGCTTGTCCTTCTGTGACTGGCATATTTCACTTAATATAATGTCCTTCAGTTTCATTCATATTGTTGCATGCCATAGGAATCCCTTCTTTTTTTATGGCTAGATAAAGTTCCCTTGCATGTGTATGGCCCATTTAAAAAATCTATTCATTCACTGATGGACATTTAGGTTGCTTTTACAGGTTGACTATTGTGAATGATGATGCAGTAAACATGGGAGAGAAGATATCTCTTCCAGATCCTGATTTCAATTCTTCTGGATATATATCCAAAACTGGTGTTGCTGAATTATATGGTAATTCTATTTTTAATTATTAAAACAGTACATACAGTACTGGCATAAAAACAGATAGAAGTATATGAAATATAAGGAAAGGTGCACAAAATCACTAAACATCAGGGCAATGCAAATCAAAACCACAATACAGTATGACCTCAGATCTGTTAGGATGCCTACTATTAAAAATAATAGTAATAATACAAGTGTTGGTGAGGATGTAGAGAAAAGGGAACCCTTATAAACTCTTTGTGGGAGTGTAAAATAGTATAGCTGCTATGGGAAACAGCATGGTGGTTCCTCTAAAAATTAACAATAGATATGTCTATTTATTCTTGATTGCACCAAATATTAATTTTTAAGTTCTCAATGTTACTCTGATATATTATTGTTATTTATGCCTATAAACTTAATTCTGATATTAACATTTTTATAAACATAAACGCAGATACAAATATACAACCATTTCTAAAATGCAGTCAATGAAGCAAACATTATTATAAATATGCAAATAATTTGTAATCAGTATCTTGGAAGAGTGTTTAAGTGGAAATTATCACTGCATTTCACTTTCCTTAGGGAAGATTTTTTATGGAATAGAAAGAATTAAGAAGGTGTCTGGCAGAAGGACTAAATTAACATTTTAGAAAATATAACAAGATTGTTGCAAATACCAGAACATAGTGTAAAAACTGTGATGAAAGCAGAAGAAATGGATTTTAAAAAATTAAATGGTGACAGGCAGTGTAAAAGTAGTGAAAAAAAAGTATTCAGCCTCTGGTCTATTATTTTAGTTCTATAGGGGAAAAAAATGAATGCGTGGGGAAAGGAAGATCAGCTTCCTACTTGGTTTGTCAACACCAGCTGGCAGGCGAATTGAGGCAGTACCTCCTTCCACCAAGTGGAGGGTGGAAGATTAGCTCTTTGTTTATTCCAGCTAACAACACTGACCCGGGGGGTCTGAGTGTGGCCAACTGTTTTGATAGAAAAGGAGTAGGATGGAAGATCAGCCCCTAGCTCAGCCTCACTGAAACCATAGAGGAGAGGGGTTCTGTTGGTATTTGGCTGTAATAGGGTGAGTACTTCCAAAATTGTTTTTCTGTTCTGTTAAGTCCCTTTAGGGAACAGCCTTCCCTCAGAGGTTTTGTTTGTTTCCTTGTTTGTCTTTGCCTATTGTAGGTTCTGGACTAGAACCTTTCGCAACACTCTGTCCAGGTTACATAGGTGGGAATAAGGAAAGCCAGGGGGCCCACCATTGTTTTATTCCTCCAGCCCCAAGGTCCCTAGGCAGTCCACATTCTTGTTTCTACCTTTCAGAGTCTTATACTTGTTTGTTGTGTTCTATCCAGATTTTTAGTTGTAGGCGGGATAATCTTGGAGAAATGGGGTGACTCTATTTGGGCTGAAAGTAGAAGTGCACATTGTTCTGTTTTGTTCTATTCATCACACTTGCAGGTGTCTTCCATTCTCTCACACTTTCCTTTAGAAATGCAGATTTCTAAACTATTTTTCCTTCTGTAGAGTGATATTTTTTTAATATGCCTGAGAATTATACATAATGGACAAAGCACTACCTATAGCTAAGGATCCTTGTACTCTCTTTTCTCTATGGGAAGCTATTTTAAAGATTATACTGTAATGATTCAGAGAGAATAAGGAACTTGACCAAAGTCTTACTCTTTGATAATGAATGAGCCTTGATTTTTAACTGGGTCTGTGAGATTCCAAACCAGTTTTTTTTTTTCTTTTACAGCATGATTTTCCTTGAATGGAATTATTGCTTTACTTTTCATTGCCAATATGTCGATATATCAAGAGTTCTTATGTAAAGATTAATTTCAGTAATATTTTTATGCTTAGAGCTTAGCATATACTAAGAATTTAATAGAGCTTGTTTCTTAAATAGGTGCTAATTGGAGCGTCCTTTAAATTTCTTTTAAAAGAAAGCAGAGCCTTAAAGAGATTAAAGCCTACTCTGGAAAATAAAAATAAAAAGGAAATAATTCTTTGTAAAAGCATCTTTTTCCGTATGCAAAGGAAGGAAAACTTAGAGGCACTTATACAGAAAAGAAAAAGATTTGAAATAAATGTAAAATATGGGCAACTTAACCTGCAACTAGAACATGAAAGGAATTGTTAAATCATCTTCTTTCAGCTTTATCTCCAGAGTCATCAGTTAAATATGCCAGATGAAGAGTCTGTGATGGAGAACACTTGCTGGATCAAAACCAAGAATGAAAGGTAAGCTTATGATTTACAACAAATGTTTATCATGTGTTTTTCAACTTAAAGGAAAAGAAAAACTCCTAAATATGTCCAGATTGCCAAAAGTTTTGTTTTTTACATAAACAAATATATCCAGAGACAGAGAAATATTTTCTATCCATGAAAGCTTTTTTAATACTTTTATTCAATGAGTAGAATATAACTATACTTGAAGTTCTCAAAACTTCTGTTAGCAGCAAAGAAATAAAGTGTTAGCTTAATTTTCTTTGACTTTCCCTCAAAGCGTATATGGAACCAAATACCAAATATTCTTCAAATATTTAATCTAAGAATTCTTTCACCAAGTGGTAGAGAAACATTAGCTCTTAAAAGAATAGCGAATATTTGATATATGTAGATAGTTATTTTCTTCTAGAAAATTCAGTCATAAGTAGCAGGGAAAGAATACTACATAAATAACCAAAACTTAATAGCTAATGTTTCCTGATCTTTAAAATATTTAATTTGGCGAAGATAAAATTGTCCTGAAATGATTCTATAAAATTTCCATATATTTATAAAATCAATATTTTCATATTTATTTTCATGTTTGTAGTGTGTCTATGCCATTTATTTACAAATGTATGTATTTGAATATTAAAAGTAACTACAACCACAGCAGGATAGCTTGGCAAGATATAATATCTGTTTAGGCTAGTGTGGAAATTGGTAATATCCCTTTTTCCAAGTAATTAGTTAAAACTGTTGATTTCTACAGACATTCACTCAAGAGGGAGGATGACTGAAAACACAGTTACAATAATAGTTCTCTCATAAAGATGTATATCTAGGGAAGACAGGTTGCTGAAAAGGAACTTGTGATCACAGCCTGGTAAAGTACGAGATATATTTTTTCACCCTAAAGGGAGAAAAAAATGACCAGAGCTGGAAGCCAGATTTGTTAAACAGGGTTTGAAAGTAAAAGTTAAATGAGGTGTTCTCTGTGGCATGGTAACAGGTGCTTGAATTTAATAAGCCTCAGCTTCTCTGGTAGTAGGCTTGTCACATAAAAGAAGAGTTACATTTGACAGAGTTTACCTAGTTTTCACTGTAGTTTTTTGTCTTTTCTTCTGTCCTTTTAAGGGAAGAGGTGAAAGAATGGAATGGTAGAGGTGATCTGGAAAAAGCACTCATAGTATGTGCTCATAATGTATTAATTTATTTTGCCAGAAGAAAGAAAACCCTAGTTGTTTCACATTTGAGTACTCCCACTTTAAAAAGAGTTAATTGATACTACAGCATGATAATTTTTAGAGTTGGAAGTGAACATAGGAAATTATTGTCTTGCTATAATTTTAATTTCTCAAATTTGACTTCTATTAATAAATGAGTTACAGAATCAAAATTTTCTGGCAGTGTAGTTACATTTGTCATTATTCACAATATGCCATAATAATAATAATAATAATAAATCAAATATTCTGCTTAAATTTTTAAATTTTATGTATTATAAAACGGTATTCCCTTAAACAACAAAAATTTCAATCATCAATTTGTAATTAGACAAAAAAATTGTCAATTTAAAAACTAAAATATACCTTGCTAAAAAGAATTATAGAGACTTTAGATTTGCATTAATTTCTTTTTTTAATTTAATTTTTATTTTATACTGGAGTATAGTTGATTTACAATGTTGTGTTAGTTTCCTGTGTACAGCAAAGTGATTCAATTATACATATATCCATTCTTTTTCAGATTCTTTTTCCATATATGTTATCACAGAATATTGAGTAGAGCTCCCTGTACTATACAGTAGGTCTTTGTTGATTATCTATTTTATATATAGTAGTGTGTATATTTGTGTTAATTTCTACTTCTTGAAAGTATAGCATCAATACAATATATTTAAATATGAAATATGTTTTCAGATTTTGGAACCATTTTGAATTTAAGTTTCCACTGGTCATTCAGACGGAAAGCATGCATGAAAAAATTATGTTCATCATTCTGTCTGCCAAGGTGGTAGTTGTGAAGCTGCACTCCTTTTTAAATATAGCTGTGCCTATGACACCTTGCAGTGAAGGTAGCTAGACTTAGAGCAGCTAATTCAGTTAGATGAAATGTGGAAAAGCAAAGACTGTGTGATTTGATGAAGGTTACTTATGACGTTGATGAAGAACACCTCACAAAATAATTTTTATTAAAACTATGTAGAACTGGGCAATATTTAAATTGTTAATTTGTGCTTGCTAATTAATTATGATCAAAAAGTCTATTCATGACATATTATTGTTCCTTCCAACATGTATGCTTACTGATAAAATGGAAGAGAGCAAATAGATAAAAATATGGCGGTATTAATGGAGTGAAAATTTACTGAATTAAAGTCTAAAGAGGTGCAATGAATAATCTATTATGAAATTGTTGCTTAGCACCAGAAGACTGTGCTAGAATCTAGCTTGTTTGGTTGATGAAGAGTTGATATTTTAACCTCATATTTTAACCTACACCAAGAGATTTTTTTCTTAAATTTCCAATATAGTTAGAATGTTTAGCACTAATATGAATTTTGAAATTACAGTAAGTAACAGAAGGGTCTTCCTTCCTAAAAAGTCATGTCCGCTAACAGTAACATAGAATGTTCTGGTAGCAGCTTCAAATCTGAGGAACTTGCCATTTATAGCTATAGAATATACAGTCTACTTGAAACATTTCAGTCATCCTTAAGACATAAACTAGCAATTGTTCACCTTAAAGAAATGAAATGTAAGAATGTTTCACTCTTAATGTTGTCTATACAAAAGATGTATTTCAATTCATTGGTAGGTTAAAATAAATTTTGGAAAAATATTGAAAGACAAACAGTTATATTGTCTCTAAAGTTCTTTGAAGCACTAAAATTCCAAAGTTCTATGATAATTCACCTGGACTATATAATACAGGTTTCTGACATTGTAGTTATACTTGTCATTATTCATGTCCTGTCATAATTTTAAAGCTCAGATAATCCAATATATAACAGTGTTGGCAAAAAGATGTAGAATATATCTTTTCATTCTTTTACTCCCTGAGATCATTCTAGAATATACAATTGTTTGGCAATGCAAGTGATAAAAACCAGACATGTTGAGAGATCTATAGATATAGATTGATCTTATCTTGTTTTCCTCCTTAAACTTGGCAGCTACTTTTGACATCTCTCAAGTTAATCCATAAAGTTTAGAGCACAAATCATGACATATTCAAGCACTAAATTTTAATTGACTAGGAATAGCATTGGTTCCCATGTCTTTTTGGACTAAACCACAACATATAGAGAGAGGTTTCTGTGGTGGTGTTTTGTTTTATTTCATACAGCAGTCCAGAACTGTTTATCTGTTCCAAATTAGAAATCAGATATCTCACTTTTTTTCTTTCTTTCTAATCATAGGTAGATTGAGGATTTCCAAAGATAAGTAAAAAAACAAGGAATTAAACTTGAGCCAAAAAAATGAATGAATCTAGTAATAGAATTAAGTGAGCCAATAATATATACATATATAGCTAGACAGTGACAAAGGTATTTACCATGTGGGAGTAGCTCATTGGTCGTAGGGGCCCCTAAGGAAGTTACTCTCCACAAACTGAAAAAGTGAGGAAACAAGGAGAGAGACAATATAGGAACTACCAACAACATTAAGTTGCTCTCCTTGATATAAAAGTGAGGGCTTGCTAATATGTGTGAAAGACTAGAAGAGATTAACCTTAGTGGCAGTAAGATATGGTGATTTGACCAAGTCAGACTTGAGGGGGAATTATTGGCTCTTTCCAACAATCAGTGCATGTAGAAAATATGGGATGCTAGATATGCACACCAAGATCTCAAAAGTCTACCAAGAAAAGGGAATAAAATCCAACCTAAAGCTGTATGTGATTTAACAGTATATCTACAATGTAGGCACAATCTTGACATATATGATATGTAATTTTTACCTTTTACTTTTAAAAATTAAATATATTAATGTAAATTCGTGGCAAGAATGTGCTTCAGAAATTCCCAAGTGTGCTTGGAAAGTGCACATTCTTCAATTATACTTTATGTGGATGAATGAAAATTTGCATAAATAGGTATGCCACAAAGACTACTTTGAGAATCAGAGGCTGACTGAAAAAAAAACCCAAAAAACAGGCATTCTCACTCATCTCATGTACCTTAGTCCCTTATGGTTGCTGTAACAAAACTACCATAAGCTGGGTGACTGGAACAACATTTATTTCTCACAGTTTTGGAGGCCAAAAAGTCCAAGATCAAGGTGTCTGTTGGGGTCATGCTTCCTTGTTTATGGATGGCTGTCTTCTTCTTGTGTCCTCACATGGCTGAAGGGGCCAGGGAGCTCTCCAAGGTCTCTTTTTATAAGAGCATTAGTCTTCTTCATGAGGGCTCCATCTTTACAACCTAATCACCTTCCAAAGGACCCACCTCCAAATACATGGGATTTGGGGATGCACATTGGGGATTAGGTTTCAACATAAGAATTCTGGGGAGACATAAACGTTCAGTCTATAGCATCATCCTTTAATACCATGAGCGCTGAAAATTGAGAAGTCTTAATTTAACCAACTTTTCAACATTAAATATCTGCAAAACCACTCTGAAACTGCTAAATCAAATATATGATACATATAATTATATATATATATATATATATATATATATATATATATATATATATATATATATACAATTATATATATTATTTATTTTCCAGAATTTTGTTAGATTCCAGCTCTCCAGTTCTCTGGAGGTTAGGACAAGGGTTTACATGCCACTAAAACAAGTTTACCATATCCTGAAGTTCAAACCCTAACCTTGGATCAAAAGTCAAGTTAGCGCTCTGTACCATCGTTTCTAGTGAAGGTTGAGCAAGTCTTTCTTTGTTTTCCAGTGCATTCTATATGCACAGTAAGATTTTCCCCTAATGATTAACAAATCTGGGAATAAACTCAGACAAGCTTTGGTTGAACTCATCCTGAGTATTCAGCAATTTCTTCACAATAATAAGTCAGACTTTGGAAATGTAAGTTATATGGTTACCTCTGTTAAAATTCCATTTACTGATTGATTTAAAACCTGGAAGACTTTAGGGGAAGATTTGCTCTATGTGTTTGGACAAATCTCCTCCAGGAAAGATATAATTTAAATCAAATCATTTCAAATCATGATTGAAACCACTAGTCAGGAAGACTTGTAATCAATGTTTATGTGAAAAAAATGAATATGTGTAGCTTAAAACAACATCAGTGTATTTTTCTCATAGCTCAGATGTAGATGTTTTCTATTAGGAGGTACACACATTGTGAAGCAGTGTATTGTTTTGCATTACATCTGTCATTACATTAGAAAACCATTTGGCAGGTTTAGTCATGCCTATGATACACCCATTCATCTCTTAGTGCTTATGTGGTACCAACATACTGCCTTGCTTAGTGATTATATTTTTACTCCTTATTTCCCTTCAAAGACTCTGGGGTAATGGAGGGCAGGTGTTTTGCATTATTACTATTTCCTTTATGCAGTTATTAGGTAGTAAATATTTGTGATTGAGACTAATCTTTTTTATTTTCTCAGTATTACCAGGTACCTACCATTGAAACAATTATCACATCAGTAATTTTTAGACTTTTATTTGCGATTTTTGATGGGTGTCTGTTTCCAAAATATTCGTATCTGAGAGCAGAACTTATTGTCTTTGCTCAGTGCTGTGTCTCTTGTGGCTACATAGTGCTCAGCCCATAGTAGTTGTTAGAGAAATATTTATTGAATAAATTAATAATTTGAATGAATAACTATATTCCAATATCTAAGTTTTCATAACTTTCTGTCTATAAAGAAATGGCATAAAAATGTCTCAGTGTATTTATAGAGCAGTTTTAGCATTTAGTGGTTCTGGTATTAAACTACATGCTAAGCTGCTATGAAAAAGAGATATGAAAACAGTGACTTAATAAGACAAAAGTTTATTTCTCTTTCACCCATCAATATGGACATGAGTATTCTGAGGTGACTAGGCTTGCTCTTGTCTACAGTGTTATTTAGGGACTGGATCTTATTAGGAGCTCCAAAAGATAACCTTCTAAAAATATGAGACATTAGACATTCATTCAAATGGTTCTTTAAATATGCTATTGACCAGTGTGAATAAGTGTTTTACAAGTATTGGCTTCTCTCAAAATTTTTACTTAACTTTTGTTTCAAACTTCTTTATCAAGTGTTAAAAGCTGCATTACATATGTCTGCACATATATATCCTCTACATGAGACAATCTCTCCTTGATCTAGAAAAGTAGATGAACTATGAATAATATGATTACATTTAAGCTGTATATACACATATGTGTATGACTTGGTACACAAAAGACACACTTGAGCAATATGTTTACAGTAACATCTCTGGGGGTTTATAGGAGACAGTGACTGTATAGTATAGATTTCTGTAAAGTTTGAATTTAAAGAACTTTTTATGACTTGTGTAATCAGAAAAAATATGTTTTAAAGAGGATAAAATTTTGAAGAAATAGTTCTTTATGATGATACATATTTTAACCATTTGTGACAGAGAAAAGGAATTATGCCAAAACACAAAAAACACCAAAGTTTTTTACATTAAAAATTTTATCTTCACAAAGTAATTTTAAAAATATGAAAATAGTAGCTAAGCCCTTATCTTTTGGGAGACCAGGATGTAATTAATATTTTCAAAGATAATAAGGTAAAACATATTAACTTTAAATGTTGGAATCTCAAAGAATATTTATCATAAATATGAAATCTATTTTGGAACTACTATTTGAAAGGAATGAACCATTAAATAAAACTATAACCAAACATGTGCCAATTTTCTACAAGTTTTATATACAAATGATTGCTAAATTTAATCTGAAAAGGACTATGCAAAGTTTAATTTCATCTATAAGAGAATCAGTTTAATTGAGTTGGCCATTTATTCAGTATAACTTTTAGAATAATATTCTATACAATTCCAAAATAGTGCATACTTATTTGACTCAACTAATCATAGCAGTCAGCACAATAGCTTGCTTTTCCTAAAGCATTTCTTGAAAACTTTTCAAGTAAGTGACATGGAGAGAGAGCAAGAGAACCAGAGAAAGAGAAAGGGAACTGACAATAAGGATATTGAACAAAAATTAGTAATGAAACTGATAGAGCCTAAAGAAATCAGTAGTATTTGAAAAATATTTGCTACCTCACCTGGAAGACATATTATGCTTTATGAATTTAGTTCAATCAATGAGCACTTCAGTTGAAGTTTTATATTTTACATTTCAAATTTCAACTCATAAGATTTAAATCTTACTTTCAGAGTCTAACCTAGGTGAAACCTTGAGACCCTTGCTGGAATACCATTTTAAAAATGTACGTGTTCGCTTCGGAATAATACCACAAGGATTCAATGAATATCTCATTTACAAAATGTAAAACTAATTTTTTCACAATATTTATTTTAATCCTTATGGCTAACTTGTGAGGGAAGCTATATCCATTTTAAAGATGAGGAAACCAGTCCAAAGTCCTGCTGCCAGAGTGTACCCGGGATTTGAACCCAGACAGCAGTCTGGGTCTGTAGTCCAGTCACTAAACTACCACATTATAAAGTTGCTACAGACTTGAGTTGTTTGTAATATACTTGAATCTCCTCTCTTAGACTGCCCCCTCCTCCCAGTTTTAGTAATGGTGTGTCTGCAATGTGGCTATTTGCTTAGTGTAGATCCTAAAGAGTCTCCCATGTGCACCTTCTTAATCCTACTACTTTTTCCCCTACAAATTATTCAATCTTCTGAAATTCATATTTATCACTTATATTTCCTCATAGGTTAATGACCCAAATATGCATACCTAATTGCATAAATTTAGTTCACCCCTTTTTATTATTTACTTTGTGGAGTTTCCATCATTCTACAAATCCTCATCTATTTCTTTCTTTTCCTTACAGTTAATTTGTTGAAGAACCCAGGCTATTTGATGATTGCATACTTCTGCCCCTCTGTATTTCCTGCAAATGGATCCAGAATTAAAGCCACTTAGATTTGATCACTTTAGCAACTCTAGATGATGTTGTGTTCTTTCATCAAGAGGCATTTTGTATCTGGTTTTCTCACTTTTTATGATGTTAGCATCTGTTGCTGCTTAGTGCCTAGATCCATGTATTTAGATTGAGCTGAAAAAATGATGATATTTTAAGTTTATCATTTTCTTTCAATTATTAGATGGAATTCTTCTAAAAAGAGATTTTTTTCCTCCTTCCAATAGTTTGTTATCCTGAGGTACAGTTCATCTAGTAGAGACAACACAAATATTTTCCCTTTACTTATGATCTCGCAGGATAATAAAATTGTTCCCCTCAAAAGTAATTTTTTTTTCCTACAATATCATGGAGCAACCATTGAGTTAAACATAGTTTCGATCAGTTTTCTACTCATATCTTTCTGGTGTACTTTTATTTTCTGCAGATATACTATTTTGCTACTTACTCTCTTTTTCCTTATAATAACTTTTTATGGGGTTTGGGCCATAACGCTGGGGTTTAGGCCATAACACTTTCCTATTGTTCACTCTTATGTGAAATCAGGTTTTCTGGATATTTAAAAGGAGGTTAGTTCAGGCTAGCTTTTATTGCTTAAAAGAGCTGCTCCCTGTTGTTTTTATGCAGTTTTCCAAAATATGATGATTTGATTTCTGAGCTTTTCCTGCTCTGGTCTGCTCCCTCACGTTCCTCTTGAAAGTCTCTTTTCTTTTTTCTTTTTTCTTTTTTTTTTTAATAATAATACTATTTTATTTTATTTTTTAATTAATTAATTTACTTGTTTATTTTTGGCTGTGTTGGGTCTTCGTTGCTGTGCACGGGCTTTCTCTAGTTGCAGTGAGTGGGGGTTACTCTTCATTGTGGTTTGCGAGCTTCTCATTGCAGTGGCTTCTCTTGTTGTGGAGCACGGGCTCTACATGTGCGGGCTTCAGTAGTTGTGGCTCGCAGGCTCGGTAGTTGTGGCTCGCAGGCTCTAGAACACAGGCTCAGTAGTTGTGGCACACAGGCTTAGTTGCTCCACGGCATGTGGGATCTTCCTGGACCAGGGTTCAAACCCATGTCCTCTGCATTGACTGGCAGATTCTTAACCACTGTGCCACCAGAGAAGTCAGAAAGTCTCTTTTCTTTCCTTCTATATTCTCTGTCCTACTTTTTAAAATTTTTATTCTCATGAATTTTTTCTCAATGTGGAATCATGTTCTGGAAGGAAATTTTTGCCGGTCTATTTCAAAAGTTGAGAGTTAATAGACTGCTCCAGCCTTTTTAGAGCTAACTAGAACCCTAGTACACACCTGATAATGAATCGCTGAATGTACCTTTCATTTTCAACTACTGCTCCAAAATTGACACACTGTGCCTTTCTGTTGGCTCCTAGGTACCAATATTAATCCTTATTTCTTTGAAAATATTTATTTATCATACATTATTGCTCTGTCTCTAGCATTCACTTTTTAATATATGACAGATTATTTGCTTCCTGTAATTGATACCCAGATGTCTTAATATCTTTTCTTCACAATATGTCACAAATATCAGCAAATATTCCATTCTGTATTTTATATCCATGACTTAAAAAAAATCTTGTTTTATCATTCTTTTACTGTTAATATAACCTCTAAGCATAAAGTCTAGGTACATCCAGAGAAGGGGTGTGAACAGTCTTTATTACATGAACATCCTAAATTTCAATAGTGGGCTCGATAATTATTTGCTGTATAAACATTTGAAATGGATTTGCTGTCTACATATTTATACCATACTGAAAATTCACTTCAGTAATTTCCATCAATTGAATGACCTATTCAAGTTATAGAACACAGATAATTAAATGACAAAACCATATAACATTCAGTTTAAAATTGAATATTCCGTAAAATATAGCTTCGGGTAACAAATTAACTCATTTTTTCTACAGTGTATACATAATGCACTAAGCAATAAGTTCAAAATTAATACCTTTTACCTTGGCAACTCTTCTTTCTTAAATTTCAGTTGTAGGTGATCTGCTTCCATGTATAATGTAGAAAAGAAAAGAGAATTGCTACCAATCTAACAAGAAAAAATGAAGAAACTATAAGACCGTAACTTTTCATAAACCCATCAGAGACAGGATGCAGAGTAAATAAGCAGTGTGAAATCTAAGGAAAGACAAACTTCTCCAAGAGGAGATGGGGAGTGAGCTTTGGCTCACCTTTGATAGAATTTAAGAAAGAGATTCTGGCTGTCATATAGGAATGTAAGAATACAGGTAAAATTTTTAGGTAAGTGTTCAAGGCTGAATGGAAAAGACTGCTAGAGTATAGAAACCTTAGGAAAAATAGACACAGGGAATTTTAAATAACTCTACAAATAATTGAGTGTCTAATGCAAAAATGGTAGCAATGTGCGTTTACAGAGTATGTGAAAATAAAACGCATGACTGCAATCGTATACAATTTGACAGAAAATAATTAGAAATACATTGTGTGTTCCTTCATTTTATAATTGATATGATTTAATATTATTTTAAGTTAGACTGTAAAGAAAGATAAATACTGTAAACACAAGGGAAAATAAAAATAAAATAATAGTTATAGAAATTGGATGTTATTAGAGATAGCATGAAATTATAAAATAAATTTAATCACATATAAGTGAACAAAAGGAACAAAGGAAAAAGTGAACCAAGTAGAAAACAAATTTTAGGATTGTAGATATAAACCTAGTCATTTCAAAAATTGCATTAAATTTAAACAGTGTAAACACAACAACTAAGAGATGAAGATTGCCAGGATGGATTAAAAAAAAAAAGGCAATTAACCCCTTATCAGTCATATCACAGCTCGCACAACTCCACATCAAGAAAACCAAATAACCCAGTTAAAAAATGGGCAGAAGAACTGAATAGACATTTCTCCAAACAGGAAATGCAGATGGCCAACAGGCACATGAAAAGATGCTCAACACTTCTAATCATCAGGGAAATGCAAATTAAAAAAAATGCTATATCACCCCACACCTGTCAGAATGGCTGTCATCAAAAAGAACTCAAATAACAAAGGTTGGTGAGGATGTTGAGAAAAGGGAACACTTATACACTGTTTGTGGGAATGTAAATTGGTACCGTGGAAAACAGTATGGAGATTTTTCAAAACACTAAAGATAGAACCACCATATGATCCAGCAGTTCCATTTCTGGGTATATATCTGAGAAAAAACAAAAACATTAATTCGAAAATATACATGCACCCCATTGTTCATAGCAACATTATTTACAACTGCCAAGATATGGAAGCAACATAATTGCCCATGAACAGATAAAGAAATGTGGTATACATATCTACATACATAGATAGATATATAGATATATATAGATACATATACATGTACACACATGCACACACACACACACACACTCACAATGGAATACTACTCAGCCATAAAAAAGAATGAAATTTGCCCTTTGCAGCAACATGGATGGACTTGGAGGGTATTATGCTAAGAGAAATAAATATGACAAAGAAAGATAAATACTGTATGATATTACTTATATGTTGAATCTAAAGAATAAAACAAACTAGTCAATATAATAAAAAAGAAGCAGACTCACAGATATAGAGAATGAACTACTGGTTACCAGTGGGGAGAGGGAAGGGGAGAGGGGCAAGAAAGGAGTACAGGATTAAGAGGTACAAACTATTAAGAGGTACAAGCTACAAAGTTATATTGTACAATATAGCCAATATTTTATAATAACTACAAAGGGAGTATAAACTTTAAAAATTGTGAATCATATATTGTATACATGTAACATATAATATTGTACAGCAACTATACTTCAATAGAAGAAGGCAGTCCCAACTATATGCTGCCCACAAAAAAAGCAGCTTACATCAATTTATCAGTGACTCCCTTAAGATTTATTAAACACTTAAAACTTTGGAAAAAGTAAAAAAAAACTAGAAAGTATGATAGTAGTATATCAGTTTTAGTATGATTATTATGATATTCAGTCTGATATTAAAGTCCAATATCACCAGTTATCACTGATTTCTCAGTTACTCATTCCCCACATTATCTGGCCTATATCCGCTGATATTCAAACTCTTTTATTTTCATTTTACAAAGCATAATTTCCATGAAATGTCTTTTCACTTCTTTACTCACAAACCTGTTGAATTCTTAATCTGATTTGGACATTATGCTATAAGTAGAATAGCTTCGTTCCTCTTCCCACTTAATAGAAAGTTTTCATTGAATTTCATATTCTAGCTTAAAACCTATCTCTTTACTTCGAGTTCTTAGTAAGTAATTTTTTTATTTCCTGTTTGAAACTGTTTATTTTTAGATGTCAAGTTTGTTGAGTGTTGATGTTTGCCTCTTTGGTTTGATTGCAAACACCTGGTGGATGAAATTGGGTTTTATAGGTTTCTTTTTTAAACGTTTTTTCAAAGTTTTAACTTTTTAATTCACAACTTAAGCCTTAAGAGAGTCACTGATAAGTTAGTGTAATTTTTTAGTCTAAGAAATCAATGACTACATTTTAGGAAATATTTCTGTGGAACATCTATTCATCCATCATGCTTATCTTTCTCTTGGTATTGAAAACTACAAATGTTTTTCTACTATTAGCACACATACCTGTACAGTATGCCTCATGAGTTTCCTTTGCTACAGCCTCTTCCCCAAATCTGTCATTATGCTTGCATTGTGAATTTTAATGCATAATGGAAAACCTGCATGCATTGTGAACAGTGGCATAATGTATTCTTTTTTTTTTTTTTTTTTTTTTCTTTTTGCGGTATGCGGGCCTCTCACTGTTGTGGCCTCTCCCGTTGCGGAGCACAGGCTCCGGATGCGCAGGCCCAGCGGCCATGGCTCACGGGCCCAGCCGCTCCGCGGCATATGGGATCCTCCCAGACCGGGGCACGAACCCGTATCCCCTGCATCGGCAGGCGGACTCTCAACCACTGCGCCACCAGGGAGGCCCGCATAATGTATTCTTTAGGGTGATAAGTTATGTTTCATGTAATGTCAGTTCCTCTTTCTGAATCTACTCTGTTCTCAGTAGATGTGTTTCAAATTAATAGAGCATTAGTCCCTAATCAAGGAAGTTTTAGGAATACATTTTTAATTAAAATTAACTATGGGGAGGAATAAATAGTGTTAAACTTTTTTGTGTTAATTTGACATAATGCATTACTCATGAATCTTTGTGCATTATTAAAGATTAGATCATTGGTATTTCTGTAAACCCAATATAAAAATCAAGGCAAATGGAAAGAAGCAGATTTAGTAGAACATTTTTTAAAAAGCTTAAAACGACAGAGGCTGTGATATAAACGAAATCATAGAGTATATACTTTTAAGGACGAAAAGCAATTATATAATCAAGTCATCTACTTGCTTAGAAACAAAGAACACTACAAGACAGATGCATCACCTGTTTTTAATTACAGAGACTACATGATCTCCCTTTGTAGCTTTATCATTTTTGCCATTAGGAAGTTCTTTCACAAGACAGCTTCAATGAACAATAATGTCCAACTTTTTGTTTGTTGGTTGTTAAAATATTTCATTTTATTTGTAGAACTCCAATAAATGCATTTTCATTTTAGGCATGAAATACTAAAATCCCAAGTTCTAGCCTCAAGGATTTCATAGTTAATATTTACACATTAGCTAAAATTCAGAATATATGAAAAAGAAACAGCAGACTCAAATCTGTAAGATACTGTCTCTGAAAAGACACAATCTTATAATCTTGCAAGATATGTGAATTAATAGTAGAAATATTTTTTCTGTAATTGCAGTGTGTAGTCTTTTCATCTTATCAAGATTATAAAAATAAAATAATTATACAATTATTGGGAAAATATTATTGGGATTGAGACTGTTCCCTTGTCACTGACCTTATTAGAAGACAAAATTATGTAAAATTTGTAAGTCACATACTCTAGGGCATGAGTGATAACTTCCTTAGAATTATTTCCAGGGTGTACACAGGGTAACTTACAACATGACATGGTGCTCAGCAATTGGAAATTCACTTTCAAAAAGTAAGTGACTCCTTCCCCCAAAGAAGTAAAACCTCTCTCTTCTATGTAGCAACCCATAGATGGTCTTTGAATGAGGTTCAGATCCAGAAGTCAAAAAGGGAAGAAATACTACTATCCCAGAAGGAAAACATACCAGCATGCTCCACTTATAGAGTCAGAGAATTAAAACAAGGATTAATAAGCAAAGAGTAAGAACTACCAGTAATACATTCTATAGGACTTGAAGCAAAAATGGGAGATCTTGGCACAGACCAGTCAGAAGAGGATACAACTGGAAATAAATTACTTTCTGATTCACATTGAGTAAGGATTATCACCAAGGCTTTGTGATGAGGATCCAAAGATGGATGACAAAAATTTATTACATATATTCTATAATTTCATTTTGTTCAAGTAAATATATGCTAGTTGTAGTTTTCATTACAGAATTTGGGTCCTGGAAGGTTTTATAAAGTTTTTTGATATGTTCATAAATAGCTAAAGAATTATCTCTGTATTGTCTTATATAGCTATATGGATGGGGCAAATATCACAATAAATATTTTGGTTGTATAAAAATAAAGTTAGAGAAACACCACCTCATGCCTATTTTGACTTAAAGACACATTTGTTTTTCTGTCTGGTGTGAGAGCTTTCCTCAAATGACTTCAAATAGGACTGTGTTTCAGACTCAGAGAAGCTGAAAAAACTTTCAGTAATGTCAATTAATAGTTGTGTGTACTTAAGCAAATAGTTTTCTCTCTTCAAACTTCACATGGCTCAGCCATAAAATGGCAACAATAGTTACTCAAAAGAATCTTGTGATGCTAAGATGACACAATGGACATTATTACAACTCGATCAATGCCTATCACATATCAACTACTCAAATAGGTGAGTATGAAAAATTGTGCATAATAGATGGCCCTCTGTTTCTACTGCTATCTTTCACAATTTTCTTCCTAGCACTCATTGTTGTCATTTATATCTACTTGAGTAATTTTTTTGTGTGTGAATGAATAATCACTCCTTAGGCTTGTGTTGAAGGCGTGATCAACAGAAACAATTTCCTTGAGTACTAGCCAAGGAAAACCCTTTGTGGCTTTATTACAACAAGAAGCAAATGCCTCTAGAGCTTTATGCTCAGAAGCTGCCATATTAATTTGGAAAACCAAAACAAACTACTGTGTACTTTTGGATGGTTAAACAGACAAGAGTTATAAGTGTAAAAATGCTTCCACTTACCAAATTTGGAGAGAAGTTGCTGTGGTTTATAAGGAACTTGGAATTTTATCTATGACTCCATTTCACCATTGAAAACCAGAATGCCACCTAGGGATTTAGCGTTTATCTCTGTGCTCTGCAAGAAAAAGCCCAGAATGAGTATAGATCAATCATTCCTTAAAATCTAAAGGCTCAAAGAGGAAAGATACACGTGCAAAAAAATACATATTATTTTGGAAACCATCTCAAAATAATAAATAGGTTAAGACAGAATATAGTATATGAACTTATCTTGAAAGTAGCCATTTTTCTGCTTTATTTGTACCCAAATCTTGCTCTGGATGCTGGTAACAAGCAAAACCACACCATAAACTCACCCTCTACCAAGGATCTCTGCTGTTATGCCTTTGCTGGAATATGATATTGGGCCACTTTACTTGGCATGAATTAGTGGTTTCAGTTTAAGCAGCCTTGTTTATATAAGAAACAAAAGATACAAGAATTAAACTGAGCATGTGTCAGCATATATCTACATTCTTTTTCTTTTCTTGTACATTGATTTTTTATATATTTATATATTTATTGTACTAAATGTAGAAATATTTAATTGTATATTAAATAACATATTTAATAAATTAATATATTTAATGATATCAAATATCAAATATTTTATATATTTAATATAAATTTCTATACTTTCAGGTTTTTTTCTTTTCAGCCCTGTCAGGTATAAGAGAATTCACAACATTTGAAAGCATTTTATTTATGCTAATGTATTGAAAAAGGTAGAAAAGGAATAAAATGGGACTCAGGTTTTTTTATAGTCAAATATTTAAGTGTAAGCCTAACCACTGCAAGGAAATTAGAGAAAATACATTTAGAATTTTTAAATATTTTATTAAGCTACTCTCAGTAGTTTGTTTACATATGTATTTAACTGATAATGTACCCAAAAGTCTACTAAAATTCAGTGACAAAAATACTTCAAAATATGTATGCATGTGATCTGATCTGGGTCAATGCTGAGGATGAGCTTAGGTGATGACTTGATTGGGTTAAGGTAACTATCACCTTAGCTTACAATCAAACCTGCAGCAAGTTGTGCAGAGGACAAATGCAAGGTCAAGAACACAGTGAGCCGCATCACTCATGCCTCCCTTGTTCAGCCTGGGGATGCACCAGTAATTCTAGGGGTTCAGGGCTGTGATTGTTGTGAGGAATCGCAAACCAGGAGTTCACCCTACTACAACAGAGGGAAATTCTTGTGTGCCAAAGTTACATACAGCCACCTTTCATTCCTCATGTGGAAACCTGCCATACTGGGGGCTCTGGTGCAGCTGGCCTGGCCATAGCTTATCAGGAGTTAAGAGCAAGCAGGATGCTATCTCTTTACCAAATACCATATTTTCTTAGATTACTCTCTCTTAACAAATGTGTCCCCACCTTCCTCTTGGAGATATTGAAAAATTCTATATAGAGTTAAAAAAAAACTTTATTTTTTACCCTTATAATACAATTTATATGAATCATTATTAGGATAAACTGCCACTAAAACATTTTCTTTAACAGAATGATACTGTAGATAGTAAAACAAATTCTAAAATATATTCCTCAGCAGATTAGCCTCTCAAAGTTATTTAAATGGTGGGAATATTAAGAAAATACAGATACTGCTACATGTCCTAGTTATAAAACTCAGTCAAGACTTCTGGCTTCTTCAGAGTCGTGAGCAAGCTAAAAACATTGCTCTCATCCTTATAACAACAAAGGTCTGAGGATGCAGGGCAACCAAATAACTCCAAATCCATGAAAATAGTCTCTCCACAGAGTAAAGAAGGGAGGACTTGCCTACTGGGGCAGCTTCTTCCAGGTACCATACAAGCTGGTAAGAAGAATTCTGCTAAAATTCTAACAAGTTGCTTAAGTCTGAGTTTGGACTAGCATGAGAATCTAGAACCCTTAAGAGCTAAACCATATAATTCACAAGGTGAATTAACTACCACTCAGGGCTCTTCTCCATGGACATCACCAGGTGCTCATAAGAAACATTTGGACAACACAAGATACCTGAGAAAGCATCCCTCATGGTACTGGCATCCCTCCTGGGGACAGGAACAGAAGCTGTTGCATAAAGCCCTACCTCAATCCATCTATCCTTCTCCCCTCGGGAACAAGAGC
Organism: Mesoplodon mirus; assembly: GCF_964341445.2. Classification (NCBI taxonomy): domain Eukaryota; kingdom Metazoa; phylum Chordata; class Mammalia; order Artiodactyla; family Ziphiidae; genus Mesoplodon; species Mesoplodon mirus. The sequence continues at coordinate 106,053,485 of NC_138982.1, read as the reverse complement.
CCCGCCATGCTGGTGGAAAGGCAGCCAACCCTGTCATCTTGTGGCACTGGTAAAAGACCATCGCAGCTGGGAGGAGGGAACAGAAAAGCATCCTCTCTAGGGGGACAAGGGTTAGAGATACACCCTGGGCTTAGACAATTAAAGGCTGGGAAAGGAAAAATCACTGAGAATTCTTCATTCCTGAAACCCAGACACTGTATGTAGCTGCTTAAGACTGAGGTCAAATCAGATCAACAGGGAATTTCCTCTCCCCTGCATGCCACTGTGAGGCCAATAAGCACTTAATAGTAAGTAACCACAGTCTAATTTGAGGAGAGGGACAAGAGAGAGGAGGCACAGTGCCAAGTAAGGATCTGATGCTGAGTGTGGAGCAGAGACTGACAAAAATCCTCTGGTAACACAGTGCTCATCCAAAATACAACTTAAACTAGAGAAATATGAAACCTGTGGTACACTGAAGGCAAACATAATAATAATACAATATGAACTCAGTTTAATTCCTGACTAGATTAACACAAACTCCACACGAAAGGCCTGGCAGAAGAATATGCATGCACAGGCATAAAGTTATTTACTTCAGTGTCTCCTGTTTTACAAAAAAAATGTGGGTGAATCTCCAATGCTTTATGCTAAGTGAAAGAATCTAGATGTAAAAGGCCAGATAATGAATGAGTCCATTCATATCATTTCTAGAAAAGTCAAAATTAGAGGGAAAGAGAGTAGATCAATCGTTGTTAGTGCCTGGAGTTGGGGGAGGGGTTAACTTCAAAGGGATATGGGATAATTTGTTCTATACCTTATTATATTGTTTGTTTCACAACTGTATATATTTGTCAAAATTTTCAGAATTGTATGCTAAAATGGTGAAATTTACTGCTTGAAAATTATACTCTAAATGAATAAAAATAAATTAATCATGGTACATTGCAGATTTAAGAACAGATTTTTTGTTTTAAAAAATGGAAATATTACAGTAAACGTACATGTACTTTTCAGATAGATCTTGGTTTCAAAATGTCAATAAGTGGGGTATAATAGGTACATCTTAGAAATGATATACTGAAACTGCTTCCATTCTGGAGAATCACAAAGCACATTAGTATGTTAAAGACTCTGAATAAAGAAAAATCTAGAGAATCTTTTTGTGAATATACACTTCTTAAGGCAATACCCTTTTGTGAAACACACGCTAAGAAAAGATGACTTACAAGTTCTAGAACTTTGAAGAATTTATTGCTATATATTAGCTAAGAAGCATTTTTCAAGAAGCCATTTTAGAGAAGTACAATTTATATAAATTGTCACTAAAGAAAAACAATGTAGGTCCCCCTCCTCCAGTGGGTAGTTTAGTTAATTGACCAGTAGAAAGTTATTTTCACATTAATACTATGATAACTATGTGAAAATTGCTCCTCTCCCCCCCCCCCCACACACACAAAACCCCATGTAGCCGTATCTTAGGAACTTGTGCTAATGAAAGATCAAGTTGGAAATCACCCATGAAGAGTATCAGGCAGAGCTCGCTACGCAAATTGTGGGATCCATTGCAAAATGAAAATGAGGGGACCACTGTCTAAGCAGGTGAAAAAAAGTGTCATTCAAAATACTAAAGTATAAAACTTATTTCTTTTTTTTTCTCTCTCTTGTCTTATCATGGTGTTTTTTATTTGCTATTTAATGTCCTCTCCTACTGCACTGGATACTCTCCTGGTGAGTGCAAACCCTCCTATATCTCCCTGGGCTCGAACTCATGACCCAACCTGTGTGTGTTCATGTAGTAAGGGAATTGGTTCCGCTCCCCATGGCCAGCCACCCCAATCCATAGAGGCTGGGCAACCCCCAAGGGGTTGCAACCTTCAAGCCAGGACTCTTTGTAACCTGGTTTGGAAATGGGTGAGAGTCATCTGCCTAATGCACCATGGTGTTGCTAACCTTGGGTGGAGATGGCCACGCCATGCCCCTAGGGAGAGCTCACACCCAACGTACACGGTAGCCTGCTGCCTTGTTAAGCACAGATTTCTGTGCTCATTCATGGAGATTCTGGTTAACTAAGGCTTTCTTGAGTCCCAGAAATCTGCATGTTGAAAGAGCTCTACAAATGACTTTGATATGCAACCACATTTGGGAGTAAGATATTACTCCTGAATTTGAGGTCTAGAGGTGAGTACAAGGGCTAGTTTGGAGAAGGTCTAATTTTTCACATTACATTAAATTGGCATCTGAGATGAGGGTATTTTCTGCTTCTTTATTTGGAAGCAGAATTCAGCCGAGATCAGCCATTAAAAAATATAAAAAAACCTTAACATCTTGCTTTTTATGAGACTAAGAATTGAAAGGAGGAAGTAAGGGGGAAAATTCAGGATTTGTTGTCATAAGTGTACCTTAAAGTCACATAAAAGCTCCTTAAAAACAAAGTAACCTCAAAAGAGAGAAATTGTTAACCTTTTCTATATAATGTGGAAGAAGCAGATGAGTCTATTTACTTGAACTGTTCAAAATAGATTTACATATTATTATATCTGTATGAAACCAGATTATTTCCAAAGTAACCAAAGAAGTAAAACGTTGAAAATTTTCACACAATCTTGTTCTAATTATTTCAGTAGCGTTATCTGTAGATAATTAAACAGTTTCATAATTCAAAAAAGAAAAAAAAAAGCCTTTAAAATGTTCAAATAGTTTTGGCAAAGAAAATTTCTTAAGTTTTTAAATTTGTTTGAAGATAATTAAAATTGTGACAACCTATTGAAGTAGTGCCAAGTAACTTGTTTACACATATAAGTAACAGTTTTTTCCCGGTGTCTACTCCAACTCTTCTTTCACATGGCTCTCAGGGGCATGCATCTAAGCAAAAGTATGATCTTGTTACCACCTTACTGTAAATACTTCAATGGCTTCTTAATCTTTTCAACAAAATTGTCAGTTGTTTAGCATGGCATAAAGGGACTTTAAAATTTGGCTGTTTCATTTCGCACTTAACTCCTTCATCAGTTTGAAAAAATTAATAAACAGCAACTTCAACTAAATAGAGTTAGGAGACCAGAAGGAGGAACTCTCAAGTCCTGCTACCATAGCTGAGCTCAGCAGGAAAAAGAAAGACTCCTCTTCTTTCCTGGCAAGGACTGAGCCAATGAAAAGCCATGAACTCCTCATTTATTATAGCCCTCCAAACTTCCTTTTCCTCTCTGGAAAAGCCTCCTTCCCTTGCTGTGAGGGGACTTGCACGTGGCTCACCATAGTTGCAGACCCCATATTGCAATTCTCTGCTGATCCTAAATAAACTCAACTTTGCTGAAGAAATATCTAGCAGTCTTTATGTCAACTTTTTTAGGTCAGCAATTTCTTTATACTTTCCAGACTTTCTGGACTGCTTGCTTTCACATACGGTTTTTTTTTTTTTTTTTTTTGACTTCACTACTAGATAAATGCTTCTTTATTCTTTGAGGATGTGCTCAAATATTCCTGCTTTGAGAGAGCCTTCTCTGGCCTGTTGTAGACATCATTAGATGCTTCATCAAAAGAGGAGAAAAAAATGAGAGAGTGAAAAGGGACAATAGTAGTGGAATAAGAAAAAGAACCTAGAACAGGTGTGTGGAACATTCCTTATAATCCTAGCTTTGTGGTTATCTTTCCTGTGACCTTCAATATGTCACTCTTCCTCTCTGTCTTGTTTATGTCATTGATTAAATGAGAAAGATGAACCAGATGACCTGTAAATTACAGCCATCTGCTTCTATGCAGTTGAGTGAAGAGAAAAAACATGAAAAAAAAAACCCACAAAAAGACCATGGAATGGGATAGCAAAACACAGTCTCAGATTTGGGCCTTTCTTAAGAGACTGGAGATGGAGAAGAGAAAAGGTAAAGATATGTACTAGTGAGGTTGTGTTGCGAAAATTTTCTTATAAATTGGAAGATATCCAACAAGAGTAATTCTAACTTCTCTCATCACAAAATGTTTATGATTTGAAAAAATAAGAGGAAGAAATGGGAGCAGGTATCAACTGGTCTTGAGAGTGAAGCGTAGTAGAGATTGAACAAATCGGAGATGATATGAACAAACAGCTGCAATGTATTCTATTATCGAGTATTTACTGAGTATCTACCAAGCAGGACTTTCCGTTCCAGGCAACAGGATTACAAGGACAGACAAGTTAACCTTGAACTCTCCCCTTTTAGAGCATCATTAAATTGTCAAATGGTAGTATTGGTTATAGATGTGAATTTCTGGAAGACCCAATTGGTCGAGGTTATAATTGCTTCAACAATGCTCAGCAGCTGGCTATTGGGGAAGAAGAGGCCAGTGGTGCTTCCTAAGGATTTGATGAAGAAATGATCAGTTCAGAGAGGAAGCATCTTAGGGTGGTTGTGAATTTTATTTAAAATACGATCCTAATTACTTGGAAAAACACATGAAGCCTGAATATAAGAAGTCAGAGATTGGGGTCAAGATGAGAGTGAAGAGTGAATATTTTCTAGTTATGTTATTCAGTTGCAAATGATTCATATTTATGATTTTAAGCAAGCTAAGCATGACCAAAAAAACCCCATAATGCACAAGGCAAGAAGCCAGCACTCAAAAAGCAATGATATTATGGCTAAATGAAAATTATTAACTCCAGTTGTACACTTGATTACCCTTGAGCAATTTCAGTTGATTTGGGTAAGACTCACATATGAGGAAATCTGAGATTTTATCCTGCATTTTTGGCTCAGTTTATAGTCCTCACACAAACACTAAAGTGCCTGTCCAAGGAATTAGATAACATTGCATGAGATGTTTTTTGAGTTGTTGGTTTCTTATATTTATAAATAATTCTAAATAATAGTTTGTTGAGAAAAATAAAGAAGAGTGAATTTGGAAATAAAGTAGAAATGTGCTAACTTAAATCCTTGTAGATGAAAAAGAAATATCTTTAAACATTTAATCTCTTGAATATCAGTTGTTAAGCCATTTGATTTTTACATGATGTTTAAGAAAAATCAAGTGCAGCAGAGCTACCAGGATTTATCACTGCATTTAAATAAATGCATGAGTTGACAACTTTGTATGAATTAGTTATTAGATTTTATCCTGAGAGATGGATATTGTCAGGTCACCTAAAACAATAATTATTCACTAGGAGAAAAAAAAAGAAAGAAAAAAAGGGATATAACAATCAGTTTTTGCAAAAGGAAATTACTTTTAGTGAAGTGTGATTCAATCATAACACAAAAAAATCATACCAATGCCGTATCCTTCTCACTTACTTAAAAAAATCAATTTACTGTATATTTGTGATTCTATAAATTCTTACTAAAAGTATTATAATTCTCATTCTTCCCACTTTATTTAAAAGTGTTACTAGATATCAAGCTGAAGCATCAACTACTTGGTTAAAACTAGGCCAAGGGTTATTGTCCATAGGAAGTAATTTGATTATTCTTCCTGAAATGATGACAGATTTTAATGTATGCAACACAGCACTATGGACAGGATATCCTGTACATGTATATGAGTATCTGCTTTTGTGGAAGGTGGAAAATGGAGGCAATATCTAATTAGTCATGACAAGAGTGACTGGTACACATGGTTTGGCATCTATGCCCGTGTTTCAAGCAGGGGCTTCACCAAACACCTGAACTGGGTGCATAGAATCTCCTTATGTCAGTGAATCCTGTTGCAACCAAAGTTGTACTGCTGAAAAGGATGGACTGATTTGGGGTGCACACAGTAAGATTTCTTGAAGATATTTTGCTAATAAATTCAATTTTATTCTTAAGTTTATTAAAGACAAAATATATGAAAAATTGTACCTGTGTTTACATATAGCATCTATTTATTAATATCTGTTCTTTACTCAATTGTTAAAAATTTATTTTGATGGTTTGACATTTAAGGAACTTCCACATACCTGACTGCTTCGTATCACAGCCTGGAGCTGATGAAGCACTGTGTTGTGCAACTGCAGATTAATTCTTGGACAGATTTTTCTGCTTCACTACCTCTTTTGTAGGTGCCAAAAATAATTGTTTATTGTGCCAAGTTGTGTCTTTATCACCTGTTAAAGATCTCGGTGCACTGTCACATGGCATCTAAGGTAAGTATGCATTTCTTCTGCCTTTACTTTTTTTATTGCACTCTATTCATAAAGCTTTTCTCTCTTTCATTGGCCTGTATCATCTGTTGTATGAGATGTGCTTTAAGTCCATGTGATGTTTCTGGTTTTTAATTTGCTTTTTCAAACGTGGTTACTTTTTAAAGCCATCTAAAAATTTGAAACCAGAAAATGAATCTACTTTATTTTCACTGCCACTTAGCTGTCTTTTGTTTTTCAAGCACATCAAACCACAACCAAAGCAAAGAATGAAGATGAGAGAAAGAGTGAATTCTGAACCAGATCCAGGGTTTTCTGCCCAAAGCTCCAAGAGACAATGTTGGAAACTCCTGCAATTCACATCCTGGAAGTATTCGGACTCAATGCAACTGGTAAATATTAAGTATATGCTTTTGTGGATTAAATCTTAGCTCTTTTCCGAACACAACTTAATAATTATTTGGATTGGCTTATTTGTTTGTGAAAATATCTAAATAAAACAGCACTATATTCTGTCTCAGAATCAGTTGTACTTTTCTTAGTGTCAGATTTAAAACAGCTTTATTTGCATTTATATTTGCAAAAGTAATGAAAACATATAAATATATTTTATCCTAAAATTTTATAGAAATACATGTGTTTTGCAATTCTTTTCTGTACCCACACCACCACAAAATATATGACATGGCATCTCTGGCTTTCCTGTATTGTGGTATTTGAACATGAGAATTTTGAAATGAAAAATCACTTTTTTACAATAAATGATAGTAACACTTATAAATCATTTCGATTATGCAATCCAAACAGGGATAAAAACAAATAATACACTTACTTAAACTTCTGCTATTTTTTCAGGTCATTAACTTTTAATCATCTAAGATGTTCAATCACTATAACAGAATTAAAAATGTACTATATCTGGGTAATTGGTAGTATAAAAAGTGCTCTTCTGCATTAAAAGTCAGTACGTGAGATGAGATATATTCTTTTTTATACACTAGTAAAGGGGTATTTTTTCTGTTATACATGATGCAAGAAAATATTTATAGCACTGTTTTGCTTCTATTTACAAACATTAAATTGATGTACTTCATTTTTATGAAGAATAGATTTTAAGCATTGCAATCTATAACTGAAATAGCTCAGCAGTCACTCAAAAGGTAGCTTTGTGTTAGGAATGACAAAGCAGAATTGGTACCAATTATTACCTGATTTTGATGAATACATTTTGAGGTTTTGCTCTACTCACCCAATAGGACACTGACAGAAACAGAAGACATGCACAAGGTCCTATAAAGGACTGTTAGAGAAGGTGCATGGACTGAGGAGGAATTTCACCTGGAATGTGCCAAAGGCAAGGACATACACCCAAGGCATTGGCTACCCTTGCTGACATTAGAATCGTGGACTATGAATTACAAAATGTATAAGCAAATAGTTTTTTAAAAGCTATATATGTATGTATATGTATGTATACATGCATGCACACACATATCTTTGCATGCCCACATACACAGATACACAGTTTTGTAAGTTGTATCATTATTATATGTAGTAATGATCAAAATGCTTTTCTTTTTCCTTTGTTTGTGTTGGATCTATTTGAAACATTTCTATTTCATTTCATAGATTTGTGGTGGTTTCCCATTGAGAAAAGAGAAGAGTGGGAGAAAAATCCAAACCTAGATTCCACTTTGTGGAAGACGTTCTCCAAGGCTTCTAGCTGCACGCTCTGCATTGTCTTCTTTTATTCATCACCATCACATTTGGGAACTAAAGAGCTTTCAGAGTCTTCTTCCTGCCTTTGGGTCCACAGGTTGTTTTAAGGCTTGGACACTAAAACATTTTTTGGCCCAGGTTTGTGGTTTCTTTGGAAATAAATCCCCTTTAAAACTAGAAGATCTTGAAGTTATTTCCTGCCATCCATTTTCATGTGCCAGTAATCACATCCAAATTTTTTCTAGACATAATTCTCAAACATGATTTCTTTCTTTTGTTCTCATCCTTACTTCTCTCTTTCACCGTCTTCTCCTCTTCCCTTTTTCCTTCCTTTATAATAGCAGACAATTAAAAGTAATTAGAAAAAAAATAATCTTGAGTGGGAAGGTAACACACTTAATCTGATCATCTGATCTCTGTTACCAGACCAAGTACATGGATCAACTGAGAAATCTTATTAGGTCTGTGGCACTCGAAAAATTTTTTTTCAGTTTTACCCATTTTTGACCTTCAACATTATCTTTTCCAAACTCTAAAACCCTTGTTCTCACCATGAAAGCCAGCCAGTCATTGTCTGAGTGCATCTTTATTTTGTAATACCTTGTTAGAGGTAACTAAGACCTTAGTGGCAACTAACCCACATTCTGACTCTTTCCAGCAACTTCCTCTAAAACCACAGGAAGAATTGTCACATGGTCTTACTTCTAAGGTATCCCAGGCCCCCATTTTAGGTGTTTCACAACAGAGCAGGGGTCTGTACTCAAAAGCCTATTACATCTGTGTCCTCACCACCTGCTGCCAACACATTAAGTCAATTCTATGCATTTAGTTTTTCTCCTACTAATTTATGTTTTATGGTTGTTAATACTAGTTGGTAAAATGTCAGCTCTGATATTTCAGTAAGTTGGTAAAATGGAAGTTAATTGTCATGCATATAGTGTTTTGTTGATGGCACGAAAGAGCTAGGGGTTGTGTTTCACATAATCACTTAGTGACTCAGGCTACTCCATCTCCTGGTGTCTCAGTCTTTTGCTGGATCCTCTGCATATGGCTGACAGATGGGGAAGTAGGTAAAGATAATACATGGGGGGATTTTATGACCCAAACCTAGGAATGATACATATTTTTAAAGTTTTCTCATTTCTGTTGGCCAAAATGCAGCCATATCTCACTGCAAGGGAGTCTGTGTGTCCAGGAAGAAAAGAACAAATTATAGATACAGTTTGCAAGTTTCTGCTGCAAGTAAGAATTAACCCTTTATTTTTCTTTGTTAGAGTTTGGATTATCTGAAAAATTTCTGTCATTGATTTATGATAAATTATTTTTCTTAAAAAGGTAAAGCATTTCCTTGTCTATACATTTATTTTTCCTCATAGTAATTTCTTAATCACTTAAAACAGAAGTAAGAAAATTATATGCCATGGGTTGGCTGCCTGCTTTTGTAAATAAAGTTTTATTGGATCATAGCCATTTCCATTTGTTTACATATTGTCTATGATTGCTTTTAAACTCTAATGGCAAACACTCTTGAGTGTTTCTAATGTTGAGTAGTTCCAAAAGAGACCTTATGGCCGGCAAGCCTAAAATATTTGCTTTGAGAAAAGCTTGTACACTCCTTATTTAGTGAATACATAATCAGCTTTGTATATATCTGCTTAGGACAGTGAATGAAAAAATGTTGTCTCCATAAATGATCTCTTGATTGATCTCAAGCCAACCTCAATAATATTTTATTCAAGGAAGCAAATGATAATTTACTTTCTTTTTAACTTGACATCATTTTCAGTACCTGAGCATCCGAGAATTAAATGCTTCATGTAGGAAACAGCACTTAATTATAAAATCAATGTGATTTTGGCAAACTCCCAGACAGGAACCTCATTTCTATATCTTTCTCCAGTTGATCAAGATGCAGTAAAGCAAAGTTATATTATCAAAATATACATTACCAAACCTCAAAAGAGAAATGATGATCAACTTTTGGACAATGAAAACTCTAGAATGTTTGATATATCAGGGAATGGTCAGTGAATTAGTTTATGTGGTGGGCAGATTTAATGATAATACCAGGTTTATATTGAAACGTTTTCCCCTTAATTCTCAGAATTATGATGTGTACAATTTTCACTCTTTATAATTCTGGAAATTGACAGAATAGTGTCACCACACAGGTAAGTTTTGAATGAGAACTTGGTTCAAGGCATTTGACAACAGGTCTATTATGGTGATGCAGCCATTTTTGTATTAGCTACACCTTGGGTTTTAGTTAATTTCCCAAATAGCCTCTTCAAAACAACTCTTCAGAATGTTGTTTACTCTTTGATAAAATGAAAATTACCTTCACATTGACCTAGGTGCTTTACATACATTGTCTCATTTACTCTCTAACAATATTTAACTTGTGCATTAGTAGTATTAATATGTGAAGAAAAAGTTGGACTCAAAGAAGGTAAGTAACTTGCTTAAGTTTACACAGGAAAAATAGTCCTTACACCTTTCAATTTCATTAGCTAAAGTCTTTTGCACTGATAAGTGTTTTAAAGGAAACAAAGGGGAAAGTGTGATGGATAGGTAAGTAGAGGAGAGGAGACCTACTAAACTGAGCAGTTTTAGAAAGCCTCTCTGAAAAGTGATATTTATGTTGAGTTAGTCATAAGGAATCAACAAGTTCTTCACAAGAGAAGTAACACCAAGTGTAATGACATTAAAAAGAGAAATAGGTGGTGTTCTCCATTCTACTTAGCAATACTCTAGTCACTATTTTTTCTCTTCTGCTGTTACACATATCTATTAAATATTTAGTTTCAGAAATTTTACTTATGGTACAAAACTATTCATCTGCTTTATTTTTAGATGTCATATCTCTGGTAAAGTTCATCATTTTATCTATTTTTGTAATGGTTTTGAACATTTTAATTAAAGCTGTACTAAAGTTGGTTTCTGATAACTCCAAAATCTTGACCACTGGTGGTTTAATTCTATTGTCTATTTTTTTCTCTTGGTTTTTGATAATTTATTTCTGTCTCTGTCATGACTGGTAATTTTTAACTGAGTGTCAATCTTTGTAAAGAATGCTAAAGACTCTGAATGATGTTACCTTTCTTCAGAGAAGACTTAATATTCATCTGGTAGGCAGGTAGCATATGGGAAGATCACCTTGATCCAATTTGAGACTAAAATTTTTCTAAGCTGTTTTCAGGCTTTGGTAGGACTGGTCTACTTCTACTCTGTCCTTACTCCTACAGTGTATTGATAGATTTCCCAGAGTAGTCTCAATGGAAAGGCTGGGGCTTTTCAGAGCTCCTCCTTTTTGGTGAGCAGCCTAGCACTGTCAGATTATTAATCACTCTTGAGTGTTTCAGCCTTTACCAAACATTTTCCTCCTAGTTTCTTGATTTTTCACCCCTTCATGCAAAGATTAGGCATTGGTTCAGATTTGAGGGGAAAGTTACACCAAATGTCACTTCATTTCTCCATGATTCCCTTTTCTCCTAATTTGGATCCTCAAATTCCTGCTGCCCTGGTAACCTTGATTTCTACTATTTTTCCCATCCCATCTGAGTGAGTTGGCCACAAAATCTATGATGTTGTTTTTTGTTCAGCCTCTTTATCCTGTCCTGGGACTTGCAAATGTCCGAAGTGGAAAAAAATCAGTGGTGAACGGAGGGCTTTTTAAATTGCATTTTCCTCTCTTCAGGATTGCGGCCCCCCAAATCCTGGCTTCCTTGTCTGCTCCAAGATTCCTTCAAACTGCTGTTTGTTTGTTTCTTTTAATTTTAGACAGCTTTAGTAGTTTCTTGGCAGAAGAGTCTGTCTGATACAAGTCAATTATAGATGGAAGCAGAGGACTGGAAGATGACTCTGGTTTAAATTTCCATCTACAGTAATAAATATGTTTAGTTAGGCATTTAAAAAAACTGTCAGCATAGTTTGTCTTTTCTGGAATAAAGATAATAATGATAGTTTATGAGACTGATATAATGATTTATATATATATGTGTATATATACATACACATACATATAATCTCATAGCAGAGCACTTGGCAAATAATAATGAAGCAATAAATGTCGGTTCTTTCCCTTCCTTCTCTTGTCTTATTTAAAGGTCATATTTTTGACTGTTCATTGATCCATATTTATCAAATCAGTGACATTTTCATGATATATGTAATAAGTTTTGAGTGATGACAGAGAAGAAATAAATATGCAGAAAGTATAGCATACATGAATATATTCCAAGAAAATACATTTCATCTGCATATCAGGTACCTTCTCAAATGTTAAGTTGTTTGTGAATTTTTATTATAGTTTTTTTTAGTATGATGTACTTAGAATGATTTAACCAAACATCAAGTAAACCCAGAACAAATACATAAGAGAATACATATTTTTAAGATATTCACATTATGATGAAGAGAAAAAGATATGCACTGAATTTGTATGTGCTAAAATCTATATAAAATGGACGAGATGATGTAAAGTAGATTTCATGAAAATACAAATATATTTTAAATGCATTTGTAATGTTCCTTGCCTAGTAATCAAAAAATATTGTTAATGCTTTTGTTGTTCACATGAATGTTAGTATTTATTTATATTTAATGAATTTACCATTTTATTTAATTTTCTGTAAAGTCCTTTCTAATATAAAAATCTGTAGTAATTGATAATATCTCTTCGCTTGCTGTTTTTCATTGTGAGTTTCCAAAATACAGTGCTGTGGATTTATTTTCATGGTAGCAGATTACTTATCACTTCACTTTTCCAGGGCTAGCAGCCTAGCAGGTCAATGAGAAACTCATTGCCTTGAAAGAGATCAGGTGTTAGGTTTGTCATAAGTAAATCTTCAGTCAAAAAAATGTGTAAAATTAATAGATTGTGTTTAAAAGTCCATCCAAGAATTGAACAAGTTGATAGTTATATTCTTTACTTTCTTTTGAGAGAATATGAACTAAATATAAATCCAAAAAAATCATTTAATAAAAAGGCACTGAAGGAGCCAGAAGCCACAGAGAAGAAAAACAGCTCAGATACAGGTCAAAAGTTCGCCTTTCCTAATAGACAATGGATATTAAGTAAAGTGATCATTGGAATTGATCAAATTAGTCCAGTCACCCAAAATGTGACCACACACCTGCCACTCAGCCTTAGGTTAACATTGCTGGAGATTTAGTGTAACAACCAAGAAGGGGGTGTTCGGATACACACAGAGACGTAACAAATAATAGCAGCAGTTTTCAGAATTTTGTATTTCTGAAATACAAATAAAATTTTAAAGAATTTTTGAGACAAAAACATTTTTATTTTGCCAAAGAAGGAAGAGGTTTTTTCTTAAGAAAAGGAAAAAACAACAACAACAAAAAAAAAAAAAACCACTAAAATATTTACAACCATAACTTATTTCAGAACAATAAGGATTTTTGGACAACAAAATGTAAGAAAGATGTAATCTAAAAAACAGACTCTTTTATGAAAAAAATAGTAAAATTGTTGTCAGTGACATATACATACATATGTACATCCATATTACATTGTCATTTTTATTTGGGGGACTATTGAAACAAAGGCAGAGAACAGCCTCAGTCAGAGTACTAGCTTGACAGATCTGCTATTATAAGACCTTCTTTATAGTCTCCTCTAGAGGTACAGGATGTCTTCATTTTACTATTTTATTTAACTGTCTTTACCACCATTAAAGTTTTGGTAATATACCTAATATCTTCCAACTTTTTCACTGAATCCCTTCAAGTTATTTTTCTGTATGAGACTGTGCTTTATTTATTTTATTTGTTTGACACTGAGCATTAATATGTAGTGCATTAAAATATTTGAAGATAAATGTGTATTTAAGAATGAAGAAGAGATGATAAAGTAAGCCCTCCTTTTGTCTCCTAAGCCTATAAACTTGTTTTCCAATCCGCTAATTATCTGAATATGTGGTTGGTCTTTTAACCAGTTTCTACTATTGTATAATATAAAAAGTGCTGCTGCAATGCTTACACAAGAAGTCGCTGTGTTATAGATATATATTCTGTACTCTAGGAAATTATTCCACAGAATAACACCCACAAGAAAACATTCATTAGAAAAAGCACTGAATTCTAAATCTGCTTCAATAACATAATATCTCTCTGAAACCCCAAACAACCATATTAATAAACACTTGTGTTAAAGTAGAAATGATAGAAGACTATAGAAAGTATATTTCTAATTTTTTTAAACATTGTATTTTAAAATGTAGGTATAGGAACAAAGATCGATAAATAACTGAATCAATTTCCAAAAATAAAAGGAAATAAAAGGCCAAAGAGTGATTATCTACCTTATCAAATATTTATAAAACATGTCACATTTCCATTACATTTTAAAACAATGTACTACTGCCCCAGTTATAAACAAATATACACATGGAACAAAATAGAGGGGTCAGAACGAGAGTACCTTATAAGCAGAGAAATTCAAAGTGCAATGCCAGTCATTTGGGAATTGATGGAGCATTTTGCATATGATGTGGGGCAATCACACACTAATTAGAGGAAAAGGAAGGTCATTTTTAAACAAAACAAAGGTAAACTATGACGGATTGAGTAAAAATAAAGTTATACAATTAAAAGAAGGGCATGCAAGGAGAAATTTTTTTGTGTATTTGTGTTAGAGAAAATTTTCTTTAACGAGACTAAAGAACACAAACCATAAAAAATTGGATTTTGTTACATCAAAAGTAGTTTTTACAATATAAATCACCAAATGCTAACTTAATAAATATCACAATAGAAGATTTTTGCATGAATTGAACCAAATAGGTACTAATATCTAGAATACTAAAGGAATTTGTAAAATAAACAATAACAAAACTAAAAGAAAGGAAACACAATAGAAATATACTTAAAGTTATGACTAACCAACATATGGAAAGAAAAACAATGGTTAACAGATACTTGGAGATATTCTTATGAGAAGTGGAACCATGCAATGAGGACAATGATGAGAACATGTGCTACAGCTCAGATTAGCCAAAACCTTCAAGTTGATCAGTACTAATTATTAGTGAGACTATAGCAAAAATATTTAATTTTGGTGCAGTATATACTGGAGTGGTCCATTCTGGAGAAATGTGTCATACTTGATGAGATTAATATTCACATAGCCCAACGCTCAAAAATTTCACTTTTCATAAATTAACGAAGTCCACAAGGAAGCTCTTTGTAGCACTGACTGTGGTATCAGGGGTGTGAAGACAACTTGGGTAGTCATCACTAAGAAAATGAGTATGTAAATTTTTGTGGCTCCATACTACACTGTTTACTGCAGCAGTGTGTGTCTCACACCAGGGACAACCATTAAAATAGATATCAAGAGGGGCTTCCCTGGTGGCGCAGTGGTTGAGAGTCCGCCTGCCAATGCAGGGGACACGGGTTCGTGCCCCGGTCCGGGAAGATGCTACATGCTGCGGAGCAGCTGGGCCCGTGAGCCATGGCCGCTGGGCCTACACGTCCGGAGCCTGTGCTCCGCAACGGGAGAGGCCACAGCAGTGAGAGGCCCATGTACTGCAAAAAAAAAAAAAAAAAAAAAAAAAAAACAAGAGAAACAAATAAGAGAATAAAATCCATACCACGACATGTGAATTAAAATTTTTCTACACTTACTATACAGCATTATCTCTTTTACAAGGATTCACACGTAGGCCATTGTTTTTGTTATCTGATCTCAGATCCATTCCCCTCCTTCACCGGCAAGCTACATTTCCAAAGGTCCTTTGCTAACTGCTGTCTGGTGAGGTTTGGCTAATGGAAGCACTGGTTAAAGTTGGAGAGGAAGAGGAAAGGAATCAGGAAACTCTTCCTCTCCCCATCCCTCCCTTATACTCCTTCCTTTCTCCCTCTTCTCTCTCTCTTTCCCCCTCTCTGTTTTGGGTGGGCATTTTTGAGCAGTAGCCATATCTTTTCCAAGGTTCTCACACTAAACAGAACCTATTTCTGTGGCCCTAACTCCTCCAGAGCAATTCTGGACATAGTTCTAGGAACTGCAGGATTTCCCTGATGTCTGGATTCTGGTGAATAGCACTCCTTTCCTAGTGTCATTCCAGTCCCAATGGGGTGTACTGGTCTCCTGCTGTCTACTTTGCTAGTGTTCTCCTTTTGCTAATCTCTGATTTGCTTCACCATCCCGTTTGCTTTCTCAGTTTCTCTACCACCTGTTTAATTTCGTATGCTGAGTTTCTCACTCGAAATACTAGAATAGTTTACATTTACTGATTGGAATCTGAAATAGTATTTGATATTGGGAGTGTTCCCAGGAAACAGACCCTAATGCAGGATACTAAGATTGGGAGACTCATCTGCTTAATCTTTAACATGATGATAACCTCCCTGAAGATGGAAACTGAAATAATAGCAATCTGTGACAGGCAGAGGCATTAAATACACAGTTGCTTGAAGTATAACACTGGCTGAAAGGAAGTATTTGGAGGATTAAGTAATGGCTATAGTAACCATCATGGTAACAGTGACGGCTACAAGGACTGCCATTTTCTAACTATGATCAAGAGTTTACTGAAAGAAAAAGAGAAGCTCAGGGCTGTGTTACCTTTCCTGCTCTCTATTATAATGTTATTCAGACTTTAATTATCAGCACATTCCACAGAACATCACACAGGTCAATTATATTGATGGTATTCAGGTTGCTCTTGGAAGCAGCAAGAAGCAGGAAACTTAGATGCCTTAATGAGACACACAGTGTCAGAGATTAGGTGGTGAACACCATGAACACTTAGATCCACTTGGATGATGTCTCTACAGATCTTGTAGGCTGGGGCATGTTGAGATAATCCCTCTAAATTGAAAGATCACTTTAGATTTTGGAGGCAAAATATGCCATACTTGGTGTGTTGCTCCAAGGAATTTACTGAATAACCTGAAGGCTTCCTGTTATTGCCTAATTCCATTTGTTTCAGCATCTGTTGTTTGGCTTATTACTCATAGAGCAATTCCCTTACATGAAATTCCCTCTGTTTGAAACACTAGATGGCTTCTGTTTTCTTGAATGGCCATTGACTTATACAATGTGTACCCAAAGACATAATCTATACAAATTATAGTGAGTTTCTATGTGTGAGATAATAAATAGAGAGTTATCAGAGTAGAAGAGGAAAACTATAAAACAATAAAAAAAGATGGAGCTTGAAGAGAATGTAATATAAATGAAAGGGTATAATTAATTCTGATAATCTTAAATGACAAATTAAAAATCTATATACATGAAAGAAACTAAGATCGTGTGACCTATTAAAGTTTAAATACATTCTTAGTGGCAAATTAGGACTAAAACCCTAATCTCTTGAATTGCAAGCTATTTCAATGACTCAATACTGTTCCATACTTGCTTTCAGGTTTAAATTTTTATCCTACTTGTGCTGAGAGCCTCTTTCAGAGGAAAAAAATAAGGATATATATGAAAATGCATACTGTGAAGCAAAGAGTCTTGAGGGTAGAAAATGTACACTTGAAGGAGGATAGTTATTATGAGAATTTCCATTAAAAACACAGCGCTACATTTTTCACCCAAAACTCTGTGGTTTATTTTTCTGTCTTTGGGAATTTCACAAACAACTTGTAAAGTTCTAGCCAAACCTTTGAGGTTTGCCTTTCCATAAATATATGGAACAAGCCAAAGGCTGCCAATGTAGCCAAATGAAACAATGGAAACCACAAGACCTGCTGGCCTGGCTCCTCTCTCCTCTACTTGATTTTGAGCCCCCGGAGAGGAAACCACCTGAGTTGCATTTGTATATGGTTAGAGCTCTTAAGAACTAAGCCTCCTAACTAATGGTTCTTATTTAATTTGAAATAAAGGGATAAAAGTATTGAATTCTAAGGAAGCAGAAACAGTTTTGTTCCTACCATTGTTGTTCCTTTTTTTCTTTTTAATTTATGTCTTCATTGCTAACATTTCAAAGGAGCCTCTGCATAGATGCATGTAGCCACAGTGTGTTTCTATTCCCAGGGGTTCTGGAGGCCACAGTGATCCATGTAGTTCCTTAGAAAACTCTTTAAATAAATGGAATCTATTGGCCCTAAAGGGATTTTGAAACACCTTAACTCTGTTTTCGAGCAGTATACAGTAATAGACTGTATACTGCTCGAAAACAGAGTTAAGGTGTTTCAAAATCCCTTTGCTATTCACTGGTAAACATCTAGGATATTATTCAGTAAAAGTTTATTTTTAACTTTTCTGCTCAATTTATACCCTAGACAGGGCTGTGTCATACACTACATTTATCGTCCTTGTCTGTAGGCTTTTAGTGCCATGCCCCCTTCCAGTCCCAACCCTTATTACATTGTTGTGCAAATTTAATTTAACCAAGACCTATTAAGCAATATAATCTATAGAGCCTGACTGCTGGAGTTACTTAACCTTTCAGTGCTTCAATTTCATTATCTACACTAGTCTTCATAGTATTGTTGTGAGATTAAATGAGTGAATACATATAAAATGCTTACAACGTGCCTAGTACATTGGAAATAATCGATAAATATCTGCCACTAGCCATCATCATAGTAATAGTACTAGTCGTAGTAGTAGGATGTCCCAGTAGCGTGTTACATATTAGAATATGGAGAAAATGCGAAACTCTGAGAATCCTTAAAGAGCGTAATTAAAATTGTAATTGGTAGCATTTGATAATAGGTCTGCCTTCTTCAGTGTCATCTATGTTTTTATTGAGATCAAATACCAAAGATGAATAAACTCTCAGGCTGATGTTTCTTGCACTTAGTAGAAGAGAGCTTTTGTGGAGAGCTGGGCAGTTTTACTTACTACTTATTCAATTACACGTTATTCTTTCCACAACAATTGAGTTACCTGCCGTTCCTGTACCTGTTAGGTAGGGTAATTCTAGATGCTGTAACAAATAAACTTCAAAATTTCCGTGTGTAAGAAAATACAAGTTTAGTTCTGGCTCATGCAACCGTCCAATGACGATGCTCCTGGTTGGCATGCAGCTTTCTTCAGGAGGTGGTTCAGGGACACAGGTCCCTTCTGTCTTCTTGCTCAAGTAGCCCCCTGGGCCTCAAAGGGCTATGTTTCTTATCACAAGATGGAGTAGAAAATGAAAGATATGGTAACATTGTCTATTAATTACTTTGCCCTGGGAATGCAAATTCCATATATATTTTTTTTTACTTGACAAGATTCCATCCAAATGCAAGAGAAATTGGGAAATCAAATAGTGCTTGTGGAGCTGCTTATGAAAAACAACTCTATCCTACAAAAGACGGGGAATAACTCTTGTTGTATGGTTAGTCACTTCTTCCATACAAGGCTACAGGGATGAATCTAAGATCTGCTTTCATTTATCAAGGGAATAGTGGGGGCACAGGCTGGAAACCAGGAGATGAGGTTCTTCATTAAGCCCAAGAAGGTCAAGTCATGCTTTAGAGAGGATATGGACACCACAGTTGCATCATAAATGTGCACAGTTCAGCAAAACAAAAGGAAAGGTATCATATTCTAAAAAGGGACTATGATTTGCAGAGGTGTTGAGGTCAAGGAATTCCAAAAGGCTGAGCATAGGTGTGGAGAACTGGCTGAAAGATGAGCAATACATTCAACTGAGCAATGTTTTGTAGGGGACATAAGCTAATTTTTAGAAAAATTACCCAGGAAACAGGGTATAATACATTTGAAGATGTTAGAGGCTCTGAAGCTAGTTGACAGATGATGAAACATAAGTGGAGGGAGGCGGATTAGGAAGATTATGCAAGAAATTCAAAGAAGCTTTGGTATTTCACCTTTTTTACGGTTGCCCATTCTTTCTGCATGTGATTTCTGTCCTTCTTTGCATGTTTCACAATACAAACAAAAACAAAATGGATTAAAATTTTATAAGCTTTTGGAGAATTGTAAGTTATTTTTATTTTTTAAAACTTATGTTGCAAAACAACAATAGTAAAGAGAATCAACATATGCATACAGGCTACTATACTATGAATGGTGAACTAAGTATCCACCATGCTGGATTCAAATAAACACTTACACACACACACACACACACACACACACTATTACGTGGGGGACAAAGTCAATTAGGAATTGAGTATAAAGTAAAGGAATATTTAACCCTATTTGTATTTCTTCTGATGGCTTACTTCCTTACATTTCCCACAGTTAATGTCCTAGTAATTGTAAATCCACTAGGAGATTTAGCTTACATATAAGTAACCATCATCACTTAAAATTTTCTGGGAACTTGGCTGCCATTTGTGTTCAGCAAATATTTGAGAGTATTTTCAAAGACTCTAGGCTGTCCAGTGCCAAGCTATCGTTGGCCCAGCAGCTTACCCTCAATTCCTAAGTAGCTTCTTTCTAGAGAAATTTAATCTGCATGTTTCTAATCCATTTAAAATTAGATCATCAAAATAAAGTTTTGTATGAGCTATCCAAAATCCTGTGAGAGAGTTTCTTTATTTTTCCTCCACTAAAGGATGATGTCGCATTTGCTAAAATTCAAGTGTGCTGCAAAGCTAGAAACCTCTTAGAAACTGATTTTAAAACTTGGCAGTCTCTATTCTTTTATCCCTAAGGCATATAGTAGGTGCTTTGGAAGTTTCTTTGTGAATTCATTTTTAGAACATTGCTTGGAGTTTACTCATACAGGACTGAGTTCCTTCCTTTCCACCAAGCCACAGTTCTTCCTTTGGAACTTCTCCTGAATTCAAAGGATGCTACACAGATGGAGTGTCATGATGGCTTCATAAGAAAGAGTTTGAGACAGATATTTCCAATTTTCTCTTTAAGATAATCTTATATACTTCTTCAAGCAGGACTGTGTTCAAAATCACTTCCTGCCACATGAATTCTGAATTTCATTGTAATTTTCCTTGGTGTACTGTTTGCTATTACAATCAATCCTATTTCAATTT
Source organism: Mesoplodon mirus (assembly GCF_964341445.2). NCBI lineage: Eukaryota > Metazoa > Chordata > Mammalia > Artiodactyla > Ziphiidae > Mesoplodon > Mesoplodon mirus. The sequence continues at coordinate 106,032,769 of NC_138982.1, read as the reverse complement.
GACACTTTTTGAATCTCCATTTTATATATTTTTCTTTTAGAAGCCTAGAGAAATTAATTGCCCAATCACCCTATATATAAATGTTATATTAATCATAATTTATTTGGTGTTACATAATTTTTGTTTATTGGTATTATTCACAAGTAAAAATAGAAATTAAATGTTTTTATCATCACTTCAAATGACTTGCATTATTGCCTATCACTAATTCCATTTACTCACTGAAAAAAAATCGATTGCCTTAATGTTTGAATATAATTTTAGGTTCTACAATGAACACTAAAATGAATCTGACAAAATATACAAAGCTAAAAATCAGTGTCCAAGCATAGTGTATTGATGTGTGTTCCATATCTCCAACACTTATCCAAGGGAAACCTATAAGTATATCATATGATAATTACTAACACTGTGTTTTTAGATTATTTAAGAGGATTTATGTCTCATAAAAAGTTGATATATTTTAATGGAACTTTCAGACTAGAAGGATAAAATAAATATGGGGACCATATAACATTCTTATTGATCATACTTCCAAATTTTCATCTGCCCTTTAGCCGCTCCTCCACTCTGACCAGCATTTCTCTCTTTCATCCCCAATTCTCTGTCTTCTCCACTCTGGGCTGGATCCAGCACTCCTCTTGTTAGCCCTTATTTACAGGAAAACATTTACAGTCTGCCTTCCATATCTGCAGAATCGAAACCCTTGTATAAGAAGAGGTGACTGTATTCATTGTGCTACACCATTTTATATAAGGGACTTGAGCATCCGCGGTTTTTGGTATCTGCAAGGGGTCCTGAAGCCAATCCCCAGCCAATACTGAGGGAGGACTGTACATTGTGACATTTTCACTCATCTAATACCAAGTCCTACAGATACTTTTGTTTCTGTAACATTCAGCAACATTTCATTCCATAAGACAATCTCTTGCTGATAATGTACTCATCATAAGACACTCCTTTTTTTCTGTAACAGAATTCTATCCTTGTCTCCCCTTTATTCCCAACCATCACTTCTCAGTCTCTTATGTTGGTTCCACCTATATATGAGTTTCATTATTTTAGTTCTTTATGACGACTTAATGGAGCAGGTATTATTTTCACTAGTTTAGAAACAATGACTCTGAAGATGCTTTAAGATCACATAAATAATAAATTGCAGGGCTAGGATTTGAATCCAAATCTATATGCCTCCAAAGTCAGAATTTTCCAATCCACACTTTGCCTTGCTAGGCCATAGCTGGGCTGGCTCCAGGGCTTGCCTCTTTCCCTGCTGAAGGCATCAAGAGATCCGCTAGCTTTCTTTTGTTCTTTAGGGCTACTTCCACCCATGCCTAACCTGTATTCTACCCATTCAGTCTCTTATGTTTCATCTCCCTACATGCCTAGTTTTGAAAAGCACATAATCTTTCAAGTTCACCATGTGGGTTTTTTTTGTATTATTTGAATTTTTTGCTACAAATCACTATAGGAAAGCAAATGGTACAACCATGTGATTGTCCCAATGGTTGAAGAATCATATCAACTTCTTGATAAATCTAGATAATCTACTCACTTATAAGCTAGTGCTATTTTAATGCCAAGACATTGTAACCCATATGTTCCTTTGTACAAAGAAGCAAGTTAAAGTGTTTAACAAATAATTGCATGCAATCTCTTGTATCTGCTTCCACAAAGCTTTACAATCAAATGTCCCACCAACAGAAATTATGATGTTTTTGCTGTTTATAATTAACAAAAGTCAAGTATAATTAATCTTGGCCAACTCTCTCAGCTCTCTTGTATACTTTAGCTCTATCACTTTGGAAATCATTGAAGTTTAGGTGTGATTGTAACTAGTACATTCCCATACGTGTCTAACACCTCTGCTTAGCAGCCTCAGACTTCCTTATGCACAATTATTCTGGAAAGTGTAGATTTATTCCCTTATGAGCATTTTCAAAAAGGTGCAAACTGAAGTGTAAATGGCATTCATCTCACCAAATCAACTGGAATGTAGTTGCTGTTAAGGTAGTCTAAAAAAAAGAAAGAAAGAAAGAAATATAATACCTCTCTCAGGCATAAAGATTTTGAATACAAAATATCTAGGCATGAACATCATTTGCAGACTTAGTTCCGGCAGTTTGATTTGCAACTTTAATTTGAGGACAGTCATGTCTTTGGTATGATTTAAAGACAAAACTTGGAAACCAGAATAAACAAAACCTGAATAAACCTGAATAAAAAAAACTTGGAAACCCGAATATCCTCATGTACGTGGTATATTCCTGCTAACAGTGTGCTTCTGGAAAAGAGGTAAATGTGACTTCGTTAGGTGACAAATCTGCTCAGTTCTCTCATGCATGTAAGCATAATCTAAGACTAGCTATGAGGGTAATTTCATTTCCAAATAGTTTATTCATTAAATAGTCTCTTCCACATCTTATTAAAACCCAATAAGCATAAGAAAAAGGGAAAAAATGACTGCTTTTAGAAACTACAATCAATCTCATTGATTTAAAAAGTAAATTGCAACCCTACCCCCCTCCTACCCTTCTGGATTGTGATTCTCTAAATGAAAGGACTGGGATTTGAGCATCTTTGTTCTTGTGTTTCTCACAGTAATGGCATACAACAGAAATGCAATAAATGTTTGTTGTGATAAACTAAAGATATAAATAATGCTGCTATTCAGAGAAATTACAGAATCCCTAAGATGGCAGCTTAATAGTCTACTATCACGTGGTTTTGAAGTTGGAAATAGCCATTATTTTGTTTGTGAGACTTGGAGTTTTTAAATGGCTAAGGGTGGGGTTAATTTTTACAGGTAAGTTTTATAGTTTGGATACATATTAAACATTTGGTTTTAATTGAGGTTTTTTGCTCAGGCCACCCAAAAGCTTCCTTTTAAGAATATGTTTATGCCTGTATGTTTCTTCCCTGTCACCATTTGCTGATGCAGTATTTAATTTCTTTCATTTATGGCCTAAAGTATAATAGTCTGCCAAAAGAAAGAGAGTTCTCTAAGTATGAAAAAATATATTTTCCAGTTTTCCATTAGGAAATCCAAACCTCCATAGTTCCATTTGGATGCTGCATTTCACTATTTTGTCCCAATTCACTAGTTACAGATGTTTTAAAAAGCGCTGGAAGGCGTAAGATCAATATCTAACATGGATATGGAAATTAACTCGGTAGGTGTCCCAAATTTTATTTCCCCTTAACTTAAACTTACATGAAACTAAAATAACTAGTAAATTCATTCAATTTAGTTTTTTTTAAATACATGAAAATGACTGTTTCATTGCCTGATTTTTAAGAGACACACATACATGCACACAAGCACAGAAGAGATTGATTTCTTACAATTTCTTTTACAAATCTAGAAGACAGCAGAAGTCCTAAAACATCGCCTTTCATCTGTTGCTGTCTTCGTGATTACAAAAGCATCTGCAGACTCCAAGAAGCGTGCACTCCAAAAATCTGAGGACCAGGTCGTAAAATGTCATTCTCTTAGTACAAGAATAAATTCATAGTAAAGAAATTAATAATTTATAGAAGTAACCCACCCAAAGAGGTGGTTTGTAACTTTGTTGTAAATCAAGAGGCTTGTGATTTAACTAATTTTAATTTATTTAGAGAAATATACCCTGTCAGGAGCATGGCATTCTGTGTGGAATTTTGGGAAAATAAAGTTTAAATAAATCAGTATTTTTCTAGTACTACTGAAATGAGAACAAGACATTATTTGAGAGGCATCAGCACTTGAGCCATTAGAAAGTTGTAGTCTATAGAAAAGCAAAGATGATTTTCCAAGCTCGACCACAGCCTGAACGAAATATCCCTCAAGACCACACAGATCCCTTTGCCTGGATTGCATGCTTAGCATGTATTTTTATAGTAAGAAAAAGATGCCACAGTTTGCAAATATAATTATTCCAGGAACTAGAAAGGAATGTTAAAAAATTCTATTCTATGTGAAAAATTGGTATTCTATTTCATAAACTAAACATTTACTAAAGAAAATAATTATACAAATATTCATTGAACTAAGCATATAAAAATGAGCAAGACACAGTCTCTACATTGAGGAAATTCACAATCTGAAAGGATGGAAAGAAAGGCACATATGCAGCTCTACTACTTGATATTTGTTCATGTCCTGATAGTTTAAGTGCAGTTGGGAGAGAACATTGATTCTGCCTGGGTTTGTCCACTGAAGGCTTCCTACATGAGGTGATATTTCTACTTCAGTGGATAGTTTTTCTTCATGAGTTTAGTTAGCATGTATTGATTCAGTTAAATTTCATAAGAAGTGGATCACCAAATTAATTGTTTGCCTCTCTCTCTTTACCTCTCTTTATGCTTTTTAATAATAGCACATTGAAAATGATTAAAGTATGAGTATATTAAAAAAATCATTTTAGGTGGGCCCAAGAGGTATAACCTAAATGGAATTTGGTGTCTTTTTTTAAAATTTTTGATTGGGGTATAATTGATTTATAATGTTGTGTTAGCTTTAGGTGTACAGCAAAGTGAATCTGTTATACAAATACATATACCCACTGTTTTTTTAGATTCTTTTCTCATATAGGCCATTACATAGTATTGAGTAGAGTTCCCTGTGCTATACAGTAGGTCTTTATTAGTTTACCTATTTTATATATAGTAGTGTGTAAGTGTCAGTCCCAATCTTCCAATTTATCCTTCCCTGCCCTTGTTCCCCATTTTATTTTCTACATCTGTAACTCTATTTTGCTTTTGTAGTTAAGTTCATTTGTAGACATTTTTTTGTTTCCACATATAAGCGATATCATATGATATTTGTCTTTCTCTGTCTGACTCACTTCACTCAGTATGAGAATCTCTAGGTTCATCCATGTTGCTGCAAAAGGCATTATTTTGTTCTTTTTTATGACTGAGTAATATCCCATTGTATATATGTGCCACATCTTCTTTATCCATTCCTCTGTTGATGGACATTTAGGTTGCTTCCATGCACTGGCTATTGTGAATAGTGCTGTAATGTTCATTGCAGGAATTGGGTGTCTTTGAACTACACTAGATCTTACCTTAGTATTTTATTACAGTGAAGAAAATAGGCACAATTGCATGTAGGTGTACACACATATACACACATACAAATTCAAATAAAAAACATTGAAAAATAAGGTAGACTTTCTTGAAGTTTTGTTTGGAGGAGGGGAAATTAAGATTGTGGATACACTGCACATATTTTTAAAACTCCCCTCTAAATTTTCTCTCTTCCCTAATCTTCTTCAGCTACTCCTTCTTGTCCTTTGTCCTTATTTCCTTAATGTTTCCATTCGAAACATTACTTCCACAATCCCTCTCCACAATCCTATAATATATCCAACACCACAATTTAAAAATTAGTGAAAAAGTATTTGACAATATTCAAACCTTTCCTCTAATTGAAACTTAGACTTCTTTTGTCAGTCAGCATTCTGTGAGGAACCTTAATTCATATGTGTAATTCCCAAATGATAATGGAAAACAGTCAGTCTAATTTTTCTCTTTTTAAATGTAACCAGGGAATAATAATAACTTTGTGAAATGCTCATTACACATCATGAACTGCAGGCAAAATATCACTTGTGATTCTCATAATACCAAAGTAGATAAAAATTTCCTCTATTTTAACAGACAAGGAAGCTGACACACTTCATTAAGAACATAGATGATAATATAAACCAAGTTTGTCTGACTCTACCATCCTCACTTTTCCCACTACATTATAATGATTTTACACAAAGCAGTGATGGCAGTATATTTTGAATATGTGAACACAGGTGTTTGAAAATAAATTGACCAACAACAATATCAATAACAAACTTCCTAAGACCCCAAAGTATGTTTGACTCCCTTTTCCTTTCTCTCCCCCAACAAAAAGGGGTGCATTCATCTACATCCTGAAAATAACCAGTTTAAGAATAACCCCCAATTGCTAAATGCCATAAAGTCCAAGGCAGCACACATTGCTTTCACCTGGAAATCTTGGGATTGTGAAGGAGTAGAAATATTTCCTAAAGTTACCTTTTCAGGAAAAGAGAGCTCTGAAGATCTGATTTCTTAAAATGTCATTCCATAAGCAGTCTATCACAGACACTCAAATTGGAAGACTTTAGAAATGAGTCTACCAGTGGTGGAGTACGGCAAAGATTGAAAGATTGATATAGGATATCTGAAGCATAAAAAATGGCTAATATTAAGTATTTAAAAAATTACCTGAGGCACCAAAATACGAAATTTAATATGACAGAACCCTTCCACAATTACAAAATTTCTATGCTGGTCTAGCTACATTTTTGGAGTTCTTCAGTTGACAAAGACATTTGTCAGATTAAATACATATAGAAAATTGTATCTACTGTATCTAGATGCAAACTTTCAAACATCCCCAGTGGAACGTATATGTTTAAGACTTTTTCAACAACCACTAAAGTAGTATCAGGAAACTACAAGTTAAAGTATAATACAAATAAAACAGGTATCATGATTTGATCCAGAGTTTTATATATTCCCTCTTAGAAGAGTTCAAATAAAAGTCCAAAATAGCCCAGGAAAGATGTCTACATTGAGAAGAGGCAAAGGAGCACCTATAATAACTAAGAAAAATGTCCTCTGCTAATGAGCCATTTCCAATCAGAAACTAATAATGTAGGGATACTAGATGGGACATTTTAAAAATAGTTATGTTTTGTAATGCTAACCAGCAAGATATAAAATAATTTTTCTTTACTTCAGAAATGTGTTGTACTATATAGGGAATTTACAGTTTTAAGGAGAATGATTGATGTGTTGAATTTGAAAAAGTTCACATAATTTAGTAATATAACCTCCTTTTCTGTTATGATTTGAAGCATTTGCAGCTGTAATGGGCTTTGAGTCCCTGGGATAAAGGCCTCAGCCAAAGCCAGGAGCTGCCTATAAAGTTCTCTTTGACAGAAACTGGGATGGAATCCAGGCTCATTTCAGCAATATTTGTGGAGAAGAGTATTGAACTCAATATATTTGACCCCAAAGTGCATTTTTGGGGCTTGCACTATATTTATTAAAGCCTTGTGGCAGACCTAGAAGTTATTAAATGGGTGAGAGCAGGCTTTATAAAGACACAGTTCTAAGCAGCCATAGTTCAATTCAACATACTTTTACTGATCATCTACCTGGAGCCATATCTTAGGCTAGGAACTCATGGTTATAAAAAAAGAGGCAAATATCATCCACAGACTCAGGCAACACTCAATCTAGTAGAGGGAGAGAAGGAAGATATAAATAACTGTAACACATGGCATAGCATGATAAAAGATTGTAAAACAGGTACACAGTGCAACTGGGAGTTACAGATACTGAAAAGAATCAGGACTACATTCACAGGGAATGGGTGCTGATGAAATTGTGCATGCCAGTGTATATGGAGGGTGAGGGGAGGGGGACAGGAGTCCAGCTAAAAAATTAGTAAATTCAGAATATATTCAAGAAACTGAAGTTAGCATTTCAGGAAGCAACATTTTAGCAGAATTCTAAGATACATATTTTTAGAAGAAAATGGTTTAAAATACTGAAATTTAGATTTTCATGTCATTGTCATTGATTCAGTTGTAGTTGGAAAGATAGATAGGCTGGCCATATAAGAAGGAAAATCAGAAATCTGGAAGTCAAACAGAGAAGAGTTAAAGTAACTGTTTCAGTACTTACCAGTCCTGTTGCCTTGTGTATAAGTTTCCTATTGCTGCTGTAACAAATTGTCATAATTAGTGGCTTAAAACAACACAAATCTATTATTTGACATTCTGGAGGTCAGAAGTCCAAAATGGATCAGCAGAGTTCTATTCCTTCCAGAGATGCTGGGGGAAAATCTATTTATTTGTTATTTCCAGCTAGCAGAAGCTACCTCATTCCTTGGTTCATGGCCTCTTCCTTCATCTTCAAGGCCAACAGCACAGCATCTTCAAATCTCTGCTTCTGTCTTCACATCTTCTATGATTCTGATCGTTTTGTCTCCCTGTTATAAGGAAACTTGTGATTACATAGACAGAGTTGGATAATTCAGGATTATCTATCCAACTAATAATCCTTAACTTTATCATGTCCACAGAGTCCCTTTGCCATGTAAGGTAACATATTTACATTTTCTGGGGATTAGGATGTGTACATTTTTGAGGGACCATTATTCAACCTACTATACCCTGGGAACATTATCTAATTTTTAAAGCTTAACTTTTTATCTTATTGTAAAATAGGGATAATAATGTTTCACAGGGTTGTTTTGGAGCTCAAATGAGAAAAAGAATATAAAACAATTAGCATAGCACTTAATAAAAATTGTAATTACCACTGCCAGTACTATTAATGGTGTTACCATTTTGAGTGTTCTAATAGGATGAGTTTTATGCATCTTATTTGGCAATATAGACTTGATCCTTTGAGGAGTGAGGTTACACTGTCAGAACTTGACATGCCAATGTTGAGTGTTATGAAGTATTCTATAGAGAGACTGGAGACATAGGGCACTCTCAGGGGTTGGGGGACAGTGTAAATACTCATGTGGAATAGGATAAACTACAAATATTTGCAATATATGTGATAGATGTAGAATGAATATTCTCAAGATTTTTAGAGGGCCTGAAAGTTAATAGGTAAATGACATTATTCCAATAGCAAACTGGGCAAGAACATGATAAAAGTTATCTGAAGAAGGATCACTGATCAAAAACAAATGTTTAAACTATATATTTACAATCAGTAGTGACCAAATAAAATAATTGCTGTGATCCATAAATGGGCCACAAGAAATAAAGAACTGTTGAGGGTCACTTTGGATCCTATCCTGTAGTGCATCCTCAACGGGTAATGAGAGCTCACCTTTTGGAAGCTGGAGGGGAGTTGGCCATATTCATAGGGGTCCATAATGAATGAGATAAGAGAAAAATGCATTATGCAAAATGCAATGGAAATTTCCCAGTGGTGGCCTCAGGTAAATTTAGAAAAGTATTCACAAAAGAGTAGCCTTCAAACATCTGCCGGATTTTGAGAGTAACAAGCTAGTTTACAAAAATGCCAAGCAAATGAAAAATGTCTTGTTTTCGTTACCTCATTTATCTGCTTCAATCCCAAAAGAGAAATAAACAACACAAAATAAAACAAACAGGCAAACAAAGGCAAAATATTCAGCAGAATTCATTCAGAGAAGGAGACTCAGAAAAGAGAAAAAAGCCAACCATCTCCTATTCCTGAAGTCAGGAGGCCCATCCTTAAAAGGCAAGGTATGAAAGAGCTGGAGAGACTATTTATCTTCAAATGAAGTTCAAAGTTTCGGTTATTACCTGAGGCTAAATGTATTTAATTACTGAAGTGAGAATGCATTTAGCAGTTTAAAGTAGCAATAGGACTTGCTCTTAAGAAAAAGTGATTGGAAGAGTCATGAACTTTCACTACTGAGTGGTTTTAGAGAGAGAGTGGCAGAAAATATAATACAGCTGCTTTTTATTACACTCAGTGAATACTAATCGTTCAATGTCTGATTGTATGTACATATTTACTCAAGCCATCATTAATATTCATAAAAGCTAGAAAATAATCTAAATATTCAACAACAGTAGAAATTAGATAAATGATGAGACAATCATAAGTAGAAGTTTATGTGGTTTTTGAAGACTATTATTTTATCATAAAATCTTAGACAGTTACTGCAAAATATATCTGTTCATTTTAATATAAAATTAATTTTGTAAACTATTCACCATAGAGGGCTGTGATGATGCCTTCCATTGTTCTGTAGTGGTATGTCAACTTGGGCTAAATTGAAGACAACTGTTGCTGCCCATTAGGTTTGATACCTAAACAATTTCTCTTTTCATGCCTTGGATTTATAATATTGTGAGGAGGGATGCACAGAATTATTAAAAAGAATGATAAAATAAAATAAAATAGTAATGATTTTTGATATTGCAAGTTTTAGATACTTAGTATGTAGTTGAAATAAAAATACAGTCTGTAATATGAAAGAGCAATAATATCTGTGATCCACTGAACACTCTTTTAGTTATGTCAGGGGAATATTTCTCAAAGAACTTCTTAGAAAATAAAGATTCTTTCTTTCTTTCAACACGTTTATTGAGTGTCCATAATAAAGCAATAAGCACACCAATTTCTAGGAATAAAACAGGACACCTAGCAGATATGTTTCTTGGTCTAGTAAGGACACTAGACCTTAGTCAAATAATTACAAATGTGTTTAAATTGACATTGTGATAGTGGTATTAAAAAGAGACACGTGGTTTTAAGAGATCATATATTAGAAAAAGTTTCCATGAATGAGTGTCAATTCAGCTACTATTTAAATCAGAGAAGAAGAGAGAGGAAGAGCATATTGGACTGAGGAAATTGGATGTGTATAGGCCAAGAGTAGGAAGGAAATTTAAAAGGTGAAAGAGGGTATGTGTCTGGACATTTAACACAAGAGGACACGTGATATGAAATACAACCAGAGAGGTAGATAGTAACCAGACCACACAAGACTGAATAGGTCATTTTGGAGTATTTAATTTTGCAGTGTTAAATATTTTAGTTATTTAACATTGCTCTTCGGGTAAATATATTGTTTCAAAAGATAAGGGCAGTGAAGACATGAACTCAAAGTGTTGAAGATTCCTTGGAGAAATCTGGCAGTAAAAGAAAGGAACTAGGACAGTAGCTGGAAGGTACTGCCAGGGTGATGAGAAGTATTTTCAATTGGCAGAGACATCAACATACTTCCAAGCCAATGGAACTTGTGGCTAAAGATACTGAAATAAAAGCATTTCTATTTTATTCCCCCACTTTCACACACACCAAAACCAAGAACAAAATCATAAAAGCAATTCAAGTAGAGAACAATTCTATGTTTAATAAAACAATTACATCAGAGCAAAATTTTGATATTCATCAATGTGTTTTTCATTACTGGTATTCTGATTTGTTCCCACCCTGTCTCCCCATTTCAGGAAACATCTATGTAAGTCCAGGAATACCAACCCAAAGCAACAGAGGTTGAACAGTTGAACAATAGAGAAAAAAGTGTCAAGTTCTTGACTTTTGAGCTCAAAAACTGTCTTCTGAAACTCACTGCAAAGATATAATTTGAAAGAATTTGATTTTTGAAAATTTTTTTTAGTTACAAAATATTTTGAACTATGTAGGACCCAATATCTATAGAATAAATATAGATGTGGGAATAATGAATACTGATGTAGGTGCCAGTTTTCCCACCATGAGCTGAATAAAGATCCCATGAGCAGGAGAAGAGAAAGGCTTAAAGATGTGGGTTCTGGGAAGGGACTAGTTCCAAGGAGAGGATATGATGAAGGAACTACCCAAATGCCTTGGGGTAAATCTGAGAGCAGAGGAAACTCATAAGCAGTTTCCATTAGGATCCTGATGACACCATGATGGCACCAGACTTTTACCTGTTCCATCCACCAGCAGAGTATGATAATAGGAAAAGTTTTACATATTGAAGCCTCTGAAGGTATAGGAGAGGCATCCCTACCAAGAGTCGCTGGAGTATTATGAGAAAGCAGTCACATTTTCTCTTACCTTGAGAAAGGCAAAGTTTGACAAGAAACTTCCTGAGAGCATGAAGGGTAGGAGTTCTAAAATTGGCTTGGTTATTAGGTTTTAGCAGATATCAATGTGGTGCTATGATTAAGGCAAATAATTAGACACCTCAGATGACACATTCAAGGCACTGATGGGATTGTTCACCTCAAGGGATACCAGAATGAACAAATGCTAAACCATGTGGTTTTTACATTTACAAGATTCAGGGTGGATACATAAGCCAGGAGGAATTTAAATGACACTCTAGAGATACGAAGGAGGAGATCAGTGAAACACATTTGTTGAAGCCTGAAAAATATACCTAAAGTAAGTAGATTAATTTTTAGAACCAAATTTGGACTTGAAATAAAAATTGTTATAGAAAAATAAAGCTGTCTTTATTGTACATCTGAATTTTTTCCTTGTAAAAATATGCTCACTCCATAAGGAATCAGCTACAATCCAAGGATATAAATCACAAGTGTATCTCATGATCCACAATGATAGAGAACATTGAAAACTGATTCATACTTCCTCAAAACTTGGGTAGAAAAAAAAATAATGAAGGTTGCTGTCACAGATGAGATAAGAGCAAGGAAATTTTGGCTAAGTTGTGAGCCAAAACTGAAGCCAGAGATGTACCTTTGGAAAACCAAGTGATATCATTGAAAGATGGTCAGGTAGAGCTGAAAGATAAATCACACTGATACACCATTGTTAACTGTTTACAAACTAACACTCTACCTGAGATAGACTTCTGAAGGTAACATCAAGTAAAGAGTAAAGAATGAGGATACAATAATCATGAAATGGGAATTTGACCTATATTATGAATGCTGAAAATTGAGTGAAGATATATCCTGGGATATATCTCCAAATAACAATTCCATAATAAAAGGAGAGCATGCCAACTCATCACCCTGCCTCTCCCACCAGACATTACTTCTTTGTTATACCATTATTCAGCAGATAAGTTACTGCATTCAAAATTAAAAGTCAATAAAGGAAACCATGTAAGACTTAGCTATAGATTTTTTACCCCTCATTCCCATGTTCCCCAATAGGGAAATTGTGGTCTTGAATATCTGCTGCCAATAAATCACTAAATTCTTTCAGAGTTATACATACCATGTTACAAAAAAAAAAGTATCACTTTGAACAGTGGGAAAGAATTTATCTGTTTTACATACTCAAAGGTATACTTTGAGCAAGTGATCTGATTTTGTCTGACAGAAAGTATAAATTATATAACTTATTGAGTTACTTTTTACACACTAGCTATTAAAAGCTTATTCTCAATATTATAACCTAACTAACTTACCCTCTAATAAGTCCTCTAAATACTTTAGTTTTGTTTCTAGCTACAGTTTATGTTCTCACTTCATTTTTATCCTTAATTGGATTGTATTCTATATTTAAAACACTTTTGCTTTTATATATTCTTGGGGAAAATCCATCATTTATTTGAACGAGGGAGAGTAAAATAATAAAAATTATTTTCATATATACATTCAAAGATTTATATAAAGATTAAAATAATACCGTGTGGTTTTCATTGGTGTGATCCCATGTGAAATTTTTTCTTCTTTATACTCTTATTATATAATAGTCTATTGGAAGCATGTTTTTTCCCATAATGAGAAGAAATTTTACATTAAAAAACAAAGTTTAGATGAGAAATTTGGGGTCAAAAAGTATATTTGCAGAGAAATAATCCCCTAGATCTCAGGTTCTTTAAAAGTCTATTTCTCACTCATACAACTTATCCAACATGCATCAGCAGGCTCTGCTCATTGTTGTCACTCATGGATCTAGGGCAATGGATACTTTAAACAGAATGCTACCAATTGTCACTGCAGAGTGAAACATGCACTGGCTTGTAAAGTTTCCATCCAGAATTTGCACATAACACTTCTCTTCACACCTCATCCATCAAAGGAAGTCATACTTCATGGGAGACAAGGAGGGACATTCCTACCATATGCCTGGAAGTAAATGAGACTGAAAATAATTCAAAAGGACTAATGACAGTCTCAAATAATAGTGATCATTTTTACTAGAATGGTGAAAAAATGTTGGGAAGAAGTATTGCATGCAGAGAATAAAATTATATATGTATATGTGTACATATGTATGCATATATATATACACACACATATATATGATTGATATATGAGTAGAGACAGTGTAGAGAAAAAAAAAGAACAAGAATAATTCATGGATTTTTAAGGACTGAAAAAATAAGTGCATTAAGAAAAGTAGAAAACCCATGATAATTGTGTAAAAGGTGGTGATTATTTAATTTTAGGCTTATTGACTCTAGGATAGTAATAATAAATATACAGTTATAAATTTGGCTGTTTCTTGGAAAAGATTTGGAAGCAATTGACTTGGAGATGGAAGGTGAAAATGTGGAGTTACCTAAGATTTCCAAAGGAGAAAGTGCACATCAAAAATGGCTGTCAGCAGATTTTTGGAAATTAGTCTAACAGAAAGATGGAGATAAAAGATGAATGTGATGAGTAAGAGAAGGGACACTAAAAGGATTCCAAGATAATTGTGACAGGCTAATGTCAGAAAAGCCAACAAATATCTAGGAGAATGATGAAACTACATCACTGGAATGATCTATAATGTGATATACCATGGGTATAATCAGGAGGTGGCAACTGAAGGAAAGGATTTAGTGTGTTTTATGTCAATGGGAATTTCTGAAGGAGGGCTTCTAGTAGAGTGGGAAGGACATATACCAGAAAACAAAGGGTTAATGAGTAAGTTGATGTGAAAGAACTAATAATAGTCCTTCAAAACAATTCTTTGAAGATGATGATTATGAAAATGAGAGAGATTTTTAGATGAGGAATAGTCTAGATAAGGCAGCAATATATTGTCAAAGAAAATCAGTAAAAATGGAAGTAGGAATAGTAATGTGTAGATACAGAGGTAAATGATAGAAACTGATGGATTAATAAAATAAAAATGAAACACACACATTTTAAAATAATCCCTGACCAAATTTTAATCAATCTCTGGTAGCTATCAAGCATTTATCTAGGTTGGTTACTTCATTAAATATTTGATGGCACAAGTGCTAGTCATATGAGCAAATTATAACATAGCTCTTCTTTATCCATTTGTTCTATCAGTAACCGAGAGAGGTATGTAACAGTCTCTGACTATAACTGTGGATTTACTTTTATTGTTAGTCCTGTGAATTTTTACTCATATAATTTGAGTTTTATGCTGTAAGTTGCACAAAATTTTTTTTTTTGTTAGCAAACTGAACTGTGATTCTCAGCAAATTTACTATTGTATGCCAGGATGTAGCTTTTTTTGTTTACCCTGCTTGGGGTTTGTTCCACTTTCTGAATCTGGAGCTTAATGTCTTTCATCACTTTGGAAAATATTTAGCCATTATTTCTTTAAATAATTTCTGTATTTCACTCTCTTTCCCTTTTATTTTTGAGATTTTATTTTCATATAGTATTTATTTTTTTGTGGTACGTGGGCCTCTCACTGTTGTGGCCTCTCCCTTTGTGGAGAACAGGCTCCAGATGCGCAGGCTCGGCGGCCATGGCTCATGGGCCCAGCCGCTCCACAGCACGTGGAATCCTCCTGGACCGGGGCACGAACCCGCATCTCCTGCATTGGCAGGCGGACTCTCAACCACTGCACCACCAGGGAAGCCCTCATATAGTTTTTTTTTTTTACTCTTTTCTTGTGTGTCTTACTCTCTGTTTGTAATTTTGTAATTTCTCCTCATCTTTCTTTCTATTTCATTCTGGACATTTTCTTCCTTTGAATACCTGTTTACTAATTTTTTCTTCAGCTCTGTTTAATCTATTATTAAGTCCATCCACTAAGGTTTTGATTCACTATATTTTTCCTGTTCTGTGATTTCCATTTGTTTCATTTTTATAATTTCCAATTTTCTGCTAAAATTTCCAATGTTATTTATCTCCTTGAATATGTCAGGACTACTTAAATACTGTTTGATAACTCCATTTTCTATAGCTGTTTTATATTTTCTATTTCTCTCCTTTTTAATAGAGAAAGAATTTGAGGTCTAAAATAATGATTTGAAGCTGAGATACAGTCCTTCAACGATTTTTTTTTCTCAGCTCATTTCAGTCCCATCCAAAGCAGAAGGGGTTTTTTTTATGCTACCTTATAAACTCTGAACTCACCAACCTCCCAGACACTTTTTCTGGAACTCAAAGACATTTTAAGGGAAAATTAGCCCCAACTGCTGGGCTCACATCCCTGGTTTTCTGTGTTGCCTTGGATCTTGGTCCTGTTATTTTCCTCTGCCTTTTTAGGTCTTCAAGTACATATATTTTTTTAAATGTTAAGTTTTCTCACTGTCTTCAGCAAGGTGATTATTTCTAATGAATCTGCTTGGTCAACACAAGAAGCAGTAGAACTACACCCCTTTGCTGAATTTTAAAGAAGCATAGAAAATGTTAGCCATTTGTTAAATTGTGAGATATTTTTAGGGGAGAAATTCTAACTTATTCATTGTTACGTAGAAAATAATCAATAAACATTTTAGTTTGAATATTAGCTGTTCTCTTAATTTCAAGTAACTCCATGTAATAAGAAACTTGATTTTTTATATACTTCTACTTATCTGACTCTTATCTTTCAACTTGTAACCATATATGATGATTTTCATTTCTTTGACTGCCACCTACTTCCTCTGGATTTTTCCTGCAAGTATGTCATCAAGTATTAATCAAATTTATCTTGGACTTCAGGTTTTTGCTTCCAGCTACCCCTACTCTCATTCTGCCCATCCACCCAGTGGCCAATTGCTCAGACTTGTCCCCTTCTTATTTCATACAATTTAAAAAATCTGAAAACTGCATTAATATGAATTTAAGTGTTAGAGACAACTGTTGATTTCTATACTATTCTTAAATTTAGATTCTAGTATAACTTGATTGAGGAAAATTTCTAATTAATATAAGCTATTTATCCTGTATTTTAGGTTTTGTTGCTTAGAATCTAAGTAATCTGATTGCTTCGACATCTGAAGTCTAATTTGCTTTCTCAAGGCCATATTTATTTTCAATTTGCAGGCCGTGTCTGAAATTCTGTGAATTTAGGACAGGTTATAACTTGAAATGACAGGCAACACAGTATGATTTAACATTTCAGAAATAAGGATTTGTTATTACTGTTGTTTTTTAACTCACATGCCTTGTGAAACTTGTTAATGAGAAAGTTAATTGTTTTATTGCTTGTATCCCTGGAGTCTGTGGTCTTTTACATGTTGTGAGCATGCTTGCTTTAAAAATCAAAAGTAAGAAACCATTGCAAAGATGTTCCAGTGAAAAACTTGTATCAATCTGAATTGAATGCTGTTTTAACTCTAAATATTATAATATGAGAGAAATATAAAATGTTAACTAGAGAAGGCAAAGAACTGACAAATATATTTTATTATGACAGGAGCCACTGAAAGGTTAGAAAAAAAGAAACAATTTGCACCCTTGAATAAACAGCTATCACATGGTAGTTTACTAGCAGGATAACCTTTTGAATCATGATTTATTTTAACCTGTAGCGTCCTTTATGTCAATATTTTCCAGAAACATTTTAGAAATACCTCACCATTCAACATGATTAGAATAATCAAAGTCATCAGTAGTAATCTGTTATTACATTATGTGCAGGACACTTGACTAAGTGCAGAGAAACATCTTTTTAAGTGTTCTGGAATAATTAGTTCACTCTACTTAACATTTTACCTTTCATTGACTCAAATGGAAATAAGAAAATAGAAATGTACATAATGGGGTAATTTCAAACTCTTGGAGTACATTCAAACAATTATCTCTGAGCAGTAGGTTAATATGGTCTATTTTCCAAGTTAGCACCTAAAGTGGATTAAAATGAGCATTGAAAATATTGTATATTTAAGCCCAAATTAATTATCCAGTACTTTTCACTGAAAAACAAAAGTACAGATTCTAATTTTGTACCAATTTAGAAATGTGCTTCCTTATGACATTTTAGGTAATTTCCTCTTAGGTGTACCTAAATTAGTAAGTACTTTGCATATAAGCCCAAAATGGGAAGAAAAGTTTATTTAGAAACTACTTTATTAGTCAAGGAACAATATCCTTACTGAACTTTGGGATTCTCCTCTTCACTGTTAGATGAATAATCTGAAGTTAGAGTAAGAAAGCATCCATTAAATTTACATGGGAGAAGCAAATGATGTACATTTTTTCCTGCAATTTGGAAGGCAGTAATATGCCTATGGACTACTCTAAAATTCAGTCATTGATCTGAACAACTAAAGTCTCTCAACTGATTAGATCAATAGACTGACAAACCAAATCAAGGATAACTAAAATAAACAGAACTCTCTGTCAAATAGTTATTTTATTTACATAAATTTGTTTCCTAACTGTTGCCTTTGGGAAATTCTGTTTTACCTATCTGAGGAGGAAAGTCTACAGACTATCCTAGATATTTCATTTAAACAAAATAGGAAAGGCAAATTATCTTTCCTCCCACATAGGAGAGAAAAACGATCTTCCTTTCAGGTAACAATGACCTATCATTGTACTGAGTTGGAGATGTCTTTGTGATCATTCTGTCTCAGCACACTTTTTTTTTTTTTTGTAGTTAAATGCCTATACTGAACATCTGTGATTTAGTAACTAATAAATACCACTTTTAATACTGAGCTTGATAAAAGAATGAACTGTGCTCAACTGATAGAACATATTCTTAAATGTCAGAATGAGATTAAAAAAAAAACAGATGATATTTATCTCATGTTATAATCTATGTAAACAGGCATGAATTTTACAAAAAACAGTCACTTAAATAAAAATAGGCAGTGCGAGAAAGAGTGGTATACATTAGAGAATTAACAACCAGCACAAAATTGCCTTCTTTTTAGAAAGATGCTAATTAATAGTGTATTTTATATTTATCCTAAATTTGTTTACCCCTGGTGAGAGGAAGCTATGAAAGGAATACCTCATAGATATTATAATAAATAGAGGCCTGAAATGTAGAGATTTACCAGCTGAGATAAGACATTGATGTGCCTAGAAATTGATGTTGGTGTAACTGGGAGCAGATCCAAAGATCAGTAGTGCCAGAGGTGGCACAATTATAATAAAATCAGATGAAAGGGTTCATTATGCTCACACATGGTGAAGAGATGCCTGTCTCTTCTCCTGTTATATCTCCTCTATCTCAATTACACATTTGCGGGCAGGTGAATGGAATTAATACACACAACACCATGTTTGAAGCAGAAAGAAATTTTCATAGTAGTCTAGGAATCTACACAAACATTTATGATGAGATCATTTTCAATTGAATAAAAATCAAAAATATTATCAGGCATGAGAGTACAAATGAAGATTCTGTTTTATTTGGACTATCTTTTATCACACAAGAGAAAAACTATCAAAGAAAAATGTAGGTCTAAACAAGAATACAAGGTGACTCTTAAGTTTTTTAAAAATTTAAATAGTCAAATAGTTTATCCTTTAAATAGTTATAATTTTATAAGTTAAATAGTTTTTAAATTTAAATAGTTATAACCTACCTATCAAAATTGGTACAGAAATAATCATTACACATATATTGTGCATATTTATATATCTATTCTCTATATATCTATCATTATCTCTCTGAATAATATTTGGCTAAACCTATCACAGTCAGGCAATCAGTTCGGTTTTTTTTTTAACCTTTATTTAAATAGAATTAGTGTATTACATTACTATGGTGATAGAATATTTTTATTGAGGTATAATTTACATACCTTATAAAGCATAAATTTTAATACTTAAGTTCCACAAGTTTTGATAAATGTATAAACCTGCATAACAACTACCCCAATCAAGCTATGTGAGATTTTATTATCCCAGGTATTTTCCTACTTCCCTCTCCAATGAATACCTCTACCCTAACTCTACACAGAGCTATTTTTATTTCCATCATTATAGATTTGTTTTTGCTGTTTTAGAGCTTCCTGTAAAGGGAATCATGTAGTATATATGCTTTTCTGTCTGGGTTCTATTATTCAACATAGTATTTTGAGATTTATTCATGACTTGCATACAGCAGTAGACAATTTTGTTTATTGATTAGTATTGATAAGTATGATATAAACTTATCATTGACAAGTGTTTTTCTTGCAGAATATTTTTCCCTAATGGCAATTAATTGACAAGGGGACCTGAACTCTAGTCCCAACTTTATCACTTATTTATTTTGCAAATTAGTGTATGTCTCTTCTTCAAGCTAGATCTAATCCTCATCTGTCCAATTAAAGAGTAGGATTAGATGACCTCTGAATCTACTTCAAGTCATATATTCTGTTTTCTTGTTCATGGTTGTTTAGCAATTGAATATCAATTTGATAAAGAACTATCTCTAAATTATTAGCAGATTCATTCATCTTAATGAGCATTATTGTTGGTTCAATTGCTAGATAACAGAGTTATGCTTTCCTCTCTTCCTGAGGTTAGCTTTTCAGTATTACTCTAAAGGGGGTGGAATATATGGTGTTCGTCTGATAATAACTCCTAAACTAATCTCTCAGTGTTTGTTGCAATACTTTTAGTTTTTGCCTAACCAGACTTTGATCAAACTGAAATGCACTTCATCTGTCTGTTAAAATTCTCAACATCTTTTAAAGATGATATCAGTTGTCACCTTTTCCACAAAACTTTTTCTAATCACTCAAGTCAGGAGTGAGTAAATCTCTTTCAGCTTTGAAATCTTATTGTATTTTGTATCATTCTTTCCTTATTTTAATCATTCATTCAAATACTATTGCATGTTTCAAGCCTGTGATAAGTGTAAGGCACACAATAATAAGCAAAAAAGATAAAGTCTCAACCGTCATGAGCTTACATTCCACTATGACAATTAGGAAGAAATTATGTCCAATTACAAACTAGTTAGTACTCTGAAAAAACATTTACTGATGTTATTATGCTGCCATAACAAGGGGATCTGGTTTAGTGTTGGATGGATCAGTGGGAGATACTGTAAGAATGTGATGTTGCAACTGAAGTCTGAGAATAAGATTTAACCATCTGAAGGTATGTGTATGTGTATTTAGTGTGTGTGTGTGTGTGTGTGTGTGTGTGTGTGAGGGGTGATGGTGGTGGGGGATATAGACAGAATGGATTGGTTTCCTGGCATGGTAACCAGTGTTGGAAAGCAACACAACACAGTTCAGAAACCCACAGAATTTTCAGAAGTACAGATGAGAAAATTGTGAGAGGAGTCGGGAACATGTAGGCAAGTACACGACCCTTTAGAATATTACATACCTTTTTTAGGGTTTTGATTTGTATCCTATGAGCTGTTCACAGACTTTTAAACAGATCAAATACATGTGTTTAGAAGAAAGTTTTGGACTGATGTTCACATTAGGAAGTCACTGGCTAATGGATGACCAATGAAGCCATGTGTGTTGACGAGATGCCTGTGGAGAGTGTTAGGAGTAAGAAGAGTGCAAATTCTGAGACTTCAGAATCTCCCAATATAACCTTTTGTGAGTTTAAATGTATTATAGATATTTTTAGAAATATCTCATTATCTCCTCTTAAATTTTAAAATCATGTGACACAATTAAAATAACAAAAAGTCTAAAGCTTTACATCTAAGCAGTATTGGGTTCAAATTAAGACATTATCCTTTGGTGACTATGGGATCCTGGGCAATGTGCTTAAATCCTATGATGCTTCCTTAAAATGCAGATAATAATACTACTATGAGAACTTTAAGAATCAAGTGATTCTTATATATAACAAACAGAACAATGCCATGCACATCATATATACTAATATATATTCAATTTTTTGTTTTCCAATTTTTTTAAACACACAATGCATAGCATGGGTCTTTAAAGTAATATTTAATAAATTGTATTGAACAGGTGAGACCCATAATGGAGGAACAGACCACAGAATCATGAAAAAAAGACTCAAGTAAATACAAAATGGTTATAAAATTATAAAATTAGTGTATAGATTCAAGACTTTAATTTTAATTTTAATTAATTATAAAACACAGGCATTCAAATCCCATTTTACAAGGTTGCAGATATACTAGGTGCTGACCTGTGACAAGGGCTGGGGAGGGGACAGGTGACAGGCAGCAGGGTTGAAGGGCAAAGGGAAAAAAGGAAAGTGAGGACAATGTGTTTTATTTTAATTTTAATTATAATGTGTTTAATTTAAATTATACTTTAATTAGTAACACAGCCTGATCCACAGTTAACTGAGTTGGTCTAGGTTTATACATCAACCCCAATTCCCCAAGGCCTTGGTCTCTTCCCTTGTTCTTATTGAGTTAGGAACTATTAAGGTTCTACGATTTTACCCTGTTTGCAACCTAATAAGTAATCCTTCTATAGATTCATACACACATACTGACAAAAGAACACCACAACCTGGGTCAGAGACACAGATAATGTATTATAGCAAAAGGCAGCAGCCAGAGCAATAGTCGCATCCATTCCTCATGCCCTCATTCCCACAGGGCAATTTGAGAAGGCCAGGTGTTTAGCTGCACGTTCAGTGGGTGCACCACAGGAAAGGAACTCCCACAGTTAGAAGACAGAAGCTTTTATATGTGCTGACACATCTGCTCATCCTTCACTCCAGAGAAATCAATTACCCCTTGCCTCAGGATGTAACAAAATGGTTCCAGGGTGGGGCAAGTGGTTTGCTATCTTAGGATATCCCAGAGTCTCTATCTTTAGGGAGATACTAGCTTCCAAGTCAAGATTATTATTAAAGTGTGCTTTACTCCAAAGGCCCAAACCAGGCAGAAATGCAAGAAATCCATGGAGAATTGTCACTCAACCGTTTTTTGGCCAGAGTGATCCCAGATACCAACCCCACTCTTCTTATGGTTAGAAAGTTGTGGCTGCCACCACAGTCACTTTGTTCTCCCAGCATATCCTTTTTATTTGCCTTCCCCAAGTAGGAGGGTGACACTCCCTCCTTTGCACCTGCCATGGTGGGCTGATGGCAGCTGCAGAGTCTGCACCTGCTGGACACATGAAGGCTCTGGCCACCTTAGCAATAACACAACTTGGAAATGCAGCAAACTTTGACTCAATAAGAGACTTAAAAGAAAAGCAGTCTGCAGATCAATTTTTGACCTTCCAGTTCATGAATGGACTCCTTCTGGAAGCAGGAGTTCCCCCACATCCTCTCAGGAGACACCCTCATTGACTAAATAGCCAGCTGTATTTCTCAGTAATGCAGCATCTTGTATTTGGATTTTGCTTCTTCTCTGTCTCATTTCCACTGTCTGTAATATTTTATCCCCACTTCCCTTCCACCAAGAAAGCATTAACCTGTGATCTTTTCCTTGGGCTCTTTTTTCTCAGGTACCCATATTAACATACTGGAGATTTTGCTGTGTGCATCTGATATATACATCTTTTTGTAAGAAAGTGAAAAACATAGAGAAAAAATAAATGTAAGTACTAATGCAGTCATTAATTTAACACACACTTTACCAATCTCAGTCATATCAAAAAGTGTTGGAGGGGGCCTCCCTGGTGGCGCAGTGGTTGAGAGTCCGCCTGCCGATGCAGGGGATACGGGTTCGTGCCCCGGTCTGGGAGGATCCCATATGCCGCGGAGCGGCTGGGCCCGTGAGCCATGGCCGCTGAGCCTGTGCGTCTGGAGCCTGTGCTCCACAACGGGAGAGGCCACAACAGTGAGAGGCCCGCGTACAGCAAAAAAAAAAAAAAAAAAAAAAAAAAAAAAAAAGTGTTGGAGGGACCTTCAGGATGGTGGAGAACTAAGACGTGGAGATCACTTCCTCCCCACAAATACATCAGAAATACATCTACATGTGGAACAACTCCTACAGAACACCTACTGAACGCTGGCAGAAGACCTCAGACCTCCCAAAAGGCAAGAAACTCCCCACATACCTGGGTAGGGCAAAAGAAGAAAGGAAAAACAGAAACAAAAGAATAGGGACAGGACCTGCACCTCTGGGAGGGAGCTGTGAAGGAGGAAAAGTTTTCACACACTAGGAAGCCCCTTCACTGGTAGAGATGGGGGCAGGACAGGGGGAAGCTTCAGAGTCATGGAGGAGAGCACAGCAACAGGGGTGCAGAGGGCAAAGCAGAGAGATTCCAGCACTGACCAGCACTCACCAGCCCGGGAGGCTTGTCTGCTCACCTTCCAGGGGAGGTGGGGGCTGGGAGCTGAGGCTCAGGCTTCAGAGGTCAGATCCCAGGGAGAGGACTGGAGTTGGTTGTGTGAACACAGACTGAAGGGAGCTAGTGCACCACAGCTAGCTGGGAGGGAGTCTGGGAAAAACCCTGGACCAGTCTAAGAGGCAAGAGACCATTGTTTCGGGGTGCATGAGGAGAGGGGATTCCTTCACTGTTTGCCCACAGAAGGCAGAGCACCGCCTAAACGAGCTCCAGAGACAGGTGTGAGCTGTGGCTATCAGCTCAGACCCCGGAGATGGGCATGAAACTCTAATGTTGCTGCTGCAGCCACCAAGAATCCTGGGTGTAAGCACAGGTTACTATCCACAACCCCCTGGAAACCTGTGCAGCATGGCACTGCCAGGGTGTCGTGATCCAAGGACAAGTTCCCCGGGAGAACACATGGTGTGCCTCAGGCTGTTGCAACATCACACAGGCCTCTGCTGCCACAGGCTCGCCCCACATTCCAATTATAACTACCTTACCCCTCCTTCTCCCTGGCCTGAGTGAGGCAGAGCCCCCTAATTAGCCGCTGCTTTAACCCCATCCTGTCTGGGCAGTAACAGACACCTGAGGGTGACCTACATGCAGAGGTAGGGCCAAAACCAAAGCTGAACCACAGGAACTGTGAGAACAAAGAAGAGAAAGGGAAATTTCTACCAGCAGCCTCAGGAGCAGCAGATTAAATCCCCACAATTAACTTGATGTACCCTGCATCTGTGGAATACCTGAATAGACAACTAATAATCCCAAAACTGATGTGGTAGACTTTGGGAGCAACTGTACACTTGGGGTTTGCTGTCTGCGACTGATTTGTTTCTAATTTTTCTGTTTATCTTAGTATAGTTTTTAGCGCTTGTTATCATTGCTGGATTTGATTATTGGTTTGGTTGCTCTCTTTTTCTTCTTATTATTATTTTTAATTTTATTTATTTATTTATTTATTTATTTATTTTTCTCCCTTTTATTCTGAGCCATGTGGCTGACAGGGTCTTGGTGATCCAGCCTGGAGTCAGGCTTGAGCATCTGAGGTGGGAGAGCCGAGTTCAGGACACTGGACCACCAGCGACCTCCCAGGCACATGTAATATCAATCAGCGAGAGCTCTCCCACAGATCTCTGTCTCATCAAGGCTAAGAACCAGCATCACCCAATAGGCAGCAAGTTCCAATGTTGATGTTTCATGCCAATCAACTAGCAAGAAAGGAATACAACCGCAACCGTTAGCAGAGAGGCTGCCTAAAATCATAATAAGGTCACAGACACCCGAAAAACATAACCGGACGTGGCCCTGCCCACCAGAAAGACAAGATCCAGCCCCACCCACCAGAACAAAGGCACCTGTCCCCTCCACCAGGAAGCCTGCACAAGCCACTGAACTAACCTTACCCACTGGGGGCAGAAACAAAAAACAATGGGAACTATGAACTTACAGTCTGAGAAAAGGAGACCCCAAACACAGTAAGTTAAACAAAATGAGAAGACAGTGGAATATGCAGCACATGAAGCAGCAACGTAAAAACCCACAGACTAATAAACAAATGAGGAGGAGATAGGCAGTCTACCTGAAAAAGAATTCAGAGTAATGATAGTAAAGATGATCCAAAATCTTGGAAATAAAATGGAGAAAATACAAGAAACATTTAACAAGCATCTAGAAGAACTAAAGGGCAAACAAACAATAATGAACAACACAATAAATAAAATTTTAAATTCTCTAAAAGGAATCAATAGCAGAATAACTGAGGCAGAAGAACAGATAAATGACTTGGAAGATAAAATAGTGGAAATAACTACCGCAGAGCAGAATAAAGAAAAAAGAATGAAAAGAATTGAGGACAGTCTCAGACACCTCTAGGATAACATTAACTGCACCAACATTCGAATTATAGGGGTCGCAGAAGAAGAAGAGAAAAAGAAAGGGACTGGGAAAATATTTGAAGAGATTATAGTTGAAAACTTCCCTAACATGGAAAAGAAAATAGTCAGTCAAGTCCAGGAAGCACACAGAGTCCCAAAGAGGATAAATCCAAAGAGAAACATTCCAAGACACATATTACTCAAACTATCAAAAATTAAATACAAAGAAAAATATTAAAAGCAACAAGGGAAAAGCAACAAATAATATACAAGGGAATCCCTATAATGTTAAGAGCTCAGCTTTCAGCAGAAACTCTGCAAACCAGAAGGGAGTGGCAGGACATATTTAACGTGATGAAAGGGAAAAACCTACAATCAAGATTACTCTACACAGCAAGGATCTCATTCAGATTCAATGGAGAAATTAAAACCTTTAAAGACAAGCAAAAGTTAAGAGAATTCAGCACCACCAAACCAGCTTTACGACAAATGCTAAAGGAACTTCTCTAGGAAGGAACACAAAAGAAGGAAAAGACCTACAAAAACAAACCCAAAATAATTAAGAAAATGGTAATAGGAAAATACATATGAATAATTACCTTAAATGTAAATGGATTAAATGTTCCAACCAAAAGACATAGACTGGCTGGATGGATACAAAAACAAACCCGTACGTATGCTGTCTACAAGAGACTCGCTGCAGACCTAGAGGCACATACAGTCTGAAAGTGAGGGGATGGAAAAAGGTATTCCACGCAAATGGAAATCAAAAGAAAGCTGGAGTTGCAATTCTCACATCACAAAAAATAGACTTTAAAATAAAGACTATTACAAGAGAGAAAGAAGGACACCACATAATGATTAAGGGATCAATCTAAGAAGAAGATATATCAATTGTAAATATTTATGCACCCAACATAGGAGCACCTCAATACATAAGGCAAATGCTAACAGCCATACAAGGGGAAATTGACAGTAACACAATAATAGGGGACTTTAACAACCCACTTTCACCAATAGACAGATTAACCAAAATGAAAATAAACATGGAAACACAAGCTTTAAATGACACATTCAACAAGATGGACTTAATTGATATTTATAGGACACTCCATCCAAAAACAGCAGAATACATTTTCTTCTCAAGTGCTCATGGAACATTCTCCAGAATAGATCATATCTTGGGTCACAATCCAGCCTTGGTAAATTTAAGAAAATTGAAATTGTATCAAGTATCCTTTCCAACCACAATGCTATGAGACTAGATGTCAATTACAGGAAAAAAAACTGTAAAAAATACAAACACATGGAGGCTAAACAATATGCTATTAAATTACCAAGAGACCACAAAAGAAATCAAAGAGGAAAACAAAAAATACCTAGAAACAAATGACAATGAAAACACACTGACCCAAAACCTATGGGATGCAGCAAAAGCAGTTCTAAGAGGGAAGTTTATAGCAATAAAATCCTACCTCAAGAAAGAAGAAACATATCAAATAAAGAAACTAACCTTACACCTAAAGCAATTAGAGAAAGAAGAACAAAAATACTCCAAAGTTAACAGAAGGAAAGAAATCATACAAATCAAATCAGAAATAAATGAAAAAGAAATGAAGGAAACAATAGCAAATATCAATAAATTAAAAGCCAATTCTTTGAGAAGATAAGCAAAATTGATAAAACATTAGCCAGACTCATCAAGAAAAAAAGGAAGACTCAAATCAACAGAATTAGAAATGAAAAAGGAGAGGTAACAAGTGACACTGCAGAAATACAAAGGATCTTGAGAGATTATTACAAGCAACTATATGCCAGTAAAATGGACAACTTCGAAGAAATGGACAAATTCTTAGAAAAACACAACCTTCTGAAACTGAAGCAGGAAGAAACAGAAAACATAAACAGACCAAACACAAGCACTGAAACTGAAACTGTGATAAAAAATCTTCCAACAAACAGAAGTCCAGGACCAGACAACTTCACAGGCAAATTCTATCAAACATTTAGAGAAGAGCTAAGACCTATGCTTTTCAAGCTCCTCTAAAATATAGCAGAGGTAGGATCACTCCCAAACTCATCCTACAAAGCCACCATCATCCTGATTCCAAAACCAAAGATGTCACAAAAAAAGAGCACAACAGACCAGTATCACTGATGAACAGAGATGCAGAAATTCTCAACAAAATACTAGTAAACACAATCCAACAGCACATTAAAAGGATCAGACACCATGATCAAGTGGGGTTTATCCCAGAAATGCAAGGATTCTTCAATATAGGCATAACAGTCAATGTGATACACCATATTAACAAATTGAAGGATAAAAAACATATGATCATCTCAATAGATTCAGAAAAATCTTTCAACAAAATTCAACATCCACTTATGATAAAAACGCTCCAGAAAGTAGGCAAAGAGGGAACCTACCTCAACATAATAAAGACCATATATGACAAACCCACAGCCAACATCATTCTCAGTGGTGAAAACTGAAACCATTTCCTCTGAGATCAGGAACACGACAAGGTTGCCCACTCTCACCGCTATTATTCAACATAGTTTTGGAAGTTTTAGCCACAGCAATCAGAGAAGAAAAATAAATAAATAAAAGGGATCCAAACTGGAAAAGAAGTAAAACTATCAAGGTTTGCAGATGATATTATACTCTACATAGAGAATCCTAAAGATGCTATGAGATAACTACTAGAGGTAATCAATGAATTTGGTAAAGTAGCAGGATACAAAATTAATACACAGAAATTTCTTACATTACTATAATATTAACAATGAAAACTCTGAAAGAGAAATTAAGGAAACACTCCCATTTACCATTGCAGCAAAAAGAATAAAATACCAGGGATAAACCTACCTAAGGAGACAAAAGACCTATATGTAGAAAACTATCAGACACTGATGAAAGAAATTAAAGATGATACAAACAGATGGAGACTTATACCATGCTCTTGGATTGGAAGAATCAACACTGTGAAAACGACTATACTATTCAAAGCAATCTACAGAATTCAATGCAATCCCTATCAAACTACCAATGGTATTTTTCACAGAACTAGGACAAAAAAATTCACAATATGCATGGAAACACAAAAGACCCCAAATATCAAAACAATCTTGAGAAAGAAAAATGGAGCTGGAAGAATCAGGCTTCCTGACCTCAGACTATCTTACAAAGCTACAGTAATCAAGAGAGTATGGTACTGGAACAAAAACAGAAATATAGATCAATGGAACAGGATAGAAATCCCAGAGATAAACCCATGCACATATGGTCACCTTATCTTTGATAAAGGAGACAAGAATATAAAATGGAGAAAAGACAGCCTCTTCAAGAAGTGGTGATGGGAAAACTGGACAGCTACAGGTAAAAGAATGAGATTAGAATACTTCCTAACACCAAACACAAAAATAAACTCAAAATGGATTAAAGACCTAAATGTAAGGCCAGACACTCTAAAACTCTTAGAGGAAAATACAGGCAGTACACTCTATGACATAAATCACAGCAAGATCCTTTTTGACCCACCTCCTAGAGAAATGGAAATAAAAACTAAAACAAATGGGACCTAATGAAACTTCAAAGTTTTGCATAGCAAAGGAAACCATAAACAAGACAAAAGGACAACCCTCAGAATGGGAGAAATATTTGCAAATGAAGCAACTGACAAAGGATTAATCTCTAAAATATACAAGCAGCTCAATATCAAAAAACCAAACAACCCAGTCCAAAAATCGGCAGAAGACCTAAATAGACATTTCTCAAAGAAGATATACAGATTGCCAACAAACACATGGAAAGATACTCAACATCCCTAATCATTAGAGAAATGCAAATCAAAACTACAATGAGGTATCACCTCACACCGGTCAGAATGGCCATTATCA
Organism: Mesoplodon mirus; assembly: GCF_964341445.2. Classification (NCBI taxonomy): domain Eukaryota; kingdom Metazoa; phylum Chordata; class Mammalia; order Artiodactyla; family Ziphiidae; genus Mesoplodon; species Mesoplodon mirus. Next base: position 106,003,192 of record NC_138982.1, on the reverse strand, counting down.
AAAAATCTACAAACAATAAATGGTGGAGAGGGTGTGGAGAAAAGGGAACCTTCTTGCACTGTTGTTGGGAATGTAAATTGATAGAGATGCTATGGAGAACAGTATGGAGGTTCCTTAAAAAACTAAGAATATAACTACCATATGACCCAGCAATCCCACAACTGAGCATATACCCTGAGAAAACCATAATTCAAAAGGAGTCATGTAACACAATGTTCACTACAGCAGTATTTTCAATAGCCAGGACATGGAAGCAACCTAGGTGCCCATCATCGGATGAATGGATAAAGAAGACGTGGCACATATATACAATGGAATATTATTCGTCCATAAAAAGAAACAAAATTGAGTTATTTGTAGTGAGGTGGATGGACCTAGAGTCTGTCATAAAGAGTGAAGTCAGAAAGAGAAAAACAAATACCGTATGCTAATGCATATATATGGAATCTAAAAAAAAAAAATTGTTCTGGAGAACCTAGGGGTAGGACAGGAATAAAGACACAGACATACTGAATGGACTTGAGAACACAGGGAAGGTGATGGGTAAGCTGAGACGAAGTGAGAGAGTGGCATTGACATATATACACTACCAAATGTAAAATAGATAGCGAGTGGGAAGCAGCTGCATCGCACAGGGAGATTAGCTCAGTGCTTTGTGACCACCTATAGTGGTGGGATAGGGAGGGTGTCAGGGAGATGCAAGAGGCAGGGGATATGGGGATATATGTATACATATAGCTGATTCACTTTGTTATACAGGAGAAACTAACACAACAATGGAAAGCAATTATACTCCAATAAAGATGTTTTTTAAAAAAACTGTTGGATTTAATATATCTCTTTGGATTCACATTTTCACTTCATATTTTTATGGACAAAATGTACTACCCTCAAGCTGTCTTGAGAATTACAGGATGGTCAAGTGCTCTTGGCATTTCCCATCAGTTCTCTGTACTTTCTACATCCCTGTGACCTCACATCTCTGCATGGTATTCTTGTATGTCATGCTAACTTAAATATGAGTGATAGCAAATTAATGCACTAACATTTCCACAGCTAAAAGCTTATTTTGGAGAAACAAAATCTTATTTGAATATAAGAATTTTAGTGGTAAGAATTAGGAGTCATGTTAGATAGAAAGATATGTTAGATAGAAAGATATTTTAGATAGACAGAGGTATAAATTACATCTTAAATCAAACTATGTAGGCAACATTCTATTTTGTCTATTTGTGTAAAGTCTTTCCTCAGCTTTTAAATATTCAAAAAGTTCAAAATGAGCATTCAGATACTTCAGATAGTCTTAATATTGATCTCTTTCTGAACACTGACTTAAGTGTGGGCATATGTATTCCTCAATTAGTAGTAATATGTGTGTTTGTATATAAGTATATATTTATAGTTACATATATATAATTTGCTGTCATTTTTCAACTACTGCCTCCTATATATTACCATAATTATAATGGTAGTTAAGTCATTAGCATATACATTAGATTCAGTTGTCTGTTAATGGGATATAATTAAAGTAAGTCAATATAATATACTTTATTGGATATACCCTGTTAATAGGTAATAGATGACCAGAAAAATACAGTTTGAATGGGGAAAGAAAGTATTATGGAATGTCTCTGCAAAATTCAATGATCAATAAAAAAAATAAAATCAACAGCAATATCAACATAGTAATCCAGGAAGTAGTAAATATATCTATGGGTAGGGTGGCCAAGGTAAATTTAAGGGCCCAGCAAACTTGTTTTCTCTATCAATGTCTGATGAAAACAAATAAACTATAATTTCTCAGGCCAAATAGCAATTATATTTGGACTTAGTGACAGATTTCTGGGCAGTGGAATATTTGGAATAATGAAGACTTGATTTTCTGGCCTTGAATATAAAATGTTTCACTTGGTCCTGCACTTTTTCTCTCTCCCACCAAAGTAGTAGTTTTTGAAAGATTCTAGATAAAAGAGGCATAAAATGGCATGTGTTATTCCCTATATATACCCCTAAAGGAGAACCTCCCAGGAGAGCCATACGATCTTCATCAGACTCTGACATGATCAAGAAGTAAACTCTTATTTTGTTAAACTATGGATGTTGGAGTTATTTGCTCCAACCAGTTTGCTTATCCTGGTATAAGCAGGGACTCTGTAATACATGTAGAGAGGAAAGGTCAGATTCAAGAGTTATTGTCAAAGAAGTGTTGACTGGGTATAGGAAAATTCATCTGATGGAATGCACAGAAGTGAAGAAGGAGAATTCAGACAGCTTCTACTTCTGAAATGGTAGCAGAATAACAGATTCTGACAGACACGGGAAATTTATAAAGGAAGCTTGTTTAAAAAGTATGTCATTTTCTGCCACCTAATATGGAATAAGTTTCAGAGAGAATCAGAAATTCTCATTTCTGTTGGTGACAACAAATGACCTATGTGCCCTGATTAACCAGCATAAAAATAGCCAATTGATATAATTCGTGTATGTATAACTTAAAATATATATATACTATGTATTTTTTGGGAAGGATTAGTCGCATTTTCTATAAGTAAAAAATACAGTAATATATATGTAGAAAACAGACAATTTCTATTTCTAAATCATAAAGTACATAACAGAGAATATGTATTGAAAGGGAATTTGGAGTAATTCTTTGCTTTGTTAAGAGATCATGTTCTCAGACTGAATAAATTCAGGCTCAAATTAATCAATAATTTGTGGATGAAGTTTTCTGTCATCTATGGATTTGCTTAACTACATTATATTAAAAATATTTATTTTTCCATCTTGTCTGTATTGGTTTCAAGCCAAACTCAGCCACTGTGTCATATTGGGAAACTTATTTGATGTCTCTGAGCTTCGATTTACCCATCTGTAACAGAGATAATATCTGTTTCACAGGATGAAAACAGATATAGAATTCTTTGCAGTTAGAAAAAGGAAGTCCATGTTTTTGTGTAATATCGATGCAAAATTCAAATGCATTTAGTACATTTTGTTACTTTGAACAATTAGTCCAGTAATATGAATAAAAAGGAAATAAATTTATTTTAGAACCATGTGTTCTTAGAGAGTCTATTCTGGTACATAATTCTCATGTCTTACTTTTTACAGTGTTAAACATTTTTATCTATGTCAAATTTATTATTATACAGGTATATAAATTTACTTTGAAAAGTTGTGACATTTGCCTGTTTTGGGTCATGTTTCCCAATATCTGACCAGTTTCCATTTGTTGCCAGAAGTTCACAAAGAAGTTATGCAGGGGAGTCTCTCCAGAAAAATACATGATGTTTATTACTAGAGCTGTGTGATTTCACAGCTCTAAGAATACATGTTTGTTTCTTGATAATATCAAATATCTATTTCTGCCTTCACTATATGTTGTCTCCATTCTGGAATACAGGCTGATGGAACAGTCTCTAGCTGGGATATTGGTAGTATTGTGGCAAATAGATAAAAATACTTAGCAAGCCATGTGCTTGATCAGAGCTCCTTCCTAGAAGTGATGCTCAAATCTCACTGAACAAAGAACACTCCTGAGTTCAATGGGAGGCAAACATATAAACCTTCTCTAAGAAGCATATCAAACAAAGGGACTTGAATATTCAGCAAAAGGTAATGCAATCCACCATAGAAACTCATGTTTGTTTATGAAGAAATTTACTTTAGTTATGAAACTATGATGGAGACAAAGAAAGAATAATGAAGGAATACTAAATACTAATTATCTAATACTGGCAATTTATTTAACCTCACTGAGCCTCAGTTTACTTATCTGTAATTGGGAATTTTAGTCCCTTGTTCATGGAATGATTGTTAAAGTAAAACGTGTTAAAGTGTTACTAAAATTAAATATACTGCATAGTAACTAGAACTTGGTTAAGGCTCAATAAATGTTAGCTCTCATTATCTTTATTTTTATCTCATTTTAAAGAAAAAGTAAAATAACAAAACACATTTAAATTGGAAAGTTTACAAATTTACATAACTCCTCTTTAGTAGAGTATATGTCTTATTTTTTCAACTGCACCATCCATTTCATTTTCATCTGGTAACTGATTTCAGCTTTTCTCTGGGGAACCATAATTCCCTCACTCTCAGTTCATGCCTTTGAATAGTCTTGTCTAATTATCCCCTATTCCCCAACAGCTCTAGAAGATAACACATGGTTTGTTGGCCCTAACTGTCACCTTGCTGTCCAAAACGCTTGGCTACACAATGGGCATGTGGCTCAAGCCAGGATAATGGGCATCACTTTCTGGGCTTTGTTCAGAGTACTGTGAAAGGGAAACTGTTATTCTGCTGAAGTTGAAGCTAGCAAGATAAAAATCTAGAATTGTGTCCTAGGTTGGGTTACCCAGGAAACAGAGTTTAAGCATAGATATGTGTTTAGGAAGTTTATTGGGGAGTATCCTCAGGATCAATGAAGAAAAGGAAGTGTCTTACTTTGTTCAGACTGCTATGACAATAAGATCTTACACTGATACAAAATTAATGCACAGAAATCTCTTGCATTCCTATACACTAATGATGAAACATCTGAAAGTGAAATTAAGGAAACACTCCCATTTACCACTGCACCAAAAAAAAATAAAATACCTAGGAATAAACCTACCTAAGGAGACAAAAGACCTGTATGCAGAAAACTATAAGACACTGATGAAAGAAATTAAAGATGATACAAACAGATGGAGAGATATACCATGTTCTTAGATTGGAGGAATCAACATGGTGAAAATGACTATACTACTCAAAGTAATCTACAGATTCAATGCAATCCCTATCAAACTACTACTGGCATTTTTCATGGAACTAGAACAAAAAAATTCACAATTTGTATGGAGACACTAAAGACCCCGAATAGCCAAAGTAATCTTGAGAAAGAAAAACGGAGCTAGAGGAATCAGGCTCACAGATTTCAGACTATACTACAAAGCTACAGTAATCAAGGCAGTATGGTATTGGAATAGAAACAGAAATATAGATCAATGGAACAGGATAGAAAGCCTAGAGATAAACCCATGCACATATGGTCACCTTATTTTTTATAAAGGAAGCAAGAATATACAATGGAGAAAAGACAGCCTCTTCAAGAAGTGGTGATGGGAAAACTGGACAGCTACATGTAAAAGAATGAAATCAGAACACTCCCTAACACCATACACTAAAATAAACTCAAAAGGGATTAAATACCTAAATGTAAGACCAGACACTATCAAACTATTAGAGGAAAGCATAGGCAGGACACTCTACGACATAAATCACAGCAAGATCCTTTTTGACCCACCTCCTAGAGAAATGGAAATAAAAACAAAAATACACAAATGGGACCTAAGGAAACTTAAAAGCTTTTGCACAGCAAAGGAAACTATAAATAAGATGAAAAGACAACCCTCAGAATGGGAGAAAATATTTGCAAATGAAGCAACTGACAAAGGATTAATCTCCACAATTTACAAGCAGTTCATGCAGCTCAGTATCAAAAAAATGAACAACACAATCCAAAATGGGCAGAAGACCTAAATAGACATTTCTCCAAAGAAGATATACAGATTGCCAACAAACACATGAAAGAATGCTCAACATCATTAATCATTAGAGAAATGCAAATCAAAACTACAATGAGATATTATCTCACACCACTCAGAATGGCCATCATCAAAAAAATCTACAAACAATAAATGCTGGAGAAGGTGTGGAGAAAAGGGAACCCTCTTGCACTGTTGGTGGGAATGTAAATTGATACAGCCACTATGGAAAACAGTATGGGGTTTCCTTTAAAAACTAAAAATAGAATTACCATATGACCCAGCAATCTCACTACTGGGCATATACCTTGAGAAAATCGTAATTCAAAAAGAGTCATGTACCACAGTGTTCATTGCAGCTCTATTTACGATAGCTAGGACATGGAAGCAACCTAAGTGTCCATCAACAGATGAATGGATCAGGACGATGTGGCACAGATAAACAAGGGAATATTACTCAGCCATAAAAAGAAACGAAATTGAGTTATTTGTAGTGAGGTGGATGGACCTAGAGTCTGTCATACAGAGTGAAGTAAGTCAGAAAGAGAAAAGCAAATACTGTATGCTAACACATATATATGGAATCTAAAAAAAAAAAAAAAAAAGATCATGAAGAACCTAGGGGCAGGACAGGAATAAAGATGCAGACCTAGTAGAGAATGGACTTGAGGACATGGGGAGTGGGAAGGGTAAGCTGGGACAAAGTGAGAGAGTGGAATGGACATATATACACTACCAAATGTAAAACCAACAGCTAGTGGGAAGCAGCCACAAAGCACAAGGAGATCAGCTCGGTGCTTTGTGACCCCCTAGAGGGGTGGGATAGGGAGGGTGGGAGGGAGGGAGATGCAAGAGGGAACAGATATGGGGATATATGTATATGTATAGCTGATTCACTTTGTTATAAAGCAGAAACTAACACACCATTGTAAAGCAATTATACTCCAATTAAAAAAAAATCATACACTGAGTGCCTTGTAAGCAACAGAAATTTATTTCCCACACTTCTGGAGGTTGGGAAGTCCAAGATCAAGGTGCTTGCAATTTGGTGTCTGCTGAGAGCCTGTTTCCTGCTTCATAGACAGTGTGTTTTTGCTGTGTTCTCACATGGTGGAAGGGAGCAAGAGAGCTTTCTCTGGTCTCTTTCATAAGGATACTCGTCCCATTCAGGAGGGCTCTACCCTCATGACCTAATCACCCCCAAAGCCTTACCTCCTAATATCATCATCTTGGGAGTTAGGATTTCAGCACATGAAGTTTGGGGAGAACACAAATATTCAGACCATAGTAAGGAGTAAAAGAAGTAGAATTAGGCAGAAGGAGGACTGAGTTGTGATGAGTCACAAGGACCTCAGCTGATCCTCAGAGCTCTGGAACTAGACGGCCCTTCAGAAATGGCTACTTGAGGCAAGGAGGCAGAGCCTTTATACTTCCTGTTGAAGTCATTGGATGACTTCATTGGATGCAGGCTGTTTCTGGAGAGAAGCAATGTTCTTGGAAAAGTGGATCTCCTTAGCTGAGCACAACTCCTAGAAAGGGACTCAGCATCCATGATCAAAGGAGAAACAAATGTATCAAGACTGAAAGGATAATCTAATGGGACAGGTTTTCAAGCTGGCCCAGGAATCAAAATATCACAGAGAAATATATAGTTGAGAGATTAAAAGTGAACACTGGACACAGTATTTGTGCCCCTGGATTCAATCACTCCTGAATTACTACCTCCTGGACATTCTCATGTTAATTTAAAACATTTTCTTATCTATTCTTTTTGTTCCTTTTTTTTTTTTAACTGACATTTTCTGACATCAAGACACCATTTCCTCATATGATCCACTCTTTACAAAGGATTTATCTCCTTCATTCTTTTTTTTTTTTTACATTCTTACTTTATGTTATACAAGCAGAGGTTCCTAAAGAAAACAAAGCTGAAGAAGAGGAATATCAGACAACTTGTTTTCTGAAATCTGAAAGAGAGTTACTGAAAGATTATAATGGTTAATGGCTTGAGCAAGGTTATAAAACTGAAGACTGTCTTTCACAAATGGGCACTGTTAAACCTATTACTCTTAATGAGAGGGAATAAGGATGGACAATACACTTCCTGAAAGTTGGATGAATTTAGGAAGAGGCATTGATTTGACCATAACAGCAATGCTTCCCCATTCATTTACTAAACAATGTTGCTTCTTCAGGTCTGAAAGAAAACTCAAATGACTTGGGAACGCAAGTATTACTTTGAAAAAGAAAAAAATTCTCTAAATATAGTGTTGCTCAGAAAGAAGAATATGACTTGATATTTAGAACTGTGTCTCAACTGTGTGCCATGCTTTGTCAGGGAAATGAGTTTAGATCTTAGTTGTTATAATTGCTTATATCAAACCAAGAAAACTACATGAGCAAATATAATATGTCCTCTACTATGGTTTTCAAAAACCAGAATTAAGTAATTTTACATTGTTCATGCTCAGTTGATCATTGCTTCATTGCAAAAAAAAAAAAAAACTAAGGTAAAGAAGTAAGTTGCAATATAAACACTATTTATTTAGTGATGTTTGGCAAAAACATCATATTAAATCAAATTCTGGCTTTATAGGGAATATCCCAGTTTCAGTGATTTTTTTTTTTTGATTCAACTGATATTGCCTATTTCAGGAAGCTGTTAAAACAAAACAGTGAACAAATTTGGGACCTGGATAAAGAAGCTCATTATTAGCCGGAAATATCATTATAGGCATTCACTACATTTAGGCTGCTGATCAACAGTGACTCTCAATGCTACAAAAGTCAATAGTTTTAAAGAGAAAAAACAAACAGCTAAGTGTTCTAGAGTCCCATACAGGCTGGGCTACTTCAAGAGGTTCAAAACTGAAGGATTATCAGACTTGCATACATGTAGTGTACCTAGTTTTTTATTTTGGTTAATTGAATTAGATTATTTTCCTAGATATGACTTTTGGGGGTACAGTTGGGGAGCTGTGTGTTATAAAAGTGAAGTTCAGGTGTGCTTCTTTAGCCAGATAGTTTGGCTCGGTAAATATCTGATTAAAATAAAAGAATCAAAAAGAAAAAGGTGGGTTAAAAAAAAGAAACAACAAATAGTAATATAGCAGATGTGCCACGAACTGAGCTAAGAACTTTAGAAATATTAACTCATTTAACACTCATTGAAATTTTAGGAGATGGGTGCTATTATTATCCCCAAATGAAAATGAGGTGTCTGTGGCACAGAGGATTAAGTAACCTCACCTATTATCCCCAGATGACTGCCAGGAAGAGTCAGAGTTTGAAGCCAGTGAAGCCTGTATTGAACCCAATACAGAGATCAGGGTTCTGACCACTATGCTTTGAAAGGCAAGTTTTTTTCTCTTAAAATCAAAATATGAGTATTATGTGCCCATTTCTACTTCAACTCCAATCCCAAGTAGAAATTACTGAAAAGAATATGGGTATAGTCTTACTTTAAAAAGGATTCATATGAAATTACACTGAGAATGTCCTCTCTCTAGTGGCTTTTCTATTTGAAGCTAAGAAACTTAGAAAGTCTTCTTTCTCATCACTGAAACATATATGGTAAAATAATTTCTATAAAATATATCTTGCTCAAACATTACAGAGTGCTGGATGCAGAAGGTAAAGGGTTCCTCTACATTCAATTGAAAACAGAGGTAAAATTCAGAAAAAAAATCAACTCTCCTAGAAATATTTTAAATTTTCTCCATAATAGCTATAATTAACTTTTTATAAATTCTTTTCTATCAGATACAAGGTTTGCTGTGGAATAATACAGCCTTAGTCAAACAATATATGCACTTAGTTGAAGAGCACATAACACTCGTATTTCATTCATGCAGTCACTTAATGCATATCTTTTGACGTGTTAATTATTTAAGACACTCCAATTTGTTATTTTGTTGCTTAGTTCTTTTTTTTTCAGGATTTTTGTCAGATAAAAGGTGATCTAAAATTACAGCCAATGCAAGGACCCTGTGTCCAGTACATCTACCTTGTTGCTGCCAACAGGACAGTTGATCATCGAGGGCCTCTAACAGGGCCCTTCCCTTCTCTCGCCCTACAGAGTTTTCCTTCTTCCAACTTCAATGCCTACAATCATCTGTTAATTACTATTCAGTTCATGCATATAGTCTATATTTTATATTTTAAAATATTTTTCCTTATTAGCACTTAACTCTGAAATAGTCACCAATTCCAAGGCAAAGGAGAGTGTCCATTTTACTAATAACATTTTCAAATGTTTTCCCTCATTTTGCTTTCTTACTTTTAATTTATAACTTCATGAAGCTTTACATTTAGGTAGGTGTATCAATCTAAATTCACATAATTTTCATCACTTATAAGGTGATTTCATTGGATTTGTTGCCATTTCAGTCTCTTTTATGCATTCTTGCCATAAACATGTTTCTTTTTTTTACTGACCAATTACTGTTCTTTTCCATTAATTCTCCTTATAAAAGCTCAGTGACAATATACCATCTCGCATCTATTCTCCTTCTTCTAAACACATAAACTCATAACACAAGAAAAAAACTTTATCCAAGTTAGTCAGAGGATTTGTTGTAAAACAGCAATAACCAATCCCTGGAATATTTCTTTTTACCCACTTCTTTCCACCCTCAACCAGAAAAATCCAGAGCTCTCTAGGGTGCAGAAATGTAGAGAGCAGACAGACCCCACAGCAGTGTCCAGGCTGGGAAAGTTTGGGAACCTTCTAGGAGTTCAGACCCAGCAATCATGTGATGATGACCCTCCCCCTTGCTCTCTGTCTCCCTCTCTCATACAGATGTTCTCTCCCAGAACCACAGAAAAAATGAGAGGTCAGTAAGTCTATCTCTGAATCCGTATCTAAAGTCTTTGATACAATTTTCCCCAGTGAGAAGGGTGTTGGCTGAAACATACGACTACAGACAGACAATGTAGATTCTGAAGTGTCTAACATACTTTTTAGTGTAATGTTTTTCAAGGATGTGATTCAGTAAGGCATTCAGCAGTGACTGATTTGCAGATCTCAAGGCTTCCTCTTACATCATGGCATAACCTGCCAATATTCTGATTTTCCTAAGAGCTTGCCTGAAGCAACTAGTACACTCTGGACTTAAGTAGCAATTGCAGAGGATGTGTAACTTTTAACGCAGTTCCGGAGTTTAACTGTCATTTACATGATTAGTTAGAGTGACATTTCTGAACAATGAGCTCTCAGGATCATTAAAATTTAATTTTCTTTAGGGATAGAACACAGGAGATTATGTTCAGTTTATTAGCTCTGACTCTTTACACAGACAATTTTTCCGTTTAATTTGGCTTAGGGACTACATAATTCATGTGGCCTTGATTTTTATGTACTTTTATTCTTATAGATGCTATTTCAAATGCCTGAATTAGAGTTTCTCACTTCCTTCACTACTATAGAAAGTAGCTTGCTGGACAGGAAACAGAGGAGAAGAAAAAAAACAAGAGAGAATAGACAATATTATTTTCAGACAAAGAAAAGTTCAGAATAAGAAAAAAAGATATATGAATTGTAAAAACATAAAATAATATTTATAATTTTAACTTTAGATCTTATAATGAATTGTTTTAATTCTTATCTCAGAAACACAGAGCATAATGGTTTAAATAACAAAAGTCTTTTAAAACTTTAAAAAACAATATTGTTATTGTAAAAATGTTTTTTCTAGAACTACAATGTTTAGTGCAGTATATACTAGCCACATTTGGCTATCTAAATTTAAACATTAATAAATTAAAATTAAATAAAATTTAATCTTTAGTTGCAATAGCTACTTTCCTGTGTATAATAGTCAAGTTTTATAGCCAAATGCTTAAGAGCCAAAGCTATCATACTGAACAGCAAAGAAAAGAACATTTCCCTCATCTATTGATTGGATAGCACTGGCCTGGAGTGCAGACATAATACTCCCAGTAAACCTAATTCTTTTTATTACATGTGTCGGTGCTTTCTCCTTAAGCATAATTTGTTGCTTACCACTGGGTCTACTGCTTGTGGGCCTGAGAGTGACATCTAGCCTTGTCTGTTGAGTTGGTCCAAGGCAGATGTTGCAAAATTGACCTTCAGAGCAAGCATAATGGAATGGCCAAGGCTTCTGAAAATTCCTGATTATAGTCCATGCAAATGCCTGATATGAGGGCAAGACTGAGAAGCAAGGTATCTTTCAGGTGGACCGAGGATCAATTTTGAAGACTGGGGCACATGGAAGAAAAGGTGGAAGAAGACATACTAGAATTAAATACTCCAAAATACATATATTAAGAGAGATTAGGGCCTGGCAGTTTAAATTTGTAGAGTTAAACCAAAAGAATTGTGATTAACACAATTCTTCTAAATCCATACAAATGGCTTTTCATGTAAGCAGAATAACAGCCACTTAATTTCTTTAATTGTATTTTATAAAACGGGTACTAGCATAAGCAGTTAGCATGTGTTGCATCATTCCTCACAACCACTAGTAACTAACTTATTATGCCTTTTTTGGCAGAGAAGGAACTTCAAAATTGGTGAGATAAAGTAACTTTCTCAACATCTTACTCTTAATAAATACCAAAATTAACGATTGAAACTCAGATTTATTGACTCTCAAATCCTTGATTTTAACAATACACATAATATGTTTTCAGGGTACAAAAGAAATTCCTTTATACCCTGAAATATTTCACATACAAATCAATCATGTGATTTAAAATCCATAAAACATCCAAGTTCTGGATACTGCCATTGGCTTAATTCAATTTGTCCCACGGTGTAGGTACCATCTATGCCTATCCTTAATAAATGTCGAGTTCTTTGAAAATCTGTGCTGATTAGTATGTGTAGGTGAAAATGATGCTTCCTGGACCCCACACCTCATTGTACTTTCAAATATTTTGGGAGCTTCAACATTCAAAATACAGAGGCTTTTACAATTGAATGATTTTACAATGTGGAGACTAAGAAAGTTAGAATTTCTTAGTGCTGGAAAATTTGGATGTGAGGCTTTCTTCTCCATAGGAAAACAAAAACTGGAGATAACAGCTTAATTATTCGACTATTTTACAGTCTAAAGGGAACTTCCAGTCCTTTGGGAGAGGTATATCTTCACAGAATGGAAACTTCTGGTAGGATATATGTTATATTATGTATTTTCAACAGATTTTTTCTCATTTTTAAAATGAATTGTATTTTTGGTAACTAAATTTTCCTCCAAAAATGAAAAATGAATTTTTAAGATGAATAAAAAAGTTTCTTAAGAAAACATTAAACATTCATGCTTATTTTTTCCTATTGTTCTTCTTTTGAATAGGCTCCTCAAATGAAAGAATAAAAAAATATAAAAACATGAAAAAATGTAAAAATCTAAGCATTTGGTGTTCAAGTGACCTTCTGAAAGGCGATAGGCCTGGGGAGAGCAATAGTAGGTGTTTATCATTCTTTAAAACTTGATCTTTTTAGCAAAGGGTTTCATGCATGGTCGGGGGATGATAAATAGGATGAGCCTCCATTTTGTGATGTGGAGAATAGAAAGGAAATCAGAAAAGCCCTGGGAGCTTCCTGGGAGCAGGTTTATCAGAGAAAAAAAGTCCCAGGAGCCAGTAGCCCTGATTTCTGATTTGATTTTACTGATTAGCTGTGTATGGATAAGTTTCTCTGCATCTTGATGTTTAATTCCTTCAATTGTAAAATGAACAGCTTAGAGCAGATGCTTCCTAAGGTTCTCTGACTATTGCATTCTGAAGAGTAAAATGAACAAGAGAAAAATGCCAGCTGGTAAATCACATATGACTTTCACTGTAGAATGCTACTTACAGCATTTTCAACTTAGCAAAACAGTATTTTATTCATATGGGAATGAAGCCTGGAAAAAGTTCCATCAATACAGATGATTAAAGATATTAAAGCTAGGCACATATAATGAACTGTACTTGTCCAGAAAAAGAGAACTAGTTACATCATGTGGCACAGAATTCTGTCTCTGGCAGGATAATGAACTTCTCCATTTCTGCTATCTAATAAAGAAAAAGGGACTGAGAATTTAAGTAAAAAAAAAGCTGGAATTAAGCAAATGCATGTCCAGAAGCAGAATGAGATTAAGGACCCTTTTCCATCGATATTAATTTAGTAAGACACTCTTTAGTTTAAGTAACTTTCTTATACTGCTTGACAGCTTGGTTGACTCTACAGTGACATGAGCCAAAACGATTCCTAAAATAGCCTCACTTATGCTATAGCATCTCATCAAGGTTTTGCCAACATAATGTGTGATGTGGAAAAAGATACAGCCCTCTGTGAAAATCATGAACCCAAATAAAGACAAAAAATCCTTGACTTCAAAGTTCATGCTGTGTGCATGACTCAGCCTGGTAGTGTCACAGCTTGCCAGCATTGCAACTGTTTTATTAAAGGTTTCTTTGGGTTGTTTTAGGAAGAGATTTAATTTAAGCAGAAGAAGGTTGGAGTCCTTTCCAATCATAAAACCTAGCATTGAAAATAACCTTCAGACCAAGAATTGATAACATCGAGACACAACATAATTATCATCGTGCCTACTCTTACTGTTGAGCCCAGCTGCCTCCAAAGAAAATGAAAATGATGTGATCCCACAGAGGAAACAAAACAGAATGAATCATTTATCTTTCCAAATTTACAGGGATATCCTAATTTGTATACACTCTGTATTTGTCTTGTGCAGGTTGTTGTGAGTCTACATGTTTATCCTATATACCTGGATGAGCTGACTTAGCCCAATGCCCCCCTCTCCTTGATACTGAAGCTCTTTCTTCTCCTCAGGAGCATCTCATTCATTTTACACAGGGAAAGTTAAATTTAGCAAAAGGAGCTTTTCAGAGCAGAGAGTTCTTGCTGATCTGAGAACCTGTCAAGGTGATTCTATGCCAATTTGGACCCGCCTGGAGTTGAAGCTTCCAATCTTGCCAAATGTTGTGCTTATTTTGTGACAAAGTCGCAGTTGGATTTAAAAGGAGACCATCCAGTTTATTTTATTCTTGTCTCAGACCTCTAAATCTATGTCTCCATGACTGAAGGCTTTGTAAATAAACAGGTGTCCACATGCCCCAGTGTGAATTAAAATTTTTTGGAGCCAGAGAGGGAGTTGATTTATTTAAAAAAGAAAAGTTATTGTAATACTTTTCTTTGGTATGTAGAAATATTAGTTGCTGTATACTTTGTTTCCATACATGTATTCCTGGCCATACCCAGAATATTTTCATGGGATTTAGGGCAGGAATGTTACATAAAATGATATGGATTTGACATATGTCTTGGGAGCTAGACAAGCTCTGGTCAATGTAAGAACCGTTCATATACTGGGTAGTTTTTTTTAGTAAGTACTAAAGAGAGGCCATCTCACATATGTACAGTTTTATGTACAACATCTATACACTAAAATAGATATGTAAATTCAGGTATGCTCAGACAGAAATGTTTTGCCACTTGTTTCTAACATACCTAAAAATATGTTTTTTTCTTCTGCTGCTGCATAATAAGTAAATAATGTAAATATTCCCAACTATTTACTATGAATAATATCAGATATATTAATGCACACATACACATACACAAACATTTGTGCAAAAGCACATTTTCTTCTAATTAACTAATTCCCCAAGCACCTAAGAATCTACTGTTTGAACATTAGGCAGCTAAGGTACCTGCCTTTACAACTGCTTCAGCAAACTAAATGCCCAAGTGTCTAATTTACAGTAGCACAATAATTTAAGCATTGAGAGGTACATTACTGGGATTACATTGTTTTTACTATTAAATATAGGCATTGGCAATGATGCAGTATTTACTGTAAAGTAAATTTTGACAGTTTTGATATATTTTATATATATAATATTTATACAGCATAGAAAATATCTTAACTGGAAAAGTCTTAGTAATTATACCCTTTGGCACATTTAAGAACATTTATTAACCATATATGTGCTCATTTTCCAATGTGTTTACCTCATATAGAGTATGCATAAATATATTATATAGGTACCTAAGAAAATATGCATAAGTAGGTATCTTTGTTATACATATCATTTGCTTTGCAGGCATTCATATTCCCTAGTTGGAGATTTAGGCATTTTGCAATGGAATGATCAATTATTTAATTTAAATATATAAATT
This sequence comes from Mesoplodon mirus, assembly GCF_964341445.2. Lineage (NCBI taxonomy): Eukaryota > Metazoa > Chordata > Mammalia > Artiodactyla > Ziphiidae > Mesoplodon > Mesoplodon mirus. Next base: position 105,987,511 of record NC_138982.1, on the reverse strand, counting down.
GTTCAATTACAAATACAATCACAGCAGGATGTCAAAATACTTCACAACCAGAAGCCAAAAGAAAACAACGTTTCTGTTTTTTGAAAATACCTCAATAACTCATACAACTTTGATTATTTTAACAACTTAATTATTTAAATGAACGAATGAATGAATCTAATGCCATAGTATTGCAATTTCACCCTAAATAGACAAAGCAGCTTTTCTTATAGATCTAGCAGCTGGATGACATTAGATGGGCCCATTCACATTGTAGCACGTGGAAGCTATGGGTATGGGGTAGCTGGGGTCACGGGGCCACACGTCTCTCATTCTACAGTTGGCTATCTCAGGCGTTCCACATGTTGGTCATAGGATTCCAATAGCAGCAAGGAAATATGTACTTTTCAAGTCCCTGCTTGTGTCATATTTGCTACAGTCCCACTGACTAACACAAGTCACATACCCATGCCCAGACTCAGAGTGGGAGGGCCCTACAATGAGCATGGATGAAGGAGAGGAAGGGAAAATTTGTGGTCTTTCTTGAACAATACCACAAAGATCATTCCTAAAGATTTACATTCTTCTGAAGGGACCTCCTTTTCTAAGCCTCCATGTTTTGAAGAGGAGAAAAAATGAGTGTAAGTGGCAGCTGGATTGATATAACCAAAATATAAAGAAACATAATTAGTAAATAAACATGTCAGGGATAATGTATCATAGAAGGGCAACTGCAATGGTACTACCTGAGATGTTTGTGACAAATGCAGCTTCCCAAGTCCACTCTCAGAGGTTTTTTGACTCAGAAAGGTTGAGATGGTAATAATATCATCTGTAACAAGCATCTCACAGTACTCTATGAACAAGAAACACAGCTCCATAGAGCAACAGTATATAGTGCTGAACTGAATTTTTAAAATCCAAGGTCAGCACTGAGGATTTTAGGGTACTAAATATTACCTTAATAATTAAAAGGGCTAATTTTGTTTTCATGAAGAAAACCTGTCCTTCTATTCCTGGGTGAGTTAGATACCAATATAATTTGTATTTTCTTATTTTCTTTCTTCTAAAAGTTTCAAGATATTTCTCCTCCTTCTAGATACCGAGACGTATAATGAATTCCCTCATAGAAGAAAGAAGTATATTATTTACACTTCAAAAATTACTTTTCAACCTTAAAATTCATAATTTTACAAAATAAAAAAACGTTGAATATCAACATTAAGAAAATGAAATCAATGAATTTTCATGATATACAAATATTAAAAGCATCTTCTATTTGTTGTTTATAACTTCCAGGGTTATTTTTCACAAATGTTGAAAGTGATAACATTCTTTCAAACTCACCTTTGTTTTTTCAGGGAAAATTTTCAAAAAAACCTGTAACCTAGCCACTCATATTATAGATAAAAAAACAAACACAAGTAGTTTTGTAAGCATGATACCATGGAGCAGATAACTTTTAAAAATAGAAGTCAGATCTTGTGACTTCCTGTAGTGTATTCTTTAGACAACACATTTCAAGGCACTAAACTAAGTACGGAAATGATTTGAGAAGTCTTTTTCTCCTAAGGCCATCCATATTCTGGAATAGGCTTGGATCCAGTCCTGCCTAGAAATTGGGGAACTAACTAATGAGCCCTGGTGTTTCTTCCTGCTGACAATTCTATATCATTATAAATCTTTCAAGATACACAGTTCCCTAAACAGGTTTTGAACAAACATTCATTTGTTACTGAAGCAGGCAATGCACCCTCACTATCATAACTTTCAAAAATAACTTACAGAATCACCTTATTTAGTTATCTAAATATGAGTCTATTGGTGTTGAGTTTTCTCAAGTTGAGACGTAGGGGGCCGTGAGCTCTAATCTGAGTGGAGAGAAGGCAAGTACAGATTGTCTTTAACATCAGGCAAGAGTGTTATCTTGGACTGTCTGCTCAGCCTGAGGTGCTTTGACACTTCTTTCTAACACACCTAAAAATACTTTTTTTTTCTCCTGCTGCTGCAGTCACAGGCATTAAGTCAACTGAGGAAGCACATAATCCATCTTCTGAATATATCAATGAGCAGTATCCTCAAAGACCTAACAACACTGACCTTATTGAGAAAGAATAAACAATTGTACAAAGAATGAAATATTTTCCTTAAATCATACAAACAAAAAACGGAAAACAAAAGCATGCATATCTCTTTACAAAAAGGTGCATATAAATTAAGACCATAATTTGATCTACACAAATAATAAGAGACACAAAGAAAATATGTTTGATTCTTGGGAGAATCAATTATGAACATGTTAAAAAAAAGGCTATAGTTTGAAGACAATCATTTACCCAAAATAAATAGCTAAATAAATCTACATTTTAAGCATCAAAATGCACACATTGCAAGGCTTTTCATTCACTTACTTACTCATTCAAAGTATAATTATTGAGCATTTGCTGTGTGCTAGACACTGTGCAAATGCTGAGGACACAGAGCCAACATTCCAGAACTTACTCTCTGGTGGTAAAGGCACATATACTAGTGAGATTAGAATCACAAAGAAAAATACAGAGAGGGATGATATCAAATACCATAGCTATGTAGTCTGAGTGTCAAGGAAAGCTTCAGAGAGAAAAGCATTTGAACTCAGATCATTTTGTACACTATAAAATGAATCACAATCCTTCTTCCTGTCTGAGTTACTCTATGTTCCCATAGCAAACCATGTTGTGTACATTGGTCACAAAACTTGATAAATTCTGTTAATTTGACTTATAGAGTTGAGTGAGGAGTTTCATAGGGAGGATGGACTATACATGTATAGTTTTTTTAACCTCAGCACATGAAATATAGAAATCTATCAATAAATATATGCCTGTCAAATGAATGAATGACAAATTGATAACTGCATAATATATATTGAATATTTATATTTTTAATCCCTGAAAATATGCATTTATAGATATAATTATTTTATCAACTGGCACCAAAGTTCTTCATAAGGAGGGAACATTGCTTGGAAATTAAGCTCCTTTGATGTGGAAAATGAAACCCTGAGGCTGTACTGTGAAAATAAACAGCAAAATAAAACTAACAGCTAAACTTCTATGCATAAAAAATGATGACGAAACGTTTGGGAGTGGGAGAGTCAAAAAAGGAGAGAGAATGAAGTTGGGGGGAAGACATGTGAGGAGACTGAAGACTAAACAGAAGATGACCAGGCAGAATTTTGCAAGGGCAGAGTGACCAAAAATGTGTCAAATCACAAGACTACCTAATAAGTAATTTAACATTGTTTGCATTTGTGTGCTATAAAATTCTCTGTTTCCTAAAACTCAGTAAATTCTATAACAAATGCAAATATCTTGTCTTATCTTTTGAAAATCCAAGTAAAGTCTGAATTTCATTTATGGGTCAATGTAAAGGAGAGAAGAAAATGGCCATAAGAGATGAGATGCGATTGAGATTAATACTTTATTAAGAGGATTTAAAATCCCGGATTTTATGGAATAATTGGTACTGGATCAACTATCTTACAGAAAATAGTCATAAAAGTGGACAAAATATATGAGATTATTGCTTTCTTTACTTACTCAGAGTATAATTACTGAGCCCTTTCTCTGGACTAGTCACTGTGCAAGTACTGACAACAGTGACACATCTCTGATCTCTGACAGAATGAAACCCACAAAAAAAGCCCCATGTCTTCCCTGGACAACTCCCTATTTGTAGTGCAAGAACCTGGAATCTAAGAAGGACAGGTAAGTCCTGCTGAGGTGAGATCAGAGCTTGGGACACCCGATGTGGCTAGAGATGGAATTGTGCAGGAAGAAGTACAAATGTCTTTCCTGCATCCTTGGCTGAGAGCTTGCCTGCACGTATGCAGGGTTGGATTATCGGGAAACAGTTTCTGCTGGATTGAAAATGGAATTAAGCTCCTAGAGGTTGAGCAGAACTGACAGATGTTGGGGGACTGGGGTCATTTAAAAATTTAAGCAAATAAATATTCATTAAACAGTCTAAATTAAAGTTTAGTAATTTAAAAAATTCAACAACCATTCTGTAATGACCTATATGAGATAAGAATCTAAAAAAGAGTGGATATATGTATATGTATAACTGATTCATTTTGCTGTACAGCAGAAACTAATGCAACATTTTAAATCAACTATACTCCAATGAACTTTTTTTTAAAAGTCAAAAACCACTTATGAGCTACATACTCTATGTGAAGTATTGTGTTAGCCTGGAGGAATACAAAGATTAACCAGGTATCATTTCTACCTACATTTCTACATATTGTCAATTACAATATGGTGGCTGAAGCAGTATTTAACAAGAGCTGTACTAAAGCTCTTAAGGAGAGAGTGAGGGAAAGGTCTCTTAATGATGGAGCTACATCATTAACACCTCATTAAGACCTCAGGCATTGGACAGAGACACATAAAAAATGCCACATTATGAAAAAGGACCTCACCAAAGAGTAAGGTCTTCTCTAAGTCTACTTTAACAAAGCCTAAAATCAAGATCTGAAGAGATGCACACTTTGGAGTTTTAAACCTACCAAATTTGAAGGGTTTGAGGAATGCTGGGATTCCAACAGATTGACCTTCAGAAAGCATAAAAATAAGTCTACAGAATTTCAAGATGAGCATCTAGTAATTGTACTATTACAATTAACATTCTTCAGAAAGATTAACGTTCTTTAAAACAATTAACATTCTTCAGAAAGACAATAACAGGATCTAGAGTCTCTATAATACATCTCCACAATAGGCAGTACACAATAAAAAATGTGACCCATGTTCAGAAAAAATATCATTCAAGAGAAACTAGCCCTGAAATGGTTCCGATGTTGAATTTAAAGGACAGAAAGTTTAAGGAGGCTAATATAAATATATTCAAAGAATTAAAGAGGGCTCCCCTGGTGGCTGCAGTGGTTGAGAGTCTGCCTGCTGATGCAGGGGACACGGGTTCGTGCCCCGGTCTGGGAAGATCCCACATGCTGCAGAGCAGCTGGGCCCGTGAGCCATGGCCGCTGAGCCTGCACGTCCGGAGCCTGTGCTCCGCAACGGGAGAGGCCACAACAGTGAGAGGCCCGCGTACCACAAAAAAAAAAAAAAAAAAAAAAAAAAATTAAAGAAAATGTAGTCAACAAATTAATGTATTTTTTTTGCCTTAATGAATCAAAAGATAGGGATTTTAGCAGAAAAATAGAAACTATTAAAAAGAATCGCATCAAAATTCTAAAATGAAAGAAACTGAAATTTAAAAGTCACTAGACATGTTTAACATCATATTGGAGATTGTAGAAGAAAAAGCCTGAGGACTTAAAGAAAGACTAATAGAAATAATCCATTTTAAGAAACAGAGAAAAAAATGAGGAAAAAAATGAACAAAGCCTAAGGGACAATGTTAATGATGTAACATACATGTAACTGGAGCACTGGAATAAGAAAATGGGATAGAAAGAAATATCAGACAAAATATTACGTGACAATTTACAAAGTGTAATGAAAAACACCACCTCTCAGATCACAGAATCTCAGCAAGTCTCGAGCAAGATAAGCATAAAGAAAACTACACTTAGACCCATCATAATCCAACTGCTAAAATGCAAGCATAAAAAGAATACCAAGAAAACAGAGAAAATAGAAGCTTTACATATGGAGGAAACAATGATGCAAATTATGACTGACTTCTCTTTATAAACAATGGAGGGCAAAGAAAATAGAATGCCATCTTTAAATTATGGAAAAAATAAAAGAATCAGCCACCTAGAATTTTATATCAAATAAAAATATCCTTCAAAAAAGGAGGATAAAAAATGTATTTTCAAATAAACAAAAACTGTGAAAATTTGTTACCAGCTGACCTATAGTATAAAAAATGTGAAAAATTGGTCTTTAGACTGAAAGGAAATTATACAAGATATATTTCAGATATAGAGGAAGTATTAAAGAGCACTAGAATGGTAACATAAAACATGATTTTCTTCTCTGTAATTTCCTTAAAAGACAACTCTGTGTATAAACAAATTAACATTGTCAAAAGGGATTCCTAACATATATAAAAGTAGAAAACATGTTAACAATAGCAAACACAATGGGACTGATAAATGGAATTATACTATTGTAAGTATATTTACAATATGCAATATTACATATGCAATATTATACATACAATTATTACATATGCAAAGTGGGTCATATGAAGTGTGAAGTGTTGGAGGTGATGTTTGAACTAAAGTGGTAAACTATTAACTTGAATAGATTTTTTAAAATAAACTTTTTATTTTATAATAATATAGTGCAGAGAGTTCCTTCATACCCCATGTTAAGTTTTTCCTATTATTAACGTCTTACATTCCTATGGTACATTTATCACAACTAAGGTACCAATACTGGTAGATCAATATGAATTAAATGCTGTGCATTATTTGGATTTTATTTATTTATTTATTTATTTATTTACTTACTTACTTAACACCAGTGTCCTTTTACTGTTTCAGGATCCTATCCAGAATTCTACATTACATTTATTCAGTATGTCTCCTTAGCTTCCTCTGGCCTATGGCAATTTTTCAGACTTTGCTTATTTTAGATGACATTGACAGTTTTGAGGAGCACTGATCAGGAGTTTTGTAGAGTATTGCTCAATTGGGATTTATCCGATGTTTTTATCATGTTAGATTGAGGTTATGGATCTTGAGGAGGAAGACCAAAAGAGGGAAGTGTATTTTCATCATAGCATATTAAAGAAACATGTTATTAACATAACTTATCCCTGATGGTGCTAACCTTCATCTGGCTCAAGTAAAGTTTGCCAAGTTTCTCTACTGTAAAGCACTCTCTCCCACCACTTTTCATACTGTACTGTTTGGAAGGAATTCACAGTGCTGCTACACTTAAAGGTGGTAGATCCAATTCCATCTTTTTGAGGGGCGAATAACTTCTCTTGAGGGGTGATATATCTCTTCACTTTATTTACTTATTTATTCAATAATTTATTTATATTATCTTAGTCTCATGGATATTTATTTTACATCTTGGGTTGTAACACAATACTACATTATTTAGTTATTCATATCTTTCAGATCTATTCATTGGGAGTTCTTTCCCTTGGGCCCTATGACCCTTTCTTTCTTACTTTCTAGCACTATAAAATGGTCCAGGCTTATCTTGTACATTTCCTGTCTTATTCCTAGTATTGGTTATTTCTCCAAGGAGGTCTGGTTCCTTTTACTGAGGACTTGTGATAGAAACCAGTATCTGGGCGCTGGGTGCACTCATTGCTGCTGTGTATGGTTGTTATAGGCCCTCTCTGCAGACAAAACTGGAGAATATTTTTGTGAATATTAACACTGTATATAAATGCATCTATATTTCTCTATCTACTCACCTGCATCTATATTAAGCTCATATTAAGGTCTCTGCCTCTAATGTAGTACTGCATAGTTCATTCTAGTCTCTCCTCTTTGCTTATCTGTTACTTTCCTCTCCAACAGTCCTGGATCCTACCACTGGCCATATCCATTCACTTATTTGTTCATTCCTAGTAAAATGTACAGTGGTTTCAGAATTGTTAACCTATACTCCAGTGAGAAACAAGTTTACCACTTAGAGTATAATTCTTGTGTACAATTCCTTTTGTCTTCAGTCTTACAATTTCCACTCTTTTCCAAAATTACTTAGGTCAGTATTCCCCCCGCCCCCAACCTTTTTAGTGGAGGTATGGCATATACCTACAACACAGTTAGATTATTTTGTCTCCATCTGTATTTCATCCTGAGATCCCTAAACTTCTAGGTTGATTTTTATTTTCAATGAAAAGTTATGGATGCATATTATAAGCACTAAAGCCACCATTAAGATAATAATTCTTAACTTAGGTAATAATCTAATAGAGTTGATAAAACTGAATGCTTAAAAATATTCTATTGTCCAGAGAGAGATGAGAGAAAGAGCAAGTGGGAGGACAAACACAGGAGAAAAAAATATTAAATAAATAGCAAGATGATAGATTTAAACCCAATCATATCAATAATTACATTCAATGTAGATGAACACTGCACTTCAATCAAAAGGAAAATAATGTACTGAGTTGGTAAAAAAGCAAGACCTAATTCTATTGTTTCTCAAACAGACATTAAACATAAAGAAAAGAACAAGTTAAAATTAAAGAGATGGAAAAAGATCTATCATACAAACTGTATATATAAGAAAGATGTTCGGTCTGTATTAATATCAGATAAGTTAGACTCCAAGCCAAAGAATATTATAAGAAAGAAAGAGGGACATTTAATAATGATTAATGGGGCAATTCATTAGGAAGACACAATAATCCTAATATGTATGACTTAATAACAGAGTTTCAAAATTCATGAAGAAATGCTGACAGGATAAAAGTGAGAGAAATGGAGAAATCTACAACCATAGCTAAAGATTTTTAACTGTCCCTTCTCAATAGTTGATAAAAAGAGTAGACAAAAAATCAGAAAGGATATAAACAACACTCTCAGTTTGGATCTCCCAAAGCAAACCCTGAGCAAGAGTTTGGGGTGCAAGACAGCATTTGGAAGAAGAAGGAAACAGAATTGAGTAAGAATAGAAGTCAAACTGTGACACAGGTCTGACAAATTCTGAGGCTAACCCAGTGAGGAGCTCTGGAGAAAGTATTTCCTGTCAGAGTTGCCCACATCAGGCTGAACCAGCAGTGCTTTTATACCCACACCTCTCTTAGTTACTGCTTGTGAGCTTTCCTAGGAAAAGATGTGACCTCTGGTGAGGCAACTCTTGCAGTTGAGACAGAACTGAAGGAGCTGAAATCTAATTATTCTCTGTTGATTGCATTCCCAGAAAGTTCCTCCTCAATAGGGGACCTGGACAGCCCATTTCCATGTCTACCACAAACACCATGAGCAAACTTGACCTAATTTGTAATTATAGAATGTCACACCAATCACTAGCAGAAAAAATTCTTTTCAACTGCCCATAAAAAATACAAAACAAGTAGCAAGATGATAGACCATATGGTGTACCATAAAATGTCTCAATAAACTTCAAAAGTTTAAAATTTTATAAAATATGTTCTGATTATAACTAAATTAAATTATGTTAAGAACAAAAAGATATCTATAAAATATGCCAAATATGGAAATTAAATAAAACACTTCTAAATCACCATGGGTCCAAGAAAATTATGTAACAAAAGCTCAAAAAGATATCAGATTTAATGGTAATGAAAATAGAGCATACTTATGGAACACAGCTAACACAGTACATAGTGGGAAATTTATACTTTAATTGCTTATATTCGAAAAGAAGAAAGGCTTAACATCATTAATTTAAATTGATAATTAGGAAATGCTAAAGAAGAAGAGCAAGAAATAAAAAACAGCAAATATAAAGAAAGTAATAAAATAGGAGTATAAATCAATGAAATAAAAAATGAAATAATACTCGTTCATTGAAAAAAATTATAGACTTGATAAACATCAAGCAGATATAATTAAGAAAAAAGGGAAAATATAAATGATCACTATCACAAATAAAAATAAATATTACTAAAATATTACTGGATCAAAGGGAAATAGACAAATACTATTAATTTCTTTATGACAATACATTAAAAGGAGAAACAGCTAGAAGAATATTAAGACTTAAATCCCTGGGAAGCCAGAAATATCTTGGAGAGAATTGAACTTCGTGGTTAAGGGACTCAAACAATTTAATATATATATTAAATGACAGGGTCACCTCAGCTATCATGTATCATGTAGATGATACTGATATAGATATATTTTATAGACTGCAGGTCAGACTCCGAAGGTAGTTTTATGTTTGAATTTTTTAACTTAATTAAGCAGGAGCATTTTCTCATCCTAAAACTTTTGAAAACATGAATTTTTAGTGCTGCATAACACCGCCTCCTGTGGAACTCCTGTGGATGTTACAAAATTCAATCAACCATTCTATTGTTGGTTATTTTGTTTGTTTCCATGCTTTTGCAATTATAGATTGCTTTTATAACAAATCAAATTCATTTCCTCTGAGTAGATTTCTACATGTGAATCCTGAGTTAAAAGTGAGATTATATTTCAGGTTATTATAACTAGTCCAAATTGCTCTTAAAAGTACTTATATCAACTTAAGCTTTATTAGTATAGTACACAAGTAATCTATTCTACACACTTTGCTAATACCACATATTCTCCTTTAAGAAATAATCCATAACAATTATAGAGGATAACAATAATATTTTTGCTTGTTTTGGCATTTATTATTTATAGGAATTCATAATTGCATATTGCCATTATATTTCTTGTTTTGTTAATAGTCTGCATGAATCAGATGGTCTTGATTGTGTATGAGCCAAAGAATCAAGACATTCATATATTCAGAACTCTTTGTTCAATACCTTATTATAAAAGCACCAATATTCATTAATACTAGTAAATCAAAGACATCAAGTATGGTTGTGCTATATCAATGGACACTGGAGTTATCTACATTATTTTTGTTAAGGTTCTTAGTTAAGGAGGTACTTCTAGAATCTTAAAGACTACAGTAAGTACAAAGTTGATATTGCGCTCAATTTAAATCTGCCTTGTAAACATGCCTTAGAGACGTAGTTTTCATGGAGAAGCTTCCATTTCTTATCACAAGGTAGAAAAATAAAACTATTGGTGGGATGGAATTAAGTCACATTTCCAGAATTCTAGGCTGGCCAGACCAGCTGGAATACAGAAAACAGTTAAAACAACCCCTAAGTAATTATCTGAGGCACATCCAAATTAACTTCACACTCTAATTTACAGCTCTCTGTCACTGGTACTATAATATTAGTATTCTCCCATTTCTCAGAGCCCAGATATGTCAGTTATGAAAAATCCTTTGGTTCATAAGAGAAGGTAAGACTATTCCAGCAGATTTGGTGGCTAAAGAGAAAATAATGACTACTTATGTTTTGCAACTCTGGTGAATATTACATGAGGTACAACTGAAACCAAATGCCACAAGGCTGTAAGAAAAATGTCTCAAAGCATTTTACAATGTCAGATCAAACTATGAAGCATACCTTCCCAGATTGTTGGCATTGCAATATCACAATAGCATAGGGAAATTCCAGTTTTTTCATCCCTTCTAAATCCAAGGACTTGGTTAAGCTTTACTATTATTATCAAAGATTAACTCATATTGGGTCTGGACCAAGACTATAGAAAGGCAATACAGCTCTTGATCATTGGTTATATTAATATTTGGTCAACAGTCCCCAAATGCTTCTCTATTACCAATTGAAAAGGCGGATTCAATTTCTTAAAGTAACAAGGAAAAATGGAAGGTAAAGTGTAAAGTAGGATACAAATAATACCCTCTGACTTTTCAGTGTTATTTGATTGCCAAAGGAGGGCTTATTTGCCAAAAGTCACATAATTTTGAGGAATACAAAAGAAAGTAAACAAGGCTTATGGCCCAAACTTCTCCTCCTAACCACTTTGGGACATATTCCATGAGCTGCATGATTCTTTTGGTTTGAGGATAATGATGTAAAATGGTGCCAATTCAGGTGACGTTCTTGAATATAAATGTATTAAATACATTGGTGGCAATGGCCAGCAAGCTCCAGTGCTGGATGCCCCATGGCAAACAACTAGTAAGACAGGAACACAACCCCACTCGTTAGCAGAGAGCTTGCCCAAAATCATATTAAGTCCACAGACACCACAAAACACACCACCAGATGCGGCCCTGCCCACCGGAGAGACAAAATCCAGCCCTACCCACTAGAACACAGGCATCAGTCACCTCCACCAGGAAGGTGACACAAGCCACTGAACTAACCTCACCCACTGGGGGCAGACACCAAAAACAATGGGAACTACGAACCTACAGCCTGAGAAAAGGAGACCCCAAACATAGTAAGTTAAACAAAATGAGAAGACAGGGAAATATGCAGCAGCACATGAAGGAGCAAGGTAAAAACCCACCAGATGAAACAAATGAAGAGGAAATAGGCAGTCTACCTGAAAAAGAATTCAGAGTAATGACAGTAAATATGATCCAAAATCTTGGAAATAGAATGGAGAAAATACAAGAAATGTTTAACAAGGACCTAGAACTAAAGAGCAAACAAACAATGATGAACAACACAATAAATGAAATTAAAAATTCTCTAGAAGGAATCAATAGCAGAATAACTGAGGCAGAAGAACAGATAAGTGACATGGAAGACAAAATAGAAATAACTACCACAGAGAAGAATAAAGAAAAAAGAATGAAAAGGATTAAGGACAGTCTCAGAGACCTCCAGGACAACATTAAATGCACCAACATTCAAATTACAGGGGTCCCAGAAGAAGAAGAGAAAAATAAAGGGTCTGAGAAAATATTTGAAGAGATTATAGTTGAAAACTTCCCTAACATGGGAAAGAAAATAGTCAATCAAGTTCAGGAAGCTCAGAGGGTCCCATACAGAATAAATCCATGGAATAACATGCCAACACATATTAATCAAACAATCAAAAATTAAATACAAAGAAAAATATTAAAAGCAGCAAGAGAAAAGCAACAAATTATATACAAGGGAATCCCCATAAGGTTAAGAGCTCATCTTTCAGCAGAAACTCTACAAGGCAGAAGGGATTGGCAGGACATATTTAAAGTGATGAAAGGGAAAAACCTACAACCAAGATTACTCTACCCAGCAAGGATCTCATTCAGATTCGATGGAGAAATTAAAACCTTTAAAGACAAGCAAAATTAAGAGAATTCACCAAGCCAGCTTTAAAACAAATGCTAAAGGAACTTCTCTAGGCAGGAAACACAATAGAAGGAAAAGACCTACAGACACAAACCCCCAAAAATTAAGAAAATGGTAATAGGAACATACATATTGACAATTACCTTAAATGTAAATGGACTAAATGCTCCAACCAAAAGACATAGACTGGATGAATGGATACATAAACAAGACCCGTACATATGTGGTCTATAAGAGACACACTTCAGACCTAGGTTCACATACAGACTGAAAGGGAGGGGATGGAAAAAGATATTCCATGCAAATGGAAATCAAAAGAAAGCTGGAGTAGCAATTCTCACATCACAAAGAATAGACTTTAAAATAAGGACTATTACAAGAGACAAAGAAGGACATTACATAATGATCAAAGGATCAATCCAAGAAGAATATATAACAATTGTAAATATATATGCACCCAACATAGAAGCACCTCAATACATAAGGCAAATGCTAACAGCCATACAAGGGGAAATCAACAGTAGCACAATAATAGTAGGGGACTTTAACACCCCACTTTCACCAATGGACATATCATCCAAAATGAAAATAAATATGGAAACACAAGCTTCAAATGACACATTCAACAAGATGGACTTAATATTTATAGGACATTCCATCCAAAAACAACAGAATACACTCTCTTCTCAAGTGCTCATGGAACATTCTCCAGGATAGATCATATCTTGGGTCACAAATCAAGCCTTGGTAAATTTAAGAAAATTGAAATCGTATCAACTATTTGTTCTGACCACAATGCTATGAGACTAGATGTGAATTACAGGAAAAAAAAACTGTAAAAAATAGAAACACATGGAGGCTAAACAATACACTACTCAGTAACTAAGAGATCACTGAACAAATCAAAGAGAAAATCAAAAAATACCTGGAAACAAATGACAATGAAAACATGATGACCCAAAACCTATGGGATGCAGCAAAAGCAGTTCTAAGAGGGAAATTTATAGCAATACAATCCTACCTCAAGAAACAAGAAACATTTCAAATAAACAACCTAAACTTACACCTAAAGCATTTAGAGAGAGAAGAACAAAAAAACACAAAGTTAGCAGAAGGAAAGAAATCAGAAATATCAGGTAAGAAATAAATGAAAAAGAAATGAAGGAAACAATAACAAAGATCAATAAACCTAAAAGCTGGTTCTTTGAGAGGATAAACAAAATTGACAATCCACTAGCCAGACGCGTCAGGAAAAAAAGAGAGAAGACTCAAATCAACAGAATTAGAAATGAAAAAGGAGAAGTAACAGCTGACACTGCAGCAATACAAAGGATCTTGAGAGATTAGTACAAGCAACTATATGCCAAGAAAATGGACAACCTAGAAGAAATGGACAAATTCTTCAAAAAGCACAACCTTCTGAGACTGAACCAGGAAGAAACAGAAAATTTAAACAGACCAATCACAAGCACTGAAATTGAAACTGTGATTAAAAATCTTCCAACAAACAAAAGCCCAGGACCATACGGCTTAACAGGTGAATTCTATCAAACAATTAGAGAAGAGCTAACACTTATCCTTCTCAAACTCTTCCAAAATATAGCAGAGGGAAGAACACTCCCAAACTCATCCTACAAAGCCACCATCACCCTGACACCAAAACCAGACAAAGATGTCACAAAAAAAGAAAACTAGAGGTCAATATCACTGATGAACATAGATGCAAAAATCCTCAACAAAATACTAGCAAACAGCATCCAATAGCACATTAAAAGCATCATACACCATGATCAAGTGGGGTTTATGCCAGGAATGTAAAGATTCTTCAATATACACTAATTAATCAATGTGATACAACATATTAACAAGTGAAGGATAAAAAACATATGATAATCTCAATAGATGCAGAAAGAGCTTTTGACAAAATTCAACACCCATTTATGATAAAAACTCTCCACAAAGTAGTCATAGAGGGAACTTACCTCAATATAATAAAGGCCATATATGACAAACTCACAGCCAACATCGTTCTCAATGGTGAAAAATTGAAACTATTTCCTCTAAGATCAGGAACAAGACAAGGTTGCCCACTCTCACCACTACTATTCAACATAGTTTTGGAAGTTTTAGCCATGACAATCAGAGGAGAAAAAGAAATAAAAGGAATCCTAATCAGAAAAGAAGAAGTAAAACCTCACTGTTTGCAGTTGACATGATACAATACACAGAGAATCCTAAAGATGCTACTAGAAAACTACTAGAGCTAATCAATGAATTTGGTAAAGTAGCAGGATACAAAATTAATGCACAGAAATCTCTTCTACTCCTATATACTAACAACAAAAAATCTGAAAGAGAAATCAAGGGAACACTCTCAGTTACCATTGCAACAAAAAGAATAAAATACCTATGGATAGACCTACCTAAGGAGATAAAAAGCCTGTATGCAGAAAACAAGCAGACACTGATGAAAGAAATTAAAGATGATACAAACAGATGGAGACTTATACCATGTTCTTAGATTGGAAGAATCAACATTGTGAAAATGACTGTACTACCCAAAGCAATCTACAGATTCAATGCAATCCCTATCAAAATACCAATGGCACTTTTCACAGAACTAGAACAAAAAATTTCACAGTTTCCATGGAGACACAAAAGACGCCAAATAGCCAAAGCAATCTTGAGAAAGAAAAACGGAGCTGGAGGTATCAGGCTCCCAGACTTCAGACTATACTACAAAACTACAGTAATCAAGACAGTATGGTACTGGCACAAAAACAGAAATATAGATCAATGGAACAGGATAGAAAGCCCAGAGATAAACCCATGCACATATGGTCACCTTATTTTTGATAAAGGAGGCAAGAATATACAATGGAGAAAAGACAGTCTCTTCAATAAGTGGTGCTGGGATAACTGGACAGCTACATGTAAAAGAATGAAATTAGAACATTTCCTAACACCAAACACAAAAATAAACTCAAAATGGATTATAGACCTAAAAGTAAGGCCAGACACTATTATACTTTTAGAGGAAACCATAGGCATAACACTCTATGATATAAATCACAGCAAGATCCTTTTTGACTCACCTCTTAGAGGAATGGAAATAAAAACAAAAATAAACAAATGGGGCCTAATGAAACTTAAAAGCTTTTGTACAGCAAAGGAAATCATAAGCAAGATGAAAAGACAACCCTCAGAATGGGAGAAAATATTTTCAAATGAAGCAGCTGACAAAGGATTAATCTCCACAATTTACAAGCAGCTCATGCAGCTCAGTATCAAAAAGACAAACAACCCAATCCAAAAATGGGCAGAAGACCTTAGTCGACATTTCTTCAAAGAAGATATACAGATGGCCATCAAACACATGAAAGGATGCTCAACATCACTAATCATTAGAGAAATGAAAATCAAAACTACAATGAGGTATCACCTCACACACCTCACACCGGTCAGAATGGCCATAATCAAAAAATCTACAAAATAAATGCTGGAGAGGCTGTGGAGAAAAGGGAACCCTCTTGCACTGTTGGTGGGAATGTAAATTGATATAGCCACTATGGAGAACAGTATGGAGTCTCCTTAAAAAAAGTAAAAATAGAACCACCATATGACACAGCAATGCCACTACTGGCCATATACCCTGAGAAAACCATAATTCAAAAAGAGTCATGTACCACAATGTTCACTGCAGCACTATTTACAATAGCCAGGACATGGAAGCAACCTAAGTGTCCATTGACAGATGAATGGATAAAGAAGATCTGGCTCATATATACAATGGAATATTACTCAGCCATAAAATGAAACAAAATTTATTTATTTGTAGTGAGGTGGATGGACCTAGAATCTGTCATACGGAGTGAAGTATGTCAGAAAGAGAAAAACAAATATCATATGCTAACACATATATATGGAATCCAGAAAGAAAAAAAATGGTTCTGATGAACCTAGGGGCAGCACAGGAATAAAGACGTAGATGTAGAGAATGGACTTGAGGACACGGGGAGGGGGAAGGGTAATTTGGGACGAAGTGAGAGTGTAGCACTGACATATATACACTACAAATGTAAAATAGATAGCTAGTGGGAAGCAGCTGCATAGCACAAGGAGAACAGCTCAGTGCTTTGTGATCATCTAGAGGGGTGAGATAGGGAGCGTTGGAGCGAGACGCAAGAGGGAGTAGATATGGGGATATATGTATACATGTAGCTGATTCACTTTGTTATACAGCAGAAACTAACATAACTTTGTAAAGCAACTATACTCCAATAAAGTTGTTAAAAAAATACACTGGTGGCACATTGCTAATCGTCAAATGAAGCCAGATAAAACAAACATTAGAACTTTACTACAGCATTACTAATGGACATTACTAAGTAATGTCTTCTATATCCCATCATTTTATATTTGTGAAAAACAATGTGATGATTACCTTTTTCATGCTTTATGGCATTGAATTACTGAGGTGGCAGCTCCTTACCCAAGGACATTCAGTAACACACACTTTTCCTATAATAAGTTATTATAGATAGAAAAAAATTCTACTCATTAATCAATCATAATCTCAGTGGAGCAAGGTGTCATGGGAAGCCCTTCCACTGCCCCTGCTTCCCTAATAAGATATGGTCATAAAGGAAATGTAAAATTATGCAACTTGAAAGAGATATGGCATATAATGAGAAACAACGCATAGGGCTTCTAATTACAAAATCATGAATGTATGCATCACTATTCTTTTAAAGAATTCAGAAAGCAACACGTGTTTTCTCCTTTATTCTCACAGTTTAGTTGGGGTTAAGGATTTAGAGAGAAGATTATTTATACAGCCCCTGAAAATATCATCCAGGGGAGACAGTATAGGATGCTCTAGTTTAAAAAGGCAAGCAGGTTATATGTATCCAAGGCTTGCTGTCAATGAAATGAAATGCCCTATGTTATTTTTGCCCTCCCTTCAATTAGGTGAGCAAACAGTTTATAGAGCATATTGATTAAACTGTTTTCCATCTTCTTCTCTGGGTTTTCTGTAGGTAGCAAAGTGCCTACAGAATCTATATGTTGAAACTTAAAACGTTGAAGTTGATAGCTGAAGGGAGAGTTAGCTTTTTCCAATAGTGCAGACTAATTCAGTTTTGGATTTTCACTGCCAGAACCTCTTTAATGCCTCTCTGTATTTATGCAATTAGTGTAAGCTTTTAAAAACATTGCTACATATAGATTCTAAGTCATTTTTAATTTGGATTTGTCCACCATTAGATTATAAGCAAATCAAAGGCAGAGGGAACATTTTTTATTCTTTGGTATTGTACTGTAAAATCTCTCATATTTTAATGACAAAATGAGATAAATTAAGGTACTAATTAAATCTTCTCTTTAGGTCATTATACCTCAGGCCTCACACATACATACTCATACACACACACACACACACACACATTTTCTATGTAGAGAACATATGATGTTTAAGAAAAAGTAAGAATGATCCCTTCAGATAGTAAAATAAAAATTAGGTTTTTATGGCTATTGATAATTTATTCTGGGCAAACAAAGAAGAATGCATGTACCGATTTACATGAACTATATTTCTAAGGGAAGAAAAACTGTAAGGGGAATATGTAAATGTAAAAGAAAAGATAAAAATTATTTGAGAAAGATTTTCAAGACAAGGTCTTAACCAGAAAATAAATACAGTTGTATTTTTTCCCTCATTTTAAGGAGTTAACAGCAGTTACTTTTCTTAATCTGTTCAATTCAATTCAGTTCAACAAATAAATATTGAGTAACTTCTTTGTGTCAGACACTTCATTAATTAGACACTGGAAATAGGGAAACAAACAAAATACAGAGCTGCTCTCTAGCTGCTCACAGCCTAGCTCAAAAACAAATTTGAATACTGTGGTAATATATCTTTAACATCAAGTTGCCAACTTTTACTCTTTTATACTTTTTACTGTTTATTAAATACTTGATTTTAAAGAGCATTTTTAGATTCACAGCAGAATTGAGAGGAAGGTACAGAGATTTTCTATAAACTCCACACCCTGACACATGTACAGCCTCCCCCATTATTAACGTCCCCTACCAGAGTGATCCATTTGCTACAATTTATGAACCACCTGAAGTTCATACTTTACATTAGGGTTCTCTCTCCGTGATGTATATTTTATGGATTTGGACAAATGTACGATGACATATCATATAGAGTATTTTCACTGACCTAAAAATCCCCTGTGCTCTCTCCATCTCCTCACCCCCCTCAGCCTCTAGCAACCGCTGACCTTTTTACTGTCTCTATAGTTTTGCCTTTTCCTGAATGCCATATAGTTGGAATTATACAGTATGTAGCCTTTTCAGACTGGCTTCTTTCACCTGGTATTTAATTTTCCTCCATATCATTTCATGGCTTGATAGCTCATTTCTTCTTAGCACTGAATAGTATTCTACTGTGTGAATGGACCACAGGTTATTTATCCATTCACCTATTGAAAATCACATGCTGCTTACAAGTTATGGCAATTATGAATAAAGCTGCTGTAAACATAGGAGTGCAGGGTTTTGTGTGGATGTACATTTTAAAATCCTTTGGGTAAGTACCAAGGAGTACAATCTCTGGATTCCATATTTATTTCTTGTCTCAAATGTTCACATAAGTAAATTTCAGAAATCTGAATTTAGGAATAAAAATTACTTAACTCTTTGTTTTTTGACCACAATGATATTTGGGTGTTGGGATTTTGTTTTTGACATAGTATATCAGAAACAGTGAAGCTGCACCCTCAACTCTGTCTCTTCCAGTGTTCATGATTGTATGTGGCTACTAATTAAATGAGCCCAAAAAGTGTCAGTAGGAGGGATAAACAGAAGAGACATAGTGTTGTGCTATGATCACACATTTACTACAGATAGATGCTTTTGGCCATGGTGGACTCATTAACTCAAGAGTTATTTCTATTATTATTTCAAGGGCTTTGCTTGAAAGATTAAAGAAATGATAAAGCAGACAAAAATAATATTTTTTAAATGGTCTATAATAGATTTACAGTTATAGAAAGTAACAAGGTCTCTATTCTTTCTGAGATGGCATGATTAAAATAGCATCTTCAAAATAATCAAAAATCAAGATAAACGTATAAGGTGAGAAAAGTTACATCTCTTTCACTGACTTGTATTTAGTATAGAATCAAAGAAGTTTATAATAATCAAATATCCCAACAACCTCAATAAAGAGTTTGCATAGTAAAACACTACACTATAGCTTTGCAAAACTGAGAATTCTTCACTTACTGTACATTACATTTATTTCTTAAAGATTTTGTCCTACAAAAGTTTGCAGGAGTGCCCAAACTGTCATATTAATGGAAAACAAAGGGAAATGTTTGGTTTTTTTCACCATCTTTCACGGATGGAATTCCTAAGTAATAAACTGCAGAAACATACCATTTGACATTTAATTTTTAGGTCAAATGATCCCGCATGAGTGGCGATACATGTGGAGTCAAAACTGTATATAGAACAGGATACAGTAAATGTGTATAGCTGTACACTTATGCAAGGGGTTGAGACTCTATTTTCAGTACAAGTTCCATGTTCAACTTTAAAAGAGTAGTTACAAGTAGCTGTAGAATGTACTTTCTGTGCTATCATTAATTCATGTGGTCAAAATGCTGCCAAGTTGACAGATAAGTGCAGCCCAAAGCCTAAAATTCATAACTCTGGTAATGATCAGTGGGGTACACAAATATCTTCAAGTCACATAATTGTGGTGATCTCAGTGTGCTCGCTTCTGGTGGACTGTTGCCCATACCACTAAATCAGCATTCACAGCACCATGCACATATGGCACAGTTGGAGTACAGTGGGAGCCTAGGACTTTGTTAGCATGGGGGCCAAGTCACTCTTAACCTCCATAAAAGGCATCCCTTTAAAGAATAGGGTAAAGGTCATTGCAGCTCATGCCAAGTGTAAAAATGAGAACTACAGACAGGAAACACTGTTCAGATGTTGTAGGGCTGTAGGCCTGTTTTATGTCTGCTCTGAGCCCTCTGCAGCTACAGGAGACCAAAGACATACTCGCCATCCCCATTTATACTAGGTCAGCAGCCAAATGGGCCCAGACATTAAAAGCAGGGGAAATCCAGGGGCTAATCAGAAATTGCCTGTCTTAGAGGTATGACATGAAATACTGCAATAGGACATTGTGTGATTGGAATTGTGACTGTGATGTGTTGCTGTGGGTTGTAGGCTGAGTGTTCAACGCTATGAATGTGTGACACCGAAGCAGGCTGGAGCATGACTGCATAACTACTTACCCCCAAGTCACTCATAAAATTGAGATGTACATCTCCTGAGAATACCAAGGAGCAAAAACTGTAAATAAAATAAATGTTCAGTGTGTCTGAATTAATGAGCATATATTATGATCATATATAACTTGAGGAAATAAGAAAACAGCACAACTGAGATTTCCCTGAGTAATAGAGAGAATAGGGGAAGTTATTTTTATTATCTAATTGGTAAAAAGTCTCCAATTTTTCTGTCAAATTTTATAAAAGAAAATTACGCACAGGTTCCAGGACAGGAGGGGGTTGGGTATGTGTGGCAAATGTGGAAAAGCGTTCAGTGAGGAAATACATTTCACACAAAAAACAGGGCTATAGACAAAAGTTGAAATAAAAACCATATTTACATAGCATGACTTCTCAGAAATTTTTCTTCATTAAATTCACAATTATAACCCGTTTGGAGAGTAAGCTGGTATCATGGTTTCTGTGGTGTGAAGCACCAGTCTTGTCCCAGCCTATATCTGTCAGTGATATTCATCCTGCATATCCATTAGATATTCTATTGCTAGTACCCGACCTCCTTTCTTTTATACCTTCCTTCCTCCCTCCCTCCCTTCCTTCCTTCTTTTTTCTTCCTCTCTCTCTTTCTCTCTCCTTCAAAACTGGCAAATGGATTTAAAACAATTTTAAAAAATGAAAGAGCCTATTTTATCTACCATTCAAAACTATGAGCTTAGATTGGCGGGGGTGGGGGATAAGGAGGCTAGGTTGCTAAAAATGTAAATGCTAAAATTAAAAAAAATAACTGTCGTGATTACCCTGAAGACTGGCATGAATGAGGAAAATATGCTTTCAGCCATGCCATAGCATGAGATGTGTCTCAAAATGCTGCAGCCATACCCCAAAGTTGAGACGAACAGATACATATTTATTAAAAATTATTTTCCAGTTTACAGACTCATGAAATAGGTATATATTTTGTGAGGAAAAGGTAGTTGTAAGGTCTTATAACAAGAGATCTTTAAGTCAGGTAAAAAATAAAAGATATTCAATCTAAATGAGATTATAATAATCAATCATTTTTGAAAAATGTGATACTGTAGTGTAGTGTCCTCCTTCTCATGCCCATCTCTCCAAAAATCTACCACCATCAATATGTCCATTCTGGTGTGTCTGAAGATTTACTTAATTTCTTTATTTGAATTTATGCCATTTGTTAATCATATAAATTCTTAATTCTTGAATCCATTGTGAAATGCATTTCATATTCTTATCACATAAAATACATATCTCCTCTTACTATTGATCTTCGTATTTTTTTATTTAAAGAGGAGAAACCAGACATTATGCATTGTACTGCATACCTATCAAACACATATACATTTAAATATGTGTAGATGTGTGTATGTATATAAATACATACAATTAAGTGCCCTACTTTTAATCTTTTCAAATGTAAGATTTATGTACTAAAAAGAATCTTCAAAATGATTTCCTCCAACTACTTTATTTTAAAAGTAAGGAAATTAAGGTAAGGATAAATTAAGTGTTCGGTACAAGATCACTTAGCTTGCTAGTGGCAGAAAAAGTTATCAGATATCAAGTCCACTAACTCCTTGATCAGGGCTCTTTTCACTATGCCATGTTACTTGAATTTTCATTCAAGTCAGAGGCACTTGTAAAGGTTTCATTCATTAAGGCCCTGCATTTCTTTTAGTATGTCTTTCAACCTATGACTGAATCATAAAATAGTCTCTCAACTGTATTAGTCCATTTGGGCTGTCAAAAAAAAAATCATAGATTAGATGACTTAAATAACAGGATGCATTTCTTACAGTTCTGGGGAATGAATAGTCCAAGATCAACATGCTGGCCAATTCAGTACTCCAGTGAGGGTTCTTTTCCTAGCTTGCAGACAGTGCCTTCTCACTGTATTTTCATATGCTGAAGAGAGGACATTCTGGTATCTCTTCTTCCTATTAAAACACTAATCACATCATAGGGCTCCACTCATGAGCTCATCTAAAACTAATTACCTCTCAAAGACCCCACCTCCTAAAACGATCACATTTGGGGTTAGGGCTTCAACATATGAATTTTGGGGGAATACAAACAGTCTATAATACCAACTGGAGAAATCCGAAAAATTGTTATGAATAAATCATGATAGATTCCCCTTAGCTCACTTATGATTTGGGTCTACAGGTTTCTTTGGTTCCTTTAAAGACTATCAAAATATGTTTTAATTTTAATCAAGGATATTGAATTTATGTAAGTAATAATTTTTCCTCTTATTGGTTATATTTTGAAAATCTTAAAATAAATGGCTTGAGAAATATTCGTAACTTTGACATTGTCCTGGAAACAGTTACAGTGATCTAAGATAAGACCACAATTGTGTTATGTAATACACAGATGTACCTGTTTCCACCTAATAAAGTCAATTAAGCATCATCCTAAGAGTCACAGTGATGAGCTCAAAGATGACAGAAATACAACCTTGCAGAATTGATTTTATAATGCTTCCAGCATCAACAATACAAGCTATTTAGCATTTTCATCAGTGTTCTAAGTGATGTCTTAGAAGAAAGCTCATTAAGTTTGCTGTTGAGAGAAGCTGAAGAGGATGTTTCAGAGAGGAGATGCTTGTTTTCCTTGGGAAAATGAGTCTAGAATTCCCAATGAGCTTGAGGTGAGCAGAAACATATTTTAAATAGGAGAATATACATAAGAAAACTTAAGGAGCAGACCATATCAAAGAGCTATACAGGAAAATAAAACAAAACATATCAAAGTTTAACTATATATTAAAAAACGACTATCAGAAATGGGAATTGTACAGATGTAAATACAGTGGAATCACATGCTGTCATAATCCCTACTATAGAAAATATAAAAATATTTCATCCAGAAGAAAATAAGGATCAAAATACATTAGCCCTGGGGCCTCCCTGGTGGCGCAGTGGTTGAGAGTCCGCCTGCCGATGCAGGGGATACGGGTTCGTGCCCCGGTCTGGGAGGATCCCATATGCCGCAGAGCGGCTGGGCCCGTGAGCCATGGCCGCTGGGCCTGCGCATCCGGAGCCTGTGCTCCGCAACGGGGGAGGCCACAACAGTGAGAGGCCCGCATACCGCAAAAAGAAAAAAAAAAAAAATACATTAGCCCTGAATCCATCTTTCTATGTGCTCCTCTAGCTTCTTTTTATCACTATGCTAAGCTCTTAGTTTACTAAATTAAAGGACTGTGAGTATTAGCCTGAGACCACTGTTTGCCTCCAAAAGCTGACTCTCATGAAAAACAAAACAGAAATACCAGAAAGGAAAATCTAAGTGCAATGCACTGAATTTTTTTATGGGTGTGTTCTCCCATTTCTTTTAGACACACTCTGATTATCTTTAAGTAAAAAAAAAAAAAACATGTTTATTTTCTTGGCTAGGTTAAAAAGGTAATAGGAATAACATCAGTATTTTGATAAGTAGCTACACAAAAGGAAAGAAAAGCAGAGCGAAATATCATTAACAGGAGGAGTCAATTAACATTAAATAATTTGGGGTCATTAGAGTCATTCCACTATTACTGTCACGTTGACTTTTTTTATAAGAAATTATCCAGTGGTTATGCAGCTGCTTTGCCCTTTTAACAATCCTCACTTTTGATATATTTCCTTTCTTCCAGAACCTTCTGTGGTTGACTAGAAGTAACCATGTTCTATGTTCTTGGTGCCTTGGATCCTTCCCAGAAACTTTCTACAATCCCTACTACCTGTTGTATTCTTTATGTGTAAAAATTCTATAATAAAATATGATCACGTTAGATGATTATATATACACATACATGAACTATATTAAAGTACTTTATGAAGTGCTTGGCACATCCTTCATGCTCAGTAAAAATTAAATTTCAACCAATTTTGGGTTAAGTTCTAGAATTATGAGATGTGTGAGTCATGCTCCCTGTATACAAGATGTTTTCAATCTAGTACAGAAGCTCTAATTTCAACTCAATAAATGGTGTATGAATATATATCACTGTGGTAACACAGAAGATGAAGCATTACAATATGCATGAGGGAATACCTTTGAAGTAATATTTCTTTCTTATACTACTGGTCCATATGCCATTGATTCAAGATCCTCTTCCACCCTACAAACAAGCAAACAAACAGAAAAAAACAAATTAATAGATACCACTAAATTCAACAGACTGCAAGAGCTCATTTAAAATGCTCAGTGTTCTGAGAACCTGATAACTTCTGCATAATCCACTGTTAGCTACCTAAACTGAGATTTAATAAACTGTATAAAAAGAAAAATATAATCAAAAATTAATAAAATTATACTACTTAACTCTTCAGGAAGCAGTTTATTTAAAATAGTCTAAACAATATAAATATTATTAATTTTTAGATATAATAATTAAACAGGACAGGGACTGAAAATTGAGCACTAGGTATATTGGAAAGGCTTGAGGGAGGGATAAAGGGTGACTTGAGTTAGCAATTCTTCTATCAAAGGAAGAATTGAATAGGACATGTCTTAAATTGATATATCTAGAATCCTAATAAACAAATATTTTTAAGAAATATGAGTAGAGGCAATACAAATAAACTGCGTTTTTTTGGGGGGCAAAGATTGGAATAACTTTCATTAATTGTTGGCACAGAGTACATATGTATAAAAAGTACATAAGATATGTATAAAATAAATGGCATATTAATGATTACTTAAAATTGTGGTAAATTTTTCTAAACCCATAGATGTCACTGTTAAGTGAAAAAACAAAGGATTTTATAGAATTATGAAAACAGTAATCTTTAGCACTAAGCGTAATAATAAAATTTTATATTTCAAATGTATTAATTAAAATTAACATTTTAAATAAATTAAGGCTAGGGAATATCTAGTTACATAATTTTAAAAATTATTTCAGTTAGAAAAATATTTCCCTTCTTGATTTCAAAGATCTAAGGATTAGTCAATCAACTTTCTTTTCTTAGTCTGCTACTCTAAATATCACTTACCATTTGTGTGTGTGTAAGTGCAAGTCATTAATACTGTCTACCATCTAGTTCTCATTTGCTTCCTAGGTACATACTAGACTTGTGCTTCCTCATAGTTTTGAAATTCATGTAACTAGATAACTCTCACTGGTCACTAATTTGAGAGCAGAAATCATGTGTCGCCTTCTGTAAAAGTTTGAGAACAAGTCAGTGACTTGTCATGTCCCTCCTACAGATGTCATGATTGTAAAATAAACCTTGAGATAAGGTATCCATCAGCTTGGATTCCTGAGAGAAGACATGGAATGTAGCCTCCAAACAATTCACAAAAGGCATGTCATGTGAGCAAGAAATGACCTATGATTGTTTCAAGCCACTGAAATACGGAGGTTGTTTGTTACTGCAGCAGAAAACAATCTATCACAATTAATAAAACAATCTCAAAGACTTCAGTGTTTTTGGATATTTTTATATTACTCCTCATGTAAAAGACATTGATGTAATAACTATAGATGGTTACATGTAAACACCATAATCTAATCTGGAAAAATGTTAATAATAACTGATAGGGCTTCCCTGGTGGCGCAGTGGTTGAGAATCCGCCTGCCGATGCAGGGGACACAGATTCGTGCCCCAGTCCGGGAAGATCCCACATGCCGCGGAGCGGCTAGGCCCGTGAGTCGTGGCCGCTGAGCCTGTGCGTCCAGAGCCTGTTCTCCGCAATGGGAGAGGCCACAATAGTGAGAGGCCCATGTACCACAAAAATAATAATAATAATAATAATAATAGTAATAATAATAATAACTGATAATTCAGTCCCTGTTATATCATTTGCTTCTTTTCCATAAAGGTAGATAATAGAAAAAAAAAATCAAAGAAAATATTTTTGTGAGACTTCAGTTAGTTGAATTTGGACCAAGATGTATTTTGCTATAAACTTATTTAAGTGAATTAAGATTGTTATTTGAGGTAAAGCTGATTTTTTTGGTGACATTTAGAGACATGGCTATATTTTATATACATAAAATATATCTATTTTATATACAATAAAAATTATGCATAAAAATATTTTTGATACTATTGATAAAATGTATACTGAATTCAGAAATTTGACAGACCTTTAAGAATTGTATCTGGGGAAATCATTTTATCTAACACCTTCATTTTACAGATAAAGATAAAGAAAAACAATATGATTCTTCTAAAATCACCTAGAAAGTGTGTGGCGAAATTGAGGTTAGAAACCAGACACTTTGACTTTTGGTTCAATTTCATTCCATTACTGCTTCTAACATATGTTAGCCATTTTGAAGTCAAAGATTGTATGGTTCAATGTAATATAAAGTCACAAATTATTTTTCTAATTTGTGGAGTTTGATTAAGTCACCTCTAGTATATCAGTTATTTTCTTTACTGCTTTTATAATAACACAAGAGACATGGTTGGTTTAAAAGTTCTCATTAAACAAAAGTATGAACTCAGATACATTAAAAAAAAGAGAGAGAGAAGGAGCAATAGAAGTGTCTCCACTTTTGCATAACATCTAATGAAGGCAAAACGAGACTTCCTTGTACAGAGGAAAATGTCTTGCAA
This sequence comes from Mesoplodon mirus, assembly GCF_964341445.2. Taxonomy (NCBI): domain Eukaryota; kingdom Metazoa; phylum Chordata; class Mammalia; order Artiodactyla; family Ziphiidae; genus Mesoplodon; species Mesoplodon mirus. The sequence goes on along the minus strand of NC_138982.1, from coordinate 105,959,898 downwards.
AGAAAAAGTCTTCCTGGAAATCAAATATCTCTTGCACAACAAGTTTGATGAGCTAAGTGCACATTAATCAGAAACATCTGAATTAAATTTCCCTTAAAATATACATAAAATGAAGAGGAACCGTGGTTTGCAGATTATGTTTCAGGTTCCACTCAACTCAAACATTTTTCCAGCCTCAAATAACTCCAGTTTTTTTCATTCCTACTTGGGAGTTCATAAAAATGCTTAGTACACCACAGAAAACAACTGGATTCATGAGAAATCCAGTATAACTATAATATAGATAATGACATAACCTGACCTAACGTTTCCTATTCATATAAGAGTATTAGAGATGAGATTTCTAAAAGAGGATTATTATGTGAAATAGAGAAAATCTTAACTGTTTGAGAGACGAGAAACAACCATCTTGAGGGTAACTATCAGCAGTTATTTTCATAATCTAACTTGCTAACTTTCATTATATGGAACTCAGAAGTACACGTTATTCACCGTTTCTCAAATTTGAAATATATAAAATTATTGTAACTTTTTTGTGATGTAGGTCTAATATCTGAGATGAGTTCCCTTCTGTCATCTAGTGATATATAATAAACCCTAATTCCAGCTTTATATTAAAAAAAATAATTCGAAAATGATATTATTACTTGAATTAGTAACAATTCCCCAGCACTGGAAATTTGATTGTTTGTCTATAAAATAGCATGAGGTTTTAAAGAAACAATGAAAACAAATTTATGTTCTCCATAAAAATACATTTCAACTGAAAAGAGTACTGATCACCTGTGGTGTCTTTCAGTTTGTGAGACATGTTTGTTTGCATATTTCTCTTATTCTGTCATTACTGTAATACACCACCAGATACATTCTATATGCAATTTACAGTAGTCTGAAATTAAGCTTTTGCTGAAACCGACTATTGGTATAAAAGAATTTAACATATTCTGATAAGCATATGCCCTAGTTCATTTCTAATAACTATAGTGGTGGCTGAATTATATTACCAAGGTATTTGGGTATGCAAATGTGCCTGGTTAAAGCTCTGTTAAATTTTATAACAGCAGAAGTTTGCCTTTGTATAACTAAGCTTAAGAGTCACTGGGTTTCGTGATCTCATTTTTCATATTTTCTAGTTACAGAGTTTTTAAAAAACTTATATACATATAAGCCTTTATATGTAATATGTATCATACATATACATAAACATGCCACTATATCTTCTGGCATATATATATTCCTAAACTGAAATATTCAAATGAAAAAGAACAGAGTATAAATGCCTGATTATTGCTGTAAAAGGGAAAAAGCCAATAGCTTTCATGAATAAATGACTCAATGAATGACGGCTTCTTAGTGAAGCTTTAGAAACTAAACTAGAGGTAAATTTCACTGGCTTTCCTGGAAAAAGAATCTCAAGCAAAATACGGAAAATCAGACAGGGTCAGAGAATTTCCCCTAACTGATTACTGAAGACACTAGGGATACAGTGCTGGAGTTTAAGTACAACAGAGATGTCATTTTGGGTTTCGTGTGAGACCTGAGGATCCATAGGCATGCTGGGAGTCCCCTGTTCTACGAAATCAAAATTTATTTGATTCCTGTATCTTTATTTCCTTGAATTAAGTCTGCCAGTTTTCATAACTTTCCTCAATAAGAATATTGCTTTCCTCACAGAATACTACGCTGTAGCTGTGTATGAGTAACTTTTGTTAAAGGAGATATTTTTGTGACAGGAACAAATGACACCATTAACTCAAAGTAGAGATCTGATCTCCCTTTATCTTCTCTAAAACTCAAAATACGTTCTTAAGAAATGATTCAGTCAAATTAGGGAAATAAGTTTTGTTAATATCACTCTGCTTCTCTTTCCTGTGCTATTTAGTTCCAGATAAATAAGTTCCTACGGGGAGCTAAAAAGGAATGTTCCCTGCATTGGCCTTAGTTAAAAAGGCAACTATTCCAGAAGACTCAGTGATTTTCAATTCTTCCAAAAAACAATATCTGAAATTCCACTTATATTTTACCCATTTAGATTAAATATGTTTTCTTTGTTAAAACAGAAATAAATAGAACCTTAGATGTGGGAAGGATAACACATTTTTCTTGCCCAAACAGATCTGAAAGCAGTCAGATGAAAACTGAATATTGCTTCTCCTGCTAAATGAGAAATTCTAAACTTGTCAATATTTAGCACCTTTTGACACAGGGTGAGAAAGAAAAAAAAGGAAAGAAACATTCCTATAAAGAGAATTAAAAGAAAGTTTTGAAAAAGTTTTTAATATTTTTAATATAGGTAATTTTCTATTACAGGAATAGTGTTACTTGCAGGTATAGCAGGGTGCCAAGCTAGAATGGGATTGTAGGGGCCTGGAAAGAAGACTGATGAGTCTTCAAACATATTTTTTCCTCTCTTTTATGTGCAATCTCTAGAACTTGTTTAGCACAATTTAAGTTTTCATTTTTGACAGAACACAAATTCCCCTGGATAGGTTATTTTAAGACCTCATCAATCATATACTTCTTAATTTAGCCTCATCTGGTTTTAAATGCTAACTTTCTCATTCTCTTGACGCATATACTTAATTTGGTCTCATCTGGTTTTAAATGCTAACTTTCTCATTCTCTTGACACTCTGCAACACTCGCTCTCATTCCTTCCATTCACTGCCAAAGTCATCATATACTTTCTCACCACCTACAGTTGGTTCTGTTATAATGCTTATTTTAAAAATGACAATGTTTTCCAATAAGATTGATATTTTAAGGAACAATTTGAGCAAAACGCAGGTTTTGTGTTTGCTTATACATATGTGACTTTGTCCAGGAGAAACTCTGTGTGAACATGGAAAACTTCACCAAGCTGAACCTAGCCACAGAGCAATACACAACACACACACATGTATTCACTGCAAATGTCTATAGGTACCTCCGTCCACCATGTACCTTATGAGCACACCCAACCTTGTATACTGTTACAACTTTCTCTCCCATTTCAGATAAACTTCCTTCATCACTCCACTATTACACTCAAGCTGCTACAACCGTTCCTATGACCACTTCTGCAAACAAATTTCAGATCATTTTCAAGGCTAACTGTCATATTTATTGTAGTATATGTAATATATTTATTGATATATTTATATATTATAGTATATAATATAGTATAGCTTACATATTTCTGGCCTATTTAATAGGTTTAAAAATGTGCTACAGTTTTTATTAGTTTCCTTCGTTTTAACGTCTCATTGACAGAGTTTTAGAGTGTTATGATCTGATCTCCATTTTCTCTTTAAGTGCTACAGAATGTATTGCTCTGTTTTGCCTATGTCTAGTGATTTTTAGGAATGCATGAGGTGGATTATAGCAGAATGGATTGTACTTTGTGTTTAGTTCTTTGTGATCTGATATAGGTGTCCCCCATTTTATTGAAACTAGTATCTCTAAGGTCACCAATGCCCACTCTAATTCCAATGGTCTTGTCTACATTCTCAGTCTCCACAACCTTTCAACATTATTTGACACTGCTGAACACATCCTTCAGGTTTTTTTCAACCAACATATTACTGAACATCTTTTATGTGTATGGCCTTTTCTTAAATTCAGAGAGGATAGAAAGATAAATAAGTATACTCTTTGTCTAATAGAGAGGGATAAGGTAAAGGTTTGACCAGTTCTACTGCTGGCAGACTCTATGCTATAAAGAGATATGGATGCCACATGCAACACATCTGCTTTGGATATCAGGAAGATGTCACAGAAGAGGCAGTGTTTGAGATAATAATATCACCTTACATAGAAATTTCATGGATCTGCTTATTTTTTATTATATGAGATAAGTTACTTGAGAACAGAATGCTCTCATCACAATCCTTTTAACATGTTTTTGAGTACATATTATAATTGATTATAAGGTCTTGACATAGGACTTACCTCTTCATAACTTACATATGCCCTTGCTCAGCACAGTGACTGCCGCAAAAGTCAGTGTGTACTTAATGATGAAAGAATATATGGCTTGTAGTATGGTTGGTATTAAAGGACAAAGAGGAGAGAAAGCATTTCAGAGGAAGAAATGGTCTAGAGGGAGTAATGCTCCTGGTATGTTCACACAATATCTAGAGAAATGGAAGATAGGAGGCCATCATGTTTTAAAGATTTTTCAGTAGCAAGTTAAAGAGTTTGTACCTATCAAAGCTTTCTTTACTCTTGACAATTGTTTTTTAACTCTTTGCCAACCTGTCTGGCCCTCATTATAATCTTTTAATGGCTTATTGTTATTTTTCTCCACATTCATAAAAATACAAAACTCATTTTCCCCATACCTAGTTGTCCAATTCCCACTAAAGTTCAAAGACCAGCTCAAATACTGCATTTTCAGTTTTCATTAACTGCCCCCACTGGAACTTATCGTTCTCTAAATATAAGCTTCCTTCAACTTGGTAAAATAAAAAAAGTCTGCTGACTGTTAAAGCAGACACAGGTAAATATGTATTGCTTGATTACTAAAGCAAATATTTGTTCCCAAGCACAAGATGGACCTTTATATACTGGTATAAATTTATTTAATATAAGTAAACTCACAAACATTTTACATCTATACTTAACTCCATACACACTTAATACATCTGGCTATCCAAAGAGTTTTCAACTTTCTCATAGAAAAAATAAACCGTAATCTGAATGAAAGATCACAAAGAAATTTTACTTGCATATCTATTGCAAGTGAAAAGTCAATCTATAACATAAGTAGCTTTTTTACTTGCTGCAAAAACTTTTTTTTAGAAATATATATTTTAAATTGACAGAGTTTAAATACTTGGTTGACTATGCGTAAATCCTAAGGTGGCTGAGTTTACCTGAGTTTAAGTAGTCATTAAACTAAGCCAGGGAGTGGTAGTGCTCACAAGCAGAGATAAAATTATTATAGGAAATTTTATAAATCACATATTTGAGCCCCTAATTCAGGATCTTGAGGACTGAGAACCACCTTATATGTTGAGAAATCTAGGACATATTCTATAGACAAGGGAAAAAATGGGAATATTTTTAAGAAGGTCAATGATTAGGTTTACACTTTAAAAGTACCATTCTAAACACAATGTAGAAAAACAAACATTGTCAAGGAGACAAATATAAGGTTATTTCTATACTTTATCCAGTAACAGTGATAATAGGAATAGAAAAGATAAAATTTTTTTTTTTTAATTTCCAGCGTAGAGTTAAAAGACATTGAAAACCTGATGGCATATGAATAATGAAGGACAGAAAGAAGTAAAGATTAAAACTTAGCCTTCCTATTTAGGCAGCTAAGTGATAAGCAGTTCTGTTCACTGATTTAGAAATAATAAAAGGAAGAACAGCTCATGCAGCTCAATAACAAAAAAACAATCAACCCAATCCAAAAATGGGCAGAAGACCTAAATAGACATTTCTCCAAAGAAGATATACAGATTGCCAACAAACACATGAAAGAATGCTCAACATCATTAATCATTAGAGAAATACAAATCAAAACTACAATGAGATATCATCTCACACCGGTCAGAATGGCCATCATCAAACAATCTACTAACAATAAATGCTGGAGGGGGTGTGGAGAAAAGGGAACACTCTTACACTGCTGGTGGGAATGTGAATTGGTACAGCCATTATGGAGAACAGTATGGAGGTTCCTTAAAAAACTAAAAATAGAACTACCATATGACCCAGCAATCCCACTACTGGGCATATACCCTGAGAAAACCATAATTCAAAAAGAGTCATGTACCAAAACGTTCATTGAAGCTCTATTTACAACAGCCAGGAGATGGAAACAACCTAGGTGTCCATCATCGGATGAATGGATAATGAAGATGTGGCACATATATACAATGGAATATTACTCAGCCATAAAAAGAAACGAAATTGAGTTATTGGTAGTGAGGTGGATGGACCTAGAGTCTGTCATACAGAGTGAAGTAAGTCAGAAAGAGAAAGACAAATACCGTATGCTAACACATATATATGGAATCTAAGAAAAAAAAATGTCATGAAGAAGCTAGGGGTAAGACGGGAATAAAGACAGACCTATTAGAGAATGGACTTGAGGATATGGGGAGGGGGAAGGGTAAGCTGTGACCAAGTGAGAGAGTGGCATGGACATATATACACTACCAAATGTAAAATAGATAGCTAGTGGGAAGCAGCCTCGCAGCACAAGGAGATCAGCTAGGTGTTTTGTGACCACCTAGAGGGGTGGGATAGGGAGGGTGGGAGGGAGGGAGATGCAAGAAGGAAGAGATATGGGAACATATGTATATGTATAACTGATTCACTTTGTTATAAAGCAGAAACTAACAAAAAAAAGGAAGAACACATCTGGAGGAGAAAAAGACATGGGCAGATTGTGAAGATTTGAGTGCCTGCAACACCCAATTGAATAAATTCTAAAGATTATTAGATATAAAGGACAGAAACTCAAGATTGAGATCCTGCAGCTAAAGAGTTGGGAACCACCTGGTCATATGCTGAAGCAATGTGGAAGCATAGTTGAAGCAATGTACCTGTGTGTGATCATATCACATATCAGTGAAACAGTCAGAAGAAGATTGACAGTCAGCTAATTAAATTCTTTAATAATGAAATTTCACACTTACAGAGCAGGAGCTCAACAATTATAATCATCCTTAAAATATTTGAAGGAGAGCAAGGAAAAACTTTGCCAAGACCAAGTACTCCACCATCTAAGAGATTATTACATTCAGGACAGTGCTCAAGAGGGCAGAAAAGCTGGATTACATTGAAATTTATTCACAATTTTTGACAATATTTAAAGGAAGAAAATTTATGTCGAAGACAGATTTGAAAGGGAAAAGAGCATAACTAAACATAAAGCCTGATGATTCAATAGGGGAATATGAACACATTTCATTTTGATCTGCACTGGTGAAGATGAGAGGTATGTGTTTGTTTATGTATGTGTGTATATACATATATATGCATATACATACACACAAATATACATCTGTGTATATTGCATGGATATGTGACTTCAGTCAGTAATGGAAACAGTAGGAAAAGGAATACCCTTCTGCCACACTGGTTGCCTTCCTAAATCATTGCTCAGCAAAAACATACATCTCCCAAGGCAATTACTGGATTCACTTCACACTGAATGTATTTCAGGTAACATTACACAAATATGATAGTTAAAATAAACTAGCTTTTGAACCATTTATTTGGCCCCAAAATATTATTTGAAGATTATAAATACAATTACTATGCTAAACATTCTACTCTTTATAGTATAGTTTAATAAGTACCTGGCGGACTTTTAAACTTGATTCATTTGCCATTTTCCAGTGGTCATGTAAGTTCTAGACATCTTAGAAATGTAAATCAGCATGTTTAGTTTGTAAAAAATAAATCTCTTCCCCCAGATATTATGATGAAATGTATCATGATGAAATGTTTATAGCTTAAAATGTGTAAAATCAAGCAGATTTCAGTTCTAATGCAAATGATTCACAATGTTAACAATGTCAGATGATTCAGGGATTGAGAATTTCATTGTTTTACTAAATAAGCCCACTTATAAATCAAAAACACTTTCTCGCTTATCACATTTATTTAATTTACTTGTACATCTTAAAATCTATGTAAAAATAATTCTAATGAATATAGAAATCTTCAATCATAGAATGACCGATGTACATATATTTATGAACAAATAGTCACATTATGTGTTGTGATTGTCACTTTTTTTTTTTTTTTTTTGCGTTACACGGGCCTCTCACTGTTGTGGCCTCTCCCGTTGCGGAGCACAGGCTCCGGACGCACAGGCTCAGCGGCCATGGCTCACGGGCCCAGCCGCTCCGCGGCATGTAGGATCCTCCCAGACAGGGGCACGAACCCGTGTCCCCTGCATCGGCAGGCGTACTCTTAACCACTGCGCCACCAGGGAAGCCCATGATTGTTACTTTTTATGTGACCTACTTAGATCACATAGTTACAACTCTAATAGTAAGTATAAAGTTTTATACAACATACAACATGAAAAATCAAAGTCCTCATTATCAAAAGATTGATGGTTATGATTTATGAATCATTGGCAAAACTACAAAACCTCAACAATCAAGTACTTTTGGCAGTGTCTCAAATGTAAACATGAATAAAATCAATAGACTTAATAGAAAAAAAACAGAGTGTGTGGATAAATACATGCAGTTATCCTCTACAATATTAGTCAAAAACTATCAAATATATCTTATTGTCTTTATTCTTATCATTATCAATTATATTTCTATGTGTTGGTATTCTGATAATCAAATTCAACTTTAACACTAATACAATGATATAACAAAAAAATAAACAGTAACATCCAAATTTTGTGTATCTTTAATAATTATTAATACTTTAATAATAATAAGTGAATACTATATTCACTTTTGAAAAGTTAACCTTGAAACAAGAAGCAAAGCAGAGAGAAGAGAGAGTGAGAGCAAGAAAGAGGACCTTCTTTTTAATTTATAAGTAGGCTCAACTGAATACTTACATAGCCCTTTAGTAATAATACAACCTGTTTCTCATTATTAAGAATTTCATCCATTGCTCCCAATGGTTTGGACAGTATGCTTAGTTTGGTAATAGAAAATGTTTTCCCTTTTTCCTACCAGGGATCTTCAAATGATTAGCTAATAATAGTCGTACAATGATTTCCAGATGTTGCTTACAATACAAGGAGTGTCCACGGGATGGTGTGGGAATTGAGGCTCTCTCATAGCTGTAAAATAGAGATCACATTTCCACCCAGAATCTAAAATTCTAAATGAGAGAAAAGACTGCTCCTAATGCAAGCTTGTTTACTGATTGAAGAGATTTTGGAATCAGCTACTTTAAGCCTGAATTCTTGATATGCTAAAAGAGAGATTGGGTTGTTTAACAAACATCTTAGGGGATGTTTGATTTTGATTTTCTCTCTAAAGACTGGACTTTATTTGTAATTCAAAGGCAGTGAGAGTTGGTATGAAGAACTACTTCAGGAGGAGTTAGAAAACCTAGGTTCAAATTTTGAGAAATCGCTGCAATCTTTTCCAGCTGCAAAATATGACCACTCTCTTTATCCCTCCGCCCCTGCCTTTTTTTAAGAATTGATGTGAAATCATTCCAAAGGGACTTTGAAAATGGTATGGTTTCATTTAGTCAGGTTTAATTAGCAGTGAGGGTCACACCTAAAAGTTCAAGTCATTTGGAATTCTTTACCACTTTGTTTGAGCAGCTGTCAAGTCAGATGACCCTTTTTGGTCTCTATCTTGAGCTCTGGCTTTCAAACACTGTTGACGCTGTGTTGTTGTTTTTGTTGTTGTTGTTGTTTTTAATCAAAGACCTGTTGAGAAAAGAGACTCAAGCAGATAAGCAGACATTTTTCACTTTTTTCCCTCAGGAAATGTAGAAGGGGAAATAAAATGCTGCTTGAAATCAAACACACTCGTCCCCTTTTACAAATGTCTGAGCTCACTGAGCTCTGTGCTGGACAACTCAGACTGGGAGGGGCAACAGCAATGTGCTCAAGTGTTAGAAAAGGAATTAAAAAGATCAGGGTTAAACGTCTGGTCAGGAATCCCATAAAAATGGAAAGACCTGAAAGGAAACAAGACCTAGAGAAGCTAGACCCTAAATCCAGGATATCTGAATTTCACCTAAGATTCTCAAGACCGAAGCAAAACCCTACAAGTTCAGGCCAGAGAGCCATGAGTGCTCTAACGTCAGACATGTCATCAGTAACCCCTGTAACCTAAAGCTAGAGAGATCTCTCTATTGCATTCCCACCACTGGTGAATGAGAGTTCCTGTTGCTCCAAATCTTCACCAGCCTTTGGTGCTGTCAGTGTTCTGGATTTTGGTCATTCTAAGAGGTGTGTAGTGGTATCTCATTGTTTTATTTTGCATTTCCCTGATAACATATGATGTGGAGCATCTTTTCATATGCTTATTTGCCAACTGTATATAATTTTTGGTGACATGTCTGTCAAAGTCTTTGGATCACTTTTTAAAATTAACCCTTTATTGAGATATAATTCACATACCATAAAAATCACCCATTTAAAGTTTAATGTTTTTTAGTATGTTCACAGAGGTGTGCAACAATTACCACAATCCAATTTCAGAATATTTTTATCACCCCAGAAAGAAACCCTGTATCTACTATTAGTCATTCCCAATTCCCAGCCCCAACTCTAGTCTCTGGCAAACACTAATCTACTTTCTTTATAGATTTGTCTTCTGTGGACATTTCATATAAATGAAATCATACAATATTTAGTCCATTGTGACTAGCTTCCTTCACTAAGCATGTTTTCAAGGTTTATTCACATTGTAGCATGTATAAATAGTTTGTTTCTTTTTACTGCCGAATAGTATTCTAGTATATGGACATATCACATTTTGTTTATTCTTTCATCATTTGATGGGCATTTGGATTTTTTTTTCCACTCTTTGGCTATTACAAATAATGATATTGTGAACATTCTTGTGTGAGTGTTCGCATAGACATGTTTTCATTATTCTTGGATATTTACCTAGGGGTGAAATGCTGAGTTATTGTATGTTTAACATTTCAAGGAAATGTCAGAAAATTTTTCAGAGTGATTGCACCGTTTTACATTCTCACCAGCAATTATATGAGGGTTCTTTTCTCTCCAACTCAAAAACATTATTATTTTTATGTTTGATTATAGCCATCCTATTGGGTATATCATTGTCATTTTGATTCGATTGCCCTGGTTTTTTTTTTTTTTTTTTTTGCGGTATGTGGGCCTCTCACTGTTGTAGCCTCTCCCGTTGTGGAGCACAGGCTCTGGACGCGCAGGCTCAGTGGCCATGGCTCACGGGCCTAGCTGCTCCGTGGCATGTGGGATCTTCCCGGACCGGGGCATGAACCCGTGTCCCCTGCATCGGCAGGCGGACTCTCAACCACTGCGCCACCAGGGAAGCCCTGTTTTTTTTTTTTTTTTAATTGAAGCGTAATTGACATAAAATATTATGCTAGTTCCAGTTGTGTTACATAGTGATTCAAATTTGAATACATTATGAAATGATCAGCACCAAGTCTGAGAACCATCTATCTGTAAGTATACAAAGGTATTACAGTATTATTGGCTATATTCCTTAGGCTGTATATTGCATGCCCATGACTGATTTATCTTATATCTGGAGGTTTGTACCTCTTAATCCTCTTCGCTTATTTGGCACAACACTCACCCACAAGTTTGCTCTCTCTATGATTATGTTTCTCTTTCGTTTTGTTTTTTCATTTGTCTTTTTAGATAACACATATGGAAATCATATGGTATTTGTCTTTGTCTGACGTATTTCACTTAGCACAATACCCTCTAGATCCATCCATATTATTGAAAATGGCAAGATTTCTTTCTTTTTTTATGGCTGAGTAATAATTATATATATACAATTATATATATCTATATTACAACTTATCCATTCATCTATATATTGACACAGAATGCTTCCATATCTTTGCTATTGTGAATAATATTGCATTGAATATATGGGTGCATATATTTTTTCAAATTACTCTTTCTGTTTTCTTCAGGTAAATACCCAGAAGTGGAGTGGCTGGATCATACGGTATTTCTATTTTTAATTTTTTGAGGACCTTCCATACTATTTTACGTAGTAATACCACACCAAATTACAATCCCACCAACAGTGTACAAAGGTTTCTTTTTCTCCACATCCTTGCCAACATTTGTTATTTATTGTCTTTTTGATGATAAACATTCTGAGAAGTGTGAGGTGATATCTTACTGTGGTTTTGAATTGCATTTCCCTGATGATTGGTCATGTTGAGCATCTTCTCATGTGCCTGTTGGCCATCTGTATGTCTTCTTTGGAAAAATGTCTATTCATATCCTCTACCCATTTTAAAATCAGGTTGTTTGCTTTTTTTAATGTTGAGTTGGAAGAGTTTTCTGTGTATTTTGGATAGTAACCCTATATCAGATATATCATTTGTAACTATCTTCTCCCATTCAGTAGGTGGCTTTTTAATTTTGTTGATAGCTTCCTTCACTGTACAAAAGCATTTTGGTTTGATGTAGTCCCATTTGTTTATTTTTGCTTTTGTCTTCCTTGCCTGAAGAAACATATCAAAAAAAAAAAAACAAAAACGAAAAAAAGTACCACCTACGTTTTCTTCTAGAAGTTTTATAGATTCCAGTGTTACATTTAGGTCTTTAATCCATTTTGAATTTATTTTTGTGCATGGTGTGAGAGAATAGTCCAGACTGATTATTTTGCATGTAGCTGTCTAGTTTTCCCAATACCATTTACTGAAGAGGCTGTCTTTTCCTCACTGTACAGTCTTACTTCCCTTGTCTTAGCTTAATTGCTCATATAAGTGTGGGTTCATTTCTGGGCTCTCTATTCTGTTCCATTGACCTATGTGTCTATTTTTGTTCCACTTCCATACTGTTTTGAATACTATAGCTTTGTAGTATAGTTTGAAACCAGGGAGAATAATATCTCCAGGTTTGTTCTTTCTCTAGATTGCTTTGGCCACTTGAAATCTTTTGCAGTTCCATACAAGCTTTAGGGTTATTTGTTCTAGCTCTGTTAAAAATGCCATTGGTATTTTGATAGGGATTGCATTGAATATATATATTTCTTTGTGTAGTCTGGACATTTTAACAATATTGATTCTTTCAATCTATGAACATGTTATATCTTTCCATTTATTTGTGTCCTCTTCAATTTCTTTCATCAGTGCCTTACAGTTTTCAGAATACAGGTCTTCCACCTCCTGGTTAAATTTATTCCTAGTTTTTTAAATTCTTTTTGATGCAGTGTGAGATTGCTTTCTTAATTTCTTTTTCTGATAGATCATTATTAGTGTACAGAAACACAACAGATTTCTGTATATTGTTTGGATCCTGCACCTTTACTGAATTTATTTATTAGTTCTAACAGGGTTTTTATTGTACAGTCTTTTGGGTTTTCAATATACAATAACATGCTAATTGCAAACTGTGAAAGTTTTGCTTCTTCCTTTCCATCTTCAATGCATTTTATTTCCTTTTCTTCTCTGATGGCTGTGACTAGAACTCCCAATACTACACTGAATAAAAGTGGTGAGAGTAGGCCTCCTTGTCTTATTTCTGATCTTAGAGGAAATGCTTTCAGATTTTCACCATTGCGTATGATGTTAGCTGTGGGTTTGTCAGATATGGCCTTTACTATATTCAGGTGTGTTACCTCTATACCTACTTTGTTGATAATTTTTATCATAAATGGATATTCAATTTTGTCAAAAGCTTTTTCTCTAGCTGTTGAGATGATCTTATGAATATGATGTGCCATAGTTACATTGATTGATCTGTGGATATTGAACCATCCTTGCATCCCTGGGGTAAATCCCACTTGACTGTGGTGTATGATTGTTTCAGTGTGTTTTTGAATTTGGTTTGCTAATATTTGGTTGAGGAGTTTTGCATCCATGTTCATCAGAGATATTGGCCTGTAATTTTCTTTTCTTTCTTTTTTTTTTTTTGTAGTGTTTTTGGTATCAAGGTAATGCTGATACCAAAATTAATTAGCCTCATAAATGAATTTGGAAGCATTCCTTCCTCTTTAAAACTTTAGAATCGTTTAGAAGGATAGATATTAACTCTTCTTTAAATTTTGGTAGAATTCACCTGTGAAGTCATCTGGTTCTGGACTTTTTTTTGTTGTGAGTTTTTTGATTACTGATTCCATTTCATTACTAGTTATCAGTCTCCTCATATTTTTTATTTCCTCCTGATTCAGTCTTGGGAGATTGCACATTTCTGGGAATCTACCCAATTTTTTCTAGGTTGTCCCATTTGTTGGCATATAATTGTTAATAGTAATCTCTTATGATCCTTTGTTTTTCTGTGATGTCAGTTTTAATTTCTCCTCTTTTATTTCTGATTTTATTGAGTTGGGCTATTTCTCTTTTTTCTTGAGGAGTCTGGCTAAAGGTTTATCAATTTTGTTTGTTTTTAAAGAACCAGCTGTTAGTTTTATTGATCTTTTCTAATTTTTATTTTAGTCTCTACTTCATTTATTTCCACTCTAATCTTTATTATCTAATCTTTGCTTTTTCCTTCTACTAATTTTAACTTTTGTTTGTTCCATTTTACCTAGTTCCCTTAGGCATAAAGTTAGATTTTTTATTTGAATTTTTAAAACTTTCCTGACGTAGGCCTGTTTCACTATAAACTTTCCTATTAGAACTTCTTTTGCTGCATCCCATAGATTTTGGAACCCTGTTTTTGTCTTTATTTGGCTCATGGCATTTTGAAATTTCTTCTTTCATTTCTTAAATGATCCATTGGTTTTTTTAGTAGCATGTTGTTTAGACTACATGTTCATATTTTTTTTCCTTGTAGTTGATTTCTAGTCTTATAGTATTGTGGTCAGAAAATATGTTTGATATGATTCCAAACTTCTTAAATTTATTGAGACTAGTTTTGTGGCCTAACGTGATCTATCCTACAGAATGTTTCATGAGCACTTGAAAAAAAAGTTTATTCTGTTGTTTTGGGATGGAATGTTCTGTATGTGTCTATTAAGTCTATCTGAACTTTAAGGCCACTGTTTTCTTACTGATTTTCTGTTGATGATCTATCCACTGACCTGAGTGCAGTGTTAAAGTCCCCTACTGTTATTGTGTTACTGTCAATTTCTCCCTTTATGTTAGTTAATATTTGCCTTACGTACTTAGGTTCTCTTATGTTGGGTGCACATATATTTACTAGTTTTATATCTTCTTGTTGGGTTGATCTCATTATCATTATGTAATGGCTTTCAAAAATTTTGTTACACTCTGTTTTAAAGTCAATTTTGTCTGTTATAAATATTGTTATCCCAGATATTTTTTTATTTCTATTTGCATGGAATATCTTTTTCCATCTCATCACCTTCAGTCTGTGTGTGTCTTTAAATCTGAAGTGACTCTGATGTAGGCAGTACTTATATTACCCATTCAGTCACCTTACATCTTTTGATTGATTTTTAATCCATCTACATTTAAGTGATTATTCATAGGTATGTACTTATTGCCATTTTGTTGAATTTTGGTTGTTTATTTTTCCTTCTCTTTTTCTTTTGTTCTCTTCCCTCGTTTTTAGATGACTTTTTTTAGTGTTATGTTTGTATTCCTTTATCTTTATTTTGTGTGCATCTATTATAGGTTTTTGGTTTGTGTTTACTATGAGGTTCTGCTATAAAAACTTGTATACATAGGACTGTATATAGCAGTCTGTTTTAAGTTGATGGTCACTTAAGTTTGAGTGCAGTATAAAAGCACTACATTTTTATCTTCCCCCGCCCCACCCCCCACATTTTATGTTTCTGTGGTTATATTTTACATCTTTTAATTTTGTGTGTCTCTTAACTAAGTATTGTATATATAGATGATTTTATTGCTTTTGTCTTTTAGACTTCATATTACCTTGTAGGTGGTTGATCCTCTACCTCACTTTATGTTTGCCATCTTCAGTGAGAATTTTTCTTTCATAATTTTTGTATTTCTAGTTATAGCCATTTCTTTTCTGTTTAAAAAAGTCCCTTCACCATTTCTGGTAAGGTTGATTTGGTGGTGATTAACTCCTGTAGAAGCTGGTTGTCTGAGAAACTCTGTCTTCTTCAATTCTGAATTCTATCTTTGCCAGCATATTCTTGGTTGTAAGTTTTTTTCTCTCTGCACTTTCAGTATGTTGTGCCACTCCTTTCTGGCTTATAAAATTTCTGCTAAAAAGTCAGCTGATAGTCATCTGGGGGCTCCCCTTTATGTAACTAGGGGTTTTACTCTTTGTGTGTTCAACATTCTCTCTTTATCTGTAATTTTTGATACTTTAATTATAATGTCTTGGTCTGGGTCTTTTGGGATTTATCTTCTTTTGTACTTCCTGAACTTAGATATCTGTTTACTGTGCCTGGTTAAGGAAGTTTTCTGCCATTATTATTTCAAATATGTCTTCTGTCCCTTTCCCCCTCTCTCTCCTCCTGGGATTCATAAAACGCAGATGTTAGTGTGCTTGACATTGTCTCAGAAGTCCCTTAAACTATCCTTTTTTTTTTTTAATTTTTGCTGTTCCAACTGGGTTATTTCCACTACCCTGTGTTCCAGACCATTGAGCCATTCTTCTGTATCTTTTAATCTGCCATAGGTTCCCTCTAGTATATTTGTCATTTCAGTTAATGTATTCTTCAGCTCTGATTGGTTCTTTTAATATTTTCTATCACTTTGTTGGAGTTCTCACTGTGTTCCTCCATTCTTCTCCTGAGTTTGGTTAGCATTTTTTTTTTCCTTCTTTTTGCGGTATGCGGGCCTCTCACTGCTGTGGCCTCCCCCGTTGCGGAGCACAGGCTCCGGACGCGCAGGCCCAGCGGCCATGGCTCACGGGCCCAGCCGCTCCGCGGCATATGGGATCCTCCCAGACCGGGGCACGAACCCGTATCCCCTGCATCGGCAGGCGGACTCTCAACCACTGCGCCACCAGGGAGGCCCTGGTTAGCATTTTTATGACCATTATTTGGAAATCTTTGTTAGATTATTTAACTCCATTTTGCTTAGTTCTTTTTCTGAGGTTTTGTCTTGTTCTCTTGATTGGAACATATTCTATTGTCTTCTCATTTTTGCTTAACTCTCTATGTTTGTTTTTATGTATTAGCTGATCAGCTACATCTCCCAGTCTTGAAGGAGTGGCTTTATTTAGAAAGGTGTCCTGGGGGCCCAGAAGCACAGTGCTTCCTGGTTGCAGAAGCCAGGTACTCCAGGTGTGTTTTGTGTCGGCTGCATGTGCCCTCCTATCCTGGCTGTGCCATGACTGCTGTGGGTGCACTAATGTGAGGGGCTCGTCCCTGGCATGGATGGCTATAAGGTCTGGCTGCAACTGCTGTGGGAGCTCCGGTGTGCCAAGAGAGCCCACAGAGTTGGGGGTTCTTTGTAGAAGCACCAGTTGGAGTGGGTCAACATTTAACCTGGGGCGGGGGAACAGTGCTAATAAGGTAGATGGGGAGAGTCACAAATGCACCTGCCAGCATTGGACCAGGTAGGTAGAAGGTGAGCAAAAATTTAAAAATTGACACAAGCCAGTGCCTCCAAACCTGAATAACATTCCAGCAGATCCCTGCCCTTCAGGCACACACCCTAAAATTAGTCAATGAATCTCCTTCATGTATGACATAGGCTGTTGCCTCTGCACTGAGACTTGGAGCAAGTGAGTTTTTGTTCATGCCCTTATAGAACAGAGTCTCAGTTTCTTACAGACGTCTGGCTCTCCCAGAGTAAGCCCCATTGGTCTTCAAAGCCAGCTGTTATAGGGGCTCATCTTCTCACTGCAGGTGCCTCAAGCTGGGAAGCCTGTGAGGTTTGAACCCCTTGCTCCTCAGGGAGGACCTCCGTGATGGTCATATTCCTCCCACCTGTGTGCTGTTGCACTAGGGGTGTGGGTCCCAGTCATATTCCATCTCTGATCTTCCTAATTTGTCTCAGTGTGTCTTGTTGTTTCTGTCCTTAGTTGGGGCAAATCTTTTCTGCTAGTGTTCGGATTGTTCTCAGACGTTGTTGCTCTATACGTAGTTGTAGATTTTGTGTGTCTGTGAGAGAGGCAAGCTCAGGATTTTCCTACTTCACAATCTTGTTCCCCTCCTTTTTTCACCATACTGTTTAATGATGCTCAGCATCTTTTCATGTGCTTATTGGCCATTCGTATATGTTCTTTGGAGAAATATCTATTCATGTCCTTTGCCCACTTCTAAAAATAAACTATTTTTCAGAGCAGTTTTAGGTTTACAGCAATATTGAGCAGAAGGTACAAAGCTTGCTCATGTCATGGCCAATTTTTAAATTGTTTTTTTTTTTTTTTATTGTTGAGTTTTAAGAGTCCTTTGTATGTTTTGGTTAGCAGTCTTTTATCAGATATATCTTTTGCAAATATTTTCCTCTAGTCTGTGGCTTGTCTTTTTATTCCCTTGGTACTGTCTTTTACAAAGCAGAAGTTTTTAATTAATGAAGTTCAGCTTATCAGTTCTTTCTTTCATGAATCATATCTTCAGAGATGTATCAAAAAAATTAAGTCCAAGATCATCTAGATTTTCTCCTATGTTATCTTCTAGGTCTTTTATAGTTTTGCTTTTTAAATTTTGGTCTCTGATTCTTTTTTTTTTTTTTGCGGTACGTGGGCCTCTCACTGTTGTGGCCTTTCCCGTTGCAGAGCACAGGCTCCGGATGCACAGGCTCAGTGGCCATGGCTCACGGGCCCAGCCGCTCCGCAGCATGTGGGATCTTCCCGGACTGGGGCATGAATTCGTGTCCCCTGCATTGGCAGGCGGACTCTCAGCCACTGCGTCACCAGGGAAGCCCTCTGATTCATTTTGAGTTAAGTTTTGTGAAGGGTGTAAGGTCTGTGTTTAGACTTTTTTAATTTTTTGCATGTGGATGTTTATATGTCCAGCATCATTTCTTGAAAAGACTGTCTTTGTGTCACTGTATTGCCTTTGCTACTTTGTCAAAGATCATTTGACTATATTTATGTTGGTCTATTTCTGGGCTCTCTATTCTGTTCTACTGATCTATTTGTTTCTTCTTTTTGTCACTGTCCTGATTGCCATAGTTTTACTGTAAGCCATGAAGTCAGGTAGCATCAGTCATCCAACTTTGTACTTCTTCAGTATTGTTTTGGTTATGCTGCTTTTTTTTTTTTTTTTTTTTTTTTTTTTTTTGCGTTACATGGGCCACCCACTCCTTCAGCCTCTCTCGTTGTGGAGCACAGGCTCTGGATGTGCAGGCTCAGTGGCCATGGCCCACGGGCCCAACCACTCCGCCACACATGGGATGCTCCTGGACCAGGGCACAAACCCGTGTCCCCTGCAGCAGCAGGCGGACTCCCAACCACTGAGCCACCTGGGAAGCCCTATGCTGCGTCTTTTGCCACTCCTTACAAATTTTAGAATGATGTCAAAATCCATAAAATAACTTGTTGAGATTTTGATTGGGATGGCATTGAATCTATAGTTCAACTTGGGAAGAACTGACCCCTTGACCATATTGAGCCTTCTTATCCATGAACATGGAATATTTTTCCATGTGTTATAGTTCTTCTTTGATTTTTTTCATTAGAATTTTATAGTTTTCCTCATGCAGATCTTGCACATATTTTGTTAGACTTATAATGAAGCATTTCATTTTTGGGGTGCTAATGTAAATTCTATTGTGTTTTTAATTTCAAATTCCCCTTTCTTATTTAGGATTGTGATTGAGTTTTTTTTAAATTCTGAAACCATGCTATAATTGCTTATTAGTTCTAGAATTTTTTGATGATTGTTTCAGATTTTCTATATAGACAATGATGCCATTTGTTAATAAAGACAGTTTTATTTCTTCCTTCCCAATCTGTATATCTTTTATTTCTTTTTCTTGTTTTATTGCATTAGCTAGGACTTCCAGGATAATATTGAAAAGGAGTGGTGAGTAGGGACATGCTTGTCTTGTTCCTGATCTTCGTGGCTGATTATATTTAAGATTAAATAAATTTCTTTCCAACACAACGAAATTCCTGTTCAAAATCAAATTTAGGTTGATTTGGGGAAAATAAATGCAATAAATCTTGCTTATCTGAGTTTTCAGTTGCAATGCCTTACCTACTGCAGAAGTATTATCACATAGATTTTTTAGATAAATACAGTAAGTCCCCTACATACGAATGAGTTCCATTCTGAGAGCATGTTCATAAGTCCAATTTGTTTGTAAGTCCAACAAAGTTAGCCTGGGTACCCAACTAACACAATCAGCTATATAGTGCAGTACTGTAATAGTTTTATAATACTTTTCACACAAATAATACATAAAAAACAAACACAAAAATAAAGAAAACATTTTTAACCTTACAATACAGTACCTTGAAAAATACAGTAGTACAGTACAACAGCTGGCATTCAGGGGCTGGCATCAAGTGAATAAGCAAGAAATAAAGATATTGTACTGCTGTACTTCATACAGTACTGTAAAGTACACAAAAGCACAACCACTTGTAGAGGATGCATGCATGTGACAATGTACACCAGACATGTGAACTAACTTACATGACTGGACATGCAAGCACATGTTCACATCTTTGAAAGTCTGAAACTTGAAGGTTTGTATGTAGGAGGCTTACTATATTCATGGTGATTACCTGTGAATATTAGTTATATGTCTACAATATGGTCACAAATTTTTGACATTAGATACAGCAATAAATAGTAAAAATGTGCTAAGAATTGTGTTTGACCCTGGAGATAGAAAGCTTGGAGTTATCCTTGTAGAGCTCACAGCTTTTATCTCAAGGGTTAACTTCCATCTGTTGATGGTAGTTTTTAAGCTCTCTGTTGAGGTGCATTCTGGGTCTGAACCTAGTAATTTTACCAATACTTTAAACTTTTGTTGTTATTGATGGATGATTTCTGTCATAGATTTGAAGGAGTGCAACAGTACAACATGTTTCATTATAAGTACTTTCTAGTCTAGTGGGTTCATGTTTTAGGTGGGAGGCTCAATTATATTCGTTCTCAGTATTTCATAAAAATCAAGATATGGTATACAGCTTAGTAAACTGGTTGGAAACTCAGGTCCAACATTTAATAATATGTAACTTTAAACTTAATTTATGTATGCCTCAGTTTTTTTATGCATCAAAGGAGGATGATAATAGCTCTAACCTGATAGGATGATCAAAGGAGATAAATTGTTAGCACAATTCTTAGTACTTAGAAAATATTCAATAAATTATTAGGATTCAATGAGTCCTTTGAAAATATATTTGATTTCTTTTTCAGCTCTTTCTCTAAATCATAGATTCAAATGGTATTAGAAAATATTTGTCAATATTCTAACAAATGTCTTTTCAATGTGGAATAGCCTTTTTTTAAGCCCAAACTGCAACATAGTCTATCATTCATAAGAATTATCATAAATACAGAATAATAAACTAACAGCTTAACTATGATTCATGTCTTAATTTATATCAATGATGTATGTATTTCTCCTGTATAGCTCAATAGTAGTGCATATAGTATGTTTTATTTCTAAAACATAAAATTACTTTCTAGTCTTAGAGTTTACTTTCACTATCCCTATTTTACAAAAGTTCACTCTTCAACTCACATAACTTGCTGCTTTTGTTGACCTTGTCAACGAAATTATTTTCAAATACTTTTTAAACTAACTTTTGTTATGTGCCTATGTGTGTGTGTCTCTATATAAACGTACTTGAATTGCTTATAGGTTAATCTCTGCTTTATAGCTTCAATTTTGACATCTCATTTCTGAATTAGTTACTGTCATTTTGCTTGACCTTTTCAATCTTAGTGGTGTCCTTCCTATAAATACAGTAAGAAGAACTAAATGCAGTAGTCAGAATGTGTTCTTATTGCAAAGTTAAATATTGACAGAATAACTATAGTCACTTTGCACTTTGGAATATGTACTTTGACATTTTTACTTTAACTTTGACTTGTTTTTTTCATTTTCTAGATTCCCAGAACTAACAAAGCCCTGTTTAAAGTAAAAACATTTAAAAGTAATTAAAATACTATGCATGAAAATGAGGAACCCTTATAAATATTTTACTATAGAAGTAAAAAACCTTAGATATAGAGTATATTTTAAAAATTAAACAGTTTTAAATATTAATCTACGGTCTTATAATTATAATAAATTATATTATGAATTGATAACCAAAAAGGAACAAAGAACTCATTATGTTCATTTTCTTAAAACACCCTGCTCCCTTGAGCTCACACCATAATGCTACATCACCCTCTCTTCTCCTCATTAATCTCACATACCAACCTTTTGTTCAATCAACCTACACAAGTGAAGGCTTTGACTCCTTGTTCATACTCCCTGTCCACACCTACTTGCACCATCATTCTAGGTAATTTCAAAAACTATCGTGAAAATCTATCATTTTTGCCCTTCTATTATTTGACTTCCTTTGTCAATGATGGCTTACTTTACATCTTCTAATTCACCCATTTCTTCAACCACACCTTATCATTACCAGAAACTCCACTACATCTATAATAATTAATTCAAACATTCCACTCTCTGCTGAAAGCTCTCTAAGTTTGTTTGCTACAATACTTCAGTAAAATGGTTCTTAAACCTTATTAGGACTCATCCATTGACATTTTCACATTTTTTCACATTCTTTCAATCAATTTGTCACCTCCTTTCAACACTTCTCTCCTTATTCAGGTTAAATGCCCTAATTTATCAATGTAATTATTTCCATACAATACTTTACGTTTGACCTTTTTACTTTTGTTGCTCCAACCTGGGAAACATCAGCCTGTCTGGGATACAGCTGACTTCTAAAGAAAATTATATAACCAGGTAGATTGGTATCACTGTGAATTCATGATCCATAACCTCAAAGCAATAATTTTTCCAGCTTGTTGTTTCTCAATTAAATTTACTTTCCCACTTTCTACAATGATGAATGTATATGTTCCCAATCTCAATGCATTTTTCTGTCCACAACTCCCTAGCTTCTAATCACACTGAAACACACTGAAATCACACAGGAAACATTCTGTGAAGATCACCAAGAACTTCCATATTGTCTAAATACAGTGCAAATCTTTCAGCCTTATTATATTCCTAGATCACTTTGTAGCACTGAACATAGCTTTTAAGAGTCCTTTAAAACATATTTCTTTGCTTTCATGATACCATGCTTTCCTGGTTTCCCTTGTACCATTATTGGTGCTTATTTGGTAACTTCATTACCAGGTTCTCCCCTCAGTAGCACTCTCATGTGTCACAATTTTTTAGGGTTTAGCCCTAAGGTCCTTTTTTTCCCTCTCTCTACAATTTTTATCCAGATTACTTTTTTTCAATCACATAGCTTTAATTAATATTTCTGTGTTGTGGAATCTCAATGTCTTCCTTGAATTCCAGACTACTATTTTACGCATCTCCTCATATGACTGTGTCATGTGCATCACAAAATTAACATGACCTGCTCAACCACTGCATCATAACCACCTCACCACCATTTTTCACATTTTAGTAAGTGACATTGACTCTGTTGCTCAACTCAGATGTCTTGGAATTTCCTTTGTACCTTCATTTGCCTACCCTTACAAAATGCATTACAAAGTGTCATCAATGTTACCTGAAAAATACATTGCAATATGTCTACTGTTATCTTGCTTCATTTCACCAAGCTAGCCTATGCCACGATATCTCTGTCTATTGTACTCAAGAACAACCTCCAACTTCTTAATTGGCTTTCTCTCTTCTGATCCAGTTATCATCCCTTCAATTCTTCAATTGTCACAATGATCTTTAGAATACAGAAGTCGTCATGTAATTTGTCTTCTTAAAAAGAAATAAATAAGGAAAAACCTTTAATAATCACCTATTGCACTTAGAGTAGGATTGCAGATTGTTATAATGATCTATAGAACCCTAATATTGTCTAACATCTGTGTACCTCTGTACCTTCATTTGACCCCATGTCTTCTTTCACCTCAGCCAGTGATGCCAATTTTTAAAGTTTTTTTGGTATCACCAAACTGTTTTCTTCCACAAATCATTTTACCCTTGTGTATTCCCACTTTCTGAATTGTCCAAAACCTTACTATTTCCTTGGATAACTGCTTCTTGTCCTTCATATCTCAGTTAAATTTCAGTAACATTAATTTTAATTTATTTCATAGTACTTAACACAATTTGATATTATATTTCTGCTTATTTGTTTACTACCTATTACCTATATAACTTGAACTTCAAAACAGAGTCATTCATTTTTGTTCACTATTAATATTCTAGAGCTTAGAAGAATGCTTGGAACATAGTGGAGACTTAGTATGTTTACTATTTTTTGAAAATAAAGGAATAAATCAATGGAAAACTCAAACTGCACAACAGATTTTTTTTCTACATAGATGCTTACTATATTTCATGTTAATTTAATTAATATTCAAATTCCCATTTATACTTATTATAGGATTTTGATTAATTCCCTACAAACTTTGTCATCTATGCCAGCATTCACTCTGTACCAACAAAGGTAATATAATTTTGCTGAGGTTACCCAATTTGGTTATCTGAAACATTAGAATGGTACCAGAATTGATTTTACAGTGTAGACATGACTAAAGATGATTACTAAGCAAGTTATATAATACTGAGAATCCTGTCTATTCAGAGTTCAATCTAATCAAGCCACTTTCAACTTTTATTACTCAGTATATGAAGATGAAATAATACTGTAAACATGGTTGACCAGAGAATCAGAGAGATTTCTAGATGAAATAAATCATAATACAAAGAGAGTAAGTAAGACCAGTTAGGAGAGTAGTTCTATTTTGAGCTTTCATGTTTTTTTCTTTTTAAACAAACACTAAAAGTAAATATGTATTTTGAATTATAATAACTCTAACATATATATGAATTTCAAAAATGTTTTTGTACTAATTTCCATTAAGTCACTGAAGTTCAAATTAAGGTAAGATAGAGGTGATAAAGACTACACATTTATTAGGGGAATATTATTGTCTAAGTAGGGGAATATCAATTCTTATTTTTAATTTTTGGGAAAAGGGCAACTCTTTTCACTACTTAAATATATCCATGTCTTTGAATACAAATTTCAGTTTTAAATTTTGTACAAATTATGTGAAAGACTCCCAAGCATTATCTGTTCTAAATATAAGGAATCAAAATAATATTTCTGAAAAATTTTGGAATATTTCTGTACAACTCAAAATCAGATACAAGATAATCCATTAACAGTAAGGAGCTTTAGTATAGCTGTCATCAATCAATTTGAGTGGTATTTGAAATAAGAACACAATTTTGGCTCATGTTTTGCTATTATTTTAAGATTCCTTGTTCCAAACATGAGTTGGATGTAAGAACATACTTTCTGGAAGTCAATAAAAATGCTATCAGAAATACACATAATCTGGTCATTGCAGAAGTTTTAGAAAATAAATATACAAGGCATTATAAATGGGTAGATAATGGGCTATATAATGAGTT
The DNA here is from genome assembly GCF_964341445.2 of Mesoplodon mirus. Classification (NCBI taxonomy): domain Eukaryota; kingdom Metazoa; phylum Chordata; class Mammalia; order Artiodactyla; family Ziphiidae; genus Mesoplodon; species Mesoplodon mirus. Next base: position 105,934,846 of record NC_138982.1, on the reverse strand, counting down.
TTTACTCCATGATAAAATGTTCTTTAATGGATTAAAATGTAATAAGTAGTAGTAATACTGTAAAAAATTACACTATCATCCACCAACTACCAAATCACTTCTCTGGGTTAGACTAACGTTTTTGTTGTTTATAACATGTCCTGACACCATGGGCTGGCCTGTATTAGGACCTGTGCCAATTTCAATGTCTAGAGTCATACCAATTTCTGGGATCACATCTATGAATTGAACATGAGTTGAATAAATTGGATGTGATGCTTCAGGGAGAATAGCAGTTGAAGGTCCTGTGGTGTGTGTATGTAACACACACACACAAACATATGCATATTAACTTATTGTTGCTATTGACCAGTGACTGCTGTGTGCCTTTCCTTGATTCCTTTTCTGAATAAAACAGTTTTTCTTAGGCTCCCACTACCCCTACTCCATTAATGTCTTGTACTAAGTGATATAATTCTTAGGAATTTAAAGCTATGTGTAATGTATAATGTTTACTCCAATATTTTGGAAATTGAGTTTTAAACTTCTTTCAATTAAAGCCATGATTGGACTTAGACTACAAAGCAGATCTGAGTCTCTGTTGAGGCCAAATGACTCCACCAGTACAGAGCAAGTTACATAGAAGTTGAGGACAAAACAAGGTCTTTTTCTACAGACCTGTGTGTGTGTATATATATATGTGTGTGTGTGTGTGTGTGTGCATGTGTGTGTGTATATGTTTATCTCTGTGAATTCAATGCTCAAACTTCTAAGGAAGATGAGAAAGAAAGAACATCATTTTATAACAAATGCTGGAGAGAGTGTGGAGAAAAGGGAACCCGCCTATAGTGTTGGTGGGAATGTAAATTGCTGTAGCCACTATGGAAACCAGTATGGAGATTCCTCAAAAAACTAAAAATAGAGTTACCATATAATCCAGCAATCCCACTTCTGGACATATATCTGGACAAAACTATAATTCAAAAAGATACATGCACCCCTATGTTTATAACAACACTATTCACAGTAGTGAATAATGGAAAGAACCTAAATGTCCACTAACAGATCAATGGATAAAGAAGATGTGGTACATATATACAATGGAATACTACTCAGCATGAAAAAGAATGAAATAACGCCATCTGCAGCAACATGGATGGACCTAGAAATTATCATACTAAGTGAAGTAAGAAAGAGAAAGACAAATACCATATATCACTTATATGTGGAATCTAACATGACACAAATGAATTTATCTATGAAATAGAAACAGACTCACAGATATAGAGCACGGACTTGTGGTTGCCAAGTTGGGGGGGGTGGGGGAGGGATGGATTGGGAGTTTGGGGTTAGCAGATGCAAACTATTATGTATGGAATGAATAAACAACAAGGCGGTGTTGCATAGCACAGGGAACTATATTAAATATCCTGTGATAAACCATAATGGAAAATAATATAAAAATGAATGTATATATATGTATAACTGAGTCACTTAGCTGTACAGGAGAAATTAACATTGTAAATCAACTATACTTGAATAAAATAAACTTAAAAAAAAGAAAGTACATCATTTTAAATATACAACTGTGGGCTTCCCTGGTGGCGCAGTGGTTGAGAGTCTGCCTGCCGATGCAGGGGACACAGGTTCGTGCCCCGGTCTGGGAGGATCCCACATGCCACGGAGCGGCTGGGCCCATGAGCCATGGCCACTGAGCCTGCACGTCTGGAGCCTGTGCTCCACAACGGGAGAGGTCACAATGGTGAGAGGCCCACGTACCACAAAAAAAAAACCCCAAAAACAAAAAAAACATATATACAACTGCTTCTTTCTTTTTGCAAGATCATTGGTTAAAACTACACAAGGTCCTTTAAAATTGGCTTATTTTTGAGGAAGACCAGTTAAAAGAAAGAATGTAGGCCACAGACAAAATTTCTTGGGTAGAAGGCCACTCTTCCTTAGGTTTCCCTATATTCTTTCTGTTCATTTGTTGGAAATTTGCAGATTACTGTATAAGCATCACAAGACTAACGATCCCATTCCCCTTTGAAGTAATGCAACTCATGTTACCAAATCATACTTATTTCATACCTCAAAAAATTGATCCACTCTTAACACCAAATAGCAAGGGTCAGAAATCAATCTACACTTATTTTATTTTTGTAAATTTATTTATTTATTTTTGGCTGAGTTGGGTCTTCGTTGCTATGCGTGTGAGCTCTTCCTGGACCAGGGCTTGAACCCATGTCCCCTGCATTAGCAGGCAGATTCTTAACCACTGTGCCACCAGGGAAGTCCCAATCTACACTTATTTTAATTCAGCAATCACTATGAAATGTAGTACTCTAGACATGGAGGAATCTTCAGAGAGATATGAATATATACCCTAGTCCTTAGAGCTAAATAGATTTCCCTGTTATAACCAACTATGAAACAATCATCTATGTCTGGTTTGGCCCCTGATTTCAACTAGGTTTCAGTACTGTTGTAACTGAAACATTCATGCATAATCCCCTAACTAATAAATTTGTCATACTATAATAAAAGAGATACTATAAGGTTTACTAGGCTGTGAAGGTTTTATAGATGGGGCTATTTGCTATTTATCTTTTTATCTTTCAGATCTTAGAGCACTGTGTTTTTCATATTATAGAAACTTAATATGTGTTCATGGATAAGTAAATAATTATCATATGAGTAGTATTAGGAATAAATTCTAAGGAGAGAGATACTGCCATAAGCCAGAACATAAAGGAGAAATGTAAGGAGTTGGAAATTTCTTTCTTTTTATGATGGCTTTAAGCTAATTACAGTGAGTTTTAAATTTTGGAAGTTTAGAGTCATCATTGAGATTCTGAAAGAAGCTATGAACACTTTTGCCTGAAAAATACACGTGTACATACACATAATATTTTGTATATAATTTCAGGAAGTCTTCAGACATTCTTACCTCCATGGATATATCTCTGGGTCCAAGGGCCCTAGATGAAGAAATCCTGATCTTTTTGCCTGATGTTTTTTTAACACCCTAAGATATGAATATATACCCTAACGCTTAGTCCTAAATATATTTCCCTGTTACAAATAATCATGAAACAAACAACAATTTATGTTTTAATTGTAGTGGTGGTTATATGACTTTATATATTTGTCAAAGCTCTTCAAATTGTATGCTCAAAGTGAGTTCTGTTTATTGTAAAAGTTACATCAATGAAATTCACCTTTAAGAAAACCTAACAGTTCTTCTAGAAAAATGGCACAGATGAATCGGTTTTCAAGGCAGAAATAGAGACACAGATGTAGAGAACAAACATATGGACACCAAGAGGGGAAAGCGGGGATGGGGTGGTGGTGGTGGGATAAATTGGGAGATTGGGATTGACATGTATACACTAATAGGTATAAAATAGATAACTAATAAGAACCTGCTGTATAAAATAAATAATAATAAAATTAAAAAAAAAACCTAACAGTTATTTAAAACTCCATAAATATTTAGCTGAGAAACTACTTCCATAAAAACATTATCTTGAGTGTGTTGTATGACATCATGGACAACTTTTAATTTATATTAACAAAAAAACTGCTGCAGGTTAGACAGAAGACATCCAGAGGACACTGTTTTGAACCAAGAGATGAAGACAATTCCATAGCATAAAAATCTTTTATATCACTCTGAAGGAAAAGTGTACAGCTGCAGAATGGCTTGCATTATGTGATTTAAAACCAGAGTTACATTAGAGAAAACTTGATGTCTCAGGTCTAAAATCTCTGTTATATTTTCGTGGAGAATTCTTATAAATTCCCAATGCCTTATTTTCTCACGTGTAGACAAATTTTGTCAAAAGTCTTCTAAAAAGTAGAATAAGTTGTCATTGTCAGATGGTCAACACCATCAATATGGTTTGTTGGCCAAGTTGCATTTTTAATGATATCATCTTATTCAGTCTGGATGGTGTTTATTAAAACAAAAACAAAAAACAAACAAACAAAAAAACAATAGACACCAGGGAATCCAACTACCTTAGGGAAAATGAGGTGAAGACCTTACCCATCTTTACTTAAAATGAATATATGCCATATATCAGCAAACACCTTCTTCTCCAAATCTATTTTGACATACTGTAGTTCAAATATCAGGCATATGGGAATATAACTCTGGTGCTGTTCATGGTATGTGTATGTATGCTAGGACAATGTCAGGAATGGGGTGAGTAATGACACTGCAAATTGAAGTCATCTGCTTATTTTCCACATGCCTGCTCAGAGCAGACAGCTGCAAAGGAATTTCTCCAGGCTGCTTTGTCCATGACCTTGACCCTGAGAGGACAATCCTTCAAAGGGAAAGGCAGAATCTCTTGAGAGAAGAACTGTATTATTAATTTATCTATGTTCTGGTCTTCTATAAATAATGGTAAATTTTTGTAGTCTGATGTCAATCTTAGTTCAAATGCTTTTCTTAAAGTATATTCTACATTGGTCAAGAGAAGATAAGAAAGAACAAAACATTAGCTCACTATTGTATGGACCCACTCAGAAACCAAATAAATCAAAGGCAAGCCTGTACACAAATCTTGCAATAAAAATGAGAAATATTATAACTATCTCATAAATTTTTGAGGAATTCAAGAACCTGGTACTCTCTAGTCTACTGTAATTACTATAGGCAGAAATAAATACAGTCTACACTACCCAACCATGACCTTTCAGTAGTCTTTTTCCTATAGGGATTCCAAATAATGACTAGTTTTAAATTGGCACATTGTTGACCAGTGCACTTGCCTAAGCAAATTTCTACCCCTATACTTATCCATGAATTTTTAAAATATAAATGAAGGATAGCTTTTTATCTGCAAACCACTGGAGCAGGCTAGATCCTTTGTACCAAGTACTTGGCTACACATTTCGTTTGAGTATGTTCCCACACTTATCCATTTCACTTGTTTTGGGAATTGTAAACAATTTAAATAAGTAGATAGTTTTGTGTTGATCTCAACATGTTTTACATTCTTAAATGAGCCAAATCACTTTTCCATTTGGAAAATTAATTTTGGCATGCTGTAATACAAAAAGAAGCACTGAACTTCAAGTGAAAGAAACAATACCACTGTTTTCTGCCCCATCTTTAAAAATCTGTGTGATGACCTTGAGTGAGTCACTTGATCTCTCTTTCTTTTTCTTCCAGCTCACAAATGATGATCTGGTCATTCCTAAGGTTATTTATAATGAAAAACTTCTATTATCCATGATACATCACTATAGAGCTATAAATATTTATTTGCCAGTCATAGAGAATGAAAGGAGAGGTTATGCTGTCCAATTTTCATGACAATATATTGGAAGTAATTTTTTGACTTGCTTATAGAATCACCTAAAGTGTACTGACAACATATTTGGTTCTTTCTGGATGAATACCATCGCTAGTATTATACCATCATTTCTTGACATTCTGTCTTTGGAAGCTTTCTTTCTAGAACGATTTGACAGTTCAACAGGAAGAATGAAATTTCTTGGCATTTGAATATATACTTGACACATAAAAAACACAATATCTGTATTACTTTGCAGTGTTTTTACTTGACACATCTATTTCTATTTTTCATATTGTGCCCCCTTAACCTAAGTAGCTGGAATCATCTGACCTCCACAAAAAATGAGTTTCCCTTGTTGCTAATCCTCTGGGCAGTTTTTCATATCAGTCAGTTAGAAATGTTGTCTACCTCCTAAAGTTTTCCAAGTGACAAGATTGCAGGTAACCACTAATTACTCCAGTATTTACTAGTATTTACTCTATAGAATTGCCGATTACTGCTAGTTCCAAGCTTACATGGACATTTCTCTGAGACTCATCTTACTGGAGTTTAAAATATCCATACATTGTCAAGAAATAAATAAAAATTATGATAATTACAAGACATTAGAATTCTACATCAGCATTACAACCTTGTCAGTTTAGCCTCTCAAATAGGCAAATAAATTCACCACTTACTATTCCTTTATAGCTATTAATTTTCTTGGAAATCTGTCAGCCTAGAAATATATTAAAAATATGTAGAATAGCCCAATTCAGCATATCTCAAGCTAGTGACATGATTTCTACAGGTAGCCCTGTCAAGGACTGATACCCAGACCTTCACAAAGGAGTGGTTCTGTGTATGTCATTACCATGTAACAGGACAAGCCAGTCTACTATGTTATTTGTCTCACTTACTCTGAATGAATTATATTATAATCCTTTTTGTTACACGTTCCCCCAGAGGAAAATTTTTCTTGATCTTTTATATTTTCAGCAACCTAGAGCATTTCTCTGCTTTTAGAATGCCACTGATCAGTGGATGCCAGTTTTCAGAGAGATGTACATAAATATACCTCATAATTAGATATATAATAAAGCAGTGATTTATTTGGACTGAAAGACAGCTAGCTTATTTTTAAGTTTCCATTTACTTGGCAACTATTGCAGACTGTTCATCAGAAAGAAAAAAGTAATATAAAATTTGAGGAAAAGTCTATCTCTTACTGAAATTGTTCCTTTTAGAATCAGCTCACTAATACATGAAGGAGACAGGAAATATCTCAGTGCTTCACGTGCCATGAATTGTCATTTGTAAATGACATGGATAAAAAATTCTCCTGCAATAAACTATTGATTCCACCAGTCATAATGATATAAAGAACATGATATGTTAGCATAAGAACATTTAAGTGTTTGTTTTTTTCTGCTAACAAAGTTATATCAATTACACTTTTTTTCTAGGAGGGAAAATGGATATCACCCTAAATTTATTTCCCACTGTTTTCATGTCCACATAGTATTTAATTTGCTATAGATAGGTTAAATGCAATGAAAATCGGAGACACGCTAAGAGGGTTGAAAATAGCAACACACTATGAGAAGTGATATATTTCAACAAGCATTTAAAACAAATTTCTAATCTGAAATTGATCTTAAAAGTAAAAATAAATGCAGCTGTTCAGTTTTCCCAGCATAACTTATTGAAGTAACTATCTTTTCTCCATTGTGTGTTCTTGCCTCCTTTCTCATAGATTAATTAACCATAGGCATGTGGGTTTATTTCTGGGCACCCTATTCTGTCTATTGATCTATATGTCTGTTTAAGTAGTAGTACCATGCTGTTTTGATGACTATAGCTTTGTAGTATAATCTGAAGTCAGAGAGTGTGATACCTCCAGCTTTGTTCTTCTTTTTCAATATTGCTTTGGCTATTCAGGGTCTTTTGTGGTTCCATATAAATTTTTGCATTATTTCTTCTAGTTCTGTGAAAAAAGTCATGGGCATTTTTATAGGGATACAGATTGAATCTGCAGATTGCTTTGGGTAGTATGGACATTTTAACAATATTAATTCTTTCAATCCAAGAACACTGAGTAGAACATTTTCTCACACTATATGCAAAAATAAGCTCAAGATGGATTAAAGACCTAAATGTAAGACCTGAAACCATAAAACTCATAGAAGAAAACACGGGCAGAACATTCTTTAACATAAATTGTAGAAATATTTTTTTGGATATGTCTCCTAAGGCAAAAGAAGTAAAAGCAAAGATAAACAAATGGGACCCAATTAAACTTGAAAGCTTTTGCACAGCAAAGGAAACCATCAGCAAAGTTAAAAGACAACCTACTGAATGAAAGAAAATATTAGCAAATGAAATTACAGATAAGGGATTAATACTCAAAATATATAAACAGCTTATACAACTCAATATCAAAAAAAAACAACAACCTGATTAAAAAATGGATGGAGACCTAAATAGACATTTTTCCAGAGAAGACATAAAGAGGCTAACAGGCACATCAAAAGATGCTTGACATCACTAATTATCAGAGAAATGTAAATCAAAACCACAATGGGGTATCACCTTACACCTGTCAGAATGGCTAACATCAAAAATCTACATACAAATAACAGATGTTGGCAAGGATGTGGAGAAAAAGGAATGCTTGTACACTGTTGGTGGGAATGTAAATTGGTGCAGCCGCTATGGGAAAGAGTTTAGAGGTTCCTTAAAAAACTAAAGAAAGAAGTGCCATATGATCCAGTAATTTCACTACTAGGTACATATTTGGAGAAAATGAAAGCACTAATTTGAAAAGTTACGTGCACCCCAATGTTCATAACAACATTATTTACAATAGCCAAAATATGGAAGCAACCCAAGTGTCTATTAACAGACGAATGGATAAAGAAGATGCGAGGAATACATACACACACACACACACACACACACACACACACACTGGAATATTACTCAGCCAAAAAAAATGAATGAAATTCTGCACATTTGCAACAATGTGGATGAACCTAGAGGGTACTGTGCTTAGTGAAATAAGTCAGACAGAGAAAGACAGATACTATATGTTATCACTTATACATGGAATCTAAAAAATAAAGCAGAAGCAGACTCACAAATATAGAAAACAAACTAATGGGTACCAATGGGGAGAGGGAAGAGTGGAGGAGTATGAAAGGGGTATGGGATTAAGAAATACAAATCACTATGTATAAAATAGACAAGCAACAAGGATATACTGTACAGCACAGGGAGATACAGCCATGATTTTGTAATAACTTTAAAGGGAATATAACTTATAAAAATACTGATTCAGGGGCTTCCCTGGTGGCGCAGTGGTTGAGAGTCCGCCTGCCGATGCAGGGGACACGGGTTCGTGCCCCGGTCTGGGAAGATCCCACATGCCGCGGAGCGGCTATGCCCGTGACCCATGCTTGCTGAGCATGCTCGTCCGGAGCCTGTGCTCTGCAACGGGAGAGGCCACAACAGTGAGAGGCCTGCGTACTGAGCATAAAAAAAAAAAAAAAAAAAAAATACTGATTCATTATTCTGTAAACCTGAGATTAATATTGTAAATCAATTATATTTCAATTAAAAAAGTAAAAAAAAATGCATGTCAGTGGTTTTCTAGAATTTTCATTAATGAAGAGACAAACTTACCAGAAAAAAATGGCTTTTTTCCCCTTAGATGATCTGCTTAATTTTTAACTCCCAGATATTTCTCTGATCAATTTGTGTGTTTTTTTTTAAATCTAGCAATATGTTCCATTTTTCAAGTTAGTATCTCTTGTTATTATTATTTTTTTTATATATATGACCAATCTGTCAGTTTTCCTTTAATACAAATTTCCCAGATTCATTCCCTTGGTAGGAAATTACAAGTGTATATGAGAAATAAAAATTTTAATAAAAAATATTTCTTCTTGGGACTTCCCTGAAGTCCATGCTTCCACTGCAGGGGGTGTGGGTTCGATCCCTGGTTAGGGAACTAAGATCCCACATGTTGTGCAGCCAAAAAGAAAAAAAAAGTGTTTAAAAAATATTTCTCTTTATCACTCTCCTTCTGTTTCTGTCTCTTTCACACACACACACACACACCAGAGTTGGGGGAGAGAAACAGAGGGAGGGAGGAAGAGGTGGATGAGAGAGAGAAAGGGGTGGGGGAGAGAAGGAGAGGCTACTGTGAGCTTACTAAATGCCAGTTATATGTGATTATTTTCAAAAATCTAACGATCTGCTCTGCTCTGTTAAGTGGATGAGAGAATGAACTTCAAATTGGACAGACTTGAAATCAAACCCAGCTACTTACTAGTTATCTTGTCTTACATTTATAAATTGTGGATATAATAGTACTTACCTCATAAGTAGAGTTGTAAGTAGGACTGAGTTCATTAAAGCACTTAGTATGGTATTTGGCCTAACAAAACCTCCATAAATATCTGCTCTTACTAAGACACTGCTACTCTCTCAAGAAATTTATAGTCTAAGGAAGGGCAGACAAGTGAACAAAAAATACTAATAAAATGTATCAAAAGCTAAATTAGACTTATGCCCATGATGCTGTACAAATCAGATAGTGAGCCTCTCAGCCATGCAAATAGTTCAGGGGAGGCTTGCAGAAGCTAATACATACAAGCTAATTTTTACAGAATGGCAGTGTGAAGCACCTCATGTTGTGTTCAAGAAATCACAAGCAATTTAAAGCATACCATGATTTTCAAAGTTGATCCCAAAGTAGAAGTGTATTTTATATTCTTTAGAAGTCTGGAAGTATAATTGGAAAACACAAAATTCCTTTAAAAGGATCCATAATACAGCATTGAGGAGCGCGCGCCCTGGAGTTGAACACCTATGTGTACTTATGTTGAACCATGGCTCCTTCGCATGGTAACCACTGTTAGATGGCAGCACTTAGTCTCAGGATCATCATCAAGAAAGAAATCATAGCAACACTGCCTTGGGGTGCTTTGAGAATTAAGTGAGTTCATGCTTATGGAGTCCTCAGTAGTACCTATCATGTAATAAGTACTCAATACACAATAATTCTGTTTTATGTCTTTGCACTTTGATATACAGCCTTAAAAATTACATCAGTTTTGTATTATTATGTTCCCGTTATGTAGAGGTTTTTTTAATATAGAATATTTGCAATTACTTATAATTGGAAAAAAAATCAAGCTTCAAGAAGACATGCTATTTAATCAGACTTCCTAGGAAGAAAGATTGTTTATTCATTCTTTCATTTAATACATATTAATTATATGCCTACTTCAGGCCAGACACTGAGCTAAATGCTGGGATACAATGCTAATAAAAAGTGAACTTATAGCCCAGTAGGGGAAGTGGGTTTTAATCAAATAATCATACTAATAAATGCATAATTGCAAAGTGAGACAAAGTCTCTGAAGGCAATCATGCTAATGAATGTGTAAATGTTCTTTAGGGAAGCTGAAAAGATAAAATAAAGGAATCTGATTTAGATGAAGGATAATGGTGATCAGAGCAAGTCTGAGCAGGAAAACCATAGGATAAATAAGAGTTACCTGCTCAAAATTGGTGGGAGAAATGAGCAGAGCACTCTGGGCAAAGGAACAGAATGTATAGAGGTGTCTTTCAACCGAGTGAAAGCAGGACACCTTCACAGAACAAAAGAAGGGCATATGAACTCGAACAGGGAAAGTGAGAAAGAGAGGGTATGAGATGGAGTTGGGAAGGTGGCCAGGGACAGACAGTTATGCTGAGTTTTGAATGCCCTGTTATGGATTTGAGTCTCTGAAGAGCAACAGTATGAAACTACAGTGTTCTAAGCAGTAGCGATGACATAATGAGATTTTCACTGTGTGAAATGGTTGAAGTATGGAGAGAGGGAGAGAGGGTCAGAGAGAATGTGAGAGGCCTCAAGCAGGATATGTGTATCCAGGCCCCTCGAGAAGCAAAGATTAGATGTGCAAGAAAATGGGGAGAGAAATGGGAGAGGTTGTGGGAGTCATGAGACCACCCACTTTGGTGAGGGAGAGAGGGAAGGAAGACATCTGAGTAGGAAAGTCTTAGCCCACCATTCAACACCACTGATGAGCAGCTCTTGAAGGTCTTTTAAGTGAATGCTCTGTCTCCCAGGAATGGGCCTACCTTGGCATCCCTGTTGTGCTCAGTCGTTGTCTGGGAGCAGTCCATGGGAAGTTTGGCCTAAGTATAACTGTGTGATGAATTTCAGAGTACAGCAACTGTGCTCTTTGGTCAAATACACTTAGCAGAAGATCTGAGAGGTGTATTTTCATGGAGGCCACACACTGTTGACTGTGAAGAAGGAAATAAGTAAACAGATGTGATCAAGATTCAAGAATTAAAGTCAACATCACTTTATAAGATTTTAGAAAGGTGTAAATGACAAGTTATCAGAAATGCATTCCCTGACCACCTTGTCTATAAAAGCACCTCTCTTCTCCCACATAATCCTGTTCTCTCATACAGTTTTATTTGGGGATCTGACATTTACCAACTTTTGATATAGTAAATGTTTTACTTGTTTTAATTTTTTATTTTCTGTCTACATTCCTCCCCAACTGCATGCTAAACGTAACGATTACAAGGTGATTTCCTTGCATTTTATTGCTCTTTTGCCAGTAACTGAAGCAGTATGGCCATTCAAGGTATATTTGTTGGATAAACTAAGAGAGGGGGTTGCTTTAAGGATGAAGAGGAGAAATTGTCAAAGAAGACTCCCAGTTTTACAATATGTGCAACTTGATGGATGGCGGTTCATTCACTGATGAAATACACAATGGGAATCTTGGGCAGGTGGGTGAGAAAATAACAAATTTTTCCTGGTACTTGAGTTTGAAATTCCTTTGAGATGTCCAAATAGAGCTTGCACGCTTTCTTAATAAGTCAAATATTACAGTATAAAGTTTTATGCAGGTAAAGGAAAGTTGCAGTGTACATATTAGTTAAATCAGTTTGTGCTTTTCCTATTTTATAACATACGAATGCATTGAAATATGAGTTATCTTGTAAAATCAACACATAATATCCATCAAGACCCCATTAAGAGATGATTGAGGGGACTTCCCTGGTGGTCCAGTGGTTAAGATTTGGCCTTCCAATGCAGGGGGTGTGGGTTCGACCCCTGGTTGGGGAGCTAAGATCCCACATGCCTCAGGGCCAAAAAACCAAAACATAAAACAGAAACAATACTGTAACAAATTCAATAAAAAGACTTTTAAAATGGTCCACATCAAAAAAAAAAAAAAACTCTTTAAAAAAAAGAGATGATTGAAAAGATCAACATATAAAGGTAATGTTTGGAGGAAGACTGGTTAGTTGTGAAAGCAGAGAAAAGGGAAAAATCACAGAAATAAAAGTTTTCAGTATCATTCAGCCACTGATAGACAAAACAGTGGGTCTTTAAAATCGGGTTTCCTTGGCAGAACCTTCCTTCTGTGAAATAGATATAAAAAGTTACATTAACAAATACTATTAAATATTTAAATCATCAAACTCCCTGAATTCTGATCACATGCTTATAAAATTAAACTTATGACTTTTTCTTCACAGTTGTCTATCTACCAGGAAAGTAAGGTCATGTAATAACGAGTTCTCATTATAAGTTAATGATTGGGAATTCTAACCTCATGTAAAAATCTCTTGGGCTCGGTTAATGGGTGTCCCTCTCCCTTTCCTAACGGAGGCATTAACCCAGCTTTTGAGTAACCAAGACTTAAGACCAGATCCTGCATCTGATAAATTCACCTTAGTAATAAGATGTCACCCTGAGAGTTATTTGAAGTTAGCCTACTAGATACTCTTTTCAGTGGCAAAATCTGCACATTGCTCTTTGCTCACAAATCCCCAAAAAAACAATATTTGGATTCAAGTTCCTCCTCAGCCCAGGCCACAAATTACATTTTCTGACCCCACAGTTGACTTAATTTCTTTAAATCCATACTCTAAATTCAAGAAATGTGGAGCCATGCACTTTTATAGTTTTATTTCATGTAGTATGAACAATCACCTTCATTTTTCAACTTCCATTCCTCATATGCATGCCCCATATCCTCCACAATCTCTAAATGTCCATATTTTACCCATTTTTAAGTACAAATACAAATGTCACTTATTCCACAAACTGTCCTGTTCTCTGAGTTAGCTGTTCTCTCTCTTTCCTCTGCATCACCACCTTCCCTTAACTCTTAAACTTCCTATGACAGGCAGTATTTTCCATTTAGTATAGTTTATACACATGTAATAGGTCTCCAACTATCTTAGAATATCCACAGTTAGGGAATCTGTATCCATTTCATGTATGTTCTCCTACTGTATTTTACACTTAGTGATTTGTATAGAATAATTATACACCAGACACTTTTATTATAGCAAGATAAATTAATGATAGAAATGTTCATTCTTGAATCATTTGAAGAATCTGCTACTATATCAACTCAATGCTGTTTGTTATGAGTACTCATAAGTGTAACTAGGTCCTCTACTTAAGAGAAATAAATAAAATTATAGTAGTATTTTCATGAGAAAGGATAAAATTACAAGGAATATAATCCTCAAAGACCTGTCAAGTTGTGCTTATTTCTATTTCTTTTACTATTTCTGCTTAGAAAGAGTTTTCTTTTTTGAAATTTTCAACTCAACGTCTTATTCTTTAGAAGAAAAATACTAGAACAAAATCCATTTAAATTCTCAGTTGCTATCTAGTTTAAAATCATGCCATTTAAATATACTTAGGGCCTCCCTGGTGGCGCAGTGGTTGAGAGTCCGCCTGCCGATGCAGGGGATACGGGTTCGTGCCCCGGTCTGGGAGGATCCCATATGCCGCGGAGCGGCTGGGCCCGTGAGCCATGGCCGCTGGGCCTGCGCATCCGGAGCCTGTGCTCTGCAACGGGGGAGGCCACAACAGTGAGAGGCCCGCATACCGCAAAAAAAAAAAAAATAAAAATAAATAAATAAATAAATAAATATACTTAGAATTCCATCTAGCAAATGTATTAAGAGGATTATGTCTTCCCTCAAAATAAGCTCATCTTCTTCAGGGCAGAACCAATAATCAACAACCATCATATTTGAGCTTGCTAAATTTAGAGTCTTTTTAAAACCATTTAAAATTTTTTTTTTGAGATTTACTTTCTGGGAGGAAATCGCATATTCCATTTTGTGGGTCATTTGAGAATTATAGCATTAAGGATATCACTGCAGACTAATGAAGAGAGAAGGTTTTTTTTCTTTTTTTTTTCAAAAGAAAACCATGAAGCACATAAGCCAAACCGTATCACACATGTCTGGTACAATCACACTTGCAATATTGTTAAACCTTGACACTGGCATTTTGCTACTCTGATGATGTGTCAGGAAATTTTCTTCCTTTCAGGAGCCTGACATTTGCCAAGAATGATGAGGGTAGTTACTCGAATATTATTCCATGCTCATTTCTGGCTTAGAGAGACACAGACACAGAGGATACAGGACGTGTTTGCAATCCATTTCATGGAATCAGCACAGCATTCTGTACTGGATAACTGTTTTGAGAAAAAGTCTCTGTGTCAATTTAAAGCAGGTACAACATACACACAACACTTTCTGGCAACAAAGTTTGAAACCATAACCAAATTCAACAGAATACATCAGATGATACCCTAAAAAAAAAAAAAAAAAAAAGACCCTTGAATATTTTAATAATAACCTCTAAGAAAGATAAGCTATTTTGGTAAAAACTGACTATTATCTTTCAAACCAATGTAATGTTCCATAAAGACATGAAGAGCATTTTATTTCTTTGATCTCGTCATATGCAGTTGTTGTTATTTAGCTGTTCTATAAGTGTGAAAAGTAGATACTATCGTATGGACCTTGGATTTAGAATATGTGAGTTTATATGTTGTAGTGTGAGACTGGCAAACCTCTATGGCTCTCTGAACCTCCGTTTTCCCTACAAAGACTCCTATAAATATTATGTACTTGTTTCTTATTAGAGAAATCTTATTACTACTCTTACCTGCTTTTAAGCTATAAGAAAATAATGTCTGAATATCTGAGATTTTAAAAACAGTACAGAGATGCAAGTTTAATTTTTTTTTATTATGAGAATATTAATGACTGAATTACCTCTCCCCCAAATTCACATGTTGAAGCCCCACCCCACCAATGTGATTATATTTAGAGACAGGACATTTATCAGGTAACTAAGGCTAAATGAAGTTATACTGGTGGGGCTCTGAGGCAGTAGGATTAGTGTGCTTTAAGAAGAGACACCAGAGTGCTCTCTCTCATGTGTGTTAACTCATTCTCTCTCTGACTCTCTGTTTCTTTCTCTTTCATGTGAAGACAAAACGAAAAGGCAGGTATCTGCAAGCCAAGAATAGTGTCTCATCACAACCCAACCATGCTGGCACCCGGATCTCAGACTTCCAGTCCCCAGAACTGTGAGGAAATAAATTTCTGTGGTATTTCATTACATGACAGCCCAAGTAGACTAATACAGAGAAGACTCAAGATAGTAATAAATATAAGTATTCTGCATATTAAATAAGTCAAATAAATTGAAGTAAAGCCATCAACTAGAAGTACACTTCTTATTGTTACATTCATATAGTGGATTTCTATGCAAATATTAAAAATGATATATAATTATATGAGAAAATATACTATATATTAAACAAAATATATATTGCTAAGTAAAAAATAAAAGATAAAACATGTCCAGCATGGGTGCTTTATTTAATATATATGCATATATATTATATGTGGTGGTTATCTTTATTTGGTGAGAATGAGCCATTTTAAATTTCTTCACCTTTTGGCTTAACTGTATTGTTTTAGATAGAAGGAAGTACTAACTATATAATATAAAAGAGCAGTTGTTAAAGTTTTTAAACGTAGTTTAACCAAATTTTAAAATATTGCAAGTTAGTATTTCCAGGAAATAAATGGTAACAGGAACATTATGTAGAGATAACACATCCAAGATTTTGGAAAACTTTAAATAAATATGGTATATTCCAAAGCTAAGCTTCTCAATTGGCAATGCCAGAACCACATTTATATTTTGAGAGTCTTCCTACCTATGTAAGAAGCATAGCTTATATATGTTGTTTTTACATATTTTTAAAATTTTGAAACTCCTGACATTTAAAATGTAAAAGATATAAATTAGACAATAGTAAAAAGAATCCAACCATTTCCTAACTACCAATAAGCTACTAGTATAGTTAATAGCAAGCAGTTTATACAGTGGAAATCTGATTATCTGGTTTTCACTCCATCTCTACTCTCCAGTTTATCCCTTTCTAAACTCAGTCATGATAATAGAGAACACTGAATATTTTGCACTGGGTGTGATAATTTTAGTAGCAAAAATTGTCAATATTTTATACCATTCAGTGGTGTTTAAATATTCTGACCAGAGCCATGTGGGGATGAGATGTTGGTCAGGGAATGTCATAATCTTCCTTCCAAATGTAAACTCAGGAAAATTATTAAGGTAAATGTAGAGGGTGTAGTGAAGATCAAGAATGGGATAAAGTATGAATTCATATGTATTGACTAACAGACACTAATCCAGGCACTGGGGCTGGAAAAAAGAATAAGACATAAGGTCCATGATTTCCTGGAGCTTATATTCTAGAAAGCTAATAAGACATTAAGTAATTAAGCAATAACTAGGTAAATTCAGATATTTATATGTTAAAATGTTGGCAAGACAAATGAAGGAGTGATGTGATAGAGTTCTAGAAGACTCTGTGTGGTTAGGGAGTTTCTCTACAAGACACAATAATGGAAAGGGACCTTAATGTCCAGAAAATGGCTTCCATGAAGGCATCAGAGGAAGAATATCCAGCCACATGAAATGGAACTGCAAATACAAAGGCAGAAATAAGCTTGGCATTTACAAAGCACAGGGTATTTAAAAACTTGTATATTGAGCACACAAGCAGGGGTGGGGGAGAAAGTTAAAAATAATTGACATATATGCCAGAACAAGGAATTTAAATTTTATTTTGTGTAGAATAAGAAGCCGTTGGAGCGCTTTATACGGGGGGCTAGTATGATAGGACATTCATTTGTAAATGATCCTTCTAGTTAACCAGTTTTATGAAAATCTCCTGGAGTTTGGGGATGGAAAATAAGAATGGTTTTTACAAATGAATCAAGTGAGTCTAATGATCAGACACATTTGAGAAACTTTGTCTTAAGTGATGGGTGCCAACATTAGCGACCATGGAGACAATGTTTTAGTAAGGTTTGAGTTTATCAGAACACGGAACCTCAGACAAATTTGTTCACTCTGAATCTGTTTATAAAAAAAAATCAAAATATCCCATTTTATTCGTCCATGATCTCCTGGAACTTATATTCTAGAGAGGTAAGTCAGACGTTAAACAATTAAACGAAAAGGAACATTACTGCTCATCCCCAAGGGAGGGTGACACTAAACAGCAAATAAAAAACACCATGACTGGTCAACAGAGAAACTGCAGGAGAAAGGAAATTTTTTTCCTCCTTTTTGAGCAATGAGCCTAGCATTTTAATTTTGTTCTGGGGCCCACAAATTGTGTTGCTGACACTGTTTGCAGATTTTCCTCATCTGTAAAATCAGAATTAAAACTCTATCTCTTTAAGTTGTAAAAATTACATAAAATGAAACAGGTATAGTACTTGGCACAATGCCTAACAAATTTAGGTGAGAAGAGAGAAGACAGTTTCTCTCTATCCCCTTACCATCTCTACTTTTTGCCGTTGATTAAGAACATGGTTCCTAAGACAGTTAACTTCCAGGATCCTTGGCTTCCTCACCCATAGAAAAGAAGATTGAGAGAGACAATGAGATCTCTCTCGTGTGTTCACAGCATTGTTTCTCTCTGTAAACCAAAGGGGTCCTGATACCAGCACATCACAGTAACATGCCACACACGGCAGGTCAGTAGCACCTCCTAGCTCTTTAGCTTCTCTTAATTACTGACCTACCAACATTGTATCCTACAAAAAGAAGCATTTGTTATAGGATTTCTTTCTTTCATTGTTTTGAACATCGGAATCATTGCCTATTATTGATTAAAAAAATTTTTTTTATTTAAGCAGCTGCATTCATTTCTAAGGTCTTTGATGTTTCAGTTATTGATAAAATATTAATGCATGTATGGCTGGTATTAAATGGTTCTTATCTTATTACAAGGACAGTTGTACCTACTTTTTACTCTTTAAACTTGGGTAAAATCTTTGCTACTCTGAAAACATATTATACTTTGCATAAGAACCAATATACAACTATGTAATTTTCTGGAGTTCCTTCTAAAATATTAAGTGTGGGACTATATAAAGTATGCAGTAGATAATCTCTGTTTTTGCAGAACCAAATTTAAAATTCTAAGTAACTTTTAAGATATACTACAATAGGCTTAAAAAGAAGAAAAATGATATTTTTCTTGTTTTTCCTTCTCACTCTTCCATCCCCTCCAAAATGAGAAACTTCTGATCTAAATCTAATTGCAAAAATCACATAATACACAGGAAAGAATCTGGTGACAAAATAAGAAAACGTTAGTACCCTGTGATAAGGAGTTGAAAAGATGTGAAAACATCCCTATTAAAAGGCAAGGGGATTGAATAGGAAATTAGAGAACAGGTTTTCAGGAAAAAAAAATTAGATTTATACAGTTAGGGCTTAAGAACTGGGGCTGTTGTCCAAGTATAGTGTAAGAAGAAAAGTAGTTTATCACGTGATTACCTCATAGCTTTTTAGTAGTGTACAGATTAAACAAACATATTGCTTTAGTCATGGGTAGAGAAAATAAAATCAATTAATAAATGGGTTGAGAGAATAATTCATATAAATATTAATAATTAAAAATATATTACATTTTATAGTTTATTTTTCACATTAGTTACCTAGTGTAACATAAAATAAGAAGGTTTTACTTGGTAGAGCCTCAAATACATTAATACTCAGTCTGTGATCCTAAAGGCTGGGTTTTCCTAAAATCAGTTCTAAGAAAGAGCTTGTCAATTAATTGTTGTCTGTATCTCAGGAATAATGATTATGAATTATGTCCCTGTAGATATACAATATTTAGCAGGGCAAAAACTAATTTCAATTTGAGGATTTCCAAAGTTAGAATTCTGAGGCCAACTATGTGAGAGCCATCATGGCAAAACACGAGTCTTCAATAGTACTGTATTGTAGGTGTATCACATTCACAAAAAGACAATGATACAGCTACAAAAATGACAAGGAAATCCATCATGAAGGTTTGAGCAGGTATTTTTGTGAGAGACTTTTTAATGTATTCCATGAAAGGAAATGCCATTTACTGGTTAACCTATCTGGTAGCTTTTTTCGAACTGATGAATAAATATGTTCATGCCTATAACTGAAAGTGACTCTTCTTGAGGAAAGCTGATATAGTACACGAAGATATTCACAAAGAATTTGAGTGGACTTAAATGCTTTGCATTTAAAAGGGTTGGTTGCTTATTATTTGATCCTTTGTATAATTATAATATGATGAAGATGGTGTTATTATAATAATGTCTTTATTCAGCTCCATTTATCTGAAGAGATCAAAAGAAATTTAGACACTTTCAACAAAATAGTCTCTTATGGTAAGCATCACAGGAAATACATTAATCCAAGGGACAGAAAGCAGAAAGAAAATGTACTCATGTCAAGAGGAAAGCAAGTTTATTTTCCTTAAAGTTTGTGCTTTAGTTTCCTGACACAGAGCTGAGAAGATCCCTGACAACCCTGGGTAGGCCAGTGATGCATCTGCCATGAAGCCCAAAGGCTAAGAATTTGATTCTCTCAGACCCTTCCTTCCTTATTTTTACAACCTCACACAAAAAGGCAAAAGGTTGAAGTACTGTCAGTGCACAAGACACTGACTTTGTTTTTATATGAACCCCAGTATCCAACTGTAAGAGGCAAATTCATACCAAACCATAACCTCAGAGCTGCCAGGAAAGTTGGAGAACATTATAAATAGGAAAACCGGAAAAATATTTATGGCAAATAGAATAATATCAGGATTTGGGGCTCTGTTAAGAACATTATGGACTTTCATTCTGATTATAGTAGCTGTTCAGAAACTACTAGAGAAATATTCAAATGAGTGGTAGTTATTTGCTGAGTGAAAACTATGGACCACCCAACCTTTTTTCACATCTAACAACAAAAACTGGCAGTTAATTTTAATGTCTTGATGTACGATTCATTTTGAACCAGAAAAAGAGATTCCAAAGTTGTTTTTATAGATATTGTCATTACCACAAAATGAAATTGTTCTCTAGTTGAATTATTTTTACTAACTGTGTTAATTTCTGACATTCGTTGTGTCATCCATAGTATCTCACCTATACTAGCCACTCAATAAATGCTTCTGGGGTTATAATTATGTGGTCTTATACTTGCAAAGATATTTGATATAAACCTGTGTAATATATGGCCTATTTGATTCCAAAAGAGGAACAACATTGATGTTCTAACCTTTATTAGAGAGGCAGCATTCTCCTTTTTTGCAGTTCCAGGGTTCTACTGAATATTCTGCTCAAAAAGAGTCTAGGTTTCCTCAGAATATTATATAAAGATTCAACTATGAGTATGAATACTAATGTCATTTTTAAAAGTATAAAATCATATTCCATTTGTATGTGAACACTGAAAGATGATTAGGAGCTCTCCTCCAGGGTTCACTTCAAGAAACCAGGTGCCTGAATTCTCAGAAATTGCTCCTTAAGGAGAGATCTGTCTCTGGAATGAGAACAAGGTTAGAGAATTGTATGAATTTTATGCCTTCTTCTTCTGATCAGGTGCCAAGACAGCCGCATAAAATACTGCTAAAAAGGAAGCATTAGGAAATGCTAACAATAAGGGGAATGAACTCAAAAGACAAAGAGTGAAGAGATTTCCATTAAGACGTCAAGTAATGCAAATATTAGCACTGTTGTAGAATTAAGTTTTACAGACTGCTCAAATTCTTTAAAACTATCTAAAGCTGAAGGTAATCAGTAACTTCCTTCTCTACAAAGGGAGTATTCCAAATGCTCTAGCTTGATATAATACAAATAATCATTTAAAATATTTTTTTAAATGTAACCATTATATACCTCACATCATAATATGTGCTATAGACAGGGGCTGTGAAGTTGTTGCAGGATAGAAAACTATACAAATAGTTAAGAAGTAGTTCCTATCCTTAAGAACTTTATAGAATGTTTTTAGAGCAAACATGATCAACAAACGATAATAAGAGTAATCATAATGCCATATATTTCTAACTTGTCTTTGATTATTAACTATAACATAATTATGATATATTTATGATATGTTATGAATGTATCAAATTAAAACATATAAAATGGAGTAAAAGGAGTTAGATGGTAAGCTGTAGTTCAACAACAGACCACAAGAGAAATTGAAATAGAGTAGTTTATTACTCACAGGTCCTGGAGTAAGTACATAGCATGCCTTGAGGGTTCCGTACAGGGAGGTTAAGGAAGGATGCGGACAGAGAGAGGTACAGGACCTGGGTCTCAGGCCTTTATTAGGGTCTGTGGGTGGAGAGCATTGGGGTTTCCCAGCTTTAGGCCAGATTGGTAATTTCAAACCTAAAGTGTGGTGTTTTGTTAAACCCCACTGGGGTCTTACCTAAGGGGTATACAAGGGGAAGGCACTGGGAGAAAGGCAGACTGCTGATCACAAGGGCTGTTGGGGAAGTCATATCAGAAACTTATATTTGCTTATGACTCTGTGTGCTGTTAATCACAGGAGGGACTAGTGTCAGTTCAAGGTCCCTGCAGGTCACTTGGCCAAAACCAAAACGGATGCTGAGGCAGCAATACCATGGAGTAGCTTAGCTAAAATCTCGAAAAATTTATTGCAAACATATAAGAAAATATTTTTGAAATGCAGCAATTTTTTTGTATTTTTTTAATGAACTTTCATTTTTAGGGACAAATAGAACTGCCGTTTTAAAGCAAGATTGCTTTCTTTAAGGTACCAGTTCTCACCTTGAGACCCTTAGTTACAGGTACTTTGAAAGTAGTGATGTGATTACCAAGAAATGTTTAGCCCAAGAGAGATTACCTGAAACTAGGGTTAAAGTGGATGTATTAAAACATAGGTCAAGGACCAGGGTGTCACTTTTCTAGGGGACAAAGGAGCTGTCAATGTTAATCATTGGAGTTACCCAAGTTTACAACCAAAAGACAAGGCATTAGTGATGAGTGTGCTGTGGATAAAGAACACAGACTCAAAAAATGTGAAGTATGACCTGATTACTTATGATCTGCAACCTGGAAGAAATGAAGGGAAATCACCACTGCCAGAAAATGGGATTCTACACAGATCAGTTCTTAACACATCTATTTTATAGTTTCTTCTTTACACATAAGTGCAAGCCTACAACCCCCCTAAAAGAGGCACCAACTAAAAGACTTTAAGAACTCAAACAAAGCTGTTTTTCTTCTATATTCTCTACTATTCACAACACTTCTGCCACCAAATATGTGGCATTCTCCCCATATCAATCAATTTCCCAGCTGAGCTGTGTGTCTTCCAATTCATTTCGATTCTGACACCACCTAGAGTTAGCCTCAGATCCCACAAGCCGGCCCCCACTTCAGATGTCAGTGGCAAGTATAGGCCTCCCATACTTCTATAGGTCAGGGGTTTCCAAGACCTCCTCCTTAAGTTTGATAATTTCCTAGAATGGCTCACAGAACTCAGGGAAATACTTGCGTTCACAAGTTTATTATGTAATAAAATATATGATAAAGGCCACAGAGGAAAAGCCAGATGAAGAGATACACAAGGAAGGTATGAAGTGTCCTAACCACAAGAGCTTTTGTCCCTGTGGAGTTGAGGTGTGCCTGCCTCATGGCATGTGGATGTGTCACCAACCCAGAAGCTCTCTGAATCCTGGACTTTAAGGATTTTTATGGAAACTTCATCACATAGGTATGATTGATCTCACTCCATTCTCCCCTCCCTGGAAGAAGGGAGGATGAGGCTGAAAGTTGCAAGCTTCTAATCATGGCTTGGTATTTCTGGTGACCAGCTCCTATTCAGGAGCCTACCAAGAGTCTCTTCTTTAAAACAAAAGATGCTCCTATCACCCAGGGAATTTCAAAGGATTTAGGAATTTAAGATGCTCCTAGCATCTCTACCACTCAGGACATTTCAAGAGCTTTAGGAGCTCTGTGCTAGGAACTAGGAGTAGTGACCTATATGTAGATCTGTATCTGGAGAGATAGATCTTATTATTTCACACCCCCTAATCCCATCTTTCCATAGATTGTTTTGGAATATACCCTATGAAGGAAGGCCTATGATCCTAGAAGTAAACAGACTTCAAAAGGGTGATACTCTATGCTTTAAAAACATATTTAAATATAAATTTTGACAACTAAGTATGATATGTATTTGAATAGAGATTCATATACGCTAAAATCATTACTGAAATACATTAATAAAAAAATACCATTAAAACAGTGAGTTTTACATTTCAGATGAGAGGGCAATATATTCTTAGAATTACAAGAAAGTTTGATGAATGTTTTGATAGAGGAGGTAAAAGGTATGTGCCAGGGGAACACATGAGGTACATTACCAGAGATGGGGATGTTTAAGCTAGAGTAGGAGTTAGCCAGGAAAAACGTAATGGGACAATCAGAGGGTTTCAGAGTGGATAGCTTACACAACAACTGTGTAGAAAGATAGAGACCAGCATACCACAAGCAGAATCTTTCAGTCAGGATGATCTTGCCTACCTCAGGTAGTTCTCTTCATCTGTGTGTTCCATGATATCTACATGGAATGATAGTGCCTATAACAGTTTCTTGCATTTCAAAAGGTATATGTCTTTTTACCTTAGATTAAGTACTTGGGAACTGGATTTCCCAAGTACTTAACAAGATCAACACTCAATAAATAATTTTACCCACAGCTTATGCATAGGCATTCATTGTTTCCTGCATATGTATATGTTGAATTGTGTCTCTGAAATTCACATGTTAAAGTCCTAACCCCTAGAATTTCAGAATGTGACTATTTGGAGATAGAGTCTTAAGAGGTAATTATGTTAAAATGAGGTCATTTGGGGGACTCTAATCCAATATGACTGGTGTCCTATAAGAAGAGACAATTAGGACACAGACAGGCACAGAGGAAAGGCGATGTGAGGACACAAGTAGAAGACGGCTATCTATAAGCCAAGGAGAGAGGGCTCAAAAGAAACTCACCATGTTGACATCTCAGTCTTTGACTTCTAGCCTGCAGAATTGTGAGAAAATAAATATTCTGTTCATTAAGTCACTCACTCTGTGGTATTTTATTATGGCAGCCACAGCTAACTAATATATCTATCTATCTATCTATCTATCTATCTATCTATATATATATTACATATATATGTATATTTGTACATATCCCAATTGGATGATAGCATAGGTTAGCTATCATTAAAACAGTAATTCAAGCCAATAGATGGCTGATTTTTGAATTGGGAAATGTGATAATGATGCAGTTCACCAAGCTCGACAAATTGCTGCAGAAAGAAACCACAGTTGTCACTTTCTTAACAAGAGTCCTATGGATGATTTTAATAAACCATTTCAACTACACTTATTAATCACAAATTTACAGTGTTTGAGTGATGACAGATCAGAGTTATGTTTTGGGAATGGACATGATATCAAGATTTCAGATGAGAAATAAGTACTTGAGTTATGATAGTGTCCACGGAAGAAAGGAAGAATAGGGTGAGAAAATTGTGTTATATTTTGGTATTGAATTTCATTAAGTAGGACCAGGGAAAGGAATAACAAGAAGATAGTTTCAAAATTTCAGGTTAAGAGACTAGTGTTGCCATCAACTGAAATACAACACCAGAGAAACAGGAGAGTTGAAAGAGAAAAAGATTGAATCAATTTTAGACATTCTAAATTTTAAGTGTTAGTATATTATTAGGTGGAGATTGTCAGAAGATTATCATAAATGCCACAGTGTGATTAAAATACTAGAAATTTGGAAAATGGATGAATGATTGAGTAAATTCCTTTTAAAACAGAAAAAAATTGTATATACAGGACACAATTAAAATTTGGGGATCTACTTTAAAAGTAACAGAGATTTGTAAAATATGCTAACATTTGCAAGTTTTAGCATGTTTATTAAAATCTATAACACCAAGAAGAGTTTAAAAATTGTTTAATCAAGAGAACCGTTTGAAAATGCAAGGGGATAATTAGACTCCAACAATTTTTTTTTTCTGTACAAAGCAAAATAATTTCATATACAAGAAATAAAATTGCTAGAAAGATGTAGGGGGAAAAAAACCAAGAATAAATGAGGACTCTACCTCTAGACATCTTAGATGTGTGTTTCTCAAATTTTGGAATGCATAATGTTTTCCTAAATGTCTATAAAACTTCAGATTCCTGAGTCTGACTCCAGGCTATTGGATAAAAATTGTTTGGTTAGGACTTTCAAATCTGCAATTTTAACAAGAGTTTCTTGTGATTTTTTTTAATGCCCCCAAAATTTAAAAGTGCAGAAGACTGTCTTAGAAAATGCAAGAAAAATATATGTATAAAATTAAAGAGTTCATTATAGAACCATATCTAACAGAAAAAAAAGCAGGAGGGAGAACATTGGATAAATAATATTACAACTGCATCATAATTCTAAATGGAATGAAAGGATTACTTTGTGAGGGGACAGAGGGAGTGGGACAGAAACTTACATATCTCAGGTTCATATAAAGTTTTACAAGATCCTGCACATTGGCCCAAACAAAAATTGAGGAAGTTTTTTCTTTTTGGGTGTGTTTTGATCAACTTTAAAGTTCAGAATAGTTTCAGATTTAATAAGATAGTTTGCATATACCCTGTTTAAGAAGATATTAGAGTTTGCATATACCCACCCCAAGTTTCCTTTACTATTAACATCTTACATTACTATGGTATATCTGTCACAATTAATGAGCCAACAGTGATAATGACTATTAACAAAAGTTCATAATTTATTAAGATTTCCATAGTTTTTACCTAATTTCCTTTTTTATGTTTCAGGATTCCATACACAATACCACATCACATTTAGTTACTATGTTAATGCTTTTGGGCTGCTATAACAAAATATGACTAACTGGGTAGATTATGAACAACAGAAATTTATTGCTTACAGTTCTAGAGGCTGGAAAGTCTAAGAGCAAGGCATTAGTATGGTCACTTTTTGGTGAAGATCCTCTTCCTGGTTCGCAGCTGTTGCCTTCTCACTATCTTCCCACATAGTGGAAGCCGGTAGGGAGCTTCTTTTATAAAGCACTCATCCCATTCATGAGAGCTCCACCTCATCGTTTAAGCACCTATGAAAGGTCCCACCTACTAATACCATCACCTTTAGGGGTTAGGATTTCAAATTTGGTGAGGGGAGCAGGGACACAAACATTTGCTCACTTTTGATTACCTTGAAAATTTTGAAGAGTACTGAGTAGGCACTTTGTAGAATGTAAATCAACTGGAATTTTTCTAACGTTTTTCTCATGATTAAAATGAGGTCATAGTTTTTAAAAGAAAGACCACAGAGGTAAAATGCCATTTTCATCACATCACACCAATAATACATACTATAAACATACTATTTTGATAGTAACCTTGATCATCTGGATGAGATGGTGTTTATCAGGGTTCTCTACTGAATGTTATGTTTTTTCTCTTTCTTCCATGTTGTGCTTGGAAGGAATTCATTGCACAGATCACACTTAAGGAGTGAGGAGTATACTGCACCTCCTTGAGGCAAGTATCTACATAACTTATTTGGAATTCTTCTGTACTGGATATTTGTGTTTTCACCCCTACTCATTTGTTTATTTGATCATTTATCTATATCAGTATGGACTGATAGATATTAATTGTATAGTTTTAATTATAATCCATTTATATTGCTGCTAAAATTGTTCCAGCTTTTACCACGGGGAGCTCTTTCTTTGGCTTCTCTATTTGATGTATTCTTATTGTTATTATTGTCGTTATTGTTATTATTAAGTTCATTAATAACTAGCACTATAAGATTCTCTAGGTTTATCTTTTACATACTCTTCTTCCTCAGCCCTAGAATCAGCCGTTTCTCCAAGGAGTCTTGGTTCCTTTCTTAGGGACTAGTAGTAAAGAAATCAAGATTTACGAGCTAGGTGTATTCATTGATGCCAGAGTGTTATTGCTTCTTAACCCTGTCAGCAGATAGAGCAAGGAATATAGGTGTGTAGACTAACCCATGTGCATATACATATCTTAAAAATTATATATGTATCTATATTAAGGTAAACATGAGTTTATATTGATGTTTTCAACTTTATTTCTGTATTCCATGGATTATTCTAGTTTTGTCTCTTTCCTTGTCTGTAACCATTCACTCTATGAGAAACCTGGCCACGGTCATTTGTCATATATTTACTTAATTGTTTAACACACATGTATAGCGTTAGAATTGTTAACCTCCTCTATGGGAAACAGTTTTATCAACTAGAGTTCAGTGCTATACATATTTACTTTTGCCTGCAGTATTATAGTCTCCACTCTTTTCCAATGTTACTTAGGTCAGCTCCAACTCCCACCCCCCTCAATACAATGAGTGAAGTTACTTAATACATTTTTTTGTACAGGCATACCTTGTTTTATTGTGCTTTGCTAATACCGTGTTTGTTACAAATTGAAGGTTTGTGGCAACCCTGTGTCAAGCAAGTCTCTTGGCACCGTTTTTCCAATAGCTTTTGCTCACTTCATGTCTCTGTGTGACATTTGGGCAATTCTTGCAATATTTAATTTTTTTCATTATTATTATTATATTTGTTACGGTGGTCTGTGATCAGTGATCTTTGATGCTACTATTCTAATTGTTTTGGCATTTTTAGCAATACAATATTTTTAAATTAAGGTATAAACATTTTTTTAGACATAATGCTATTACACACTTAACAGACTGCAGTGTAGTATAAACATAACTTTTATATGCACTGGGAGACCAGAAAATATGTGTGACTTGAATTGCTGAGATATTTGCTTTACTGCAGTGATCTCGAATTGAACTTGTAGTATCTCTGAGGTATTTGCCTGTACAGTTAGATTTCTCATCTCAATCTGCCATCCATCCTGGAGTCCCTCAACTTCCATATGATTTTTAAAACTTGCATACGTTAAGATTCAGTGTTTCTGCTATGAAGTTCTATTGCTTTTGACAAATGCATTGTGTCATCTATCCACCATTACTATCCACCATTACCATATTGTACAGAATAATCTCATTACCCTACAAATTTCCTGTCCTATGTCAATTCAGTTCTTCCCACTCCCTAAACTGCTGAGTCACTGATCTTTTTAACCTCTGTTGAGTTTTGCCTCTTCCAGAATGTTATATAATTGAAATCATGCAGCATGCAGTCTTTTCAGAGTAGCTTCCTTCACCTAGCAAGGTGCATTTAAGATTCATCCATATTTTTTTTTCATGACTTCGATAGCGTATTCCTTTTGTTACTAAATAACATTCCACTGTATGGATGTACTACATTTTATTTATCCATGCACTGCTTTTTTAAAAATTAATATATTTATTTTTGGCTGCGTTGGGTCTTTGTTGCTGCACGAGGGCTTTCTCTAGTTGCAGCGAGCTGGGTCTACTCTTCGTTGCGGTGCATGAGCTTCTCATTGCGGTGGCTTCTTTTATTGCAGAGCATGGGCTCTAGGCGCTTCGGCTTCAGTAGTTGTGGCACATGGGCTCAGTAGTTGTGGCTTGTGGGCTCTAGAGCGCAGGCTCAGTAGTTGTGGCGCATGGGCTTAGTTGCTCCACAGCATGTGGGATCTTCCCGGACCAGGGCTTGAACCAGAGTCCCCTGCATTGGCAGGTGGATTCTTAACCACTGCACCAACAGGGAAGTCCCTATCCATGCACTAGTGAAGGACATCTTGGTTGCTTCCAGTCTGGGACTATTATGAATAAATTTTCTATATCTTTCATGTTCCTATTTGTGTGTGTGTGTGTATGTGTGTGTGTGTAGGTACGCCCACTCTTAAGTTTTCAAATCAGGTGGGTAAATACCTAGTAGCACAGTTGCTGGGTTGTATAGTAAGATGATGGTTAGTCTTGTAAGAAACTACTACACTGTTTTCCAAAGTGACTGTATCATTTTGCATTTCCACCAGCAATAAATGAGAGTTCCTGTTGCTGTGCACCCTCACCAGCAATTTGTATTGTCAGATTTTTTGGATTTTAAGTATTAGAATAGGTCTATAGTGTTATATAATTGTTCTTTTAATTTGCCTGTCCTAATGACAAATGATGTTGAGCTTCTTGTATGCTATTTGCCATCTATCTTCTATGGTATGATATTTGTTCAGGACCATTTTTAATTTGTTTCCTTGATATTGAGTTTTAAAGGTTGTCTATTCTGGATGCAAGTTCTTTTTCAGATTTTTTTTTTAAGTTTTCTCTTAATCTGTGGCTTGTCTTTTCATTCTTTTAACAGCATCTCTGCCTAACAGAAGTTTTTAATTTTAATAAAGTCCAACTTATCTGTTTTTTCTTTCAAGGATCATTCCTTATGTATTATATCTAAGAACTAATTGTTAAGCTCAGGTTTACATAGATTTTTGTCATATGTTTTCTTCTAGATGTTTTATAGCTTTGCATTTTACACTTAAGCCTATAATCCATTTTGAGTCAATTTTATGTACTGTGTAAGGCCTGTACCTAGGTTCCTTTTAAGCAATGGTTGTAAATGGTATATGAAATAAAGGCTAAATGATCAACAAGGTGATTCATAATTGAAGTTTTAAAAGGTAATGGAGAAGATAATAAATTAGTCACCATTAACATTACTGAACTCTGGCTATAAATGTGTAGAGTTCTTTCTTCAATATCAGGACATGGACAGGGTATGATATAAAATATGTGAATCTTGCATGTCTGGATGTTACAAATGATTTAGTACACTTTAAAGAAATAATGAAACAAGACAAAAAAGTGACAAAAATATGATTGGATGTTATATATTTTTTAAACATCTTTATTGGAGTATAATTGCTTTACAATGGTATGTTAGTTTCTGCTGTATAACAAAGTGAATCAGCTATACATATACATATATCCCCATATCTCCACCTTCTTGCATCTCCCTCCCACCCTCCCTATCCCACCCCTCTAGGTGGTCACAAAGCACCGAGCTGATCTCCCTGTGCTATGCGGCTGCTTCCCACTATCTATTTTACATTTGGTAGTGTATATATGTCCATGCCACTCTCTCACTTCGTCCCAGCTTACCCTTCGCCCTCCGCATGTCCTCAAGTCCATTCTCTACATCTGCCTCTTTACTTCTGTTCTGCCCCAGGGTTCTTCAGAACCATTTTTTTTGATTCCATATATATTTGTTAGCATACAGTGTTTGTTTTTCTCTTTCTAACTTCACTCTGTGTGACAGACTCTAGATCCATCCACCTCACTACAAATAACTCAGTTTTGTTTCTTTTTATGGCTCAGTAATATTCCATTGTATATATGTGGCACACCTTCTTTATCCATTCATCTGTCGATGGACACTTACTTAGGTTGCTTCCACGTCCTGGCTATTGTAAATAGAGCTGCAATGAACATTGTCGTACATGACTCTTTTTGACTTATGGTTTTCTCAGGGTGTATGGCCAATAGTGGGATTGCTGGGTCGTATGGTAGTTCTATTTTTAGTTTTTTAAGGAACCTCCATACTGTTCTCCATAGTGGCTGTATTAATTTACCTTCCCACCAACAGTGCAAGGGAGTTCCCTTTTCTCCACACCCTCTCCAACATTTATTGTTTGTAGATTTTTTGATGATGGCCATTCTGACCGGTGTGAAGTGATACCTCATTGTAGCTTTGATTTGCATTTCTCTAATGATTAGTGATGTTGAGCATCCTTTCATGTGTTTGTTGGCAATCTGTATATCTTCTTTGGAGAAATGTTTATTTAGGTCTTCTGCCCATTTTTGGATTGGGGTGTTTGTTTTTTTGATACTGAGCTGCATGAACTGCTTGTAAAATTTGGAGATTAATCCTTTGTCTGTTGCTTTATTTGTAAATATTTTCTCCCATTCTGAGGGCTGTCTTTTCGTCTTGTTTATGGTTTCCTTTGCTGTGCAAAATCTTTTAAGTTTCATTAGGTCCCATTTGTTTATTTTTATTTCCATTTCTCTAGGAGGTGGGTCACAAAGGATCTTGCTGTAATTTATGTAATAGAGTGTGCTGATTATGTTTTCCTCTAAGAGTTTTATAATGTCTGTCCTTACATTTAGGTCTTTAATCCATTCTGGGTTTATTTTTGTGTATGGTGTTAGGGAGTGTTATAATATTTTTTAAACTGTGCAAACACGGATTACCAAAATGACACATATTCATACCTTTAACCATGCCAGCAATGCTTAATCAATGGCATGGTTTAAGGTATGAATGTGATGTAGTTAGGAAAACTGCTTTTAGTGTCTTTGGGTGGACTCAATATACCGCGTCATAAGAAAATGAAAATTGAGAAAATTGGGAAACACAGATGATAAAAATAGGCTGGATGAACCCTGTCATAATTTATTTAGACAAACATTGCTTTGATGGTAAATTGGTGGGAATATTTAAAATACTGAATTGTAAAGAGAAAATAAACCAGTATTCAATAAAAAATGTGTAAAGGCATAGAAATAGGAAAAAAGGCCAATACTTTATGGTTCAATTAATTTTGGTTCAAATACAATTTGTTAAGATACTCTGCTACATGCATTGGTGACAGAAAGCTTGATGACATATTGGGCTTCTCTTAAAAGAGCTTAGAACCTAATGGGGAGAAAGATGTGTTCAAATAATGTAAGATGTATATCAAAATAGACATGTACAAAATAGGTGACAACTCACTGAAGAATTTATAAATGTGATGTAAGGGCACTCAAGGTAGAAAGAACAGCAGATGCAATAGTATGGAAGTGTGAAACTGCATTGTGTATTCTGGGATTTATAGGCAATTCAGTAATTTGGGGGATATAAAACATAAGAGATTTTTAAAAAACATTTCTCTTTATCTCATAATTTTTTTAAAGTAGATATCCATGTGGGGTGTTGTGATCCTAAAGTGCATATGAATAGAAGTTATAACATTTTATCCTTTAAGTATATTTATTAGAACTCATCAAATAAATAACTTTTAATCAAGAAATGAAAACTTCCTTCTGTCCTAACTGTGTACTTCTTGGAAAGTTGAAGCATATAAAATGAGTCTATTTAGATTCACTTCTTCCCTTTCATTTTGATGCCAATCACATACCATATAGAGGCAAAGACACTGGTTAAAAAAAAATAAAGGAAAAAAAAACATAATTTATATGTAAATTATGTCAACCATACAAGAGACATCTCTTAGATGATAACCCACTATAATTATAGTATTTTAAGCACCACTATCTATGCATTTCTATAGCATCGTTCACCCAAGTTTTTAAGATTATTTGTTCTATTACAAAATAGTAAAAAAAAGCAATCAGATACTCCCAGTTTTGTGCTGGAATTGCCTTGTAAAGCTCACAGAAGCCAACTGGGTATATTCCTTTCCCAATTCCACATTCAGTGACCTCACATTAGCAAGAGGAATTGGCCATGGTGGAAGTTTGTACATCACAGAGATCAGCAAATGCAACACATCAGTATTGTTTTCCCCTGGGAGAACCAGTTATTAAACATTTATTGGTACACAGCTGGATATTTCTTTATAATTATCTTTCAATATTGGAAGGAAAATTATTCCATAGTTTATACACCACTTGATATGTCTTTAAAAAGAAACCTATATAGTTAGAAAAACCTTAAAAGTAGGTAAGGATCACTTAATTGTATTAATAAGGTGAGGATATGTTTTGGGAATCATTACTGCTGTTAACATTGAAAGATTTGCTTCCATATTCCAAATAATGGAAGTTTTTATGTCAACCAAGAATAATGGGATCTAAAATATCAGTATTTCTACTACCTAAGTTCTGAAAGAGTAAAATGAGACAACCACATAAAACTCCTTCACGGGAACCACGCTAATATTCAGAATCAAATCTGTTATACATAGGACAAGGATAGGATGCCTGTGAATTTCCACAATTTGTCTGTATTCTTTGTATTAAGCTGTCAGGGACTATCTAAATCACTTCCTTTTCTGTCACTCTGTCTTCTGACAACATCCTTTGAGACACAACAGCATTCAGCAACAACCTCTCCCTTCCCCGCCAACCCCCAAAGTCTCAAAATGATATGTAAATCCTGCAATTCATCATGCTCTGTGTAGTACAGGTTTAATTCTTCCTCCTAGGCCTCAATCTGCTGAAACATTACTCTGATATACAGTACAAAAGCAGTAACAAAGATGTTCATATCAGGCCATTGTGAGTTAGTGGCAGGCAGAGAAACCAATGAAGCCAAGGGAACAATGGCTGGAGTTTAAACAGGCTGCTGAAATTTGCTAAGACGCAGACAAAGGGCCCAGGCTGAAAGGCGAGCTACAGTGGAATTCCTTGGCCTCCATTATGTGGCTGAAACAATCCTTACTCAGAGAGTGGATTTGCATCTCTATATAGAGTTCAGGCTCTGTTTGTGAAAGGCTTTCGCTAGGCCTGACCCCATGTCTCAAGAGCACATTGATACCCAGCGCCTTCCCCCTGCCTCATCCCATACCACAGAGAGCAGTATCATGGGAAAATGCACTAACTTAAAAGAAAGCAAAGGAAGGCAAGAGGAAGGGAAAAAAATTAAAGGCTTGAGGCAGTTTTGGTGGTACTTAGCAGTGAAAATTACTTTGGCAAATAATAGAACCTACTGCTGGTAATTACTGCTAACAAGCTTCCCCCAGCCCAAATGTGACACTTGCGCTGATGTGAGAAAAGCTGATATAGGCCAAGCTTATTAAGCTTGAATGAAAGGAACCTTTTCCCTATGAAAATACAGCAGCTTGGGAGCTTGCAAATCTTGTAATCTAGTGTTACCAATTATTCAGTAAAACAGAAAAATGGTGCTGCAATATTTAAAATCCTTCTTGGATTTAATCAGTATGGTGCCCTAATCCCAAGCAACTATAATCATGAATATCCTTGGTTTCCTAAACATGTATGCTTAGTTCCAAACAAAATATTGTGGGTACTTAATCTTCTACTTCATGCAAGGAACCACTGAGAAAACATTCATACTTGATGCCCAGTAGATAACCTGGCAAAACATTTTTCTTTGGGAGATCAGAAAAAAAAGAAAATGATCATAATCTGAAACAAGGTAATAGAATCTTGCCCAAATACGTTCATGGCTAATTCATGATCTTAATTTTAAATTAAATTTGGTGTGCTTTGACATAGTGATGTTAATTTCTTCATCACTTTAAAATTGTTTTAATTACCATGAGAAAGTGATCATATTAAATTATAACATCTATTAATGAAATATTTTGCTTTGAGAGTAAAGTCATATTTCATGAGTAAAAATGAGTAGGAAATTGTAAGAAGCCTCAGAAATGTACCTTATTCATTACTATTATTTACTACATATAGGAAAAGATCATATTCTTCCCTTTTTTGGACACAAGCATTTGTTAGAAGGTATTTCTTGTGTGCAGTAATAATTACGTGAAACATAAATGCTTATTTCAGTATTTTGAATTGAATTCCATTAGAATTATCTGGCATATCCGTAATCTTTACACATTAATATTTTTGCAGAGTTTTAAAAACATTAATTGACTCCATGATATAAATGGCACCTCTATTATCAAACAAACTACAGAAATTTTAAGTATAAACTCATTTAAATCAGTGAAACAAAGTCATAGGCTACTGTGGATATTGAAGGGCTCAATTACAACTTAATTTTAAACTTTGCAGTGTAGCTTTGACTTCTTAATAATCCAATAGTTCATTGCTTGAATGTACCATATGAATGTTTCCAATAATTTGTTTTTCTGCCACTAATTTCACTGGGTATGTGGCAATATTATGAAATGTTGTGCACTCTATCATTTAAAAGTTAATACGGACTCTTAATCTGTATTTTTATGATATGAGTGTTTTTGCGAATAGCTTAAAACATGTTTTTGGGTTTTTTTGCGGTACGCGGGCCTCTCACTGTTGTGGCCTCTCCCATTGCGGAGCGCAGGCTCAGCGGCCATGGGTGGGATCTTCCCAGACCGGGGCACGAACTCGTCTCCCCTGCATTGGCAGGCGGACTCTCAACCACTGCGCCACCAGGGAAGCCCTTAAAACATGTTTTAAATGTTGAGCAATATAGAAAGCCAAGAAGTCACATATTTGTCTAACTATTCATTTTGAAATATACATGTTTAGTTCTAAAACTCTATTGTGTTTTATGGTTATGAAGCCTTTAAATCTACAATGTTCTTCATGCAGCAAAGTGTTAATTGTTCATATACATAGGATTAATACCATGTGTGATGGTCAAGCCATTTACTCAGCAATTAGGATAATGAAAACAGATATTGAAAACTTTATGCTTAATGAACAGAGTACTTTTTAACATTTCCTTAGATAAAACTAAATACTAAAAATGTTAAAGATCAAGATTACTAAAATTTTTCATATTACATTTATGTCATTAACTAAAGATAATTTAAAAGACTTTTACCACATATTTTATAACTAAACTTACACTGTTCTTATATTCAGTTGATTCCTATGTAGGATTACTTATTTTACTATTCTTGTGCTGATGCAAAATCATGAAGATATTTTTCCTTTTATTAAGAAGTTTGAATAAGCTATGATTGTTTTTATATTTTAAAAGGAAACAGTTAAGGAGAATGCTGTGTATAAGAAAGTGAAGTAAATTTTGCAAAAGATGATTAATCTGTGGTTAAAAAAATTCAGTATAATTTTTAAACTTTACAAAATGATGATAATCATTTTATAATATACTATTGTAAGGAATTCTTTCTTCTGTCTGACCCCACAATCAGTGAAAAGAAAACCATGCCTGGGAATATTAAAGAAACATTTAAATAAATGAATAAAGAATGTAGCCTTTCCTCAGTTTTTTTTAAAGCAATGCAAATTTTTTTCATATAGGTTGTATGTGTGTGTGTGTGTATTTTAAAACATTACCTTCACCTTGAAGTAAAATGTGTACATTTAGTAACATAATTTTTGACTAATAATGAACGCTATATTAATTCATATAATTGCTACCCTATATCCAACTGCATAGGATATTGATGTTGCAGTAAGAATATGTTCTTCCTGACAATTCATGGTAAAAAATTTAAATATATACAGGAAAGGTATGAAGAAATGAAGGAAAGTAGGAGAGAGAGAAGTCAGAGGGTCAGAGGATAAGACAGGTAAGAGAGGCTGGTAGTGGGGGAGAAACAGATGTGGTTGAGAGATGGGGAGGTGGGGGGCTGACATATATAAAGGGGAAGAGAGAGAAAGGAAACTTGTGCCTCACCAATATGAACATGCATGACTTTGTAATTCTATATTCACTAGTATACTTACAGAGAAATTTCAAGTTTTGTCAGTGATGCATTTCAGTTAATTCATAATTCCATCTAAGACTTCTCTTAAGCTTGTTCTAAGGCATTTTGTTTCATCACAGGGAAAGCCTGTTGTTGAAAAAAACCTTTATGAGAAAATGAGCTTTTCAAAGCTCTATTAATACATTTCTATGGAGAAAAGATTACAAACAATGATAGACTGTAAAGAGTTTGAAAAAACTATGCAAATGATGAATCATCATATTTCTTAAGCCATGTATTATTTTTAAGTGTGTAATAGAGAAAATTAAGGGAAGTACTAGTTTATAGAAGAGAATGTAGAAAATGATTTCAAACACCTTATTCTACAAAAGTATGTTTCTAAAATTACATATATATATCCCATATATTATATATCCTATATAACCTATATATTTTTAAAACATTTACATATAATTTGGAAGCTGAGAAATGATCAGCAGATGAGAGAAGTCACTGAAAATAGGAGCATGCTGAGACCGTCAGTCACACTGATTCTTAAATGGAATTCTTAATTATTTAATTCTATATACTGTGCTACCATTTTGTCCAGTTATGAAAGTGCTGCTCCCTTTTGACACCTTCATTTTACTTCCTCTCTCTACCACACAATTTAATCCCTGTGGATTCCCCTTTTGTATCTCTTATGTCTGTTGCTTCAGTTCCATTTCACTCCCTTTTGTCTGACCACTGCTGCAGGCTCAAAATCTCCTCTCCCTCTCTCCACTGCTTACCTGAACATTCCACCCTGCATAGAGCTGTCACATGAATTATCCTAATGTTCAGATTCAGCTGTGTCATACTCATGCTCAAAAACTTTCCCATCTCCCTAATGCCTTCTAAAACTGTTCCCACTCCTCAAGCAAGTAGTCAAAGCTCTTCAAAACCCGCACCAAATATCCTTTTCTAACTTATTCTTACTCTGTTCTCTTACACAAACCCAACATTCTTACAGAAGAGGACAGCTATTCCATGGTTCTGTCAGTACCATGAATATGTTCCAAATCTGACCATTTTGTTCTACTTGAAGTGCATCTCTACTTACTTTCAAATGTGACTTCTCTTATGACATCTGCTCAGATCTCATTTGAAAGCAGTGCCTCTGAAACTTCTTTGCCTCTTATGATAAACAAGTCTGTACTTTATGTAATACATGCATAATTACATTGCCTTTTAATTCCCAAGAGTGCATAATAAATTTACTTCCCATACTAATGTTAAATTAATATTGAATCAATTGAATACACAGGAATAAAGAGAGATATCAATTGTTTTTAACTTAATAACAACGATGAAAAATGTACTTATAATGTTAAAAGAGTTAGGCTATCAAGAGAAAGTGTGTTTTTTTTTTCTTTTTTAAAAACAGCTATATTGCCTTTAGTGACAAAAATCAGTATATCTTTTATGTCAACTGGTCACTTTCAATAATGAATGTAATTTATTACATTGAGGGATTTATTTCCAAGCTAATATTTTAAACAATCAGAAATTGAAAAATATTCCTTAGTTATGCCTGCACTGAAAATGTAAATGCTGATAAATGTGTTATAAGCTAGTCTTTGTGATATGTCTTTAAAATTAGTTTTCTTCATGTAGTCCTTCCATAAAGAAATAATACTTCTATTTTGATATATTATAGGATATGACATTTCTTACAATAGTATATCAGATTGATACATCTTAATAAATTTATAAGAACTATAATTTATTACACTATGGGAAGTAGCACAGTATGAGATGAGAAGGTTAATTATCATTAAACTTTTCATAGAGAAAACACTACAGGCATCCTGGAAAAGAAAAAGAGTTTATTTTTTAATGAATACTTTGATATAATTCTTTATTTCTTATTACTTCACCCAGCTGAAAGGCTGCCATTTCTTAGTTCCTTTATTCAAGATATTAGCATATAAATAAAAATCCTCAAAATTGTTATAAGGTTGACATTTTTAAAAGGCTTTCATTCATTCTTTCCATGTTGAAATTAAGTAACTGTTGATGTATTTTAGAATGAAGTTATAGAATTTTTAAAATCTTTTTCTTCTTTCTCAAATTCAGAGATGAATGGTCATTTAAAGGGGGTTTTATAGTATTTATTATATTTATGGTTAAGTGAGATATAAAAACTGTAGTACCAATTTGCATATTTGATGTTTTCTTTTTTAAAATTTTCTCTTTCATTCTGATGAATATCAACAGAAATCTTGAAGATAATCTCAAAACTTAATCCCATCTAAATTTACCCTAGAATGGTACATATTTATTTTCCTTAGTGTTTCTGATACCGTAGCAATGATTAATATACAAATAGCAGGAATGAACTATGTAGTTTCCCCTATTCTTTGAAAGAGTATTTACAGATTTACCAACATCTTGGAGAAAATGGTTAAAATCTTATAGGACTCAAATTTCCCATCTACATTATCAGCAAGTGTGGGAGAGTCACTGAAAACTGGCTATTTTTAATTATTTCAATTCTTTTAAACAGTATCGGGAATGCAAAATAGCAGGGCTGCATTGTTTGCTTTAACACTTGAAGTATCTTTTGTGAGGTCTCTCCAAATTCCTACATCATGATGTGAAAATATTTTTGTACTAAGTAATGTGGTCTTATACAAAACTAACTTGATTTTTAACATGACTGTCATATATTATGGAATAGCCCACTAATTTTCAATATTTAACAGACTGCTATAAAAATGTGAGAGAAAGCACAGAATTAACTTTACTCATTTCATTTTAACATTTTACATGAAACTTATAATAACATTTAATAAAATGCTCAAAATGTTTAATTTTCCAAAATTAGTCTTAGGTTTCTGAAAGCTTTAAAAAATAAAGAAATTTATTACTTATTTTCTAAGTAGAATAGTATGGTGATCAAATTCTATAACATTCTAAGTCTCATCTGCTGAGATGTTTCATCTGTTCCCACATAACAACAACAAAAATTGTGCACTTAGTTTTTGTTGTAGGAAAGAACAAGACAAAGTATATTTTTGAACTTGAATTTTTAGATCATAATAGCATCTTGTCTCCTTAGTGTTTTTTTTTTTTTTTCATTTTGCCAACTGGGTGACTTGTTGAAGGGAATAAAGAGAGAAGGCTTCATACAGGGGAAGCCACCAATATCATTGGCAAGTGAAGCTCACGACAGTACAGGCAAACACAAAATGAGCTTTCACGCAGGGCTCTGTCAGTGTCATTCAGCTTTGCCTGAATGGATAACCCTCTCATGATTTATCTTCCATTCATCAAGTCAATGCCTGGTATCTTTTCAGTTGTGATGGATAAGACCTTACTAAATTGACTGCTGCCCGCTGAGCATTGTGAAGCCTGAGAACTGAACAGGAAGGAGATCCAACCATATTTCATTCATATAGTAAGTCAGCCATTCTCCATAGATCTAAGGGCTGAGAATTATAAACAGCCTTGCTTCAGCTGGTCCATTGGTCCGGACCAGAGAGTGGTCAAGGATCAACCTTGTTTCTTAGATTTGAAAGTAGAGTAAGAATAGGGGATATTAGTAGCTCCCGTAACCAGCCAACTGGAAAATAGGAACCAATTTATTAGGAAGGATCTACTATTCCTTCAGGCCTTATTCTAGATGATAGATATTTAACTAAATCCTTTCAAACATCACACTTATTTTATCATAAAAAATAACTATACCATTGCCCATATTTTACTGGAAAAAAATGTTAAGCTCCATTACAGCAGTGAGCTTAATTATCTTACTCAGTTATATATGCCTCAACTCCTAGGACAGAAAAATACCTAGCTCGATAAATGTCTATGGATAGATGGAAATGTGACAGTAATGGAGTTATGGAGGAAGGGAGGAAGGAAGCACAGAAAGAAGGAAGAAAGGAAAGAAACCTAAATTCATGCATTGGATTTAGGATTTGAAGTGTGGATATACATTTCTAAGCACTGTGGTTTTTTTCTTCCTTTAATAAAAATCAACCTGAAAACTTTCTGAAATACTTGTTTGAATGTGGGGAGAGCAAACACAATGCACTTACTTAAATCTCATTCACAGATATTGCATCTTTTGGTCCCCTAGAAAATTGTTTTTCTTTTTCCTCTCATGTTTAAAGGCAGATGTATTGTTTTAGTCCAAAAGTAAGGATTTACATAATTTCCTTCTTCTCTGAAGAATTATTTTTCAGGTACAGTTCCTCCATTAGTGCTCTGAACTTCAGGTATCCTTTAAACAAGAAAATCATCAAGTGTCCTAAGTTCATCAAGTCATGACTTCAAAATGCCAGTGTACACACTTAAAATCACCACCACAGCATAAACGCATTCAGAGATATGGACACTGAAAATGAAGAATACCTGCACAAAATAAGGACTATTATAATTATGCAGTACCAAAAGCAAAGAAATAAATAACAAAACAAACACAAATAAATACAAACATAAAACAAATAATAAAACATCTTATATCCTATTGCTGTGGACATTAAGACCCTTATGATTACCTATCTTGTCCATTCACAAAAAGTTACATGAAAAGTTAGTTCCACAGTAAAAATGTTATTCCCTTTATTTTTGTTTCTGCTTTTAAAATATGATGAACAGATTTTTAAAACTATTACATCAATAGCATATGGCAAAAGATACTAAAGGATCATTAATTCTTCTGAAATATGTTAATGAGGGCTATTTATGGGTATAATGGATATATTTATACACACACAAAAAAGGGATGAAATATGTATCTCTTTTATATTTTCAAAAAGGAGCAATCTATAAACCATTTTACAAATTTATATGCTCTTTGTTCGAAGAGTTAACTAAGCTTCTATGCCTTGGGGTTGAAGGCAGGGGGGGCCTCCACAAGAACATACCCGATCATACTGTGAGAAACATTATGCAAGAGAAAATAAATCACTGCAGAAAAGGGGGATGGGGAAGAGAGTGAGAAGTAAGTGATAACCTTGTTGGTGTGTTTTTCAATTTTCCTGGCTAAGGTGTTCTCCTAGTTACATTTGCTTTGAATTTTCACTTTTTGTTTACCAAATGGAACATACTTTGTTTAGGAAGCAAAGTAAACAAAAATACCTCCCTCTGACAGTGTAAGGCAGAGACAACATTCCAAAATGGATAGGTCAAATGTATAAGGAATGTCTATAGATACACACACAGGCACACACACACACAATGCCAATGTAAATTAAACCTGTTGATCTTCACAGCCTCCTTTTCTAGAGTCTGATATAAAACTTATTCAAGAGCTAATGATAAAATTATAGATTTTTTTTCATTCTTTGGTTCTTCTCCTCTGACTTGATCTATAACCATTTCTCTCTCTTAATCAGCTGTACAAGAGAAGGGGCAAAGGATAATAGAAAGAGATGAACTAGAGTCAGCTTTTGTTATGTGTGCAAAAGAATTGACTAGGAGAGGACTTCCCTGGTGGCGCAGTGGTTAAGAATCCACCTGCCAATGTAGGGGACATGGGTTTGAGCCCTGGTCTGGGAAGACCCCACATGCCACAGAGGAACTAAGCCCATGCACCACAGCTACTGAACCTGTACTGTAGAGTCCCTGAGCCACAGCTACTGAGCCCGCGTGCCTAGAGCCCGTGCTCCGCAACAAAGAGTAGCCCCCGCTCGCTGCAACTAGAGAAAGCCCACGTGCAGCAATGAAGACCCAATGCAGCCAACAATAAATAAATAAATAAAATGATTAAAAAAAAAAAAAAGAATCGACTAGGAGGACTTTAACAACATAGCTTAAAATAAGGTTCTGAAATTGTCCTAATATTATATAACATGTGTTTCTCTTCTCTGTTCTATTATTAAAGGAGAT
Source organism: Mesoplodon mirus (assembly GCF_964341445.2). Classification (NCBI taxonomy): domain Eukaryota; kingdom Metazoa; phylum Chordata; class Mammalia; order Artiodactyla; family Ziphiidae; genus Mesoplodon; species Mesoplodon mirus. The sequence continues at coordinate 105,892,172 of NC_138982.1, read as the reverse complement.
TGTTAATGGTGAACCAGCTTGGTTTTATTAAATTCTCATTATAGGGCATGAAGGTATTTTTTACTACCCTTTGGTATGGAAAGAGGAATTGGTGGTCTTAGGTTTTTATATGTTATCCCTTAACAGAATAAAAATGCTCACACCTACCATGCCCTATCACATGCATCAAAGCTCACAAATAGGTTCAACTTTTATTCCATAATCCATAAATATTTATTTAGTGTTTTCTAAGTCTCAGACGTTGTTCTAGGGAATTGGGATACATCTTTGAACAATATACAAATAGCATTCACATCCTAGAGCTTATATTCTGGGTGGAGGAGGGGACACAAATTACAATAAGTATTAAAATTATGATTATTATCAAGCAAGAATTGGAAAGGCAGGGTACTTCAATGTTTTTTGATCATTTATTCACGGGTACACTCTTTAACAAATCCTCAGGGCTTTCTACTTTTTTAAACAAAATAATTTGTTTGGTGGCCTTGAACACTTAAGCAATCAGAAAGTCCAAGTTCACAATGTCTCAAGGTTATCAAGTAAATAAAAATGACACTGGCCCAAGACAAAGGAGTTCTAGTTTCTAGCCAGAACTTCACTATCATCTATCTGTCTGAACTTCACGGAGTCACACACATCCCCCAAACTTCACTGAAAAAATGAATGAGAATTGGTATCATCTGCCCCATTATTAGAAAGTACTGTTAGTATCAAATGATAGAATGTCTAAGAAGTACTTTTGAAAGGATAAAAGACTATGCACCTTGCCCAGCATCTTAACACAACATCAGGCATTCAGTAGATACTCTACCATATCTGTTGAGTGAATGAATAAATGAGTGAAGGAAAACAAATGATTAGCACTATTTATACCATTCCTTGATGAACTGTTTTGTGAATGTTTCATCTTTCAATTCAAGCTTATTTTTTAAAATTAAAAAAATGTTAAGCTCACCCTCTAAGGCTACACAGCATTTTTCCACAGATTTCAAATTCACCTAAGTGCCTTTAATGAAGGAGTTTTGTTGAAATAAACAAACAAAAGCCCTGTGTATTAATGATAATAAGCATATTGCTTATTAAATTATGATGGTCCCATCAGGTGCTCCTTAAGTGCTGTTAGTTCTGCAAAGAGACTTAGCTTGTATATTTTAGAGTTAGCATAATATCCTGCCATGTGACACATTCAGAACAAATGAGTACTTAACCCAGCAGCTGCTGAAGGATTAAGAAGTAACAAAATTTTTATGAAGTTTTATACTTACTTACTGTGGTTTTAGTTTATATCCACAAATTGTTATTTCTCCTCCATGCTTAATATTTTTCCTTTGGTCTGATAGACTGAAGAAGTTTTTAAGAAGTAAATATTGAAAAGCAGTTCATTTCTCTGACCAAATCTCCAAATATCAAAGACCTGGCAACAGGGGGTAGAAAATGGAAGATGGAAAAACCAGACTTGGTTGCACTGTCACTTGGCTTCAGCCTAAATCTGTTATGTGATCAACCATGCATGTGAACAAAAGAGACATCCTCAGAAGAGAGGAGGGGTTTCTGATGGAAATCACAGGGGAAAAAGAATATAGTTTGGAAAAAAACAAGAAGATAGGTGTCAGGGCCTTGTGGGTTTTGCTAAACGGGTAGACGCCCCCATGCTCTTTGCAATTCTTTTCTTCTTAATCTCCATCCTCTTTTTCAGAATGCATTAGGCCCAATCTAAGAATCTCTTATAAAGGAAAGTTTCGTATATTTTTGATGTCTGTGGGAAAGAAGTGCCCCCAGGGAGGTTTTCTTTAGGGATGCTTTTTGGAAGCATTTTCTGAGGGGAAAAAGTTTTAAGAGAAAGACTTTGTCATTAATTATTTAATCTGAAATTGGGGCTGCATACTGGAGGTTTTTCTCATCTACCACAGTATTACGTATCTCTACACAAATCAGCTATCCAGCTCTCCAACCAGCCAAAGGACAAGGCATCTTCTAATGAAATATCATTGGCATGAGTGGTATCAGATTGCTCTTTTGCCTTTAGCTACTCTTGTGAAGGAAATAGGGAAATATATTTACCAATAAAAACATGAAAAATAAACATGTGAGTCAATATGAAATTGAATCAAAAACATTATAATATCAATGCTCAATTTATGTTTACTGTGAGAAAAACCTAAGACAAAAATGTGAAAAAATGAAATATCACAGCCCACCCAGAAAGGAGAACATTTGTTTACTGGGTACTACAGTCAGTGCTTAACCTACTTGCAGTTGAAAAAACAGAATTAACTTTCTGAAATTTTGTGAATTAACAAGATACCTAATGTCCCTCAAAAATTTCTCACCCAACAAATACACTCAGGACTGAAGTACTGACTTAACTCATTTGCATCATGAACTAAATGGAATTACAGGTTTTGAGAATCTTAATATTTAAAATTCAATCATCAGATCAAAGTTTTTCCTCTTTCCTGTTTCTCTTACATTCCCAATGAACACACTTTATGCTGTCATGGTCATTAAGCCTCAGGTAAGTAGCTGAAAACATGGAAAATTTGAAATAGAATACTTAAAATTCATTTAACCTAACAACCAATTTAGAGCTGCTGTTAACAGTTTATATATTTAATGTGTTGGGTGAATTAGAAGAATGTCAGAATGTCTAATCTAAATGTCTAAACTCTTTTGTGTGCAGTAAGGAATGGAAGTGAGGGAATAGAAAAAGAAAAGGAAAGGAAATACTTTTTACTGTTTTATTGGAACATCTATACAGGCACAAAGAGTTCTTTTGCTCTGTGAAGCACTCTTAAGTACACGGCTGTATTGCAAAATAATTTATTTTTTAATATATTAAGAATAAACAGAAAAAAACAAAAAACAACCAAACCAAACACATACAAAAAACCTCAAAAGCTTTTTAGAAAACATTAGGGTTTAACATGATTTATCATACTTCAATTTTTTGAGTGGTACTACAATTCTGAAAAAAAAAGGCATTGAGAACCTATTTACTTCTTGCCTCAAATTAGAACACAGTAACTACCAAGACAAAAAAAGAGAATTAATTATATCTGAATTAGCCTAACTGTTGACTTCCCAGTAATGTCCATCTTAATTTATAAATTTTAATAAAGTTTTTCCTGATATACATCATAACATCAATATAACGTTCATTATTAATGCTAGTACCCCAATGTAAACTCTTTAACAACAGCTTCCCAATATGAATTTTAATATGAATATTTTCTTTCATTTTTCTAATAAGACTGTCTTCACTTTTCAAGATATACTAAATTAAGTTGGCATGTCACTTATCATAATGAAAACAATATTTGACGGTGTCCTGAGGAAAAAAATTTTAATGAATGTCATTAAAAACAAAAGAACAAGTAATCTTTCTTTCTTAGAGGTTACTACAAGTCAAGCACTATCCTGGTAGCTTTTTATACATGATTTCATTTTATCAAAAGAAGAACCTCGAAAGTAGACACTACTCTTCTATGTTACTGAGGAGTAAATTAGCCTTCATCCCAATGTTTCTCTCTAGATCTACCAGTTGTGGATAACCATTTTTTTATTTCCACTGAATGCCTTCAAGATTTTCCATTGATTCCATTGCTATTTATATTGGAAATCCTGCCACTTGATCCTATTAACTCTTTGCTAATAATGAAGATAATGATGATGATAAAATAATAAGGACTAACATATTGAGTACATACTTTGTGCCAGTTACTATCCCAAGCACTTTGTTATACACATATAGGATAACTTGAGTTTTCTCCTCTAACAGAACTAGAAGAGACAACTAGAATTCTTATTGGTCCTTTTATAATTTGAATAAATAAAATTCTCAATATTATAGTGAAAAAAGATGGAATTACTCAATTTCATATGGTTTATTCTAATATACACTATGTTTGAGTTTTATTTGACTTTTAATAATGATAACATTTAAGCACATAATAGGCAAATATATATCCATGTAAATTTTATAACCATGAAAGTTATTCAGGCAGGAGTTTTACTGACCAATAAAATTTTTGTGTGTATGTTATAATTTTGTTTCATGAGATATTTTAAAATGTGCCCATTTTATTGGCTTTTAATCAGACTGTATGTACTGATTTTTTTTTTTTTTTTTTTTTTTTTTTGCTGTAGGCGGGCTTCTCACTGCTGTGGCCTTTCCCGCCGCGGAACACAGGCTCCGGACGCGCAGGCTCAGCGGCCATGGCTCACGGGCCCAGCCACTCCGCGGCATGTGGGATCCTCCCAGACCGGGGCACGAACCCGCATCCCCTGCATCGACAGGCAGACTCTCAACCACTGCGCCACCAGGAAACCCCTGTACTGCTTATTAATATAACTTTTATTCAACAGACTAATCATCCTTTCACAGTCCTTTCACAATGTGATCAATGCATTTTTACATTTTTATTGATTTCATGTTTACAAAATCTCCCCATTACTTAGAAGCAAGATATCTGTAAATTATGCTGGCTATAAGCTGGCAGTTGTATATTTTGTCACTAAATAGTTGCCCAGAGTCAAAGGAGAAACCCAAATAGATTACCAATGAGAATTACCTTGTTGTTCTGATATTTTGATAGTACTTGGGAAATACTCTCGCACTCTTTAGGCACTAATATCCTTGACAATAAGGATAGTAAAGAAATGAGTGCTGAGTAATTTTTTTCAATCATATTTATTTTATCAGTACATTCATTATTAGGGATAAAAATAGAACACTTTCTTGTTTTCCATCAGAATCGTTTTTCCTAAATTATTTAACAATATATAAGTTACTGTTTTACCCTACAGCTAACACTAAAAAGATTGTTAATTCTATCAAAGAGTGATTCCAATTTTATAATTAAAAAACAAGTCATAAGTGATTGAGTCAACATCTCTTAATGGTTTTTTAAGTAATTAGATTTAATCATCAGAGCAAAAGCATTTAATAGCAAAAACTTGTTTCCTAAGAAAACTTAATCTAGAGCAGACAAATGTTTTAAAATATTTTTAGCATATGCCCTATAAGGTTCAAAAGACAGCCTTTTCTATCATCAATCATTCTCTTTGCTAATAATAAGCCAATCCTAACCATAGATCAGATTTGCTGCTCTCACGTTTAAAGTTTCAGGTTCTCCTCCTGCACTGATTACAGTATTGCCATACAGAAGAGGTCTTTGAAGGAAAAAAACAAGGATCCATTAATCATAAATCATTACGTTTTGTCAGTTGGCAAAGGAATACTTTGCTCATTTATCCTTTGAATGAAATTAGCTCTGGCTCAGACCCTTGTAGAAGGAAATTCTAAATTGTCTTGGCATCTTCCTATAGCAGTTTGTGTATGTGCCATAAAATGGCAGATGGGGTTTATTAATGGCAGATGAGTTTAGTTTGCAAGGTTTTACCCTTTTTCCTATTTGATCATTTTAATATTGAAGCTCAGAAAAGACTCATACATTATTGTTGTATATGTATCTATATTTTATCTTATTAAGGAGTGATGAAAGAGAAAACTGGTAATGTCTGTGCCACCAAATGTAAGCAAGCTCTGTATTCTCTGTGCCGTGGAGGAAATGGACACATGTGTCCTTAGGTTTAAGTATCCAGACACAACAAAATAATCAAAGTTGTTGAAAATATTTACAATACGTATGTGAAATGATCATTTACTTGTAAACAGCACCAGTCACTTAATAGAGTAATATAAAGATTATAGTCATATAGATTAATGTTTAACATACTTATGAGTAAGTTTTGAAAAACAATGTTTCCTTGTGAATAATTTCTACATTTTTACTGTCTTCACTTAGTCATCCTAAATGGGGGAAAATGTGTAAGTTTTCAATATGAAACACTAAAAACTAAACTACATGACTGAAATAATAGAATATCTTATGGGTGTAATAATCAATGGTTGAGTCTCATATCACTGTCTGACAATGTGGTAGACACTTAGGCAGACACATGGACTCTTTTAACCATGAGTGCATGGCTGGCAGCAATCTGTAATTTGGAATATGAGGTGCAATATACCCCCTCAAATGCTTCCTTAATTTCACAGATCTGACACAGGTGCTGGAGAAAAAAACGCATGTAAAAATGTTTTATAATCTATAAAGAACTATAGACCTATGTGAAAACTGTTACTCAGCCTAAAACCAGCAGATATAAGGGCTCTACAAATTGTTAATAAAAATTTTTTATGCTGAGTGTCCATATGTTAGACTTGGTGGGAGTTAATAGTGAAAATTTTTATTTCCGTGATTTAAAACATGGTTTGACTTGCCTTTGGAGAAGATATATATATGTTTAGGATAGTATGTTGCATACTTGAAAATAATTCAGAACAGACAAAAAATGAAATAGTATTTTTACTAAAATAACTCCTAATCAAAGACAATCTGTAACTAAATACACTTCCCTGATATGCAAGTATAACTTCAACACAACTTGTGCTTATTGGAAAGGATAAAACAAATCTTTCTTTTCTCAATGCAACTTGAAATAGGAATCAATGCCTATGACAGGATGCTATTTTGGTGTAAAAAAAAAGCACTTTAATTTTTTATAACTTTATAATAACATCAACCAGACACTTGTATCAATGGTCTTCTTAATCCATTACACATTTTTTTATCAAGTCTGTACTTAGTAATATTTTTATTTTAATAAAATGGAAATAGCTAGGCTCAAATTTGGTAGCAGCCTTGAACAATAAAAAAATGACAGATAAATATGAGTTATAGTGTTAAAATAAATTCAAGTAAAACTCTGTTAGTATTATTCAAGATCCATAAATAGCTACTCATTTCCCATGGTGGCACACAGAAAGTCATTTAACAGTTTAAACCATGCTCCAAGTAGATACAAGGTGCTTTTACATTTTTTTTCTGGCCACACTAATGTTGGATTCAGAATCAATATTGCTGTCAAATGCTTGCTTTATACAAGCATTCCAGTACCTGCAGAAGAATAAGACAGTTTATGCCTGTGGAGGGTATAGTTCCACCATTAGGGAAGATTTTGCTTCTGTTTCATAAATCACTATTGAATCATAACATAATTCTGCACCTAACAGACCTATGAAGTATGTGTTCTGATTCTTGTTACCATTAAATATATTCCCCAAATACTAATCCATGTGTGTAAAGGATGCTGCATATCTCCACATCAAGCACAAAAGGTCAGGATTCAGCCATTAGCTTTCTCCAGATTGAAGACGGTGATGAAATGTGTATCTCATTTTGGTTGCCAAAAGGTAATGGAATTCCCTGAAATCTCATTACCTGCAAATGTAATGATAGTCTTCTTAAAGTGGAATAGCAGGAAGGGAAGTGCAGTGTTGCTGAAAAAACTGGTATCAAAACAGACATCTATGAACATTACTGTTTAAGTCAATATTTCATATAGAGAATAAGTTTCTCTTGTATTTGGGACCTGTTTTTTAGGATTGCACAAATGGTAGAATTATTTTCCTCTCCTTGTTGAAGGTTTAACATATATATATATATATATATATATATATATATATATATATATACACTTTTTTTTCTGGATAACTTCCTTTCCCCCTCTTTGTTAATAACATAACTCTGATTTCCAATCTTCCCTCTTCTCCTATTCCACAAGGTCTTGGGATGCTGGATCCCACTCCTCAGAAACTGAGAGATGAAATTCAATCAATAGGAACATATATACATGGTTATAAACATACAGTCCCAGTCAGGCCAGTAACATTGAGGCCCAGAATCTTTGCTAATAACAAATATATACTTATTTAATAATAACAAATATATACTTATTCTATGCCAGGCTCTGTTCTAAGTGATTTTTATTCACTCAGGTTTTTAATCCTCATGGTAACCCTATGAGATAGTGGAAAAATGGCATCTTCCTCCCACTGGAAGTTGAAATCTGACAGGCTGTAAGCCTGATACTTCCTGGCAGCCAGAGGAAGAATATCTGACTAAGAGTTGTACCTACACAGAGGAAAGCTAACCTGAACAATAAAAGGACAGCCTGTTTTGATGATATTGTGTGATCTCCTGGATCCAAATGTGTCAGAAGTCATCAATTAAAAAGCAGTGTCTCTGGTATTACACAGAACAATTTTGTGTTTCAAATGGTGCAATGATATGAAACTCAATACCTATTATTAGCATTACTCAACAAATTATTGAAAACTAAGCACTATTTTTCCCAGTGATATTTGCAATATAATGATGATCAAAATGTTAAATTAAAAGAATGAATCTACAGCCAGCAGAATTCCCTGCCTGAGCAGGATTTTATGGCAGAGACAATGTCTCCTTGAGGCCTTCAAATCATACCAGATTCACATTGAACAAACTTGTATTTGGCACCTATTCTAGGAACATTACTACAGAAAAGAGAGGTTGCAAAGTCAAAAAACTACAAAGGCCATGCTGCTGTGCATTGAGTTAATCAGAACAAATTTTGAAAGTTCAATTAAGAGATCAAGGGAGACAAAGTTTTCATGGTACTTTTTGAGTTCCTACAACCAAATGTGACAGAAGTTTGGAAATTCAAATATAAAATGAACTGTAACAACTACAAGAAGCAGGAGATACATATATACATATTCCTTCCTAAAATGTTTTCAAACACTATACTTTGTTTTAAAAAAAAGAAACTAAAATAGGGATTTTTAGTAAAATATTCCGATTCTTAAATGTTCACTCAACTTATTAAGGTATTGAGTATCAGGTTGCAAAACAAAACAAAACAAAACAAAACGAAACACATCAAACTTGCGCAGCATGCAGGCTGCCCCAATTATAACCTCTGTAGTAAAGGACATAAACACAGTTAACACTGTAAATTAGAAGTTTTCAATTTAAATGTGTCTTTTAAACTTTATCTGTTTATTTATTAAAATAACCCACTGGATAATTCTATCCAGTTTAGAGATGAGAAAACAGAAGTCCAAAGAAGTTAGGTTGTTTGGTAATGTAGTGAAAGAAGAGTTTAAACTCATGTTCAAATATTTTAACCCAATTGACTTAGAAATCGATTTGAAAATTCATGTAATATCACTCGGCAAGAGCGTTCCCAGAGATCTCCATCTCAACGCTAAGAACCAGCTCCACCCAACGGCCAGCAAGTTCCATTGCTGGACGCCCCATGTCAAACAACGAACAAGACAGGAACACAACACCACCCATTAGCAGAGAGGCTGCCTACAATCACACTAAGTTCACTGACACCCCAAAACACACCATCGGACGTGGCCTTGCCCACCAGAAAGACAAGGTCCATCCCTACCCACCAGAATACAGGCACCAGTCCCCTCCACCAGGAAGCTTACACAAGCCACTGAACCAATCTCACCCACTGGGGGCAGACACCAAACACAATGGGAACTGCAAACCTGCAGCCTGTGAAAAGGAGACCCCAAACACAGTAAGGTAAACAAAATGAGAAGACAGAGAATTATGTAGCAGCAGATGAAGAAGCAAGGCAAAACCCCACCAGACCAAACAAATGAAGAGGAAATGGGCAGTCTATCTGAAAAAGAATTCAGAGTAATGATAGTAAAGATGATCAAAAATCTTGGAAATAGAATGGAGAAAATACAAGAAAAGTATAGCAAGGACCTAGAAGTACTAAAGAGCAAAGAAACAATGATGAACAATGCAATAAATGAAATTTAAAATTCTCTAGAAGGAATCAATAGCAGAATAACTGAGGCAGAAGAACGGATAAGTTACCTGGAAGACAAAATAGTAGAAATAACTTCCGCAGAGCGGAATAAAGAAAAAAAAAAAAAGAAAATAATTGAAGACAGTCTCAGAGACATCTGGGACAACATTAAATGCACTACCATTCGAATTATAGGGGTCCCAAAAGGAGAAGAGGAAAAGAAAGGGACTGAGAAAATATTTGAAGAGATTATAGTTGAAAACTTCCCTAATATGGGAAAGGAAATACTCAATAAACTCCAGGAAGTGAAGAGAGTCTCATACAGGATAAATCCAAAGAGAAACAGGCCAAGAAACATATTAATCAAACTATCAAAAATTAAATACAAAGAAAAAAATATTAAAAGCAGCAAGGGAGAAACAACAAATAACATACAAGAGAATCCCCATAAGGTTAACAGCTGATCTTTCAGCAGAAACTCTGCAAGCCAGAAAGGAATGGCAGGACATATTTAAAGTGATGAAAGGGAAAATCTACAACCAAGATTACTCTACCCAGCAAGGATCTCATTCAGATTCGACCAAGAAATTAAAAGAGAATTCAGCACCACCAAACCAACTTTACAACAAATGCTAAAGGAACTTCTCTAGGTTGGAAACACAAGAGAAGGCAAAGACCCACAATAACAAACCCAAAACAATTAAGAAAATGGTAATAGGAACGTACATATCAATAACTAGCTAAAATGTAACTGGATTAAATGCTCCAACCAAAAGACACAGACTGGATGAATGGATACAATAACAAGACCTGTATATGTGGTGTCTACAAGAAACTAACTTCAGACCTAGGGACACTCAGACACTGAAAGTGAGGGGATGGAAAAAGATATTCTATGCAAATGGAAATCAAAAGAAAGTTGGAGTAGCAATTCTCATATCAGACAAAATAGACTTTAAAATAAAGACTATTACAAGAGACAAAGAAGGACACTACATAATGATCAAGGGATCAATCCAAGGGAAGATATAACAATTATAAATATTGATGCACCCAACATAGGAGCACCTCAATACATAAGGCAAATGCTAACAGCCATACAAGGGGAAATCAACAGTAACACAATCATAGTAGGGGACTTTAACACCCCACTTTCACCAATGGACAGATCATCCAAAATGAAAATAAATAAGGAAACATAACCTTTAAATGATACATTAAACAAGATGGGCTCAATTGATATTTATAGGACATTCCATCCAAAAACAACAGAATACACTTTCTTCTCAAGTGCTCATGGAACATTCTCCAGGATAGATCATATCTTGGGTCAAAAATCCAGCCTTGGTAAATTTAAGAAAATTGAAATCATATCAAGTAGCTTTTTTGACCACAATGTTATGAGACTAGATATCAATTACAGGAAAAAATATGTAAAAAAATACAAACACATAGAGGATAAACAATACACTACTGAATAACCAAAAGATCACTGAAGAGATCAAAGAGGAAATCAAAAAATACCTAAAAACAAATGACAATGAAAACACGATGACCCAAATCCTATGAGATGCAGCAAAAGCAGTTCTAAGAGGGAAGTTTATAGCAATACAATCCTACTTCAAGAAAAAGAAACATGTCAAATAAACAACCAAACCTTACACCTAAAGCAATTAGAGAAATAACAAAAACATCCCCAAAGTTAGCATAAGGAAAGAAGTCATAAAGATCAGATCAGAAATAAATAAAAAAGAAATGAAGGAAATAATAGCAGAGATCAATAAAACTAAAAGCTGGTTCTTTGAGAAGATAAACAAAATTGATAAACCATTAGCCAGACTCATCAAGAAAAAAAAGGAGAAGATGCAAATCAACAGAATTAGAAGTGAAAAAGGAGAAGTAACAACTGACACTGCAGAAATACAATGGATCATGAGAGAGTACTACAAGCAATATATGCCAATAAAATGGACAACCTGGAAGAAATGGACCAATTCTTAGAAAAACACAATCTTCTGAGACTGAACCAGGAAGAAATAGAAAATATGAACAGACAAATCACAAGCACTGAAATTGAAACTGTGATTAAAAATCTTCCAACAAACAAAAGCCCAGGACCAGATGGCTTCACAGGTGAATTCTATCAAACATTTAGAGAAGAGCTAACACCTATCCTTCTCAAAGTCTTCCAAAATATAGCAGAGGGAGGAACACTCCCAAAAACATACTACGAGGTCACCATCACCCAGATACCAAAACCAAATATGTCACATAGAAAGAAAACTACAGGCCAATATCACTGATGAACACAGATGCAATAATCCTCAGCAAAATACTAGCAAACAGACTCCAACAGCATATTAAAAGGATCATACACCATGATCAAGTGGGGTTTATTCCAGGAATGCAAGGATTCTTCAACATATGCAAATCAATCAATGTGATAAACTATATTAACAAATTGAAGGAGAAAAACCATATGATCATCTCAATAGATGCAGAAAAAGCTTTCAACAAAATTCAACACCCATTTGTGAATAAAACCCTCCAGAAAGTAGGCATAGAGGGAACTTATCTCAATATAAAATAAAGGCTATATATGACAAACCCAAGCCAACATCACTCTCAATGGTGAAAAACTGAAACCATTTCTTCTTAGATCAGGAACAAGACAAGTTTGTTCACTCTCACCACTGTTATTCAACATACTTTTGGAAGTGTTAGCCACAGCAATCAGAGAAGAAAAATAAATAAATGGAATCCAAATTGGGAAAGAAGAAGTAAAGCTGTCGCTGTTTGCAGGTGACATGATACTATATATAGAGAATACTAAACATGCTACCAGAAAACTACTAGAGGTAATCAGTGAATTTAGTTAAGTAGCAGGATAGAAAACTAATACACAGGAATTTCTCGCATTCCTATACACTAATGATGAAAAATCTGAAAAAGAAATTAAGGAAACACTCCCATTTACCATTGCAACAAAAAGGATAAAATACCTAAGAATGAACCTACCTAAGGAGACAAAAGACCTGTATGCAGAAAACTATAAGATACTGATGAAAGAAATTAAAGATGACACAAACAGATGGAGAGATATGCCATGTTCTTAGATTGGAAGAATCAACATTGTGAAAATGATTATAATACCCAAAGCAAACTACAGATTCAATGCAATCCCCATCAAACTACCAATGGCATTTTTCACAGACCCAGAACAAAAAGTTTCATAATTTGTATGGAACCACAAAAGACCCCGAATAGTCAAAGCAATCTTGAGAAAGAAAAACGGAGCTGGAGGAATCAGGCTCCTTGGACTTCGGACTATACTACAAAGCTACAGTAATCAAGACAGTATGGTACTGGCACAAAAACAGAAATATAGATCAATGGAACAGAATAGAAAGCCCAGAAATAAACCCACACACATATGGTCACCTTATCTTTGACAAAGGAGGCAAGAATATACAATGGAGAAAAGATGTGGTGGTTGGAAATATGTGGTGGTTGGAAAACTGGACAGCTACATGCAAAAGAATGAAATTAGAACACTCCCTAACACCATACACAAAAATAAAGTCAAAACAGACTAAAGACCTAAATGTAAGGCCAGATGCTATAAAACTCTTAGAAGAAAACATAGGCAGAACACTCTATGACATAAATCAGAGCAAGATCCTTTTTGACCCACCTCCTAGAGAAATGGAAATAAAAATGAAAATAAACAAATGGGACCAATGAAACTTATAAGCTTTTGCACAGCAAAGGAAAACATAAACAAGACAAAAAGATATTCCTCAGATAGGGAGAAAATATTTGCAAATGAAGCAACTGACAAAGGATTAATCTCCAAAATTTACAAGCAGCTCATGCAGCTCAATATCAAAAAAAAAAGACAACCCAATCTAAAAATGAGCAGAAGGCCTAGATACACAGTTCTCCAAAGAAGATATACAGATTGCCAAAAAACACATGAAAGGATGCTCAACATCGCTAATCATTAGAGAAATGCAAATAATAACTACAATGAGGTATCATCTCACACCACTCAGAATGACCATCATCAAGAAATCTACAAACAATAAATTCTGGAGAGGGTGTGGAGAAAAGGGAACCCTCCTGCACTGTTGGTGGGAATGTAAATTGATACAGCCACTATGGAGAACAGTATGGAGGTTCCTTAAAAAACTAAAGAGAGAATTACCATATGACCCAGCAATCTCACTACTGGGCATATATCCTGAGAAAACCATAATTCCAAAAGAGACATGTAGCACAATGTTTACAACACTATTTACAATAGCCAAGACATGGAAGCAACCTAAGTGTCCATCAACAGATGAATGGTTAAAGAAGATGTGGCACATATGTACAATGGAATATTACTCAGCCATAAAAAGAAACAAAATTATGTTATTTGTAGTGAGGTGGATGCACTTCAAGTGTGTCATACAGAGTGAAGTAAGTCAGAAAGAGAAAAACAAATACCGTATGTTAACACATATACATGGAATCCAAAAAAAAAAATGGTTCTGATGAACCTAGGGCAGGTCAGGAATAAAAACATCCACGTAGAGAATGGACCTGAGGACACTGGGAGGGGGAAGGGTAAGCTGGGATGAAGTGAGAGCATAGCATTGACATATATACACTACCAAATGTAAAATACATAGCTAGTGGGAAGCAGCTGCATAGCACAGGGAGGTCAGCTCATTGCTTTGTTCCTATCTAGGAGGGTGGGATAGGGAAAGTGGGAGGGAGATGCAAGATGGAGGTGATATGGGGATATATGTATATGTATAGCTGATTCACTTTGTTATACAGCAGAAACTAACACAACATTGTAAAGCAATTATACTCCAATAAAGATATTAAAATACTACTACTAATAATACAATGAGTAGTAATGCAATGAGAAAAAGGAACAGTCTTTTAGAATCTTTCTTTTTAATCAATATAAAATCTTAAGCAATCACAATTAGGACAAGGCATAAAAATCAGGACAGATGTTAGAGAATCTTGAATGCTGAAATAAGGGATTTAGACTTGAATAGGTAGGAAACTGGCTTATACACTCCAAATTATCATACAATTCTTAAATGTTTGAAGCTTTGGGATTTTTGATTATAGAGTTAAGATAAAAGAGTCTCTTAATCTGTGATTTATGAGTTAATATGAACCACCTTAATTTTATTCAAATGTTTGTGTGTGCCTGTGTGCATGTGAATGTTTTTCTGGAGGCAGGATCCAAGATTTCCTATTTTCTCCCATCACTCATCTCCTTCGCTCCTTCCTCCCCTTTCTCTCTCCCTTTCTACCTTCTTTCCACCATCCTTTATTTATTATACAGTTTCTAAGCCACATGCCTGATTTACACAAGATTAGGATGAAAAGGCACATATGGCACATTTTTAGAAACAATCAAATGAAATAATTTGAACAATATTTAGCACTTTGAGATAAGTTCAGCATATAACTGTCTGCATTGCATGTTAACTACCAATAGGGTATTCTGTCTTCAAATGTATTCTAGTCATCTTCCTCAAATATTGATATAGTCACAAATATTATTTTAGCCTTAATTTACTTCCTTGATGAATTACAATAGCACAGAATTCAAGCATCTTTAAATAGATAGCTCTAAGTTATTAAAACAGCAATAAAATTAAACCACAAGATTTCAGATCCTAGCTGCAGCATCTAATCACTGTGTAATATTCACCAAGTCACTATGCCTTTTTGTAAATTAGTCTCCTAAACTTCATGATTGTTTATTTCCTTCCAGTTCTAAAATTTTATGAGTATATAAGTCCAGAATATTTAATATATTATTAAAAGTGTTTTTCCCTCTTACATAATATATCTGTTCTTAAAATATAATCAAAGTCCAGTACTTATTTAAGTGATCATTTCAGATATGATCAATAAAAAGTAAGTGAGTGAGAATATTGTCTATATCACAGACTCTACCAAATTATATATGATTTCCTAAGTGGTTGCACCTACACTGAATTGTAATATGTGTGTCTATTAATGCCTATGCATTCATTGGCCAATATCTTCAGTGTGGTTTATGAAATTTCTGCGGTTCTTCTCTCAGTTATATGTAATTATAAAGCCCTCTGAATATACACTGTGGATTTCTTTATTCAACTTTTCTAACTTTTCTTCTGGGAAACAAGACATTCCTGGGAATAAACTTCAAGAATCATGAAAATGAGAATATGAATGCTATAAAATTAAAAATAGATATATGATTAAAAGAAAAAAATGGAGGTTTCACCTACATGAAGATTATACAATGACAAAGATGGCAGATCAACAATTTAGTAAAAGAGAAAACACAAAATTTTAAAAATGTTTTATTGATCCTTTCCTCTTTTATTGAATACTAATATTTCAATACAATTTTTACCATAAAAGCAAATGTTTTAAAGGACAGAGTGATGTACATGAGCTATATTTACTTGTATGTTTTCTTACATTTCCTTTGGTACCAGTTCTAAAATTGGAAAGTATCCTTGCCTCTAAATGGATGAAATGAACAGGCATCCTGTATTACACTGCTGCTGCTACCTTCCAATTTAATTATGTTAGTGTAGTGAAGAGTTTTATAGATTTACTTGGTATTATTATAAATGTCATTTGACTGTGATGTTGGGCATTAACATGTCAGTTATTTCCTTTTAGGTTAATAAAATGTTTTTACAGGAACAAGAATGGTGATATGAAATGCAATGCATAAACCCATTTTGATATGCACATCATGTAATTACAGAAACTACTCCATAAGCAATCTGTTAAACTTATTTCTCTAGACAGAGTTCTACTAGAAGCTCTCCTTTGCAGCATCATTATAGTGAGCAGGATAGCCTAACTATCTAGTTTATTCTAAATCAGACAATTTCACAGTCTTTGAGGAATACAGAGTTGGTTCCTGCATTTCTACTTTCCCAATGAAATACAATCACTTGTCTGATGGGACAGCTATTAGAGAAGATAGCAAAGTTCCTTGGGTATCTTTTGAGGCTGATAAAATATAGAGAGGCATCAGACAGTGACTGAACATCATTATATAAAGTTGGAATCCCACACTCAAGAGACCTCTCACTTCATCAGGTACATATTTATGCCACCTTGCAATACTTACTTTCAAGATAGGACAGAAAGCTTCAGTCATCCAGATAATTACAGATTACCAGATTACTTGTGTTTATGATAAGTGCATGAGTATGAGTGTAAACACTCATGAGTAAACATGAGAAAGTCAAAGACCCCCTGATTCTGGGGACGCCGTGCTTGCCACTTATAAGCAAAGTCAATATCTCCTGCAGCCTCAATCACTTAACAGTGGCTGTGGATGGCTTAATCCATTGTTAGAGGAAAACATAAGAAAATATACTGAGGAGGATGAACTTGGAGAGGGGAAAACAAACCAACCACGATAGAAAAAGGAATAGACAAAGAGTAACAACCAATATTTACTACATTTAATAATTTTATGGGGACTGTAATAATCTGACTCCATGTTTTGATATTTGAGTGCTGACTACTTTTAAGTCTCACTCCTCCCTCTGCCCCTGCTGTTCTGCATCTGGGCAACCTGATAAGAGAAGGTCTGGTGCTTCCTTTTTTTTTTTTTTTTTTATGAAAAAATAATCTTTATATTTAAAAGGACAAAACAACTGCCTCATGCATTTTTTTTCTTTACATCTTTATTGGAGTGTAATTGCTTTACAATGGTGTGTTAGTTTCTGCTTTTGGTGCTTCCTCTTTTGATGATGACAGGAGATCAGACAACACGAGCTCCTGCCACACACACAATCCTCACCATGAACCCACTACCTAATTACCATTGAAACCCTAAAGCCAGTATTGTCTCTTTGCTCTCTCAAGAAACTTTTGGACCAGCTTGAGGGACTTGCCTTGTTCTCCCTAGAAAGCCTCACTATGTAAGTAATGAAACTTTTCATACACTCTTGGTGTATGTTGAGCATCATCAGGCTTGACATCTAAACTACAATCGTGGGGAGTTCCACTCTAATTCTACAGAATAGCTACAACAGAGACAAAAACTTGGAAGAAAACTCAACATGACCAAAAGTAGGTAGATATTTTAAATAACTTCAAATTATGGATGATGTCTCAATGATAAGATCACAGCCTATTAGCCCCTGCTAATAGTCCAAGTGGTCCTTTACATTTCCTTTTTAAATTTTATGTAATATTCTTGCCAAGTAGATATCCTGATAAATATTAGTGCAATGCCACAATAATATTCATTCATCATTTAACCGAATGATGCATTTCCTTATGCCTCAAAGCTTCTAACCTAGGGAAGAAAAAAACTGCCATTCCTCTTTTATTTTAGTTTCCTAAGGCTGCTGTGACAAATTACCACAAACTTGGTGGTATAAAACAACAGAAAAAAAAGTATTCTCTCATAGTTCTGGAAGGCAGAAATCTGAAATCAAAATGGCAGAGTTGTTGACCTCTCCCTGGAGGCTTTAGGGGAGATTTTGTTCCTTGCCTCTTCTAGTTTCTTGCAGATGTCAACATGCCTTGGCTTATAGCCACATCTCTTTAATCTGTTCTATATCACCTTCTTTTCTGTGTGTCTATATCCTCCTCTATGTGTTTGTCTTATTTCCCACTGTCGACTTTTTATAATCACACATGTAATTATTTTTACTGCCCACACAAATAATCCAGGATAGCCTCCTCCTCTCAAAATCCTTAACTTAATCATATATTTTGCCATATAAGGTAATATTTACTCTTTTATCACATGAGGTAATATTCAGATGTTGTGGGAATTGATATGATGATTGTTTGGGGGGGCTACGATTCAGTGCACTACATTTTAGGTAAAAGACTCAAAAAACTAAGGAAGTTTTCCCTAGCCCCAGTTCTATATTACTGAGACAAGAGAGCATCGGGGCCTCCTACTTTGTCAGGTTTATGAAAATAATTCAGTAAATGTGAAGACAGAAATGTCAATTAACACAGATCTGTCTTCAAAACTTGAAAACTTACCTCATCTGTATATTCCCTTTTGTATACCCTTTGACTATTGTAATGAACCACCTGACATTCCCTATATAAGCCCTGCATTTCTGCACTCTGAATTCTTTTCAAACTGTTTGTTTAGCTCACAGTACCCTTCCTTCGATCATCTCATGTTCATTTCCTATTTACCTTCATGATCTGTTAAAATTCCTATTGTTCGGTCAAATCTAACTAGACTGTAAATTAATTTAGAAAATAAATCGTATTAGACAGTTTTCCCCAGCACCAACATAATTCCTTTTACATACTGTCATGTAAATGTTTAATCAAAGAATAACTTTGATTAAAAGCTAATTAATTAACTTTGATTAAAGTGTCAAATTTTCCTCTTAAAGTTATATTTCCCTTTTGGAGCCCTTCATCCAAAGCACTCCCTATCTTTGTCTTTATTTATAACTACCATATTCCATATGTGATTGATTCCTCCTCATTCTTGCTTTTTGGGCTGCTTTGTTGGATCATCTTTATGCTGGGTCTTTTGACTCCTCAACTTTAAATGCTATGTCTATGTCTTTAAGAGCCTTTAGTGTACCTCTGTAGGACACTGTCTGCAGTCTTCCTTCTGAGGGGATGTAAATTCTTCTGAATTGCAAAGAAGTTAAATCTTTAATGTCATCTTCATGTCCCCTGTATATTCTTGGAAACATTTAGACTAATGAGACAGAATGGATGCATTCTCTAGCAAAATCAAGCAGTCAGATGTACTCTATTCATCTCTGAGCTTATATTCCAACCGCTTGTCATATAATGGAATAGACCAACAGTTTTAAGCAGGAACATACAAAAACCATATTTCCACCTGTTGGGTAAAACTGTCTGGTTATGTTGAGGCTAAAAGAGGCTATGTAACAATACCTCAGCCACACTGAGGATAATCCTTATTGGACTCTCACTATGTAATATGCTACCTAGGGGCTAGTTGTGGGGTTACCTTCCTGGGGTGCAAGAAATAGAGTGAAATATCCCCCCCTTGCCGTAACTGGCCTGGAGGCAGATGATCTAGGACCAATTTTCTCCTATGCTACTGACTTACTCTGTGACTTGGGCAAGTCGATGCCTATCTATTGTCCACAGTGTCCAAGGGTAGAACCAACACTTTTCATGGCTAATGCATTGTTTACCTATGTATATAATTTGATATTATTTCATTCATTATTTTTTACCAAGCACTATCCTCTGTGCTAGCATAACCTGAAGGAAACATGATTGTTGCACTCAAGGAACCCAGGTCCCAGTGGAAAAGACAGACAGTCAACCAGTTACTAACAATAGAGTAATTGTGGTATTATTGTGGTCTTACTCTTAGTACTGAGAAGGACATAGTAGATGCCATGAAAAGACATATGAGGAATAAGCAACACATGTAGGATGAGAAAGTCCTTGGAGAGAGTTTGTCATGTGAGCTGAAATTTGAAGGACAGAAAGTCACTAGCCATGTGAAGAAAGCAGAAGATGGCATCTCAGGCAAAGGGACTAAAACGTGCTAAACCATGGAGGCAAGAGAACATGCTACATGGAGAAAAGTAGTATATTCATTTTTTTATTTTCCAACAAATATTTATTGATCACTGCTGTGGTCTGAATGTTTGTGTCCTCCCACAATTCATACGTTGAAATCCTAGCCCCAAGTTATAGTATTAATAGGTGGGTCCTATGGGAGGTGATTAGGTCATGGGGGTGGAGCTCTCATGAATGGGATTAGTGACATTATAAAAGAAATGCCACAGAGCTTCCTATCTCCTTCCACCATATGAGGATACAACTAGATGTTTCTGACACTGAAGCAGACCACATTTGACTATGCTGCCATCCTGATCTTGAACTTCCAGCCCTCAGAACAATGAGAAGTACATTTCTGCTGTTTATAAGCCAACCAGTCTGTGATATTTTGTTATTGAACTAATGAATGAACCAAGAAATGAACTAAGAAAATCACTTATACTTTAGATTCTAATTAAGCAATAATTTATAAGGAAAGCAATCTTTACCATCACAGAAGGTGCAAATCAGTGTGCAAGAGACACAAATACAGCTTATAATGGTCACAGTTGGGGATCAGTTTGAGGACAGGAGCCTGGGAGGAGATGAAGCTATTGAGGTGGTGGAGTTGCAGGTGTAAAAGCCTAATTTGCCATCCTAAGGGACTTACATTCTATCCAGTGGGCAATAATGACAGGCAATAAATGAATTTAAGTAGAGGACCAACCTGATAAAATTGTATTTTTAGAAGATCACTCTGTAGCCATAAGAAGAATGGGTTGAAAGGAGATACTACTGAAGGACTAAAAATGTGTTAAGAGACAATCCCAAGAACCTAAGAAGCAAATTATGTATGTTAAGGTACTGAGAATAAAATTATTTTAAGAAAAAAAACTAAAGGAGTTGATGATGTGTTGTCTGGAAGGTGTAAGATTTTGACATGGGTAACAGATTTCATTCACCTGATTATTTGTTCAATATATGCTTATTGAGTTATTACTAATAATTTAATATTAACAGCTAATATATCAATAAACAAAATAGGCAACATTTTCAGCCTTCATGGAGTTTACATCAGGTTTAGAGGAAAGAAGACATAAACAAGATAAATAGGTAAATGATATAATCAAAAGGTTACAAGTATTCTAAAATCTAGAGAAGGGAAAGGGGAACTGCTAATGGTAGGGGGAGTTAGAACTTTAATTGTGTGGTCAGAGCAGACCTTAGTGAGAAAGTGACACCTGAACAAAGATTTGAAGCGGATGAAGAAGGGAGCCATAAGCACATCCAAAAGGATATCAGGCAAAAGGAAGAAACTATGCAAAGACCTGGAGACACAGCATGTCTGGCATGTTCAAGTAGCAGATGTAGGACAGTGTGGAGAGGAATGAGGGACAGAAGAGCAGAGCAAGATAAGAGGCAGAGTGGCCAGTGGAAGCCAGATGAAGTAGGACCTTCAAGGTCATAGTAAGATATTTGGATTGTGACAAAGAGTGACCTGAATATGCTTAAATTTTAAAAGAAATATAATGGACTCTGTTATAAATAAACTAAGGAAAGCAAACATGCAGAGAATAAGCCCAGTTAATATCCTATTACACTATTCCATGGAGGCAAGAGAATATTTCCAGGCAAGAATTGATTGTGACTTGGATATGGTGGTAGCAGTGAAGAAGGAGAGAATTAGTTGTATTCTGGGAAATACTACTGGAGGACCAGAAACATGTTAGGAGACAATCACAAGGATTCAAGAAGCAAATCATGTATGTAAAGGTAAGGGACTGAGAATGAAGTTATTTTAAAACTTTATTGAGAGCCAATAGAATTTTCAGTTATATAGGATGTCCAATAACTGCTTTGTATACTAATGTGATGAGGCAGTGGAAAACTCAATTTGAAATTGTAGGATAAAGAAAGGAGAATAGCTAATAAACAGTGTTCCTCAGTAGGTATGAGAATCTAGTGCACAAGAGTAGAGCTTTGCCTCAGCTACAGGCAGATAAATTTTATCCTTATAAATGGATTAGAAGGCAGGAATATGGTTACCAATGATGTTAGATGTATAGGTGGGATGGTATGAGTTTGATAAAGTTCTCCTTTGATGATGTCACTTCCCTTAGTGAGATAGGAACAGTTATTATTTGAGAGTAAGGATAGGAAATAATGTGTCTTGAGGAAAGAAGAAAAGGAGTAAAACAGTACTCTAAAAAAGTAGAATAAATAATAAATTAAGGAAATGTAGTTTCATTGCCAGATAGTATTATAAGTACACTTGATTTTTCTGGTGATAAATTCAAGGTTAAGGCAATAAAAATAGCTATTTGTATTCTCCAGACTTGAACAAAATATAAAGTACATAAAGAGCCACATTTAAGCAGGAGTGAGAACATTGTCAAACAAACGAATATTGGAAGAAGTAGCAAAGAAGATGAGGGCACATAGAAGGAAATGTTAATTATTTACCTAAATGGATTTAGGCTGGGTTTTAGTGGAGAAGGAGGGGTATCTTGAAAGTGAAAGAGACAGTGAAAATATTATGAGATCAATGAATTTTAGTCCAAGTTTATTCAAAAAATTATGAGGTTTGAGTCTTTAGAGGGCATAAGCTGCAAAAGTTGGAGGGAGTGGCTATATGGTTGTATACATGACATTGTGATTCTGACTGAGCACACTATCCAGAAGGGAGAGAACATCTGTCTTCCCATGAGATAGCAATCGTGGAAGCACAAGCCAACAGAAATGCAACATGGAGACAGCACAGGTAGAGAAGTGCCCAGGAGAGTTGCCTGGAGACACAGGAGAATTCGTGTGAGCAATAAATAAACATTTGTTGCTATAATAAGACTAACTATAGGGATTGTGACTGCACCTAACCTACCCAATCTTGACAGTTATATTCCAATTAGCAGTTGTGGACAATGACAAGGATATATTCAATATGTCTGTGAGAGATGAAATAGGTTGGAAGACAACATTATTGGAATAACAGAATAAAAGAAATTGAAAAGGCAAAGATTATTGATCTGTTTATTGAAATTATTAGTAATTAAGACTAATGAGTGTTTAAGGAGTTAATAATATCATCAAGAAATAATGGAGAATAAGGTGGGGGTTGGTAGATGACTGCAATAATGAGAGGTTATGAGAAATAGTATGTAATGAGACGAGGTTCAAGGTGTTATGATTTTAAGGAGCAGAGAGTTTGACTCCAGGGCCAGAATTATGAGGACTGTGGAAGAAAATGAAGCAACCATCTTTGAGAGAAATGCACAGAAATTATTGTCCACATTTCAGTTAGAAGATGGAGGTTAAGGGAACTTTCAGAGAAGATATTGATGTTATAAGAGTTTTTACTGATAATGGACTACGATTTCCAGAAGACAGAGTAGAAGAATTTAAGGATTTGGGGTACAGGGAGAAATAGGGATAGCTGAATAGATTAACCTAATTATATGGAAGTTATAATATGGAAGATAAAGGGCGATTTGGGAATCGAGGATCTCATTCAATGATTGATACAAATAGGGATAAAAGACATAAATTACATAAGTCTTGAATTTAAGGCATACAATGTTGGTGAGAATTTGAGTATTATGGGGTTGGGGGGGTATTAAAGTCTAGTAATCTCTTTAATTGCTGCAAATAGAAGTTCAGTGGCTGGGGAGGGATGGTCTTACCCTAAGCATGTGGAGGTATTCCCTTGATCTCTTCTGATGGCCAGTGGGAAAGCAGTCCTAGATCTAATGCCTGCAGGTCCCACCGGACCCTGTTAACAGGGGCAACAGATCTGAGAAGCTAGATCTATTTCTAGAATGTTCAGACTCCCTCTTTTTTTGATGGAGTGGATAGACAAGAGCAACAATGTTTTGTATTACTTGTAATACCCTCATTTTAGAGACTCGAAAACTTTCACACCTTGAGAAAATTACATACTAAACAAATAATTCAGGATTTGGTTCAAAATCTACTCTATCTCCATAACACTTCACTGTCTCATGAATCCTACAAAAACATTCCTAGTTTAACTCCTGGAATTATATTTATTTTTTATTTAAATACAACAGGGTATGGATATTTATGTCACAGCTATCATGGAAACTATCAGTATGGTAAACATCTGTGCTCTGTTGTGTGCAAACAATATGCCCCTCTGTGGTCATGTGATATAAGGCATGGCTGTAGAGATGATTATATAAGATAACCGACCTAGACTTGGGTGTTGACATTAAAGGTTTGCCTAATAAATAAATTGAAAATGCCAATAATGATTTTCAGTGGACCTAAGAATATAAAGGACTAAACACACTTAGCAGTGGGCCAGATTTCCCCTGGGTGTTATTAACCCATAGACCAGCAGCTGAAGATAGATACAGGCCAGGCACAAGGCAGCAAATCAGTGTCGTCCTCAGCATTGAAATAAACTCTAAAGGAAAAGCAAGGCAGTAAATTGTGACATTACCCCCTGGGTATTCAGTATTTATGCAACTACGTGTTCCATAACTACACATCAGCTCTGTATAAGGAACAGCCCTATGCTTGTGAAATCGTGTATGGTGAATTGGTATTTAGGAGCACTATGAAATATTTTTCCAATCAATGATTTTCTCAGTCTTCACAGTTAAAATTTTATCTAAGTTTATAAATGAAGAGCTATTTGTTGGAGTTTATTATTGGAACAAATCACAAGAACAGATTTTTTCTTAAATAAAGATGTCCAGATGCTATAGAGACTCATGAAAATACCACTTAAAACTGATGCTTTTTCTCACTCCACACATCACTAAAACAATCTTACCAACATTAGCGTTATCCCCCAAGGTTCATTATCACTTTAGTAGGTCAAGATGGGTTTACTGGAAATATATTAACCACATCATTCGATGAAAATCAACAGAAAGATGTTTGATTTTAAAAAATGTCTTACATTTCCATATGTGTATATTTATTTTCCTTGAAATCATTGAAGGGGAGATTAATGGTAGAAACTATCAAATTATGTTTAGTTTTTGAATTTTCAGTTTTTACAATCAGTTAACAAATTGGAGAAGAAAGGAGGTAATATAAGGTGGTCCCTTGTTAACACTAGTTAACACATATGTTACGTTCTGCTGTTAACACATATTTAAAGATCATCTGTAATTTAAGTGCACACTTATGGACATAAAGATTATCTCTGGACACCTATGTTTCACACACCTGGAGATAGTGAACATGGAAGCTTAACCTGACTGAGATTTAGATGTTATCAATCCCCACCCAATCTCATGGCCTTAGGTAATAGTAATGGTTTTCCAATCTGTAAAGCCCTTTGCAGACATAAAGGCTTAAAAAGTGAAACACATGGAAATAAGCAAAATGCTAGTAACACAGAGAACATGTTTTGAACCTTCCCACTCCACATTTGTATTTCCTATTTCTTAAGATAGCCACATATTTCCTCATTTGAGGAGGAAAAGTGGTGACCCATTCTCCTTTGTTGATGAGAACAAGCATTAGAACAGAGTATGGTTCATGGACCAATTACTTCAGAATCACCAGGAATATTTGTTAATTTAGGATAACCATATAATGCATCTTCCAAACCAGGCCCCTTCTGAGAGACGAACAAGAGGTTGTGATAATTATGCCAGAAGAGCAGGCTAAAGCCAGGAATACCTTCTGACACTTAGTTAAAAGTACAGATTCTTGGTTCCCAGTTTGGATCTCCTCAATCAGGACAATGGTTTATTTAAATACGTAGAAAGAGTTTGATGTTTTCCAAGGGGCTTTTGGAAAAGGGGAAGAAATGATATGAAGGGGGATTTCAAGATTATAGCAAGAAGCCAGAGGTTATGGGGAGATTTGCAGATGGTAGAAAATGCCTGGCAAATTTTTGCACAATGATGTCTAATATTAAAATTTACGTTATTGCCTGGAGTAACCGTAGCATATATTCTCCTTCACGGCATCCATATATCAGTTAAAAATGTGTTTCCCAACAATGGTATTTTCTGATTAAGTGATACCTTTTAGAGAAGTGATACTTTAAGATAAAGACGGAATAGGGGTAGGTCCAGAATGAGGGAATATGACACAGAAAAAAAAAAGTTTTATAAGACAAAATACAAAGTGGAAATTGAGAATGCAAAGGAAACAGGTCACTGAAACAATCCGTGTTCAAGAGAAATATAAGCCTTCTCAGTATCATCAACAATACTCGGGGGCAGATAATTTTCTCATAGTATATGGAAAGAGGCCATTATATTAAAAATCCATTCAAGCCCTAAGGACCTTCATAAGCTGTCACTTGAGTCACACTGATAATGTGATGTACACAGTCATGCAACAAGCTTTACTGTGTATTAGGAAAATTACACTATGGTAGATTCCCAGGTGTTTAAGTTTTCCTTGACATACAAGAACTAGTTGGGAACTTTGACATATGTTTCCTAAATGAGACTTTAAAGGCTATGCCTATTGGACTTACAGTGCTGCCAGCAAGTGTCCAAGTTACAGGTTCCATTCACCTTTGCCAGTTTTAGAAGGTCAGCAAAAAGTAGTGACTTTAGGAAGATAAATCCGTTAAGGGTGAGAGAAAGAGAGGTTGGAACAACAGAAGGCAGTAAAACTAGCTAGTCAGTCCCTGTAGAAATATGAGTGTATGGAAATAATTCACTGTGGGGAGTGTGGGCAGGATTGATACTAGAAATGAAAGAGCTTTCAGCTAGAGATTTATAGGAGCATCTCCACAAAATTAAAGTAAAATTATAGGACATTAAAATTAACTGAATATGAATTAAAGGACATAGTGGTAAAAATTATTTTTTGACATTTAAATAAACATTCCCAAAATATATTAGGCGTTAGGCAAATTTATCTAATCTCTGTGCCTCAGTTTCCTTATCAGTAATATAAAGAGCCACATTTAAGCAGGAGTGAGAACATTGTCAAACAAACGAATATTGGAAGAAGTAGCAAAGAAGATGAGGGCACATAGAAGGAAATGTTAATTATTTACCTAAATGGATTTAGGCTGGGTTTTAGTGGAGAAGGAGGGGTATCTTGAAAGTGAAAGAGACAGTGAAAATGTTATGAGATCAATGAATTTTAGCCCAGGTTTATTCAAAACATTATGAGGTTTGAGTCTTTAGAGGGGGTAAGCCAAATGTAAATGACTTATGACAACAGCCACTGGTGACAAATGATACTGTCAATGCAACTCATGATAATTACTTTTGTATCTACAAATGTATATAATTTGATATTTATCTGACTTGAATACAAAAAAAGTCTTCCATATTCTTCAGACATGGTGGGAAACAAGGTACAAGTACACAAGTCTGCTGGTACAAACTATCTTTTGAAATAATTAATTCAGATTTTACTGACCTCAGGCATTATCCAGTTCTCTCTCTATAACTCCAACATGATCATTTGTTTAGAATTTTTAATGAGGCTGCATTATTAAAAGGTGGCTTTAAGTTTCTTATCTTACAGGATGATGCAATGAAAGGCATTAGTATAATAGATTAGGCAAAGCATGTCTTGTAAAGGCAAATCACTAAGCTTTCTTGTCTACTTCTGCACTCTGTGTGCTACAATGCTCCCTAGATATTAAAAAACAGTGAAATAAATAAGGCTGTGCATTGCAAGAGGAAAGATCAATGGGTTTTGTAATAGGTTCTCATTGACAGCCAAAGAACCTCACTCAGTGCATTTTTATACAAAGCTCTTAAATATGAAAGAGAATTATATCCAAAGGGAAAATATAGACACCCACAAAAACCTTTAACAATGCTGACATCTAGGATTCTCTGTTATACCAATCATGTATAAAATTAGTATGTTGTGATATCAGTCACAAAGAATATTAAATGTTTAAAAATTTATTGTACTAATAAATAATGCTAATATCTTTCTTATGTGTTGCAAAGAGTACCTCACTACCACTACCAAAAAAAAAAAAAAAAAAAACAAAGATTCTACAATCAATGACTGAAAGTTTTTAAACATTCTTTAGGTGGTAAATCACAGAGAGGCTATGTTATAATTTTCAAAAGGAATTTAAAAATCTTTTTTAGTTCAACATTCCAAATTGCTTCATCTTATTTGAATATATTGAAAATGTTCATTTTATTATTCTATATTCCTCTGAGGACATATCACTTTAAATTCTCTAATTCTCCATTGTAAAAGTGAAAAATTCTATAAGTCTCTTGGATCTAGGACTTTAAAAATTAAATATTTTACTCATATTTCAGATGCTAATGATTACTTTTATAGAATGAATATAATGTTTTTATTAACAGCTTGAAATTATGTGATTGTTTCAAAGCCTATTACATCATATCACAATTTTTATACGTCTATAAAATCTTTTAATAGTCAATTCAACCACCATTAGGATGAAACATACTATATTTGCTACATTAAATCAACCTCTTAAAAGACACAGGGGGTCATTTCCCCCCTTGAATGCTTCTACCTAATATTTATTACTATTACCAGTGCCTAAGAAAGAAGGGCTCAATCCCTCACGGTTTAATTCTGTGAGAGAAAATGGGACACTTGACTATGTATACATTATCATATATGAGTTATATTTATCTAAGTAGGTACAGAGAATAAACTAGAAAGGAAATGCAGGCATAGCTAGGAAAATTAGGGGAGTGCTAGTCCAGGAACACAAGATTACCTGAAGCTCTAAACTGGTGGAAGTTTGACAATGCCCGGGATGAAGAAGTAGAAAACTAGATTCTAGCATGAGCTTTTCAGGAGGGGCTGTGTAACTTTGGAAAAGATACATAATTTCTCTGTGCTTTTTTTTCTTCCTTATCTAAAAAGTAAAGGGAAGCAGAAACTAGCACATCATTGTAAAGCAATTATACTCCAATAAAGATGTTTAAAAAAAAAAGTCATGGGTATTGAGTGTTATGACAAATAAAGTGCTTTTATGTATTCTATTAAAGCATCCAGTTCGGAGGATGTATTGTAAGAAACATACCCTAAGTGCAATTTGAATATTGTCTCTCTCCCTTTCTGTCTTTTGTGATAAGACGATGTTGCAAAATAATCATCGACATGTATTCCATTCTACAACATTGTCCCCTCCCCCTCATTTTAAAAAAAAAGCTCCCAACACCCTAGAGCAGTTAATCAAAGTTGTCCCAAGGGGAAATTTTGATGACAGCCAGAGAAATCTGTTAGACTGCGTCAGAGTATAACATTTAAAAGAATACTTGCAAAGCAGTTTTAAAAATTTATTTATGCATTTACATATGTATGTATGTATTTTGCATCACAGAAGAGATACCAACATCCTGTGTTTCCAGAGAAAGAAAAAGCTGGACAGTTAGTTGTCAAGGGACTTTCATCTAACCACATGGCCTAGAGAACCCTATCTAACTTTTGGGGAATCCAAGCATGCAGAAAACTTTTGTAGAACTTCCCCTCTGGGACCTGAGAGCAGAGAAGCTTGGCAGAAGTTTCCACATCCCCTAGAGAGGGGAGCAATAAAGGAGTAAAAGCTACATTGGTTGCCAAGGGCAAGGAGATAGAGGAGCAGCTCCAACAGTGTCCCGTGGTTCTTGAGTGAACTGGGAGAGCATCTGAATTCTTCTCACCCCATCCTGTGGATGGACACAAGATTTTCCCCACGCCATCCTAGGAAAGGAGGTAATAAACTTCCTGTTGGCATGAAATTCTTGTAGTAGAACCTGGGCATTTGGTAAAGGATGTCCTTTAGACTGGCTACTAAACGAGAATGAAGAAATAACAGCAGATGCCAACATGAGAGATTGGCCTTTCGGGGTGATGAAATAAATCTGTGAATCCCAAGGATACTTATGTTCATAGGCACTGGATGGACCCTCTCACTTCCACTCCTCCCATAACAGGAAGCTACTGCAGAAGTCTCGAGGACCGAGAGATCAACACAGGGAGGGTGTGGAAGAAGACATCTGTAGGTCCTGCATGTAATTTACATGTTCTTATGTCTGGCACATAGCAGGCTCTCAATAAATAATTCACCTTTACTGGTTAGCAATATTATTAGTAGTATTACTTGGTAACTAAATATTGGATGCATATATAACTATTTTAAATATTTTGGTTGATTTTATTGTTAAAAACAAAGCTTTATTGGTAGAAATATTATATTTACACATAAATACAGATTTTACTAATGTCCAGGTACTTAACACTGGATACAAGAAATCAAATATAAAATATAAGTATTGTAGAAGTATGCTGCTTCTATGGGTTATCTACTTGAAAACACTAAAATAACTACTGCTGAGACTGAAAGGCAGATTTGTACATCAATAATGTTGAAAATGTCATCATAAATTAGTTTTATGAAATGAATCACCTATTCTTTGAAAAACAGACGGCCTCTTAGAGATTATAATGATTAGCAAGTAAAAACAGAATAAATGTTGAAATAAATTGATTACATTTCAGAATTGCTTTTCTCACCTTAACACAGAGAAACAGCTCTCCTAGATACTGATATATGAGATTGCTGATGACAAAATGAAAATATGGGCCAGAAAATAGATTTGGGAAAGATCAGTCTTTTGCCCTTTCTTAAAATACAGACATAACTAAAGTGTCAAGAGTGGGACTGCCAGTGACGGTATAGCATCTGACAGCTCAAACACAGCTTGCTTGTCAGACTGATGCTGCCAAGCCCGAAATGGCAGGATTCCACCATATAAATATGTCTGTTATCTTGAGGTTAGGAGGACTAGTTTTTGCCTTCATGTGACTGGAGCTTGTAATTACTATAATAAAGTATTGGTTGCCACTTAATCTACAACTCCAGGGCCAATACTCAAACCCTCATTTCCCAGATTGTACAGGCTGTGTTTGCAATATTATCTCCCTTTGAATGCTCTCAATCGAATACAAAAGACAATGGATAAAGGAGACTATATTTCAGAAGCATTTTTGAGATCTGTCATATTTCCTCATTTGCATGGCCATGTACTACAAAATTAAGTTTTGGATTCTAATTTTCTGGCTCATTCAGATGATTTGTTCTGGGGATGTCGGCACTCATGATGCTGATGCCAAGTGTTGTTTATGCCTTCCTGTCCTCTAGGGACTCGTAAATCCATCCTGCATCCACAAGCTGTCAGAGGAGAAGAAAAGCACTGGTCACTAATCTTGTCATGAGCAACTTCATTCTCAGCACCCTGGTTTATAGCTTGGCCTGGATCGAAATGAGCTGGTAATACAAATGTGTACTTTGGATGTCCTTTCTGTCTTTGCCATCAGTTGATCTTCTTTTCTCCTGACACTCTTTGAACCATGTTAGACAGGTGTTACACAAAGTTGAAAACATATCTCTACTAAGGAGTTTTGTGTGCATGTGTTGAACAGGCTAGTGAACAATTTAGTAAAGCTTCCTGGGAGCAAGCAGTCCCTCCAGTTGGCTTTTTTTTTTTTTTTCCCCTTCTGGATTCTTCCACTTTACTTACGAGACTGAATATAAAGGGAGAAGTCCCTGCACAACGTGATAGGAACAGCAATAAGACTGAAAGTTCTCTGATCAAACGGCCCCATTAAATCCACCACTGCCCCCTTGAAGGCCTGTGATGGTTCATTTCTTTCAGCAAATAATACCACCAGTATTGGTGTCATATTCAATAATCTTGAGTTGAGACTTTGGGGGAAAAATGTATATCTTTCCGAAACAGTGGATATTGAACATCAAGACTTTAAATTATTTTCAATCTTTCTCAGAATGAATAGACAGAGATATTCATTTTCTCTTTCTTAACATTTTTTATTAATATACTTGGCTGTTCTTCTTAACTTCAGATAAAATTATTTGTTCTGGAGGCTATGGAGATAAGAGTTCTCTGTTTACTCAGAGCCTAGCTACATAAACAAACATTTTTACGAGGATTCTCTACTTTCAACACTAATAAAAGAAATAAGTTGTTAAAAAGGAAATATTTTATAGTTATCACTTCAACCCTGTTTAGGATCAGTAGCCAATTTTACTACTTGCACAATTTTTTGGTACTTGGAAATTCATTGTTTTAAAACTTGCTTTTTTCAACTTTATTTTGTCCTGATATGAAAAAAACTTTATATTTTAGTTTTATGACAAAAAATATCTAATATTTTGAGATTTTTTCAACCTCTGGTTTGTGCATAACCACTGTAGGAAAAGTGGTTTAACAGAATGGACTTCATATGACTTTGAAGTCAAACTGACTTGAGTTCCAACCCCACCTCTAATACTTCATAGCTGTGTGCTTTGGGTCAAGATATTTAAATTCTATGTCCCTTAATTCATTCATTGCAAAAAAGAAAGTAATAGCAGCACTAACCTTGCAAGGTGTTTGTAAGAAACAAAGGCATTATTTTTAAAGTATCTAGAATAGTGTCTTATGTATGAATAAGGTTTAAATGCATTAACTCTACATCTTACTTATGCCAATTGTCCAGCACCTACACTTATAGGGCAGCCCTGCTCATTAGAAAAAGAAAGTTATATCAGTAAAATAAACATCCAGATCATTAATTGATTAAAGACACGCAAATATATCATTTTGTGGAGAAGGGTGAGGTATATTTAAGTTGTATGTATGTATTAATTATTATTTTTATTTTTCAGAGATTTTGATAGGTCTCTTTTGCATTGGCTGACAGTGCCACCTCCTTTCTCTCTTCTATCTACAGTACATCTGGTACTAACTCTAGCCTAACTCTAGCCCCAATCCGAAAACAAGCCAGATTGTTGTCCCTATTTTCTCTGCCCTCAACTGGCTCTGCCAGATTTCTTTCTTAATTCATTAATTCAATATCATTACCCAGTAAGATCTATGATTAATTTTAACACATATCCACCAGTCAATGACATAGCTTAGGAATAGTTTTTCTTTCCATGAACTATGAACAATGGTTTTAGTGGTGTCTAATTTAAAAAAAATATCTTTCTTAAAGTCCCTCCTACTCCTTCAGATGACTTACTTTGGATAAACCAGGGGTACTCTACCAGTATTCATGCTGGTCTGCCAACAAAGTAACTGCTCCTTTGTATATACAAAATTATAAATTGGTTTTCATGTATATATCCTTTCCTACCTTCCATCCCTAGTTGAACGTACTCCAACCCAAGAGATCAAAGAGGGGATCAAGAGCAATAAATGTTTCTAATTCTCGCTGGATTCATAGTTTTCATGAGGCTTTGCTTCAGATTTTTACTCAGGTTGACAATAAGGTAAAAAGGATAATTTTTTGACATAATCCCTATGTCATTAGGGAATATTCTGAAAAGAATGAAAAAATTTATACCTCATGGAAGTGCAACTCAGAACTCTGTTCCAGTAGTTTCTGGATGGCCTCCATCTGAATTCTTGGAGCCCCTCTTTACTGAAGTTCTCTTCCTGATGGGAAGCCAGCCTAACCTTGCACTACAGTTTCAAGAACAGAATTCTCTCTGAAGGGGTATGAAAAATTGTCTGAATACAGATATTTCTGGAAAGAGAGTTTCCTTGACTCTTCTCACATCTGAGTTTAAAAAGGCTAAAGATTTCCGCACAGCAGTAACCCTAATAGTTCTCGAGTATTGGTCATTTGTGGTTGTGGGCTCCTGGATGTGCTGTTCTGAATAAGAAAATAAATAAATAACCCACATTGTAGCCCTCCAAAGAAAGTACTCAGTGTTTGGCATATTTTTCCTGTGTTCCTCATTGATGCTTTCTTATTGACCTTTCTTTTTTCCTCTAATTTAGAATCAGTTAATCTGTTACTCCTGGGAGGTATGAATTTCCATATTCTGGTTGATTTATATGGATTTCCTGTAAACTGAAGACTGCAGGATGAAACTGATCACCATGATGCCTACAGCAGTGGCCAGGGATGGGACATGAGAAACACCTGATGTTTTCCATTCTTATTAAGGCTGAAATGAGAATACACTATTTTCATGATGCTCCCTGTGCTGGGGAGATTATTTGGGGAACCTCACACTGATAAGAGAAGAATAGAGACATGACATTTTGTACCTTTAGCTGATGTTTTATCATAGTGATAAAAGAATAACTGAAGGTTTTATCTGACCCTTTTAAGAACTGTTGAGTTTATAGGACTTCTGTGGGTAGCAACGTGATAATAACCCAGAAACTAAGAAATTGATGCATTAACTCAGTTTAGATAACATTTACTAGAAAAATGTAACAGTTTACTAGAAAAATGTAATAGTTCTGAAATTCTGAGTTAACATTCATTTGTTTGAAAGAGTGTTGTTAGGATGTTTAATTTCATTTGTTTTATTATATGATTTCTCTTCTTACTTTTTTTGCTTGTGGGAAATATTACATGTATATTCAGTTATCAAAAATAATATAAATACCCATTATTAAGATGAGACTCCTTTTAAAAAGCACAAAACACCTCTCTGACAGCAACACCTCATGTTAAAGGTGTTAAAAGTGAACAATTTGCTACATAACAAAGAAAGAAAAAACCCTGCAAAGGTCACGGCTGGAGGTTTTTCTTTGTAGTTGAACTTTATTTGTTCTTTTAGTGTCCATATTTCCATTTGTCATGAAAATTTAAAATTAAACCTCTCCAATGTGCACATTTTAATTTAATATGAGGGAATGTAATTTATTATTTGGCACAGATTTACTGTTGTAAAAACTCCCACTGATGTCATGGTGAATTCTGTGCATGAAATGAGGGCAAACAAATGATTCATTTTTCATGAATATTAACAATCAGTGTTACAGTCTCCTCAAACAGCAGTGTAATGCTCTTTACCAAAATACTCAAATGTTCTTAGCTTATATTTATTTTACTAAAGCTATAAGGTAGAAAAGAGTTTTATAAGAAGTAACGATATTGCCACAAAAAAGTGGTTCAAGATAGAAAGTTGCCAAGTTAATCTGACTGCAAAAGATCCATCAACTCAAGTGACCAAGTGATGATAAAATAACCATGTAGGTAGGATTACCTTATAACCTATGATGCAGTTTAGTAGATGAATTCCTCTCCTATGTCTGTTGCTGGGATATTATGAAACAACTCTTGTTTTCACATATAACTGCATCATAGAAATAGAGCCCTCTCTTTACAAATCAACTCTTCTTTCATTCAACAAATATTCATTGAGTAGCTACTATGTACTGGAACTATGCTAGCTATTTGAGTTATAGCAATAAATAAGATTGACAATGTCACCAATATGTCATGGAGCTTATAGTCTAGTGGGAAACACTGGCAATAAATCAACATAAAAGGGGGCAATTATAGATTAATGGACAAATCAGACAGACATAGGAAGAGGTAAGTAATTAATAGTTGGCTAACTCTCCACCAACAGTTAACCAGTCCAAATAGTTAACTAACGGTCCAAATAGGACTTTTAGTTAGTTTGTTTCATTCTCATTTTCTGTCCATGTCATCCACAGCATTTCTATTCAATTCTGGCTCTTCCATTTGAAATTCAGTTATGATGTTTTTGAAGAAAGAAATTAAAAAACACCTTCTTTGATTTAATAATTGTTTGAAAAGTGAGAAAGGCTAACAGAGAGATAAACTAGATTATAAGACCATTCACTTCCCTAATTTTGTAATTCTCTATTTGTTGATATGGCAAAATTTTCCATGTATACAATATAAAAACTATAAATTCAAATATATCCTATTAAGGAAGCCAGAAAAAATACAAAATAAAATACAATTAAGTGTTAAGTATTCATTGTGAGAAAGTGAAAACAGTATAGTACTTTAAAGCAATGCAGATTAGCAATGATTTTAGTACAGCTTTGTAAAAACCTGCCCAACATATGATGATATTTCCACCCAATGGTACAACTATACATCTCACCAGCTGTTGCAAGTGGGGATCTCTTGGAAAAAGATTCTGAGATGCAGATTAGAGTGCAAGAATTTTATTAGGGAGAGCTCTTAGGTTCAAGTCCTTTGGGAATAAATGAAGAAGACTGCGTAGAGAAAGAAATTGAGCAGTGGCACTGTCTCAATAGAGGTGCCATCCAAACCAGGTAAAGCTGGAATAACCCTTCATAGTTACCCTGAATTGGGGTAAGAGAGCCATTATCTTTACAGCCTCGTAGTCTTCATCAGATGTGGACTCTCCCAGAAAGAAGACATAACTTTGAGCAAGGCACTTGTCTTCAGCAAAGACAATCTCAAAATGAGGCCGAGAGAGGAGGACTAGCTATGTACTGACAGTTCGCCTAGCAGCTTCATTCTTAAAGGGGGATCTGGGAGATGTCTGTCCCTTACACCACTTGGAACCACTTCTTTTATAAATTCAGGGAGCAGTTAGCCCAGAGCGCCTGTAAGCCTCTCCTGCTGGGGAAATTTAGATGAAGAGAATTAGTGAGAAAAACTGCAGACACTACTGCTCAAAATGGTTATGGGGGCCACAAATGTTACTTTATTTTCCTTCACTACTATCCATTCTATCTATTCCCTTCGACATCAACTAGCATATTTGCTGGTCCCAAGGCATGATGCATTCTTAATCCATGAGAAGTTTGAGCCCTTAGTCATCACATCCTTATCAAGCAGGCTTGTTGCACTTGCCCATTCACTATCTAAATAGGGCAAAACAGTATCAAGAGACCCCAAGTACAGCACCTGGATTATACATTCTGCCCCCACTGAATAACAACAGACCCACTGTATACTCCCAATGATCAGATTCAATTAACCTTGACAAAATGGTGATTCTTTTTCTTGCCTCTTTTTTCCCTCAACCCTGCTCCTTGATCAAGCACCCTCAGATTACCATCTCAGGCATACTAAGGCTGAGTATGTCCTTCAGCTCCTGTGAGGATATTGTCCATTTCTTCCCTCATCTGGCCCTGCATGTCTCCAACTGGGTTATGTCCTGACTTACTCCTAGTGGCCAAGAGGGGAATTGGAGACAGAGCTTGAGGATGGGGTATATGCTAACTTGTATGAGTGAAGCCTCTCTAGCAACTTCAAGAAAAGTAGGACTACTAGCCCTAAATACGGAGTGAGACATTTCTCCAGCTCTGAGGGTTCAGGGGAATTGGGGAGTTCAAAGTTTATAAGTCCCATTAATCCAGATGTTCCCATCCCATGTGTCAAGGTCAAGTTCTTTCTTAACCAGGGCCCTGGCCTTAGCACAGAACACCTGATTAGGTGGGGAGTTAAACCATCTTTGGAGCTCTGTTGCTCCTATGAATAAGCCCCGGGCCTAACCCTCAGTTTTCTCTGACTCTACTACAGAAAGTAAAATCCTCTTCATGTGTTAAAAATCCCCCTAGGGCTTCCCTGGTGGCGCAGTGGTTGAGAGTCCGCCTGCCGATGCACGGGACACGGGTTCGTGCCCCGGTCCGGGAAGATCCCACATGCCGCGGAGTGGCTGGGCCCATGAGCCATGGCCGCTGAGCCTGTGCGTCTGGAGCCTGTGCTCCACAACGGGAGAGGCCACAACAGTGAGAGGCCCGTGTACCAAAAAAAAAAAAAATCCCCCTAGCTTTCATACTTGGCTTTCAGTTGTCAATTAATTACTTTGAATCTTTCCTTTTCTTTTCCTAAAGCAGTAACATTTAGCATATGCAGCCAATTACAGGTTCTTTAAGCTACATTTTACTCTTCCTCTCTCATATACCTGATATATCAAACCATTGAGTGCAATCCCTTCCAGCAGTACACCACCTCAGGTAAATGTTTCAACAATTACAATGGTACTTTGTGCCAGGAGCCATCTATACTCCACCTCCTACCGGTGATGGAGTCATTGCCAGCCAAAAAGCAGGTAATTCAGTTCCAGAGTCCTATCTCTAGTCCACCAGATGACTACTAACACCAGTTGTCCCTGTGGGCTTTCCAGGAAACAGATTCTGTGATGGAAATTCCCATGCAGGGGATTTACAGGGGAAGGGAAGTGAGGAAGCAGGGTTGGTCAGAGGAAGAAGTTGAGATCTGCTACAATCTCAATGGAAAGCTCAGTCAATCCTGCATGGAAGATTAAGCTGGGACAACTATTCAGAGTTTTCCAGAGTTGGGGGAAATGGATCGGATCAATGATTGATCTCCCACACTGATCAATCATTGTATATGGGGCACCCCTCATGGGGATGTACCTTAAGCAACATGGCTGTCTATAGCCATGGCAGTTCCCAAACAAGGCTGAGAGCTAAAAACTATAGACAGAAAGTACAGAATAAATTATTAATTCTTTACAAGAGAATCAGGATGGTGCTATCACAGTGTTCACCAAACTATTATGTAAACTTGTTACTCATTTTTAATGTAAAAAGGAAAACAAAACCCTCAAACATGTTTTAAAAGGAAGATATTCATGCCAAATATCTTCTTTCTGCTCTCTAAATCCACTTTGTTTCTTGTTGCACTTAGCCAGGCAGAAGTTGAAGAGACAGCAAAGAGTAAATTCAGCCTATTAATTCCTCTAGTTCCCTCCCTTGAGAGCAAATCACTGATCTTCTTAAGCAGCCGACTCTAATGATTCTATTTCTAGGAAGACATGACTCCTCCCTCCCCCTTATATTTAGAGCATCTGACCAACCCTGCTTCCTTCACTTCCTTTCCCCAATAAATCCCCTGCATGGGAATTTCCATCACTGCTCCTAGACTGCTGTTCTTGCACTATATTTATGCTTCCTTACACACTGCCCCCACCTTTGTATTAAGTCCATCTGTAAACAAACCCTTCTCAACTTTTCCTAACTTGAGTGTACCCTTTGTTTCTTAATGAGACCCTGATACAAATATCTTTCTTAATATTATCAGTAGTCTGTAAACTCCCTTAGGGCTACATCTGTGCTTGATTTGTCTTTGTGTCTCTAAGATGCTCCACATGTTCTATAGGTATGCAGTAATTGTGTTAAATGAGCCAGTTTTTCCAACATATACATAGGATTTTTATTTCAGCCAATACTAATATTATCTGAAGTTCTAATTACTTCTTATTTTGCCAAGGCTGGAGAGAACATCTTAAATGTGTCAACATTTCTTGCACATTTTAGTTGTAAATAAAATACTGGCTAACTCAGATTCTCAGTTCCTTAGGCCTTATTAGAGAAGGCAGATACTATTTAACTGGTTCATGAGAAGCTAGAGTTAGTTACTCGAGATAGTCCACTATTTGTATAACCTAGTAGAAGTTCTTTGTTTTCTTGTTTTTTCATCTATGCAATAGGTGAATGGAAAACATCACTGAATTCTTTGTAGTTCTAATTTTTTTTTGTTCTCTGATGCACAAAGTTGTAAAATGGGCACGTTGCTTGGAATTTTCATTTTGTATACTCCTTAACTTTTAAGTCATTGAATTTTTCACAGATAATGTCCTAGGCTATTGATTATCACTTCCTACCTGTTAGTGGACGGAAAAAAAATGAGAAATAGACAATGTCATTGAGATTTTGGCCAAGACAACAATGTGCAGTTCATACATACTGCATTTGTGCTTTGGTGAAGTGGCCATTGCTCAAAGTTAATGGTTTTGGCAGCCATGGCTAGCTCAATGTTGATTGACTGACATAAAGGTCAACTGCTTAATTTATGAGCTGTCCTTCCAGAATAAAGACACCGGTGCTGACCTGCTGGCAGGAGGAGCTGCCATTGAGCCTGTTGACACAATAGTGATGATAGTTTAAAAAGAACCTATTCACCTTCTTTTGATCCCTGCCTCTTGTGATCAATGGCACTTAAGCCAGGTCAAGATAAGGAACAGACATTTCTGTGGCCGTAGAACAAGTTAAGACCAAGTTGCTACAAAGCATTATTAACTTCATGTGCATTCTGTTCTAACAAACTGAACTAGCCAGACATAAGCAATTACTATTTACCACCCAGACTACAGACAAGTTCAGGATGGCATTCTCTATTAGTTCTAAACTGCTCAGAAAAGAATTCAGTCACTCCATAAATCAAAGTTATTTAAAAATTCCAGTTTGGAATTCGATTTTTTTTTTTCGTACCACAGATTCTATCCTATACTGTTTTGGATATTGTCATTGAACTGATAATGGTAATTTACAAAAACTGGTAATTGTAAATGGGTGAAAGTTGAATTTGTCAACAATATGAATATACTATTTAATTTATAGTTTTTTTTAAATCTAGGCACTAATGATATTTGGGTCTGGGTAAGTCTTTGTTGCAGATAGGTTGTGCTGTGCATTGTAGAATGTTTAGCAGTATCACTAGCTTCTACCCACTGGATGCCAGCAGCAATACGCCTTATTTGTGACAACCAAAAAATGTTTCTAAACATTGCCAAATATCCCTTTGGAGGAAAATTAACCCCAGATTGGGAACAACTGATTTAATTAATAAATATTTTGAATTTATTTTGTTGCCAAGCAATGAACATTGGGAACTCTACAATGAATAGAATGTTGCCCTCTACTCCCAAGGATTTTACAATCTGTTCAAAAAAGGAAGATAAGTAAATACTACCATTGAGGTATATGGAAGATGTCGTATGTGTGTACCTGTGTTTAACTTCCTATGCTTTTTTAAATGTTTCATTCAGTAATAATGTATTTGACAATGAATTTGTCATTAACTGATTAGGCCACACCATGCAGCCTTGCCAGAAGGAAAATGGAGAAGCTAGAAATGTCAGGGGGAGGTGATGAGAATAAGGTCAAGATGAAAATAGGATTAGGATGGCTAAAATATGTGGCCCAAACTTTGACATTCTAGTGTGAAATAACACAAGAGTTAAATCTAAAGATGAAAACTGATGTTACTGCAGAGCACCAATCATACATTTAAAAAAGATCTATAAAGAAACTCTTAAAGATCTTTGAAGTCGAAGGTCTACAAGTGTAACATTTATACCTGTATTGTCATGAAACAACCCTTGGCACTATGTTCCTATTGCACAATCTGTTCATGTTGACGCACTGACCTGAGGACACAGCACAGACGTCGCTAGCTCATCCTTCTCATTGCAAATTTCAAATTCCAAACTAAATGTCAAAATGTGGCAACATTTCCCTGAAACTCAAAGAAATTAGAAGGAGAACTCCAGCCAGGAGACATAAGTCTGTACCAAAAAGTTGCTGCCACATACCAAACAGAAAGATACAAAAGTATTTTTATATAAAAGGCAATGTAAAACATGTAGGGGAACAAGACTAGGCTTAGTGAGCTCTTCAAAATAAATCTCTTAATGGAACACACAATTCTCAGTTGCAAGAGTCAAACTGAATTAGTATTTATTATGTGGTGAGAAGTGTTATTTAATTTAACCATTTCAGGACATGTCCAGGAAAAATGCAAACATATGCAATTCAACAATAGAAATGAATAAGACCTATAGCAGGTCCCCTATGTGAGGAATCATCAGAGTAAGTCAACAGCAGTCCTGCGTTTTGAATGGTACTGTGAGAAGTTCAGGATAGTGATAGCTATTCTTAGCTTAGAAATCCACATTTCCAGTAGCAACTAAACACTGAGATCACACACTGAGCATAAATATTCCAAAGACTGCAGAAATATGTACTTTCTATAAAATTTAATTATTTAACATTAATATAAACTACCTGGGTGGTTTAAAAAAGCATCTCATAGGACAATGCAATTTTCTCTCATGCTGAGCAACAAAAACTATTTAAATCCAAGTAAAGTTCTGAATATATGACTAAAATGTATAGTGAATTTTTATTTATTTATTTACTTTTTTAACCTTTTTTTAAACATCTTTATTGGAGTATAATTGCTTTACAATGGTGTGTTAGTTTCTGTTGTATAACAAAGTGATTCAGTTATACATATACATATGTTCCCATATCTCTTCCCTCTTGCATCTCCCTCCCTCCCATCCTCCCTATCCCACCCCTCTAGGTGGTCACAAAGCACCAAGCTGATCTCCCTGTGCTAGGCAGCTGCTTCCCACTAGCTATCTATTTTACATTTGGCAATGTATATATGTCCCTGCCACTCTCATTTCGTCCCAGCTTACCCTTCCCCTTCCCCATGTCCTCAAGTCCATTCTCTACATCTGCGTCTTTATTCCTGTCCTGCCCCTAGGTTATTCAGCACTTTTTTTTTCAGATTACATATTCATGTGTTAGCATACAGTATTTGTTTTTCTCTTTCTGACTTAATTCACTCCGTGCGACAGACTCTAGGTCCATCATCCACCTCACAACAAATAATTCAGTTTCATTTCTTTTTATGGCTGAGTAATACTCCACTGTATATATGTGCCACATCTTATTTATCCATTCATCTGTTGATGGACACTTAGGTTGCTTCCATGTCCTGGCTATTGTAAATAGAGCTGCAATGAACATTGTGGTACATGTATCTTTTTGAATTATGGTTTTCTCAGGGTATATGTCCAGTAGTGGGATTGCTGAGTTGTATGGTAGTTCTATTTTTAGCTTTTTAAGGAACCTCCCTACTGTTCTCCATAGTGGCTGTATCAATTTACATTCCCACCAACAGTGCACGAGGGTTCCCTTTACTCTACACCCTCTCCAGCATTTATTGTTTGTAGATTTTTTGATGATGGTCATTCTGACTGGTGTGAGGTGATAACTCATTGTAGCTTTGATTTGCATTTTTCTAATGATTAGTGATGTTGAGCATCCTTTCACACGTTTGTTGGCAATCTGTATATCTTCTTTGGAGAAATGTCGATTTAGGTATTCTGCCCATTTTTGGATTGTGTTGTTTGGTTTTTTTTGATATTGAGCTGCATGAGCTGCTTGTAAATTTTGGCGATTAATCCTTTGTCAGTTGCTTCATTTGCAAATATTTTCTCCCATTCTGAGGGATATCTTTTTGTCTTGTTTATGTTTTCCTTTGCTGTGTAAAAGCTTTTTTCTTTTTTCTTTTTTTTTTTTTTTTTTTGCGGTACACGGGTCTCTCACTGTTGTGGCCTCTCCCGTTGTGGAGCACAGGCTCCGGACGCGCAGGCTCAGCAGCCATGGCTCACGGGCCCAGCCACTCCATGGCATGTGGGATCTTCGCAAACCGGAGCACGAACCCGTGTCCCCTGCATCGGCAGGCGGACTCTCAACCACTGCGCCACCAGGGAAGCCCTGTGCAAAAGCTTTTAAGTTTCATTAGGTCCCATTTGTTTATTTTTGTTTTTATTTCCATTTCTCTAGGAGGTGGGTCAAAAAGGATCTTGCTGTGATTTATGTCATAGTGTTCTGCCTATGTTTTCCTCTAAGAGTTTTATAGTGTCTGGCCTTACATTATAGTGAATCTTAGATACTAAAATGTGAACCAAAGCTGATAAAGAGAATACTTAATTAATATCTGTTAACATCTGCCAAAATTAGCATCTATTTTGGGATCAGCTATGATTCAAAAGAGCAAATGTCTAGGGGACTGTAAGTAAGGAATCATTTTTTTTCCTATTTTCTAGGGTGAAAGTGGAGGGCAACTATTTAAGCTCAACCCAGAAACAAGTTGACTAGTGTATTTGGCCAAACTATTTTACAAATGGAGGTACATCCTGCCCAGGACTGTCCATAATCAAGAGTAAAGAGGACGCAACATGAAAAGGCAAAATAAAAATGACCAACTTATTGCCTCAATTTATTCCAAACATACTTTGTAATACTTGAAAAGATCTACGTGAAATGATTCAAATATGAACTAGAGTCCCTCTTCTCAAGTCGTTCACAATTTAGTAGGGGATGATTAACGCAGAAGCAATAAACTAAAATAGACTTAATTAAAATGCTGTTAATTAAAATACAAAAATAATAATTTTTAAAAGCCTAGAATACTGTGGAAAAGAGGACAGGAATAAAAAAAGGGGGGGTTGCTTTTTCTTAGCTCTGGCAAGCTTTAGAAAATGTTTTTTATGTCTATAGTCATAATATGAATTAAAGTCATTCTTATTTATTTGTTGCTCATTCTATGTTTTTACTTGCAAATTTTGACAGCACCCTGAATGGTTATAAGTGATTGTATGAGAGCTATTTTAGGAAGGGATCAGTTTCTCTTTTTTTTTTTCCAGCTATTTGGACTGAGCCTAAGGTTTCCTTTGAAGTTGTTGATATTTCAATTGGCATCTCAGAAGCATGAGATAATATCTCAGAAGTATGAGATAATATCTCAAACATGCCACACATGTTTATGTTTTTGAAAGTGTCATTTTATTAGAATGGTAGCATCTTAAGTATTTTAAAATATATTACACCAGGAAGCTGAAAACTTAATATTTTTTCAACCATAATATACCACTGACCAATAAAAAATAAACATGTAAAGTATTACTTTTTTTCTATATGTTTCCATGCATATAAATTGCATTTAAATGTTCATATATGTGTGTGAGTGAATTGTGGGTGTGTGTGTTTATAAAGACATACAGGTTGCA
Source organism: Mesoplodon mirus (assembly GCF_964341445.2). Lineage (NCBI taxonomy): Eukaryota > Metazoa > Chordata > Mammalia > Artiodactyla > Ziphiidae > Mesoplodon > Mesoplodon mirus. The sequence continues at coordinate 105,847,645 of NC_138982.1, read as the reverse complement.
GGTTTATGGCAATGGAAACAAATTATCCTCTCTATAGTCTCCACTATACTTAATTTAAATCCAAAATTGACTATTTAAGTAATAGAATGCATTTACATTCTAATTTACAACATATTTATGCTAATATATGTTATTTTAATAACTTTTTGCTTCTACATTCAATTGCATAGTTTTCAAAATAGGTTCTTAGGAAAATTAAACTGACGATTTATTTAACTATATTAGTAACTATTTAAATGATTTATCTAGATATTTTATTTTATTATTAGTTTTGTTTTGTGGTATGCGGGCCTCTCACTGTTGTGGCCTCTCCCGTTGCGGAGCACAGGCTCCGGATGCACAGGCTCAGCGGCCATGGCTCACGGGCCTAGCTGCTCTGCGGCATGTGGGATCTTCCCAGACCGGGACACAAACCTGTGTCCCCTGCATTGGCAGGAGGACTCTCAACCACTGTGCCACCAGGGAAGCCCTATCTAGATATTTTAAAAGATAAAAGTATTGATTATTCTTGAACCAGTTATACCATTACATTTTCTAGAAGGTAATTTAAAAAGAAATCCTGGCTAGGAAATATATAACAAGAACTTCATCAGTCTGAGAATTAAAATTTTTAGGAAACTGTTTCATATTTTTCATACACACACAGTTCAAGAAAATTAGTTTCATATCTTTTAAATCAGTGTAATGTGGCAAGATCATGTTACAGAATCAAATCAAGAAAAAAAATTCTGAGAAGTTTTTGTAGTTTAAAATAAACAGCAGCCTCAAGGGAAAATAAAACAGTAAGGTGCATAATAGCAGGTTTTTACACATGATTACATTATTGATTTATAAAATTATGTTGAAGTTCATGTTCTGCCTCTCTACATGTGAGTGCAATGCACTCTGTATAATTATGTTATCCACACCATGTTTAAAAAGTGCAATAAGAATATTAAAATATTTGGCCATGTAATTAAGAGACTACATTCCAACCATGATCACTAACAAATGAGATTGTTGTTCAACTTACCTCAGAAAGACCAACTTTCCTAAGAGGACTATAAAAAGATTGGCATCCTTGTTGAAAGATTGTAATATTTTCCCCCATTTCATTTACTAAAGTGAAATCTTTATAACATGCTTGACTGTGGCAATTCAGCTAAATAGACTGCCCACTGAACAGTTACAAAGTGAAATATTAACAAAGCTGACTGGGTTGTTAGACCAAGCCCATTTGTAAAAATCAATTCAAGCTCAGGAAAATATGTATGCTATATTTTATCACTGTAGAAAACTGATGTTCGAAAATAATAATCATGTGTCCAAGGAACAATTTATAAAAACCACATCATAAACAATGGTGTCATTACAATAATCATCCATAAACAAAGGAACATAAATGATACATAGTCCTTTCAAAAACCCTGGAAGTAGAATAATATGGTAGAAATAACATTGTATTCATGTTATTTTAATTTATTTTATGCTATTCAAGAAAATAGATACACCTTAGCTGGTCCTGAATAATGAGCAGAAAAATGAACATTTCTATTAGATGTACCTGGATATTAACAGCTTAGATAACAATAACCCAAAGAAATCCAATCACTATAGATTGTAAGCAATGAGATTCTACCACTTTTCTCTGGAATGTTTCACTATTTCATGTTCTGTTATGTCTTTTCAAATTAAACAGAATATCATTTCTAGTTTTTATAATGTGATCTATCATTGAACATGCATGTGAGTATAAACAGTATTTTAAAAGTTTCACCAGGTCTTATAATTCTCTAGCTCTCTATTAGGTATGTAAATAGGCATTACAAAGAAAACTATACCTTTTTTCAGTGCTATTGTCAAGTCTTTACAGATACCAAATCACTTCGGCCTAACAAAATATCTTTTGCTAAAAACCTTGGCCTAACAAAATTCCTAGAAGGTAGAGTACTTTGATTTCACAGAGTTTTATGCAGTAAAGTAAAGTAAATGAGTAAATATCTTTCCCATTTTCACAGACAGCATGGAGTCCACCCAGGATTTGAACTGAGGGGGATAAGGTAGAATATTATTCTTAATCACTATGTTTTATGCTACAAATATCCTCTAGCATAAACTTGCAGACATCCTCGTCTCAAAAGTAACAGAGTTATGAAAAATCTTGCTGATATTCCCCAAGTATTAAAGGATAAAGCTAGATTGACACTTCCTATTTTTATGATTGTTGATTTTCTCTTCTGGACAAAAAGTGTAGAGAGGAGCTCTGAGATAATCTTCTACGGAGTTAAAATAACTAAAGAAGAACGTTTAGGTGTTACAAACAAAATTTAACACTTCATGAAGTGGGCAGTCTCCATACTCAAGTGTTAGGAGAACTGCAAAAAGGGGCAGAAGGCAGGAAGCCTTTATAGGATAAAGAATAGGGAACAAGGAAGAGAAAGAATAAAAATATCTGATTGGTTGGGGTTACATATCTGGCTTTACTTGAGGTTCCAAAGAAGGGGGGGCAGGTCATCCATGTTACTTGGCAATTATGGATCAGTAACTTAGATGGTCTGACTTTTGAGTAGATGGACCATTTACAAGAATATGAAACCAAAAGCTGAAGTTTTGTTTTGCTAACATGGTTTTCCAGGTTCAGGTTTCCAGATAGGCATCCAGCCTACCAAAGAAAAGTTAATGTGAGACCAACTTGACAATTCAAACACATTTTATTTAACACTTCATGACGTGGGCAGCCTCTACTCTCACGAGTTTGGAGACTGCATACTTCATGAAGAGTTAAAGTCTACATCACCTAAATTGTCTTCTTTAATCATTTTAACAAGGGCCAACTTTTTGGGCAGAAAAAATCAGTTGACTAGGAGAAAAAGAATAAAAAGAGAAGGAAAAGAAAGAAAGAAAAAGAAAGAAAGAAAGAAAGAAAGAGAGAGAGAGAAAGGAAAAGATCCCAGTCCATGTTAAATAAAAAAACCTTAAACCAAAGATATTTTTATCAAAGTCTATCATGATTCTTCCTGTATTTGGTGTATGCACTGAAGCCTTAGGGGGCCCCTTATGGGCTAGGTTTGAGCTGAGCAGGGAGTTTGTCCCCTGACAACAAAAAGACCTAGAAAATATCAAAGAAAAGTCTGTTAAAAACAGCTCAAGCTCATATCCCACTCCATTCAAGTGACTGAAATACAGAAAAAAAATAATGCAAACTATTCATACCTGGCTATCCAGGTAAATGATAGGGATTCACTCTATTTCTGAAAACTTTAGATAAGACTGCCCAAGTCAGAAAAGGAGGCAAAAAAAAAAATTCAGTTGGGTTCCATACAGCTATTCTATTGAGAAAGGAACTGAAGAAAGGAAGGCAGCAATCAAAAGACTCTTAGAACATACAATCTGAGTGAACAGAAACAGAAGAAAAAAATTAGAAAACAAATGCTTCAAGTACTAAATCAAGTAGAGCATGGGATCTATGAAAGAAAAGATTAGTGATCAGATAATCAGTAAAGAGATGAGCTTGCAGGAGATATAGTAGTTAGAAAACAAAGTGAGAAGAATGGTGCCATTGCAGTAACAAGGGTACTTTAGAAACAGGAAGTAGGAATTGGAAGACCATTTCTAATGATAAGGTATTTGCCTAGAGGTTATCATTTAGACTGAAGAGAGGAAAGACAAAGTAGGAAAAGCAGGTTTGATGATAAATGCTAGATTTTGAGAAGAGAAACATATGGAAAATTGGAGCCTCCCTGATGCAGGAAGCATAACAAGTAGAATAGGGGAAAAAATTAAAGATAAATACTTTCCTGAAATGAGAAAATAGCTTAATTTACACACTGACAAGGTTCATTTTGTTCCCAGAAAAATTAATAGAGAACATTCAAAACCAAAACATGTCCTGTTGAAATTATTGAATTACAGGGATAAAATAATAATGATGCCAAAGGCATTCAGAAAAAGGAAGCAAGTCACCTATAAGCAACAACAACAACAAAATCAGGAGGGCCTCAGACTTCTTTAAGCCAATCATTGTGGATTGAAGTCAAGTCTATAATGTTTCCAAGGAAAAGAGAGTGAATAGAAATCCCATTCACAGCCAAGTCACTATTAATGTGTAAAAGAAACAAAACGATATTCTCAGATTGTCTGGAATTTGGGAGACATATTACCTGCAAGCTAATCTTTATATAATTTATACAACTAACATACTAGTCAAAACAATGAAATTCTGATGTGACAACTATTGTAATTAAAACAAAACAGAAATGTATAAGTGGGATAAACTTACCAGTTTAAAGGAAAAGTTTGTTTTCTAAAAAAAAAAACCCAACAATAAGTTGTACATAAGTGATGTTTAAAGTGACTCAAAAGAATAAAATAAACATGCAAGAATATAATAAACAAATATATACATACAAATATAAATCATGTGATAATAAGACCTGAAAATTTGGCATTCAAGAAAAATTTATTCATTGGACCAAAGAAGAGTACTTTGGTAAGAGATAATGTCTTAAAAGAACAGATAACTGTCATTAATATGTCCCCAAATATATGTATATATCAGTATTTTTTTAAATCATAGGAAGATTTGTCGGACACACAAGAATAGATATAAATAGAATACAGACATATTCTATATATATAAGAATATATTTTTAACAGTTCTCTGAACAAACACAAAATTAAGTAAGGATCTGAATAATATAATATGGTTGATTTAAAAGAAATATAACAAAACTATATGCAAACAACAGAGGATATATCCTATCAAGATTCCATGAACCACTTATTAAATAGGTTTAGCTTGACATTGGCAGGATAGAAAAATAATCTGCTGCTCAGAAACAGTTAATAAATGTATAATTGAGATGTTTTACCTGTATGTTACCTAAACAACTACTCTAAAAGAATGCTCTCAATTGTCTCCTTCATATTCCTAATTATTTCACTCAATTATCATATTAATGCCTTAAAAATAGGACATTCTTATCTGGCCTTTTAGACCTGGTGTGTGTGATTGTATAAAATGAGCCCTTTAAGAAGAATTTTTTCTGCAAAGGAGATTCAAAATACTTGCATATGTGCTTCAACTTCTGGGAACCAGCATGGAATGTCAGTGACAGATGAGCTAGTTATTTCAGAATTCCATTTTATGATAGTATTTCAGAAATGTTAAGACTTGTGGCAGTTTTGTCAGATCAAAAAGCTATAATTCAGTGATGATAATAATTCTGAGCAGTTAGTTCTGGCCCCATAGTTTGGTGCCATCTTTCCATTCGCGGATCAATCCCCCATACACCACTGTCACATAAAAAACACCCCATTGCAATGTACAATTTGGCAGGACTGCCTAAGAGGCCTGGATTGAACTGGCATTAATTAGCTATGTCACGCTATTATTTATTCCCCATGAATTTGCTTTTACCATTCAGATCAGGGATGAATTCACTAGCACAGCAATTGTAGAAATGATATAGGATCCAATTGCTTGTGTTTGGTCTAGTATTCCTCTACACAGAAAAGTCGGTGCTGTAGAAATTAATGCACTCTAAATTTTATTCCATCTTTTGTACCCTCCCTTCCTTTCTTAGCACAGATAATTCACATGTTAAGAGACCATCCCCAGCTTGAAAATTGCAAGTGAAGCTCAGTTATTTTTCTTCCCTCTGTGACAGTTTTGTTTTATTCCTCTTGCCAAATTCTCCCTCTACCTAGCACATCCTCCTTTCTGCCAATGGTCTCCCTTCCTGGGTTTAAATGTTTGAGAAGTATTTCCTCCTGGATTCCTATGTGAAGTCAGATATATATCCCTATTTATCCTGAGTTGGGAAACCTTAAAACAGAGAATATCCATAAATAATATGGAAATATAATTATCCAATAGGATATATAATGGTCTTAGGTGAACCCTCTGGCAACATTCATTTTAAAGATATTGTTGAGCAGCTTAAGGCATTTTATTGTCCAGTATGTCTGGTACAGAACTTTATTCTTTCTTAAAAACTTGTCTATATCCAGGCAGGTATATAGGACACAGAGTGTTTAACTTTGTGGCACAGAGTCAAACTAGTCCCATAAAACTATAGACAGTCTTCCAAATTGTGTGATTTAATAAATGGTTGAAAAGCACCGCATAATTTTTTTCCTCTAATGTGTCAGAAACATGGATTAAAGAGCAAACAAGTTCTCCAGGATGTCACTGTTAAAATATGTTACTGGACATTATTTTATAAACTCTACAGTTTTACAGTATGGGTAGTTACTCGTGATGAAGTTTTAAACTGTAAATCACAGAAAATTCTGACTCAGGAACAAAAAAAATATTTATCTCTTGTAAAAAAAGTCATCAGGTAAGGTAGCCTCAACATAACAAAGTACCTTGCCATTCTCATTATGTCAGTGTAGCTCCTGTCATAACAGGAAGATGGTTGTTGCAATTTTAGCCATTACATGTAGTCATTTCCCTACCATGTAAAAGGGAAAAATGAAATTTTTTCCGGGACAATCCAAAAACACCTTCTCATATTTCATTGGCCAGTATTGTAACAAATCATCAAGATTAACCAATCACTGACAAGGAGAATAGGGCCACCATGGTTGGCTTTGGCAAATCAGTAATTACCATTGGACCTCAGGATAGTGCCATCCTTCCCAGAGTCACAATTCGATTTTGCCATCAAGAAAGAAGAGGTTTGGAAAAGCAACCAATAGTATCTGGGGAATTCATTTGCTGAATTAGCTAATTCATATTTTATTTCCTAAGAGCATGGAACTAAAGGCAGGTAAATGATGTTTAGTGGAATTTAGAACATTGATAGGACAAAGCCTATATATTTGAGGCAAATAATAAAGGGTCAGGAAAAACATTCCTAGAGTAAAGATCACTTACTTATCTGACAGACGTTTATGTTAATAATAGGTGGCAAGGATAGCCTCATCCACCAGAGGGCAGAAAGGAGAAGCAAGAAGAACTATAATTCTGCAGCCTGTGTAACCAAAGCCACATTCACAGAAAGACAGACAAAATGAGAAGGCAGAGGACTATGTACCAATTGAAGGAATAAGATAAAACCCCAGAAAAACAACTAAATGAAGTGGAGATAGGCAACCTTCCAGAAAAAGAATTCAGAATAATGATAGTGAAGATGATCCAGGACCTTGGAAAAAGAATGGTGGCAAACATTGAGAAGATGCAAGAAATGTTTAACAAAGATCTAATGACAAAGAAAAATTATTAAAAGCAACAAGGGAAAAATGACAAATAATATAGAAGGGAACTCTCATAAGGTTAACAGCTGATTTCTCAGCAGAAACTCTACAAGCCAGAAGGGAATGGCACGATATATTTAAAGTGATGAAAGGAAAGAACCTACAACCAAGGTTACTCTACCTAGCAGGATCTCATTCAGATTCAATGGAGAAATCAAAAGCTTTAAAGACAAGCTAAGAGAATTCAACACCACAAAACCAGCTCTACAACAAATGCTAAAGGAATTTCTCTAAGTGAGAAACACAAGAGAAGAAAAGGACCAACAAAAACAAACCCAAGACAATTAAGAAAATACTCATAGGAACATACATATCGATAAATACCTTAAATGTGAATGGAAAAAGTGCTCCAACCAAAACACACAGGCTCGCTGAATGAATACCAAAGCAAGACCCATATATATGCTGTCTAGAAGAGACCCACTTCAGACCTAGGGACACATACAGACTGAAAGTGAGGTGATGGAAAAAGATATTCCATGCAAATGCAAAGCAAAAGAAAGCTGCAGTAGAAATACTCATATCATATAAAATGACTTTAAAATAAAGAATGTTACAAGTGACAAGGAAGGGCACTATATAATGATCAAGGGATCAATCCAAGAAGAAAATATAACAATTATAAATATATATGCACCCAACATAGGAGCACATCAATACATAAGGCAAATGCGAACAGCTATAAAAAAGGAAATTGACAGTAACAAAATAATACTGGGGGACTTTAACACCTCACTTGCATCAATGGACAGATCATCCAGACAGAAAATTAATAAGGAAACACAAGCTTTAAATAACACAACAGACCAGATAGATGTAACTGATATTTATAGGACATTCCATCCAAAAAGAGCAGATTACACTTTCTTCTCAAGTGCACATGGAATATTCTTCCAGATCGATCCCATCTTGGGTCACAAATCCTCAATAAATTTAAGAAAACTGAAATCATATCAAGCATATTTTCTGACCACAATGCTACAGGATTAGAAATCAATTACAGGGGAAAAATGTAAAAAACACAAACACATGGAGGCTAAACAATACTTTACTAAATAACCAAGAGATCACTGAAGAAATCAAAGAGGAAATCAAAAAATACCTATAAACAAATGACAACAAAAACTTGATGATCCAAAATCTATGGGATGCAGCAAAAGCAGTTCTAAGAGGGAGTTTATAGCAATACACTCCAACCTCAAGAAACAAGAAAAATCTCAAATAAGCAATCTAACCTTGCACCTAAAGGAACTAGAGAAAGAAGAACAAACAAAACCCAAATTTAGAAGAAGGGAAGAAATCATAAAGGTCAGAGCAGAAATAAATGAAATAGACACAAAGAAAACAATAGCGAAGATCGATAAAACTAAAAGCTGGTTCTTTGCGAAGATAAACAAAATTGATAAACCTTTAGCTGGACTCATCAAGAAAAAGAGGGAGAGGACTCAAATCAATAAAATTAGAAATGAAAAAGGAGAGGTTATGACGGACACTGCAGAAATACAAAGCATCATAAGAGACTACTACAAGCAACACTATGTCGATAAAGTAGACAACCTGGAAGAAATGGACAAAGTCTTAGAAAAGTATAACCTTCCAAGACTAAGCCAGGAAGAAATAGAAAATATGAATAGACTAATCACAAGTAATGAAACTGAAACTGTGATTTAAAATCTTCCAACAAACAAAAGTCCAGGACCAGATGGCTTCACAGGCAAATTCTATCAACCATTTAGAGAACTGCTAACACCTATCCTTCTCAAACTCTTCCAAAACGTTGCAGAGGAAGGAACACTCCCAAACTCATTCTGCAAGGCCACAATTACCTTGATACCAAAACCACACAGAGATACTACAAAAAAAGAAAATTTCAGACCAATATCATTGAAGAATATAGATGCAAAAATACTCAACAAAACACTAGCAAACTGAATCCAACAACATATTAAAAGGATCATACACCATGATCAAGTGGGATTTATCCCAGGTATTCAGGGATTCTTCAATATTTGCAGATCAATCAATGTGAGACACCATATTAACAAATTGAAGAATAAAAACCATATGATCATCTTAATAGGTACAGAAAAAGCTTTTGACAAAATTCAACACCATTTATGATAAAAACTCTCCAGAAAGTGAGTAGAGAGGGAACCTACCTCAACATAATAAAGGCCATATACGACAAACCCACAGCGAACATCATTCTCAGTGGCATAAAATTGAAAGCATTTCCTCTAAGATCAGGATCAAGACAAGGATGTCTACTCTTGCCACTATTTTTCAACATAGTTTTGGAAATCCTAGCCATGGCAATCAGAGAAGAAAAAGAAATATAAGGAATCCATACTGGAAAAGAAGTAAAACTGTCACTGTTTGCAGATGACATAATACTATACACATAGAATCCTAAAGATGCCACCAGAAAACTATTAGAGCTAACCAATGAATTTGGTAAAGTTGCAGGATACAAAATTAATGCACAGAAATCTCTTGCATTCCTATACACTAACAAAGAAAGACCACAAAGAGTAATTAAGGAAACAATCCCATTCACTACTGCAACTAAAAGGAATAAAATACCTAGGAATAAACCTACCTAAGGAGATAAAAGACATGTACTCAGAAAACTATAAGACACTGATGAAAGAAATCAAAGATGACACAAACAGATGGAGAGATATACCATGTTCTTGGATTGGAAGAATCAATATTGTGAAAATGACTACACTATCCAAAGCAATCTACAGATTCAACGCATTTGCTATCAAATTACCAATGGCATTTTTTACAGAACTAAAACAAAAAATCTTAAAATTTGTATGGAGACACAAAAGAGCCTGAATTGCCAAAGCAATCTTGAGGGGAAAAAAATGCAGCTGGAGGAATCGGATTCCCTGACTTCAGACTATACTACAAAGCTACAGTAGCCAAGACAGTATGGTACTGGAACAAAAACAGAAATGTAGATCAATGGAACAGGATAGAAATCCCAGAGATAAACCCACACATATATGGTCAACTAATCTATGACAAAGGAGGCAAGGATATACAATGGAGAAAAGACAGTCTCTTCAATAAGTGGTGCTGGGAAAACTGGACAGCTACATGTAAAAGAATGAAATTAGAACACTCCCTAACACCATACACAAAAATAAACTCAAAATGGATTAAAGACTGGACACTATAAAACTCTTAGATGAAAACAAAGGAAAAACACTCTTTGACATAAATCACAGCAAGATCTTTTTTGGCCTACCTCCTAGAGTAATGGAAATAAAAACAAAAATAAACAAATGGGACCTAATGAAACTTAAAAGCTTTTGCAGAGCAAAAGAAACTATAAACAAGAAAAAAATACAGCCCTCAGAATAGGAGAAGACATTTGCAAATGAATCAATGAACAAAGGATTAATCTCCAAAATATATACATTTTTAAATCAACATTTAAAAAAAAAACAATCAAAAAATGGGCAGAAGACTTAAATAGACATTTCTTCAAAGAAGACATACAGATGGCCAAGGGACACATGAAAAGCTGCTAAACATCACTAATCATTAGAGAAATGCAAATCAAAACTACAGTGAGGTATCAGCTCACAGCAGTTAGAATGGGCATCAACAGAAAAATCCACAAACAACAAATGCTGGAGAGGGTGTGGAGAAAAGGGAACCCTCTTGCACTGTTGATGGGAATGTAAATTGATACAGCCACTATGGAGAACAGTATGGAGTTTCCTTAAAAAATTAAAAATAGAATTACCATATGACCCAGCAAACCACTACTTGGCATATACCCTGAGAAAACCATAATTCAAAAAGACACATGCACCGCAATGTTCTTTGCAGAACTATTTGCAATAGCCAGGTCATAGAAGCAACCTAAATGCTCATCAACAGATGAATGGATAAAGAAGATGTGTTACATGTATACAATGAAATATCACCCAGGTATAAAAAGGAATGAAGTTGGGTCATTTGTAGAGACATGGATGGACCTAGTGTCTGTCATACAGAGTGAAGTAAGTCAGAAAGAGAAAAACAAATATTGTATATTAACGCATATATGTGGAATATAAAAAGATGGTACAGATGAACCAGTTTGCAAGGCAGAAATAGAGACACAGTTGTAGAGAACAAATGTATGGACACCAAGGGGGAAAGCGGGTGGTGGAGGTGGTGGGATGAACTGGGAGATTGGGATTGACATATATACACTAATATGCATAAAATAGATGACTAATAAGAACCTGCTGTATAAAAATAAATAAAACAAAATTCAAAATAATAGGTGGCAAAGAGGACTAGGAAGACTCTAGTTAAGGAGATTAAAAAAAAAAAGAGAAGTTAGGGCACTGAAACCCTGATGTTTAAGGACACAAATTTACCTTCTTGTATTTGTTTTCAATTAAAACCAGGGCAAAGAAGAATTCAAAAATCTTTGCTCAGCCTTTAAAGATCTCAGGCCCTGTTGTTTCTTCTATTTTTCCCTTTCTTCATTCTGTTACACATGTAACAAATATTATTCTATGTGATTGGAATGTAGCAGTGAACAGAATGGACAGGAGTCTGTATTTAGAAAAGTTCCCTGCCCTCAAGGAGTATAAAGAGTAAACAATAAATATAATTTAAGAGACAAATAGTATTAAGAGAGCAAACAGTATAAAAGGAGACAAACAGTAAATAATAAATATAATAAAGAAATAAATGATATTGTCTTTTAGAAGTTGATAAGTCCTGTGGGGGAAAAAAGGGAGAGAAGCATGTAAGGCAAGGTATTGGAGACCACGAGTGCAAGTGGGATACAACATTTTTTAAGTATAGTTGATTTACAATATTATATTAATTTTAGGTGTTCAGCATCATATTCTGTACACAATTTTAAATAGGGTATTTAGAGTATATCTTATTGAAGTGATATTCAAGTAAAGATTTTCTGTAGTTCAGATCACCTTTCACTTAACGTTAAGTTGCAATGAAGTGTAAAGTTTCTGAAGTATTAAATATCCCTCATGAATATTAAAATATGTTCATTACATAGTCTATAAAATAATGATACATTTTATTAAACTATGTTAGGAAATCTTATATTTCTCTGAATATCTCACTAACAGTAGCTTTCAGTTTCTGCTATGTATTAAAAATCACCACACAAATTGATTTTTTCCTTAAATTATGACTAGTTCTAGGTTTATTAAGCTATTAAGTCTTCCTTTAAGTTCTGTCCAATTCATTCTGTACCCAAAGCCCTTAGCTCTCCAACTGGCTAAAATAGAAACTCCTTTTTAATTTTTCTGGGAATGATATCTTCTACTAAAAAAAAAGTAGACTTCAGAAGAGGGGCAGAGAGGAAGGCTTCACCCAGGTTACCAAACAAAATAGCCAGTGATCAGTCTTAGAGATCAAAGGTGTAAAAAATTGCCTTTGTATCCAGCTGGCTTTGGCTATTGATTTATTTGGTGTAAAACATAGAAAGTGCTACTCTTAGGATAATTTTAATTTAATCAATGTTTATTTTTGATATCCTTTGAAGGCTCCCTCTACTTCTCAATCTCTGGATACCTAACATGTTTGTTACTTGAGGCTCCCATAATGGTCAGTTCCCCTTCCCAAAGTGCCCCAGGTTTTGAAAGTTTGAATCTCCTCTTCATTTCCCACCCTTGTAGATACAGGAATACCTCATTTTATTGCACTTCACAGATATTGCATCTTTTACAAACTGAAGGTTTGTGGCCACCCTGCATTGAGCAGTGAGTCTCTGTCATATTTTGGTAATTCTCACAGTATTTCAAACTTTATTTTATTATTTTTATATTTGTTATAGTGATCTGTGATCAGTGATCTTTGATGTTACTACTGTAATTGTTTTGGGATGCCACAAACCACAATCATATAACTCGGCAAACTAAGTTGATAAATGTTGTGTGTGTTCTGATTGCTCTACTGACTGGCAATTCACCTATCTCTCTCCTTCTCCTGGGGCCTCCCTATTCCCTGAGACACAACAATATTGAAATTAGGTCAATTAATAACCCGAAAATGGCCTCTAAATAATCAAGTGAAAGGAAGAGTCACACATCTCTCAGTTTAAATCAGAAGCTAAAAACGATTAAGCTTAGTGAGGAAGGCATGTTGAAAGCCAAGACAGGCTAAGACTTAGGCCTCTTGTGCCAAATAACCAAGTTGTAAATGCAAGGAGAAGTTCTGCATGAAAATTAAAAGTGATCCTCCAGTGAACACACAAATAATAAGAAAGCAAAACAGCCTTATTGCTGTTAGGAAGAAAGTTTTAGTGGTCTGGATAGAAGATCAAACCAGCAACAACATTCCCTTAAACCAAAGCCTAATCCAGAACAAGGCCCTAAATCTTCAATTCTATGAAAGCTGAAAGAGGCAAAGAAGCTGTCTTCATAACATAAAAGTACAAGATAAAGCAGCAAGTGCTGATGTAGAAGCTGCACCAAGCTATCCAGAAGGTCTAGCTAAGATAATTAATGAAGGCAGCTACACTGAGCAACAGATTTTTAAACAAAACAGTCTTATATTGGTAGAAGATGCCAAGTACGGCTTTCATAGCTAGAGAGAAGTCAATGTCCGGCTTCAAATTTTCAAAAAATAAACTAACTTTCTTGCTTGGAGCTAACACAACTGGTGACTTGAAGTTGAAGTCAATGCTCATTTACATTCTGAAAATTCTGGTGCCCATAAGAATTATGCTAAATGTAGTCTACCTATGCTCTATAAATGAAACAACAAAGCACATCTGTTTATAACATGGTTTACTGAATATTTTAAGCTCACTGTTGAGAACTACTTCTCAGATGAAAAGATTTCTTTCAAAAATATTACTACCCATTGATAATGTACCTGGTCACCTAAGTGCTCTGATGGAGATATACAAGATGAATGTTGTTTTCATGACTGCTAACACAATATCCATTCTGCAGCCCATGGATCAAGGAGTAATGTAAGAGTCTGAAGTCTTATTATTTAAGAAATACATTTCATAAGGCTAGAGCTGCCAAAGATGGTGATTCCTCTGTTGGATCTGGGCAGTCAATTGAAAACCTTCTGGAAAGGATTCATCTTTTAGATACCATTAAAAACATTTGTGATTAATGGGAAGATGTCAAAATATCAACATTAATAGGAGTTTGGAAGAAATTGATCCTAACCTTCATGAATGACTTTGAGGAGTTCAAGACTTCAGTGGAAGAAGCAACTGCAGATGTGGTGGAAATAATAAGAGAACTAAAATTAGAAATGGAGCCTGAAGATGTGACTGAATTGCTGTTATCTTATGATAACATTTGAAGGGATGAGTTGCTTCTTATGAATGAGCAAATAAAGTGGTTTCTTGAGATGAAATCTACTCCTGGTGAAAATGTTGTGAAGATTGTTGAAATAACAACAAAGGATTTAGAACATTATACAAACTTAGTTGATAAAGTAGTGGCAGTGTTTGAGAGAATTGACTCCAGTTTTGAAAGAAGTTCTACTGTGGGTAAAACGCAATCAAACAGCTTTCCATGATGCAGAGAAATCATTTATGAAAGGAAGTGTCAATTGATGCAGCAAATTTCAATTTGTCTTATTTTAAGAAATTTCTACAGCCACCCCAAACTTTAGCAACCACCACTCTGATGAATCAGCAGCCATGAACATTGAGGCAAGACTCTCCACCAGCAAAAAGATTACTACTCATTGAAGGCTTAGATGATAGATATCATTTTTTAGCAATAAATTATTTTTTAAATTAAGGTATATACACTTTTAGACATAATGTTATTGCATAATTAATAGACTACAGTATACTGTAAATATAACTTTTATATGCACTGGGAAACCAAAAAAATTGTGTGATTTACTTTATTGCAATATTCACTTTATTGTGGTGGTCTGGAACTGAACCCACAATATCTCTCAGGTATGCCTATAAATCTCCTAGGTCCATGCTAGGTTCTAGGTACTAACTTGACAGTTATTTTGCACAAAAGTACATACAGATAAGAATATTATAATTTGTCCTAAATAATATGCACACATTTTTGCAAGGATCTTGCGTTTCTTAATCCAAAAAGATATAGTGGATAATAGCAGATATATAGGAGACATTTTAGAAAGCAGGTGTGCTTCAAATCACAACTCTGGCCAGAGCATAAAGCACCACTCCTTAGGTTCCATTTTGTGGGAAACACTTCTCTCTTCAAAATTTTTTTTCTATCTCTCACTCCTGGAAATTTGAATTTCACTATAATGTAGTAGGAAAAAAAACTCCAATAAGCTGGGGTACTTTATACAATAGCTTTAGTGGATCAACACTGCAGAAGTTAGATTGTAAGGGATATTATTCTCAACTAGGATTCTTAGCATCCCCTATAGGAATGTTTGGAAATGTGGAGGTAATCTTGGAAGTAACCCATACTTTGAATGGGCACTGGCACTAATGGATGGGGCCAAACATGCTGGATATTCTTCAAGGGTGAAGAAAATCCTGTGCTATGAAAAATGGTCCCATCCAAAATGTGAATAGTGTCCCTGTAGAGAAACACTGGAGGATGTAAATTGGTAGAAGCAATGGAGGGTGTACAAAAGGAGACCCTACAGTCAGCTCTATTGAATACATGTTGGTGAAATCAGGAAGGTATGATGACTACCTTAGGGCAAGTGAGAAGGAAAAGGAACAAGCATGGGGAAAGTGACTGTCTCTTTGCAAACACAAACATAGGTAGCCTTTTCTATACTTTTTAAATTCCACACAGTACTTATTTTTACCACTGAGAAAACTGAAGCTCAGAGAGGTTAAATAATTCATACAAATTCAATGTATTAGTGAGTGTTGGAGCCAGGATTCAAACATAGTTGCAATGAACTCCAAAGTTTCCATTTTTCTCCTACAGTGGAAAGACATCAAAGCACTGCTCCAGTATCCAATACAATCAGCTTGCTTGTGTGAGCTAACAATTACTATGTATGAATATAAAGACTCAACACAAACTTGTTTTTCCAGGGTCTCAGGCCTTATATTAAAAAATTGGGAGCCAATAATATTGTTAATTATAATAGCAACAATACATATGTATAAAATACTGTTATTTTATTATTCTTTCAGAAGCTCAGGAAGACTAGTGTGCTGAAGAGTGAAAGGCAAAGCTGATGTGATGGTGTGGTAGATTAATTGACTGCATTGTTGGCCTCAACTAATGACTCCCTGGTAGCCCACTGTTGACCCTGTAACACTGTAGCTCTTCCTGAGCTGACTCTGAACTGATATTGTGACTTGCTTTGGCCAAAAGAATGCGGCAGGAGTC
This sequence comes from Mesoplodon mirus, assembly GCF_964341445.2. NCBI lineage: Eukaryota > Metazoa > Chordata > Mammalia > Artiodactyla > Ziphiidae > Mesoplodon > Mesoplodon mirus. Next base: position 105,831,092 of record NC_138982.1, on the reverse strand, counting down.
ATGGTATGCCTTCCTAATCTTTGTTGTTTCCTCTTTAGATCCTTCTACCTCCACAAGAATGAGCCTGGTCTAGCTACAGTTATCTTAGTCAAGGCCATCCTGGATCTCTCTATAGCAAAATGACCCCAAATGAGACTAGGTCAGGAAATTCACCTACCCCTCCTCAGCTGTGTGTAGACATGATATATGAGTGAGTATAGATGAGCCCCGAATAATTACTCAACTGATGCATAGATTCATAAGCATTAAAAATGCTTATATTTTAAGATATTAAGTTTTAGAGTTGCTTGCTACGTTGCCAACTGATACAGATGATTTTCTTGAGTGATTTTTAAAGCTTAGCGTTAATATCCCATGAGAACCAACACTGCTGTAACTTCTTAGGAACTGGAAACTCAGAATACATCAATAGACAATATTCTGAATATAAAGTATGGCAAACCCGTCGAGGGCACGAAAGCATCAGCAACAGGGAAGCCCCTTCAGGCAGCTTCAAAGTCAGGAGACATCTGCTAAGGGTGCTATCTAGCAGGAAAATCATGATACACCCTGCTTGAGACATTAGCAAATAGATTGATTTGTTAAAATATGTAAGTTAACCCTTCTGGAGTGTGAATCTCTCTTTTAGTCAAGCTCCTGGGATTTGATCACCATAACTGGAAATTAAAAACAAATTTGTTCAAATTTTGGATCCTCAGAATGATAAAGCCTCTGGCTTACCAGTTATAAAAGCAAAGCTATCTTTCAGTGTAATTAATCACATCTGTCTGGGATGGTTCAACTGAAACCAGGATGCTTGTCCAAATGACTTTTTGGCTTCCTTTCCCACCCATAAATCCATAATTTTAATCACAAGGAATTGTTACCAAAGGAATTGTCTAGTGTATATAACACATTATTAATCAGTATAAGTGCTTAACATTTTTATGTAAGTCAGCTTCAGTATTTAAAATATCTTCCTGAATCCCTAGAGCTAATTATTGAGCAGTCGGCATGCAATAAACCTTGAAGCAATCTTCAAAGAAAGAGAAGGTCTAAGTGGGAGGATCTAAAAACTGGGAATTACAGTAATCAAATCATGTGGTCAGGAGACATTAGTTGTTGCTGTGAGGTCTCTGGAAGATAAACATGGCTGAAACCCACACCGAATGAATAGCTGACATCAACAAGTTTTGTACTGTGTCCTACACAAACAGATTGGGTGGGAAGAGAAATCTTCCAAAATTAAATCAGTTCATCATTTCCAGACAATATTTTTATAGCCCCACTGCCATCCAAATTAGGGAGGAAGTGAAAAAGGAAACATTGAGACTCTAATAAATCATCTCATAACCACCAAAATGTCATCTTTCTTGATTTGGAATTAAGTAGGGTTGACTCAGCCACCCAGAAATGTTCCTATGAGTGCCCTGGAAAACAATAGAAAAGACATGGAAAACCTTTTAGAAGAAGCCATGGACTCAGATTTTATTAGTATGTCCTATATCTATCATGATAATTTGCAAAAACTTATTCAGGTATTTAGTTCATGAAATATATGAGGTTTACAAGTTTGTGGTTATTATTACAAGTCAAATCCTGCCATAGCAAATATTCTAACTGTGAACATTGCTGTATAGTTTAAAGACTGTCAAAATCCTAGATTTGGGGTCACTTGTTTCAAGCACAGATATTGGATAAAATCAACTTCCTTTAAAATGAAAGAATGCAAACAACTCTCTCTCTAATTTCATTTCAATAAAATCTTATTGTATAAACAATAGGAATATGACCCAGCCCACTACTTAGCAGACACTATACTATTAATACTCCAAATTCTATAAAGTATCTCAACTAGCTAACAGTGTTGGATAATGCTTATAAATGTTAACAAATCACAACTTTCAAAAAAGTTAATAAATATACACACAGTAAAATGGATATATCTTTAAAAACATAAAGTTGAATAAAATAAAGGCAAAAATGAAACAAACAATATAGCTCAATACAACTAAGGCAGATTAAAATAGCACATCTGAGTTAAAAAAAAAAAACTTTTCCAAAGATGCATACCAAATTTATGAATTTTATCCAATTTAAACAAATTTTATTCAAACATAAATCAACCATCTTAAAGGGAATAACTTTTTAAGGAAAAGAATGAAAAGGGAGAGAGGAAATGAAGGGGAAAAATTTAAACACAAAAGGTATGCTTTCTAGAGATTTAAAAACTGCCTAAACACTATACCATTTGATTACTTGATATGAAAGTTGGAGATTTCATCCATTTCCATTATAGACTTCCAAGTCTCCCAAATTTTATTATACCACTTAGCATTTAATTTACATCATAAAATATATAATTTAATGTCTATTGATTACTTTTGTACCCGTTTAATTATATACATAATTAGATACAATTATGTAACTGTTTTTCAGTTGGTTGATTTTAGTCCATGTTTCTATTTCCCTTTATATAAAAAAATGCAAATTGTATTGTTCCTGTCTTTTTTTCCACCTTTCTACTTGCTTTTCTACTTTTGCCATCTTATCAAATATACTTTTAATTTTACTCATTTAAAAATGGATTAATATGGGAGGAGGGATAAATTGGGAGATTGGGACTGACATATACACAATACTATATTTAAATAGATAACTAATAAGGACCTACTGTATAGCACAGGGAACTCTACTCAATACTCTGTAATGACCTAGATGGGAAAAGAATATAAAAAAGAGTGGATATATGTACATGTATAACTGATTCACTTTGCTGTACAGAAGAAACTATATTCCAATAAAAATCTGTTACAAAGGATTAATATAAATTATATATGTAGAACTATGAATATGGATCTGAACATTAATATATGCCTAACTACTGTGCAACAAAAAACATGTTTTATTTTTATAATTATTCTCAGAACTGGAATCTATATGAACATTAATACTGCTATGCTTATTTAAATACTTACTGCCATGTCAAGTACTGTGCTGGAATGATAATGCCATGCCACTTGAGCTAGTAAAAGAACATTCCTAGTTTTAAAGTTGAATGGATTTTCTATTCTTACTCTACATTTTCTTAAAATTATACCATTTTATTTTGCTTTGTATCTTTGACTCAATCTTTTTCTTTTCATAGTTTTTGTTTTTCCTGGAAATTTTAGTTGTCTTTTTGTTTCTTGAATAATGTATCTGTCATACCACAGAGGTCAGCTTTTTGTCCAAGAATTGTGTTCTATTAAATTAAAACTATATCAGTAAGCATGATACAAGTAGTTGACAAAACTGATTGTACATATGCTTATGTATGCAAAAGATTCACTTTGAAAGTAACTTTGTTGAGGCTACAGAGCTCTATTTTATACCTTAAATAATAATCATTACATTAGGCACTGTTATCTTTTCCTATTCTACTGTAAAGTTTGTAATGCCCAATGAGAAACCAGCATTTGTTTCTAAGATAGAGTAGAAAATGTGAAGAGAAACCACTCACTATAGGCCCCGTTTTAACCAGTTTGATTATTAATTTAATTCATCGCATCCCAAACACAACAATGCAAAGAAGTTTATGCTGAAACCTTTAACTTCATCTATGCTCAATATAAACATTCTTGAAAACCCCTTTCTTTCATGGACACACTAGATCTAAAAAATAGCACTTTCCTCCCTATTTTTTCCACTGCAAATTAATTTTTGAAAGAAATGAAAGAGAAAATAAAACAATAACAATGATAAGAAAAAAAGACCCAAACTTCATAAGCCAGACTACCAGCTAAGTCCCCTTAACTGCAAAACACTTTAAGATACTATTAAAGACAAATAATTTCTTTTTTTGAAGACTATCACTTGCATTTTTATTTTTTCAATTAAAATATTGTTTTCTCACATGGATCCATATCTTTCCCTGTTTTATTCTTCTCTTAGAAGGGTTTTATAAACCAAAGAACCTCTCAAACCAAACTGAGCCTGTTTAGATTTTTAATTTAATCAAAATACAAAAGTGAGTCTGCTTGTATTTTGGCTTTTAATTTTGTATGGCATTTTTATTTGTATTTTATTTTTAACTTTTAAGTTGGTGATTTCAAAGGAAATAATTTATGTTAGTGAATCAATATATAAAATTCTACCATTCATATATATTTTTCCCACTCTGGGTGAAAATTGTTATTTGAAAACATGGCTATAATTAAACTCCTCATTTGCACTGTAAATATGTAAATGTACAGCTACTACTAAAACAACAGTAAGCATCTAAGATCATCAGGAAATTTTTGTTTACTTTTCTCTCTATAATACAGGTCATTCAGAGTAGCTCTTACTTAGCCTAGACCAATTAACATTTACAGTAGGTTTTGAGAAACAGCTAATACAATTAAAATACAAATTAATTTGCTATGTAGAAAATGCTGCACATGTATTAATTAGATTTTGAAGGTTGACTTTGATTGATAATATAGTCTAATTAACATAGTTTGTCATCTTTTGTATATATTGCATCTTTATCTCATGAGATAATAATTTTGTAGTATAACTAGGTTTTATTTGGAAAGTTACCAGTTTTGGTACAAATATTCTGAGAAAGTTTCAATTTCAACTCAGTAAGTCATCTTCAGAATAACAACACCTGGGTGACAATAAAAATTAGTAACTTCGTTGTGTTAGAAAGGAGCCTTATAAAACTCAAGAAGCAGACTACAAATGTTTCACGATAATCAGTGTAATTCAAAGTAGCAATGAAGTTGTTGTTACCCAGCAGCTGCCAATTGATTCTTTTCAGTCTCTATATCTTGTTGTTTTTACTTTGCTATTCTGTGTGTAAGTAAGTGGCTGGCTATACGACCTAGAATGTATCCTTAAAATTATTTTTAAGGAACAAAATTATGTGGCTTTGAGAGGAAAAAGTTCTCAGTTTCAAGTAGAAAATGGATTATGTATTAATCCATGCAATCTTACACTCCAGTCCTCAATTATGCTTTGGTAAAGCTATACTATTACAAGTTTTGAGCATAGGAATGAATCTATGTCTAGTCATCCCAGTCATTTTTCTTATATTTTCCCCATAGGATAAGACAAGAGATAAGATGGATGAGCTGCCACTTCTCCACAGAGGGATACAGACATTCCTGATGTAGGTCTTGGCATTAGCTCTAGATTGGCATCAGACTTCAAAGTTTCCTTAAATAATACCGATTAAGGTTTATGCCAAGCTCCACTCTTGACTATCTTTCTTTTGTAAGGGTTCTGGATGAATTTTGAATCCAGTTTTGATTTGTAGGCTTATTCAATTGCAGAAAAAAAAAAAGTGTTGTTTTTTTTTCCTCATTTTATTTTGGCCACACACATTCTTATTTTTTCCAAGTTACCACCATCCTCAAACCTTGGGAGGTACAGTTAGACTGGGTAACAGTCAAATCCCTAAAGCAAAGCTCTTCAAAAAATAAAAATCGATTTTTCACAGTTATTCAAAAATGCATAATAATTTGGAGTCTGTCTACTGGGAGGTATCACTTTCTCAACTACAAGTTCCCTCCCTCCTCCCAGTCTCCTTGTTAGTGTGTGTCAGCCTTAGGTGCACACACCACTATCAGGATTCATTCTGCAAAGCAGCACATGCGCCCGGCCTCAGACAATTGTTCTCCATTCTTTGGGGACACTAGCACTCTCTGTACTCTCCTCTGAACTGAAATTATGCTTGAAAGCTTGATAATTTGATAAATCTTTTAATTGTGAGCTGTAAATCATCAAGTTCCTTTTTAGTTTGTTGCTAACAATATTAGCTTTCTCCGCAAAGAGCACACTGAAATGATTAGTTAAAAAGCATCCTGTTAAAAAGTTATGCATTCTCTTTTTTGTACCATCTTCCAGAAGCAGCCAAGTAATGTAGACATTTTACTCTTATTATATGAGGTGAAGAAAGCTGAAAGTCTGCCACATGTCTGGAAAAGATCAAGTAGTTCATCACTTACTTTAGAAATTGGGTTTTTATTTATGTGCTGCCTTTAGCTATTTCAATCTGTATGACCAAGCATATTCTCCCCTTTCTTGCATAGAGCAAGAATGCTGACACTAGAGGTTTTACTCTTTGTTTCATGTTATTATAACAAAACCTTGTACTAGCTATGATGGGAGATGGAGTCATCATCTTATTACGAAAGTTTTGAAATTAGAATAGAAATTCTCAGCAGGGTGCCACACAAGGGTTTTGTGGTACCCTGAAAATAGTAAGACATTTTTTTCTGGTATTCATGTTAGCAAAACAGGACCAAGATTTTTGTCCGGTTATTCAGGAAGGAGGCCAAGAGGCACTTAAAATTCTAGGAGAGTCCCAGAGGGGAGGCAAGAGTTATACCATGGATAAAGGAAAAAATTATGAAAAAATTTGGTGATAATTTTAACCCCAAAGTGCTTGATATTATATTGTAGAACATTAAACCTAAGTGTAATTTAGTCAATTTACTATATTTACGTTTGAACTTTAATTCATAATAGAAACACAGAAGGCAATTCCAGGAGGTCTCATTCTTTATTTTCACAATACTATATTTTTCCTGAGGACAAAACTTTGCATGCTTAGATATTTATTTCTTTGCATCAAGCAATACTATCACTAACCTCCTGGTAACAGCATTTTATATGGTTTTAAAACCCATCTAGCCCACTTAATAGCTGCGCTATCTTCCTGGAATTTGTTTTCTCATCTTGAAATTAGACTAATGGGTTTCTCACAGAGGTATTTTAATAATATATGTGAAAGCAAAATGAGTAGTAGCGCCCCACAAATATTAGTTCTTTCTTAATTAAAAAGCAAGGTGTAACACAAAAATTAAGTGGGCATTTAAAATACCAAGTATATTGGTTTATAAATAGTACAAGTTTACTTTTGTATCTGCTAATCATCAGCAATCTTTTGAATTATGCAAAAGGTACTTTGATGGCTCTCAAATATATTATCTAACAGTAGATAAAATTCAATTCATAGTGTAGTGTTAGAAATTTTATATCTCATATTAAATTCTTTTGTATTCCTATTGTCAAAAATTTCTGATTCTTAAAGCTTTTTACCTGCATATTGCTGTAGCTTGGTCCTCTGCAATTCATATTTATGTCACTATTATTAAAATTATAAAGTTCAACGGTGATCTTGGAATTCTCTGTTCAAATATTTTTTAAGGCTCCTCATAGCCCATTGAATATACCTGAATGTTCTTTCCCTTTTAGCAACTGGCTCTAAAACTCATAACCCTTATCTCAGATATTCCTATGCCCACACCTTGTATTTCAGCCAAATTAAGCTGATTTCCCTTCTGTAAACAAGTTTTCAGTGTCCCTACATCCTTCTGCTCAAGCCAAACTTTCTGAATAGAATAATACCCCCACCTAAAACAACCTGCCCCGTTTCTCATTTGTTTGTCGGAATTCTGTGTATCCCTCATAATTCAGGTTAAATGTGATGTCCTTTAGAAAGATTTCCCTCATGATCCTAAGATAGATGACTCTTTTATCTTCTCTAAATTTCCATGTCAGAGTATATATACACCCACACACATATATAAATACACACACACACACACACACACACACACGTCTTATGGGTGATGACCGTATTCTTAGTTTTAGCTTATCTCTCCATATGCCTTTACTTTCTGACTAGATTATTAGCCTAATATGTAGTATTTTTGTTTCCATCATCTTTGTTACATAGAGAATATCTAGGATAATGAAATGAAATGAATCTCTCAATCCTTATTCTTTTGGATAAGGTTACTGTCTCACAGCAATGAATATTTTTAAATGGGAAGGATTGAGAAGTAGAAGGAAGGAATAATCTGGGGGTACAGGTGTCACACTAGGAACTTGGAGTGCTGTTGCTGGGAGTGGGGAAAAGAAGAAGACAGAAAGAAGAGTTTCTGAGCAAAAACAACAGGGTTATTAGTTTACAAATTTCTGACATGGAGTATGCATTTAAAAACACTGCACAAGAATGAGACAAAAATATTCCTGGAATTTATACATGAATAATAGGGGTTGGTTTCATGGGTAAAGCCAAAATAAAGTTAACAAAATGAAATCTTAGATTTTTATGTGAAATAGTACAAAAATGTAATTTCATGTAAATTACATTGAGTTAGTATGGAATATGGTAATCTGACCTTTACAACAAAAGCCTCAATTGGTGGACTTCACAGTTAAGAAAGGATGACAAATATCAGGCAACCAGAGGCATAAAGAAAGAGACATCTTAAGAGAGGCATCTTAATCTAACATTTTGTTATAAAAAAATAACCAAAGAAAAGGACTGCTTTTAGGATTTTACTCTCAGGAGTAAAATTCTGGTTCCCAGAAAGATCCTTAGTGAGAGTGGGTAACTAAAATTTTTGATGGTGGTATACCTTGAGTTCTCCATCAAAGGGCCGTTGTTAAATTTCTAGTCATTAAGACCTTAATTCTCATATCGCTGAGCTATCTATAATTTCTCTATCAATCCTCAAATTAGCCCTCTATTCTAGGAAGAAAATGCATTTATTTGAAACCCCTCTCCCAAATTTTTTTTATCATTCCACTCATCCAAAAAAACAAAAACCAGGCCGGGTTATCTATAAGATTGCATTAAAAGACAGAATTAAAATTCAAGAAACAATTAGAAAGAGACATAAAAATATACACAAAACCCAGCAGAAATAACAGTAGTCATTTTAGGTGACATTTCTCTTTGAAAATTCTTGTTTGTTCAATTAGGTCAGATTTTACATTCAGTATTCCAAATACAGGTTTAATCCATCTTTCAATAACTATTTTGTATTTGAGATATTTTCATAACAGTCCATATTGTGTATGGTATGTGATTTGGTATACTGATCTCAAAAATAATGGAATATTCTGCCATAATCTCTAGGCTTTAACAGAGATTACCATAGCACACATAATGATTTTATAAATTAAATATAGTAGTGAGGACAATTAAACATCACCAGGAAAATGTTGTCGATTTTCTTTCCAAGTCATTCAATCCACAAAATAAAAATATCTATGTTTTAAATGAAATTGTTTTAACTTTAATTTCAATGGATAAACTAAGAATAACATTCAGAATTTAAATATTATTTAAAAGACATAACATACATAAGTCTGGAATGAATGCAATGGATGCAATGTAACGGCATGTACAATAGAGAAACAAGAAAAAGTGAGTTGTATGACCTTGTTTCAACTAATTACTCATTGTACTTATTGGGAGAAATTTCAGTCCTCTCTCTTCTCAACTTTCATACAATAGTTGATGAAACTAGAATAATTCAGCCCTTTCCATGGACTGTTCAACAACAAAATCCTGTCAGTACTCACTCTGCCAAAGTGCTATAATTAGAACTTGCTGGAAGCAAAATTACAGGCATAAATAATTATATTTTCTCTACTAACAACACATGTGGGAATGCAATGGAGATAAACACAGTGAGAGGGAGAGAGAGAGAGAGCATTCTTTCTGCCTAACATCTTTGATAAAAGCTGCACCAGAGACAAGCAATAAACTTAAGTGTGCAAGTAGTAACTCATTCTCATGAACCCAGAGCTCCCTAGTTTGTTAATGTTGAGAGAAAAAGAGTCCCTGGCATTCTTACAAAATCAATGACAGTGCCATGTTAAATGCTCTTCCGTGGGTTATTACGGGTCAGTCTAAGAATCTCTTTATTCTCTTTCTCTGCCATTTTGCAATTTTCTCTACTGGTTTTTAGTTTTCCTTCTTAGTACATCATGATTAAACAAACATTGGAATTGCCAGATAAATGCAGGTGGATTAGCTGTGAAAACATGACCTGCAAATAATATGGAAGACATGCTACACAGAAAGTGTTTTTCCATAGAAAAGATAATAGACAAAGGTTAAATAGACAGTTGTAGAAAAAATTTCATTTGCCAAAATTTCCAAGTGGAACTGTATTATGGAAACTGAAGCATTTTTTTCCCCCAAAGGAATATGATGCCTGCTCACACAGGATGCTCTCTCCCCAGGAAGACCCCTTAATCTCTGCTGGATCTGTGCAGTGCTCCATGTCTTCCTCACCTCTGTCCCTTAATATAGTGAGGTGTCCAGAAACCCTGTCTAGCCTAAAACATCAGTCAGATCAGTTCTGTCTGGGGAAGCTGATCGAGCTCAAAGTTTGGGGTTCAAGGTGGGTATAACTTCTTGAAGAATAGAGCTTGAAAAGAAAGAAAAATAAATAAATTGCCAGATATATTGTTTTAGGAACAGAGATCATCCTTTTTAAATCTCTATGCCAGCTGAGAAATGTTCTCATGCAGATGTGAGCACTAGCCTTAGGTGGAAATAGTCTGTTAGGGAAGGACTATCTGTGCACGTTAATGAGGTGAAACCCAGATAGGCTTATAATACCATCCCCGTTTGTTTTGAAGGGCCATTGTGTGGGGCAGGTGGGGGAGGAAAGCAGAGAATGGGCCAATATAATATGAGCTGTATTACCGGAAATTTTTTATGAAACTGAAAGAACACAGTATTTTGTGACCTACTTTATATTAGAGGAAACCTTCCACGTATCTTTCCAAAGAAGTTGAGTTTGGCCTCCAGATACCATTGCAGTAGCTATTAGGACTCCTTTCCATGAACCACGCACTTAAAGTTAGGTAGAGTCCTGTGTTTTCGGAGATGCAGTTCCTCCAACAGCTTCCCAATATTAGAGTCTATTGTTATTTCCACAGGACCTTCTTTTCTCTCTATGATTTTGCTCTATATGAGTAGGTATTATAATTCCAAAACAAACAAAAAACAAATCTAACTATTTGTTGCAAACTATTTTCAACCTATTTAGCATTGCAGTAATTATCTTCTATTTTAGAGAAATAGCCTCTGGAAGTTTGAATAACTGAGGGCTTTATGGTTTTTCTTCCACAATCTGGCCACCAGGTATTCTTTTATAATGAAAAAGTGTTGGACTAAATACTTCCCAGAATCTATCAGCACTTGGGTCCATAAAGCAATTCAGTCTCTTCTTATAGCATGTGGAAGGTCCACTCTCTTCCCTCCAGTGCTCCAACATGGATGCCTCTCTATTCTGAGGGTTTGGGGCAACCTGTATTATCATTTGGTTAGGTGACAGAATCTGCCAAGGATCAATGATTTGAGGGAAGAAAAGAATCTAGTAGATCTTGACCCTTGCATGAAAAATTTAGGCCTTTCATGTAGGAGTAAGGCTATGCCACCTCTCTAAACACCTGTCTTGAATACTATCATTTTCACCAGTAAACAATTAGTTCTAATATCCCTTGGAGGCACAGATGTACATATGTACATGGACCATATGAAAGTTCTATTCTGATTCTTTTAATTTTCTCAGTGATGTAAGAAGCAAGGTCATCCACTGAGAGTGAAGATAGGGAAGAAGTGTTGGAGGGTGAGGAAAGAAAAGGGGTATGAAATCTTCTAAGGAGATGGAAGAATGGAAGGATTGGGAAATGTAGTTTTATTGCTTTGCAGTATCAGGAGTCCATCTGCAGTTCCTGGTCATGGTTTCAAGGTTGATCACCTTTGTGACACATCTTTCTTATGACACATTCAACTGCATGGTTGCAGATGTGGAGCAGGCAAAGAATTGGATTTAAGTGGAGTTAGGATTACACCCCATGGTTTATGCTGAGGGATTTTCAAAGAAAGTATAGCACAAAGGATAAAACAATGTGATGCAAACTGTGTATTTCCACCACCGTGTCTTCTGAGCTTCAGTATCACTTATCCAAATTGACAATCTCAGAGATCCTAAACTGAATGTGTCATCCTCATGACCAGCTTATCTAAAATAGGTTCTTCCTATTATTCCCACCCCCTTGCTTACCCAACTAAGCACTTATCACAATTAAAAAAGAATCTATTTCTGTATTCTCCTTCTCTGAAATTTTATGTCCCAAACATCAGGGAACATGTATAATTTTTTGTTCACCATTCTATTCTCAGTTCCTAAGACAATGTCTGGCACAACATAGTAAATACTCAATATATATTTATGGAATGAGTAAGTAAATGAAGAAATAAATTTGAGGAAATAAAGGAAGAAAACAATCTGGCTGTGGTTTGCACTGTACAGTTTATTGGTTTTGATGAGCTAAAGAAATGCTGTTTTACTACCTTTACTTATAACACAATTATACTTAGCCTGTTGACCTGGGCAGCAAAGAGAACTAGAGCCAGTTCTATCTTTCCTGTACTCCTCCTCCCTAACCATTTCTCCAAAACAATTCCCCAAAGAATATTACACAGTCAGTAAACCATTCATTTGGCATGAGATAATTATCTAAATTATGAAGAATCATGGAACACAAACTTTTCAGAAACATTAATATATGAATTTACTTTCATTGGAGTTTTGAATTTTGATTTAACATAAACTGATTTTATAGCTCTCTCCTGCTTCAGCCCCACCCACAACAGGTTAGGCATTCTTTCTTGGCTATTACCCTTGGCAAGGCTCCAAATACACCTACTAGGTTAAAGCTTCAGGTGACGCCTCTAAATTGGCTGCTTCACATGATGGATAACACTCGGTATCTTTGGAACTTCTTTTTATACATTCTTACTTGCACTGACCTACTTATTTTTATTTGCTACCCTCATTTCTTTCCCATTTTCTCTATTGGACTTCATTCCTTTTTCTTGTCTTTCTGTGAGCCTACACTGCTTTCCAGATCTCTAAGAGTCACATCCTATTATTTCATGCTTTCCACCTTTTCAGATATCAAGATCTTAGTCTCAGTGTTCTTCAAATAGTCTTCATCCGAGCCCTGCATCCTTATGAACTTAGCACCAACAAAGCCCGGCTTTTAAAAAAATAGGTATGAGATATTTTTATCAGGTATAAAAATGACACTTTTTCAAACATATTTAGAAAATTTCTATTTATTAAAAATATTAAGAAACTCTTATTCTCTTTTTCTTCTTTAATTCTTGTTAAATGTATTCTCTAAACAGTTGGGGGAAATTTCCTGCCTTACTAAACAAAAGTACCAATGCAAATGTTAAAATCTTGTGACACTCAGTGTTTTCATCATTGACATTAGTACTATCCTGAGAATGTAGAAGGTTTAAGATATAGAACTGGGTAATAGAACATGTTGCGGTTTATCTGACTTGCTTCACTTGAAAGCAAAGTACTGTGTGAGCTTCCTTTCTTTCAAATTTCTACTTTCTTTCATGGGCTACAGCAAAACTATTTTCCAAAAGTCTAGTCAATAAAGGCTTACTCACTTACCTTTTCCTTGAATAAGTGAAGTTTTAAGTACACTTTGGCTCAGTTAGTATCATGATTCAAGCAAGAGAAATTTTAAACCTAACTCATCCAGATAATTGCCCCAAACCTCTATTTCCCTTTAGTATGTGGACACAGGTTATAAAATATTCTGGAAGGGATTATATGACTTATTTTAAAGCAGTTGATTCCCAGGATGAATTCTATAAAAGTGATTTGTCATCACTATTGATTCAGGTAAGTAGCTATCCTGGGAGCTTGGCACCACATGCTAAACTTTAAAATTTTGAAAAACTTAAGATTTCTACATTGAGGAGTTTATCCATTGAAACAGGGCAGAAGAGGAAGCTTTTTAGAAGCAGATGGAGATTCAGTAACAGTAATGACTTAAGCAAAGACTCCAAGGAGATTAATATCAGACAGTAGAAGGGTCTACCTGCACCACATCCTCATAAGGAAGTTCTTAAAAATATGTTCCAGTAATTTTGAAGAATATGTGAAGCCAACTGTGTTTTGCCTTTTAATTCTCAAAAATTTTAAATAATTATATTCAGAAAAATGCAAATTAATTTGCCAAAAACTTCTCTCTCTTAAGTTTTGATCATAGGAGAGTTCCAATGAAATGCACCACATATGTTTTTGAGTAATTTTTCACTTATTAAATCATAACAGAAGCTAGAATGAAGCACTGGATTGTACTTTTCTTGTTTTTTTCCAACACAATTTCTAAAGTTAGCAAATTATACACTGAGCTTCTTCTGGACTTCAAACTGAACCCAAATACATGGGATATTACACATGGTCTAGAGACTAAAAAGAGTCTTGCAATTTGTCTCTTCCTAGTAAGTAGGATACAACAATTGAAGACGTTTTCTATTGCTAAATGATCTATTTGATTTCCGGAAAGGAAAAGAGGGACACAGACTTCCTATATAATCATCTTCACAGGTTTTAAGGGGTCAGGGAACTAAATCCAAACTTAAAAGTATCAGAAGAATAGAATTCTGAGAAGATGGCAGAGTAAGAAGCACTGGGAATCAGTCTTTCTACCTAGGCAACAATTATACTGGATTAATCTATCTGATATACTAGTTTGGAATGCTGGAGTCTACTGAAGGTTTTCAAATTTCAGGGGAGTTGTTAAATTGTGTCAATTTTGGTTTATTTCAGCTCTTAGTTTGGTAGTGGTTACCCACTCCACACCCTTAGCCCTGTGCACATTTCCCCACAGTGGCTTGCATGCAGCTTGTGGGAGCAAGGAGGGACAATAAGGATCCTGCCCTCCAAATATCAGGAACCTGTGTTCTGATCACAGATTGCTGCTTCTGATTACAGAGGTGCAGACAAAGAGGCAGGCAGCCATTATTGTTGCACCTCCTCTTACTGTTGCAAGTACCTCCCCTCCACCTGAAGTGACTTCCAGGGGATTTAAAGGACCAGTGCCTGAATCCCCCTTCTTTTTTTGTTTCCTCTTTTGGGAGCCTAACATTAAATACCAAGACATTCAAAAGCAACTGTGCACGGGGGATAAGTTAGAAATTCACCACACATGCTCAGGGAAAAGTACACGCTCAAAAGATATCTAAGAAAACTTTAAATTTATACCTCAGGATAATCCTCAGCACAGAGACAGGTTACAACAATAAACAAAACAAAACATGCAAATAAAAAACAATAAACTTTGGATCAGGGAAAATGTGATTCCCAGAGTTATCACATTATTAGATTCAAATATCTGGTTTTACACCACAAAACTCACAAGTTATACAAAGAAATAAGAGAATATGGTCTATTTAAGTATTCAAAGGAAAAAAATATCAACAGAAACTGTCCTTTAGAAACCCCTGATGGCAGATCTACTTTACAAAGACTTCAAAAACAACTGTCTTGAAGATGCTCAAAGAACTAAAGAAAGACATGGGAAAAGTCAAGAAAATTATGTATGGAAATATCAATAAAGGTATAAGAAATCTAAAAAGAAACCAGAAAATTATGGAACTAAACAGTACAGTAACTGAAATGAAAAATCGACCAGAGTGATTCAAAGGCAGATTTTAACAGGCAGAAGAAACAATCTGCAACACTGAAGATAGTACAATCGAAATGATTGAGTCTGAGGAATGAAAAGAAAAAAAAAATTGAAAAAATGTAAAGTGAGCATAAGGGACCTGTGAACATCATCAAGTATACTAACATACATACTATGGGAGTCCCAGAAAGAGAAGAAAGAAAGCTTCAGAGATAAAATATGAAGAAATAATGACTGAAAAATTCCCAAATTTGATCAAATACATGAATATAAATATCCAAGAAGCTTAGTGAATTCCAAGTAGGATAAATTCAAGAGACCCACACCAGGGCATATTACAATCAAATAGTAGAAAGCCAAAGATAAAGACATAATCTTGAAAGCAGCAAGAGAGAAGTGATTCATCACACATAAGAGATCCTCAATAAGATGATCATTCATGGGACTTCCCTGGTGGTGCAGTGGTTAAGAATCTGCCTGCCAATGCAGGAGACATGCATTCAATCCCTTGTCTGGGAAGATCCCACATGCCACAGGGCAACTAAGCCTGTGTGCCACAACTGCTGAGCCTGCACACCACAACTACTGAAGCCCACGCACCTAGAGCCCATGCTCCGCAATAAGAGAAGCCATTGCAATGGGAAGCCCACATACCGCAACGAAGAATAGCCCCAGCTCTCCACAACTAGAGAAAAGCCCGCATGTAGGAATGAAGACCCAATGCAGCCCAAAAAATAAATAAATGAAATTTAATCAAAACAAGCAAACAAACAAAAACATTTGGAGCCAGCCAAGTCCCTTAAAAAAAAATTAAAAAAGATGATCATTCAGATTTCTCATCAGAAGGCAGTGGGCTGATATATTCATAGTGCTAAAATAAGAAACAATCAACCAAAAATCCTATATCTGGCAAAACTGTTCTTCAAATGTGAGGGAGAAATTAAAACTTTTCTTAGATAAACAAAGGCTGAGGGAGTTTATTACCACTAGAAATGTTAAAGGGAGTCTGCAAGGGAAATGCAAGGACACCAAACAGGAACTAAAATCCAAATCAATACATAAATAGCACAGAAAAGGTAAATACATGGTCAATTATAAAAGTATTTTTGTAACTTTCATTTATAATTCCACATTTTTATTTCTACATAATTTGAGACTAATTATTAAAAACTTCCTAGCTTATGTTTTTGGACACACAATACCAATTTGCAAAATTTTCATAAAGAATTGAAGAGGAGGGAATACATCTTAATTCATTCTATGAGGTCTGTGTTACTCTGATACAAAAGTCAGATAAAGACATTATGAGAAGACGAGACCAATAACCCTTATGAATATTGATGTGAAAATGCTCAACAAAATAATAGCAAACAGAATTCAGCAGGTTATTAAAAGGATTATATACCTCATCCAAGTGGAATTTATTCCTGGAATACAAGAATGGTTCAACATACAAAAATCAATCAATGTAATACACCATATTAACAAAATAAAAGGAAAAACAATCGTATGGTCAAATGATTTGTGACAAGGGGGCCAAGACCATTCAATGAGAAAAGGATTGTCTTTTCAACAAGTGGTACTGGGGAAACTGGGTGTCCACATGCAAAAGAATAAAATTGGACCCTTACTTAACACTGCAAACAAAATTAAATTAAAATACACCAAAGACCTAACTGTAAGACCTAAAACTATAAAACTCTTAAAGAAAAAATTGGCTAAAACCTTCATGACATTGGATTTGGTAATAATTTCTTGGATGTGACACTGAAGGCACAGGCAACACAAGAAAAAATAGGCAAATTGGATTTCATGAACAATGAAAAAATTGTGTGCATCAAAAGATACCACCAAAAGGCAACCCACAGAATGGGAGAAAATACTTGCAAATCATATCAATATTTCTGCAAAGGGATTAATAGCTAAATTATATAGAGCACTCCTAAACCTCAACAACAAAAAAATGAACAACTCGATTCAAAAATGGGTGAAGAACTTGAATAGACATTTCTCCAAAGAAAATATACAAGTGGCCAGTAGGCATATGGAAAGATGCTCAATATCACTAATCACGAGAGAAATGTAAATCAAAACCACAAAGAGTTATTACCTCACACCCTTTAGGATGCCTATTCTTAAAAACAGAAAGTAACAAGTGTTGGTGAGAATGTGAGAAAATTGGAACCCTTGTACACTGTTGGTGGGAATATACAATGGTGTGACTCCTATGAAAAACAGTAGAGTAGTTCCTCAAAAAATGAAAAATACAATCACCATATATGATCTAGCAATCCCACTTCTGGGTATGTAACCCACTTCTGGGTATGAGAATTTAAAGTGGTGTCTTGAAGAGACATTTGTACACCTATGTTCGTGGTAGCATTGCTAACAATAGCTAAAATGTGGAAGAAATCCAAGTATACATTGACGAATGGATAAGCAGAATGTTACATGTACATACAATGGGATATCATTCAGCCTTTAAAAAGGAAGGAGGGGTTTCCCTGGTGGTGCAGTGGTTGAGAGTCCGCCTGCCGATGCAGGTGACGCGGGTTTGTGCCCTGGTCCGGGAAGATCCCACATGCCGTGGAGCGGCTGGGCCCGTGAGCCGTGGCCACTGAGCCTGCATGTCTGGAGCCTGTGCTCCGCGACGGGAGAGGCCACAACAGTGAGAGGCCCGCATACCGCAAAAAAAAAAAAAAAAGGAAGGAGATTCTGACATATGCTACAACATGGATGAACCCTGAGAAAATTATGCTAAGTGAAATAACCGCATCACAAAAAGACAAATACTGTATGATTCCTCTCACATGACATACTTACAATAGTCCAAGTCATAGAGACAGAAAGTAGAATGGTGTTGCCAGGGGCTGAGGGAGAAGATATGTTTCATGGTATAAAGTTTCAGTTTTGTAAGATGACAAGTGTTCTGGAGATGAATGGCGGTTATAGTTGCACAACAGTAAAAATATACTTAATACCACTAATCTCTACATTTAAAATAGGTTAAGATGAGAAACTTTATGAGCATTTTACCACAATTTAAAATAATTTAAGGAAAACAAACATTCTTTTTAGTCATTATGTTCTACAGTGTGATAAAAATTTTCACATTAATGTTATTTTGATATTTCTGTTGTTTTGCATATGCTTTAGCTATTGTTATACTGTTCACATAATTTCTTTTTAGTATAAAAATATGAGCTACCTCTTTTTGTACTTCAAATGTCATTAAAATATTAACATAGACATGTAATTTTCTCAAGAACTTTCATTGAAGTTGCCTCTGAAGTTATATTTAACTTATGGGATTCTGTATATAACTCAAGATTATGTAAGAAAATCAGACGTCTCATCTATATTAAAAAAAATTTAAAGACTAGTTGAAAAGATAAGAGGAACTTGTGTGACCAATGAATAACACTAACATTTCTGTTATACATTCACATACCATTCACATATATTATCTCACTTAATACTCCTCATACATCTCATTTCTAGCTATTTTTAAAACATCTGTCAGATTTTAACAATGAACCAGTTTAGTATATGTATTCCAATTTTAGTTTTTTTATTTTATTTTATTTTATTTTATTATTATTTTTTTTGTGTGGTATGCGGGCCTCTCACTGTTGTGGCCTCTCCCGTTGCGGAGCACAGGCTCCGGACGCGCAGGCTCAGCGGCCATGGCTCACAGGCCTAGCCGCTCCGCGGCATGTGGGATGTTCCCAGACCGGGGCACGAACCCGTGTCCCCTGCATCGGCAGGCGGTCTCTCAACCACTGCGCCACCAGGAAAGCCCAATTTTAGTTTTTTTAAATTGAAGTATAGTTGATTTACACTGTTGTGCCACTCTCTGCTGTATGGCAAAGTGACTCAGTTATACACATACAGACATTCTTTTGTGCATACGTATTCTAAATATTGCACATTCAGCCCTTGCCTAACTGGCTTGAAAATACAAGTCGCTTTCCTTAGATGTCCGCATGTTCATCCCATTTCAGCCACATTGGTGCTCTTAGGATTCTTAAAAATAAGTAAAAAACTCAGTTTTGTTTCATCTCACTTCTGGGCCATTGGCCTTGCTTCTCCTTCCGCTTACAATATCCTTCCTTTAGGTCAGGATAGGATCACTCCATCCCTTTATTAATCTCTGCCTAACTGTCATCTCCTCAGTGAACTCTTCCCTAACTCATTTTCGTAAGTTCTTTTTCAAAACTTCTAACTGGTCACTCATCAGTCTCATAGCTTCCTTGATTTTTCTTATTTGAGAATATTTTAAATTAAAACATATTAATCTGCTTACATTTTATTATCTATATCCCAATCAGATGAGGTACAGCCCGTTGAGGGCAGGAGCTCTGTTCTGTAGCACCTCTGTGTCTCATGCAAAGAGAAGAGAAGGGGCTCACAATGATTTACTAAATACATGGATGAATCATGCAAGGCACTAAAATGGCAAGAGGCTATTTCTGCCAGTTGTTAACATTTCAGAGAAAGGGGCCCTTGCTGACTACTTGGGCTTTCCTTCTGTAACTGTAAGACATTGTGAATTCATATCTAGTAGAAGAGTCAGGTGAAAGGATGTTCTCTCATAAATGTATAATATCTTCCAGAGTTGAAGTGGAGGGTTACAATTTCAGTGACTAAGTTACAGATGGAATCTTTGCATAAGACAGTGAATGAAACAGAATTAACTGCAGTTAAGTGAGCTCATTTTCCGTTTGTTGTTTTCATAAAACATACCCATCAATCAACTGAAACCAGCTGCTCAATTTTCAGAAGCTATGGGTAGAACTCTTTACTGAAAAGGATAATAAACTCAAGACTAAAATACACATGAGCCTCTAATTCAGAATTGCCCTTCTAGTCTTTTATTAAACTAGTACAGAATAAAACCATTTCTTCCATTTAACTTCTGAATTTGTTCAGAGTTCTAATAACTTTCATGGGTCAAAGAAAAATAAATCTTGTTTTAGTGAAGCTCTCATAATATGCTTTTGATAAGTGGAATGGTTGAGGAAGTCTTGAAGGGATTTTTTTCAACTGAAAAATACAATTTTAATCACAAGAATACACGTCAATTACTACTCACCCATTTGACTCAATCATACCTGACTATAAACAACATGATATACAGACTCCAAATCTCAATCAGGCTTAGTTTCTTCACTACCCCTCAAGTACATGCTGACCACTTTTAGTGTTCTATTTTAGTGTAGCTTTTCATCATATTCTAAATTCCCTAGGGATTTAGGACTTTTAAAATAATTTTCTATGACCAATTATTATGCTCAAAATAGCTTAGTTTTCCCTTTGTGTGTTACAAAATTCTGGTCAATGTTGTCAGAGATGTTTGATTGGCACTTTGGCTCCAAGTTTCTCCCATGTGAATTGACTTTTCTTATCCTCAGTTTGTGTGAACAGAAATTACAGTGTCAGTTCCATGCTTTGCTCTTTATTTATATGGTATGATAAATACATTCAGAACAGAAAGACGCATATTTCTTCACTCCAGACTTAGATTAACCATACACTAGCCACTTTCTCCTGTCTTACACCAATCCCTATTATCAGAACACAGTTTATTTAGTAGCAGTAATGGGGCATCTAGATCTGCTTTTTTCTTAAGCTAAATCACTCTGCAATGTCAATAGGCTCTGACTCTAAAACTGGACCCATTATGTTAATTCTAATGGTTGGGCTGCGGATCCCCTGTCTGTCTAAGCTCTGTTCTAAGAATAGAACATGGTTTTAGAAGTAAAAGGACTCTGTTAAAGTAGGCTTCAACTCTTTTTGGAAGATTTTTGATCCAAATGAAAAATGCAAAGCTAAGCCTTGAATTGGCATTGAATTGTCCATTAGTTGAGCAATTATAACGTGACAAAATGATTGAAATAAAAACCAGGTCTTCCCTGAATTCAAAGTTTAAATCTGAAAAAAAGATAGACATGAAGGAAATAAATAGAAAATATATATACAAAGGACACATCAGACATAAACAGGAATTATAGAGGATGTGTCATCAAGCATGAGCTAGAATATAACACCTGTATAATATTGGATAAATAACTTATGCAAAGGGAATACAGTGAGAAAAGCCTGACTATATAAAAGTGCATGGAATTTGGGGAATAGAAAGTGGCTCCATCTGATCTGGTAGGTCAGCCATGGAAATTCAAAGATTTTGAGTGGTAAATGAGCCTGGATATCAATCTGAATGTACGCTAATGAGCCAGATTATATAATAATCTATATATCTTATAAATTGGACCAGTTACTCTCAAAGACTAATGTCCCCCCCCCAAAAAAAAGATGAATGTCCCTAAGAATAACCAGGAGGCTTGTGAAAGGTAGACTTTCACATCTATCCACAGAGGTTCTAATTCAGTATGTCTGGGGTGGACTAAGAAATATGCATATTTAACAAGTACCTCAGGAGGTTTTGATTCTGATCAATACCACCCTTACATCAAGGTTTGTGGGGTCCCTTCTCCAGGCCCTCACCTAAGGGGTTCTCTGAATTTTGGAGTGCCTTTCTCAAAACTTCCCAAGGTCCCCTGCAGTGCCTGGGATCAGCTGAGCTGGCAGAATGGCACACTGGGGTCCACACAGTCTTTAGTCCCAGTCTCTCCCCTTCATGATGCTCTTCAAGCTCTCACGACAGTGATGGGTTCAACACATGTCCAAGGAGCTCCAGGGCTTGCACCTATATTCTATACTATACTCTATAGTTCCCAGTTCTACTGGGAACTATCCCAGTAGTTCCTCCATGGGACCATGTGAGATGAGTTGTTGAAATAGTGGTGGCACTCTGATTTAAGGCAACTCTCACTCACATTGCACAGAGAACAAGTTCAGACCTCCAGGGTATCTACAGCCCTGACCCTTGGACTTTGAGCCATGCATAGACCCGTGCAAGAGCTCTTGCCCTTCTTTTGGCTCTTGCTCATCTGTGTTCGGACCTCCACTGGAGTCCCCCCTCTGCTCTGAAGTACCTGAGTGTGGCAAGTTTGGTGACAGGCATCCTGTATAGTCTTTGCCACTGGAATCCAAGGAAGTTTGTCCATCCACTTCACCAGTTTTGTGCCATGGGTCAGGAAGTCGTTCACAGGTAACCACTTACTGCTCCATACTACCAATGGGCTGTTCTGGTTGATATTCTCTCTTGCCTCTGATTAACATGGTTACCTCCTGACCTCCTAGGTCAGTCTTATGCTGTACCAGATCAGAGATGGAAACTCCTATAATTTCTACATAACTCAATTGAACAAATATTTACTAAGTGCCTAGAATTTTTCAGACATGATGCAGGTTTGAAGATGAGAGGAAGAAATTTTGTAAAGATTGTTGAATAAATGAAAGGACCATTCTGTTTTTAGAATTTTCAAAAATCAGCATTTAACTCAACTCTTTGCTGGGGAAAGATCACTTATTTACAGCTTTACTTTGGGTCACATTCTCCCTAATTACAACCTACACACAGCAAGTTTGTTTAGAGTTGATCCCCATTTGACTGAGAAGTTGCTTGGCAAAGCTTTAAGAGCTGCAAATAGTCTTAATGAAGAGAACCTGGTTAAGTTACCATTCATGAATTTAAGATTCTCTCTATATTTTGTCATCATATTCAATAATAAGCCTCTTCACTGAACACTATACAAAGGAATGTCCCTACATTTGAACTCAGTGAGTTGTTGGCCTGTGTACCAGCTCAACTCATTACTAGGAGTAATTCATTACACTCATATGTAAGTTCCTATAACTTATCTTGTTTACCACTTCAGATAATGCTTCTGGAAGTAGCAATTATTATTCTTGTTATTACCAACATTTTATTCCAGTACCTGTACAGTACCCTCTGAACTTCACATCACTACACGACAGGTTAATTAATATTACCATAGGTTTTGGAAGCCATGTATTAATCTATTTTGTGTGGCTTACTGAATGAGATCCTAGTGCTTGAAAAATATTAACTTGACCCATGTGGGTAACTTATTTAGGCTATAGAGTATAGTTTATAGTGTATAAACTTTATACATTATAAGATGAAAATTTTAATTCCATTGAATTTGGAAACTATTCTTTGAATAGTCTTTGAAACATTTGACTGGTGAAGAATCATGTTACAAAACAGTGGACCATTCATTCCATTTCAACCCTGTGTGGGAACCACAAATTTGGTGACCAACATGTTTATGATGTCATTTCTTCAAACCAATAAAATATGGGATCAGTTAACAATGGTTAGCAATTGCCATTTTTTAAACTTACATTGCCTTATACTGTCTTTTTTGTTGTTTTTTCCACATGTATCTCATATGTGGCAAGTGTTTATATACTTCAAATTTCTTAGACCTTTATCTTTCCCTGTCATTTCATAAAATGATTTTATTAGATTGGATTTGGGACCTCTTTTGACTTCCTCTCTCAGTGATGCTTTAATTAAGATTGTTTCTAGAAGAAACTCTGGTTACATGGAATGCTGTCTTTTAACTTCAGCTTCAAATTAGCCATTACTGACAAGTGTAGAGATTTAACACACAAAAATCTCAAAGGTATCTATATTATCACCTTCAGGTATTTGCCAAAGAGTGTAAAACGTAAATTTTTTATTCTAGATCACTTTAAGGCAAAGCTTGTAACAGTTTAAAACATATAAGAATCAGGTAGTCGTCCTAGTACAGTAGAGATTCCTAGGCCCCTGCAAAGATTGTGGGCAAAGGGAAAACTGAGGGCAAAGATTGCCCTTGGTTTAGTGCAGAGACAGGCACTAGTGGTTCTGAGCCACACTTTGAAACACACTGTTATATTGAGAAGAGATTTAATGATTAGAACCCCAAATTATAGTGTCTCTTTATATTTGGTAGTGAATTTTCCCCTTGATTCTCTATGTCAGTCTTACTAAATTCTGGATTAGTGATCTCCAAGTGGGATGCAGTAATCAAGGAACAAAGACAAGATTGGAATGTAGGAAAAGTATTAGAGAACTCAATTTAGTCTTTTAATCTTTCCTTTTTTATTTTTACTTTGTGATTATGTCTTATAATGCACAAAATGTATAAATAAAACAATAAGCTATGGCATTTGTAAATAAATATATGTATGTTGGAGAGCATACTAAAACATTTTTACTAATGATGAGAATAATTTCAAATGTTTGAAAATTGCTGCTAGAGATTATACTAGTCTAGATTATGCTTCTATAATAAACATTATACAAATGCAGATCCTTAACACCACAAAGTGCTACTTCTATGTTACACAATGTTGGTTGTGGGTCTGGGAAACTCTCCAAGGTAACTGCCCTCCATGGGGTGACTCAACAGGGAGGGTCCAGCATTCTGTAACTGCTCCATCTTAAACATATGGCTTTTAGATCTGGGCAGCAGGGAAAGAGAGAAGGGAGAATTGTGTACAAGCTCTTAAAGGCACATTTTATGGGCAAAGTGAACCCCAAGGCTATACCTAATTTTAGGGAAGTGGGAAAATGCAATCCTCCCATGTATGAGAAATACTGGTAAGCAAATCTAATATCTAATACATAATACTTTAAACACAAATCCAGTCTATAATACAACTCATCCAGTTCTAAATATATTGTAAATGTTTACACGCACATATTCACATACAGACACACGTATATCAGTGCTGCTCATAGAACTACATATACATATATATTTACATTATAACAAAAAATTTGTAAGTCCATGTTTTAATTAATGTACTGCATTACAAAGTAGAACCTATAAGTTAAAGTACTGCTAGCCTATATTTCTATTCAGTTGAAAACCATCCTTTCATATAACTTATCAAATCTTTTAATAGAAAAGATAAAAATATTCCTCTCTAGTATATTAGGCATAGTGTAAAAATAGTTAAAAACCATTCATATGCAGCATTATAATCATATTATATATTTAATTTAGAAGAGAAGAAATATGATTATAAGAAACTTGGAATTTTGGCATTCCTGTTCCATGGAAACAACTAAAGTATTTAAAATTACTGTTTTTTAAATACAGACAATTCTCTGGTTTCTATGCCAAATTCCATCAGTTTGAAGAGACTTGGCTTTTCACAGCCAAGTTTTAAGCATGCGGAAATTATAAGTGGAAACATATTGTGTCCTCTGATCTTGGAGGTGGCAAATTTGCTACAAAAAGGGGTGGGAGATTGATCTCATTCTTTGGTTTTCCGCTTTTGATGAAGAATTTAAATATGCTATATTTTAACCAACAGTTAAAAAAATAGTGCATAGCCTGGTGAAAGAGAAATGTTTCATAAATACATAATAGCTTCATCAACAAATAAGAGTTTGCTTTCTGCAATGAAGCCACAAATATGTTGAAAGTCCCTAGCTTCCTGCAGGATGCACAAAGCTCTCTGTTCGAGTCACTTTTGGACAATTTTCTTTCTTTGTGGTGGCGGTGGTTGTCTAGTTGCGTGGGTGTATATTTGAAACACATCTTACGGATTTTTTAATAATGCATTCTTGGGGAGAACGGGAAACCAATTTTTTTCCTATGCTATAAACACTTAAATCACTTCTCTGATGACTCACTGATTTTCTTTAGCAATTCAAGATTGATTAAATAGGGAAATAAAGAGGATTTTTGAAGGAAAGTAGGAAAAAAGTACCTGAAACTTTTTGTTGTTATCAAGCTTGTTTATATTCATTTATTATCAATGCTACAAAATCTTTAATAGCAAAGCTAAGATCTCAACTGGAATTATTCATAGTGGGTTAAAGAAGCCAAAGTCATTTATCTTGAAGGCCTTTCATCTAGTGATATTAGATCCATAACATTTACTTGCTCATTCGTTCTCAGTTTCCATTTTATATACTCAGTGATGATGTGTTTCCAACTCTAAGTTATCACCATCTAAGATTAAAAAAAAAAAAAAAGGATTCTTCTAGGTCAGACTTTCTAGAGGGCAAGTATCTTGAGTATTTTCATGACCTACTTATACTGATTATATGATTAGATGATGACTTCAGCCAATTTTCCCTGGAGAGTTTCCTTCTGATCCGTGTCTTTCATAACAATTCAGAACTGTATTAGAGCAAACAAGCCTGGTCTATTTTATTCTTTTTTATTTCAGGAGCAAATTTCACATTCTCCCATAAAATCATTTTGAGGATATCTCTCTATTCATAAGTGAGCAGTTTTCTAAGGTTATCTTGCTGTATATCTAAGATGAATTTTTAATAAATCAATGTGTTATTTTGAATCCCCTTAAGTTTATCATGAAATTGTGATCTGTTTTTTCATTTAATGAACATGAAATTCACCTACTTGTTTCTACACTGGATTATAATTTAAGCATAGTGGAGAAGGGTTACTTCTAAAAAAAAATCTAAGATTTCATAGGTAAAAATCAAAGGTTTAGTTTAAATTATTTATCCTATCCCCAAATTCTTAAATTTTATATTCTGTGATTTTTTAAACAGTTAAGGATAATTCCTTTACCATCCTTAGGGAACTTTCTTGATTGTAGATCTCCTTTACTTTTAGAAAGTTTACTCCTCATTAATGATCTAAATTGCTCAAGTTAAAATACACTGTTATTTTGTACCATTTGGCCAAACACTAAGTAATAAATATTAGAATTCTTAATACCCATATTAGATCACACCTCTTTTCTAATCACCAAGCAAAATAGTTATAATTTCTTATTTTTCCAATGTTTAGATGGTTAACAAAATGCTTTTTTTATGCCATTTTCAGTTTTTCTGATTTCTTCTTAATTTGTGAACTTCAGCCCTATGTGCATACGGGGATAAAAGAGATTACTTCACAGTTCTCACCACCACTACTCCAATACTATAATTTATGCATGTTAGCCTCCTCTAAACAGTCTTTAACTCTCTAGTTTTTAAATACCAGCCTTTAGCTGCCATTACACCTCAGGGAAAATCTAGTAAAAGAAAGAGGCAACATTTGGCCAACCACTTAAAGAGCTTGCTTAACTTCATAGAGAAAATACATAATAAAATTGATCCTTGAGATTTTATATCAAGGCTACACTCTCACAAAAATCTTATATTCAATGGGTAAGTGCATGGATTCATAAACAACAGGAAATGTGAGCTCAGGGTCCAGAAGTTCCTTAATTTTTCTGAATCAAGAATATGTGTATTGCTTTCGTAGTCATTAGCAAGGGTTTCCTTCCTACGATGCTTCATGAGAAGGGTCATCACAGCTGATGGAATTCACCCCTTCTCATTCCTGGCCCACTGCTGGAACCAATTCAGTACAAGCATACTGAGCATTTACTCTGTGTCAAGCATTGTATACACACTGTCTTACGTAAAGCTCACATCAGCCCTGCACAATACATCATAGTAATCTTAAGTCCATACACAAGGAAATAAAAGTTTAGAGGCATTGCTGTACCCAAGGTAACGCAGCCAGTACAGAGCAGAATCAGAACTCAAACTCTAGGACCATCTGACTGCAAAGTCAGTATCTTCACTCTTCATGCTCTAAGGCCTGTGCTTTATGAATACTTCCTGTGTTCTCTCATTATTTCTTTCCCCCACTCAACCAAGTGACAATTCCAGGGAATTTATTATTTAGCATCTGTATTTGCTAAATTTCAATATGTTTTAAACTGAAGACAAAATGACGGTACAAAAATGAACTAAAACATTTTTTAAAATCCCCCCAAACTAAATTAAAACAAATTTAAATGACAAATGTCAAGTGGTAAAATAAAGCCCCTGAAATGCAATTGTGATGAACTATCATCTTTTTACTAAACCAAAACATAATGAGTCACATAGAGTAATTATTGATTGCAGGGTACATTGCATCTCCTGTCCTCAGGTCTACTTTACCTAGAAAGTGTAGATCATGCTCAGATGAAACTATTCTGCTTAAACTAAGTATTATCACTCAAATATATCTCAGAGTTAATAATCTGAAGCCAGTACTGTCACAGACAGACATCTAATATTTTCAACATTGTGTCTTGATATTACAAGCTAGACTCAAAGCAACACTAAAGAATTATGATGTTTTAGAAACTATCCAAATCTTTAAACCCTGACTGCCTTAATAACTGGGGCTTATTGCAAAGCTGTCCTGTTAGTTCCCAAGGAACCACTGTCATAAATTTAAAATTGAAATAATTATCTCACAAGAGAGGAAATGGAGAATAACCATATACCTCCAAAGGGCAATATTATTCTTTAAAAAATTTTATGACTTTAAAAAATAATTTCGTTTCACTTGATGAGTTTCACTAATTGACTAGTAAACAAAGTGTGAAAGTAAGTTCAAATAATTGTATAATGTTGCACAGTAAGTGAAATTACAAAATATTTTTCTTGGCTGCTAACTTTTTCTTTGTTTAGGAGTACAATCCAGCTCCCAGTTAAAGTATTCTGGCTTTTCTTTGAAATCTACTTATTTGCTTCTTGACTACAATCATGTGCTTTCAATATCTTTTGCATTTTACCACTTACTTTTTACAGCGTTCTTTTATGGCTGAACGACTGCCTGGCAAAATAGAAACTGAACCACAGTATGTAATTAAGTTCTTTGCACAATGGAAGTTAGTCATCGACACAATTAAACCAACGGCTTCAGAATCCAGTACTGAAGGAATGAATAGCATAGCCAAAGAGCACTCATGCCAAAAAGGTTTTCCTAAATCATGGGATTGAAGAGATCTGCCTGCTTTTTTGGTGTCATGACAAAAATTCCAAATAAATTATCCTTCCAAAACTGAAAAGAATTCATGTCAGATAGTACATGAATTGTTTCTCCTATATTCATTTTTTTTTTACAGTTTTTTCACTGCTTTTGAGACTTCAGAATATTGGTGGCAAGATATAACAAGTTAGAGATGTTTTACTCAAACCCTGGGAAAAAATGTCCTAAAACATAAAATGTACTTTTTTAACACAGATTAATTTAATAATATTTTGCTATTTTAATATAATCCATAATGTAATAAGTGCAATAAAATATTAAATGGAATAGTTACATATACTTTAAAATGTTTCAGTTCTTTAAATCATACGTAATAATTTTAGTTTTAGTTAAAAATGACTTATTTGCTCTAGAGTTGTTTTAACATGATGCAAAATTCAATTTCAAGTTGATAGTCAGATATGTGTCTGGATTTAAAATATATAATTGAGAGACATTCGGTTGCTGGAAATGTACTGAAAGAAACAAGGAAACTGTGAGTAGATATGCTTTGGTTTTGAAATTTTTTTCAATAATAAAAATATTTCTAATTATCCCTTGCCCTCCAATCACATTATTGACTTAAGTCATATTAACAGGTTCTAGTTGAAGCAACTATGAATTTAGGCTAAATTATAAAATGTAGACGCATACATTTAAACAGGTGTTATAAAGTTGTTATAACATTCAGTATTTCAATGACTGCAATTGTTGCTGATACTGATACAGTGTCTAAAGATTTTTATGTAAAGAAGACTGTATATAATATGGTCTTATTGATGTAAGTTACCTGGAAAATTTCTCCTTTGATATTTTTGCTGTAAAGTTTTGTTGTGATAACTAGTACATATAGATTTGACCACAATCAGATATATAAAAATATAAGCATCTAGAGAATTCAAAAGATACACTGCAATTAGTATTTCTGATACTATTTTTGACTAGGCAATTGTTTTTCCTTTGGTAGAGTATCATAAGTATTTTCTGGTTGATAGTAATTGAGCGTGGTCACTTGACTTACTCCTATAACCACTAAAGTATTTTATAAAATTTGAATTTAGGATAAGGGGGAGGACTCCCATTAAGTTGCTGGGAGAATAATGGAGGAAATGAGGAAACATAACTACTGTTTGGTTTGGGAAAACTTTGTTTTTTTAAAAAAAATATTGCTTATGATAACACTGTGTCCGACTCTCACTGGATTGCAACATCCTTAGCTTTTTCCTTAGGACATTAAAAACATGTTTCTTTTTCCTTTTTGAATCTTATTATTCTTTCATAGTACTCTACTTAGTGTTTCACTATAGCTATTTTCTCCAAGGAAGTTATCTGTTAATGCATTAGCGAACACCAGTAGATTAGTAAAATGCCTCTTTAGGGAAAGCAAGGAAGGCATTGTGTCTTATACCACAGAGAACTCTCAAAAATGTGAGAACTCTCAAGCCCTGAAAATTCTTGTTGGACAATGTTTTGAGACAGATTTTTATTTTGCACACACAAGGGGGGCAGTCACTTAACCTAAAGCAAGCGAAAGGCAACATCTTGCTTCAAGGTTATTACTTACACCGTCATCTGATTTGATTTAAATAAGGTTGAGGTAATGTGGGTCACTAAAGAATAGAAGATATAATTAACTATCCCATGATCAAGTTAGAGAGTGATATTAGTGGGTTGTAAGAGAGAACTGGGATTAAAAAATAAAATTTGTGTTAGATAAAACATTGGCAGTGAAACTTATTGGTTTTGTTGCTATTTTTTTCAAAATAGTAGTTGAAGAATGGGATGGGATGATTGCAAGTGGTAGTCATGAAAAGGGATCAGTGGGAAAAGAGAGAGAAAATAAAACTGAAAATGTATTTGAAGAAATTATGGCTGAAAACTTCCCAAACCTAAAGAAGGA
The DNA here is from genome assembly GCF_964341445.2 of Mesoplodon mirus. NCBI lineage: Eukaryota > Metazoa > Chordata > Mammalia > Artiodactyla > Ziphiidae > Mesoplodon > Mesoplodon mirus. Next base: position 105,800,222 of record NC_138982.1, on the reverse strand, counting down.
AACAAATATCAAGGTACAGGAAGCACAGAGGGTCCCAAACAAGATGAACCCAAACAGACCCATACTAAGACATTTCATAACATGGCAAAAGTTAAAGAAAAAGATAATTCTAAAGGCAGAAAGAGAAAAGCAAAGAGTCATTTACTAGGAAACCCTCATAAGGCTATCAGCTTATTTCTCTGCAGAAACTGCAGGCCAGAAGGGAGTGGCATGATATATTTAATGTCCTGAAAGGGAAAAACCTTCAACATAGGATACTCTACCCAGCAAGATTATGATCTAGAATAGAAGGAGAAATAATTTCTCAGACAAGCAAAAACAAATAGAATTAAGAAATGCTAAGTCTACCCTAAAGAAATGTTGAAAAGTCTTCTTTAAGTAGAAAAGAAGTAAGAATCTATAGGAAAGGGAAAATTCCAATAGGAAAGGCAAATATATGGTAAGGACTGAAGATCACTTAAGCCAGGAGGTAGATTTAAAAACAATTTAAAAAATTGTAAAAGTGATTATAACTACAATAAACAATGAAAGGATACAGATAAGCATGAAGATGTAAAATAAAACATAAAAATCACAACATGGGGGCGAGTATAAAAATGTAGATCTTTTAGAATGTATTTGAACTTAAATGACTATCAGTTTGAAGGAAGTAGACATAGTTATGGGTTAACATACTTGAACTCCATGGTAACCACAAATCAAAAACATACCATAGATTCACAAAAACTAAAAACTAAGGAATTCAAACATACTACAAATGAAAATCTCCAAACCTCAACAGGAAAAACAAAAAACGAAGAAATGAATAAAGAACTACAAAATCAACTGGAATACAAGGAATAAAATGTCAATAAGTACATAACTATCAATAATTACTTTAAATATCAATAGACTAAATGATCTGATCAAAAGACATAGAATGGAAGATTGAATTTAAAAAAAACAAGAACTTGCAATATGCTGCCTACAAGAGACTCACTTCAGGGCAAAAGAGGGGGACAGAAAAAGATATTTCATGCAAATGGAAGTGACAAGAAACTGGGGGTAGCAATACTTATATCAGATAAAATAGATTTTAAAATAAAGGCCATAAAGAAAGACAATGAAGAGCATTATAGAATAATAAAGGGATCAATAAAGAAGAGGATATTACACAAGTTAACATATACACAGCCAGTATAGGAACATCTAAAAATATATAGCAAATACTAACAGATATAAAAGGAGAAGTTGACAATAATACAATAATAGGAAACTTTAACACTCCACTGACATCAGTGGACAGATCATGCAGACAGAATATCACTTAGCCAACAGAGGTCCCAAATGACAAAATAGACCAACTGGATTTAATCAATATCAGGACACTACATTCAATGAAACAAAACAAAATAAAGCACCTAGAATATACAGTATTTTAAAGCATGCATGAAACATTCTCTAGGATAGACCACATACTAGGTCAAAAAACAAGTCTCAATGAATTTAAGAGGCTAGAAATTATGTCAAGTATCTTTTCTGACAACAACAGTGTAACTAGAAATCAACTAAAGAAAGAAAAATGGGAAAAGAACAAATACATGGCGATTAAACAAAATGTTACTAAAAAAACCAATGAGTCAATGCTGACATCAAAGAAGAAATCAGAAAATACCTTGAGACAAAAATAGAAACACAGCTTTACAAAATCTATGGGATGCAGCAAATGCTGTTCTAAGAGTGAAGTTCAGAGCAATACAGGCCTTCCTCAAGAAATAAGAAAAACCTCAAAAAAACAACCTAACCTACCACCTAAAAGAATTAGATAAAGAAGAACAAACAAAGCCCAAAGTCAGCAGAAAGAAGAAAATAATAAAGATCAGAGAGGAAATAGAGATTTTTTTAAAAATTGAAAAAAGTAATAAAACCAAGAGTTGGTCTTTTGAAAAGATAAAATTGACAAACCTCTAGCCAGGCTCACCAAGAAGAAAAGAGAGAGGACTCAAATAAACAAAATAATAAATAAAAGAGGAGAAATACCAACCGATACCACAGAAGTACCAAAAAAATGTAAGAGAATACTATGAACAGTTACATGCCATCAAACTGAACAATCTAGAAGAAATGGATGAGTTTCTAGAAACATTCAGCCTGCTAAGACTGAGTCAAGAAGAAACAGATAATTTGAACAGGCCAATCACTAGAAGTGAAATAGAATCTGTAATTTAAAAATTCCCTGCAAACAAAAGTCCAGGACCAGACAGCTTCACTGGAGAATTCTATCAAACATATAAAGAAGAACTTATACCTATCCTTCTCAAACTGTTCTGAAAAATTTAAGAGAACGGAAAACTACCAAATTAATTCTAAGAGGACATCATCATCCTAATATCAAAACCAGACAAAGACACTAAAAAAAAGAAAATTACAGGCCAATATCATTGATGAATACAGATGCGAAAATCCTCAACAAAATATTAGCAAACTGATTCCAATAATACATAAAAAGGATCATACACCATGACCAATCTGGATTCATTCCAGAGACACAAGAATGGTTCAACATACACAAATCAATCAATATGATACACCACATTAACAAAAAGAAAGACAAAATCCACATGATCATCTCAGTAGACAAAGAAAAAACATTTGACAAAATTCAACATCCATTCATTATAAAAACTCTCACCAAAGTGGGTATAGTGGGAACATTTCTGAACATAATAAACACCATTTACACCAAACTCACAGCCAACATAATACTCAAAGGTGAAAAGCCAAAAGTCTTCCCACTAAATTCAGGAACAAGGCCTGGATGCCCACTCTCACCACTTCTCTTCAACATAGTATTGGAAGTCCTATCCACAGCAACCAGACAAGAAAAAGAATAAAAAATATATCCAAAGTGGAAGTGAAGAGGTAAAATTGTCACTATTTGTGGATGACATGATACTCTATATAGGGAGCCCTATAGTCTCCACATAAAAACTATTACAACTAATAAATGAATTCAGCAAAGGTAGTAGGATACACAATTAATATACAGAAATCTGTTGCATTTCTTTACACTAATTATGAAATATCAGAAGGTAAGAAAAATCCTGTTCAAAATTGCATCAAAAAATAATCTAGGAATAAACTTAACCAAGAAGGTAAAAACCTATATGCTGAAAACTGAAATAGTGATAAAGGAAACTGAAGATGACTCAAAGATGTGGAAAAATATACTGTACTCTTGGATTGGAAGAATTAATATTGTTAAAATGGTCATATTACCCAAAGCAATCTACAGGTTTAATGCAACCTCTGTCAAAATACCCATGACATTTTTCACAGAACAAATAATCCTAAAATTTACATGAAACAACAAAAGACCCAAAATTATCAAAACAATCATGAGAAAAGAGAACAAGTCTGTAGAAATAACCCTTCCAGACTTCAGACTATACTACAAAGTTACAATAATCAAAACAGTTTGGTATTGGTAAAAAACAGATATATAGGTCAATGGAACAGGATAGAGAGCCCAGAAATAAACCTACACACCAATTAATCTATGACAAAGGAGCAAGAATATACAATGGATAAAAGACTGTCTCTTCAATAAATGGTGTTGGGAAAGCTGGACACCTACACTTAATTAAATGAAATTAGAACATTCCCTTATACCATATACAAAAATAAACTCAAAATGGTTTAAAGACCTAAATGTAAGGCATGACACCATAAAATTCCCAGAAGAGAACATATGCAAAACATTTTTTGACATCAATTGTAGCAATATATTCTTTTATCTGTCTCTCAAGGGAAAAGAAATAAAAGCAAAAGTAAATAAATGAGGCCTAATTAAAATCTTTTGCATATCAAAGGAAAAAAAACCTTTTGCATAGCAAAGGAAACCATCAACAAAATGAAAACACAACCTACACAATGGAAGAAAGTATTTTCAAACAATGAGACCAACAAAGGGTTAATAACCAAAATATACAAACAGTTTATACCAATCAATATGAAAGAAAACAAACAACCCAATCAAAAAATGGGCAGAAGACTTAAATAGACTTTTTTTCCAAAGAAGACATACAGATGGCCAACAGGCACATGAAAAGATGATCAATATCAGTAATTATTAGAGAAATGCAAATGAAAACCAAAATGAGGTGCCACCTCACACCTGTCAGAATGGCTATCATCAAAAAGTCCATAAATAGTAAATGCTAGAGAGGGTGTGGAGAAAAGGGAACCTTTCTAAAGTGTTGGTAGGAATGTAAATTGATGCAGCCACTATGGAAAACACTATGGAGGGTCCTTAAAAAACTAGAAATAGAGCTAACACATGATCTGGCAATTCCATTCCTAGGTATACATCCAGAAAAAACAAAAACTCTAGTTCAGAAAGATACATACACCCCAATGTTCAATAGCAGCCCTAGTTACAACAGCCAAGAAATGGAAGCAACCCAAGTTCCCATCAACAGATGATTGGCTTAAGAAGATGTGGTATATAAATATAATAGAATATTACTTAGCCATAAAAAGGAATGAAATATTGCCATTTGCAGCAACATGGATGGACCTAGAGAATATTTTGCTTAGTAAAATAGGTAAGACAGAGAAAGACAAATACTATATGATATCACTTATATGTGGGATGTAAAATATTACTAATAAATCTACATACAAAGCAAAAGCACAATCACAGACATAGAAAATAACCTATGGTTACCAAAGGGGAAAGGGGGAGGGGGGAGGGACAAATTAGGAGTATGAGATTAACAGATACAAACTACCATACATTAAATAGATAAGAAACAACGATTTACTCTATAGCACAGGGAATTATAACCAGTATCTTGTAATAGTCTATAATAGAATATAATCTGCAAAAACAAACAAAAAACAAATTATTATACTGTACATATAAAACACAATATTGTAAATCAACTATACTTCAGTTAAAAAAGAAATAAAATTATGTTAAGAAATAGAGGAAAGCACTGAAATGGACATTTACAGATCAAAAGGAGAAAAAAACCTGACAGATTTTTAATAATCAAAATATTACCCCTAGATAGTAACTGAAATGCTGTCTTCTGTTAGTCTTGTATTAAAATCAATAATTCTACATTTTATATTATACAAGGGCCATATTAAATAATAAAAGAGCCTGGACTTAAAATCAAAATATGCAGGTTCGAATTTTAGTTTCTTCTGCTGACAGTATATCAAAATATGCTTAACTTTTTGGGACTTCAGATAGGATAAACTAAAAGATATTTTAAAACCTTTTCAGTTCTGAATTACTGTGAGTTTTTGGATCCTAATCATGTTTAAATTTATAAATATATATACCATTTAGTAATGAAATATTCAATAATAAAACATTAAAAATTGTCGATGTGTGTTTTTAACTACTTATCATTCTACCTTAGTTTTCCCGAAATTCTCTTTGCTGAATACAAAGCTAATTCTTTTTATTATTATTATTATTATTATTGTGGTATGAACAGTTAATGTGAGATCTACCCATTTAACAAATTTTTAAATGTATAATAGAGTATCGTTAACTATAAGCATGGTGTTGTACAGCAGATCTCTAGAACTTTTTCATCTTGCATAACTTTTTCTTGTTGAACAACAACTCTCCATTCCCTGGAAATCACTATTCTACTTTATGCTTGTATGATTTTGACTATTTTAGATACTTCATATAAGTGGTGTCATGCAATATTTGTTCTTCTGTGACCAGATTATTTTACTTAACATAATGTCCTTCTGTTTCATCCATGTTGTCACATATGGATCTCCTTTTTTTTAAGGCTGAATAATATTCAATTGTGTGTATAGAGCACATTTTCTTTATCCATTCATCAATCTTCCATATGTTTTTTTCCATACCTTGGCTATTGTGAATAATGCTGCAATGAACATGGGACTGCAGATATCCCTTATAAATACTAATATTATTTCCTTCTATTTCTGTAAAAAAAAAATGCCACTGACATTTCTTCTTCAGCAATTCTTAATCATCTAAGACCATTTCTATTTAGCTGTGCATAAAACAGTATATGTAAGCCAACAGTTTCACATGCTGGAATTCAACTTATCAGAAAAATGACACAAGTCTTTGGATCTTTAGAATGATACTTTTAGATAAAAATAAAATAGTTGCTTCATACATATACATAAACACCTTAGGGCAACAAGATCAAACTAAGCTTCATGGTATTCTATGGATCATCAAACTCCTTTACAAACATTATATAACACAATTGTTAAAGATATTTCATTCTGAAAGATACTAATTGTACGTTTGATAGTCAAATCTCAATTTTTTTAATATTATTTCAATTGTACATGAGTGGTATATTGCCCAAGAAAATATAGCCTTCTAATGCACTATAAAGCTTTCAAGTGTAATATTCTTAAACCAGTGAGATTGTGATGAATCTGTCTTACCTGTGACCCAAGTGTTCTCCTTAAATGTTACACTTAAATGTTTAAGAAAAAAGTGTTGAGGAGATTTTAAAATTATGCTTTGACACTGAAAACTTTTTTTCTCAGGAGACCATAAACTGATGACTTGTCAGTAGCCACAGGCTTGGAAAATATAAGAGCTTTATATGAAATTTCTTTTAGACCTCTACTGTTTATCCCACATCATTTGCAAGCTGTGTGCTTGCAAATATTCTGTCCAGTATATAAAGATGCTCCCAGTAGCTGAGCAATTTGCATGTTTCAATAACACTAGAGTAAAGCCTTTGGGAGTCTGTGACAACTAGAATCAAGCTAAAATAAATTAAACACTTTTTTGTGGTCCTTAGAGCCAAGGATTAATGTGCATTTCAAAAATAGAAAGGTGCCTTGGAAAAGGTCATACTTTATTACACAAAATATGTACATTTTGATTTTGTTTAGTATATTTAAAAACTACAAGTGTACTCACCATGGTTTCCCTACTTAGTAAAAATGACATTTTTACTAACTTTCCAACCAAGTGTTATAAATGGCATCGTTTGAGTTGAGTAAGTATGACTCAACAGCCAAACAAAGTATAGTCAATGGGGTGCAATGAAATATAGATATCAAAATTCATATGTTCACTCTTGAAATTAAATTTCAAGGTATATAAATGAAAATGTCGGGATTAATAAAGTACCTAAAGTTTCATAAACTTGTGGGCAGGCCTTGTTTAGGACCTAGATGGTGTGTGTGTGTGTGTGTGTGTGTGTGTGTGTGCACGCACATGTGTGTGCTTTCTGATCACAGAGTTTAAAAATTATTTGAGCCAACATTAAAAATGAGAAATTTCCATATAACAATCCAGGTATTGTTCTCTTTTTGAAAACCAAGAATGATATGGAACTGAATAGAGGCTTCTGTTTTGCAATCATTTACATTCGTTTGAGACTTACAAACATTTGAGTTTCAACCAGTTTTGGACCAACTCAAAGAATACTTATCTTTTTGATAAATTACAGAAAAGCATCACCTTCCCAGAAATAGTGTGAAGAGAGATATTATGAAATAGTTGAATATATAAGGGCCAAAAACTAGCAAGGTAGACTTTAATTTTATTGATGTCCGTACAAATACAGGCATTTCTTGCTCAAAGTCAGAAACTGTTCTTGAAAACCAGACATCCTTCATGAATGCAGTAACCTGGAGCCTAATTTCATCTTATTGGAAATACGAGAAATCATAATACTCCTTGTAGACTCAAGGTATCTCAGTTACTGTATGAATCATTATACAAGGTTTATGATATATATTTTCACTGTTTACAAGTTTTTTTTAAAAAATTCATTAACTTGTTTCTAATAGATGAAATTGCTGCCTGGTTAAATTCATCAAAAGTAATATTTCTGTAACTCAAAGTAGATATTCATTACAACAGACTATGAACATCGTAAAAGAGAATGAAAAAATGAAAGAGAGACTTTGGAGCCATCATACTCAGTCATACAGATAGCTGTCTATTGGAAAATTCAGGGTTATTACAAAAAGCAAAAATCTGACAATATATTTTCTTAGAAAAGATCTGGGGATAAAACACCTAAAGGGTAGCCAGGCAGAGTTTTGGAAATTTTGTTTTGGAGGAAAACATGCTTTAATCTCCTTTGCTAGAAGACTTCTCAATTGTCTTTTAAGTCTCTTATACAGAGTGAAGTAAGTCAGAAAGAGAAAAATAAATACCGTATGCTAACACATATATATGGAATCTAAAAAAAAAATGGTTCTGATGAACCTAGGGCAGGACAGAAATAAAGACGCAGACATAGAGAATGGACTTGAGGACACAGGGAGGAGGAAGGGTAAGCTGGGACGAAGTGAGAGAGTAACATTGATGTATATACACTACCAAGTATAAAATAGCTAGTGGGAAGCAGCTGCATAGCACAGGGAGATCAGCTCGGTGCTTTGTGACCACCTAGAGGGGTGGGATAGGGAGGGTGGGAGGGAGACGCGAGAGGGAGGGGATATGGGGATACATGTATACATATAGCTGATTCACTTTGTTATACAGCAGAAACTAACACAACTTTGTAAAGCAACTATACTCCAATAAAGATGTTAAAAAAAGCCATATAAGTGGACATCATATTTTTTAAATGGCAACAAAGGGCAAATACTATTCTTAGCGAAGGTAATAAATTCAGATTGTAACTGCTCATGTCCACTTTGCAGAATGACAACACTCAAAAATGTATTAATAGATGTCTATGGACATTAACATACAGAAATCTTTTTTCTTAATTTTCTGCATGTGGTGCCTGTAAAGTCATACAACAGTCTAATACTCACTAGTTAGGAAATAGTGCTGAAATCTAGTTTAACAAGATAACTAAGGTGTTCAGAAAACATAAAAGGTACATAAATACATACATACATTTCTAAACATTATATATACAAGCTCTCTGGGGAAAACATATTGGTTTTTGTCCTGTGGAATTATATCTGAAAAAGAATAGGAAATACACACACACACATACATTTAAGATAGGCAGTATTTCACTGTCAGCTGTAAGATAATAATAGGAAACATAATTTCATGAGTCATAGCCTGTTTGACTTTAATCCTTTTAGACGTTGCAACCATTTGATTAAGTACTCTATGAGCTTTCTCCCCCAACACTCTCAAAGTGTCATCTGTCATAGCCCTGCTGTCACAGCCAAAAAATATGACTGTCTAATGATATTAGAGCCAAGAAATATGATCTTGACTCTAGCATTTCAGATGACAATGGTTCCTTACTGTAAACCATGTAGCATGGTCCCTGTGTATATAATGAAAGAGAAGATATTAATTGAGACCATGAATATGGTAGATTTGGGGGAAAAATAGACTGAAAAACATGGTAACTTAATTTTTCTGCCATATTTAATGCAGAATACCATTTATAAATACCTCGTATCTGCTTTTTATTTTTTCTAAGTAAGTTACTATAAATATATTATTAAGCAAGTAAAAAATTACTTAGTCCACATTTGGACTAAGCCACTTGATCAGAACATTTGCAATAGCTTAAGATGCCTGGCTTACTATTGCATTAGATTTATTGTTATTTGATCCCTGAAAATATCCTAATATACCATTAACACTGAAAGTGTCAACTAAATGTGGAACATAATAGTGTGGGCTTTGGAATAAAAAAAAATATTTCACAGTTCCTGTTCAGAGATATATAATTCATCTGTGTCATATTTGGCAAGGTCCTTACTTTCTCTTTCTTGTTTTCCTTATTTGTAAAACTATGCTTCCAATATCCGACTGGCAGAGGTTTTTGTGAATTAAGTGGAAAAAGCGCATGTGAAAAATTTAGCCAAGTGCTGAACACATAGTAGGTGCTCAATAGAAGACAGCTATATTTATCATTAGAAATATTGTTGGAAACATAATAATAAATCTATTTCTATCCTTGTACAATGATGTGGTTTAAACCTGTAATTTGGAAATTCAGGTCACCATACTTCAATATAATTAAACAACTTGTAGAGAATACAAGGTAGTGCCACAGAAATAACTGAGGAGGTAGAGTGGTTTTAAGAACCACTGCTTTGAGTTATGGAGCTATAGTGGATTTTGAGACATGTCAAAGTAGATAAGAAAGAAATTTGGGAAGTAGACATAGTTCACAGGGCAGGGAACATGACGGTTAGAGGGAAGTATTTTATATTGACTGGAAGGAGGGTTAGCCAGACTATTGGAGGTGGAAAGTATGGCATACTTATTTAACAAACAACCCCTGAGAACAGTGTGTAAAACTCAGAAACATAGGATCTGCCCTCCAAAAGCAAATGTGCAAGTGGTGAAACTGGAAAATATAGCAATATAAGAAGATAAACTTACCAGATAGTAAAAATGTATAAAAGGCAAGAAACACTTGTGGAATGCTGCTGTGAGGATCTCCTTGGACCCTCTTCCCAGCAAAACAGCAATAACTCATGAAAATAATTCTTTTTAAATCCCTTTAAATCTCTGGGAAATCTTAGCCTGTGCACAGTCTTATTCTGTGCCATTTCATTCACAGTCTCTCCTCCTTCAGTATGGCAAAAGTTCTACTCTGGGCAGGTGCAACCAAGAAGATGTGACTCCCTCACTCTGCTCCCAACCCCCAGTCTAAGGTGATGACTTCTTCCAGTAAAGGACAGGCCGTGACCTTTACGCATCCCCTCCCCCCAGCTTCATATTGCAGAAGCTCTATTCGAGGAAAACAAAGTTAAGAGTTGTAGAGTTCTCATCGTCTACCCAGACCCACCAGTCAAATGGAAACTCTGAGGAGTGTCTGGCCAAGAATATTGGGACCCAATTGCCCCCTACTCCAGCCTGCTCATGGGGTGGAAGTTACATGACAGGAGAGGCAAGCAAGACCTGTCACTCACAACCATCAACCCCAGTGCCCAGTCTTAGTAGAGTTGTCACTTCAAGAGAATCAGGCCACTCGAGCTCCGGTACAGTGGCACAGAGTTTCTGCATAGGAGAAGGTGCAATCTCTACAAGAGCATAAAGTGCTATAGCCCTTATAAAGGGATCGACTTTATATGAAACACAAGAGAGCATTTGGGCCCATGGGCAGGGTTAAAATCAATGGAGATCTTGGTGCATAGCAATTAAGAAGAGACTGTAATGACAGCAACAAACTCCATGATAGCAACAAGTAGACCAGACAGAAGTTTAACAACAAGACGCAGGGAAATAATTGGAAAAGAAGAGCCATTCCTAGTATTAAAGCAAGTTTCAGAGACTGACCTGAAAGAAGTTTTGAGTCTATCTCTGCAAATGGGGTAGGAACATATTATTTAGATCAGACTGTGGAAACATTTATGCTTCAGAGAGTTGTTGAATGCTATGTATCAGTCAGCTAGCAATTAGTGGAGGCTAACTGAATGTGATTCCACTAGAGACAGAACATCCAAACTTAAGAGGGAAATCAGGTAAAAAGACAATTAGAGCCCAGCTAAAACCACATTCACCTCTGTGTAGGTTGGGGGAGACTGTGCACATATCCAGGGCTGTACACTCTGAAGAGCAACATCGTGGAACACACGCTGTGAGAGAAAAAGACTTCACTGAATTAGACCAGCCAATTCGCTAAACAAATAAACAAGCAAACAATGAGACTGGGGGGTAGAGGAGACAGGATCCAGAATTGCTACAATATATTACCTAAAATAGACAGTTTCAACAAAGAAACTGAGTCATGCAAAGATCAGAAAAGTGTGATCTATACATAAGAAAAAATGTAAGCAATGGAAACTGGTTTTAAGAGTACACAGAAGATGCCCTCAGCAGACAAAGACTTAAAAGCAGTTGTTGTAAGTATTTTCCAAGAAATAAAAATAACTATGTTTAAAGAATTTAAAGAAGGCATGATAACAATGTCTCATCAAATAGTGAACATCAACAAAGAGATGGAAATTGTTTGAAAACAAAGAATCAAACAAAAAATTCTGGAGTTCAAAAATACTGTAAACAAAATAAAGAACTTACCAGAGAGGTTCAACAGTATTTTTAAGCTGGCAGAAATAGAAATCAATGAACATGAAATAGATTGATAAATATTATGCAATGTGAAGAGAGAAAAAACAGAATAAGGAAAAATGAACATTGCCTCAGAGGATACAATGTATGTAGGATACCCTTAAGTGAAGCAATATATTCATAATAGAAGTACATGAAGGAGAAGAGAGAGAATACAAAAAATATATATATTATAAGAAATACTGGCCCAAAACTTCCCAAATTTAATCAAAACGTCATTCTGCAATCCAAAAAGCTCAATGAATTCTAATAAGATAAAAACAAAAAGATCTACAGCAGACACATCAGGAAAAAATGTTGAAAGTCAAGGCCAAAGAGAAAAATTTTGAAAGCAGCAAGCAGAACTGACTTGTCATGTACAAGAGAACTCCAAAAAGAATAGGCTGACTTATCAGAAACAATGGATGAAAGGAGACAGTGGTATAACACATTCAAAATATTGAAAGAAAAAGAATACAACTTTCAGAAAGAGAAAAACAAATATCGTATATTAACACATATATGTGGAACCTAGAAAAATGGTACAGATGAACCAGTTTGCAGAGCAGAAACAGAGACACAGATGTAGAGAACAAACGTATGGACACCAAGGGGGGAAAGTGGCGGTGGTGGTGGTGGTGGCGGATGAACTGGGAGATTGGAATTGACATATATACACTAATATGTATAAAATAGATAACTAATAAGAACCTGTTGTATGAAAAAAATAAAATTCAAAAATAAATAAGTAGATAGCTAGTGGGAAGCAGCCGCATAGCACAGGGAGATCAGCTCGGTGATTTGTGACCACCTAGAGGGGTGGGATGGGGGGGTGGGAGGGAGGGAGACACAAGAGGGAAGAGATATGGGGACATATGTATATGTATAACTGACTCACTTTGTTATAAAGCAGAAACTAACACACCATTGTAAAGCAATTATGCTCCAATAAAGATGTTAAAAATAAATAAATAAATAAAACTTTCAACCTAGAATCAAAATCAGCAAACTTTCCCAAAAAATCACTTTAAAAAATGAAGGTGGAAATAAACATTTCCAGATTTTTTTTTTAAATGACAGTTTCTTGCTAGCAGACTCACCATACAAGAGTAATAATAAAGTATTTCAGGCTGAGAACAAGTAACATCAGTTAGTAAATTAAAACCACACACACTTAAGAGAGTACTGGTAAACATAATTATGTAGGTAATCATAAAAGACAGTATAATTGCATGTTACTTCTCTTTTCTTTACCAATTCATGCTATGAGGTCAGTATCACCCTGAGACCAATATCAAAGACATCACAAAAAAGAAAATAGAAAATTACAGATCAATAACTTTATATAGCTGAATATAGATGCAAAACATCAACAAAATACCAGCAAACCAAATCCAGCAACATATAGAAAGGATTATACTATATAAATTATAAACCCCACGGTCAAGTGGGATGTATCCCAGGAATGCAAAGTTGGTTTAACATACATTAGTCAATTAATGTAATTAACCTTATTAATAGAATAAAGGATAAAAACCACATAATCATCTCAATAGACACAAATTACTTTAAAAATCCAACACCTCTTCTTGATAAAATTACTTGAAAAACTAGGAATAACAGGAAAATGACTCAACCTAGTAAAGAGAATCTATGAAAAACCCACAGATAATATCATACTTAGTGAAACACTGAAGTTTTCTCTCTAAGACCAGAAACAAGACAAATAAGCCAATTTTCAGCACTTCTATTTAATATTTTACTTGATTCTAACAAGGCAATTAGGTAATAAATACAGAATACATACTTACATACATGCATACATACATACAGAGGTTGGAAAGAAGGAGTTTAAAATATCTCTTTTTGAAAATATGATCTTGTATGTAGAAAATCTGAAGAAATCTACTAAAAACAACTAATATACTACTTTGGCAAGGTTGCAGGATTCAATATAATATTCAAAAGTCAATTGCACATCTATACACTAGCAATGAACAATCATCAAAATTCTACTTATACATAAAAAATAATTCAACAAAATATGTGCAATACTTATACTCTGAAAACAACAAAACATCTTGAAATGCACTAAAAAAGACCTAATAAATAGAACGACATCCTATGTTAATAGATTGGAAGACTTACTACAGCTAAGATGTCAATTCTCCCAAATTGATTTAGATACAATGCAAACACTATCAAAATTCCAACTACTTTTTTAAAAAGTGAATTGGCGAGCTGGGGACAGCAGCCATTTCGGGCGCAGGGCTGCCACCGAGATGATGCTACTGAGAACCTCTTGGAGGCTGGTGGCTGCGGCTGCCCCCGCCGCTCCGTGGCCGAGGGCGAAGGCACCCACTCGGGGGCTGCGCCTGTGCGTTGTAGACCATGCTCCCCAGTCTGCTGTTCCCTCAGATGCAGCCACTGCTCCGGAGGTGGAATCAGTGCTGCGACCTCTGTATATGGATGTGCAAGCTACAACTCCTCTGGACCCTCGGGTGCTTGATGCCATGCTCCCTTACCTAGTCAACTACTATGGGAACCCACATTCCAGGACACATGCTTATGGCTGGGAGAGTGAGGCAGCCATGGAATGTGCTCGCCAGCAAGTAGCATCTCTGATTGGGGCTGACCTGCCAAGACTGAATCAGGAAGAAATAGAAAATATGAATAGACCAATCACAAGCACTGAAATTGAAACTGTGATTAAAAATCTTCCAACAAACAAAAGCCCAGGACCAGATGGCTTCACAGGTGAATTCTATCAAACATTTAGAGAAGAGCTAACACCCATCCTTCTCAAAGTCTTCCAAAATATAGCAGAGGGAGGAGCACTCCCAAACTCATTCTACGAGGCCACCATCACCTTGATACCCAAACCAGACAAGGATGTCACAAAGAAAGAAAACTACAGGCCAATATCACTGATGAACATAGATGCAAAAATCCTCAACAAAATACTAGCAAACAGAATCCAACAGCACATTAAAAGGATCATACACCATGATCAAGTGGGGTTTATTCCAGGAATGCAAGGATTCTTCAATATACGCAAATCAATCAATGTGATACACCATATTAACAAATTGAAGGAGAAAAACCATATGATCATCTCAATAGATGCAGAGAAAGCTTTCGACAAAATTCAACACCCATTTATGATAAAAACCCTACAGAAAGTAGGCATAGAGGGAACTTTCCTCAACATAATAAAGGCCATATATGACAAACCCACAGCCAACATTGTCCTCAGTGGTGAAAAACTGAAACCATTTCCACTAAGATCAGAAACAAGACAAGGCTGCCCACTCTCACCACTCTTATTCAGCTTAGTTTTGGAAGTTTTAGCCACAGAAATCAGAGAAGAAAAGGAAATAAAAGGAATCCAAATTGGAAAAGAAGAAGTAAAGCTGTCACTGTTTGCAGATGACATGATACTATACATAGAGAATCCTAAAGATGCTACCAGAAAACTACTAGAGCTAATCAATGAATTTGGTAAAGTAGCAGGATACAAAATTAATGCACAGAAATCTCTGGCATTCCTGTACACTAATGATGAAAAATCTGAAAATGAAATCAAGAAAACACTCCCATTTACCACTGCAACAAAAAGAATAAAATATCTAGGAATAGACCTACCTAAGGAGACAAAAGACCTGTATGCAGAAAATTATAAGACACTGATGAAAGAAATTAAAGATGATACAAATAGATGGAGAGATATACCATGCTCCTGGATTGGAAGAATCAATATTGTGAAAATGACTCTACTACCCAAAGCAATCTACAGATTCAATGCAATCCCTATCAAACTACCACTGGCATTTTTTACAGAACTAGAACAAAAAATTTCAAAATTTGTTTGGAAAAACAAAAGACCCCGAATAGCCAAAGCAATCTTGAGAACGAAAAACGGAGCTGGAGGAATCGGATTCCCTGACTTCAGACTATACTACAAAGGTACAGTAATCAAGATAGTGTGGTACTGGCACAAAAACAGAAAGATAGATCAATGGAACAGGATAGAAAGCCCAGAGATAAACCCACGGACATATGGTCACCTTATCTTTGATAAAGGAGGCAGGAATGTACAGTGGAGAAAGGACAGTCTCTTCAATAAGTGGTGCTGGGAATACTGGACAGGGACATGTAAAAGTATGAGATTAGATCATTCCCTAACACCATACACAAAAATAAGCTCAAAATGGATTAAAGACCTATAAGTAAGACCAGAAACTATCAAACTCTTAGAGGAAAACATAGGCAGAACACTCTATGACATAAATCACAGCAAGATCCTTTTGGACCCACCTCCTACAGAAATGGAAATAAAAACAAAGATAAACAAATGGGACCTAATGAAACTTCAAAGCTTTTGCACAGCAAAGGAAACCATAAACAAGACCAAAAGACAACCCTCAGATTGGGAGAAAATATTTGCAAATGAAGCAACTGACAAAGGATTAATCTCCAAAATTTATAAGCAGCTCATGCAGCTCAATAGCAAAAAAACAAACAAGCCAATCCAAAAATGGGCAGAAGACTTAAATAGGCATTTCTCCAAAGAAGATATACAGACTGCCAACAAACACATGAAAGAATGCTCAACATCATTAATCATTAGAGAAATGCAAATCAAAACTACAATGAGATATCATCTCACACCAGTCAGAATGGCCATCATCAAGAAATCTAGAAACAATAAATGCTGGAGAGGGTGTGGAGAAAAGGGAACACTCTTGCACTGCTGGTGGGAATGTGAATTGGTACAGCCACTATGGAGAACAGTATGGAGGTTCCTTAAAAAACTAAAAATAGAACTACCATATGACCCAGCAATCCCACTACTAGGCATATACCCTGAGAAAACCATAATTCAAAAAGAGACATGTACCAAAATGTTCATTGCAGCTATTCACAATAGCCCGGAGCTGGAAACAGCCTAAGTGTGCATCATCAGATGAATGGATAAAGAAGATGTGGCACATATATACAATGGAATATTACTCAGCCATAAAAAGAAATGAAACTGAGCTATTTGTAATGAGGTGGATAGACCTAGAGTCTGTCATACAGAGTGAAGTAAGTCAGAAAGAGAAAGACAAATACCGTATGCTAACACACATATATGGAATTTAAAAAAAAATGGCATGAAGAACCTAGGGGTAAAACGGGAATAAAGACACAGACCTACTTGAGAATGGACTTGAGGATATGGGGAGGGGGAAGGGTAAGCTGTGACAAAGCGAAAGAGAGGCATGGACATATATACACTACCAAACGTGGGGTAGATAGATGGTGGGAAGCGGACGCATGGCACAGGGAGATCAGCTCGGTGCTTTGTGACCGCCTGGAGGGGTGGGATGGGGAGGGTGGGAGGGAGGGAGATGCATGAGGGAAGGGATGTGGGAACAGATGTATGTGTATGACTGATTCACTTTGTTATAAAGCAGAAACTAATAAAAAAATAAAAAATAAATTAAAAAAAAAAAGTAATGGAGTCTGTATGCAGAAAACTATAAGACACTGATGAAAAAAATTAAAGATGATACAAACAGATGGAGAGATATACCATGTTTTTGGATTGGAAGAATCAACATTGTGAAAATGACTATACTACCCAAAGCAATCTACAGATTCAATGCAATCACTATCAAACTACCAGGGGCAGTTTTTCACAGAACTAGAACAAAAAATTTCACAATTTGGGGCTTCCCTGGTGGCGCAGTGGTTGAGAGTCCGCCTGCCGATGCAGGGGACATGGGTTCGTGCCCCGGTCCAGGAGGATTCCACAGGCAGCGGAGCGGCTGGGCCCGTGAGCCATGGCTGCTGAGCCTGCACGTCCAGAGCCTATGCTCTACAACCGGAGAGGCCACAGCGGTGAGAAGCCCGCGTACCGCAAAAAAAAAAAAAAATTCACAATTTGTATGGAAACACAAAAGACCCCAAATAGTCAAAATAATCTTCAAAAAGAAAAATGGAGCTGGAGGAATCAGGCTCCCAGACTTTAGACTACACTACAAAGCTACAGTAATCAAGACAGTATGGTACTGGCACAAAAACAGAAAGATAGATCAATGAAGAGGATAGAAAGCCCAGAGATAAACCCACGCACATATGGTCACCTTATTTTTGATAAAGCAGGCAAGAATATACAATGGAGAAAATACAGCCTCTTCAATAAGTGGTGTTGGGAAAACTGGACAGATGCATGTAAAAGAATGAAATTAGAAGACTCCCTAACACCATACACTAAAATAAACTGAAAATGGATTAAAGACCTAAATGTAAGGCCAGACAGTATAAAACTCTTAAAGGAAAACATAGGCAGAACACTCTGACATAAATCACAGCAAATCCTTTTTGACCCACCTCCTAGAGAAATGGAAATAAAAACAAAAATAAACAAATGGGACCTAATGAAACTTAAAAGCTTTTGCACAGCAAAGGAAACCATAAACAAGATGAAAAGACAACCCTCAGGATGGGAGAAAATATTTGCAAATGAAGCAACTGACAAAGGATTAATCGCCAAAATTTACAAGCAGCTCATGCAGCTCAATATCAAAAAAACAAGCAACCAAATCCCCAAATGGGCAGAAAACCTAAATTGACATTTCTCCAAAGAAGATATACAGATTGTCAACAAACGTGTGAAAGGATGCTCAACATCACTAATCATTAGAGAAATGCAAATCAAAACTACAATGAGGTATCACCTCACACCAGTCAGAATGGCCATCATCAAAAATTCTACAAACAATAAATGCTGGAGAGGGTGTGGAGAAAAGGGAACCCTCTTGCACTGTTGGTGGGAATGTAAATTGATACAACCACTATGGAGAACAGTATGGAGGTTCCTTTAAAAACTAAAAATAGAACTACCATATGACCCAGCAATCTCACTACTGGACATATACCCTGAGAAAACCATTAATTCAAAGACAGTCATGTACCACAATGTTCACTGCAGCTCTTTTTACAATAGCCAGGATATGGAAATAACCTAAGTGTCCATCAACAGATGAATGGATAAGGAAGATGCGGCACATATACACAATAGAATATTACTCAGCCATAAAAAGAAATAGAATTGAGTTATTTGTAGTGAGGTTGATTGACCTAGAGTCTGTCATACAGAGTGAAGTAAGTCAGAAAAAGAAAAATACCGTATGCTAACACATATATACGGAATCTAAAACAAAAACCAAAATGGTTCTGAAGAACCTAGGGGCAGGACACGAATAAAGAAGCAGACGTAGAGAACGGACTTGAGGACACAGGAAGGGGGAAGGGTAAGCTGGGATGAAGTGAAAGTGGCATGGACTTATATATACTACCAAATATAAAATAGATAGCTAGTGGGTAGCAACTGCATAGCACAGGAAGATCAGCTCAGTGCTTTGTGACCACCTAGAGTGGTGGGATAGGGAGGGTGGGAGGGAGATGTAAGATGGAGGAGATATGGGGATATACGTATATGTATAGCTGATTCACTTTGTTATAAAGCGGAAGCTAACACACCATTGTAAAGCAAATACACTCCAATAAAGATGTTAAAAATAAATAAATAAAATAGCAGTTAAAGAAGAAGAAGAAAACAAGTAATGGAGTACTGATACATGCTACAACATGGATGAACTTTGAAAACATTCCCAGTGAAAGAAGCTGGTCACAAAGACCACATATGAAATGTCAAAAATAGGCAAATTTACAGAAAGAGATAAAAGATAAGTGGTTGCTAGGACCTGGAGTGAGGGTTGGGAATTAAGAATGACAACTAATAAGTACAAGGTTTCTTTTGAGGATGATGGAAATATTCTGAAATAGACTGTGGTACTCCAACAACTCCGTGGACTACTGATATATGCTATAATGTGAATGAACCTTAAAAATGTTTTGTGAACTAAAATAAGCCGGTCAAAAATACCTTATATTATATGATGCCATTTACATGAAATATCCAGAGTAGGCAAACCTGTGGAGATGGAGAGTATATTAGTGGTTTAAGTGATGCCGAGGGCTGGGAGGGTGGGGGTAGGGATTTTGAGTGACTGCAAATATGCAGATTGCTTTTTAGTATAACGACAGTGTTCTAAAATTAAGTTATGGTGATGGTTATACAACTCTCTGAATATACTAAAACCCATTGATCTGAGAAATTTAAAAAGATGAATTGTATGATAGATGAATTATGTATCAACAAAGCTGTTAAGAACTGTACAAAGAAAATACAGCTAAACTTAGCAGAAATTTAGGCAGGGAAAATTCAAACAGCTTATGGACATCGCTGAAATATAGGAAGAGAGAGCATTTCTTGATATGTAGGCAGAGTCATTCTCTGGAGCACAGGAGCAGACAAAATGTAAAATTTAACATCTGAAATGTCATGTGAAAACAGACATCTGAAAATTTTAATATTGGAGAGTAGTAAGTAATGGAAATTTCTACAAAATTTTCGCTGAGAGCAATTTTTTTTTCGGGATCAAGCAGAGGTTTTTGTTAAGTGGTCACATGTAGAAAAAGAGAAAATTTTCAAGGGCAGAGAACTAGTCATAATCAGAGTTGACGATACTAGATAAACTTTGAAAACATCCCCAGTGAAAGAAGAGGGGTATTAGAGGAGGGGTAGGAATCTACATTTGAGAATAAATTCTGAGATACAAAAATGAGAGATAATTTTTTTAATGATTTTAATTTTTATTTCTAATTGTAATCACAAACACAAAACATTAACTTTACCACTTTAAGCATTTTTAAGTGTACAGTTCAGTAGTGTTAGGTATGTCACACTGTTTTGCAGCAGATCTCTACAAGTTTTTCATCTTGCAAAATTGAAATTCTATACCCATTAAACACTAATTTCCTCTTCCTCTTCCCAGCAGCCCTTGACAACCATCTTTCTACATTCTGTTTCTATGATTTTGACTACTTTAGATACCTTATGTATATCAACTCAAACAACATTTGTCCTTTTCTGACTGTCTTATTTTACTTAGCACATCCTCGAGGTTCATTCATGTAGTACCATGTGACAGGATTTCCTTTTTAAAAAAGCTGAATAATATCCATTGTATGTATCTATCACATTTTCTCTACCCATTCATCTTTGATGGGTATTTGGGTTACTTCCATCCCTTGGCTATCGTGAAAAATGCTACAGTGAACATGGGTATACAAATATCTCTTCAGGATTGTGCTTTGAATTCTTCTGTATGCATACCCAGAAGTGGGACTGCTAGATCATATGGTAATTCTATTTTTTTAATTTTTGGAGGAAACTACATACAGTTTTCCACAGCAACATTCCCACCAACAGTGCAAAAGATTTCCAATTTCTCCACATCCTTGCCACGACTTGTTTTCTGTTCTTTTGATAGTGGCTATTTTAATAAGTGTAAGGTGATATCTCATTGTGGTTTTTGAATTGCATTTCCCTAACGATTAGTAATGTTGAGCCCCTTTTCACAGGCTTGTTGGCCATTTGTATGTCTTCTTTGGAGGACTGTCTGTTCCAGTTCTTTGTCCACTTTTTAAATCAGGTTATCTCTTTTTCTGTTGTTGTGCATTGTAGGGGCTCCTTATATATTCTGGTTATAAAACCCTCATCAGATGTATGATTTGCAAATACTTTCATTCTTTAGATTGCCTTTTCACTCTGTTAATTGTTCCCTTTGATCACACAGAATGTCTCACATACTAAAAGATGCTATTTTTTTCTTTAAAAAAAAGTGCTACTTACAAAAGTGCAGCACTTTCATATAACTAGTATTATCAATACAAGTTAAAAATACATTTCACCATGCTGTTGTCTCTAGGCACTGACACCACAGCATGGACTACTATTTCCACCTCTGCTGGACACTGAATAGCAACATTTTAATCACTGACGCTGCTGATTCTGGAAACTGCCATTCCTGATGCTAGTCTCACCAGAAAAATTCACTCTGGTTCCTGCTTCTATGTCTCACTAGCTTCAAAAGAATCGTCAGCTTCATATGTTTGACAGAGCCCAAGTGAGAATTGTGCCCATGATTTAGCTGTAAGAGAGGACTGGAGAGTGAGCACAAGACATTTCAACATCTCAAATGGGAAATAGGCTAGGTTTTTTTAAGGTGGAGAATTCCTCAAACATAGACATAATTATTGGCATTGTGATCAAAAATTAAAAAATGACTTCCACCACTCATCTTTAGGAAATAAATACCTTCTTTTATGAAACATATTTTTGTACCATTATTATAAATAATTATGGTCTTGATAGGCCATTTAACTAATCCAAAATAATGCTTCTAAATCTTTTATGCATTTAGAATAACAAGGCAAATTTCAAGCCCAAGGTTCTTCATTTAGTTAATTATCTCTGATTACAGACTTGGTGTACACAGTTATTATAATGCTTAGAGACAGAAAAAGGGCTTCATTTGCCTGTAAGTTCATTCTATTTAACTAGAGAATACATATCAGTGATCGAAGAAAGAATGGATCAATAATTAATAAATTAGGCCATCCAAATCAATATCTGTGACCTATATGATCATAGATGTTGTAGATGATCACTCTCAAATTCTAGAAAGTAAATTATCTAAATAATGTCAGTTGGTCAAATCAACATTTCTTCTTCAAAGGCTAGAACAGGTCATATGCTATTCCATCACATTAAGAATGAAAATAGCCTTATGATATTTTCTTTCTTGAAGATGAATATATTGTACAATACCTATTATGAGACACATTATTTTTACACTTAGTGTACTGTTACCTGCACTTAACATGCTGCCTACTGTCTCCAGAAATCAATGATTTACTAGAAGTCTGTGGGACTTTATCAGATCTTCATATTATTTTATCGATACATCTTCAATTTACACAGCTATCATCGAAACTATTTTCACCAGATCTTGCATTTTTACAATTTTATAATGTTTTTTTAATTTTTCTCCTACATGAAAATTTACATGGCATATATTCAGGACTTATGCATCTGAAATACTCCAAAATCTGTTACCAAATTTAATCATTTAATTAAAATATTCCAGAATTTTCACCAATAATAATTTATAGACATGATATGAGAAAACAATTAGTTAGAATTTTTCAGTGTTTTTATTTAAAAGAAAAATCTCGACATCAAGATGTCATCATCATCCTGCATGTAACACTGTTTTTGCCCTAGCAAGGCCAAAGCTATGTTAGCCGAAGAAAGTGCTACCCACTTCTAACATGGGAAATTCAACCGAAAAGAGTCTTTAGGTATAAAGCTAAATACTGTCACTGGATTGAACAAATATCTGCTATGTCCACACATATGAAACAAACCAGATTCTTGTTGACCACTTCCTGTCTCCAGTTTCTTTCAATCCATTTCCAGTCAGACTAAGGATGAATTTTACAGATAAAAACATGATGTGTTATTGTAGTTTAGAAATGGTGGTATTGGTTTCCCAGGCTCTCACCCTGAGCCAGTGACATGGGCAGATTTATATTAATTCCAGAATTGGCTGGAAACCTTCAGTTAAGCATGGGAAGGAGAGTGAGATGTGAGTCACAACCACAAAATGCTTTATTTCATGTGAAACTGGTGTTAAGTGAGAACTTTAAATGGTATTGACAGGAGTGTGAATTTTCTTTTCTGAGAGTTCCACCTGCCTAAAAGTGGAAGCTTCCCCTGCTGCTGCCCATGCTGTCCTCATTTGAGGGATAAACAAAAGCCTCTTCTCCAAAAGTCTGTCAATCCAGCACTTTCATGAGCCACTGAATTCATTTAAAGAAAAAAAAGTGCTAAACGAATACATTGTCAAACTAAAAATGATTTTAATTTTTTAAAGGGAAACTTGGCATACCAATTATTCTGTATAATCATCTAAGCAATGTGTAGTTTTGCATTACCAACTACTATGATAAGGATAAATCCAATATCATATATGCTATTTTAATCAGCATTTTCTGTTGGTATCCAAAGTATAACTAGCAAGAAATGGCTACAGAATTTGCACATAAATACCATAGAGGGTGGGAAGCAAAAATACTGCCTCAATAGATAAACACTATCAGAATAAATGCTTATTCTATTTAAGACTTTTTTTATGTTCTAGCATTAGACATAAATTGTATAAAAAAGAAAATTCTGACATCTTAAGCCAAATAATTATTTCATTACTTCCTTGACAGATTCCTACTAACTTATTCACAGGAGAAACTTACTGAAGTATCACCTTACTACTTCTGATTTTTAGTTTTCTTTATCTTTCTATTTTGGCCCAGACAACTTATTTTTTTTAATTTTTATTGTGATTTTTAGAGGTAAAGAAAAAAACAATTTTTCTGTACTTTCAACTTAGAGATTATTGTAAGTCATTTGTTTATGTTTATACCATGGAAATGTATATAATGCCTTCAATTATAATATACCACGTTTTTTCTCTTTCTAATAATCAAGTTAGGAACATTCTTTTCAAGTGCGCTTTTCGAGTGCTGCTCTTTCATTTCAATTCATCTACTCGTACACAAGACCTGATAAAAGATGGGATCTAGTTAATACTCCTGATGCACTGTGTTCACATCGGCTTCCTCTTTGGTACTGTGATCATGAGCAGTACACAATAGGAGGCGTTTGGGTACTTATTGTGCATAATTATTAAGGTGTGACAAAAGGATGAAGGAATTGCAGAGGCAATCTGTTCTTCAATCTGGGCTGTCTGGGGACCCTTTCAGAGCAGCAGAGTGTTAATTTCCTGCACATCTCATGATAAGCAAAACAAGCCTTCTCTGACAAGAAGGTTGCCATGAAAACATGCTGTTGCTGCATAATTTATTCTCTAATGTAATAAAAACCCCAGTGAAATAAGAGGGTTAGTTCTCTTAGGTGAAGAAACTCGCAAGCTTTTATAAACAACTGATCTCCTTCTGCCAAGGGGTAGAATAGAGACAATGTGGCTATATTTTGAAAGCTAATGAATCCCCTCAATTTATAATAATTTTTAATTCACATAAGCAGTGATGGAAAAAAGATAACTTTTATGATGGTTCCTAGTGATTTGAAAGTCCATTCTCCTTCAAATACAATAGTTTGCAAAACAACGACAATTACAAAATTAGCATCTACTAGTTAATAAACATTATTTATTTATGCATTGGTTCCAGATAACTATGAAAGTTAGTAGACACACGAAAATTTCAAATACATATGCCATATCATAAAGTTTTTGACTGAAAAACTAAAAACAGATCTGTTTTAATATGATGAGCTTGAAAATAAACCTTGGGTACTTTTGTTTTACCATCCTTTAACAGATCATCTTTAAAGCAAAAACCCTATAGAGGAAAATGAAATAAACCGACAATTTGTCTTTTTGAACTTAACTTGCATCAGAGAAAAAGAAGGATTATGATGAATGATACAAAATACCCTTTTTTATCCCTGAATTGGAAATATCAGGTTATGTTACTCAGTTTGGGTCTGCAAAGTAACCTATCAACTCAAAAGTACAAAGCCATCTTTCTTTGCCCCCTGTGATGTTCCAGACCTAGCTGGAGATTATTGTCTGTCTTACTCTACAGTTCAGGAGTTTCAGAATCATCCAGAGAGCTAAAAGCAGTGGTCTTCAGTCTGAGCCTTTTGAAAGGAAAGAAAAAAAAAATCAAGAGCAGAGGCAGTTTGGAATATACAGTCATCCCTTGGTACCTGCAGGGAATTACTTCCAGGACGCTGAGTGCACACCAAAATCTATGGATGCTCAAATTCCTTACAGTCAGCCCTCCGTATCCATGGGTTCTACATCCACAGATACTGAGGGTTCACTGTATTCCTTCTGGATTCTTTTTTAGGTCTATTTGTATGCTCAGCAGCTTAGTTAGTTCAGCTCCATCTGAGTGGGTTTTGGATGTCTCTTATGATGGCTTAAAAAATAATCTCAAACTTTTTTTCTCTACTCAAAGGTTAGGACTACAGGTAGATCAAATCAGAGGTACCCATATCAAACTGTGTATCTATTCCATATGGAGAGAAACAGTAATTTATTCCAGTTAGGGTGCTGCCTAGGGTAGATGCTAGGAGTCTTACACTGGGATGTGGAACAAAATGGGAATACCTTAGTGTAACCCCATTTACAGAAATAGCATCTACCAGTTAATAAATATCATTTACTTGTGCATTGGTTCCAGATAACTGTGAAAACTAGTAAACAGATTAAAACTCCAGAAGATTAGCATTTCTCAAATTTAGTTTGTTAAAAATACAAACTGTCAGTTCTCTGTGTCAGAGAGTCTGACCCAGGTCTAAGTTGATGCCCAAAAATCTATCGGTATGTTTAACAAGTATCTCTAATACTTCCTAGAATCACACTCTGAGAAATTCCACAATATAAGTATTACCAAAATATACAAATAATTCAACAAATTACTGAACATTATAACTAATCGCAAGCTATGATATGGTGTGAGTATAGATTTCATCCAATTCCTCCTCTGATGGAGGCATTGTAAAAGTTCACAGAATCAGCGATGTGTCTCCATTAAATGTCTTGAATGCTTGCTCCTTTTTTTTTTTTTTTTTTTTTTTGCCACATCACCAGGCTTTCAGGATCTTAGTTCCCCTGCCAGGGATTGAACCCGAGGCATGGCAGTGAAAGCATGGAGTCCTAACCACTGGACTGCCAGGGAATTCCCTTTGCTCCTCTGCTTTTGACTTTTTGCTTTAAATATCTTATATGTGGTTGTTTTCCCCATTCCTTCAAAATATTTTTCAAAGTCTACTTATATGTTTGTCAGGATAATTGTTATCCTGATTCTCAATACTTAAATGTATTGTAACTAAAAGAGTAAAACTCTATTTTCCTCAGCCCACCACGTTAGCCAGGACTCAAGGTGAGAGTAGGGTTGTTTATGCAGGAAAACGAATTCAGAAGTGCAATCTAGCCTAAGGTTGTAAAAATGGTTATTGGAAGCATTTGGCCACATTTTTACACAGCTGTCAGTGGGAAGACCATCCTCCACTGAAAGTGCATCTTATGTAGGTTGACCAAGGTAAATATCATGAAAACCAGAGCATACACAAAAGACAGCTAACTGCCCTGCAGACAGAACAATGAGAAAGTAGGGGTAAAAGAGAGCAGAGAAGAACAAAGTATGAAAGGGGAAAGAGAGGAGTGAGAACGTATTAGTTTCCAAAGACAACTGTAACAAATTACACAAACTTGATGTCATAAAGCAATAGAAATTGATTCCTCACAATTTTGGAAGTCAGAAGTACCAAATAAATGTCTCTGTATGGGAATGAAGGTGTCTGGCAGAGCTGCACTCCGTCCAGAGGCTCTAGGGGAGAATTCATCCCTTGCCTCTTCCCACTTCTTACAGCTTCCAGCATTTCTTGGCTTGTGGCTGCATCACTCCAATCTTCAAGGTCAGCAACTTCAGATCTCTCTCTGCTCTATCTGCACGTCACCTTCTCCTCTGTATATCTGCCTATAAAATATCTCTCTGCCTTCTTCTTACCAGGATTCATGCAATTTAATTTAGGGCCCACTCAGAATACTTTCCTTATTTCAAGATCCTTAACTTAATCATACCTGGGGTTTTTTATTTCTTTGTTTCTTGACCCTATGTGAGGTAACATTCTCAAGTTCCAGGGATAAAATGTGGATATCTTTTTTGGGGGTCGGGGGGCATTTTTAAGCTTACACAGAGAGGAAAGAGAGAACTTATATCAGAAGGCTGAAGCGAGTACAGAAGGTGATCATTGGAACAGCCACAGGCTATTAACAGGTACATCTAAGGTCATTTTAAAATATTTATTTATTTTTGGCTGTGTTGGGTCTTTGTTGCTGTTCACGGGCTTTCTCTAGTTGCAGTGAGCGGGGGCTACTCTTCCTTGCGATGCACGGGCTTCTCATTGCTGTGGCTTCTCTTGTTGTGGAGCACGGGCTCGAGGCACACAGGGTTCAGTAGTTGTGGCGCACGGACTGAGCAGTTGTGGCTCATGGGCTCTAGAGTGCAGGCTCAGTAGTTGTGGCCCATGGGCTTAGTTGCTCCGCGGCATGTGGTATCTTCCCGGACCAGGGCTCGAACCTGTGTCCCCTGCACTGGCAGGCAGATTCTTAACCACCGCGCCACCAGGTAAGTCCCTCTAAGATCATTTTTAAGCAGCATGCCTCAATGAGATAAAAACTATCTTGATCTGCCTAAATTTTCAATGAATATTGCTTCAAAAACAAAGCCTTGTGGGAGAAGCTATATGAGTTTCACAGAAGTAAAAACATCTGTCAGAAATGACCACGAGAATTTTAATCCTTGGATGTACTGGGACAGGCTTTGCAGCAGACTTGGGATAAACACTTGAGCTAACTTCACCTACGTATATCAAAGAGCAATGTTACTCAGCCGAAATCTGGATGGCACTGCATATGCTGTGGTTTACAACAGGTTTTAACTGTGACACTGGGTTTGGTTTTTGTTGTTGTTTTGTTTGTTTTGTTTTGTTTTTTGCTGCTATGGTTCTGTTCCTTCTTGGCTGTTCACATTTTTCTGGAAGCCACCTCAATTTACTGTATATTTCCTTTTCTACCTTCTTTGCTATTCTGTTTGTCCTGGACACCTTCTTTCTAAGCTCAAATGAAAGATTTTGTTGACACACACTCGTACTTAAAAAGAAACAAGCAAAAGAAAAAAAAATCTCAGGCCACCCAGTGAATGATGACTTCCCATCTGTCTGCCCCTTGGTTCACAGATTTCACACATTAAATCTTTACCTTCAAATCTATGATGAGAGAGATTTTAATCTTCTTCAGGAAACACTTTGGTCTGGGAGGAAAGGAGAAAACCTCTGAAAGACTGACTTCAAAATTATATATGTGCGATGTGTAAAAGGAATTGTTTGCCCTACAGTAACCTATCACATCTCAAAGGCAGGCCTTCCTCAGTTAATGGCAAGGTTCACATCAGTATGAGGAGGTGGAAATAAAGAGATTAACAGTCCATGGGCCTGTGGGAACTAGGCTAAGAGAACAGTCACTAGTGCTGTAGAGCCTTATACAAGTGAGTTACACAGTCTTCATTATGGCTTATGTTTCTTTAACTTCCCAGCTTCATAGACACCCCCAAATGCCAAAATCATGAGAGGTAGTTTAGAATGAGGTGCCAGGCCACCTCTGCAGGAAACTGTAACAGACCACATTAGAGCTGCTTTACTTCCAGGATGAGATCGAAGACCTAAGACTGAGGATTTTTCTCAAGAGTCAGGGGCATGCACAGAGCAGGAGGTGTTTTCCCTCTGCTTCCACATAAACAGGGGAAGGGACCTCTAAGACAACCCTTCAGAAAGCTTTATTTATTTCCTGTAGAGCTTGAGAAGCTAGTGTGTAAGTCTTGATAAGAAAAGCTTAAAGTCATGGAACTATGCCTGGAACTGCCCCTTCCTGACTGCAAAAGGTGAAAGACTGCATGGCATGGGGTGAGCTATGTAATTAATTTCTGCTTTCATGGTCATACTTGCCCTACTTTAAATTATAAATATTCCAGTGCTCTGCTGCTAGACCAACACATTTATTTATTCTTTCATTCAACAAATGTTTGTTGAATGTCTATTATGTGCAAGAGACTGTGTTGCATTACTTAGGTGAACAGAGAATGTCTAGTCCTTTTACCCAGGATAGTTACTTGTAAATTAATAATATTAAAAATGTGTTCTAAAGAAATATCAAACAAGACATTTATTGACTGTATCCTTGTACAACATACTGTGTGAGATACAAACATGAATCTGATACAGTCTTGCCCAGAGAAAGAGGAGCTCATTGTTCGGCGAGTAGTTATGATAAAATAACATATGTAGTAAAATGTCATATTTCTCAGAAATGAAAAGCTATGAATGATCAGTTACAGTGAGATAGTACCATGGAGCAGAGGCAAAATTTCTGGAGCGGGTTATAAGTGAGGTCTTGCTAACAACTGTTTAGTAAATCTCATATAAGTCTGCTTACTTTTTTTTTTTTTTTTTTTTTTTTTTGCGGTACGCGGGCCTCTCACTGTTGTGGCCTCTCCCATTGCGGAGCACAGGCTCCGGACGCGCAGGCTCAGTGGCCATGGCTCACGGGCCCAGCCACTCCGCGGCATGTGGGATCTTCCTGGACCGGGGCACGAACCCGCGTCCCCTGCATCGGCAGGCGGACTCTCAACCACTGCGCCACCAGAGAAGCCCTCTGCTTACCTTTTGAAATAAGACAACGCTACACAGAAATATAGAGACCTTCATATATCAATTTCTATGTCACAGGTAAAGAACCTAAAGATGAATATAACCTATTCCTTAATCTCAAAAAGATTATAACTCAATGGAAGCAATAGACATTTATGGAAATTATTTTAGTGAAATTATGTGTGTGGATTTCCAAAACTGAGGTTCATACAAAGTGCCCAACTCTGTTGAGGGAAGTCAGGAGATGGGGAAAGAAAAAATCAATAATGATTTTAAAAGAACAGACTCTCTGTTGCAGTACAAACTTCTCTGACAACTAAATAGAATCAAAATTCAAAAGTGGGTCTCAGGAAACCAAGGAGATAGATTCAGCT
The DNA here is from genome assembly GCF_964341445.2 of Mesoplodon mirus. Lineage (NCBI taxonomy): Eukaryota > Metazoa > Chordata > Mammalia > Artiodactyla > Ziphiidae > Mesoplodon > Mesoplodon mirus. The sequence goes on along the minus strand of NC_138982.1, from coordinate 105,769,648 downwards.
TGAAGGGTTGCTGCTCACCCTGCCTGTCCTCAATGGTCAAACAATGCACGCCTCATGCGTCACCAGCACTGGAGTGACACAACCCTAGGCACCATATGAAAGAAAACCTTTAGCTTACACTTGGCTGACACAATGCTAGTTCTCTGCAGCAGTTTTCCTGGACACAGAACCCAATTCTTTTCTTCATTTGATGATCTCAACTACTAATCCTGCAGCTATTTCTCTCACTATATTTCTCTTTAACTTCAAGTTCCTTTTTTTTTTTTTTTTTTTTTTTCAGTACGTGGGCCTCTCACTGTTGTGGTCTCTCCCGTTGCGGAGCACAGGTTCCGGACGCGCAGGCCCATCCGCCAGGGCTCACGGGCCCAGCCGCTCTGCGGCATGTGGGATCTTCCCGGACCGGGGCACGAACCCGTGTCCCCTGCATCAGCAGGCGGACTCTCAACCACTGCGCCACCAGGGAAGCCCCTCAAGTTCCTTTTTGATGTTTAAAATCTTTTCCAAAAATAACCCTAACCATTCTCAATAAGATGAGGTTTTCGTTGTTGCTTTATTGTTGTTGTTGTTGTTGTTGTTGTTGTTTTCAAAGGCTACTTTGACTTAGGGAAATGTACCTAAATATAGAGCCCAGATCATATTAACCTTTTTAACACAACCAGAACATCACCCTTATAGGTGCCCTACCTTGGCCAAAAGAGTAATGCCTTGACACACTTCATGAATTCCACTGCTCACAAATGTCAATAAAAGTAGGATTTATTGCTCAACAAAGATTAGAAAGCTTTACAAAAATGAAGAGCAAATTTAATTCTTTCTAAAGTATATTTGAGTTACTTAAACGTAAATGCTCTGGAAGTATAAGTTCTGGAAGAACAAATTTTCCATGAAATCCAAGCTAAATATAGTATGGATTAGCAATTTAACCTTGGGAAAATAAACTGTTGGAGACTCTTTTTTCTTGGAAAAACTAAGTGCAGAACCAATTAGAACATTGCTGCTTTGACTAAGATGGACATTTTTAAATGCTTGGGAACTTAAATTTTGTATAATGCACACAGAAAAGAATTGCAAATTAACAATTTTTTTTTCTCTTTTTACAAGGCTTAGCCAGCCATACCAGAAAGACCATATGTTAGCTGCAAGAAAAGTTTGCTCTAAGGGGTTTTAGTTAGAGTTTTGCAGTTTGGATACTCTATATAAAAAGAGATACTTTGAGAAACGATTTAAGGCTCTTTGGTAATGGTAATACAACTGAACTACATTATAATGCAGAGAGTTGCTACTTTACAGACTTACTATGCCAAAATAACTGAAATGCATTTTGTTGTGGTCACTCCACAGAGTGGAGTGATGGATGGATCCCCCCAAACTCAAAATCTGGTTTAGATATTAAGATTGATGATGCCACAAAGTCACCAAGAGAGTATGAAAAGGTTTGTTGCTCATATAATGAGGTTTTCTGGGGGGAAATAGAATGAGCTCCCCAGCAGGCTCAAGAATGGCTTGAAACAAGAGAGAACAGAGATTGTCTTTAGGATTTTTATGGTAGATAGGTGGGGTGAGGTAAGGTGAGGGTTCTTTCACATGGGCTGTGGCTTGTGTGGTTTGGAATTCCCACTAGCACCAAAGGAGGGAGCACTGGGCTTCCTTATCAGCTGGCCCAGATGTAGAGCAGAAGAGGGAAAGGGAGTGGTGGGGCTTGAAATCTGGCAGCAGTCCAACACTGAACACTGAATTTGACTCTTTATTACAATTCACCTCTGATATTTGACTGATGGCTGATGCAATATTTTACTTTACTGAATTTGAACTTGTTTAAATAAGCCTTCACTATGCTCTATAAGGCCTATAGCCTGAGGCTGGTAAGGGAGGTGAATATTCCCTTGAATGTATTATTCAAGAGCTCAGTACTGTGTGGCTTTGGAAGTGAAATGAGTGCCTTGGTCACCATCAATAATAGACTCTAGAACGTTGAGAGGGGTAAGGAGTATTTTGGTGGTGCCTTGTATTATGGCTTCAGAATGGGCAGAAACTTGTGTGAGGTTGATTTATTGTTTTGTATATCTATGAAACAAAAGAGCACCAGAGTTCTCTACACCAAAAGGGGCAAACTTGGATAAACAATTGTCATTGACGCCACTGCCAGAGCAGATGGCCAAACCATTGTCAATGACCGAGAGCCTGTAAAAATATGCAGATTGGGCCAATTGTTGGCCAGGGTATCCAATGCTAAGATGGTGCATAATGTACAGCCAATTACGTGGACCTCTGCATCCCATCCTTGATCAAGGACATCCTGGTAAAGTAAAGGGATAAAAAATTGCAGTCCTTTAGCGAGCTCCATCATGTGTGATGGTGGTCCTGCTATTCATAAAGTATATGAACTTGCTTTACTGTTCACACAGTTGTACTCAAGGATTACACAGTGGCCAAGGGATTGAGGACAGAGTTTTCCTCTAAAACCATGGCACCTGTCAAGATACTGAGGGTGGAGGAGACACCCTTTCTATAGATGAGATATGCCAGAGCACCTGCCTTTGACTCTATCCTCTAGGAGAAAGGTTCTGTGGTTGTGCTGAACTTGTGGGGTGCTGCTTCCATGACCCAAGACATCAGGGCAGGTGAGAATCAAGGGTCTTGGGCTTAGGGCCTGTGAGAGCCTCTGTCTCCAGAGAAGCCAGTATGCAACCAGCAATGGCCACTCTAATGGCATGTACTGTGGAGTCAAGGAGGGCAATTTCTTATACCATAAGTCCATGGGCAACTCATAGCCATCTTGGCTGGTCCAGAGACTCCAGAAGGCATGAAAAGAGGTTGACAAAGCCTCTGCAGTGAAGGAGTCTCTAGCAGACACTAATGAGAATCTCCACTGTCTTGTAATGTGGACAAATTTTTTGAGCATTTTATTATAGAACACCTCATATAAGGTGGACAGATTTTCAAGTAACAGTTTAAAAGGCTTAAGTAAAATTTGTAGCTGAGGAATATGTTGCCTCCAGAACCCCCAAATGCCTAAAAGATGTTTGGCTTGTTTTAAATTTATGCGTGCTGAGAGAGTCAATAGTTTCTTGACAGTGTCCGAATGGCTTCAGTTTACCTAATAATTTTCTGGAATTTAACTGTGGGGCCTTGTACTGTTTGTGGGGCAATAGTTTTTTTTGTGAGCTCTTTTGTATTTGTATGTCCTGAATGAGTGTGTCAAATAAATCTTGGAAGGGAAAGGGGATGTCATCAATATAATGTCATATGTGAGTTCCTGGAGAGAGTTGTATATGGTTAAGAACTTGCCTACAAAGATTGTGTGTGATGGCAAGGCTGTTGCAGTATAACTCATACAGCCAGATGAAGGTATATTGGTCTCTTCAGAGGTGATGGCAAACTGCAGTTAGAGGCCTTGGAACAGGAACTTACCAGATCATATTAGCCAAATCTATATCTAACTAAAAAGTATTTACCAGATGCTGATTGGATGGACTCAGTAATTTTAATAACATTGGGTATGGGGCCTTAATGTGTGGGACCAGGGCTTTAAGGTTGGGGAACTGAACCATTAGGTGCCATTTATTCTTTCCAAGTTTAAGAATAGGCCAAATTGGGCTGTTAAAAAGAGAAGCAGTGGGAATAACCATCCCTTCTTTAAATAGGTCTTGCATAATGGGTTACAGTCCTTGAAGGCCCTGTTTAAATTTACACTGGCCTGTATAAACTATTTTAATGGAGGAGGAGAAGAACCATGGAGTCCCATTTTGTCAAGTCATTTATAAATGTCAAAAATTTAATTCATTTAATGTATTATTCATTGAGTAAGAGCCTCAATGCCCAACATGGGCTATTATAGGGCACTATGGCTGTGGGGAATTTTGGCAAGACAGTAAGTCTAGTGGTTAATGTGAGGCATATTTTTTGGTCCTCTGTTTTAGGTCAGAAATTCCTCTAAGGTTATAAGGAACACCATATATAAATGTAGTAGGATCCCAGGTTGAACTGTAATTTGAACTCCAGTATTAATTATGGTCATGAATGTTTGCCAATTTGGGGCATTTCAGTAGATGTTAAGGTTAATTCAAGACCTATATTGTGGAGGCACAAAAGCCAATCAGCACTAACTTTTATTGTATAAATTTTTAAATTAAATTTTGGATTTCCAATTGGGTCAAATTGTGGACCTCTATTTTAGATTTTATTTCTTTTTCCTGTATTTAAGGGTTTTCTTTTTTCCTTATTTTGTTTGATTGTTTATGGATATACTTTCAGGAGGGGATTTTCCTCTCTACTCTGCTTATATTTGTAAATTTCTTCCTTCTCCAAAATTCTCAAATTAGGATCTTCAGTGTTAGGGACCTCTCCCATGCCAATGGTTGCTTTATAGGGTTTAAGAGACATGGACTTTAGTCAGGTTTGAATTAATCCCTTGGCTGTGACATGGGGGTGCCATGGGTGTGTTCAAAGCAAAAGCTTGCCAGCAAGCAGCATATCCAGTTAGCAAGCCAGTGCAAGAGCAGAAAGATCCCTGGTGGTGGTGGTCATGCTTGAGACACTCTACTTGCTGTGCCAAATGTTGTGGCCACCCACAGTAAGGGGGTGGACCCTCTACCCAAAAGTTGGTTCAGATGTCAACACTGATGATGCCACATATGGTTTGAAGATTTGAAAAGGGGTGTCACCTATACAATAGAACTTTCCAGGGAGAACACAACTGACATCCAACAGGTCCAAAAATGGCTTAGGAGAGTAGGGAAAGGAAAGTAGCTTTGGGATTTTTAAAAGGGTTGGGGAATGGGGCTGGTAAGAAGGTTCCTTCATGAAGGCTAGGATTTGCAATGTTGAACCTTCCAACATTTCCTGGGCTTTCTTTTTATATGGTCAGACCACTCAAGATGGCTCCTCTCTTGCTTTTTGTACATCTCCCACTCAAACAATCCCTGCTTCACCTCCACCCTGCTCACATGAACATGCTTGTGGCACTGCCCCAGCTAATGACTGCACTAATCCTTAGGTCAGAATGGCTCCACCTGATAGTTTATTAAAGAGAAACACCTGCCCTCATGATGGTCGTTAAGCTGGGGGACTGTAAGGGGTGTGCCCTAGCCACTGGTTTCCCTGGTAAGCAACCCAACGTCAACTCCCCCTATAAATGGTAACCTCCTCTTCCAGAGAAGCAAATATTGCTGCCATGTCCTGCCTGCGGTCCGCTGTATTTGGTGGCGTGTTGCTCCAGGACCCTTTTGCCTCACATGTAAGATTCTCTATCCAATAAACCGCTGATGTCTCTGTCACTGTTTCCAGGCTCTTTTTTCAGTCTGGAGGCTGCCCAACTACAAGGCTTGCAGCCCTGCAGGATGCAGCTCAACAGGTATCAACTTGCCACATGAGGGGCTGGGGAAGGAAAAATGGTGGGGCTTGAAAGTTATCAGTAGTCAAACATCAAAAAATGGAGTCTGATACTTTATTATACTTTGTGTGTGTTTGTGTGTGTATGTGTGTTACATGTCTGTTAGAAGAAAAGATTTGATTTGGAATACTACTACATTTTCACCTGTAGCCAGCGTGATTCACAGGAAGTCAAGGGTAGTACAGAAATAGCATGGACTTTAGAGTCAGGGGGACCTGAATTCACACCCCTAATCTGCTATTATTTTTTTCTGTTCCCTTGGGAAAGCGTACTTAAACTCTCCAGTTTCCTCCACTTTGTAAAATAGAAACCTCACAGAACTGTTGAGGGGAAGAAGCTAATATGTGAATTCATGTGAACTCTGTGGCATGGCTCTTGGCATATAGTAGGTATTATTCATGCTAGTTTTACCTGTTTCTTTAGTCATTCAATAACTTATGTTTATTTCTGAATGGAAACCCTGGCAATAATAAGATTTTACTGGACAGCCAATTCCCAATTATTCTAAGTGAATTGTCCTTCTTAGGGATAAAGTGATGCCCCAAGAGTTTCTCAGCTCCCATTTCAGCTGGCCAGCATTCTTCATCCTAAAGTAAGGTATGAATCACACCAGCTAATTTAGCTACATATTAAATTGGATTATGCAAGATTGTTTTCTCCATTATGTGCCTTTATACCATAAAAAAGTATATTTGAGCCTTTCTAATTAATCCTTGTGAATCAATTATCTTTTTAGCTATGCATTTCCCCTTTATCACTCTATTCTTCCTTTCAACAAACGTATTGAGCACATTGTGGTAGGTCATAGTGACACAGTAGGTCTCATGACAGGATATGATTTAAAGATAAGATGGCAGTAAGAAAAATAAAAAGAATTCAAAGTACGTAAATGTAGCAAAGCAGAATACGTTGTTTGTTAGTAGGTAGACCATGTACTTCCATGCACTGTTCTTTTACCTGCTGGCATCAAAGGCTAAAATCCCATGCCTATGAGCTCCTCTAACTTGTGGTTTCTTTATTCCAGGAGGGCCATTTCCAGCACTGTAGTCACTATTTTGCTGCCTCAACCACATCGCTTTAGCCCTTACTATTTCAGTGGACATAAGTTGAGTCCAGCTCCAGTATCTGCAGTTTTCTATGCCTGATGGCTTTCTCCAAGTCTAGAAACCACTCTGCCCACATGCCAGGCATCCTGGAAATGTCAAGTATTTAATAACTCTCAAGAGTAGCTCCCATCCAGTGACTGATGGGAACTGGTATATAAATAGCCCATCATCCTGTTTCTTAGATGAAGTATGTGCTTTACATTGACTTTCAGAGTTTTCTCAGAGGGATTAAGCTCCCTCACCCGCAGTGATCCCTGACTTTATTAACTACACTTTGTTGATCTCTTCTTTGTCTCATTTCTCTATTCACCTATCAGCATTTTCTGCTAATCACAGAAAGTTGCTTGCACTCACATCCTTGATTTAGGGTCTGCAAGTGGGTAAAGCCAAACTGAGATAATTTTGGTTTATTTTGTTGAGGGATTAGGAAATATGGTGCTACACATAGTTACTTGTATCTGTCAAGGTCTGTGAAAATTCTTGGATTTTACCTACTTGTGAGCTAATAAATCAGCCTGTTTCTGTTTCATGGTTACTGACAGAAGGCATGAAACTCCTGGGTCAGAGGCAAAGAACTTCGTTACTCACAGCACAGGAGGCATCATCAGCTTCATGTTCATGTCAGTTCTTTTTGCTCCTCCATCCCCCTGGCCTCAGGAGGCTCATGCAGAGGGACCCACAGGAATGCTGGATACACAACTACAACAGATTTGTGTCATGACTGAGGAATACTAAACGGGGACTTTGTTTTTATCATAAATGGCAAGCAAGCCTGCTTTTAGTCCTCATCCCTCACTGCAAATGCAACCCTAAGAAATGGACCAAGTAAAGAAAGGCCATAGTCTTATTACATTCTTGGCATACCCAGCAAGAACCCACAGGACACCCAGGGCCCATGGCAAATCACCTCTCCCAACAGTACTGTGGTTTGTACTTGTTTGCCCATTCACCAGTAAACTGAAGTGAGCCGTGAGTCATGTTCACTTTTAAAACAGAACATGTCTCTTTGTTCTTCCCTAGCTCATCTCAGAACACCAAGAGCTACGTGCTATAATACCTTCCCTAACTTGAACGCACTTGTGGTCAACTAGAGAGAATGCGATGTAGTAAGCTCAAGAAAAGAAGCATGAAGAAAGAATAACAGAATTATATAAGGACCAGCAATTAGATTTGGGCAAGTTTCTCAATTTTCACAGGAGAGTGCCATTTGAGCTGGCATGATAAATGTGAGCTTTACAATTGAAAGAGAAGATGGATCACAAATAGAGGGGAAACCATAGATGAAAGGCTTTAAGATGTGAAAGCATCCTGGTGTATCCTGCACTGGTCAGTAGGGCAGTATGAAACATAAGGGAAGGAAAAAAGTGATTAAAGTGAGGGTGGCAAAACAGTGGTCACCAGGGGTCTTGAAGTCATTTATGTGCATTTAACAAATGTTTACTGCATTTCTACTATACGGTGCTCCAGTAATATAAGCTACTCTCCCAGGGTCTCCATTCGCTATTCTTTCTTCTCCACTCCCCTCCTCAAATATCTTATCAAAATAGCAGGGTCACAGCCTCAGACCAGGTAAACCAAAAGTAGTAGCCCCTTCTCCCCTGCTATCCAGAGGATTCTATTGCAGGTGTCAGGTAAAGGCCTCTATTGAGATACCCACCTTCATCATTACAGTCAAACAAGAAAGTACTACTTTAAAACATTTTCTTTTCTATTTCAATAGTAGAGTTTAGTGAACATGAGAATCTACTGGAACGGCATTTACAGAAGCTAATATATCAGGCTCTGAATTCAAACTCTTAAGTTTTTACTCCCACAATTAAGATTTCTTAGCTATGTGACCTTAGACAAGCTACATAACATCTTAAGGACTCAGTTTCCATCTCCAAAAAATGGGAATAATGATGTTACATTCCTCATGTAAAATGTTCTCATGATTGAATGAGGAAATTCATGTCAAATGCCTGGAACATATTATCATCCAATACAAATACCATCCTCAGGTTTATACTATTATCACAGATGGTTAGAAGGTGGCAGAATTTGATGGAACTACACATATAAAATCAATCCATTGGGCTTATTTGGTTACTATTAAAGAATAGTAGAATGGGAGGTAGTCATAATGTTTACAAGTTGTAATATTCTTATCAAACCCGAAATCTGCTCACTACATCAAAATCTGACTGTGGCTTTCTAAAGAGTGTCAACAAATTTTCAAAGAAGTTTTGAGATATGGATCTGTGTTTTATTTTTTGAAAAATCCCCCCATATTTTTAAGCAAGAAATAATACATCTTTATACAAATAATTTCCGCATGCCAGGATGGACTGAAAGAGTTAATGTACTTGCAGAACACTATTAAGAGGCTGACAAAAGTTTAAATTGGAGGAAAAACAGTTACAGAATTCAACAGCTAAGAAATATCAAACAGAAAACATGGTTAAATACCTAATGTTATTCCAGTATACTCTGTTATAATTGGAAATGCAAAAAGGGTAAGTATGTATAACCCTGTACCACAGGCGCCTGTAACACTTCTCTTGGCCAAACCCCAACCCAGAAGCCACAACATATACCCTGTTGGATAAATCTGGGGCTTCCCCACTTGCATGCACTCTGACACAAGTCACAAAAATGCTGTGCCAACAATTACATAACTTGCTTTGTAGCTATAGTAATCTTGCTCCTTCCTCTCTGGGGCCCACTCAATCATTGCTCATTTATCTGTTTCATGCTGGCCTGTTCACTTTATCCAGTTCCTTTAAGCCCTGGTACCCATGCTCTCCACCACAAATTGGCCTTAAAACTGTGCACACTGAAACAGATTTCCTTTTAGCATTCACCTTTGATGTGACTCTACCTTCCCCAAATTCATTTCTGAACCCTTGTCCTGCATCTACCTTTCTCTTTGCATCTGGCATAAATATGATATAGTTCCTAGGAATGATCCTCTAATCCAAACCCCTCACTTTACAGATGATGAAATGTTGAGATTAGAATGTTTCACATGGGATTTTTACAGAAATATTTATCAATCACTTCAAATGCTAGGCTAATTTCTGGAAAGTCTCCATGTGTGGCTGGTCTTCCCCTCTGTGTTATATTGATTCCTAATAATTCTATTCAGAGGATAAAATTTCTATATTGTCCCCTGAGGGAAAAATACCTCTCTATGGATAAAAGAAGAGAGAGTATATTGTCTGAATGTAGATGCACAGGATCTTTTAAATGTATTTAAACTCTTTATAAAAGGTATTAATTCAAATCATATACCATCTTCATGAATTTATTATGGAACTTATGTCCTCTTTACTTGATTCCCCTGAAATTTACCACATTTTTATTTATATAGGACTTTATAGTGCTTAAAGTCTTTTGCCCCATATTCTACTAATAACAACAAATAATATTGGGTGGGGAAGTATATGACTTTATTGTATAAGTGAATAAACCGTTTATCATTTCTAGCTGTGTGGATTAGACCACTGAAAGAAAAATAAACTGTAAAAATACCAATCTCATTGGTGAAAAATAGAATGTTTATGTACTTGAGATCCCCAAATTCCGTAATTTTATCTCCCCAAAAGGCCAAGTATTTTAAAATACTCACACACTGTGAAAATATTCAAGGTAGTGTCTCATAATATGTCATTCTCAGGGCGTGCCAAAAACAAGTCTTTGGCATTGTAGGAACTAAATCCCCTTGATGGAGTCCATTTCACAGTGAATTTTTTTCTGCCTTCTATAATATTGTTACAAGGTTCCAGTGTCTATGTTTGTCTTTTGAGTTAGTTTGAATAGATTATGAGAGCAAACTTACTTTGAATTTTAACTATTTTATCGTCTAAGTAATTATATTAATAAAACATGGGGTGAATAATTGATTTTTTTTTCAAACAGCTGTCATAGCATTTCAAACACTATGGGACAATAATATCATTTAATGTTCACCCTTGAAAGAAAATTTGAAAAAGCAGGCTAATGTTGTGTCTCAGTTTTTCCTCAAACCAATTTTCTGGTGTTCATTTGGAAATCTTGGCTTAATATGGTATTGAGGGAAACCAAAAGTTAATCTATTAAGTACTTCAGCGGCACACATCCATTTTAAACAATGAATACTTTGCATCTAAATTTACTATTCTGACATAGTCAGACACACTTTAATCCTCCCTTCCTTATCTAGAATATGGCAACTTCCTCTTATACTTTGAAAGAAGTTCAGTCAAAACACTCCATCAACACTCTCTTTGTCCCTCTTAGTACTATTTCTTCCATGTTATTTCAAAGATTTCTGTAAAAGCATCTTTCCCTCTTTAAACTGTCAAATTTTACTACTTAGAGTATATGTGCTTCTTTACCTCCATAAACCACTGGCTGGGACTGAACATGAGTTGGCTCCTCTTTAGGAAAGATGCCATGTTTCCTCAATACCACCTCTATCCTGTAGCACATGACCTCTAATTCTTCATTTTACAAAGATATTCTGTTGGGAAAAACCCCAAACAGTTAGAAAAATGAATTTAAATTAATTAATTAATTAATTTTTTAAAATTTATTTTTGGCTGTGTTGAGTCTTCGTTTCTGTGCCAGGGCTTTCTCTAGTTGCAAGTGGGGGCCGCTCTTCATCGCGGTGCGCGGGCCTCTCACTATCGCGGCCTCTCTTGTTGCGGAGCACAGGCTCCAGACGCGCAGGCTCAGTAGTTGTGGCTCACAGGCCCAGTTGCTCCGCAGCATGTGGGATCCTCCCAGACCAGGGCTCGAACCCGTGTCCCCTGCATTGGCAGGCAGATACTCAACCATTGCGCCACCAGGGAAGCCCAGAAAAATGAATTTAAATGCTTGATTATCTTGATGTTTTTCAGTCAAGTATTGTTTTAGACTAATGCTTGTCCTCTGCATTGTCAGCATAATTATTTCACTCACAGCCATGTGTAATATATCAATAGACTGTCACACTGTCACTAATATTAAATAAATTGTGAGGCAATTATTTATCAATCTAATAACAGAACTAGCAACAGTAGAACTTAGAAAAACCTTTGCATGTTCTTATATACAGAGGAACTGAATCTACTTCAAGTGTTTTAAAAGCCTGGTTTATATCTTTCCTGGTTGACTTGTTCATTGGAAAAAGTACTCCACAAGAAACAGGGGATCTCAATTCTCTATCCAAATCTGAAGCAAAACAGCTTTGTGACTTGAGGCCTGGGAGGGTCAGGTCTGATCCACAGGCTGAAGAGTTCTGATGATTGATAGATAGGTAGGTAGATAGAAAGATAGACAGATAGAAAGATAGAAAGAGAGACAACAGGTAGATTTACGTTGAGATAAAGATGTTTGTATAGGTATAGCTATACAGGTAGATGTAGATCTAGATTAAGATAAAGACATAGATTGAAACATAGATGTAAACCTAGAAATAGACATATATGGATGTATAGATATAGATAGCCTAGCACAAAGGCCCTACTACCATGTTGTCCTATCCTGTTTAATTCATAACTTAATGAAAACTTCCTGGTCCTTGTAGGTGTATGAGTTCTCATGCTTTATCTGAAGAAAGGTATAGTGGTTGAAAGCTCTTATTTCACGGCAAAGGGACTCTACATGCTTGGAATAAGCCAAAGACTTTTCTCAGATGCACTCATGAGACTCTTACTGAAGCCTGGAGTCAACAAAGCATAGGAAATATTGGCAAAGGATTAAGCCTTTGCAATTTTCTGAAAATCCTCTTAAGAAAGATGTTCTATTACAATTTACAAATGAGAATCTGTAAGTCGATCTTTAGAAACTTTCTTTCCAGCTTTAATGGCAGTGTTTCTCAACTGATTTTAAGCCTGAGGTTTATTTGCTAGTGTTATTTAAATGAAGACTGACATGTTGGTAGAAAAAGCAAACCGTTTCTTGAAAGACTGAAAGGTTCACAGGACAGACAATGCATTAAAAATGCACAAATACACATATGCACAAATAGATACAGTGTACATACAAATGTATACACTGTTCCAAATTGACTCTTTAGAAATAGTTATTGCCTTGACCACAGTGTTACAGGCATTTAATTTTTTCACTACTCTGTTGTTGTTGTTGATGTTTTTCAGATATATAGTTTCAAATATATCCAGTTCACCTGAGAAGTGACAAAGGTCAAACCAGAGTTAATCTACTCCACCTTTAGTTGTAGATTAATATCTCAATATTAATATCTCAATATTCCATTGACCTGGAAATCACTGTGTTCCCCAAAGACTAGTTTTTAGTCACAATTATACATACTTTCCATAATAAAAGGGGAAAAAACTGCAAAACAATGCATGTACATGATAGGTAGTATTTTTGATAGAAACATTTGATATATATTGAGTAGAGTCACAGTCTGCACTAGCAGTTTTAGATTTATCTGCTATGCATGCTATATTCCTATATGTTGATATACATTTGATTGTTATTTACTTGTTCTGTACACAAATGATTTTGGCTCATAGAAGGCTGTTACATCTCTAAACTATTTCCCCCAGGCCAATGTAATTGTTTGCAAACATATTATGAAACACAAGAGACCAAAACAACTACAATAGCAACAAAACATGGAAAGTCATCAGAGATCACTGGGTATTACTCTGGCATGAAAAAAATAAAATATCTTCCAATAAACTAAAACATTTCTCTTGTATATCACTTGCAGACCTCTTTAAATGTTTTACAATCACTCGCATGTTTCTCCAATTTCTCTAACTATGGTGTGCAGGAATGCTGTTGAAAATTACTACAATTAAACATTTGTATCTTAATTTTGTGACACCAATTATTCCTTAAATCATGAATTGTTAAAGCTTGGAACATACCTAGAAGATCATCTGTTCATTTTCCATAGACAACTGATGTTGAACCTGAGGAGAAAAACAGCAATAAAACAATTTAATAGAAACCTACAAATAAATAGTATTCTATAATACAATTTATTTCTTCCATTGAGATATTTCAGTAGTCTCAAACTAATTTAGGTTTGTTCTTAGGGGAAAAGAGATCAAAGTTTCTTTGAGTTGGAGAAATTAAAGATAAGAACAATTATTTGGGGGGGACTTATTTTCAAACTTAATTTATTGAACACCCTCTCTTTGTCATTCACTAGTCTAGTCACTAAACAGAGACATTTAAAAAAAGCAGGAAAACAAAAAAACTGCTATCTTGGAGCTCATATTTTAGTGAAGGAAGTGAGGTAAAGGAATAAACGTATATTTTGTTTAAAAATATATAGGGCCTCCCTGGTGGCGCAGTGGTTGAGAGTCCGCCTGCCGATGCAGGGGATACGGGTTCGTGCCCCGGTCTGGGAGGATCCCATATGCCGCGGAGCGGCTGGGCCCGTGAGCCATGGCCGCTGGGCCTGCGCATCCGGAGCCTGTGCTCCGCAACGGGGGAGGCCACAACAGTGAGAGGCCCGCATACCGCAAAAAATAAAAAAATAAAAATAAATAAATAAATAAATAAATAAATAAATAAATAAAAATATATAAATTGTAAGCAAATATTATAGTACTTAATAGTATGTTACTTTCATACAGTGATGGAGAAATCTTCACTTTTAGAATCAAACACCCTGAGAGTTAATCAAGAGTATGAAACACACAAGACATAAGATACAAGATAGGTTACTTATCTTTTTTAGCTTCTGTTTCAACCTAGGTTATCATGAATCTGATTATGCAGACTTCCTCACAATATTCTTTGAATCACAAAGGTGATCAATGGACATTGTAGCATTTTTGTAAAACTGAACCAAGCACTATACAAACATAAGGCGGTGTCATTATTTGGGTACTTTGGTGTGAGGAAGGAAGAAAAATGTAAAAATATCCGTAGAGCATTCCTGTATTCTTGACATGTGCTAGAAATTGGCCAGCAAATTGACATAATATGAGCCATATAAATGATGACTGTAAGAATTTAAGACGTGTACGTACTCTGTTCTGCCCCACCAGACCCATCCCTAGAACATAATATACTGGGGCATTCCCCTCAACAGTCCAATGTTTTAAGGAGACTTTTGCTACATGGCAAGTGGTAATGAAATATGGATTTGAAGAACAGCCATTAGGATAAAAAGACATCACTCTTCCAATCTATCGTTAAAATCACTGATGACTTCCCTACAAGCTAAAGGAGAGGGATGGCTCACCTTTCAGAATTTATGTTAATTTTTATTTTTGATTTAAATTTGCTCTTGATGTTCATTTTAAACAGAGTGTATCTGCTTTAAAAATATGGGCATTTAGTCTGGAGTTAGAATGAGAAATACAGAGAGCATTTTTTCTTAGGTTCTATGGCTTCTACATCAGCAGTTTTCATGTTAATGTAGATTTAAAGTCAACTGTTGATCTTGGAAAACACTGGCATCCCTGGGCCGTGGCACAAGTATCCTGATTCAGTAAATTTGGCATGTGTCCCAGAATCTGTATATTAAATAGTATCTACCTACCTCCCCATTTAATTCAGTTGATCTTTATAATACACTTTGAGAAAAAAATTACTCTAAGGATAATGGACAACTCTGGAAAAATCCCATTTTTAAAGCCTGCAAATAATATTCTATATAAAAACTTGGTCTAATTATTTGTGTAAAATATATTATAGCTAGTTGTGATAGGCAAGAAGAACACACAGAGATCCATGTAAATCTTGTTCAGCTGCCACTTTAAATATGCAGCTTTTCAATTCCAATTTGTTCCTTTGGTTCCCCTTGAGACATTTTCATTTTCCTGACAAATGAAAAATAGTAATTTTTTTGGCTTTTAACTAAAAGTAGAATATATACCCTACAACAATGTAAAGAGAGCTTGTCAGAATAGAAATCTGCTAGAAAAACAAAAGGGAAAGGAAAGAGTAAAATAAATATTGATATGAGAAGAAGTAAGGGAAAGTATATTGAATAAAGCAAACTCAGGGTCCTGGAAGATTCTGCCCTTGACTTGCGAACTCTCAGTAAAGGGACTTTGTATTTGAGAACTGTGTATGAGAAGGGATGGTGGAGGGGAGAGAAAGAGAGCTAAGGGAACGGGAAGCATGTGGGAGGTGTATGTCCATGCATGTGCACATGCATGCATGCTAGCATGCAGAACACACATACTTGATACTGCAATATAAAATAAATTAATCTGCTTAGGGTTTTCTTTTTGTTTTTGTTTTGTCTTAAACATGCTGCTGATACTTTGGAGGATGGTTAATTCAAAGAAAACACATGAAAGTATATTTTTATTTTGAAATTACAAATATAAGGGAGGAGAGGGAAAGAATGGTTTTGATTATAGTTTTCAATTGTCTTATATATGTCAAGAACTTCTTTTTCTCTTCCTAAGTTTTAAAAGATTCAGAAACATTTGTTTGGATTTTATATTCCTCTAGGTATTTTCTTGGCTATTCTCTTGGGTTCTGAGGGTCATTACCCAATAAATGGAGTTTGGGCAACTCCAAAGCTGAAAATAAATAGCAAACATGGGTAAAGGTTTAGGAAATAGAATGTATGTAAAAAGTCAATTTTGCTTTTGGAAGACATGAATAAAAGGTACTACAACCCTTTCAGCAATATCCAGGGCAATTACATAGAATACTTGTTCAGGTGCCCTTCAACTCCTTTGAGGCCAGATGAGAGGAAATGCATGAAGTTGGATTATTTACTTCTAAATATGAAAGAAATTCCTGAGACAGAAGACCAACAACCATTGTAATTGTTGTGTGTATTTTAAATGTTTTAAAGGAGCCTTGTAACCATATTACAACAAGATTTTCCAGTTAGAACTCCTTGGTCTCAGCTGGTTTAAGTATGTCCCTGAATGAGGGAAAAAAAATGTAAGTGGGCTCCTGGAATGCATTCTATACCTATCATTCTGTAAATTAAAAATCCAAGTGAATATTTTCTTTTCCTCAGATAGTTCCAACTATCTGATGAGATGTCTTTGGGGAGTTTTCCCTGAATTAAACATAGATTTCTTTCCCATGATCCTCTTCTCCTTTTACTCTTCATCTCATTCATTCCCAATTACTTTCTTTCTCATGATAGTGGAAGTTAAAAAGGGTAGGACATGCAGAGAATATTTTAGATGTAACCCTTCCCGCCTGAGTTAAAAAGCAGCATTTGGAAAAGTTTATGTTACAATTTTCTGACATCTTAAATAGAAACCTTACTGAGATTAGTTTTTGAAAAAACATCAATAGCAACAGAAACACTAAAAATTACTTTAATAATTTAAAATGCCACTTTAATTATAATGGGAAATTATGAAGTGCTCTCATTTCAGAAAGCAACTGAACTTGATTGACTTACTTAAGGAATGCCAAGCTGTATTTGTGAATTGCTGTAATCTACAGAAGTACAATGTAATGTAAGGTGCAAAGAAAAGATGCTATTCAAACCTCACGATGTCTGAAAGACATCCTGGATATGAGCTAGGTAACAGAAATAACTTTTTGTTTTCTGAAATTAAAACTATATTTGTATACAAGAGATAATAATTAAATTTCCATTGACATAGTATCTTACAACTTATATTTTTAAAATTTAGTTTTATCCCAAAATACTTTTCAATAGTCCATTTTTATTTCTGTCAGTAAAGATGATAGAGTGGATGATTATTGTTGATAGAACAAACGGCTAACTTTAAAAAAACTATATATTTTACATTCTAGCTTCTTCAGAGTAATAAATTAAAAGACATTTAAAAATTAAATAAAAATAATCTTTGTATCAAGAGTTTTTTCTCTCTACTTACCCTGTCTTATTTTATAAACTGAGTCATGATTTTGTTTGGGAAAACAATATGCCCAAACTTGTGTTTCTTTTTTGCCATAAGTTTGCTTTTCCAGGCTTCCTTGCAGCTAGGAGTGGCTGTGTGACAAATATTTGGCCAATAAGACACAAGAGAACATGCTGAGAGTTTCTCAAAAATTAGCATTGCCTCTTTCTTGTTCTTTGTACTTCAAACATGGACATAAGTAGAGGTGAAGAGACCATCTTTCAACCATGAGGCAAAAATGCATAAATACAAAAGCTCTGCAAAGCATGGTATAATGAAATAGTTTTGATAATGATATAAACTAATCCTTAGACTGCTTATCTCTAGGTTCCTGGTTAGGAAAATAATAAATGTCCTTATGATTTAAGCCACTTTTATTCAGTACACACAAGTTAGTTACTTGTATCTGGGTGTACTGCTTAGTGGTGTATTCCCAAATGAGTTTTCAAAGCATGTGTTTCAGCGAAGGAGAGGATGTGTGATCCACATGTCAACCTATGAATAATCTTATATCAGGAAAGCATGGGCCATTTATTTTTCTATCTTTCAAAAGTTATTTCATAATTTCTTGATTATAAGAAAGTATTTTTAAAATCGAGACCATATTCCTCTTTAATTTTACCAAGTACATTTTATATTTCTGAGACATTTATTTTCATAATTGCAAAGTCTGTATTTATATGTAGCAATTACTTAATTGCATAAAAATTTACCAAAAGCCTGACAGGTAAAACATGTTTGAAAATATATCCTTCAACAGAAAACACTTCTGGATGAAAAATATCATTTGTAATTATTGTGATTGCTGAAAATGTTACTGAGTTATTCAGAACAATTAATATCCTTGTTGACAACTATAAATTCTATTCACACCAAAGAGAAAGATCCCCTATCAAAAATATATTAAAATAATTTCTACTCAAAAGTAAATAATATGTTCAAAGTATTTCAATATGTCCTGTAATAAATACTGAAACAATGTGGGAATGTTTGCATTTGTTACCACTCCCCCACACATATATATAACCAATGCAAATATTTTCATATTTATATATAAATATTTACACATATTTATATTTGTTCCCAATGTGCACTGGGATACACTTGTTATTATGGTATTTAAGTGATTTTAGACACAATAGACTTGATTCATTTTTAGATTTTGGAAAGGAAATTCTTTTTTTCTTTTTTCTTTGTGGTGGGATCCTCCCGGACCTGGGCACGAACCCGCGTCCCCCGCATCGGCAGGCGGACTCCCAATCACTGCGCCACCAGGGAAGCCCTGGTAAAGGAAATTCTTTACTACTACAGTGACTTTGAAGATCTAGGAATCAATATTAGGACTTATCAAAATTTTAATTCAATATATGTTGAATTTAGGCTTTCTGAATGAATGCTTTGGATGGTAGTTAGTGAAATGAGTTAAAGAGTTTTCAGTTGTTCATTACTTTTGAAACTTAGCTGGAAAAACTTTCAAGAAGTCATGTTTCCCTTTTTTTTTTTTTTTTTTTTTTTTTTTTGCGGTACGTGGGCCTCTCACTGTGGCCTCTCCCATTTGGGTGCACAGGCTCCGGACGCGCAGGCTCAGCGGCCATGGCTCACGGGCCCAGCTGCTCCACGTAATGTGGGATCTTCCCGGACCAGGGCACGAACCCGTGTCCCCTGCATCGGCAGGCGGACTCTCAACCACTGCGCCACCAGGGAAGCCCATGTTTCCCTTTTTTAATTAAGTGAAACTATGATGGGAACTCAAAGTTTTCATAATTTTTATTCTTGTTACTTTGTGAATTTATCTGAATGTGATACTGACATTCATTTTAAACTTTTGTAATGCAAATAAACTGGATTCCAATAAGTTATAAGAACTATGCAGTACAGCAATTTAATACATTTTAATACAAATATTGTAATATTCCAGCCTCAATTTTCCATTATTTGGGCAAGTGGAACAAAAGAAATAAGTTAAAGATAATCATCCCTTTGGTTTCCACAGACCACTTTTTTTTTTTTTAAACAGTGGTTGAGTAATATGGTAAGTCAATAAAAGAGAAAATAAAACTATGAATTTTTCTCTTCAACAGATGAATTATATAAATTTTAAATATAATGATTACATACATTGAATGAATAAATATACATTATCTTTGTGAAAAATAAAGCATATTTTGAAAAGGATTAAGAAAACTTAAGAAAAGTATTTCCCAAAATAATAAATTTTGGGAAATAGAGAAAAATGGATTTGTAAATTACTGTATATAAGCCTGAATTTTTCCCTGTAGTTACAGGTCTGGTAAAAAAATTCCTTTTTATAAATTCTATTATGTTTTATGAATTTATTTTATAAATTCTATTTTTTGGCTACTAATTTGGTTGTCTTCACTACCAACACGGTACCTTCTCAGATTGAAAAATTATAAATTATCTCTGGGAAACATCTCAAGTGGTACTATAAGATATTGACAGGTTCTCATTCATTTCTTCTTAACTTAAGCCCTTACTTTAGTTAAACCATGTATAATATGTTATGCAATAAACTTAATCATTAACAGTTTTTACTTTTAGTTGCAAGATCTGAGTGAAACAGACAATTCCTAACTCTTCTCTACTCTCTCATATAGTTAATATGGGGTAGATTGGGAAAAGTCTTGCCTAAACCAAGCCAGGTAATCTGTGTATAGACCTTTCAAGAAAAATCAGAAATTCAATGAGGTGAAAATGAGTTTTCAGCTGAAATTGGTAAGAATGAGTATGCAGTTAAAACAATCTCTTAATCATTTTCATTATGAAGAAAGAACATAAACTTCATTATCAAATGAACAGGGAGAAAGCTAGGCCTTCATGATAGGGAGTTATGTGGGAGTGCCTCTTAGAATTCTTTTCTTCTCAAACAAACCTTCCCACATGGAACAAAGAAGCCAATGCCTTTCCTCTCATCTCTCCCCTTCTCCCTACTGTTTTTAATAATGTATATCTGACATGCTAACAATATAGCACATGTCCTTTCATTGTTGACTGATTTGATAATGGCAGTCTGATAATGGCTTAAGAGGAATGATAAGTGGAATCACATATCCAGGGTCTCCTTTGTTGACAGTATAACCAGGAGTGTATTTCCAATTTGCAGTTTGGTGCTACATCTTTAGAAGTGCCACATTTGTTTGATATCCACTTGGTGCTGTGCCATTAAACTACCAAACTCAGGGGTCAACTGTTCCGACAACGTGTGAATGAGGAATCAAAGATATGGACATTGCAGAAGTTTGCGAAAAACAAAAGAAACAGTTTGTTTCCCAGGGTGTTTTTTTTTTTTTAATCTCCAGATGTAAAATAATAAAATAGCATTCTGAGAAAATCTAAGTATACCATATGATATGTACACACGCTTTATACCATCTATAGATTTGGGCTGAAAAATGTTTCATGTTTTCCATAGTGAATGAAGAATCAATCTACTCTATGTTTTACCATTTGGAATTAATCCTAGACCAATTACTTTCCAGATTATTCTCACAATTTTTCTGCATCTCAAACTCTTCTTTAGGGGAAAATACATCTTTTCAATAATTTAAACTTTTTTCTACTATTAACATGTGTTACTTGGGCAGTAATAAAAAATTGTGTTTAAAATCTAAATTGTAAACTTTGATAAAGACCTTCAAAAAGAAAAGTCTATGATTACAAAAATCAGAAAAGGCTAATGTTAGAATATTAACTTTTCCCAGCCAATAGTAACATGTTGTTTTCATAAAGTTCTCTTTCTGAAGGGAATCCCACTCTCTGATTAACCAAAATGCATTACATTAATAATATATTTTTTGTCTTACATAAAGTGATAGTGATTGAAATTAAGCCTTTTCTGGTGTTGAGGACATATTTACAGTTAAGAGACTCAAATTCATCTACAAAACATTTGTCTTTTTAGGATTCATATATACGTATATATACATATATATGTATATATACATATCATATATATGTAGTTTGTTACTTTCTCCTGTTTTTCCTTTATGAATTTTAAAAATGAGATTAAGCTACATATACATGACATATTCTTTTAACATTAATAATTATCCCTCAAAATACTGTGGTACAAATGAATACTCTAGGTAAACTTACTTTTTATTCAAACATCCCTTCTATTAGAATTGATTTTAATTTTAAGGTAAAAGGGCATGAAGACTTTTAGTAATACTCTTAGCTGTATACTCAAACTGTCCAATAAAATATAATATAGACACATTTAGGATATGATGTTCTGTGCACATGGGGTTACCGGAACTTATGTGGATTCTATTTTTGTTATGATTGTCTTTGCTGAGCTGCTATACATAAGAAGGAAAGGAAAAAATGTTATGTATCAGTTTAGTAAATACCATTTAAATTAATGTTTGAAGAGAACAGGTGAAGAAAATGACTAACAATTTGTGAAACAAATGATTAGCCATAAGTATAGAGAGGTATTAAATTAATAAGTCTGCTATGCACTAATTTATGTCAACTCAATGGAAACTCTTAAGTGAAAACTTGCTAACAAAAGAAACTTTTTAATGAAATATTATTTTATTCAAAGCCTAAACACTTAAAAAGGCTTTTGTACCCACCTCTCATGGGAAAATCTACCAACCTTAAAGCTTCTGCAATAAATAACCCATTTTAACTTTTTGCTTTCCAATATGCATTTTCAGGGTGGACAAATACCTTAATGCATTTCCTCTGAAAATAACATCTTAAGTCAAAGTGTACATTCTTTCTTTCAAACGGTTTTTAGAATTCATGCAACCCTGTAGTTATATAAAAATATATATATATATATTTCGAGTGCAAAAATAGGCTGTAAAAAACCATAAGTTTTGAGAACAAACTTTGTTTTTAAATTAATTAGTTATTTATTTAGTTGCACTGGGTCTTAGTTGTGGCATGCGGGATCTAGTTCCCTGACCAGGGATTGAACCTCGGCCCCCTGCATTGGCAGCCTGGAGTCTTAACTACTGGACCACCAGGGAAGTCCTGAGAACAAACTTTTAATAAGACCTATACATAAATTATGAGTTTAGCAAAAGGTTCTCATGAAGTCTTGATGTGATAAGATTTTTCTTGCAACAGCAACTTTAATTGCACTGTATCATGAGACAAAGGTGAGTTTTTATTAGGGAAGAAAGGTAAAGATTATTTTCTTTCTCTGGGTAAGGAAGAAGGGCAATATTATCACCAGGGAAGCTTCCAAGTCCAAGTCAAGTACAAGTGTAACAGTTTACCCCTGAAATGAATACTCCTTTCACCTCCTGAATAGCTAGACACTGTATTTCTAGGTTTCTGATAGTATCTCTCAATAGACACAGTTTAACTTGAATGTTACAATGTCTTTCATGCCAAAGATGTCTCCAAATCTTAATAGGGTTAAATTTTATCTTACAATATCCTATTAATTAAATGGAACTTTTAATTGAAATGCATAGCTGAATTTTTATAAAGGTATGTAAATGTTTTCATTTTCTCTCCCGTGACTGTGATATTGGTAATAACAAATGTTTTTATTTGGGATAAAAAGTAGAACTTAAATTTATAATAAGTATTACTCTCAAAAGACACATCTTCACAGATGAAATTAAAATTGTATCATCTTTAACTCATTTTGCACATCAAAAAATCAAGGTTGCCTTGCCAATATTCTTTCAGAGTTTAGTTATTTTCTTTTCCTAAACATATGCATTTTGAAGAAGATGCTACTTGACAGAGAACTGTTTATGAACTTTCCTTTAACATAATTTTTATGAGAGAAGAGTCATCCATCTTTTCACAGAAACAATGGAGTATAAGTGTGATATAACAGGAAAGAGTAAATAGGAACCACCAAGTAGAATTAATACCATATTAAATGCTATATATCCAAAATGCAGCAGGGTAGCAAATTCACTTATATTAAAATGTAGGTACAAAAAGAAAAGTAGCTTCTTTTACTTTAATTTTTTTCATAAGGCCAAAACCCACTAAACAAGAGAGATAGCTTAGCAATTGAAAAAATAATAATATTTCAGTATTTTCTAGTTTAAAGGTCTCTTTTTTGTTAAAAGACTGAAACTGTCATCCGCAAAGCCGATGCATTAACAATTCCCAGGAAATAAAAATAGAATCTGGGTAATAAAATAAAGTCTAACCTTTTCTTTTCCTTTGTGCTTAGTGCAGTCTCACTTGCTTGCAGGGCACTGCGTACAGAAGCCTCACACCGAGCACATCAGGGAGAAATGGTTACACGTGCACCTCAATCAGACGCCGCAGAAGCACCGCACACGTCACTCAATTCAAGATGGCGGCGGCGGGCCGTGTGCAGAGACGCTGCACCCGGCACTGCGATCTGCGGCGTGAGCAGTGCAGCTGCATCCGTCCTGCGAGAGCTCCACCCCCTCCCCTGCTGACGAAATCCCCTTAAAGCAGCCCCGCCCACAGCCTGTCAGGAGAGCTTGTGCTCTCGAGCAGGAGCTTACAAGTCTCTGTTCTCTGATCAGAGAATAAAACTTTCCTTTGCTTCTGAACTGAACTCAGTCTCCTGTTGGCTCCAGAGACACCAGGTAGGAGGAGCCTTGTTGGGCCCGACTTGAAAAGGTCAGTAACAAACGTATTAAAAGTTTCTTTTCTAACTCTCTTTCTTCAGGTAAATGCTCTTTCAGGTTTTATCCTCTTTTCCTTCCCCAGCCCCCGAGAGGATTGTGGGTATGTTTGGGTAGGGAGAGTGTGTTTAGCAACAGGGCAGCAGGCATTCTTCAATGCAGAATCTTCTGGATCTTCCTTGTCTTTCCTTTGGAGTGGCTGGAGAAATCTAGTCAACCTGATTGAGTGGCAATCTTTCTTCACATTATATTCAACTATTAACCTAAAGCAGCAAGCCTTGTGGCCAAGCCATCATAGATAACATGGTTTCTTCTCTACTTTGTGGAAGAAACTTTTTAATCTGATTCCTCTGGATTTGTCTCTTAATATGTCAAAGAAAGGTAAAAAGTTCTGTTCACTCAAATCCTGACTTTGCAAAATTATATTTTGAATGCCATCTGAGGAGTACTATTTATCCGTTTTTTTTTTTGCATACCTTTGGCAACAACCTTAATTATCCTTTATTAAATCTACTACCTTGAGATTATTAAGAAACAAAGTGATATTGATAAAAGTACAGAAGGAAAACAATACATTTAATACATTTTTAAAACACATATTTGAAGTGAAGATGATGTGGGTTTAAAAATAATTAAAATAAAGCTGAAAGTTAATAATGGTTCCCTTAATTAGCTAATCAATTGATTTCCTTACCCAAAAAACACTGAGTGTTCATATATTCTAAATAGTGTTCTACATCCTGGAAATACATCATTGAACACAACACACAAAGCTTCTGTCCTATTTGAGCTATTTTTCCTATGAACAGCACAGTTGTTAATCTTATTTTTTTGCCTGGCTTTCAGCACCTATATGCTGTATGCTGATAACTATATCCTGATAACTACTATCAGTGAAAGTATAATCCAGAAAACAGAAACCACTGTAAGGATTCAAAAAAAGAGGACTTTAATAGAGTCAGTTGGTACATAGGGGATAAAGGAGCTAAGAAGATAAAAGGGGAACAATGAGGTAACCAACATGTTACCAACAGCTACACTCTTAGATTAGAGGATCAAAGAATGGAGATAGAATTACCAGATATCAGAGCCAGCCTGTGGGGGTGGGAGTTGGAGCCACAAAGGGTATTTCAGCCACCACTAGAGATATTATTCAAGGCAAAAGGAGAGGGAAAGAAATACACTTGATTCTCCACTCTTTCACTTTCCAACCTCTCACCAGTGTCTGTCATCAGCCAAAACCCAATATGAGACATGGCCAGCAGTGATTAGCCTGCTTGCGATGCAGAGCAGAACAGGGGAAGGATGAGGATACACTTACCTGAGGAAAAACAGGACAAGCCTGGCACAACTGCCAAACTTATATCTCCTGTTATTGTTTTCCTCCTGAACTCCAAGTCATGTGTTCAGATGCCTTTGTGAGATTTCCCTTGGATATGTAAAACGCACAGTATACTGAATATGAAAAATATCGAACTTTGATTAGGAACACATGCATACACACACACACACACAGTGAAACACACCAACAAAGCTTAACTAACTGATATGTGACCATTCATATTCCTCTGGTACACTGTAAACTATGTATTATCACAGCTGTTCAAGCATTAAGTTAGGGATTGGTCATTCCTCTTCTCTTACCTTTACCTCCCTTCTCCTGACCCTGTTCATTTCATATATAAGTCCTATCTCTAAAACGTTCTGGGTCCATCTACTTCTCTTCATTCTCACAACTAATAAATCTAAACCACCATTACTTTTACTCTGGATTTTTGCAATATCTCCTAACTTCCCTAATGTGGTAGAATGTACTTTTCAAAGGTGTCTGTATCAAAATCTCTTATCTTGCATAATTTTCTTG
Organism: Mesoplodon mirus; assembly: GCF_964341445.2. NCBI lineage: Eukaryota > Metazoa > Chordata > Mammalia > Artiodactyla > Ziphiidae > Mesoplodon > Mesoplodon mirus. The sequence continues at coordinate 105,743,894 of NC_138982.1, read as the reverse complement.
CCATAATTTTCTTGTCACATCCCTATCAAAAGGTACAATCCATTTCTCTACCCACTTGAATGTGTGAGGGCCTTTTACTGGTTTGACCAATAGAATAGAAGAGGTGTAACACCGACCCAGTACCAAGACTTCACTTTCCTGCTTCTTGAAGCCAGGAAGAAATGTGACTACCAGAAACTACCATGCCATGAGATGCCTAATCCATGTGTCAAGATCCTGCAGGATGAGACCACCTTTAAAAAGAAAGAGGCCAAGAAGCACTTCTAGTGCCAGATATATGAATGAAGAATATATCTTGGAAGTGTATCCCCAAATCTCCAGATGTCTAAATGATATCCTCCAAATGCTAAGTATAGAATTAGCACAAAATTCAGCAATTGCACCTCTAGATATCTACCCAAGAGAAATGAAAATATATATCTACACAAAAACTTGTACATGAACGTTCATATTAGCATTAATTCATAATAGGCAAAAAGTAGAAACAACCCAAATGTTCATGAACTGAAGAATGAATAAACAAAATATGGTATATTTATACATATGCAATGGAATATTATTTAACAATAAAAGGAATGTAGCACTGATACATGCTACAACATGGATGAACCTTGAAAATATTATGCTTAGTGAAAACAGTGAAAGAACCCAGTCATAAAAGTCTACATATTATATGATCTCATTTCTCTTGAATGTCCAGAGTAAGCAGAGCTATAGAGACAGAATGTAGATTAATGGTTGAAGAAGGCAAGCTGGGAAGTGTGTATGTTGGTGGAGGGAGATGAGTGGGTGTTGAGTAAGAATGAGGAAAAAGTGCTAATGAGTTTATGGTTTCATTTTAGGGTGATGAAAATGTTCTAAAATTAGATTAAAGTGATGGTTTCATAAGTAAAAACCATTAAAGTATAAATTTTAAATGGGGAACTATATGATATGTAAGTTATATCTTGGTAAAGCTGTTAAAGAAAAACAACTGTAATCCAGACATGTCAATCCTTTATTAAAACCATTCTTTGACTTCGCATCCTCCCACAATAAACTGCAAGCTCTTATCCTAGGCCCATAACCCTAAGAATAAATCCCTGTGAGGTCACAACCTGTTCTACCTTTCTGATCTTACCTCTGGCAACTCTCCCAAAAGTCCACTGTATTTCAGCTCTGCTGATTTTTTTCAGTGCTTCCATAGTCTGAATTTGTTCTTTTCCTATGGTATTCATACCATAACTATGCCTATACCTGGAAAATTCTTCCCCCAGGTCTCCATATGTCTACATCCTTGCAGCCCTTTGGGTCTCAGCTTAATATTAACTTCTTAAGGTAGATTCACACAATCAAAATAGTTTGCTAGTCACTCTCTTACACAGCATTTTGTTATCTTCATGGCACTTCTAACACCATAAGACATCATTGAGTTTGTTTTATTTATTTACTTGTGATGTCTTTTTCTCCCACTAGAATTTGAGCTCCATGAGAGTTGAAATTTAATCTCTTGATTATCACTTTGCAGCACCTGGAAGAGTGCTCAGAGTAGATGCTTCCTAAATATTTGTTCACTGAGGAATTCTTTACATTTAATTATCTTCTTATATTTACTAACATGGAGCAAATGATAGCTTTTCAAAACAGCTATATGTATCATTGTTTGTAACCTTCATTCTCACCTTTCTCTGCTTGCTGCTAGGGAAAGCTCAGGCTGCCTTTAGATCAGACCAGCACTGCCCAAAAGGATGCTTCAACCAGTTCTTACCTGCCTGTATCACAGATCTTCCCGTTGCTACAGTAATAATGGAAATACCTTACAAAATATTTTATAAGTGTTTACACTTTATATTTTACTATTTATGATATAAATTGGTGAAGACAGGCCATTATAACAGAGAATCAGGAAAACTAAATTCTTGCCTAGATTTTGTTCTCAAAGGGATCAAGTTACTCATCGGAGTGCATAAAATATTGAACATTTTCTAGACCACTTCTGAAATCTCTTCTGTTTCCAACATCAAAAAAAACTGGGCTACAGGAACAATGCAGGTATCCTAGCAGCACTAAGAAGTTCTAGGTTTATCCCTTCATGGTTGTCCCTGATTTAATCTAATTGCTTCCCTAATTTGCTGGGTAGGATTTTCTACTTCATGCTCTCTATTCTTGTGAGAAATTTCATCTGTTGAGCTGATTCACAATCTCATGGCACTCCCTTGCCAGCCCAGTTTAGCCCACTCCTACAACTGATGCTGGGTGGCATTTTGTCTTGCTGCCTTCTCCATTTACCTCCTGCACTGGGGCTACCCATCAGCATCAAAGGCATTAGCTCAGCACTGGTTCACCTGGCCAGGCCTGAGAGGTTGCACACTGCATGTGGGTGAGTAGAAACTCTCTCTCCTTGATCATCCCGTAAGACCTTATACGTTCCTTATATAGAGCTATATTAGTTTGCAGTTATTGATTCACTTGTCTGCTTCTGCTTGAGACATTGGGGCTGGGACAATGAGTTGCTTTACATATTGCTATTGTTATGGCAGTGTCTGGAATTAAAAAGTGATAAGAATAATATCTACATTTATTGAGTGCTTGTTGTCATCGGGTATCATACTAAATGCTTTTTATCTTCATGACAAAAAGTTTTCAAGACAAAGTTGTGATGATACCTACCCATGAAGTAGGCACTACCTGTATCCCCATATTACTGATGTGAAAACAAAGACCCAGAGAGGATAAGTCATTTGCCTTATGCCACATAATTCACAAGAGGCAAGCTAAGATTTCAATCCAGAGAATCTGGCTCCAGGCTCATTAAAGACTAAAGACTATGCTCTATAGCATTTAAAATGTGCTTACTAATTACAGAATGAATTAATAAGTTCTTAGGACAAAATGGTACAAGGTGGTTAGAACCTTGACTAAATACAGATAGATTGTGAGTTTCCAACTTAATAGCTTTATGAATTTGAGTAAATTGTCTCACCTTTCTGTATCTCTTTGCCTTCATTGTTAATATGTAAAAAAAAATAGTACAGGTTTATCATCAAGAGGTTGGGTAAGTTTTGATTCCACCATGTGCTTAGAAGATGAAAATAAGAAATATTAGTGAACTGTTTTAATGTTTATCACAGTAGTCAGCATATGTTCACTATTCTTATTTTTGATGTGACTATTATTTTAAAAGGTCCTATATAACTTTATTATTAGGGGAATATACCCTACTCAGTTCAATTTAGAAAATGGCTTTTGAATCATTCTCATGTGCAAGGCATTAGGGTTATCTAAAGGACAACCAGAGTTCTGATGCTCAAGAAGCTTATATTGAAATGATGGAGTCTGATATGTATAAATTTAATATTGATGGTACAGTGTAAATTTACAGGATGATTCTATAACTAAAATATCTTGGGTTACAGAAAATACAGTAATAAATGCTAACTGAAGAACTGAAGATCTACACAAATAACATCTCAAGTAAATTACAGGAGAAGATTACCATCCATCAGAATACGATGGAGAAAATGGGGAACACTCACCCAAGTAAGGAGTTGAGAAGAATAAAGACAGCATGGTACAAAAGTGCCTCATGACCAGAGTTCAGCCCATGTCAGGGTGTGGAAGCTTTGGATAATGGATCTGGGCCTTGTTGAGAATTATGAATACCATGCTACAGCGCTCAAGCTTTATTCTTTGGAAACTGAAGAACCAACTGACTTTTAGATCAGGAACATAAATGATCAGATTTAAATTTTAGAAGGATGAATGTGTGATTGTGCTTTTTTTTTTCTCCTGGAGAGAATTGAGGAGAAATTTCTGGATTCAGGAATACAGAAATACAGAGATAAGTTTCCTCCAGAAGTATAAGAAGGCACATAAGAAATGGAAGGAAGAAATATCAAAGAAAGATTTAAAAGGCAGTATAGCTATAAAACCCAAAAGAATGGTGACCACTTGAGTATAGAAGAGAGGAACAAATTGGATATGGCAGTAAGATGCTTAATACATAAGAAGAGGTAACTGGAAGTAATTAAGGGTCCCAAAAAAGTGGGATGGTAATGAAGAAATGAGTTTGAGTTACCTCATATGAATTAGAGGTGTTTGCAGGAATTTCACATGGGGCTGTTTAGATATTGGCTTGTGGTCAAACAGAAGCATGAAAAGAAAAGAAAAGTCAAGGAAAGAGAGATTGTGTGTATGTAGGAGATTGCGTATATATAGAAGTGGATGGGAAATTAGGTCAAGGGCTGCAGACAGGTCATATACAAGATAAGTTTGTGGAAAGGCTGAGCAACATAGCAATTAGAAAATCATTGGTCATTTTTTAGTTTAGTCTTAGCTGAATAGTGAGGGCAGAAGCTGTTTTCAGTGAAAGGAAGAGAGAAGTAAATTTGGGATGATAAAGTGGATTACAAATTCAAGGAGTTTGGAAGAAAGAAGAGAAGTTATCATGTTTCTCCACTGCTCTACATCTCCCCGTCACTTCCAATCTCACTCCAAATGAAATACGAAGTTCTTATCACAGCCTAGAATCCTCTGCATTGTTTAGCCTTCTGATGATTCTCTAAACTCATCCTCCCCACTTTCCCTATGATCCCCTACAGCTAACTCTGCTGTAGCACATGGGTGTCCTGGCTATTTCTCAAATAAAACACGCAGACCTTTGCCTGTCTCAGGTCTTTGTGTTTGCAATTCCTATAATTTCCCCAGTTTTTCACAAGGCACTACATTGATTCTTTTTGATAAGCATCACCTTAACAAATAGACTTTCCAGCACACCTGATTTTAAAAAGCCTACTCCCTTTCATCCTGTCCCTGCCCTGTTCTTTCTTTTTAGCTTCTGTTAGAACCTGACATCTTAAAAATTTATTTGTTTTTTTATCCTTGTCCCATCCCTTCCCTGTCTTTTCAGACTGTAAGCTACAGTACAGCAGGAATTTCCTCTGTTTTATCCAATGCTATATTCATAGTATCTAGAATAGTGCCTGGCACATACTAGGTGTTCAATAATTATTGATTAAATACATGAATGAAAGTATGACAATATTGGGCTATACTTAGAAAGACAAATTGAGGTAAATGAAGGATTTTCCAGTTGGGTTAGGGTTAGGGTTAAGCAATTGAGACTATTTGTATCTGGAGAGAAAGAATCAGTATGGAGAAGAGGTGGAGGACACCTTGAAAGGAGAGAGGGTATAAATAGGCAATGGAACAATATTCTGCAAGGGGTATGCAGAAGAGGATTGTATCAGGGCAGCAGGTCAGGGATAAATCTCAGAAAGGAATAGGAGAATTTCTCTATCTGAAATCTAAGGAAGAGAAAAGGGATGGATAGGAATGAAAATAAAATTTGAGGAAGGAAATTGGAAGCATTGATTCTTAAACTATGAAGAATTCAAGAATTCCAAAACAGGCTAGAAGGAAAGGTAGGGCAGAAGCTTAAGGAGAGGCGGAGGAGGGAAACCTCCAACATGCTGCTTACAGTGAAAAGAGAAGACGTGCAGATTTCCTGGAAGTCAGTCCAGGGCAGAATTCTTCCTTCTTCATCACACTTGCCTTGCAAATTGTTTTCGGTATGATCATGTTTCCAGCACAGAGCCATGTGTACCATTTAAAATGAAATTTTATTCTACTAAGTTCTTCAGATATAGTCTATTGTGGGGGGAGATAGGCAAATATGGGATGTCACTGTATTTTACTCACTGAAATTAACCTATATGTGTGTGTGTATATATATCTATATCTATATCTATATCTTGATTCTTGCATATATCATATATGTATATATTATGTATATGTATATGAATATATGTGTGTATATGAATATAGATAAATAGATGTATATGTACCTATAAATATATAAATACATATATATGTGTGTATGTATATATATATATATATATATATATATATATATATATATATAAAACTAAAGTATAGTAGATAAAATTAGTTGGGTTTCAGTTTTCTTAGAATCTCCTTGTGGACTTGCAAGAATCTAGTATCTTTCTATCTTGAAACTGAATTTTCCACTTGATTCCTGGCAGAAGCCATCATCATCTGTTCAGACTGATGATTGTTGTTTAAGCTTTAATGGGACAGACCACAGAATATTTATCCCTCTCTGATGATCCAGCTGCTTTACTAAATGTTGTTATTTCTTTTAACTGTTCTGGCATTAGAAAGCAAATGGCAACATTTTTTTTCTATCTATAAAGTAGTACATGAATGTTAAAAGAAAAGGGAGAACATACAACAAAGAATATAAAAATTATCCATGATTTTACAATTACCAGTGTAATTGTTTGATAATTTATATTGGTGTTTCCCCTTCTAACCTATTTTTCTGTGTATATGTCCAGTTTTTAATTGTTCCAACTAATAATATATACAGTTCTACAGTCTGATTTTTTTTTTAATTTCTATCATTAGCATTTTTTCCAGGTAATTAAATGCTTCCAATTTTATAGCTGCATAATATTCTATCATATGGCATTTATTTAACCATTGTCTATTTGGAATTTCTTTGATTTTCTTTTTGTTATAAATATTACTGCAAAAACTTTTCTTCACAAATTCTTCATCTATTTAAGAGCATGAGTTTTAAAGTTCCTTGAAACATTATCATTATTTCTGTGAAAGATTATCATCATAACTGCTGAGTTTTTGTTTTTAAACCAATACATCAGACAGAACATGGGATACTAATACTTAATTTTATGTTTATATATTGATGCTTATAGTGTCTAAGAAGTTGCTTTTTGGGTTGTTACATTATCTTACCCAAGTATTCATAGTCAGTAATTCTCATGAACTTGTGCCCGGTTTTGTATTAATACATTTGTTAAATTTAGTAAAGCTAAAAGAAGTAACTTTTGTGCCATATGTGTCCTTGGACACGCTAAGTTAGAAATAGCACTAAATTCTGTATTTAGATTGTATTTTTTATAATCATCATGGGGAACAACATTACTATAAATTTTGTTGCAACTAGTAGATAATATTGTCATCAAGACCAATATTTGGACACTGGGAGTTAGTTGAAAATTGTTTTATTTAAACTTAAGTGGATTTTTTTTTGCATCAAAATATTCCCTGATAGTATTAAAGCAGATATTATTTTAAGTTTTTCAGAACATACCTTATAAATGAAATACAGTTAGTGAAAGATTGCTTTTTCCCTGGGTAGAAATATCCTGCTCTGTAGCATTTCAAGAGCTATTTCTTTTCGTTGTTCTTGTTCCAGGAACATAAGTGCTCTTGAGTGAATGGATAATGTTGGTTGAGAGAAGAGAATAGAGGGGGATAAATCTCACATGTTTCTTTTTGGAATTCATCAATGGCATCTGCTAATGTTCACAGCAGACAAAGTTGCTTAAAATGCAAACTTTTGCTGTTCCCACTACAATCGATATTGCACATCTTTCATACTTTAAAAACTGATTTTACTGTAAATCTTCTAGCATTCCTTAGGTGATAAAAGGCAAGCTTTTAGGGACCAGACCATTTCAACTAACATAGCAACTGTATTTCTATGATGAAGATCTATTTAAAATAAAATGGACTTTGTGTCTGATATAACTGCAAGAAACGAAAAGAAGACTGACCACCATTCTTATAACTTCTGCGGCCAAATCATCAGATGGTGCTTAGTTTCATTTGTTTGTGTGTGTGTTTCTTATTGGAACTTAAAATGCTCTTCTTAGAGCATTATAGTGTATGAGAAAGAAAGCCTTCAAAAAATATATGGTACTTTCTCCATTTAACTTCTACCTGAAGGCACATATAATTTACAAAGTTTTCTAAATCCTATAATTTTCTTCTGGGGAAACTATCTCTCTATCCAGCCCAAACCTTCCGTAGGCACAAAGTATTACAGTGTATAATAAGGAACAAGTTGGTGACCCCTAGAAAGGGGATCCAGAATTTCCACTGCTATTGTCACAGAGCTGAGCTCCTGGTCATTGGATAACCATTTTGATATTTGCAGAGATCTTGGGGGTAGAGAACATGAAGGGAAGTAGAAAGTAGCTTGAGTAGTTTTCAAGAAGAATGTAACTTAAAATATATGCTTAGTGTAGCTTAAAAATAAAATTTCAAATTTTTAAACTGTTCTCAGATTTGTAAAAATAAAAAAAGGAAACTTGTATTGATCTTACAGAATGTTTACTTGTTGGTTTTATTTCTTCTAAAGGAATCATTTTTTATTTATAGGAGATATTTGGAGATGGCAGGTGCTGTATCTCCTATGACCTAAAAGGCCTGCTTTTTTGGAGGACAGTAAGTTATTTTTGGTTTTGAGTAGAGGGTAGAGAAAGATAATAGAGGGGACATCATGGTAGTCAATCCCTTTACTGATTGGTATTGAATGATTGTTTATTTAAAAGATGTTCTTGAAGAAAGTTCTAAGATAATACAATAGGGAAATAATGGTCTTTTCAACAAATGATATTAAGACAACTGGACACCTGTATGCAAGAACTTGAAGTTGGATTCCTTTCTTATACCATACACAAAAAAAGTAATTAACAATATCATAGACCTTAATGCAAGAGATAAAACTATAAAAGGATTAGAATAAAACACAAATATAAATATTCATGCCCTCAGATTAGGCAGTAGTATTTATGATATCTTTTATAAGTGGAATCATATCAAATACACAAGTGACAAACTTTTTAAAATAGCTAAACTAACATTCATCAAAAATAAAAACCTCTGTCTTACAAATGATAACATCAAGAAAATAAAAAGAGAGCTCACAGACTGGTAGAAAATATTAATATATTTGATAATGGACTAGAATTCCCAATATATAAAAAACAATTACAATTTAATAATAAAAAGGAAAATAGCTCAATTGAAAAACTAGCAAGGAATTTGACTAGATGTTTCTTCCAAGAAGATACACACTGGGATAATAAGGGCCTAAAATTATGCTCAGCCTAATGAAATATTAGGTAAATATAAATCAGAACCACCATGTTCATACCCCCTAAGATAGCTATTATCAGAAAGACAGATAATAACAAGTTCTGGGGAGGATGAAGAAAAATTGGACTTCTCATTCACTGCTGGTGAGTATGTAAAATGGTAACCTCTCCAGAAAACAGTTTTCAGTTCCTCAAAAAGTTAGGCATAGAGTTACTATATGACTCATAATTCCACTCCTAGTTACATGCCCAAGGGAAATAAACATCCACCCAAAATTTATGCATGTTTCTAACAGTATTATTCATAATAACCAAAAAGTGCAAATAACCCCAATGTTTATCAACAGATAAATGGATAAATAAAATATGGTATATCCATGCAATGGAACATCATTTGTGAATAAAAAAAAGTTAAGTATTAATTCAACTGCAACATAGTTGAATGTAGAAATTATTATGCTAAGTGAAAGAGGCCAGACACCAAATACCATCTATTGTATGATTTTATTTTATTCAATTTCCAGAATAGGCAGATCTATAGAGACAGAAAGTAGATTAGCAGTTGCCTACAGCTGGGGGCTGGGGGCAGCAAAGAAAGGAGATAGTGTTAACTAGGGAATGCTTGCTAATAGGTAGGAGTTTCTTTTGGGATGATTAATATGTTCTAAATTTAGATGGTGACGATGCTTGCACAGTTCTGTGAATATACTAAAAAGAACATTAAATTGCACACTGTGGTGAATCTTAAAATATGGGAGTTACATGTCTCAATAAAAGTGTTAAAAAAAATGAACGTCAGAATCTCAAAATGGGTTTTTAGAGAAAATTGGTAAAAAAAAAAAAAAAATCCTGATTGAAGAACAGGCCAGGAACTGATGCAACTCACTTAAGACATTTCTAGATTCTAGACACAGAGGTCTACTTTGGATCCCAAGACACCTAACAAGTCAGAGATGGGGTTAAGTTCTTACTTTGTTCACTTAACTATAAGCCAATGCCACTGATGAATTGCACATGGAAAGCCCTATCTTGTTATATACAAAGCTTAGATTCTTTGAGGTTATCAGGAATCAACACTCTTAATATAGACATTTTTCTTGGGACAGTAGAGTATTCTCAGTGATTCCACTGTATCTTGCACTCACACTTTTTTGAGGAGTGAGGAGCAATTATTAGTGATTTCATGTATGTTTTCTGGTTTTGACAAGGAAAAGGAAAATAAAATATCTAATGTTTTATTTTAATATTATTACAGTAGCATCAGTATTTATGTGGCTCTGCAAAAGGCAGGAGTCTCACCTGAAGAATTTATTTTTCAAAGCTTAGTGTGAGGGGAATATTTGTGAAAACTTTACTTGAAATCTTTACTTGATCTATATGTGTATCTTTACATCCATATGTATATGTGTATACAGGTAATATTATCTCAAAAACTTTTGCTATTATTCTCTTAGAAATGAAAATACGAGAAACAAATATAGTGTCTCAGTTGAGCAAATTTGAAGCAGAATGATTAAATTCCTCTCAACTTAAACATAGTGAATCGGTGACAGTCTAAATATAATTACAACTAATGTCAATCTAGTATATTTTACCTCAACAAAGACTAGAAGTAGACAAATGCAAAGAACTTCATATATTTTTTGGTTACATGTGTTTAGTTTATCATTTATATTAAAGTTAATTTAAATATAATTTTGCTATTAATTGTAATGTTGTCCTGCCTACCCCCACTATCATTTATTTTCAGGCAGTCATGGGCAAACATATTTTTAAGCCTGTTGAGGCATATTAATCAAGCATAACAATGTGTTTGGCAAGAACAAAATTTTATTTTTGTTAGAAAAACAAATGGGGGCCTCCCTGGTGGCACAGTGGTTGAGGGTCCGCCTGCCAATGCAGGGGACGCGGGTTCGTGCCCCGGTCCAGGAAGATCCCACATGTCGCGGAGCGGCTGGGCCCATGACCCATGGCCACTGGGCCTGTGCGTCCGGAGCCTGTGCTCTGCAACGGGAGAAGCCACAGCAGTGAGAGGCCCGCGTACCGCAAAAAAAAAAAAAAAAAAACAAAACAAAACAAATGGGCGAGTTTATATTAAGTTATCTATAAATCTCTTTTTCTCTATTAAATATTTTGTGATTCTATAATTTGAAATGATTATAGAATTTTAGAAATGGGTATAAAAGAGTGATAAGAATATTGCTATTCACAGTGTGTAAAGAATTGTTAAAGTATCTATAGGAAAAAAGCTTTCTGGGATTTCTAAACCCAATAAAAGCCATTATTCATTTCTCCAGAGAAGCTAATAAAATGGTGACAACTCTTCCAAGGTTACAAAGAAAGAATCCAGGAAAAATTATTCTAGTTTTAAATGGTAATAATGTGCAGAATAATTTATATTACATATATATATATATATTTTTTAAAAACATATACCAAGAAAATCAAGAACAGGTGAAATTGACAAATTCTTTGAAGAAATATAACAAAATTGGCACAAAATATAAAATCTGAATTGACAATTAATAAAATAGTTAACAAAAGATATTTAACAAAAAAAAGACAACTATAGTGAGAATTTTAAAATATTGCTGAAATTAAATATAACCTAAATAAAGTAGAGAAACTGAACTCATTTATAAAGCTTTTCCATGAAGATATCTCCAGACCCAAATAAGTGATAGTATCAGTGATTTCTATTAAATATTCAAAGAATTGTACATTAGCACTGTCCAAAAAGAGAAGGAGGAAATACTTTCTGACTCATTTTACCAGGCTAGCATATCCCTAATGCCAAAAACTGAAAAAACGAAAATTAACAATTCGTATATATGTAGAAATCATTAGCAAAATATTAGCAAATTGAATACAAAAACATATTAAAGGACAATAGACTATGACTATGTAGGGATTATCCTTGGACCACAAATTTGTTTAATGTTCAATGATGTACTTCACCATATCAGAATGAAGGATAACAACCATATGATCCTTCCAAAAGAAGCAGTAAAAAAAAATTGACAGCTTACAATATTCATTCCTGATGAAATCTTTTCCCAAATTGTCTTCAGCTAACATCATAATTAATGGTGATTGTGATGGCTAATTTTATGTGTCAAATTGACTGGACCATAGGGTGCCCAGGTATTTGGTCAAATGTTGTTCTGGGTGTTTCTATGAGGATGCTTTTAGATGAGATTAACATTTAAATTGGTAGATTTTGAGGATAAAGCAGAATGTTCCCATTATGTGGTGGGCCTCATCCAATCAGTTGAAGGCTTGAATAGAACAAATAGACTAGGCCCCTCTGAGCAAGAGGGAATTCTCCAGCATACTGCCTTTAGATTTCATCTGCAACATTGGTTCTTATGGTTCTGCAGCAATTCCTTTAGACTCAAACTGGAACACTGACTCTCCTGGGTCTCCAGCCTGCTGCCTACCCTGAAGAATTTGTATTGCCAGTCTTCATAATTGAAGGTTAAGAATCCGCCTGCCAGTGCAGGACACATGGGTTTGAGCCCTGGTCCAGGAAGATCCCACATGCCGCGGAGCAACTAAGTCCATGCTCCACAACGACTGAGCCTGCGCTCTAGAGCCCGCGAGCCACAACTACTGAAGCCCTTGAGCCTAGAGCCTGTGCTCCGCAACAGGAGTAGCCACCGCAATGAGAAGCCTGCACACTGCAACCAAGAGTAGCCCCCGCTCACCACAACTAGAGAAAGCCCACACACAGCAATGAAGACCCAACGCAGCCAAAAATAAAATATAAACAAATAAATAAATTTTTAAAAAATGCAGTGAGAAACCACTACTCATGATTAGAATGGTTAAAATTAACATGTCAATTATGCTTAGTTCACTTCAGAATGACAGTGAAAAAATTTTGCAGGAGCAACACTGTTACTCGATTTGCAGTTGACAAGCTGGATGTTTTTAAGTGTATCTACTGCTTTGAAGGAATTCCTGACCTACTTCAAAATTAGTTTTTCCAGTAAAGTCAACCATTAGTGATTATCTTTGCCACAAATCTTTCTTTAAACGATTCCTGAAAGATAACATGTATATTAACTGGGCTTGAGTTATCTATTTTTTCTTTTTAGAATTATATCAACTAAAGCAAACAAAAATGTAACAATTTTAAAAATTAGGTGGACTTTTTTATTTGTGTTTGTATTTTTAAGTAAGTAGGTTATGTTATATTATTTCTCCAAAGCTCTGTTGTTTTTATTTGTTTCAGTTTGGATTTTTGTAATTGACACCGAATCTTGGCAAGCTGTAATTCATAATCAAATAAATGCTTTATTTTATGCATGTAAATAAAATAAAATAAAATAAAATACAAAGAAAAATGTCAATTATGGACAAATGTTTGGAACAACTGGATCTCATGTACATTGTTTTTGAGATATCAGAAAGTTACTTTAAATGTTTAAAATACATCTATCTTATGATCTAGCCATTTCATTTCTAGATATTTACCCACTAGAAGTAAAAATAAATATTCACAAAAACTGCTTATACGTGAATTTCCATAGCAATTCTATTCACAATAGGTAAAAGCTGGGAAAAAGCCAAATGTCTATCCAGATGTGAATGGGTTAAAAAATACGTGTTACATTCCTGTAATGAAATAATTCTCAGCAATAAAAAGAAACAAACTACTGATGCATACAACATGTATGATCTGAAATTCATTTCCCTGAGTGAAAAAAGTCAGACTTAAATAACACAAACTGTAAGACTCCATTGAGTTAAAATTCTAGAAAATGGAAACTAATGGATTGTTACTAAAAGTATATGAATGATTGCCTGGGGGTGAGCAACAAAGGAGGGATGGACTACAAATAGGCATGAGAACACTTTTGGGGGTGATGGAAGTATTCTACATCTTGTTCACAGGGAGGATTTTAAAGATGTATATATCCATCAAAATTCAAATACGTGTACACTTTAAATAGATGCAGTTGTATGATAATTATAAATAAATAAAAGCAATTTTTAAAATGAAAGCAAATAAATCATCAAAGTATGGCATGTCCTCAGGACTACATATTGGTGTAACTATGAAAATGATTTTTAACTGTTGATAATAACATCTTTTAAAATGCTATAAAATGAGTAGCCTGATGGATTGATTTATTGAGGAGGATCAAACCTATGTAAATGTATACATGCAAAAGAACAAATGAAACTGGAAGAATACATGTTAAGATATCTTTCAGGCTTTTTTCCCCTACATTTTGTAAATTCCAAACATTCTATAAGTGAGAGAGATTCTTTTTGTTCTAAAACTACTTTTAAGTGATGTTGATATGATAGAGATGGTGGGATGAGGGAAGAGCCAGGAAATTTCTATGTCCCTTTTCAGTATTACTTAGGTTCATCATGCTTCTTCTGAAGAGACTCTCTCATGAGCTGCCTGCATTGCTTCTTGAGAGTCAGGTGGGTAGAAGACAACCAGTAGTTAGGCATCACCTGTTAATGTGATAATAATAGAAGCTGTAGTTTTAAAGAAAAAAAAAGGCAACTGTATTACACAATAATGGCAATACATATTGACAAGGCAGGCAAATATATTACTATTGAGATTACTTGCTTCAGTATACCAATTGGTATAACCAATAGTGCAATGTCCAGTTGAAGTAAATAAAAGAAGCTAGTGTAGTATATTAAAAAGTAATGGTACTTCAATTCGCTTTATAAATAAAAGGGTTAGAACTGTAGAAGACCTTATAAATCAGAGGCCAAAAAAAAAAATAAAAATGTTGCCAGTAATGACAGTAAGACAACAGAGACTCTTATTTAGGTTTACACACCAAGTTTGGGCAGAAATGAGACATATTTCTCAGAAATAGGCTTTTTTATTAAAGCATAGGTTTCATTCATCTCTGAAACCTTACTATACTAAATTTAAGTAAACTTTTCTGGTGATTTTTCACTCAAAAAGCCTGGGAGAGTGTCCATTTTTTTTGATCCATTACTTATGTATCATTAGTTCCTGGATTACAGATAACAAATCAAATTATTATATTTTCATGTGATTTGCATTTACATTAAAAAAGAAATCCTCTTTTTCAAGTTCCCATTCAAATTAAATAACTGTATCACCTTAAAATCATATCTAACGTGTATAACATGATTCCCACAATCACAATAACACATTCAAACAAACCGGCTTTGTAAAATGTAATAGAGGGAAAAAATACTTTTAAATTTTAGCTTCTAGAATTCTCAGTCTTTTCTTTTTAGTGATATAATGGTCAAAATTCGACAAAAATAATTATTTCTCTTTGATAGCCACTAGTGAAAAAATAGTCTTAGGAGCTTTTGTGTATGTTCCTATGAGCTCTAACTAAAACAGTCTTAGTGTCAACATTCTAATCACTACATTCACGCGGTTGTCATCATTCCCTTAACCAAACATGCTGATCTTAAATCCCCTTGGAGTTCATGTCACTGTACAGAATTAACCTGTTTACCCTGGTGAGAGTGAACTTTCAGGTTCTGATCAATGACAAGAATTTTCTTTTTCACCTATAAAGAAAATGTCAGTGTTTTCACAATATCTTAGATATCTTTTGCAAAGAGTGGGACTCAGCAGGCAAGTTAGAGATGATTAATTCTATTCATGATAGTACAGTTAATTTTTTTTTTTTTTTTTTTTTTTTGCTGCGGTACGTGGGCCTCTCACTGTTGTGGCCTCTCCCCTTGCGGAGCACAGGCTCCGGACGCGCAGGCTCAGCGGCCATGGCTCACGGGCCCAGCCGCTCCGCGGCATGTGGGATCTTCCCGGACCAGAGCACGAACCCGTGTCCCCTGCATTGGCAGGCGGACTCTCAACCACTGCACCACCAGGGAAGCCCTACAGCTAATTTTTTATTGTGGCTGAGTCTCACATTAAATGTTGCTATTGTTAAGAAACAGATAATTTTAGTTAGAGGTTTTAGGGTATATATGTATATACATATATAGTCGGTGATCCTTGATATTTAATTCTATGATACATGTTTAACATTATCTTGTTTTTACCTTTTTTTTTCCCCTGGTTGAAGCAAGACTTCAGCTCAAATATTGAAATCACCATTTGTGGGCATTTCCAAGGAAATTGTTAAGCGGAATATTTAAAATTACAGGTTTCCTGCAGAATTTTTGCTTAAGAAAATCCTGGCCCTCTGTTTTCTGGTAGAAATTGTTTGGAGGAGTGTTATCTGACATGCTGGCTTTCTGCCAAATACCATAGATACACCCTCTTTCAAATTTCCTAATTAATATATTTCATATTATATGTTTCTGATCCAGTTTAGCTGTTTTAAAAAGCTCAATAAGAAATATAAACTAATAATATAATTTCAAATTGGAAATAAGCATTTAACGAATTAACATATTCTCTTAATATCTATCTTCAGTTAGTCCGTTTTAAATTTAAATTTAAAAATACTGAATTTCTGGAATTTTAAAACCCATGAAGGAAAATCTATAATAGTTCTGAAAAAAAACATGTTCTTCATAATCAAAGTACTGTTCTTAAGAAGGTAAGTTAAAGCCACTAAGACAGGTAATAACTATCACAGGGGGAATGTTTATACTCATTAAACTTTATAACACACCACTGCTTTTTACTTTCACTTTTCTTTCATTTGCCATCTTTGGAAGAAAAATAGAGTATCACTAGGCATTAGAAAAAAAATTACTCCTTACAAATCACAAATAAAATGTATCTATTGATCTCTAATTGTAGCCTGTTATTGAATTTGCTTTAAAGAGTTCATGCCTTCTGTATATCTTGAGCTTGAACATTTCCTCTCATCCTCACTTTTGTTCTAGTTGCTGCCTATCATTGTTTAATTACCCAGTCCAGCCTTCCTCTGTAAGTTAGTCATTAGGGAACAGTAAGACAGACTTATGCAGCGTTATTAGCCTTCTTCCCCAAATATGTTAGCTGATTTGCCAGCTAAGTCAGGAAATACAGATGAAAATTTTATTCATAGTAAGACCTCTTGAGAAGGTGCTAACAATGAGATCATGCAGTAATTTCTAAACATTTATTAAATGTTCATACACAAAGTAAGATGATGGAAGGAGGGGTCTTGATCAAATAGATTGAATCACTGTTTCTGTCACTCAGAATTATATTTACTCCATTTCTCTAAGAACTTACTGCTTTCTAGAGAGTTTGTAATTGAGCAAAAATAACTACTAGAACTCAGTCTGGATGTTAGAATGATTTGGGGGATATAATGACTTTTCTATAACTGTAATTTACGTCTGCCTTTTTCTTTTCCCTTTTTAATTTTTCTATTTACTCCATTGTAATATAACCTGGTGAAGTATGTTTCAAGATTTCCATGCCTAAGATTTCTTTGAAGAATTCCTCACTGTAGTAGGTTTTACTGAAACATCATTCACTGATTAATTCTAGGACTGTGATGCTCCATAAAGCAAAGACGCATCAAGGGAATAAAAACTCATCTTTCCAAGTTGGCAGACCTCTCTGTAATATTCAGAAACTGTGTTAAACAGGCTGACTTCTGTTTTTAGGCCTACCTGGAAGCTTTTCTTCACCCAAAGTTAGCCCCGTTTGTTCTTAAATTCTTGGATAACTAAATATATAAATAAAGATGAAGGAGCTAGGTTTTTCTCTTAAACCTCACAAATAATACATTAATATTTTTCTCTAGGTTCTTTCCTTATAATCTTAAGATTAATTTAAAAATGCAAGTGGCTACAAAAGGATATTCAGGTAATTGTACTTTGATTAGGAAAATTAACAAGTAAAAGACTATTTACTAGACATGACCCAACACATGAGGTGCAGAGCAACACAGAGGGACCTGACTGTCACTATCTTTTCCTGTAACATACTTGTCCTGAGGACAAATAAGGACCTTAACTCTTAGAGCTGCCAACCCGGCTTTCTCTATAAATCAGATGCTAGAGTCATTCTATTCCATAATGTGTTATTTTGCAAATAAAAGTATTGCTAGTTTGCTAAATATTGATGCCTCTAAATTGAAGATGAATTACATGTGGTACAATTAATTAAAGATACAAATTAAACTTTGTGGACATTAAATAGCTTTTTTTATAGGAAGTCGAAAAATTGAAAATTGACTATAATATTTGATTCTTCTGCAGTCATTTAAAACATTGATACATAATAGTTATATTCTTATTATTTATGAAAGCATGAGACCTAGAGCTCTCTGACTGTGTGATTTGATTTCTTGGGAGTTTAAACTGTAAGAATGCTCTTCTTCCTATTTGGGGGAAAAACCCCACAAAATAAAATATTGCATTTCAAGGATTTTAAATTTCAAAAACTAAAAGGAAAGAGAATTTTACATATTGAAAATATTTGCACAGTTTTATTAAATTACAGTTTTGTTTTGCTCCTATCATTCTTTAAATGTCTCTGTATAAAATCTATTATGAATGATAATAAATAAGTTAACATAAAGATTGCTAAACAAATTCAATGGATATACAGAAAAAACATTGCTGTTTATTTATTGCTTGCCTTAAGAATAATTTCTGGCTACCTCCTCTAGGGTCAATAGTCCATTTAAACAGCCCTTAATATTGTCTAGTCAACCCAGTTGTCTATGTTTTTAAAGGGGCAGGCATATAAGATTACTATCAAAAATACAATAAATGTATCAGTTTATTCAAACACAATGAAATAAGTGTTACTAACTCACTGCTATGTGAGTAACTCATTCTGCCTACATTTGGGCTGTGTTAAACTGAAAAGGAAAATTAAAGAAGCAAGCTAGTAGGTAGAGTGTTGAAGTCTGACATAAAATGAATCCAAAAAAGGGACAAAACAGAACAATAAAAAAACGAACTTTAAGCCTCTTATCATAAATATGAATTACATTTTCATTCATTCAATAAATATTGATTGTAGACCTACTATGTGCTGGGCACTATTGTAGAAGCTGGGAAGACAGCAGTGAACAAAACAGACCAAAACCCCTGCTTTCCTGGAATTTACATTGTATTTGCTTAATTACATAGTGTTTTGGATGAAGTCATCTTTTGAAAGTCTCAGACATTGGTCACAGATGGTCTGTAGGCTACTTGGCATCCATATGCATCCCTACATTTCTAACAATACAGTATTATGGACATTATCAGGCTTGTCATAATATAGTATGTATTTCTTAGGTTTGACATATTACTCCATCAGTGAAGGGTCTCCAGCAACCCATCAAATATAGTTCAGAGTTAGAAAATTGTTAGGACATTGTTAAATATTATGGAAGTTGTGCAAACTCATTCTGAAGGATATTAAAAATAGATAATCAAGGTTTTACAGTAAAGATAGAATAAGAGATTAGCTTTTTTAAGTTATGCATGGTCTCCTCCACAGAAAAAGCTCATCCCTACGAGATTTTTCTGTACTTATTCAAAGAGTGTATCATGTCTGTCTTGAAAATCATGATAGATTGAATCACTTTTACTAATGGAAGCAAGACACATCCTCAGGAACATCAGGTATGTTGCTGCCCAGAACAGATTAGGACATTTGGTCTATTCATTTTTATGTTAATCCCTTCTTGAAGTTGTACACCTCTAAATTTAAAGTTCTCAGTCCAAATTATTTAGTTTTTGCTGTGGGTGCTCTCTGCAATACCCTTACCATAATGATACAGGCAAGCCCCTGTCTTTTCTCTGCCATACACTAAGAGGACTTCTTAGGCAATGACTATCCGTTCTGGGATTTTGACAATTTTCTCAGTGTCAGTTTTATCATATTTCCTTACTTTTTCCAGTAAATTGTACTAAATCATATATTTTGCAGAAAATATCTATAATATACTGTAAATTTTACATTCATGTCATTCTCATTATGCATTTTAATGGGGAAATTTAACGAGGAAACACTGCATAAAGAGGAGAATGATAAAGAAATGTGTCTTATCTCAACACTTTTTAGTGTGGAAATGGGTGGATTTCTCTGAATCAGGAGTCAAATGTGACACTTTCTTTTCTTGATTCCTCAGGGCTAGGATGAACTCATCACAGGGTCCAGATAAGGTAAGTAAAAGAATGTTATGTGATCAGATAAAGATCACACGTAGGCATTCATAACCCATCTTAATTAGTACCAATCATGAAACTAATTAAACTAAACCTAAAAATAAATTTGTGCTGGTTGCTGTGAAGACCTCTGGGCTTTGTGTCATTGAGCTGATCTAAATACCTGAATCTTTAGCTGCAGCGGCTGCTGCTTCTGCAGAGCCCTCTAGTGGAGAGAATGGCTATAGCAGTTTCCTAAACCAGGGACTTGACAATAAAAAATCTTGAGCACTGGCACATGCCATTACTCCTTCACATGTTTAGATGTGATGGTACCTCCAATAGACAGATTTCTTATATGAGAGCTTGACTTGTAAATTTATTCCAGCTTTTGTGTTCCAAAGTGAATTGAAAAAAGTCTAAGTTTTTACTTGGGCCTTGACTTCTGCAAGTGTTTCAAAAAATAATAATTACTGAATATTGAAGCCTAAACTAACTAAGTTAGAGAAATTGCAAAGTTAACACATTTGAAATAATACGAATATAACATGCACATTTTGAATCCTTTCATTGCCATAATTAAGAACTGATGGGGGTTTAATTTTTTTTCTAGAAAAAAATTTATATCATCAGTATATTTGTAATTAAAGTTTTAGGTGCACTCCCCTTTACCTTGATTTATTTTTTTCAATTTAGTTAGCTTTTGAGCTTCAAACACCTCTGTAAAATGCATATTTTTTATTTAAGGAAATAGATTTGGATATATAAAAACCTAGAGTTTGTGACCGAAGTAACTTCCGTTTTAACTTGAGAAATACTGCACAGGTAAAGATGATTGACATTAAGATGTAGATTATCTGCCACATTTTAAATTATTTATCATTATTTAACCACTATATTGACATGACAGAATAGGGATCACTGACCCATAGCACAATCTAGGAGACAAATTAGAAAAGCAGGTGAGGTTATTTGGGCACTTGTGGAAACCAGAGCATCCGTGAAAAATCACAAATGTTTGACACTGTTGAATATAAGATCCCTATGACTTAATACGGATTATTTTTCCGGATCCCAGCTGAATTGACGACTATGGTTAGACAAGCACATAATCAGTTAATTTTTCTGTACTGAGTAATGCTATTTTATGTTCAGGCTTACAAAATGCTTGAGAAACAAAATTGAAGCCATGTGTTCTCAAAATATACTTCTATAGAGCATTTAATAATCCTTTACCACCTTTCTTTTTTTATTAAAAATTACTCTGGATGCACCTACATTTTTACCTAAGCCATAAATGTAGCTTCAGTTATGACGCCATTAAAACAAATTTCCTTCAATTAGTTAGCCATATTGCTATTCTTTGTTTTACTGAACCATATATCAATGCACCAAAAAGCTCATAAAAGGCTCATTTGTATTTCAAATTATTTCATTAGAAATGAAAAAAATTGATTTTTCATCTTTAGATAAACTTCCTAATACCTTTTTTTTTTTTTTTTTTTTTTTTTTTTTTTTTGCTGTACGCAGGCCTCTCACTGCTGTGGCCTCTCCCGTTGCGGAGCACAGGCTCCGGACACAGGCTCCGCGGCCATGGCTCGCGGGCCCAGCCGCTCCGCGGCATGTGGGATCTTCCGGGATCGGGGCACGAACCCGTGTCCCCTGCATCGGCAGGCGGACTCTCAACCACTGCGCCACCAGGGAAGCCCAAACTTCCTAATACTTGTAAACACAAATTCATTTTGTATTAAGTCATAGGTTTGTTTTTACAATGGTTTTCCTATGTTTGTTAAGGTTGCAAATCTCCTTGGACAATTGAAAATTGGCCACTTAATACATATCTTGAGAAATTATCATCCAACTGTAATGACCATATATTCAACATATCTGAAATAAAATGAAAGAGATTGTCATACATGCTTGTGTTGAACAGTGTCTTCTCTCTTCTAGATAATGTTTGGTATTTACCTTGTCAGGAAAGAACTTAAAATATTGGGCAGATAATTTATACCCTTGAAACAGTTAATTAACAATGCAGATCAGTAAATTATAAAATGCTTAAAAGAGTGATTTAGATAGAAGTGAAATAAGAATTCGCAACAATGATGAATTCATCTTGACTATATACCTTCAAGAAGAGAGGGATTTAGGGTAATAAAGTATTGTCTAACTACTTTGTGGGAGCATTAGGTTTATCTTGAAGTTTACTGAGAGATAAGGTTGAATTGATTAAGCTATGATTCCCATATTTTTACCATCTGATATTTTAATATTTTAATGCTTGTATGTAAATATATATCTATATATTTATATTAATTTTCCAAACAAAATTTATGTATTCTGGAACTGGGCCATACAAAATATTGTCAGCTCTGCAAAGGCATTGCCTAGGAACTTGTCAGAGTTTCAGAATTTCAGGCCCTGTCCTGGATTTACTAAATCATTTGAACTAAGATTTTCTAAGTCTGCATTTGAACAAGCTCTTCCAATGTCCTGCGTATTAAAGATTGAGACCTCCTGCTCTAGAAAACACAACTGGCTAGTGTATTGACACAGTATTGTGTGTGTGTGTGTGTGTGTATGTGAATGTTCTTAAGTATATAAGTGTATATGTGTGTGTAGATATGAGTATTTCTCAAAAATTGACTTAAAAGGACTGCGATACAGGTTCTGTTTCATCCAAAACACTCCCTTCACTCCCCCACCACCTCCAGCCACATATGCTCTTGCTCAGAGTTTGCTCAGAGTTTTGGGATGTTTTCCTTAGATTTCAAGATGAACTCTTGGCTTGTTTTGACTGTCTTTTGGCAAGAGAAATGTAAGACTAGGAAATAACGGCAGTAATAAAGTTTGTTTTTAAAAATGGAGAAATGTTCCAGAGGTAATAGTGAAAATGAGTATAAGAGTATGTTTTAAATAGCATTGGTTAGTTGTAAGAAGCAAATCACATTTATCTATTTTTTGCTTTTCTTTTGATGACTTTATAACAATTGAATGAGCATTTTTCAGTTAACTCAGGCATGCTAATTTTTATATTGATTGCGTAAACTTGCACGTTCAAATCCAAGATATATTAATTCAGTGGATATCAGTTAAAGCATAGCAAATTAATTTGTGCAACCTACTGTGACTATTTTCAAATCCAAAATCCAGTAATTGTTCCAAAAATCACAGCCCTTCAAGACATTTTCTTGGATTATTCTGTTCTTCTAATCACCCTCAAACACTTCAGTAACAGAAGATTTCCTGCAAATTTTCTCCTAGGTATTTTTTTCTAATACTTTCTTTGTATAATGTAAGATCTTTCCTGTTGTTGCCTTTGACTGTGTTGAGCATAATGAATTCGCTAATGTTTTAGAATTTCTCTATCTGTAAAGATAGGCTCCAAAGAGTTTTGCAGCTCTAAATATGATTTTTCTGAGAGGGGATTCCCAGTCCTGTGGTCTTTCCATTAACTGGAAAAAAAAAATTTGTTTTTAATTTTCACCAAACTCTACCTTTTTTTTTTTTTTTCCTTTTGCCTGACTGTTCCCTTCCTGAAATTTTCAATTCTCTTGTCGTCTCCAACTCACTCTCTCTTTACCTTTCTTTTATGATATTTATTCCTACTCAATGAATTCTGGTAATTATACATCCTCCGTCTGCCTTTTGAACATTTTATTTAACAGGATTGAATTTTCTCTCACTGTTTATGATCCATCTGGACAACTTCATCTACTGCAGTGGCTTAAGCTACTACCAATCTGCTAATGACTGTTCAATTTGCAGTCTCTAATCTGTCTTCCCTTCTAGGCACTTACATCTAACTTTTGGTTTAAATATATATACACGTGCATCTCACCAAGTCCTAAGCAGAACTCATTATTTCCCCACCTTTTCTTCCTATCCCAAACTTAATCCCCTAAACTCCTTTGTCAATTAATTGTATCACTAGTCAGCTAAACACAGGAGAGATAAATCTTATAGGCCTCTTCCATTTTGTAATACTCTCACTACACCTTGCTTTCCCCTTTTCTAGGCTTGCCTTCTCTAGGTTAACCTTCTTGAAAGGGTAATACATTTACTGTTTTTACTTCCTCACTTTCTCTTTACTCTTTTATCTGAATCCTACTTGCAGACCAATTACCCCACCAAAACTGCTACCACAAAAGTCATTAAAACCTTCAGTTGTCAAACTCAATTGTCACTTTTCAGTCAATATCTTATTGGATATTTTTGTTGAATGCATTTTTGACCATCAGCTGTTTGTGAAACCCTTAAAAAGTTGGCTTCCAGTAGGCTAATCCCTTCTAGTTCTTTGCTCTTCTCTGTTTCTGCCTGTCTTAAATCCAGGCTTACCTCATTTCATTGAACTTTGCTTTATTGTGCTTCGCAGACATCGTGTTTTTTACAAATTGAAGGTTTATGGCAACACTGCGTCAAGCAAGTCTATCGGTGCCATTTTTCTAACAGCATATGCTCTCTTCTTGTTGCTGTGTCACATTTTGGTAATTCTCACAATATTTCAAACTTTTTCATTACTATTATATTTGTTGTGGAGATCTCTGATCAGTGACCTTTGATGTCACTAATTAATTAATTAATTGTTTTTTAATTAAAGTACATTGTGTTTTTTTAGACATTGCTATAACATGATTAATAGACTACAGTATAGTATAAACATAACTTTTATATGCACTGGGAAACGAAAAATTTTGCGTGACTTTCTTTATTGTCATAGTTACTTTACTGTGGTGGTCTGGAACCAGCCTGTAGTGTCTCCGAGGTCTGCCCATATTGGTATATGCTCGGGTTTCATTCTTGGCCAACTGATCTTTCTGCCAACACTTTGCTTACATGAATGAACCTACTTATTTTTTCATACTAATTACAGTGGTCCCTCGCTCAGCATCCTTCAGGGATTTTTCTAGAACCTCCTTGAATACCAAAATATGGGAATGCTCAAGTCCCTTACATAAAATGAGAAGCACAATCAATACAGTCAGCCCTCCATATTATGGGGTTCAGCATCTGCGGAACAGAGGGTCACCTGTATTTGCAGAGGAAATTATTTCCAAAGGAACAATTCCAGTCAAAGTCTGTGTCTCCTAATAGTTCATCTGCTCTTGGCTTTCCCTCAGGTCACTTCATCTATATAAACCTAAAATAGAAATTTTGTATTATGCCCATTCTCTCTTCTCAAATCTCTCTTGTAGTCCTGACTACCTCCTTCCTCAAGCCACAGATTGAAAGGCCTCCTCAACATATCCAACTACCTCATTGCTCATAATCAATCTATGAAGTTGTTTGCCAATTCCACCCAGTTACATGTGTGTGATTTGTAGTTCTACCATCACTGCTCAGTATGAGACCCTCTAGATCTCTTTTCTAGATCAAGATTAAAAAAATGTATTGAATGATTTTAATGTGTCAAGCACTAGGCTTACACTTTATCTGAACCATCCCAAATCTCATATAATCCTTACAACATCCCTATGAGATAGGATCTATTATTATTAGAATTTTACTAAGAGTAACAGAGCCAGGGAAGTCTGGTTCAAGAGCCCCACTTGTACCTCTGCATGATGTTGGCTATTCTATTGTGAAGGGATCCTAATTGGTCTCTTGGCTCCTAATTGGTGTTTTTGCTTCTGTTTTACCCTCCCCACTTAACTATGTCAAAATGATCTTTTTAAAATGCTAATTGAACATGTCTCTCTTCTTCCTCACATCACCCTCAAGTCCAGGCTCCTTAGAACAGCTCACAGAATTCACTGTAACCTTGCTTCTCCCTAACCTTCCTGTCTCCTCTTACCCATACCCCTTGATGCTGCCTCCAGATCCATGTGCTAGTAATAGAGGTGTATGTTATTTCCTCCAAAAAGCATGCTTTTCACGTTTAATCTCTCTTCTCCGAACTCTGTTCTTTAAAACACATCTTTCCAGGTGCCACTCAATTGCCATCTATTCCAAGGAATTTCCCTTTAATTTCTATTCCAAGGAATTTCCCTTTAATCCCTAACTTCAGATACCCCCACCCCTCCACCTTGTACTATGAAAACACTCTACCTGCATCTCTGTCTAACACTTGCATAATTTCTTGCTGTGATTCTGAATTATTTTAAAGGGCCCTCTTATTCATGTTTTTGACCTCAGTGTCTAGCACATGATTAAGCACATGTTAGGCACTCACCTTCTGTTGAACTGAACAGTGAGGGGAATTAAATATTGCAAATGTCTTAGTCATCTCCCTCTTCCTTAGCCCCCAAAATCCATGTTTTCTCCTTTGGGGTATATAGTTTGTTTCACCTCAAACGTGTGTTTTAATTTCATCGTGTATCTTCCTTCTTTCCATCAGTTGGATTCTAGTTCAGTTCCTTATTACTTTCGTTATTTAAAAATGGCTTCAAATCTCACCATTCTGCCTCTGATTTTCCCTCCTTCACATTCAGCAGTGGTTCTCAAATGTCAGGGATCAAAAAGATTACCTGAAGAGCTTGTCAAGTTGCAAGTTCTTGGGTCCCAACCTCAGATATTCAGATTCCATGAGCCTGTGGTGGGCAGAAGGGATGTGCACTTTTATTTTTTATTTTTTAGAAACTGTTTATTTTCTGTTAGCCTATTTCCATTTTAGGAGTTTGTGGAAGAACAGGTTAAGACCACTCAGTGGTTGTTCCTACCCACTCAGGGGCCCGAGCAGTGGGAGCTTCAGGCTGTTCTTCAGTGGCGAGCTGAGCACTCCAGTCAGTGGGGAACTGCTGAATAGGCACAGAGGGCATCTGCACACCTTCGGACCAGTCAGCCACCTCAGGCTGAGGAGCAGTGAACTCAGAAGCTGGAGTGGTCCATTCACCCTGAAATTCCTCCTTGGTCACAGCTTTCTCAGCTGCCGCCTGCTCTTCCTTTTCAATCTCTTCAGGATCTCTGTAGAAGCAGAGATCAGGCATGGCCTCCCATGGGTGTTCACAGGAGATGGTGCCACACATGCACAGAACTTCCTGGGCAAGCACCCACCACATCAGACCCACTGAGTGATCTCCCTTTTTAGGATCTTACAACAGGATACATCAACTTAGTCTGAAAACAGAAATGCCTGAGAGGTCCTAAGTGAGAAATAATGGAGAAAAGCAGAAGAAAACACAGGCCATTTTAAAAAAGTTTTTTCATCTCTCCTTAAAGCTTTCATACATTAAAATCATACATTTGTAGCAAGTATTACTATCAAACTCCACTCATTGGGCCAGAAACCCTTGTGGTGTTAGCGAAAAACTTGCCCCTCAGGTAGCATACTACCTACACTCGTGAGTTCATCGGCCAGTGGCCTCAACTCCAAGCTCTAACAATGTGCAGGGGATGTGCACTTGTAATAAGTATTCCAGGTACTTCAATAGCAGGTGGGCCCTATACAACAGGTGGAGATGCTCAATGCTATCAGTAATTTTTTTCCTAAAACCCAGATATGATCAAGTTCTTACTTGCTGAAATGCTTTTTATGTCCCTCTTTCATCTAGAATATATTGTAAAATCACTGACATGTGGCATAGAAATTTCTGCAGTTTCCAATCTGCCTTTCAAGGAACATCTCTTACCACTCTGTCCCCCCACCTCTTCTCTTTCCTGTATCCTAGCCCTTTTGGTATCACATATGCTCTTTGCTCTATACATGTCAGATGCTTTCTTTTGCCCTGACTTGGAAACTATTATGATTTTGTTTATGCTCCATCTGCTTGCCTGCAGTGCCTTCCAAACCATTCTCCAATTAGCAAACTCCTACTCATCCTTCAAACTACAGCTCAGTTATTACTTTTTTGATGAGGCTTTCCCTGAATTGGCTGCCCACACCTCTATCCCCCCTACTACTACTTTGGCTAAATTCCTTGCACCCCTCTGTTTGCTGACATCATTCTTTTTCACATCTATTCAAAATGGCATTCATATTATGGAAACTTCTTGTTATCCAATGTCTCTTGAACTAGAGAGTCTATAATTGAGAGATCCTATATTATTTACTTTCTATTCCCAGGCCAGGAATTGCTTTTTACTTATTTTCACACTGTTGTAGCTTCTTTCAAACATGAATGCCTCTTTCCACAGTGATAAGCGGTTTAAGTGTGAAAAGAGAAGTAGTGTAAGGGGAAGCCAGTATACGTGGATATGAGCACATTGCCATGTTTTTCCAAAATGTTTTTAAATTGTCACTTCCAAATTAGGGTTTATTTTCTTTCAAGTTTCAGAAAAATTTTATCTAAACCTAGAACAGTGGAAAGACTAAAATTGTGTTGGAACTTTAAAAAGTGCCAGAGTCACCACTGTCTGAATCTTCTGTTCAGTACATGTCATCATTTTCAATTATGACAGACTTGGCACTTGAAGGGGGTTCTACAGCCTCTGGTGACATAATGTGGGAAGAAGTTAGAGATACAAAGTAACAAGGCACACACACAAAAAGTTAGCAGTCAGTCTTTTTTCCTGGCTTCCTCTACCCACCCACCCCCAACCGTTGATCCCAGCAGACAAACTAGTATCAGAAGCCACTTATTTAAATTCATGTGAAAATCATGTTCTCTCAGTAAAAACATAGTGTTTGTGAAAAGAATACTTATTAGCAAGGCCTTTCAAATCCTTATTTAGATTCCACAACTTAAAGCTCTAAAATTGATCACTGATCTTACAGCTGTCAGGTTACCTTTACTTTCCAGAGTTGTACAAGGAATGTAAGAGTCTTGTTTTCTGTTTAGAATAGGAAAAGATTGATGAGCGTGAGGATATTTGAGTGATCATTTTCTGGGGAATATTTTAAAGATACGCAAGAATAGTTCTCAAAATAGAAATTACAAAATTATTTGGCTGAAATAGATTGCAATTTTGTTGTCCAGCAAGGGAGATGGAAATAAGAGAAACCATTTATAACCATGGTGTAAAGTAAGTGAGAAAGTGTAAGGACACTATTATTTAGTCTTTGGGTTTGGAATGCTAAAGAACAGCTTCCAACTATTATCAGATTGGAAGTGGTCGGAAAGCTAAATGGGAAGCTGTGAGTAATGCATTGTTTATTTCACAGAACTCAGAGATCCGAATGCTAGATAGTGATGGAGGGAGGGTAGTGATGTGCTGTCAAGAACTTCAGGCTTGACTTCTATTACTCTTATTTATACCCACAGCATAGAATAAGGGATGCATGCTGACCTGCAGCTACTCCTAGGGCTGGGTTTGCTCACTTCCTTAGGATGCTGAAGGTTACTTCCTAGTTTGGAAAACCAAAGTGCACTTTATGCACACGGAAATCCTGTGCCAAATCTCTTTAAAAAGTCCTGACACCACTTGGTGTAGAACTGAAGAGACTTTCTGATCTGGGGTGCGTATTAGTGTCTTTCTGCGCCAGAAAGGGCTCGCGAAGAGTTATGATCCCATTGAACACAGTGAAGGAATAATCCCAATTTTCCTTTGAATACAATCAACAATCTTTCCTTTTAAATGAAGGGCTCCTGCTCTTTTAATAACAAACATTTCTCTGGCATTTCAGTTTCTTTTCCATTCACTCTGCCATATGACACTCTAGCAGGGTTTCTGGTTTCTTCGGGAGATTAACCTACAAGAGCATGTACTGCAAACAATAAAATAGCTGCTTTCCATTGAAAATAAGGAGGGGGTGATTTTCTCTCCCCACCGCTACTCTCCACCACCGCACCATCATAACTTCGGGATTTCCTGCGCCTTTGGTGACGCCCGCGACCTCCACCCCCTTCCGCCCCAGCTCGGTGCTTCAGAGCCTGTCTGCGAGGCCGAGCGCGCTGTCTTGTTCTTTTTCAGCGCTCGCTTCCGACGGCACTAGGACCCAGGGATGTCCCTGAGCGAGGTTCGAGGAAAGGCAGCCAGACTCCTCCTTATCTCCAGTGTCAAACTTGACATCAGCCTGCGAGCGGAGCATGGTAACTTCTCCAGCAATCAGAGCGCTCCCCCTCACATCAGTGGCATGCTTCATGGAGATATGCTCCTCTCACTGCCCTCTGCACCAGCAACATGGATTGTCACCTCTCCATCTTCCTCCTTCTCAGCTGCTCTGTTCTCAATTGCTTCGGGGAACTGATTCTCCAACCTTCCAATGAAGGTAAGCCAGGTACAGCGACGCGCACAGCCCCGTCCCGCGGGGCTAAAGCTCTTCCAAGCACGTTCTCACCGAAGCCTTCTCAGGTCCTCGAGGTCCTTCCGAATAAAGCGGTTCGCTCTCAGAGTAAACTAAAGAGGTGCTTTTATTTTCGGCTGTCTTCTGAAACACTCTAAGAGATAACTTTGGATTGCCTAAACCTAAAATGTGTTTTAAATCTGATACCAATTCAAGCAATTATCTTGTTTGCCAATTTTAAGCAGAAAGAAAGAAAAAATCCTCCAGTTTTACAACCCGGTATGTTAATTGCCAAATAGTCATGGCAGTATTTTATTTCCTAATTATGACCATGTAGTACTCTGAGAAGTTTAAAAGAATATTCCACCCTTCTCTCTAGATTCTTTAGTATGTTTAAAGGTAATGACAGGTTGTTCCAACTTAGGATCATGGCATTTATGAATGGGCTAAAGCGAAATCAGAGTTTGTTGAAGCGGAGATGTGTGTGTGTGTGTGTGTGTGTGTGTGTGTGTATTTATGTTACAACTGCTGTATTGAAGTGATGTGTATCCCGCCAGGCGGTGGTTTGCTCTGTGGTACAGGTTCTAATGAGCAGCATATGCCACGTTAACATAAGTGATATTTGCAGGAATTACAATAAGCTGAGATTGGATTTTCTTTGTTTAAGGGCTTATATACGAATAGGAGAATGTATTTAATGAATAGTGAAAACTCATGGGTAGGTGTAGTAAATAACTGAACAGCAAATTAAGAGAGAATGTTCATATGCAGCAAATGGTATTTCCTTAGTGCTGGGTTATTTATTTTCCTCCTAATGGGCATTCATCCCTTTTCAATGGATTAAAGTGCAAACCTAATATTAAGGACAGCAATGTTTCCTATAAGATTTTGTGCTTAATAGAGACATTGCCTTTTTCCTGTATACCTTTTATGATCTATTCCTAATGATTTGTGAATATAATCGCTAACTCTTAAGAAAAACTTTTCTGAATAATTGATTGCTTTCAAGCAACACTTACAACTTGGATTTCCTCTTAATCATTTTGAACTTATAACAATAATATTTAGCAATTTAGCAATACTGAGAAGTTCATGTGCAAATGCTACATTATATGTTATGTCACTAACTAAAAAATATATTGACAAGCCAGTACCGTGGTATATTGTATATATTATTTTTAAAAAACACAAGTAAAAACTCAAAAATATTTAGAAACTTTTTAATTAAATATAAAAACTGCCTCTCATATTTGGTGACCTACTTTCACTGCTAATAGAGCAGTTTAATTTCATCCTTTCCTTAGGGACTGCTTTTATCAACTTGGCAGATTTCATTAAATTTTTTGTCTTTTTTTATTGGGAAATTAAAAATTCTAAAATAAAAGGATCAAGAAATTATCTTACCTTCAAGTGACTTTTTTTTACAAATCAAATTAACATGTTTATTTGAAAGTAATGGTCAATCATTTTTTATGAATGAAAGGCAAGCATAGTTATCTGTATAATGAGTAACATATAAGTATGTTAAAATCAGTGTTTATTCTGTTTGTTTCTTTGAAAATATTAAAGTATTGATAATAGCTAGAAAATAGTAATATTATTCCCATATTGCTATGATAAATTGTGTTTATCCAGATGGAATATTTATAAACTATTTAGATAATGGATTTTAGTGAATTAATAATGCACAGGGATATAGCGAGTCATTAATGAGGGTCATTATTTTTGTGCAAAACGTAACCTTTCAGTAAATTACAAGAGAAAAAAAGGCCTTTTAAACTTATTGACACTTATATAAAATTAATGAATATTAATTTAATGAAATAGGAATTATCAAATGTAAATTGCTTTTAAGCCACACCTTATGTATATTAGGGTATATAATGCATATCATTATACAGGCAGGTACACACTGACATTATGTATATAAAAAGGTGAATATATTCAGAAAGCTGACATAATTACATTTAATTTGCTTGGGCAAAAGTTTATCTATCCATTGTTTGTGGGATTATTCTTTCCAGATCACGTCCTATGGTAGTCTCCTTTCTCTTCTGAGGTCATGAAGGGAAGCTTTGAAACAAAATGTAAAATGAATGGTTTAACTTGGGTAATATTTGAGTAAGAGTTCAAATATTAATGCAATAGCTTGGGACATAGTGGTAGAGTTGAACAACATGAAAAGTGAAAAATCCAAGTATGTGCCAAGATTTCTATGCAATTCTTCTAACAATGTTATTTGAATAAAAAGCAATGCTTATGAAAATTTATATATTGGGTAGAAGGAATAATGATAAAATGAATCTCATTAATAAATGTTTCTAATATAAATTTTGAGAACTGAAATACAAAATACTAGGTTGTATTTAAAATGATATGTTAAAAATTATATTTCAACACTATAGAAAATTTACTAGAATTTATTTTGCAATTTATTATGAAGATAGTCATGATAGAACTAAAAGAGAACAAAAACTTAACCACTGAGTTAATTGCTAGGAAATGTGCCATTGTGTGACTTATTTTTTCAAATTTGAGAATTGATAATCAAATATCAATTTTGAAATGCCATGGGTCCATGATAAGAGAACAATACTTAGAAAAAAAGTTTAGTATGAACTTTCCTTTTATTAATCCAGTTACAGACAACTTTCTAATATGCCTTCAAGAAAATGATTCCAGATGATACTTTCTATGACTGGCCTCTTTGATGATAATTATTTATAATTTTGATGGTTATTTAAATCAAGAATTGGCCTATATACTTAAATAGAAACTTTACAAAAGCTGCAGGGAACTTTATTAAAATCTTACCAGGTCTGTCTACATGACACATCAAGAAAAGACTTCCATGGGAAATCAACTACTTTTCATGACAAAATAGGATTGTTACATTATGTATTATTAGAAAAGTTTATATATTTGCTCCCTGTTGCCATCCCAGATAGATGATGATAATATTAAATAAAAATAACTTTACAAAGAGGTTAAAACTTGATATAAAGTAAAGAATCAACTATTGTTTGTTTAATCTCTCTTAGCAGTGGATAAAGTAATCTCTTTAGACACTTTTCTACATTTGAAGCTTTATGAGGCAGAATGCACTGCTTATTCATCAGTACATAATATACTAAATCATTTTTCTATCCAAAAGTGTTTGTAATTTAGAGTAACATTTATCTATAGAGTTATTTACACTGGAAATCAGTTTTCAAAATTAAAGTGAATAAAATTCAATCTTCATATATATACTACTTTTTTGGGGAGACTTTTATTGGAGTGGTAGGCACACTATATGAAATGTATTTCACTGAACGTAAGTCACTTAAGTACAAAAGGATACTATGTGATCGTTTAAAGCTCAAAAGCAAAACTTAGAGATGAGCACTGTATGCTTCCCTTTGAATATTAGGCAAATGATGGAGACAATAAACATTTAAATAATAGATTTTTCCCTTTTTAAAAATCAGTATGACTTGGCATCATTTTCATGTATAAACACTTATCCTCAAATAATAACACATTGTGGTTGAAATATTAATAGAGAACTAAGCTGTCATATCACCTTTATAGTTATTTTTTAAAGAGAGTTTACATTTGCTTTTAATAGCATTTTATCATTCTAGACTAAATAATTGAATGCATTATACATTTTTGTAATTTAATAGCTTTCCTAATGGCTCGCCCCTACTTCCCCCCAACAGTTATAACTTTGCTATTTGCCTGGAGGTAGGAGAAACCTTAATTTCACTATTTTATAACCCACAACAGTTAACACTTGACCTAGGTCATTAACAGGATTATCAGCAAATTTGTTTAAGCTTTTACTGACAACCTGAATTGCTACGATAATATTTTGATTGTGCCGGAAAGAAACTTCTTGCAACCTTTCAAAATCTATCATGAAATTAATTCATTCTGAATCTATATCTTCCTAAAGACTAATATTGATAATAATAATTTAAGTGGGGAAATGTCCGCTTTGATACCCCATTCTCTTCACTCTTATGTTTTATATATCACGCCATTCTTGTCCTTGTTATAAATGATCAATTAAAAACTCTTAAATAGTAAATATTCTTGCAATAACAATAGATTTATAAGTACAAACCAGCTTCATCGTAACTATGAACAGATTCAATTTTATACTTTCTTATTATTGGTGCTGTAGTTAATATGATTTTTCTACCCATTTCAAGATATAAAGTCAATTGAATATGTTTATAACTCAGAAGCAACTGGAACCATAAAAGGGAAACTACATATAACAAAACAACATTACCCCATGTAAGATTATGGTGCATTTTATATAAAGTTGTCTTTCCCATGAAACACTAGTAATTGGGAGCTACAATGAAAAGTACATAAAATGAATACAAACATTTTAAACAAAACGTTGTGTAGAATCCAAACTTAAAGGTATTTTTTTAACATTGTGTAGTAGATTTAGGGAGTTTCATGTGAAGATTTTTATTACTTGAATATAATTATGGTTTACTCTTTGCCTTTATAAACAATTTAGTAGTTTCACCTTGACTCATAAGAAACTTATTATCTTTAAAGAAAAGACTTAAGATTTTTTATCATGTCTATATATTATCCACATTTTAATATTCAAATGTTGGTGTGTTCTTTAAGGGTCCTTCACTTTTAATAGTTTCTCAAAATAACTTTCTTTATGAAGATCCCTAAATGTCAAAATTGTCTCTGAAACTCTGGATTTTTCTGAAATAAAATATATGCAATTTTTAAATATCAAATAATCAGTTACATATGCAAAGGATTTTTAGAGGCAAAACATATTTCCACAGTATATTTGATTTACTAACTTCAACACAAATGGAAACAGCAAGAACTGTTCTTGAGAGTTACATTCTCCAAGTCATAAAATCTTCAAGAAAATATTAATAAAACTTTCCACAAATCATCAAAACTCGATAAGTTCTTACAGACATTTACTTACTAGGAAATCTGTGATGTGGGTTACCTTTGATTTTAGTCATTCTCCAATGATTTTGTTTGGCATAAATACTAGATGGAAGGAGAAATATGTATTTCTTGGAAGAACACTGTTTTGCAAATCATTTTCTGTCAAGATCCTCAACTTTATTTTTTACACACTTGTCTTTAAAACTTCTAATAAATCTTGTTCTTTTAATTCCTGTTTGATAAAAGATTTAGAAAAATAGATGCAGGTGCCCCCTTTTTGATTCTGTTTTCAGAGATCTGGATTTTATCACCAGGGAGGGTCAGAGCAGGGCTTTTATCAAATGCACAAGTAGCTTTCCACAGATTTTTCAAATAAAGGGATGACTGGTGGTGTAAAACATTCATTATATTATTCATCCAGGTATACTGAAAACCAGGCTTTGAAATTTATTTCTAAGAAATTTGAAAACCTTAATTCTTCTGTAATGACTTTAGAAATAAAAACATTCTTGGACGTTTATAAAATGCAAAGGATTCCAAGACACAAATCAATCTAGGCAGACACCCCTCCTGGAAATCAGGGTGTGGGCACATGTGCACCCCTTGATTTCACTCTCTGTGCCTGTTACCAGCTCCCCTGGAATCAGGTAGTTCTTGGAATCTGGCAGAAGTTTTCCTCTTGGAAAAGTCTGAAAGTCAGCAAGTTTTAGTTTGCCTCCTACCAGCTTTCTGTGAAATTAAAAAAAATTAAAAAGGTGGTGGATTACAAAGAGAAAAAACGTCTTTGCAAGAGAATAGAAAATAAAAAGTCGATTAGAAAGATGGAGAGGTAGAGAAATACAAAGATTATAAAACCAATGATAATATTTGTCTTTTGCTTAAAAGAAAAATATTTACCACGTCAAACATCTGGCTAATCAATTTTTAGTAGATCTCTAAAAACCTGCGCACACACACAGACACGCACAAAAGGGTGTGTGTTTGGGGCGGGGGGCGGGTTTGGGGGGCGTTGCGTGCTTTTGTTTCTCCTCTCAAGTGTACACACTTTTGATTTTTCCCCTGAAGAAAATATTTTGTTTAGGAAAGTTTTGAGAGTGTAAGCCAAACCCCTTTGGAAGCCTGGGCGTATGCATGTGGAGGATGGATGGAATCAAAACCAGTTCAGCAGTAAAGCCTCCAACTTGGAGTGATGTTATTAAACTGGAAGCCCTGAGTGGGGAACCCCCTCCCTTCCTTCATTTTAAGCCATGTCCTGCTGTTCCAGTCAAAGCAGAGGGTGAAAATCCACAGAATCCAAACCAACATGGTGAAGTCAGAATAATAGGCGAGGAATGAGGCGGGAAACAAGTGGCCGCACTGTACAAATAAACTGTTGTGAATAACCTTAGCCATGAACTGGGGTGGCCACAGGAGGTATGATGGCGCTTCTCTTCCTTCGCATCACACCTCCCACGTTTGATAATGCAATATTGATTAAATTCCAAAAGTGTGCCTTGAGAAATTTTAGCAAGAAACAGAGCTTTACGGGGAATTCCAGGGATATGGCAACTGAGGGATGAGCAGGCGCCCTCGCGGCCACCACACCCACCACCAGGGCATCTTAACCTCAAACTCTCCGCCGCCGCCAGGACCAGGCTCATAGGTGCGGCGGGAAAACGGAGTCTACCAACAATTCACTACTTTTCACTCCTCATCGGATTCAAGATCGGATCAGAAAAGCCCATCTCCGGGTCCACGTCCTCCAGCTCAGCTCAGCCCTCGGGGTTCGGTGGTTCTTTGTGCGCGAGCGTCTCGGTGCCCGGCGGCCAAAGCGCGCTGCCCGGGCGCTGCGAGCCAGCGCGGCCTCCCGCGGGCGGCGGGCGGCGAGCACGCGCGAAGCCCCTGCGGCGGCCGGCTTCTTGCCGGCGTCCAGCGCCGGGCTCTCTCAGCCCGGGCGGAGGCTGGAGCCAGGGGAGCGCGAGGGCGCCAAGTTCGGCGGAAACTAGCGCCGGGCGTAGGCGGGGCGGGCGAGAGGCAAACGTGCGCCCTCTGCCTGCGACCACGGAGCTGCCGGCGCTCGGAGAGGGGCGTTCTCCTCAGCACCTGGACTCTCCTTACCTGGGGAGACCGCGAGCGCCTCGGACGCGCCAGGCAAGTCCCGACTTTCACAACAAACTCTGACCCGAGATCTCTGTCGCCCCCACCCTCAACTCCCCACCTCCCCCCATAGCTGGCAGTCTTTGCAGCTTGGCGTCCATAGTTGGCGCGGTCTGTCCTCCTAAGTTCCGGCCCCGCGAGGTGACAGGTGCAGGAGGGGGACAGGGTTCTCCAGGGTTCACAGAACTCCCTGTAGAGTTGGGGAAGATCCTCGTACCCGGCCCGCTCGGTTGGGACGAGCCTGAGACGTCCATTGTCCTGCTTGCTGCTGTGTTTCCCGACCCCTTTGCTATTTCTTGAATTTTCAAAAGATGTCTCTCTAGACGAAAATGAAGAACTTTTTTTTTTTTTTTTTTTTTCAGTTTTCGTTAAGACCATCTACTGATGCCACCTGTTAGGTCCCTCGGGAGAGCTAAGGGGCATGTTCTACAAACCCACTCCCCACCCCGTGCACAATCGAAAGTTGTCTGTTTTCCCCACAGCCCCATATTTGATTGGCACCGTTTTTTAAATTAAAACAGGATTTTCCCTCTTCTGATTTTGGGAGTAAACCTGGAATGGGCCAGGAAGGGTTTCTGGGATCGGCATTACCGAGGTAGGTTTAGTAGTTAGATGATGCTGATGTTTGTGTGGTCATCAAAACTTTAGTGTTTTTCGTAAAAGATAGAATTGTTGAATGCAGGGCATTCCAAGACTAAATATGGCTTCAGTGTCATGTCCAGTAATCACATAACAATTACACAGAGCTCCACTGGCTGGAAAGATTTTTCCCTTACATTGTCATTGAGTACTTACTGTACCTCATTTAATCTTAAAGCCGCCCTAAAGTAGGTATTATGACATCTCCCATTTTACAACTGAGGAAACTAAGTAAACTCATCGTAATAAAGTAGTAACTGAGCCTGGCCCTCTCTTGTCTGTCTTCTGATTTTAACCTCATATGTTTTCTCCTGTACACAAATGCCTGTAAATTAAGGAGGTCTCCTATTCAGGAAAAGCACTAGCTTCTCAACCTCAATCCTACTGACTATACTAATGTGTCTTGTTGACTCGCAAGAAAAATCTTAGAAATAGTCAGAGTATTGGAGTGAAAAATCAGACTTCAAAGTACTTTCAAAAAAGTACTTCAAAGAGTACTTTGAATCTGTAGTGTTTACCCTCATAAGGTATGATTATCTGCATAGTTGGGGACTCACTAAGAATTAAAGAAAATTTGATGTGGACAGAGGAATAAAAGATGTGATCTGTGATGTGTTTTCTTCACACATTCTTACCTCTGTCTTCCTTTCCTTATACTCAGACACTCTTTTCCTCACCCTGGAAAGATTCTTGTCAAGAATTCCATACACAGAGATTGTGAGGCAATTATCAATATAACCTGGATGTGATTTTTTTTAGTTTTATTTAATAAAAATGAAGTGTGAATTAACTATTGGAATTGTCATAAAGGTCAGTA
Source organism: Mesoplodon mirus (assembly GCF_964341445.2). NCBI lineage: Eukaryota > Metazoa > Chordata > Mammalia > Artiodactyla > Ziphiidae > Mesoplodon > Mesoplodon mirus. The sequence goes on along the minus strand of NC_138982.1, from coordinate 105,705,340 downwards.
ATGGGTGGAAGTAGAACTTGGCCTAAAAAGTAGACTTTAATTTCTATGGAAACTTTCCCCTATTTAAAAGATAATTTATATATTATTTAAGATTAGAAAATAAATTATAAAGATTTATATCCTCTTTCATAAAAACACTTGTACTCTATTTAAGTGGAGGCATTGAGAAAAGGTAGCTAAAACAGGGTTTTGAAAGGTAGCAAATTGAGTTGGGGGCAATTATATTTTTCTTGTGGGTGTTTCAGCACATATGTTTTGCATTAATTGCTGCAATAAATTCTGTTAACCTGGCAAAGAGCAAAAATAGCATATTGATGACATCAGGCTTTCAAATCAGAAAGCTGCTTTCAGTACCTTGCTTTCTTCTCTGCACCATGAGAAAAAAAGTTTTCAAACGTGTTATCATTTAGGTTCCCAATGAGTTTTCTAACCACTCAAGCTATTGGCACATTTTCCATGAGCAAAAGCGAAGGCTTAGCAACAAACTTTTGTTTTCTCACTTCTGATGGATTAGAGTCAACAACTGTTTTCCCTACTATTTAATGTTCTAGTTCATATATGATTTTGCAGAACTCTCTCAAATCAAGAAAATGTAATGTGACTTCAGAGTCTTCAAACTGAGTTGCCTCTTGTTTTAAGACAAAAATTCTTGACAGATTACCCAGTGGGGACTGGAGCAAGGGGAGAAGCCTGGGTTAATTTTATTGCTAAGTCTATTTAATCAATATGAAAATAGTTTCATCTTGAATTTTCTGTATATTCACTAAGGGGAGGTTAATTTATCATCTTTAAAATAATAAAGGTAGATCAATAAACTCTGCAGGTCCAGTAAAAAAATAACACCCATCCCCCCCACCCCCGCCCCCTCCCTTGATAAAAAATGAGACTTTAAAATTTATTTTTTGCCAGTGATAAAGTTAGTTGGTTTCTAATCAGTATGAAATTTAGGCATTCCCTATCTATCTCAGGATGAGTACGGGAAACAAAGAACAGCTTGTTAGTAGTTAACATATGCTTTATTTCTTGATTTTCAAACGTAATTTAGCAACAAATAAAATTCTATAGATTTTAGAAAGGTACTTTTTTATTGCATATGATAACAATCTTCACACTGAGAAGTTAGGCTGGGAAGCTGATTTCCAATCGCTTCCTTGTAGATTGTCTAAATAATCCTCTGGCTAAGCAGAACAACACTCTGAGGAAAAGTCTATGTGCAACACTGTGTGTGAGTGTGTGTATGTATGTGTGTGTATGTGCATGTGTGTGACCAACAGTATTGTCCCCTTACGTAACTGAACCATTCCCTTTAAATTTTCCTTTCCAAAGGTGATCCTTTGGAAACTCAAGTTTTACTACCCTAGCCCTAGTGAAAACATTAGAACTCTACATTTAATTTCAAAGGCATAAATTTAAAAAAAAACATTAAAATGAATTAAGAAAACTGTTAAGAAAAAAATTAACTCATCTTTCATACTGCAATAATTTGGTTTATTTACCAAACAGTGCACACCTGAGAATTAGTTACTGGATTTCGGAAAAGAAGGTTATCAGCATGTTGAAAGGCCTTGAAGATAACAGCTTAGTTGGGACACGTGACTACAAAATGAATACTTACATAAAAAAACTTTTAACATAGACGTGAAAGTCATAAAAATTGCAATATGAATCTTTACAGAAGATTAGCTGCCTAAAGCTGAGTCCCTGGAATATAAGGAAGATTTTTTTAAAAAGATAAAGTTAATAATAACAACAATAAATTAGTAAAAACAAAGAGAGAAGACTAAATGATTTGCCTAATTTCATGTGATAGGGATAATTATAACCCAGATTTTTTTTACTGAATATATCTAGAAAACTTTATAAATAATTTGAATGAATGCATAATAAATACATATACAAGTAAAAAGCACTTTTGAAAGAACCAAACATTCAGAAAGAGCTATTTTAATAAGCACATATCTAAGCTCAGTGTAAATTCTGTGTGAACATATACATTCACACACATGTGTGTATTGGAAATGCACATGATTGAATATCAAAAAAGACCATCCCAAAACAGAAGCTTCTATAGGTGCTATTCATATTATGACTACACTACCAAGAAAAAACACTGAGATTTGTCTGAATTTTTCATACTCTTGCAGTGGTAAATGAAGTTTCCTGACCACCACAGCACTAATTGTTTGATACTTTCCATTGACACTATGCTCCTAATATGAAAAGTAAAGGGCTAGAGTTTTGAATTAAACTGATAGGCATGTGGCACTTCACTGGATCCTATGTGGGCCTTTATAAAGACCTTTATACATTGTGGGCCTTTATACATTGAAGAGTTTGTTTATATGTGTGTGTGTGTGTGTATGTCTGTAGAAAACAGTCATGGTGTATGACAAAGTCTAGATGTAGATATCCTCTAGAATATGATGAAGTCAAAGCTATATCCTGGGGCCTCCCTGGTGGCGCAGTGGTTGAGAGTCCGCCTGCCGATGCAGGGGATACGGGTTCGTGCCCCGGTCTGGGAGGATCCCATATGCCGCGGAGCGGCTGGGCCCGTGAGCCATGGCCGCTGGGCCTGCGCGTCCGGAGCCTGTGCTCCGCAACGGGAGAGGCCACAACAGTGAGAGGCCCGCATACCGCAAAAAAAAAAAAAAAAAAAAAAAAAAAGCTATATCCTGATTTTAATTTTCCAGAAATTTAAACCAATTTATTCTGCATTGGGCTTCTTTTAAAATTAAAAAAAAGTTTTGTGATATAAAAATGTCCAAGGAATGTTTTTATTTTCTTATTTTTTGACATCTTTTTTGGAGTATAATTGCTTTACAATGGTGTGTTAGTTTCTGCAGTATAACAAAGTAAATCAGTTATACATATACATATGTTCCCATATCTCTTCCCTCTTACGTCTCCCTCACTCCCACCCTCCCTATCTCACCCCTCTAGGTGGTCACAACGCACCAAACTGATCTCCCTGTGCTATGCGGCTGCTTCCCACTAGCTATCTATTTTATGTTTGGTAGTGTATATATGTCCATGCCACTCTCTCACTTTGTCACAGCTTACCCTTCCCCCTCCCCATATCCTCAAGTCCGTTCTCTAGTAGGTCTGTGTCTTTATTCCCGTCTTGCCCCTAGGTTCTTCATGCCTTTTTTTTTTTTTTCTTAGATTCCGTATATATGTGTTAGCATACGGTATATGTTTTTCTCTTTCTGACTTACTACACTCTGTATGACAGACTCTAGGCCCATCCACCTCACTACAAATAACTCAATTTCGTTTCTTTTTGTGGCTGAGTAATATTCCACTGTATATATGTGCCATACCTTCTTTATCCATTCATCTCTTGATGGACACTTAGGTTGCTTCCATGTCCTGGCTATTGTAAATAGAGCTGCAATGAACATTTTGGTACATGACTCTTTTTGAATTATGGTTTTCTCAGGGTATATGCCCAGTAGTGGGATTGCTGGGTCATATGGTAGTTCTATTTTTAGTTTTTTAAGGAACCTCCATACTGTTCTCCATAGCGGCTGTACCAATTCACATTCCCACCAGCAGTGCAAGAGTGTTCCCTTTTCTCCACACCCTCTCCAGCATTTATTGTTTGTAGATTTTTTATGATGGCCATTCTGAGTGGTGTGAGATGATATCTCATTGTAGTTTTGATTTGCATTTCTCTAATGATTAATGATGTTGAGCATTCTTTCATGTGTTTGTTGGCAATCTGTATATCTTCCAAATAATGTTTTTAAATTGAAATTTAATTTCATCACTACACTTTTTGTTCCCTATGTTAAAATTTGAATCCTTATATTCAAGGGACTTCCAAGCATATTTTTATTTTGAAAATAACTACTATATTAGAATTGTTTTGTAGGCCATCTTCTACATTCTATTCCATTTTCATAGCCATTGTTCAAACCCTGACTAAACAGACAGCTTACATTTAGTAGTCAAAGGTTAATAATCAAGCAATATAATAAAGAGTATATACCAAGACAGCCTGAATTTATGGTGTGAAGGCAAAATATATGTGCTAATGCTTGAGCACCTATTTGCCCTAATGATTATTTATATAATTTCAAATTGAAGGATATATTTTCATTTTTCACTTTTTAATCTGTCAAAAAAGTACTCTCAAAGTAGAAATAAACAAATTTTTCTGTTCTAGAACACTTTAAAAAGCTAAAATGTGTTGAAACAGTACAATGTTTACATAATCATTAATGTTCTACTTTTAGTACCTTACATTTTGGGAAACACATTTCACTTGTCTAAATGATTCATAATATAGGTTGACAGTGCACAGAAGCAAAGAGGCCTGCTATTCTAGGGACCATTATCAAAGCTGAGGTTGTTAATGTAGTAAAACCTCATTGACAGTAGAACATCCCCACTCATTTATTTGAAAGAATTATTTTGTTATAAGAACACATTCCCAAGGGATATTTTAATAGCTGTTTCCTCCATAAGAGTATTAATATCAGAGTGACCTTTAGATTTCTCAGATTAAAAAGAAAAAAATAGAAAATTTTAACACTTTAGAAACAACACAGAGTTAACATTTACTAAAGTATCCAAGTTTCAAGTGGAATTTTGGTCTGTGTTTCTGTTATTTCCTTGAGCTGCTCTAGTCATGAGAACACAAGACATCTTACTGTAAGACTATGTTTTGATTCCAACGACTTCTTCCTGCTGTTGGCAAAGATTGAGATGCGGCAGCTAATTACAGTTTCTTCTTTAATTAGGACCTGCCTGTATAGAAGTTAATCTAAAATTATTGCCCAGGAAGAAAAGCTAATAAGAAAAAGTTGATAGTATACCACCTTGTCCAGAAATCTGCTTATATCCCATAAATAAGCCATTGATACCATGCAACAAGAGGGTTTTCACAGAAATGTCTAGCACTACACATTTTTTTTTAATTTTTACATAATTATTTTACTTGGTTATTTGATTGAGAAATTATCATAAATTTATACTTCTATGACACAAAATGCCTGTAATATTTAACATAGATTACAGGAAGTTTTATCTACCTACAATTAATAGATTATAGTTGACTTCATTTATAGTCTAAAACATTTTTATAATTTTTAGTCTGTGAAATACAATACTAATGATCTATTACAAAGATGTTTTAATTATGTTTAGTTAGAAATAAACATAAACAGGAAGTCTATAGGAGCTGTTAACTAAAAATATATAATCCTAGTAGATAAAAGTTATGTTGAAATAGATAAGTACATTAATAAACCAGACTTCTCTATATTTCTTCTCTGTGGCATAGCTGGGTGTGTACAGTAAAAATGAAAAGCTGAGCTTTGATGGACTCCTGTCAGAAAATACATCTTGATTTCCTGATTCCATGTTATTCCAGAGTACCATACAGAGAATTACAACACTGACATCAAAATGTATTACTTCCTGTATCATTTTCTTCTATTTGCGACATTTAAGTATAACTTCGGAGCAGATTAAAGGTCTCTTCTGCTATCTGTAACCTAGAGCAAAGCTACTCTTTTCATCATAACAGAAAGTGATGAAAATGATAAAGATAATTAGTGTACAAGAAATGTGGCTGGGACAATTACAGTGATGGCACAAACAGGAAAGGAAATGTCATTATTTTTTAGTAAAAACAAGACATAATCAAAGGATGGGTTTGTTTTCTGCTGTAGTGGTTTCATAGTTATTTGCACTTGGTTATAAAAGCACCTTATAGCTGAAGGTTTTACAAGAAAACATGTCTATTATTACAAGTCTGATATTCTTTAGCCATTAAACCCTACTGTTCACCTTGACATTTCTAAATGTTTTCTTAAATGCAGCTATAGCATTACCACAAAGCATAGTTATGTTATTAAATAATTGAAACGATCTTCCACTTCAGTAAGAAATTGTGGCATTTAATTTTAAAAATTATTTTAGTACTGTCTGTATATTTGCAACACTTAATCTAAAAGATGTGAATATTTGTTTAACTCTTAGTCTTTCTAAGTGGACAGATAGCCACTATGAATCAGAATTTTGAAATGCTCTTGAAAAATCTTGTTGTATTAATGATTCTTTAAATGTAAAACTCCAGAAATTTATACCTGAAGTTTTTAATCTGTCCTTACTAAATGAGAACATTTGTTGCAAAATCTTATTTTAATGACTGAGTCCTTTAAAAATTTTTAATGAATTCTTATTAGTAAGAAGGGAAGGTGGTATATAAATTCTTGGTGCAGATAATTCTTTATGACATTGTCAGTGCTAGTGAACAAAGGAGTAGACATTTGATTGTCTCTTCATTATCATAGAGGGTAAGAAGGGAAGAGAGAACAAGACTCCTGAGCATCTTAAATCCATAATTCGGCCAAGTGGGATAAGTGACAGTAAAGATCAGTGGCAAGGGTTCCTTCTTTCCAGAAGCACTTACAACCAATATGAGCTAGTTTACCCTACACTTTGTTCTTATTCCTTTACTTCATTCTACGCCTTCTAATTCTCATCAGACACCACACATCATTTTGACCAGCAAATCTCGTGTTAGTGCCCACCTGAAAGCCAATTCAAGGAGACTGAGTGAGGATTCCCTTACTGTTTTCATGAATGTAAACCCCTTCACCTATTTATACATTTTTTTCTATTTAAAAGCAGTGAGACTAGACAGAGTAAAGCATGTGAAAGACATCCAGAACCATATCCATCCAGACTTCCCACAATGATTTCTTTTGCCAAAAACTCCTATTTATATCTCAAGTGGAATTCTAACACTTCAAAATGTGTCCAATTTAAATCACTTTTAGAAGTTAATATATGCTACATAGCTCTTTGAATAGAAAATATTCTGAAATTAATGAAATGACATATTTTCTGTTACAAACCAAAAATATTTGGAAATCAACCATTAGAATATGAAATCTGGTAAGAGACCATTTATATCTTTGGCAAATAACCTAGCATGAGGCAGTCATTAAAGAATTAGTCTATTTATATATTCCCACCTACCCTTAAGAATAATTTCCTAATATTTTTGTTAAAATTCATAATTGTAAACTCAAAAATTTTAGCAATTAAAATAAACATTCCATGTTACAAAGTGTCATTAAAACTCAGACTACAATATATTTGTACATCACAATTCTATCTGCCCTGGCATTTGAATAGTGGCACCACTTAAAGGCTATGATCAGGTCTGCATCGTTTTTGGGAGAGGAAAGCATTAGTAACTAATGTTCTTGCCTGTATCAGTGTGGGGTTTAAGACATTGCATTGCAAGGTTAGATTTAGTCAATGTATCCAGAGACATCACTCACAGCAGGTTGACTTTCAAATTCCATTAACTTTTCTCTTCTTCTTATCTCAATTATGCTGCACTCAAGATTGCTATACAACAGATCACAGGAGCCTTGAGGTTTATATCCTGGCAAATTCCAGTCTAGCAACCATTGACTTTAAGTGGCTAGAATTCTTAGACTGTGTTGTTCTTATTTGGCTACAAACAAAAACACTTTATAAACCCCAAATAGGTGCTTTTAAAAAGTGTCTTGATGTCACTTTTCTTCTCTATTAGGCCATATATTGATGGTTGATTTTCAATACCATTCAGAAGAATTGTATTGGAACTGTTGTTAGATAATATTTTAAGTTTACAAGAACATTGAATCTGTATAGCATGTAATAACCTCAGGTGGCTTTAACTAAAATTATATTATTTGATCATCACGGCAACACTGTGAGATAACCAGTGCAGACCTAATTATGTTTGATAGACAAGAGGATCAGAATCATGAGTAATGCTGCTAATTGTGTGTTCCCTCATTCATGCTAAACGGAGTGCACTAAAAATTCAATTTCTGAGTAAATGAAATAAAGTTAATCTTTTATACCAATTTTAATTGACAGTGCAATACAATTCTTTTAGTTTAACTTTTCTCCTTTGAGTTGAAACCAAATGCTGATGTGATAAAGCCAGTCCTTTTCCCCCATCATTATCATCAGAGAAAACTTAAGGGTATAGTTCTTTAGTTAACAACCTACATTCCAATGAGTAATTTACTAAGTGGAGAAAATATTTATATCTTCCTTGCCTCAAACACTTTTTTCCTCTGGTTATTAATACTGAAATTAAATCAACCATTCATCTTAGCAGGTGGAATAACATATATTCATCATTTAGTACATATTCAATTATTACATACACACAAAAACATTGAATCATTTAAGCCCCTGAAGGTATTACAAATATGATCCAATGATTTATGAATACTGGCCCTGTAAATTCTATGATGCAAATCCTGTGTAAAACTCAGAGAAATCAACTGCTGACTGTGATAGAACCAACAACTGAACTAGGTATATCTTTATCAGAATAAATGTTGGTAACATACTTTAAAGGTGAGGATGTATTCTCATATTTTCAAAAATTCTTTAACATTATATAATCTGAAATGTTATCTGTGACATTAATTGGTAGAAGTTTTTTAAAAACTCATTTCCAGAGATAATTTCAATATAATTAAGCATACTGTTAATTTCCAAACTGATATCCTGGGAAATAATTCCATTAGGGAAATTACACTATGTAATCCATGCAGCAACTATCTTCTTCTTTTATCTAAATATAATTACGTCTCACTGGGATTAATTTATTGTGAGGGGGAAAAAGTTTAATCATTAAGGAATTCCAGTGTAATAGGTTAATTTTATGTGGTTTTTTCCTCCGAGAACTTTATCTTTTTTATCTTAATGATTAGGAATTTTTCTTATACTCACCTAGTATACTTATCATCTAACTAGCTAACCAAATATCTTCTTTTAAAAAGCAGTGCTTGAAAATTTAGAATTCTAACATCAATCAAATATAATTCTTTTTCTTAACATTTATATGATTAATGTTTCCTTTGTAAGAAAATAATTGGGATGATTAAAGAAAGGGTGGTGCTTTTCATGCATCAGGAAGCCCTTTATTGACAACACATGGTCATGTTGTGCTTTGCATGTATTAACATTATGTTTTGATTTGTGAATATATGGAACCCTTCAAAATGACTGTCTGTTATTATATTTATTGATTCACCTGCTCTGGTTCATGTTAATAATACCTGCATATTTTATGTAAACTTCTTCTACATCTTCCATTAATCAATCATGGGGTTGTTTTCTAACTTAGAAGAAGGATGTGGGAAAACTATAGTTTCCATTATTTAACAGATTGACAGTCAACATGAGCCCTTTGTTATTAATTAAAGTATCTTTTTATATTTTACTTTCTAGTCCATTTCAAATTCATACTCTCTGGGTTGAAAATAAATCATTTGCCTTTCTCTTTTAATAATATATTCAAAATGCAGCTACATTCTTATTATATTTTATTATTCATCAGACTTTTTAATAACTAGCACAAAATTCTGAGTGAAATCATTAAAGTCTTTGGGTAACAATACCCTTTTTAAAGAAGTAAAGCTTTACAAAGCGCTATTATAATACATATTTTTGCTTTGGCTTCTCCTCAAATTGATAGCTAAGCATTTTGTTCATTACATAAGTATACAATTTATACAGTATTTACTACAGTATGTTTGGTTTTGGCCAGGGACAATATGAAGATGCCATATCAAAATATGTACCCAAAAAATACGATTCATTATGGAAGCATACTTAACTAATTTATAGTGAAATCATGTCAATTTATTAAATTTAATGGTCTTTGCAGTTATCTTGATTTCATGTTAGCATTAATGTTTCCTATTTTGTATTTTTATAGTGTCCTCTTTAAACCTGTAATTATTCTGTCAATATATTAAATATACTATATATATATATATATATATATATATATATATATATATATATAAACAAACATAAACAGTTTAAAAAGTCACAGAAACTTTTGATCCCTTAACTTTCCCTGTGGTTGCTTTTCTTTGTAATTCCCTTCTACTCATCATACATGTATAATGAGAATGAACAGTGTTGTGTTTTTTGAACACATTGATATTATTATATCAGCAACAACAGACAACATTAACTTGACAGAGGTAAATAGAATTCATTCCTTTCAACTGTTTTTGTGTATCTGTGTTTTCTTTTAGTCGATCTACTGGATTCAAAAACAATTCAGGGGGAGCTGGGCTGGATCTCCTACCCATCACATGGGGTGAGTTTGGTAAACTATTGAAAGTAACATGATTCTTCTGTCCATTGCCTCTCTTAGAGAGAAGGAGGAATTATTGGGAACAGGAATTCCTGTACTTCTGATGACAAGTTATGCTTATCAGTATATTCAATACATGGACTAACACAGCTTAGTATTTGTGTCCAATGGAACTATTGAGAGTTTTGAAGTATTTTTTCCCCTTCTGAATTTATCAATTGCTTGAATGAACTAACTAAACAGTTTAATTATTACTACCATCATACAGATGATCTAAGCGTGATCACCTAACATTTTTTTTTTGTGATGTGGTCAAAATAGGTGAGTTGAGGAGAGACTCTAAATTTTAAGTAATGTAGAAAGTGTGTATTTGGAGATGGTTGCCTCCAGGGTTGTAGCCTTAAAATCAACTGTGGTGACAGTTCCACATAGGGTAGGTATTTGTGAACAGTATAAGCCTGTGTTGCCTTAATTTCTTTGCTTGAAGTGTCTTCAGCTTGTCTAGATCAGTTTAAAACCGGGCATTTTATTTAGGAAAATATGGCTGCCTTTAAATTCTAAGCACTGTATATACCTTTAATCTTTTGTCAAGCCAGACACAGATTACTAAGGTGTATGGCATTTTGGGACCCGAATATTTATGATGAGCCTTTGCGTGAGAAAATTTTCTTTCTCTTTTTTCAGAAAAAAAGAGGGTCGTACATTTGGAAAATTTTTGTTCCAACAAAATTGTACAAAAAATGCCTAAACATATCTGTTTCGTTTCCAAGGATAGCCTGTGGAAAATGCAAAGTGCTATTTAGGAATATTTGTGATAGGACTAAATGTGTATATTCCTTTTTCTTCTAGGCCAGCCTCTTTTCAAAGAGGTTATAATTACTTCGACTTAGTATTGGTGTTCAGTCTTTAGATTTTGTGCCTAAACATACTAATTTTTACTACCAGCTTCTTCTTCACTGACGGATGTTTTGCATCAGGAATACTTCATCTATCTGTCATCTTTGTATCTGCTTCTCTTCCTGGTGCACCTTGACACTGACATGATGCCAAAACCTATCACATAATCAGGCCTTGTTTTGTTGCTTAGAAGGGGAGAGTATGAAGTAAGCCAAGGTTTGGTTTTCCCATAGGTTTAAAAGGAATCAAATGGTTAGGGTAAAAGCACATCCTGGGTAGTCATAACGAATGAGTTGAAACTCAGGATTGAGCTGGAAAACTCATTTAAAACTCATCATCCAAAACTCAAGCCTAACTTTAATTTTGATTTTAGAAATTTGAGTCTTTCATTACTCCATTAGATAACATATCATAGAAACTTGCTACCTAAGGAGATATGAAAAGCAAAAACCATACTGATACTTTACTTATATATATAATATAAACAATAAATTAACTTGTATATCAAAGCAGCAGTCTACCTCTTATTTTCCTTTAAAGAAGGTATAAAGAAAACATGTTGGGCTTCCCTGGTGGCGCAGTGGTTGAGAGTCTGCCTGCCGATGCAGGGGAAACAGGTTCGTGCCCTGGTCCGCGAAGATCCCACATGCCGCGGAGCGGCTGCGCCCGTGAGCCATGGCCGCTGGGCCTGCGCGTCCGGAGCCTGTGCTCCGCAGCGGGAGAGGCCACAACAGTGAGAGGCCCGCTTACCACAAAAAAAAAAAAAAAAAAAAAAAAAAGAAAAAGAAAACATGCTTCTCTATGTTGAGAATTTGGGGAAATGAATTCATTTACCTTGTTAATCTCATAGATTTTATCATGAACAAAGTTTACACTTTTACTTGCAAAGAAATGTTGGGTGGGGAGGGATGTTCTAGAACCTTGCCACACACAGTGTGCACATGCACCAACCAGCAGAGTCAAAACTTGGGAGATTCTTAGAAATGCAGGCTGTCAGGCCCCACTCCAGATGAATCAGAATCTGCATCTTAACACGGTCCTAGGTGACTCCTAAGCACATTAAAATTAAGAAACACTCCTCAGGGTAACTGGCCTCTTGACTTTTCTCATCTCTTGCCCAGTTTCCTAACTCCTTTCTCCTAGGAATCGCTTATGGTTTTCTCATGAACAGTTTTCAGTCTCTCCTTTAGCCTCAGAAAGCTGACCTCAGGCGCTCCGGCCTCCTCTTCATTGCTTTCCTGGTTGGTCTTCTTGCAGCTGTTACTTCACTATTTCAGATGCATTAAATGGCCTAAAACAGCTAGTCAGGTTCTCCAAGCTTATCATTAAAACCAGCAGGGAGAAAAAAAAAAAATCTCCTCAACAGATCATGATGTTTATAGTACCTTAAGCTCCAAATGATTAAAATAAAAGAAAAACCAAGTATGTGAATTATTGTCCTGGGGTTATTTGTAGTACATTTTTCCTTTAAATCTTCCCCCTGTATTATGTTAACCATAATGTCCATGAGGAAATAAGTAGCACTAATCTAGAAAATGTGACATTAATGTTTATTTCATTTTGAGAAACTGATGATATTCTTGAGTGAAAGCTCAATTCTTGAGTCAATTTAAGTTTGGGATTTAACATCTTTGCTTGTATGATTGTTTGTGCCTTTAGATTCAATCAATCATTTTTATTGCCTGATCATTGTCATTTTCAATTTGACAAGGGTAGAGGAATTTTGTGTTTGTTTTGGTTTTAAAGGGAATAGATAGTTAAATCAGTAGTGATATCTATGATGTAAGCTTTTCCATAAAAAAATGAAGTGATAACTGGAAACAACTTTGAACTAGTCATTGTTTTAATTAATTAACCCCAATAAGTAAAAGTGCATCTGTTTGCAGGTTAACTAAAATATAAATATAAACCTTGGAGGAAAAAATTATAACGGTGTCAGACCATACTGAATTACTGAAATATCCCACTCTCTTCTTTTCTTTCTTTCTTTCTTTTTTTTTTTTTTTTTTTTTTTTGGTGAGAACATTTAAGTCCTACTCTCTTAGCAAATTTCAATTTTATGATATAGTGTTATCAGCTATAGTCACCATGTTATACATTAGGTCCTCAGGCCTTATTCATTGTATAACTGAAAGTTTGTACCCTTTTACCAACCTCTCCCTATATACCCCACCCTCACCACTTTTCTACTCTGTTTCTATGGATTTTTTTTTTTTTTTGTAAGATTCCACATAAGAGTGATACCATGCAATATTTGTTTTTCTCTGTCTGGCTTATTTCAGTTAGTGTAATGCCCTCAAGCTCCATCCGTGTTGTCACAAACGGCATGGAAAATCCTGAACTTTTGATTTAGGGCAGTGGTTCTCCATGTGATGAGGGGTAGATAAGGCGGGAGGCAATTCTGATTTTGCCCCATGGGGATATTTGTGTGGAGATATGCTGGTTGTCACAACTGGGAAGGCAGGACACTACTGGCATCTAATGTGGAAGACCAGGCATCCTGCTAGTCACTGTACAAAAATCAGGGCAACAAAGAATGATCTGGTCCAAAATGACAGCATCCAGGTTGAGAAACCCTTGCTTAGGGTTTGGATAATGAAGCTCTCCACCAGGAGCTATGGTCACTCCACCAGGAGCTGGGATTGCCAGCAACTTCTCTAAGTCCCAACGATACTCCCATTCGAAGCTCAAAATTCCAAATCTTTTGAAATATAAATTTTAAGAAATAAGCCAATAATTCATTCCAAATTTGAAATGAATCTTTCATGGAATGATTATATCACATGAGCCATATAAAATTAATGTATTTTAGGGAAAATTGTCAAGAGTGACCCATTCCTTCATGTATATGTTCTTCTATTTCTATTTACCCTCTTCCCCAGAGATATATTCATTCATAAAACATTACAATTAACCTATGTGATTTTCTTGGGAGGATTACTTCTATCTCTATTTTCAAATGGTGCTTCAAATCTTAGAGGAAACCGGGCAGAAAAGTATGGTACTATACTATTAGGCATGGGATAAATTCCCCAAATAAGTATCTGTGATGAAGTTTAATGAAACTTTGGTTTTCTCTAAATGAATTTCATGAAAATAATACTCAAACTTGTAAACTGAAATTATCAAGGGGGTCATGAACAGCAGTTCATTTTTCAGTAGAAGAGTTTTATTTGACATGGATATTTTCTGGTACTAAGTTTGTTCACTTTAGTAAATTAGACAAGCAATTAACCTTCTCTGGCCTTGTAAACTATGAATTATAATTTTTGAATTCTGGGCTTAATTATCTTCAGAAATTTTAGTAAATAATTCAATAGTTTGAATATTATTTGATTTAGAGGACAATCAACATATATCAAAACCCATATATGTTGCTGGATTACAATCTAGAAAGAATCCTTGGTTTACACATGACTAATACTTAAATTGATTGATTGACTGACAGTGTCTTAGTCTATGTATCACTCCAGAGGAGGGATTAAAGGGAGGGAGGCTACATAGTTTTCACTTAAGATAGTATTAAGATGATGGTCAAGCAGTACAGAGGAATCAAGAACCTGGACTCAAAGAAACTCAAGTAAGGAGAAGAGAATGAAGAGAGGGTTGGGGGGGGGGCGGGTATAGAGAAAGAACAGTCTGAAATGAGAAGTCTCAAAATCAACAGTTGTAGATTTTTTTTTAATTTTATACCACCCCCCTCTTTTCAATTCTTTTAGATTTTTTCCCTAAAGGTTTCCTTAGCTATTTATTGGTGTCTTAACAATGATAATGTACTTAAATAAAAAACACTCTTCTGGCAAATAGATGACCTATTGGTTGCTCATTGAGTATCTGTACCCTGACTTTTCCTTGCTGATGGAACACTGAAATTATTCAGGTTTTCACCTTCCCATGTGTTCCTGGAAAATGACCCCTCTTGCCACTTTGCAGGGTGAATATTGATTTATCTGAGAGCAAATCATGATAATTACAGTCGTTTTGCCAGTGATTGGTTTAGGCAAGTGTAAGTGAAGCCAATAAGACTGGAACAGAATTCCAATGACTTCTGGGAAAGGTTTTCTTCCAATAAAAAGAGATGGGAAGAGGCCAGGTGTTTTGTGCCTCTGAGTTTGCCCTGTGATGGCCCAATGTCCAGTCTGGAGCACCTGAACTCCCTTAATGGCCAGAAAGGTGGAACCCAGAGAGCATTAGAGAGATCAGCCTGGAATCCCGGCATCTTAGAACCACTGAGTTACATGGAAAAATACGTATTCCCTGTTAAATCCATTCTGTTTGTATTTCTCATACTTTCCAGTTAAAGGCCTCCTGATAGAATCCAATGTTTTATCTCCTGGTCAAATACCTTAATTTCTAAATTGAGGCTATGGACATGCATAATTCTATCCTACAATGTTATTTGTATTTTCCCAAGTTATCTTTTTTTGTGCTTTAGTGTGAAGTCAAAGAAAACAGGCAGAATAGTAAAATAGAATAAGCACATCGTGTAGAATTGGCACATCTGCATTTGAATTCTGGCTCTGTCATTTATTGCAGTATGATCTAATACAGGCCTATTAACCTTCATTAATATTTATCCTCATTTTTAAACAAGGGATAACAGTAATTTCTATGTCATAGCACTTTATAGTGAATGACACTTGAACAAATGAGATGTTGCTATATATCTATCTATAAATAAGTGTATATATACTAATGTATGTAAAAGAGATATACAAATATCATTTCTTAATCTTAGATAAATTTTACGGTTTTCCCATTCTAATCCAAAACCTTTTGGTAAATTCATTCATATGTCTGCTTAAATCTCAGTCGAAACTTGATGTCTAGGAGTTGAATTTTGGGGAAAGAAAATTGATAATATTGCCTGAGGTGCCAGAAAACACCTCTTCTCAATTAAGGGCCAAAAATATTGCCTTTGACAACACATGATTGTCATTTCATTGAATCTGCACAGATAAAAGTTCACATATAATCTTGAACTACATTTTGAATTGAAAGAATCAAAATAAGGTAAATTGGGTGTCCAATTTATTTTAAATTTTAAATAATTTTTAGAATTTTTTAGAATTTCCTCAAAATACTAATATTTTTCTTCAGAGAGACCTTCTATTTCTCATATGCTACCCTTCTGGAACCCCCCAGACTAGGACAGAACACCTATTAAGCTCATCTGCCTTGTTCTTTGTTGTACCTCTATAGCTTGTAATTATACATTACTGCAGTGATTTCATTGATATTTATTTCAGCCTGGAAACTGAAAGCTCTTTGAGACCAATTCCCATTTCATGAAATTCTCCTTTTTATTCTCCTTGTTTAAAGTTCATGGATTAGTTGTCCATAAATTGACATTACCTGAATAAATGCATAATAAAAGCTTTCCAAAACAAGAAAGGATAACTAAACTAATACTGATTTCGCATTTGTTGAGAAAATTTGATGATTTCTAGTCTGTTATTTTAAATGGTGTCTGGTAATGACTTCGCTCTCTTTTCAGTGGCATAAACTTAAGTAAAATTATAATATATATATACTATAGTATATATATTGTATATATATGAGTATATATTACAGATGTATAATATACAAACATACATATATAATAGTGTAGATATATGTCTATGTCTATATTACATATGTTATTTTTTGTACTAGCAGAGTTATTTAGTTAAATGTATTTAGAAAATACTACAAGCCTATGAATTGGAAGTTAACTGAAAAAGAAAACTAGCTAAAGACAGCTCTATATTGAAAATTATATAGGTTGTCCTCTAAGAGTAAAAAGCTAGGATCCTGCAAGTAAATTCCATTTAACTAAAACTAGAAATGTTTAGAATTGAATGAATCATAGAGAGTAAGAGAAATAATAAAAATACTCTCTAAAACAAGTTTCCAGTATACTATAATGTGTCTTCGATATTGGAATTATTGCTATTTGTGAAGTCTGGATTCTAGAAGTCTTATCTGCTGGATTTCTAGCTTTCACTTTGTGAATGGTGTCTGAAATGCAGGAAGAATATTTTGACAACTCGGTGTCAACCATAACTACCGGGGACTTTGCCTTTATGAATCACAGTCCAAATTCTGCTTCATATGCTGAATAGTCCATCCAGGAAAATCAAATTATTCACATATGTGATATGTGATTCTTGGTCATTGAAATTTTTCTGCCTAGAATGAACAATGCTATATATTTTAAATGTGTCACTTTTACCTATTGTGCTAACCTTTCAAGGAAGGTTGTCTGATCAATTAGAAAAACATGACAAAGTTTCATAGGTTTTTTTAACCTTTTCTTGAAACAAAATACACTATAAAAGAAGGGGGCATGTGGATAAGTGGTAGAAATCAGCAAAGATAGAATTTATTCTAGCAACATTTAATTTATAAAAATTAAAATGTTATCTTGTATTTGTTTTAACAGAATTTTTATTAGTGCTTAAAGAATAGAAAATATTTTCCATTGTTAATGTTGTATATTTCTATGTGAATCTTCCTCTCTGAATCAAAATATGTTTGTTTATATTTTGGGGGGTTTGGATTAGAACTTTTTAAATATGACATGCAATGTACTTTGCTTCTTTTACTTTGATGTATAGCTTTGTGGAATTTAAAGTAGAAAAGATCTGAAACATATTTGGATGGGTTTATTTATTTCAGCTTTGCTCACAAATTTGTGCTACATGATTCTTACTTAACATACAGTAACTATAAAGTTAAATAAAAAGCTAAGATATATTTAAATAATTTTCATCTCTAATTTGAATGTTTAAATATTTCATAAATTTATTAAGATCATTTCATATTTGTTTTTTAAAGTAGCTTTTTAAAAAATTCAAATAAAAAACAAAGTTTTGCTTCTAGTGATTTCTCATATTAATAACATTTTTAAAAGATAATAACTTTTTGACACCAAAATTTTTTACTTTGTGCAACTTCAAGTGAATGTAGTTTCTGATCAAAAATGAGTGGTTATTAAAATAAAAGTAACCAAAATATAGATATTAAACTTAAAAAATAATGACTTTCATACTTATTTTACACTAAATTTGTTGCTACATGTGCAAAATAGTATATGATAGACTGAATATCAGTTTCTATATTGCTAAGAAATGTCCAGTTCCCTTAATATTTTAAAGAGCATACTTAGAATAAGCACTATGTTTTCAAGCTTCCAGGTTTTCATTTGAATATAGGATATAAATATAGCATATGTACTCCAATAGAGATGATTTTCCATTCTGTCATTCCACTAAGTATAAGTCAAGAATTTTGATGGGAATTTTTAAGAATAATAATTTCCCAAAAGGTTTGCTTATTTACTTTACTCCTTAATTATTTTCTTAAATTTCATGAATTAGTTGTTTTGACCTTTAAGTTTATTATTCTCTCGTGGTTAATTTCTTTTGAAAGCCTTTTGAAACAGAAATTAAATTTGGCCTGTAAAAAAAATATGGTATAAAACACTTTTTAAATAAGTCCCATGTCCCAAATGATAGCCATTGGACCTGAGAACATTTAAAGGTTATAATATTTACAATACAAACCACTTGAAGTATTTCTACAAACTTCATAGCTCATTGATTACCATGAATTTTGTTTGTTTGTTTGTTTTTTCTGCTAGTGATGCTCACTTTATTCAAGAAGTGTTATATGAATAAAAACTACCAAAATGTAATATCTCAGCTTTCTTGGGAGTTGCTAAAATCATTTATCCCCTTTACATGGGACATATGAAGGAAAACATCAAGGGGGATAGTGTACTCAATTTTCTGAATAGTCTGTGTTTACAAGTTATTTTTATTCATTCTGTTAATGATGCAGTTTAACATATATATACACACACATATAAACGTGTGTTTATGTATATAGTTTATATATAAAACTATATATATTAAACTACAGAGTCATATATAGTTAAATATATTTTTAAAAACTAATATATTGAAATTCTTTTAAATTTATAAACAGTAGTTATTAGAAATGCAAATTTCTGAGCTTCCAGCCAAGACCTACTACTACATTACAAATCCTGGGATCAGGGCTCAGCAACCTGTTTTTTCACAGGCCTTCCATGTGATTCTGTTGCTGTTCAAGTTTGGGAATCACTGTGCTAGAAAATCATTATCTGCTGTAATGAGTCAGGTATTACTTATGAAGGTATCCAGCGGCTGCTTGATACAGTGCTGTAGTTTGTTCCAAACTCTTAATTAGTGCAGCACTATGCATAATTTATGATTAATATAGCTCTGGATATTTTTAAATTTAGAATTTTACAATAACACACAGCAAAAAAGTAGGTATTTTACTAGCAACTCGGGGAATCTATTCTTAGCACTTTTGCAAGAGGGGTTCATTTTAGAATCCTCAAGTTTCTCTCATGTAATCTTGGAGCTCAATTTGAGCTGCATGTAGTATCTTCAGTATTTATAAATACTGAAGATATTTATACATCCGCATCCATTGCTCATGATAAAAGAGATAACATTAAAACCAAAAGACTAGAAAAGCCTTGAATTAAGTGATAGTGAAACTGGAATAAGTGATATGAAAGTTCCCCCATCAAGGAGTTACTAGATTATAAGGTTGTCTGGGAAATGACTATGAAACATTCCTAGAAAGTTACTGAGATCAGCTTATGATCGATTTTATGTGCCCCATGAAAGATATTGGAGATTATTCAAAGGCAGTATTTTAAAGAGGTGATTATGGAGGATGTTGTAATCAAAGAACAGACAGGCATCAGAAAAAGCAGCTGGAAATCACTGTGAAAGTTCCCATGATAGATTACAGGAACCTAGGATCAGCCCTCTATTCCTTTGGTTGTACATCTTAATGATTTGGCATAGGTTAAATTTTCATTATTTTGCTGACCCTCCAAGAAGGAATATTCTAAAAAAATCAAAAAGAATTTTTATTAATAGGTCATTTTCATAATAAGGCCATAAAATAAAGAGAAGCCAAACTTGGCAAATTGAATAAGTTGTAAGACCTTTGGGGGACTCAGTAGAAACAAAAATTAGTAAACTAAAGAAGACAAAGCAAAAGAAAAAAAAGAGGGCATAAGATGCTCTAACAGTAAAAGTAATAAAATTTCCCTTCCATATGACAATACAAGTTAATGTTCTTTTGGGTGTAGGGTTAAGAATAAGCTAAACTTTAAACAAATGTGAGGAGTGATCTCCCTTCTCAACATGAAGTGACAAGACCATGAACCCAGCATCCAGGAGATTCAGCCGGTGTAGGAAGAGAGGAGAGATTCAGTGTGGTTGTTTCAAAGAACTTTAACACTCCATCTGAACTTGGATACTTATTCTATGCCATGGAAATCAAGACAGCTGGTAGCCATAAACTTTATGGATTTTCTCAGAAGTCTTCAATTGAGTTTAAAGCTTGTGGATGATATGAATCAATTTTGTAAACTGTGCCCTAGAACTATTTGTCATCTGTATCCTGAATGTTGTATGGGTAATCATTTTTTGAAGTAGAATTAGTGATCATTTAGACTTAAACTTACCCATTCTTTTGAGTGTTGAAAAAGCAAGTAAACAACAACGTAGTCATAAATGAAAAATAACTGTAGAAATTTGTGAAAATGTTTATTGATAGAGCTGCTTCAATTTTTTTTTTTTATAAAGGGGGCAAATTTTTATCTTATTTGGAGCAGTAGAATATATTTGAATGAGTAATCAATTTTAGAGCCAGCAGGGACTTTAGAAGTCCTCTAATGCAATTGCTTGAGTACACAGACAAGCAGCTGAAGCCCAGGGTGTCTTAGTGACTTGCTCAAGGTCATATCATTGCTCTCTGGGTCTGTGTTCAGTGGTCTTTTCATTAATCTTTTCTGTCTTGGTCTGCGGACAGTACCAAAGAAGGATTCAAGATTATGTGATTTAATGTTGAAGAGACTGTACTTCATAGAATTTCAGGACTATTTTGTCTGAGTGTCTTGCCATGCAGCACCCTAAATAATAAACAAATTTTGGAATATGTCAGTCAATGTTGAGCTACCTTTCTCAGCAGTTGAAAAATGCTGATCTTTCATAAGGCCAAGAAGAAAATCGAGTTATATAGGATTATTATTAGCTCTCCATTCTCTCGTGTATCCGTATCCCCTCATCACAGCTTGGTTTATGATCCAGGGACTGAGCTGTCACTTTCTGCCTAAAGATTCTTAACTCATTCTCTGACAACTAGAAATTGATTTTAGCTGAGATTCAAATATAAATCTAAATGTACTTGCATTGAAAGAGTATTTTTAAATATTAGCTCATAACCAAAACAAATCTCACCTGCTCTCAATTTTCATAAGAACCAATAAATGTTTTGAGATCTTTTTAAAAATTAGTACATCATTTTAAATGTGACTAGTCTTCAAACAGAAGGGTTAGATGTGTTATCTTCTAGCCAATAAATCCTCAAGATTTAAAATGTCTCAAAATTATTAGCAACATTTTTGTCTTCTGAACTGCTAAAATAGTAAATTTTTGTTGGATACTTTTTACAGAAATATATGGTGCTCTTATGTATATTCTTTTGGAATATATAATGTGGCTTCTCTGTGAGCAAGACTCGAGAAAAAGCTGTCATTTTGATTAATACAACACAAGCTGTACTAATAAGTGGCTTCAGAAGATATCTGTTCATTTGATTCCAGATAACTGAGAACAATTGAACAAGTATAAAGAAGTAAATGTCTATACTCTAGACATTTTAGAGTAGAAAGAGAGTGAGAAACAATCTCTGCCCACAAGGAGTTTCTAGCATACCAGTATGTTTTGTCTCGTTCTTGTACATCCAGCTTTCAGAGACAAGAAGGAATATGGTCTGAGGTGTTCGGACATTTAATTCTAGCTGTTGATTATTCCATAACCATATATGATGCTGGTTTTGAAATTTTGCTTATAATTTTAGATTTATAAAAAAGTGGCAAAGCTAATACAGTAGATCCCATAACACTACCATATGCACAAGTTTCCCCTAATGTTAAGATTTTATATAAGCAGTAATATTTCTAAAAACCAAGAAATTCACATTGATATATTACTATTAACTAAACTACAGATTTTATTCAGATTTCACCAGTTTTTCCACTAACATCCTTCCCCTGTTCCACTATCCAATCCAAGGTACCCCATTGCATTTAGTGTGAAAGAATTTTTTTCCCATCAGTTTCTATTCATTAATATATTTTACCATGTATAAGTTTGACTATCATCAGTTTTTTTTAAATAATAGAGTTTATTTCTTAGAGAAGTTTTAGATTCACAGAAAAGTTGAACAGAGGACACAGAGTACACTGCACTCTGTACAGAGTTCACATATACTCTCCCCAGTTTCCCCTATAATTAACATCTAGCAATGCTGTAGTATATATGTTAAATTTGATGAACCAATACAGATGATTTTAACTGAAGTTCATAGTTTAGTTAGAGTTCATAGTTTACATTAGAGTGCACTCTTCATATTGTACAATTTTCTATGTTTTGCCACATGCATAATGTGTGTATGCACCGTTTCAGTATCACACAGAACATTTTCACTACACTACAAATCCCCTGTGCTGTGCCTATTCATCCCTTTCCCCCTCCTGTGACAACACTGATCTTTTTACTCTCTTTATAGTTTTCCTTTTCTAAAATGTCCTATCGGTGGAATCATATTGTATGTAGCCTTTTCAGAATAGCTTCATTCACTTAGCAATGTGCACTTAAGGTTCCTCTATGTATGATGCTGCTTTGTATTTGCTTTGACTTTCAATTTATACTTCTAGTTTTACACACGTTGTTTTGAATTCTGAGTTTACCAAAGAAGTTTTGTCTATGTGTTCCTTCCATTTTCTACTTAATGAGGACTGCTTCTTTTTCGAATCTGTTTTGTTTTTGTTTTCGTTTTACATAATTCTTGGTCTCAAGTTATAACAAACCTTTCAGTGCAATATACTTAGGGAATATCTGAACATATCAAGACATTCCTTTCTTTGCATAGTATCACTTGTAAGATGACAAGGTGTATTTCTTCTACATTTTCATTACTTTTACAATACCATTCAATTATTTATTTTTGGTTAAATAGAGTCCCCAATATTAGGTTTGCTTCTCATTTTCCAAACACTTTGAATCTGTAGTCATGGTGAATTGCAATTGTTTATACTTCTTAATTTCCTAAACTAATTTTTAGGCTATGAGAGTTTAATGAGAGTTGAGAGAAAAAAAGTCAGAATAGGCCAATCTACTAATTGAAATATAAGAGTTGGTTGACCAACTTCAGTTGTATAATTTAAAACAAATTAGGGAATAATTATCATATCATTCTTATACTATCAACAGCATGCATTTGATAATGGCACAGGACTTCATAGAGCATTCAACAGATTAAAATAAAATTAAATCTACCTTTATAAAAATAGACAAATTTCTTTTTCTTTACAGGAAGAAAAAAATGATTTCTATAAAGTATAAAGAACATTTTTTTCCTGGTGATCTATTTGAGAAAGGGAAAGGGAGAGGGAGAAGATTGGAAAACAGATATTATTTTGCCTAAAATCACTATTCTCAAAATTTTGCTCCTAATAAATTTGCTTTGTTTTTTCTAAATCAAATGCATTAGAAATTTATTTTAGTTGTGTATGTGTGTATCCACACATACAGAGAGATACAGACACATATAGAGACAAACACACATATACAATATTTTTTCTTTTATATAGAGATTCTTCAGGTGAGCATATAGAAAGTTTTTAAAAATAATATCCATTATAAACATTCTTAATAAAACCATTCTCTTATGTGGACTCAGTCAGTTTTCAGGTGGGTAACCTCTTTGAGCTAAACCAGTTTTTTTTGTTGAAGTATAATTGATATACAATATTATATTTCAGATATATAACAGTGATTTGATATTTTTATACATTATGAAATTACCACCATGATAAATCTAGTTACCATTTGTCACCATACAAAGTTATTACAATATTATTGACTATATTCACCATGCTGTACATTACATCCCTGTGACTTTTTTGTTTTATAACTGGAAGTGTGTACCTCTTAACCCCATTTACCTAGTTTGTCCAACCCCCTACCCTCCTCCCCTCTGGCAACCACCAGTTTGTTCTCTGTATCTGTGAGTCTGTTTCTGTTTTGTTTGTTTGTTTGGTTGGTTTTTTGGATTCCACATATAGGTGAAATTTTATGGTATTTGTCTTTCTTTATCTGACTTAACATAATACCTTCTAGGTTCATCCATGTTGTCATAAATGGCAAGATTTTACTTTATTTTTTATGGCTGAATAATACTCCATTGTGTATACCACATTTTCTTTATCCATTCATCTACCAATGGACACCTAGGTTGCTTCCATATCTTGGCTATTATAAATAATGCTTCATCAAACTTTAAAGCTTTTTCACAGAGAAGGAAACCACCAACATAACAAAAAGCCAATGTACTGAATGGGCGAAGATATTTGCAAATCTGATAAGGGGTTAATATCCAAAATATACTAAAAGAGAGAACTATTACAGCCCTATATCAAAAAAGCAAAACAACCTGATTAAAAAATGGGCAGAGGACATGAATGGACATTTTTCCAAAGAAGACATACAGGTGACCAACAGGCACATGAAAAGATCCTCAGCATCGCTAATCATCTGGGAAATGCAAATCAAAACCACAATGAGATACCACCTCACACCTGTTAGAATGACTGTTATCCAAAAGACAACAACAAAAAAGTGTCGGCAAGGGTGTGAAGAAAAGGCAACCTTTGTGCAAATGTCGGTGGGAATGCAAATTGGTGCAGCCACTGTGGAAAACAGTATAGAGGCTCCTCAAAATTTTTAAAAATAGAATTACCATACAATTTAGCAATTATACTTCTGGGTATTTATCTGAAGAAAATGGAAAAACTAATTTGAAAATATATATATATATATATATATATATATATATATATATATATATATATATATATATATATATATATATATATACCCTAATGTTCATTGCAGCATTATTTACAATAAACTGATGCTTATCAAAATTATTTAAAATAATGTTGAATGATCTCCATAATGTAGACATTGGAAGATCTTCTCTTGTGACTTTTTCTTCATAAATTTGTCTGAATTTATAATATTCAATAATTTACATCCTCCTCACTGAACGAAATGATTAAAATACCCCAAATTTTTTTTTAAAAAATCTACTTTCTTCTATACTCTTTCTCTCAGATAATGCATTAAATATCTACTAGTCACCTAATGTAGAGACCTTTGAATCAATCCTGATTTGTTGTCTCTTTTTATTCATATAGAATTTTTCACTATTTCCTAAGGATTCTTTCTCAAGTATTTTTAGGATTTATTTCCCACTCTCCATCTTCCCTGTTGCTATATTTCAGTCTAGCCAGCATCACTGAAGGAGGCACCAGTGTGTAAAATGATCTTTGGCTTAATTAAGTAATATTATCTAATGAAGAAAGAAAATGTAAATAAAAATAATTTTAAAATGAGATATAATGTTAAAATAAACAGATGCTAATTCTGGAAAAAATGTTTATTGATCCTGATCTTATGACTAATTCTCACCCATGAGGACTTTTGCCTAGAAGTATAACGTAGGGCAGAAATGGAAGTCGTTATAAAGGTGGAGATGATGACTACTAACAGTTGAAATAGTAGAATGACCCACATATTAGCAAAGAATAAGTTTAGGAAAAATTCATCAGTTCCTTTGACAGGAAGAATGGAGCAGCAGGTAAAAAAGGAGGTAACCAAAGTGGAAAAGTCTTTGTTTTACCTTAGATAATTTAAAGGAAAAGAATTAGTGGGGTATGGCGTAGTAGAGTTCAATAACCAAGAGAAGGACAAAAGCATTTGGGAGAAATGATGCTACGTTTCAGAAGTGCATAATTCCTAGAATGTACTAATATTTGGGGGGAGAATGAATGGCCTTGTGTGTTGATGATAATACACAAATACCACACACATGTGCACATGTGTATGCACGTGTGTGTGCATGTGTGTGTATTTATTTACTTATTATTGGAAATTAAAATACATATTAAAATGAAAACTGCATATTTAATAAAGTTGATATAAAAGGGTCATTATAGGGGCTTCCCTGGTGGTGCAGTGGATAAGAATCCGTCTGCGCATGCAGGAGACACAGGTTCAAGCCCTGGTCCGGGAAGATCCCACATGCTGTGGAGCAGCTAAGCACATACGCCAAAACCACTGAGCTTGAGCCCTAGTGCCCACGAACCACAACTACTGAGCCCACGTGCCACAACTACTGAAGTCCATGTACCTATAGCCTATGCTCTTCAACTGCAACAAGAGAAACCACAATGAGAAGGCCATGCACTGCAATAAAGAGTAGCCCCTGCTCGCCACAACTAGAGAAAGCCCGTGCACAGCAACAAACACCCAACGCAGCCAAAAATAAATAAATAAAATAAATAAATTTTAAAAAAGATTGTTATAAAAAATAAGTGTTTATTCATGTACCTGTTATTAAATTGTCTTGAAGATGTTGGGACTAGTGACTATGGGTTTACTGTTTTACAGGGAGGACTCTGCTCTCAGACTCCATCTCTCTCTGTCTTTTTCACTTTTGGGATTAAAAATTTAATTGATGAGCAAAGGAGACAAGAAATGTTTAGTAAATTTTGTTTAGGAGCACCTGAAAAGAACATATGAATAAATTAAGGTCACATGTCAATATCAAAAGTTACACAAAGTGTTTCCATCTTTCATGAAACAGGAGCCCAAATTGAATTTAAAGTTAGTTTTCTCTAGGTTTCTTGTTTTTAAAGATTGAAAAATGGTCAGAGAAAAGTCGTGTTTTTTAAATTAGCGACAAAATATGCTTTAAAAAATCATGCGTATCTTTTAGAATAGTAGAACATCCTTTTGGAACATCTTTTGAGGATTGATTTAATCCGATATATACGTGTGTGTGTGTGTGTGTGTGTGTGTATCTTTTTCTTTTCAATCTACTCATCTCAGGAAAGGTCTGTTTGTCATTTCACTTGTAAAAACAGTTGGTGAATGCATCTGAGTTATTTTCAATTCATGTCACTGCCACTTCAGTCTGTAAAGGAAGAGAAGAAATCACTGTCCTTCCCAGGAACTACCTAAGTTAGATATTTGCAAATAGAAAATATAGTTTAATTGGATTTATGATATAATATAAAGTAGTTGTAAAATGCACATCAGTATTGGGACCTGAAAGTACTGAGTCACAGAGAGCTAGAATGGCATAATGCAAATTTCAAAGCCAGTGCATACTGATTATCATAGTCCTTTAAAGGGGACAGGGAAATGGCAGCAGGGCCCATAGTGCTCCAGGAGTCTGTTGAAGTAGAGAATACCTTGCCAAAACAATCGTAGTGTTCTATATAGTTCAGTGGAGTATTGGAGTATTGGATTTCATGGAGTATTGGTTTCTTCCTGAAACCAGGTATGTCAGACATGATTTTACAGACACAAACTTAAAAACTGTATGAAGTTTTGCCTTTGAAAAGTTCTCCATTCATTCTATAAATATTTACTAAAAATAACTTATTTACTGAGGCAGTGCCAGATATTTTTTAAGGTACTGATTTGAAAATGGAAAAAGCACTATTTTTAAACATTAATCATCTTCAGGATTTCCCTTTCTGAAATAAAAAATCATTTAAACTAGTCATGTAGAAATGCTGTGTCATCCATCAGACACTAGTCATGAACTTCAAGTGCTTAGTGGGTACTTATTGAAAAACTACCCATGTTAAATGCATAGAAAGAGTAAGAAAAGTCACTATAAAAATCCTACAGAAAATATAAAAGTTTTTGATCTCTGTAAAATTTAAGAAGTTGTAAGAAGCAAGTTAATACAGTTTAAATGAAAAAAAAAGAAATTTACCAGAATGCCAATATGTGATAGACAAAGGAAGGGTGATTGATATTAATTAATAAGAAGTTTTAGGTAGATTTTTCTGTTCTCCTCTCAGACCTTGTAATAAAGGAATAAAATTTGTAATAGAATTCACAAGTAGAGGCACCAAAATGTATTCCCATGTACAAGTACCAGCTTGTTCTCAAGTATGACTACAACCTACCATAAGCAATAGGTTCTGTTGCAGTATATCCATTTCCTCATATCTCTGGCTCTCTGTTCAGTGATACAGTGGGTATAGAAAAGTAGGATATGACTCTAAAAGGGTATCGGTAGCATGTGAATGACCTTATGTCAATTAAGCACTTAACTAAGTTCAATTGTGTCTAATCACACAACAGACACTGCAGATATGAAAAACAAAGTGATAACAAACAACTAGACTTCTATGGAGAATGTTTGATCAGTTAAACAAATGCCTTAATTCTGAACTAGATGTAAAATCATCTGTAGTTTTCAGGAATTTTGACAGTAAAATTTGACACATACTCCTATTATATAAGAAAACGTGTTTATATTATATGTATAGACAGATAATATACATTAAATATTGAAAAAAGGAGAAATTAAAAAGGCTAAAACAAATATCAATAGCAGGGGCTAATGTACCTCATTTTGGAGACCTGCTAGTATAGATAGTAGATGACATTCTTCATTTTATAATCAATTGTCATTTCCAGAATTTGAAAATTAATGTAGTTTCTCCAAATGCATGTATACACCTTTGAGAAAGCTTCAAAATACTGATAAATAGACAACATTCTATGTTACTGAAATGTTACTAGGTATCAATTTGAATTTAATATGTATTAAGTTTTTTCCATACCATTAATTGCTTACCTCATGTAAAACAGTCAGAATGACAGATTGATACAGGCAGAACAGAGCATCATATGCATGTTGGACATTCATAAATTTAACATCTTTAGTAAAGGATTTGCTTCTTATAAACTTGGGCAAGTTCTAACACCTTTTCCTGGTTATGCTCAGGATTAAATCCTATGAGAGAAAACATGCTCAATGCTTTAACTTTGGTAATGAGAGAAATATTATGAACAAATTAAGTATTGTTAAGGGGAATGGGGCAATTGATGATTCATAAAAGCAGCAGAGAGGTAGATCCAGTTATATGGCTGAATTGTGTGCCACTGAAAGTCATTTGTGTCTAATTGCCTACTCCAAAATCTATTCAGTCCTTTCTCCTAATAAGAAGACCCCCTATTTTTTTCAGACTGACATTGTACCGTGCTAAAGGAATACATTTACCAGCTTCTATCAAATCGAAGTGTGTACATAGGATAACGTTTTGATGAGTTTGATGTAAGCAGGGTTATGGAACTTCTAAGAAGTTGCTGTACAGGAAATCTGGCATTTGGGTATTGATTGGCCCTACAGCAGTCATCTTGTAATATCAGGATGCAAGCCACATACTAGATCAATGTAGTAAAGAGCTGAGAGAAGCCTGGCCCACCGATGATTTCAGGGAGCTGCCATAGCAGATACAAACTGTTTACTTCTAACCTGTTAATGTGAGAAAATTAAACCTTGTATATTGGTGAAGATTTTCCAGGTCCCATCTCTACCAGTAGAAAATGATTACTAACTAATATACCAACCATATAATATTTTAGAAAAATCAAGTCTAATATGGTTATGTGCATAAATATATACATTCTGTATAGAAGCATGATATTAGAAATAATAGAAATTAAATAAAATATAGAAATTAAATGTTAATACATATGAAATTTGCCAATTCATTTCATAGTCTGGTATACCCTGAAACTTAAGAAAGAAAAATCTCCTTCCAAATTCTGTTTGCAGCAATCTATCCACGTTTACTCTTAAATATAGTGAGAGGTATTTACAGGAGGCTGAAAAGGGGATTTTTTTAAAAGTCATAGATGTCCTATGTTGAAAGAGTATTCAGAAATCCAATATTGTTGGAAGGGAGTTTTTCATTTGATAAAGACTGCTGTCCCACCTTGAGATTGTGAATTGGATTATTTACATTATTTCACATACATTCTGGGGTATTTAAACTCATTTTTCTCTGGATCACAAAAGTAATCATCATCATTATGGTGTCCATATTAATTTGTATCTATGTGTTCTCTGCTTTATCTGTTGACAATTACAAATCCTATCTCTAGCTCAATGAATAATCTGAGGCAACACAACATACATAAGTTATATACATTAGAATTAACAAAATACTCTCAGTTGTCTACTTCTGGTCAACATAAAACAACCTCCTCATGCTGTTTCTTATTATGATTAAAGGCTCTCAGAAACTACACAGACATTCTTTCTCCATCTCCAACCTCTTTTCACATATGGAAGTTTTAACTTAGGGTCAGGACCATTCAAGATGTCTAGGTGATTTTATTCATTTGTTTTTATGAATAATTCTCAGGACCTAAAATGTTCATCCTGTTAAACATTTTAGAGAGGACTAATGGAACACAAACTCTTACTCTGAAAAAAAGACTGGAATTCAGATCATTATTCTTTCATTTATGGTTTCAACCTTCAGAAACTTATAATTTTCTAAAAGATCATGCTTATATTTCCCATCTAGTCAAATATTTTTGCAGAATCAAGACACAATATGGTACAAAGTAAAAATTACTTTTATGGTTATAGGAATACATTTAATACAAAAATGGTTGTGAAAAATCACAAGGTGATTGTTAGTATGTTTCTGGATGAAAGCGGGAATGTGAGTGTATATATGTTAATAGCAATTTGAAAGTATTCATTATGAACTAGGGACTAAATTCCAGCATTTTTGATACTGATTTGCTGGGTGAGTTTAGAAGAGTCTCTCAAGGTACAGTTTTTAGTATTTATCTGTAAAATTGTTGAATTATTTTATTGTCTTTTTTTGGTAAATATTAGGTGTATATTTATAAGCTGAGTGGAGAAAAAGATCTAAATATACGTTAATATAATAAAGCATATATAATTAAGCCAGGTGTAATAAGCACCTCACTATATGTTAATTCCTAACTGGTATGCATACAGTAAAAACTATAGATGTTTAGAAAATAAAGAGGTCCACAATGAACTGGAGTGGTTGGGGAAAGAGACCTTTAAAGCTGGAAGTTCAGCTTTGCCTTGGAGGGTGTGTACAAGTCTGAGAGAAGATGGGAATGTTTCCTACCCACTCTACTGGGTTCATAAGACACCTTGCTCTTCTGCTTATTTCTTTCACACTAGTGACAACTTAATCAAATTTGCTATTGCCTCTTCATTTCCAGAATTCTCCAAAACGCAGATTTATATATTCAACTTCCTTTTTAACATATCCATCTCAAACTAAACTGATTAAAAACTGATTTCTTCTTTCTCTCCCTACCCTGCCCTCAAAATATACTTCTTCTGTAGTCTTCCTCATCTCAGTTCATGGCCATTTCCTCCTTCCAGGTGATCATACCAAAAACTTTGGAGTCAACTTTGACTCTTTTCTTTCTCTTACATTTCAGTTGCAATGGAACTGAAATGTAAGAGAAAGAAAAGACTCTCCTTTCAAAATATATCAAGAATATAATGATTTCTTATGATCTCCACTGCTACCACCCTGGCCAGGCCACCACCATCTTTATGCCTGGATTACTGTAAAACTTGAGCTCCCTGCTTCTATCTTTATCCCATTATAACTACAGTCCATTTTGAAATTAAAGTGTTAAGTCAGCTATGTTACTATGCTCACAAACCTTCAATGGTTTCCCAACTCACTCAGAGCTAAGAGTCCTCAGAATTGCCTAGAAGGCCCAAGTGCTCTCCCTCCAGTGATGTCAGTGACCTTACTCTGTCCCCTTCCTCATGAGGCTCCACCCTTGCTGGCCTCCTCAGTGACCTTGAACAAGCCAGGTCTGCTTTTATCCCTGTTTGTAAGCACTTACTCCTCCCTCTTTCTACAAACGTAGCCCATCCCTGAGGCACCTCCTCTCACATTTTTCATTTCTTTTCCCTTCAAATGCCAACCTCTCAGTAGGGCTTGCCTTGATCACTCTGTTTTAAATTTCATTTCCTCCCTTCCACAACACTCCCTGGGGCATGTCCTACTTTTATTATCTCTGTAACACTTATCTCACCTTCTAACATTCTCTGTACTGTATTTAATTTAAAAAAAATTATGTCCCCTTACCATAAGAACAGGAAGGCAGGCATTTTTTGGCTTCTTTGTTTTCCAAGTTATTCCTAGAGCCCAGGACAAGACTTATCACAGGTGAGCACTCAATAAATATCTGTTGAATGCTTCAACAAATTAATAAACATAGAAAAATGTCTTCCCCCTATGAATTCTTCAGAATTGAAGAGAATCAGTGGACTATGTATGCTTATATTATATAATATGGGAAGATTATGAATAGAGCACAGAAAATCATAGTCTTTTATTAATTTTGAAAATGCTGGTTTAGAGCCTAGTTTCTGAGATTGCTTTGTTGAATGAATGGCTACAGTAATAAATATTTTAAATCTCTTGATTAAGCTAGGGTTAATTTTATAAATCATGTAAAATACTTCAATCCTTTTGCAGCTGATTTGTAAACAACTGTCTGTAACTGCTAGATTGGTCAAAAGACTGAAAAATGTGATACAAAGTTTTAAGAATCAAATGGATGATGGTTTAAAAAAACTGGAGCTTTAAAAAAATCAGTATTTTATTTGAGACATCAGGGAGTTATCCTTATATTTCATTCATGTGTATGAATGACATACTCAGTAGACCAACTTCTTTAAGCCACATGAAAGTATCTAAGAGCATATACAAAATGATTGTGATAGTGGAGCAGATAATAATTGTAAAATATGATAGATTAATTTATCCACAATCCTTTGACAAGAATTGATATATAAGCTTTAAATCCTAGATAAGTGTGGAATAAATTATTATATATCCAGCTTTTCTATATTGAGCTAAAGACAACCTTTATCTTAAAATCCTTCACAAGTAACTATCTTATCTGCTTTTAATCATTCCATTTTGGTGCTTTCATCTACAGTTTAGATGTTTCTATTAGTTTCTATTAATCAATAGAAAAATAATTGTGTTAAAAGGTTTAGAAGATTTTTGTTTTTTTAAAGATAAAATTTGCTTAAAGAATTTTTGAAGTCTGTTCAAAGTGACACTATTAAGCACTTCCTGTGCCTGTGTCTGATAGTATTGTACATTAAACATGAAAAGACGAATATATGACATGATTCCCAGGTTGGAGGAGTTTCGGAGCTAGTACGGACAGAAATATATATAAAATTGATAAGTAATGAGCAGTATTCTAAATTATGAATAATGATCTTGTATATTCTTCAATAGCTTAGAAACTATTTCTTATGTAACTGTGTTTTCTTCCAATCTATGCCATTTAAAACAAATTTCTTGAAATACAGGAAGCATACAATAGCTTTTTCTAGTTATGTTAGGATTATCAAGTTGCATTTAGTGAGTGCTTATATTGTGCCAGGCACTGACCATATGTATTATGTATATGATTTCATTTAATCTTTCCAACAATGCATTAATTTCAAGTATGATACTAACCAGAAGGATGCTACTACAGATAAGTAAGTAAACAAAAATTTTAAACAAGATTTCAGATTAGACCACCTATGGTAACAATCCATTTTTATTTTAAGGGTGGCTTTTGCATTGTTAATGGAAATCCTGAAAAGGAAAGGGATCAATACTTTTTTTTTTAACAATGCCAGTCTTCACAGATCATTTGTGAAAGAAAAACAAAACAAAACAGCAAAATAACCAATTTTACAGTTGTATATGAAATTTAAATTTTTTAAAAATCTCTTTATATACCTGTTGTTGAGGGTTGAGTTTCTTGAGAGTGAAAATAGGAGTTTAGTGATTACTTCTCTGAGATTACCCTTTCTCATCTTTGAAAACACTGAACAGATTCATGGTTATACAGTACGTAGTTGAATGTCGGGAACCACGTCCTGTTGCAGTGGTAGGAGTAATTATAGCTGTCAGTTCTTTCAACATGAGAAAACAACCTCGTTTCAACTTTACAAGAAACAGATTGTAAGTATCCAAAGGAAAAGAAATAACAATCTTTATGTGATGAACAGTGTGGTGCTTGTTAAACTAGTCAACTTGGGCATTTGAAGGGATACATTTATTGGAGGCTGTTGGGAAGAAGATGCCTTTTATATGCAAGTCAGAGAGATTTTATGAATGAATAAACAAAAACAGGAGTACTAATCTTATCGGGATGAGACTAATGACTAGTAGACTTTTCAGGATAGAGAAATGGTGCCTGAAGAAACTTGTCTTAACTGCTTTCATGTGAGTTTTGTTTTTTCTGAAAGCACGTCCTTTGTATCTGGGTGTTCCTCACATCTGCCTTATTTGGATGTTAGAGATCCAGGACTTCCTTATACATGCTAAAGAAGAAGAAAGTAGATTAAATGGGAAAAAGTTGAAACACATTATAAAACAAGGAGCAAATGTTCTTATTTTTAACGTCTCCAATGAAAATTTTTATTTTTTAAGCAATTTATTTAGAGTACAGTGCTTCATCTATTATTCTTTCTCTTTGTAAAGGGGTGACTTAGTGTGCTTTTGGCAAAATTAGACCAAAGTGCCAGGCTCAGATGTTTAGGAAATTGACAGAAAACATAATGAATTGTTTTTGTTTTTTATTCCACTGTGAGGTAAGATTTCAAGGTCTGGTTTTCTAGTGTCTGCTATTTGCTTTCCCGTTTCTTAATGAAAATTTTTGCTTCTTAGGCAAAAATAAGAATGAAATTAGTTGGCAAATTATCAAAACATGTTAGGTTGCAAAGCTAAAAGAGGATATTATAATGCCAGATAGACCAGCAACATTTTATTTAAAAAAAGTAGACTATATGAAAGTGCTAAATACATTAAGATGATTTTTTCTGACTACTTTTTATAGCACCACTTTCCTTTTCCACTTTGTATTCACTCATGTCCACTACACATTTTTTTCCTGCACAAATTGTACCTAAGGGCAGTCAGATGGCCTAGGAGAGAAAACAGGACACCTCTTGTAGCTTGGACAGGTTTCAAAACTGACACATCATCAGATTCACAAATGAATCCAGATAATGTGGCAGAAACAAGGTGTCTGTCTCTTAGTGTGTAGAGTACAAAAGCTGAAGGAATAGAATAAACTTCCATGGACGCTTTCAGTTTGTAGATATATAAAGACTAAAACTGTGATGAAGTGAAGTTTTCTACTGGGATAAAAGCCAGGACACTAAGGTAGTGTGATGCAGTGTCCTAGTCTTGGCCAACCAAACTCTACCCTTTTCTGACTGGACCACTTATTCCCAAGTTTTACTTGAGAAAAATTGTGATTAAAAATAACTTCATTAAAAAAAACAATTGCCAGCTATTCCTGAATACAGCTTTCAAATAATTTTCTAAGCTTGTTGAATTAAAACAAATTCTATTTGGCACCCTTTCTCATATATCAGCTGTTATCCATAACACCTGTAGCAAATTCCTATGGTGTTCTTTCACAAAACCAGATCTCTTGCAAAGTTGATGGGAAGGGAGGAGAAGAAAGTTGCATAGAATATCACATTTCTTTTAGGTGTTTTTCCTGATTTCCTTTGAGTTCTGGTATATGTGCTTACGTTCATGGTTATCTGAATAACCATGCTTTTCTCCAAGCAGATTGCTGTTGTAAAAGGGTAATTTTGGAAAAATAAAGACCAGGCCAGGGGGACCCAGAAGTAGAGATGAAACCCTCTGGGGACCGACGATGTACATACATTGATTTTGCAATTATCCTACAGGTGACTAGTTCCAGGAAGATTTCTCTACATGTCTCTAGTGACACAGTGGTAAACAGAAAAATTTGTGCTTGGAAGTGGACGAGATAGACAATAAACACCATTAATAATATATATGCTGTTAGATGGTGACCTATGCTGTGGAAAAGAATAAGAAAGTAACATTAAAGCAGGGAAGGGAGATAGAGTTGAAATTTTAGATAGGATTGACAAGAGAAAAGCCAGAGAAGGTGACAGAAAGGCCTAACAGTGGTGAGGCCTTTTATACCTACCCAGGTGGAAGGCTCTGCATGTATTTATTTATTTACAACAAACCTACATTGTTCGGTGTACACCAACACTTTACAAATATTAATTCATTTAATTTACATGGTAACCTATGAGACACATTTTATTATCACTTTATAGATGAGAAAACTAAAATACAATGAAGGTAAGAAAATTGCCCAAGATCATACAACCAGTGTGTGGTGGAGACAGGATTTAAACCTAAACATCTTGACTTCAGAATGTTCTAAACTATTTCTTTAGGTGAGTCTCCAAAAAGTTGATATATCACTATAGAGTCTACCACTCCATAGAGGATTACCTTTAATACTTAAAGTAGAAGATGTGTTGTTTCTCATTATAAGACCTTCTCTCTCACTTCCATTAGGGTACAATTATGAGTTGGTGGGGTTTTACTTTTTTACTATTAGAAGGAAATAAAGAACATAAAATTTAGTAATTGGCTATTTTATTTGGTCAAGTATTCCTAATCCATAAGAAGATAATGTATTACTCCAAAAAGTGTTAAGATTAAAATTTTAAACAAGTAGAATAAGTTTATAGGATGCTACTTATCATGTCACCTTCTTTCAGATTCATAACAAACCAACACATTACTGTCTTAAAGATTTTAAGAAGTCCTGTTTTAAAGACACATGATTAGCTTTTTTATAAGCCATTTTTTTGTCAAACATATTTTACAGTGGACATCTCAGTAATAACGTAATAACCGTTAACCTTACAAAGGACTCCAATGTCCCAAGGAACACTGTTTAATAAATAGTACAAAAAGAGGACTGGATCAAGCTGCTTTTCAAATCTGAAATCAATTCTATCTGAAAAGAATAAAAATTTGGTAGGGCATTGCATATGAAAAATATAAATGTACTTGCCCGAAATTTCCTTAAATAAAGAAAAAATCTCTTACACATATGTTGTGGAAAGAAGAAAGGAAATATCTATCTTTTTTGTTATTTGCCTAAATAATACATTGTTATATAGGCAAGGACAATATATTATAAATAACTTTACCCAATATGCATTATTTATTTAATGACTTATATCAGTTTATTTTGTACTACTATGACTGGCATTAGAAATCAAATGTTTCTAATGAGATTTCACTGATTCATTAAGCCAGTATATTTATCAAACATCTACTATATATTTTGATACACTGAGATTTAATTTTAATGTCATGTCTATAGCCCTGATCCTTTTACACCAAACTACAATTCTTTTTTATTTTAACTTTTGAAAAATTTTTATACAGTTTTTAAAGCTTATTTCCCTTTTACAGTTATTAAAAAAAAACATTAGCTATATTCCCCATGTTGTATAATACATCATTAAGCCTATCTTACACCAAATAGTTTGTATCTCCCACTCCCCCATCCCTATATTGCCCCTCTCCCACCACCACTGGTAACCACTAGTTTGTTCTCTATATCTGTGAATCTACTTTTTTTGTTATATTCGCTAGTTTGTTGTATTTTTTAGATTCCACATATAAATGATATCATATGATAGTTGTCTTTCTCTGTCTGACTTATTTCACTTAGCATAATGCACTCCAAATCCATCCATGTTGCTGCAAATGGCAAAATTTCATTCTTTCTTATGGCTG
Source organism: Mesoplodon mirus (assembly GCF_964341445.2). Taxonomy (NCBI): domain Eukaryota; kingdom Metazoa; phylum Chordata; class Mammalia; order Artiodactyla; family Ziphiidae; genus Mesoplodon; species Mesoplodon mirus. The sequence continues at coordinate 105,667,679 of NC_138982.1, read as the reverse complement.
AGTAGTATTTCATTGTATATATATACCACATCTTCTTTTCATTTGTTGATAGATACTTAGGTTGCTTTCATATCTTCATTATTGTATATAATGCTGCTATGAACATTGCGGAACATGTATCTTTTCGAATTAGTGGGGTTTTTTGTGTTTTTTTGTTTGTTTGTTTTTTAGATATATACTTAGTGGAATTGCTGGATCATATGGTAGTTCTATTTTTAGTCTTTTTGAGAAATCTCTAAACAATATTTCACAGTGCTTGCACCAATTTACATTCCCATCAACAACGAATGTGTTCCCTTTTCTCCATATCTGTGCCAACGTTTGTTATTTGTGTTCTTCCTGACATTAACCATTCTGACAGATATGAGGTGATGTCGCATTGTGATTTTGACTTGCATTTCCCTGATGATTAGCGATGTTGAGCATCTTTTCATATGCCTGTTGGCTATCTGCATTTCGTCTTTGAAAAATGTCTGTTCAGTTCTTCTGTACATTTTAAAAATTGGGTTGTGTGTTTTTTTTGATGTTGAGTTGTATGAGCTATTTATATATGCTGGATATTAATCCCTTATAGTTCATATCATTTTCAAATATTTTCTCCCATTCAGTAGGTTGACTTTTTATTTTGTCAATGATTTCCTTTGCTGCGTGAAAAGCTTTTTAAGTTTAATTAGGTCTCATTTGTTTAGTTTTGCTCTTATTTCCTTTACTTTAGGGGATGGATCCAAAAAATTTTGCTGCAATTTATGTCAAAGAGTGTTTGCCTATGTTTTCCTCTCAGAATATTATAGTATCTAGTCTTTAACCCATTTTGAGTTTATTTTTATATATGGTGTTAGAGAATGTTCTAATTTCATTCTTTTACATGTATCAATAGCTGCCTAGTTTTCCCAGTGCCACTTATTGAATAGACTGTCTTTTCTCCATTGTATATTCTTGCCTCTTTGTCATAAATTAATTGACCTTAAGTGCATGGGTTTATTTCTGGGCTCTCTATCCTGTTCCATTGATCTACATGTCTGTTTTGTGCCAGTACCATTCTGTTTTGATTACTGTAGCTTTGTTCTATAGTCTGACATTAGGGAGAATGATTCCTCCAACTCTGTTCTTCTTTCTCAACACTGCTTTGGCTATTCATGATCTTTTGTGTTTCCATATAAATTTTGAAATTATTTGTTTCAGTTCTGTGAAAAATGCCATTTGTAATTTGATAGGGATTGCATTGACTCTGTAGATTGCCTTGGGTAGTATGATGATTTTGACAATATTGATTCTTCGAAGCCAAAAACATGGTATACCTTTCCATTCTTTTGGTATCAGAGTGATACTGGCCTCATAGAACCTTACATTACACCTAAAAGAACTACAGAAAGAAGAACAAATAAAACCCAAAGCTAGTAGAGGGAAAGAAATAAAGACCAGAGCAGAAGTTAATGAAATAGAGACTAAAAAAAAAAAGAAGAAAAGAAGAAAAGAAAAGATCAATGAAACTAAAAGCTGATTCTTTGAAAAGAAACAAATTGATAAACCTTTAGGCAGATTCATCATGAAAAAAAGGGAGATGGCCCAAATAAATAAAAACAGAAATGAAAAAGAAGTTACAACCTATACCACAGAAATACAAAGATAATAAGAGACCACTATGAACAGTTATATGTCAATGGGCACCCTAGAAGAAATGGACAAATTCCTAGAAAAGTACAATCTCCCAAGACTGAACCAGGAAGAAATAGAAAATATGAACTGACCAATTACCAGTAATGAAATTTAATCAGTAATTTTAAAACTTCTAACAAACAAAAATCCAGGACCAGATGGCTTCATAGGTAAATTCTACCAAACATTTAGAGAAGAGTTAACACCTATCCTTCTGAAACTATTCCAAAAAATTTCTGAGGAAGGAACAAACTGCAATTCTTTTACCAAATCAGATACTCATTTTATGTCTCAGGGCTCTTAGTTATTAGCATCAGAAACCCACTCAGGCTGATTTAGTCAAAAAAGGAATTTACTGAAAGGAATATCAGCGAGAACTGACAACCCAGCTCAGAAGGCAGCAGGATCCAAGTGAGGACCACAGCAAACACCACCAAAATCTGTTGCTGAAGTCCCTGAAGTCACCTCTTCCTTTATTTAGTCCCAGGCTATGGCTACTGCCACCACTGACAAGGCTGTGTATGGAACATAGATGGCATTGCTGAAGCCAGTGCCACAGGAATAAATCCTGCATTGTCTCTCACTTTCATTTCACAGTCCCAGCCAGGAATAGCAAAGAGACAAGCACTAGCTGCCAACTGGGGCCACAGAAAGTAAGTGGAGAGCATTTGATGGTTGTGTATTCAAATATAGGAAGGTGGCTCAGTTCCTGGGAATCCAAGGTGGATAAATATCTTTACAGCCTTAATATTATTACTATTCATGTTATTATTTTTATCATTTTAATTATTATGTTGGAGTATACTCAAGTACTCAGTGTAATAAAAAATTAGCTCTACATGGTGAACTGTGAAATTTGGTGTTGGAGTATCAACATGATTCTTAAGAAAACAAATATCAACTAGGTTTTATGTAGGTCTTGAGTACCTTTCCTCCTCCTTCACTTCCTTTTTTCTTTCCTTCTTTCTTTCCTTCCTTCCTTCCTTCCTCCTTCCCTCTTTCTTCCTTCCTTTCTTTCCTTCTTTCTTTCTCCCTTTCTTTTTTTCCTTCCTTCCTTTCTTTATTTCTCTTTCCTTGATTCCTTCCTTCCTTCCTTCCTTTCTTCTTTATTTTTTTCTTTCCTTCTTCCTTCCTTTCCTTCTTTTTTTCTTCCTTTATTTCTTCATTCTTTTCTTTTCTTTTTCTTTTTCTTTTGATTTCTCCAAAAATAGAAACACTGCACTAGATTTGAATATATATAAATATATATGGCAATTACACTTACACCTTAAGACCTTTATCCTAATACTGTATGCACTCTAGGAGTTGGATTAAAAATGTTGGTCATCAGTCTTCTTGTATTCTATCAGGAGAGGCAGTTTGCAAATGCAGTATATGAGTATAATATATATGTTAGAAGTTGATAATGTTATGGAACAATTCAAATGGATCTTACATTCATCCAGGAGGAGATGGACACAGTAGGTCATCTAACCTTTTCAGATGCTATTCATTTTATTAGTTGTATATTTATATGTAGATAAGAATTGTGTCATGATATATAATTTAAATCTAATAGAAGTTTTCAATCTTGTTTTTCTATAGCCTAGTCTTTTTTCTTTCTTTTCTTTTTTTTTTTTTTAAACCTAACAGTGTGTTCTGGGGATCTTTCACATAAAGAGCTTCCTTTTTTAAATTTTTATGTTTGCATAGTACCGCACAGTATGGATGTACCATGTTTTATTTAATTAGTTTCTTTCTGCCAATGAGTCATTTATTTTTCTTTCTCTTTTTCCCCCCTAACACAAATGTGCCTGCAATGAATAACCTGGTATGAATATCATTTCACAATTGAGTAAATATATCTTTGTTAAATGCTTAGAATAGGAATTGCTGGGCCCAACTTTGTGTGCATATTAAATTTTTATAGTGTCAAATTGCCTTCAGTAGAGGTTGTACCAGTTTACTCTCTTGCTAGCAATCTGAGGAGGCATTGGTTTCTCCACCCTCTTACCCATACAATCTAGTATTAAGTTTACAGGTCTTTGGCAAACCCTTAATTTATCATAATTTTTATTCTTTTAAACCTGCCATACTTAAAGACCCTTTTTATCCAAGTGACACAATTCACTTAAAATCACAAGTAGGAGATATACACAAGTTCTGGGAATCAGTTGGATAAACACATAATTATCATCCCTATAGGGATTCTTGAGACTGAAGAGAGGTACTACTTATAATTAAAACGAGACAGGTATAAAGTGAGACTGTTCTAGGCATACTAGGATATGTGGTATCCTAGGAGACATGCATTATGGAAATGGGAAAAGCCGGAGTAAATAAATGAAGACATCATATACAAGGAGAAGTTAGATCATAAAGAATAAACAACTGAATTAGTAATGTATACTTAATATATTTTTAGCTATGAGGAATGACAATGTTAGTTTCTGGAGAACCAAACACAATGAACTGGGAAGTTGTTTTTTATGACCTGACTTCTGCTCATAGTGTGCAGTGGTGCTTTCTTCAGTGTTGTTCTTCTTACTCCTCATTTTCCCAGAAACCACATGCCCAGCCCCTCCCTATTTCTCCATTATTGTGAGTTGGGTTTCCCTGGAAGCAGACTCTAGGAAGGAGTTCAGCATGATGAACATTTATTAAGAAGCAGCTTGGGAATCCATCCCTGGGGAAGGAAGAAGAGGAATCAGGAGGACAGAAGAAGTGGAGCTGTGATACAGACCCACCCCAGCTTGCATGATGCGAGATTGTCTTTTAGAATTACCTTCAATTGAATTGGGCTGAGATGGCCAGGCCTTTCCATTCCTGCATGTTCAGTGTTTGGATGCACCACCCTGGGAACGGCATGAGCTCTGGTGTGGATGCTTCCTGCAATAGAGGCAGCCTCTGAAGGGGTTGAGAGCTGCTGCCTGCTGGCAGCACGCCCAGCAGCCAGGGTGCCAAGTCCTTCAATGAAGAGCATCCTGGATGGCAAGTTGCATTGTCAGCCCTATGTATCAGCATAGTCACTCAACAAAGATAATTTATACTGTTATAAATTATTCAAGCTTAGGTTTACCAAGGATATTTAATTTTATCGTGAGAACAATAAATGAGCCAAGAGAGTGCTTATAGCCTTGGAATCAGGCAGACCTAAACTTGAATCCTGCCTCTGCCTCTTATTCACTGTAAGCTTCATTTTCTCCATATCTAAGGTGAGGGTGATGATACTTATTTCATGGGGCTATTGTACAAATTAAAGAGTATAGTTTATATATAGAGTTTAGCTCACTGCCTGGTGCATAGTGAACATTCAACAATGCTGACTCATATTTTTAAAGGATAATAATAGTAGTAAGAACTTGATTAACTTTTAGTTTAAAGCATAATACTCTGACTTGGGGTGGGGGGCGCTGTGGATAGGGGAAGGGGAAAGGAAAGGAATAGGGTGGAAAGCTTTCCCAGAACATCTCATTTATATGGCTGCTGATTCATTAGGCTATCCCTGTTTGTATTCTATTCTATTCTATTCTATTCTATTCTATTCTATTCTATTCATGTTAAATTCATGTTAAATGCCAAATCTGTTATATTCATGATTTAAAAATGAAATGTAGAATTTTTGTGAGTTCCTTTATAATGTATGCTTCTAGGGAAAGATGGAAATGAAACACTTTAAATACCCTAAATGGATGCTAATTGTGGATATCTGAAATCCACTTCTGAAAATTGGGAGACCCCCAGGTTTCTTGGTTTCTATCATGGGCTATGGGTGTCTACTACTGTTGTAGGAAAAATGGGGTGTGAGAGG